>NC_142064.1:137843028-139256028 GCF_059756535.1 Pantherophis guttatus | reverse complement strand
TCTGGAATAAATTGCAACCACTCTATTTAAGCAGTCAGTGGTGGCTTTAAACTGTGTACTTTGCAAACTGAATTATGAGCTGAACGAGAGAAGAATCAACAATTGTATTTATTTTTTACAAGCCCAGGCGTACAAGTTTCCCTGTTTGCTTTGAAAACAAAACAATCATGTTCAAGTAATGGAAAGTGGTGAACAGGATGCCAGCTTAAAAACAAATAATATTCAGCCTGTTCCTCCTTGGGCAATCTACTATAATTCATCAACATACCTCCATGGGTATGGATGCCCTGTGATTTAAATTACTGATTATTTATATATTTTAATCTACAGATTTCTGAACTGCCCTTGACGTGAGTGGATATCCAAAGTGGCTATTAAAAAATGGAGAGGCATTTTAGTCTGAGAGAGATTTTGGATGTTCCAATTGTTAGAATTTAATTCCAGAATTGAACAGTTGACCCAGCAAAAAGTTCCTTCTCCCATATGCTGATGATATTACCTTGTCTGGTAATGAAATGTCTGCAGCAAAAGAACCAAGTTCAGAGAACCCAACCATTTTAGATGTGCTACGTACTTTGGGGTGAAGGTTGGTGAGAAGTGGGGGTCAGTCTGCAGCTGATGAGAATCCTGGAGGAAGCAGATTATCTAGATCCATTTCAGTCAAGGTTAGGACCAGGATTTAGTACTGAGACAGTTCTGTTTGTGCTTGTTGATGGCTTGTTGAGACAGTTCTGTTTGTGCTTGTTGATGGTCCATCCATTCTTGTGCTTCTTGACCTCTCGACAGCTTTTGATATCATTGACCGTGGTATCCTCCAGAATTGGTTCTATGAATTGGAGATTGAGGACACCGTTTTATGATGGTTTCCTTCAGGGGTGGGTTCTACTTACCTTTACTAGCGGTTCGCAGTGGGGCCGTACGCATGTGCAGAAGCGTTTTGGTGACGTCGGGGTCAGTGGATGGGGCCTCCCGCCGGTTTTACTACCGGTTCTATAGAACCGGTGTGAACCATGGGCAACCTACCACTGGTCCCCTTCCTTTCTCCAGGGCCAGTTCCATTCCATGTTCATTGGCAGGGAGAGAGCAGAATGGGTCAACAGATGGCTGCAATGAGTTGGCCGCAGCGAGTTGTCCTAGACAGTAGTGAAATGTAAAATTTGTTGCTACCGGTTCTGCGGGCGTGGCTTGGTGGGCGTGTCTTGGTGGGTCATTGACTGGGTGGGCATGGCCAACTTTTTTTTTACTTTTTTTAAAGCATTTTTTTACTACTGGCTCGCCCGAACCGGAGTGAACCGGTAGCATTTCACCGCTGGTCCTAGACTTGGGAGAGTGGTAATCTTCCAGTTTGAGATTCTGTATAATCATCATCCTGATAAAACCCAATTAGATATTTCAACCAATAGTGAGTTCCTCTTACCTTCACTACCGGTTCGGAACTGGGAGCACGTGTGGCACCTCTGCACATGCGCAGAGCATCCATTATGACGTCCAGGTGGATGGGCGGAGCCTCATGTCGCCTCCACTACCGGTTCACCCAAACTGGGGTGAACCGGTAGAAACCCACCACTGATTTTGACTCTGGGCTGGTCAAGTGAGGCTGTTGAGATTCTGGCCCAGTGCCTGGGGGCTGTGCAGGTTTGGATGGCGAGAAGCCCATCCCAATCCTACCAAGAATGAGTGGCTGTGGGTGCTTAGACTGCCCAGGTCTGAAGATATTCCAGCTTGGACCTTAGATGAGGTTGCACTTCCCCATTCAAAGATGGTGTGTAATTTCGGGCTGTTCCTGGACACACATCTATTGCCTGATGCAGGTGGCAATCGTGGCTAGAAAGGCTTTTGCCCAGCTTCAACTGGTACACTAATTCCCCTCTTCCTAAAACAGGTGCTCTTCAGATAGCCATTAAAGCTCTGATGACCTTAGGATTTGACTACTGGAACACGCTCTATACGGGCTGGAAGACAACCCTGAAGCTTCATCTGCCCCAGAAAACAGCAATACAGGATTAAAACTTGCCATCTGTAGAGACCCCAGAAGCATGCCTTCTCTGGAGCAGCATCTGCTCTCTGCTCCTAACCTACTAGTATTTCAAAGGTCCCTAAAGACCTGGCTCTTCACCCAGGCCTTTGGCAAGAAAAACTGATGCCCATTTCTTTTTTGTTCTCTGGGATTGTTTTCCTTGCCTTTGTTGTCCATGCTCCATCTGATTAAATATTTTAAAAATTATTTTAATTGACAGACTTTAAATGAGATAGAAGTATGCCTGCAAAGCAAAGTGGCACCCTTTGATAAGTTTCCAACAGTGTCACTCATTCCACTTAGACCCAAAAAGCAAGTGTGCTTAGCAAATAAAACTAGAAGTTAGCAGCCTCTAAGTGTTTGTTTGGGAAGTCAGCCCAAATACCACAAAAAAAACAAGGGATTAAAAGTGTGTGAGGTGCAGGAAGAAGGCGGAGTTATTTCTTCCCTGTATCTTCTGGTATGTAATTGCCAACTGACCATTTTGTGAGCATGCCCACAACCTGTTTTTAAAATTTCAAATCTGCTGGCTCAAAAATAAGGGCAGTGAAATCTCCTTAACTGCTAATGTTAAAAGCCACAGGGTTGTAGAAGACATTCAAGAGAGGGATTTAAAGGTTAGTTTGGGGTTGATAAAGCCTACCAAAATGACATATGCTTAGAAAGTTTCAGCAGGTAGTTTGGGCACTTCAAAGAGGATTGCATATGAAACACAATTATTGTAGCAGAACAAGCTGTCAGAGGGACCGATGGAGCGCTCCTTGACCAATATGGCAGCATGGAGAACCAACGGAATCCAATTATGTCAGGGGTTTTGATTCTGCTTATGGAGTATCTTCCGGGGTGGGGTGGGGTGGGGGGAATCTTGTTTGATACAATTTCTTTTTTCACAGACCATCAGAGATCTTACATGAATATTTGGCTAATATACTTGAGACACTAAGCCCAAAGGCAGGATTATAATGTACTGGGAAATCTCTTCACTGTATATTTGTAGTGGTTGCTTTTCACAACAACCTGGTGGTGGGGTGGGGGCAGACCATCAGCCAATTATGATAATTACTATACATAGAATGGTTGTTTTTCATCCTTAGCAACTTTTAAGATGTGTGGACTTCACTTCCCAGAACTTCAATTTCAAATCCCCAGCTGGCTGGGGAATTCTGGGAGTAGAAGTCCACACATTTTAAAGTTGCTAAGGTTGAGAATCACTGATATAGAAGAGTGAGAGAGAGTGCAGTTTTTGCCTTAATGGAGTGACCAGCAGCAGAACGTTAGCTAAAAAGGATTATACTTGCATTTCCTAACCACTACCATCCCGCCCCCGCCCCCAGTCTAAAGCATCTAGGTTTACTGGTATCCTTCCCACCTTTGCATTTGAGGCAAAACTAAAAATGAAAACTGGTAAGCAACTGGCACAGGCAAGATAGGATCAAAGCAGGGGTGAAATCCAGCAGGTTCTGACAGCTTCTGGAGAACCGGTAGCGGACATTTTGAGTAGTTTGAAGAACTGGCAAATACTCTGGCTGGCCCCCGAGTGGGGTGGGAATGGAGATTTTGCAATATCCTTCCTCCAGGAGTGGGAAGGGAATGGGGATTTTGCAATATCCTTCCCCTGGAGTGGGGAGGGAATGAGGATTTTGCAGCATTCTTCTCCTGTCATGCCCACCAAACCACACCATGCTAACCAAGCCATGCTCACAGAACCGGTAGTAAAAAAAATTGGATTTCACCACTGGATCAAAGCCAAGGAGACTTTTCGCCCCACTGCTCTCTCTCTCCATGCTGCAGTGATGAGGAAGTGAGAAAGGAGAAGTGGGAAATCCCTCCAGCGGAGGAAGGAACGGCCCACGCCTGGCGCCTAAAGGAGCGCCGACGGCGCGGCTCCCCACAACCTGACGGGATTCTTCTAGGGCCGTCGTGAAAAGAAATTCAAACCATGCAAAATGAACGAGCCGCCTTTATTGTCTCTCCAACTCTTCAGAAGAGAGGCCGGCTTTTGCCCCGGCTTAACGTAAGGTTTCTTCGGCCTCGTCTGCATCGTCCTCGGCCTCCCCGGGGTCGTAGCTTTCGAGGTGCTGAAACGAGTAGTAAATGCCTCCGCGGCTGGTGGGAGGCGGGCGTAAGATCATGGCTGACAAGCGGTCGCCGGGAGACGGCGCGGAGCTGGGGCTGCCTTCGTTCAGGATCCAGACGAAAGAGTAGAACGCCAGCGCCACCAGGATGAAGGAGGTCAGGAAGCCGCTGAGGACGCCCGTCGCCAGAGGCGTGGCCCATTCGAAGAGGCTCCGGTTGTAAGGCGGCAACGCTTTCCGCTCGACGATCAGCTCCAGCCCGTCCCACTCCCCTTGCTCGAGCGGCGGCGGCGGCGGAGCGGAGTCCGGCCCCTGGCGCCGCTGCCGGCCTTGCGCGCTCCCTCCCGGACCCTCGTCCAGGAGCAGCGAGGAAGTCAGGTGCTTCACCGTCTCGTGGTACTCCTCCACGTTCTTCTTGATCTCCAGGTTCTTGTCCTGGTTGAGGTTCTTGCCCAGTTCTAGCGAGACGTCGGCGCGGCCGATCAGCTGGAGAGCCCGGGACAAGCGATCCCAGTACATGGTGTCGCCCTCCGTCTCCAGCCATTGCTGCAGGGTTTCTTGGCACTGAGCGGTGGTGATGATGTCCCGGCGCCGCCGCCTTCGTCGTCGTCGTCGTCGTCGACGGCCGATGGGGTTGTTCTTCTCGGAGAGGCGCTCCAGCTCGTCTTTCACGTTCTCCTCGGGGCCCAGGAGTTTGAGGTGGAAGGCCTGGCATTCCTCCGGGGATAGGAGCTCCGAGATGCGAGCCATCATGTGGGTCCCGATGTCGTCGGCCACCGTGTCATCGCATAAGGCGCAGGGCAGGGCTAGCAAGGAAAGAGCTAGACCCAGCAAAGGACACATTCAGAAGACTCTGAAAAGGGGGAAGGTTGAAAATGGGTGGAGGGGAAAAAGCCTTCAATTTTACTGCCTGATCTTTCCCTCAGTAGAGAGAAAGTAGAGAGAGGCCTTGGCCTGACACTCCGGCCTTAACTCTCAAAGCACCCAGAGGCTCAACATGTTTAAAGCAAGAGAGAAGAGTGCCTCTGTCTCTACACAGACTGCCAATTCTAGCTTGCATGTTAAAAGGTGGCTTGAATTGATATTTGACAGACACCCATCATACAATGCAATGCTGTACATGTCATGCAGAATGAGGAGAGCATTTATGAAGTTCTCTCACACGTGTAGCCATTTATCTGACTTTTCTTTTTCAATGACAGAATTATTCCTTATTGGCTACATGTGTATTTAATGTGATGAGGAGAGGGTAACACATTCATTTGCTTTTCTCTTTTGGGCATCATCTTTCAGAAATCCAGTTACATTTAATGTTTTAATTTCCCCAGTGTATTTACATAGGCATACAGGTTACTGGCGGGTGGGCAGCATCTAGTTGATCTTTGTTAAACTTGCTGGGAAGTTGCACCTATATTATCTGTGCTTATTAAAGCCAGATTGAATATGTTGGGTCAACGAAGAGTTGTAAAACATCTATTTCCTATCCTTGCTAGTTCCAAATTAACACAAGGTGGAAAAAATACAAATATACCCAAACCTATCTGGAAACTGCACACTATCCAGTGTTGTCATACAAGGATAGCTTGGTGACAAAAGAATGGCACTCTGTTCATGGCCAGAGGAAAGAAGTATACTAAACTGAGGAAACATAGGACTTAACAGGAACCTTTGCTTGGTCTGTAATATCCTCCTTTGCTTGTAAATCTCCTCAGATTCCCCGGCTGAATTCTCACCCACCAATAGGCTATAATGTGCTGGGCCTAATTTGAGAGCCGTTGTGTCATACAAACCTAGTCTGCAGTTAGTTGATGGTCTGATGTATTGTGCTAACCCAGATACAGGTAGTCCTCAAGTTATGACCACAATTGAGCCCAAAATTTATGTTGCTAAGTGAAACATTTGTTAAGTGAGTTTTTCCCAGTTTATGACCTTTCTTGCCACAGTTGTTAAGTGAATCATTGCACTTGTTAAATTAGTAACACGGTTGTTAATCTGGATTCCCCATTGACTTTGTCAGGTCGCAAAAGTGGATCACATGATCCCAGGACACTGCAACCGTCATAAATTGGAACCAGTTCCCAAGCATCTGAATTTTGAACATGTGACCATAGGGATGCTGCAATGGTCAGCATGGAAAAAGGTCCTAAAACACTTTTTTCAGTGACATTGTAACTTTGAACAGACACTAAATGAACTGTTGTAAATCGAGGATTATCTGTAATAGATTTAATTGAAGAAATCATAGTACAGGTAACTATGGAACTACACGGGATGTGAACTATAACTACTGGATCTCCCTAATTTTCTAGAATTGCTTATAATAACTGCCTGAGATACCCACCAATTTAATAATGTCCAGATTTTACAACCTGTTTAGATCAGGGGAAATGTTCAAGTTGAAGCTTCAAAGCAACAACAATACCAGAAACTAAAATAATAATCTAACCCAGATTTGAAGGCTGAAAATGATGGGAGTTCACTTCCAAAACATTTAGAGGGCTTCAGGTTGGGAAAAGCTGCCCTAAAAGTAGGAGCAAATATTGCCAGTTACCTGAAGTGACTTCCAGAACAAGAGGCATTTCTTGAAATGGAGCTTTTTTCTGTGGAATCTTAAAACCACCTTGAGCGTATGATGTCATAGAAAGAGCCAGCAAAAGATTCTACTTCCATTCCCCTTCTCTGGAGAAGGTCTGGTTCATGGGATCCTGTGATGTATATGAAGTAGCTCTCCAGATTCACTGATCAGCTTTCCTCCAATATGGGATCCATGAGGTGGCAGGGGCCACTGGATGAACAAGAGGGTCCCTGCTCCATTGAGCAATCCTTATTGCTATGGGGTAGTAAAGGTTGCCCCCCTTTTCCTACCCACGGGGGGGGGGAGGTGACAGGAAAAAGGGGAACCAGTACCACTATTGAGTACAAGGAGGAATTGTGTGGTAAAGAGAATTTTGTACACCTATCAACCATTAGCTGTTTTTCCAGGATATTAAAAACTTATTTTTAAAAAGCTAAAATAATATTAACCAGCTCAGGTAGCTGCTGAGATCATTGGAACCAGATTGGCTAATCATTGGGGTTGCTCATTCACTCACCCACCCACCCACCTCCAGCTCTTCCCATTTTCCGCCACAACCATCCCTCCTTCCTGTTGGCCATTACTTCAGGCTGTGAACTCTCCCAAAGGATTCATCAATAGCAAACATGCCACAGATGGAGGCTTGTTCCAGAAACAGCCACAAGAGTTCACCCATACACACTTTACCAGATATCCCCACCACAACTGCCCTTGTTCAGAAGTGTGGTAGGCACAGAAGGAACTGAGTTTGAAGGAACATCATTTTTCCAGGGTCCAAAGCAGAATGGCCCTGCAAAAGAAGGTGGAGCCCAAATTAGCCAATAGGTTCCAGGCTACAGCCTAAATTAGCCAATAGGGTACCATCGTCTGGGTCACCTGACTGTGATATCAACTGGTTAGACGGTCAAGTGTTTAGGGTTATACCCACAGTCCTGGCTTTTCTGCTTAAAGGGAAAATCATGACCTCCACACCTAAATGGCTAAGGCTGACTTTAAGATGCCTCAGGGATGAGTTGGGGACAAGAGGAAGGCAGCCTCATAAGGACATGACAGGAACAAAAGGGGTTGCTAAGGCTTGTTTGTGATGTGGCTAAGTGAAGAAAGCCTGCTTTTTTCGCATCTTGTAGCTCTGGATCAGCAGATGGCAGCAAAATCCCAAGAATTAAAACTAGTGATCAATAGCCTTCACTTTCACTCAGGGACATCCAAAAACTTTGCTTCTGGCCCTGAATTAGTGCTCTTTCTAAAGAGATATCCCCCTTTTAATACAGAACTGGAACATGATGGTCTTCAGAGCAAGCCTTAATAGCTGACAAGTAGTAACAATTCCGTGCTTTCAGGATACTAGCTCAAAAGGTTAAAATTACAAGCTCCCTGCTTTTAAAATTAGCATTGTTCAACCAGACCATTTAAAAAAAAAAATTGATTTATATGCCGCCCTTCTCCGGAGACTCAGGGCAGCTTACAATGCGTTAAGCAATAGCCTTCATACTTTTGTATATTTTTACAAAGTCAGCTTATTGCCTCCACAAACTGGGTCCTCAATTTACCTACCTTAGAAAGGATGGAAGGCTGAGTCAACCTTGAGCCTGGCAAGATTCGAACTTACTAATTGCAGACAGCTGGAGTTAAATTACAATGCATTAGTCTGCTGAGCTATCCAGGCTCCTTTTAAGAAACAAATGCAGAAAAATTGTTTAGTTAGTTTATGAACTTCTGTATGTCAAGTTGTTATGAAAGGCACAGAAAATGAGATCATTTAAAAGTAAAATATAAAGTGTTGAGTATCCCATAAGACTTTTTTATTATGTGTTTTATTTTTGACAGTCATCTGGGCTAAATTATGGAGTTGCTGTTTGTAAGGATGCATTGATCTTTCCAATAAAACTATAGTTGATTTGGTCCCGTTGTTGCTTGCCCTTTGGCAAGTACCTAGGATTTCCTATAGACATGTTTAAGTGCTATTTTTATGCAATGGATCTATTTATTAAATTAGAAATCCATCAATTGCCTATTACTATTTTTAAACAGGATTTAAAGGTTGGCTAAAAGCCACTGCTTTTCTGTTGCCTAATAAAAGAGTAGTTATAGGAGAAACTGTCACAATCCATTTTTTTTTAAGCAAAGAGATTTGTGCTGGCAACACAAGTCCAGTTCAGTGCTTTTAACAATAATGTCAATGTTTAAAACAGCTTTCACTAATGTAATGGCATCCAGATGTGTTGCGTGATATGTATGCTGGGAGATATATCACCTGATAGTATTAGATGACAAGGGCCTGTTTAAAGTAAGGGATTTATGACTCTGAAATAAATAAATAATCATGTGAGATAAGATGAAAAGGAATTCTTCCTGTTTCCATCCACCCCACTGGTCTTCTCTGCTTCTGTGTATGATCGGTCCCCTTTAATGTATAGGAGCACAGTGGCCGCCTTCAAAATGGAGCCTTCCAGATGGGTTGGACTACAGTTCCCCTCATCAATCAGGCAACATGGATTCGTTCTCTGGGATGATGGGCATTATAGTCACTTGAGTGCTGCAAGTTCAGAAAGGCCAGCGCCTAAGAGGCTAGCTCTCTTTATGTGCTTGCTACAGATTGGAATAGCTTCCTTAGGAAAAAGAGGGGGGGACTCCCTATTCCTGCATCTGTACACAAGCACACAGCCTGCTCCCAAAATACTTGGATTTTCATCTTTGTTTTTGAAAATTCAGATTTGCCTCCTTTGCCTAATTGTGCCTTGGGACAACTGCTTCTGGAAAAGTCTGGCGAATAACTAACTAGAAAGAAACACCTTCTCCCCTAAAACCTCCCACAGGCCCATTAGAAATGCACAGTGGTTTCATTGTTCCCTGTTAGGAATACCCCTAACCCACCGCCCCTCCCCAACTCCCCTTAAAAAAGAAAAAAAAAAGAAGCTACGGCCTAGCTGTGGAATGAAAACAAATCATCCACAGTTGGTGACTGAGCAGGAGGCCCACAAAGGGCGTTCCTTGTCCTTACATTCATTGATTCCAAAGGGGCGAAAAGACCATTTCCAAAGCTGCTTCTCTGACTTTCTGGACCAAGGAAGCATGTTTTGTCCTCAACTACAGTTAGAGAAGGAGATCCTTCTTCTTGACTCACCCACCTTTGGAAATAGCTATAGCAAACTCTCTCTATAGGATTTTCCCGTGTTCTTCTGCGAGTAGTGTGGATAATTTTCAGAGGGATAACTGGTTGTAGCATCTTGAAGGCAAATGCATGTATTAAGACGGTAGGCTATTGTGAATTATAGTTTGCTTGTCAGATACACAGGAATACGCACACATCTCAGAGCTGGGATAGACGATGGCAAATACTGCAGGGTGTAGAAAAGAATGAAACTGAAGATGTGCAAGAAGTACATACTGGTAATCGTTGCCTGTTGATAGAGGCTGTTAAAACAGGTCTTGGCGGCAAAACAGATTTGTGTGTTGGAAAATTGAATAACATGCAATAGGGAGAATAGAAATCTTAGGAAACAGTGCACAAACCTTCATTCCAACCCAATTCTTTCACAGTGAGTCAGTTTTTGCTCAAGGTTGGTTACATAGTGGGGCAAATTGACCACAGGTTTTGTCATTCATGGTTGGATCCAGATTTTGCAGCTCTCCCACGCTAGGAGATGCACAGCATTCAGAAATGGGGATATATTTTGTGGTCCAAGAGAATGTATTCCTGCAGGACCAGATATCTGGATGGCATAGAGATGGATGCCATGGGAAGAAAGCAGAAACAGCTATTCACTACACTAGGTCTAAGGCAGCAGCCAAATTGAGGCTACATTGCTTCAGATTGCAGGTAGGGATGATGTATAGTTTTAAATACTCTCCACATAAAATGTGGCCTGCCTGCCAGAGACTCAGAAATGCTATCCTATTCTCCCTGCTGCTGCAATTGTGTTGGGTTCAGAATTCCACCATCTCATTCTGTGTAATCAAGACAACTTTTAGCAGCTGGCTAAACTGAGGCTTCTAATACCACAGTGCAAAGAGTAGGTTGGCTGTTCGTGGTTTAAAAAGTTATAGCAGCTGGGTTCAAACAATCTTAAAAATCAAGGGAATTGTACTTTCAGGTTCCGTCGAGAAAGCAGTATGTACTATTATAAGGAAATCCATGGCTGCTGCCTTCAAAAGAGCAAAGTCTCTCCCATAGCACCTAATTAAATGACATTTTCTTGCCCTCATGCCAATCCACTATTGTCAAGGGACCAGGAGAAACGAAGCACTCACAGCAGAGGCTCACTCGGAAGAAGCACTGGAAGACAAGTGGGGCTAAGAGCCTCATGATCCCGGTGCTCGGAATTACAAATTCCCTTATCTTGTTCAAAAGCTACATTTTCATTGTGAGGTTATGATCAGGACCCACAACGCTTTCAAGGAATGCTTGCTCTCACTGACCAGGTCTTGAATTCAGAAAGGTTTGTTTAAATCACCATGAGAGTAAATGCCATTAGGGGGCAGCATTAGCAGCATTATTCCACCTCCTCTTTTTCTCTGACTATTCAGTCAGCAGGCCTTGTTTACCTCATCAGGTCAGAATACATCTGAAGAGGCTATAAAAAAGAGAATAACAGAACAGAATAACAGCTGGAAGGGACCTTAGAGGTCTAGTCCAACTCCCTGCACAAGCAGGAAACCCTATACCATTCCAGACAAATGGCTGTCCAACCTCTTCTTAAAAACCTCCAGTGTTGGAGCACCCACAGCTTCTGAAAACAAACCATTAATGGTTCTGTTGGGAAATGTCACCTTAGTTCTAGGTTGGATCTCTCTTTGATATGTTTCCATCTATTCTTGTCCTGCCTTCAAGTGCTTTGGAGAATAGGTTGCCCCTCTCTTCTTTATGACAGCCTCTCAAATATTGGAAGACTGCTATTATGTCACTCCTAGGCCTTGTCTTCAATAGACTAGACATATCCAGTTCCTGCAACTGTTCATCATAAATTTTAGCTTTCAGACCCCTGGACATCTTTGTTGCTCTTCTCTGCACTCTTTCTTAGGAGTCTCAACATTTTTGTATTGTGGTGACCAGAACTGGATGCAATATTCCAAGTGTTATCTTACCAAAGCAGTATATAGAAGTACTAATAATTCATATGATCTTGATATTATTCCTCTGTGGATGAAACCAAAGACTGCATTGGCTTTTTTGGCAGCTGCAACACACTGCTGACTCATACTTAAGTGATTGTCCACTAGGACTCTCCTAGATCCCTTTCACAGTTACTGCTGTTGAACTAAGTACCACTTATTCTATAACCGTGCATTTAGTTTTTCTTGCCTAAATGTAAAACCTTACTTTTCTCACCACTGAATTGCATTTTGTTGGATAGGATCCAGTGTTCAAGTCCATTAAGATCCTTCTTGATCTTAGGCCTATGTTCTTAAAGTGTTGGCTATTCCCCGTAGTTTGGTGCCATCTGCAAATTTGGTGAGTTCCCCATCTATCCCCCCATAAACCATTTAAAAAGATGTTGAGTACTGCACCTTAGAGAGAACCTTGGGATACCCCATTGCATACTTTCCTCCAAGTAGATGCAGTTCCATTGAAGATGTTGAGTATGGCTTGTCAGCCAGTTACAAATCAATCTGATGGTGATGCTGTCTATCCCACATTTTTCTATCTTACCAAGAAATATGTTGTGTCTACTTTGTAAAATGCCTAACTGAAGTCCAAGTATACTTTTTCCACAGCATTGCTGGTCCACTCATTTAGTCACTTTGTCAAAGAATACAATAAGTTCTGTGTGGCATGATAGCTTTGTTTACTTCTAGGTATTCTCAGATCTGTTACTTATCTTTTCCAGGATTTTCCCAGGTATTGATGTCAGGCTGATTGGTTTGTAGATTGCTGGACCCATTTCTTTTCCTTTTTTGAGGATGGGAAACACATGAGTTGTTTTCTGATGGCAAAAATCTCCTATTATAATTCTCAGTTCTATTATTGAGAAGTTAATGGCTCCAGAATGATTTTCATTAAAACAAAAATAATCAACACCTTTTCATTCCTTGTAATCTCTTTAATACTGTGAAATATTTTTCTTTTTAAAATAACAGTATTTTCTGAGGTAGACCATTACAGTTCAAACGCATTTCTTTTCAGACATTAATAAGACATGAATTAAATACTTTCATGTACAATATGTTGCAAAATGAGGTAGAAATGGTTACAGAGGATGTACAAAGTCAAAGACGATTTAGAAAAAACAAAAAACCTCTTCAAAATTCCAGTACCACTTTTTGGAGGAAACAAAAAAAAAAGGACAAAATAAGCAATTTTCCTGAGGTATATTGCATTGCTATCTAGGAGATAAGTTTGCAGGGAAGGCACTAAAATGATATGAAGAGACTGTGCCTGCTGCTTATGACCAATTCCTGTTATAAAAACTGAACAATCTTTACCAACGCTGTAGAACTTCGTATATCCAGGGCCATTAGAAGTTGCAGTCTGACAACGTTGATGATGGCTGTCTGGACACTTATCCTGATTTACTAACTATCAGCTTCCCTTATCTCCTACAATGGCTTTTATGGGTTATGGCCACCAGATTCTGTTTCTAGTGATGCATTTAATGGGAGACACTTCTGGATTGGGAGAATCCAAGTTCTAAAACCACATTGTTCATTCACATAGAATTCTGTTGGGCTTTCTTACTCTCCTGCATGAATGAGTGGGGAAAAAATAATCTAAGGACACAGCTCAGGTTTCTCCGTAGCTGGCTTTTGCCAAGGAACATGTAAAGTTGTGGACAAGCTTAACTTTTACATTACAGGTGGTCCTCGACTTATGACCACAATTGACCTCAGAATTTCTGTTGCTGGGTGAGACATTTGTTAAGTGAGTTTTGCCCCATGACTTTATGACTTTTCTTGCCAAATGAATCGCTGCAGTGGATAAGTCAGTAAACTGGTTGTTAAGTGAATCTGGCTTCCCCATTGACTTTGCTGATCAGACGGTCACAAAAGGGGATCATATGATCCTGGGACACTGCAACCGTCGTAAATATGAACCAGTTGCCAAGCATCTGAACTTTGGTCACGTGACCACAGCGATGCGGCAAAGGTCGTAACTATGAAAAACGGTCATAAGTCATATTTTTCAGTGCCGTTGTAACTTTGAACATTCACTAAACAAGCTGTTGTAAGTCGAGGACTACCTGTACAGCAAAGCCTGAGCTTGGATTTTAAGAGAAGATCGGTTAATTTTTATAGTCTACAGAGTTCTTCCCAAGCATTTGGAAAGCCAGTGGTCTACTGAAAGAAAAAAAAAGCAGGTTGAAGACATATAATCTAGCAGAATTAACTAATAGAGTCCTCATGCATGAAGCTAATATACTGAACTGAATCTCCCAAGCAGAATTCCATTCAAAAGCTAGAGGGAAGAAAGGGGCTTTCCCACCCCAGATCCCATTGCCACCACCTCTTGCAGAAGATTGATTCTCCAGAAGACAATGGAAGAGGATGAAACACTTATAAATCTTCAATTTGCTCAGGGAATGTTCTGTTAGAGATCAGAAACCCTCATCTAACAGTGGACAGGGGTTGGATTGTGCCTTTTTGATGTTTTGTGCTCTCTACCAGATATACAAAAGTATACATTCGAAGGGACATCTTCTGACAGCAGGGTTACAATTCATGACCGGAACCACAGTTTGCGAATTGATTCCCAAATGAATGCTGCTTATAAAGAGGTAGTTTGATAAACCTGATAAAATATCTGTGGGTGGATGAAAGGAAAGGGGATGAAAATGAGAAAAAGACACTGCTTCAAAAGATTGAAAGTAGTGTTTTTAGAGGCTAACATTTAAACCCAAACACTGATCAACAAGCATGAATTACTTTCACTGGGTCCCCGATACGATACGTTCCATATCTGTCTAAAGCTAGGGGAGCTGTTATATTTACAAATGTGTGGTAAATTGCAGGCGCATATATGCATGCATGTACATGTACATATGTGTGCAAACGCACACACTGTAGGATCATTGAAAGTATTTAGCTGCAATGAGCAAAGAACTGTTGCCTCTGGAGCCTGCATAAGCACCTTCCAGCTTTCAATAATTTCATCTAGCTAGATCAGAAGCTTATATAAATAGAACTGATGTTATTAATGGTAACTGAAGCAAAAGGGAAACAAATATCACTAAACACATGAATTGGGGGGAAAAATGGAAGCAGCATAATATTACACAGCAAATGCGTTTCCCCTTCCTCCCCAAATGAAAGTAAACCCTCTTCAATCTGACGAATCACTGCTACCCCTACCCTTTATCTCAATTTCACTGGTTCTGATTTTAAATTGGCGCATGGAAGCCTCCTGTATCAATAGGAGCAGCTAAATGAAGACTAAACTTCAGAGGCAGCATATCTCCATATGCCAGTGTGCTGACAAGAAACAACTAGGAAAGGATGATGTATGTATACAGTTCCTGAAGATGTATAGCTGGATATTGTCACTGATTGAGTAAACATATAGATGAATAATTGGACTAGAACTAGAACCTGTGTATAAACTCAAATCTGGGATCTGAATTCCAAACTAGACGTCTGATTTATTTCTACATTTGAAACCCGGTGCTTACTTTCTTGGAAGGCAAACTAGCGAGATTAACAGAAAGGTAACTTCTCCAAGATCCAAAGCTAGACACCCATTGAAGTGAGTCCTGAACTTCAAACACCAGCCACTCCAAATACTTTTCGGTTAATTCCTACAAATTAATTTCCTAATCTCAGAATCTCAAAAGTTGTCCTTCCAAAAAACCTCTACCATTAAGAGTTTCCTGCTTCACCTCAGAAACGGCAAAAAATAAACATGATTTTTTTTCCCCCTCGCTCATGCTAATGAAGCAGACTAGATCAGCTTTACTTCCCAGGTAATCTAATTTCATACTTTGCCTGTTTTCCCAAGCTTCTTAAAGAAAACCAAAGAAATTTTGCTTTGTTTCAAAGGAAAATAAACTGGAAACCTAGCTAATACTTGCCAATTATAAGCCAGCCTCCTTCTGTCTTCCTTGATCCATGCCCCCAAAGTATACACATTCACACATCACCCCAGCCCAATAGCTAGGACCAGACTAGATGCAGCTCCTACAAACCTCATTTTATATGATTCTCACCTTAGAGTTAATTTATTGGCATAAAGAATAATACAACATTCTTAAGAGGCTACAATGTACAATGCACCAGGTGAAAAGTCTCCCCAGTGCATCTTATTGTAATATTGTACAATTTACCACCACAAAACGTTTTCAAGAGGAAAAGGCCTGTGAATGACTCTCCTCACACTGAACAGTCACAGGTCAAGGAGGTTATTAAATCTTTGGTGCCTAAGTAGTCCTTGAGCCTGAACAGAATCACTGTCACACACTATATTTCTAGCAGAAATTCCGTTGAATGTCTAATAGAGAACATTCTATAGTGGAGCCAAACACTATTTACACAATCTGTATTCCGTGCAAAGAAATCTGAATTCAGTGCTCAAATGTATAGTTGCCTGGTTTCCTAAATGCATTTGCCACAATTTATCTTGAAACAGATTTATCTAGTGTGAAGAGAGAAAAAGAAAAGGGAGGGAACCCACTACGCATCCACAAAAATAAAAGCAGGTTAATTCTACTTTATTGATGAGATCAGGAAAGGTATTTCCTGTTTCATCTCCAAACACACAACCTTGAAGAGTTAAGAATTTTCTTTTATTACAAAATGTTATCATTTTCAGAAAAATGTACCGTACTATGTACTATATTTGGTGTTGTAGAAGAGAAAAGATACACTGCAGCAAACTTTAGCTAAGTGAGAAAACTTGCTGAATTTTTTAATATAGAATGCATTGGCAATTGTTCATTATATAACTGAAACAAAAAATTGTATTGTGCCATCACACTATTCCATGGTAACGCTGCAAGCCTTGGAAAGTGTTACATTGGGAGGACCTTCATCTCCAAACAAGCTCTGATCTTGTATGTATATGATTCTTTCCTGATGTTTATTTATGTCTTGGGGAATACAAGTATGAGATACATATGATATGAATATTGCTTTGTTGGAAGCTTCCATTCAAGCCTTAAGAAAGTGCTAGTTTAATTTCTGATCTCAGAGGATACTTTTTATTGTTGCTTGTTCCCACTCTAACCAAGAGACAGGAAAGTTCATCATTAGGCAAATGAAATGGGGGGGGGGGGGAGGAATCAACCTGTGCTTTCCAGTGCTGAGATCTTGACTAGACTCTAGAAAGAGTGCAGAGAAGAGCAACAAAAATGATTAGGGGACTGGAGGCTAAAGCATACAAAGAATGGTTGCAGGAACTGGGTATGTCTAGTTTAATGAAGAGAAGGACTAGGGGAGACATGATAGCAGTGTTGCAATATCTCAGGGGCTGCCACAAAGAAGAGGGAGTCAAGCTATTCTCCAAAGCACCTGAGGGCAGGACAAGAAGCAATGGGTGGAAACTAATCAAGGAGAGAAGCAACTTAGAACTAAGGAGAAATTTCCTGACAGTTAGAACAATTAATCAGTGGAACAACTTGCCTCCAGAAGTTGTGAATGCTCCAACACTGGATGTTTTTAAGAAGATGTTGGATAACCATTTGTCTGAAATGGTGTAGGGTTTCCTGCCTAAGCAGGGGGTTGGACTAGAAGACCTCCAAGATCCCTTCCAACTCTGTTATTCTAAAGATTCTATTTTTCCCCTTACCCTTCAGCTCCTATTAAACTTTTAAAAAATATAGCTGACCTCACACCTACAAATGATCATCCCAGACAGGGGAAGCAAAGATAACCAGGAACAGAGAAAAGCCACAATCTTGCATAACGAGGGCTAAAGGTGAACAGAAAAACCAAAGAATACAGCCAGAGAAGAATGGAGAAATTGAAATGTTCCACATGGGGAGGAGATCATTTGACCATGATCAACATGGAGTGGTCTAGGATGAAATCTCTCTCCATTCCTCTGAAGGAGGAATACAGCAATATACAATCTTATGGAAAGCAGATAATAAAAACAACCCTTCGACCAAAACATGACAATGTCCTTCACAGTCCTTCAGAAATCAGTGATCTTTCAATAGAATAAGAAACAAGGAGACAAATACCTACTCTCCGGGGGATGTTCAGGTAGTCCTCAACTTATGACCAGAATCTGGGACCAGAATTTCCATGGCTAAGCAAGGCGGTTAAGTGAGTTGCACCAGATTTTATTAGCTTTTTTTAACCATTTTGTTAAGCGAATTGCTGCAGTTGTTAAGTGAGTCATGCAGTCATGAAGCAAACCAGGCTTCCTGCATTGATTTGCTTGTTGGAAGCTGGGTAGGAAGGTCGCAAATGGTGCTCGCATGGCCCTAGGATCCTGCAACCATTGTAAACCATGCCGGCTGCCAAGTGCCCAAATTCTGATCACATGACCATGTGGTTGTAAATGTGACTGTAATTTCAAATATTCACTAAATGAATGATTGTAAGTTGAGGATTACTTGTAGAAGAAAACTACAGAACAGAAGTACTTAACTCTTCTTCCAGTTTATTCCCTAGAAACCTTCCATTCCAGCTATTTCCTTTAGTTTCCTGGTAGTTTTTCCCCCCATTCCAGTTATATGATTCAGCTTGTGAAAGTAGTTCTGTCTGCTGGAGCAGACAGAAGGAAGAATAGCTTCTTAGTTCTTCCCATCCTTCTTTTAAAAAATGTTCAGGAAAAATGACTGCCAAGTGAATGTGCAGCTGACCTCTAATTTTGGGAAATACAACATTTCAGGTTGCTTCCTCAGTTAGAAAAAGAATCAGAACATTTCCTACAAATGTTTATCGATCACTAGGCTCACAACGACTTACAAATTGCTAGGTGATCTTGAGAGAATACAATAAAAAATAGGAGCATGTGAATCAGAAAGGGAAAATTAACAGACCTTATAATGAATAAAAAAGAGACAGCGTATGCAAAAGAGAGATAGGTTTTCACAAAGAAATAATAATGGCAGGAAAATATAAATATAAGAAAAAAATAAACAATAATGTTCCATTAATTCCAAAATAAAGTGCTAACTGATCAAATGGAATTTTCTTGCTGAGAGAATCAACCATCTCCCATTACTATTTAACCTATAGCAGGTTTTAACATTGATGGCAATTGATTTCTTTCATTTATTATTAGGCATTAAGAGAAGATAGGGCAAAAGATGACTATGAATCAACAAGACCCATAGCTGTACCAGAATGTGTACCATGGGCTTGATTGTCCTAAATTTATCATACAAGCTCTTTTTGTGGGTTTTACAGCTACGCATGCTAAGTAACTGTACGAGAGACTATTAATACACATAGACCTAATAAAAGATCTTCACCTGATAAAATGATCAAGGATCACTTTTGTGATCCTCTTTCTTTTCCACATTTTTGGTTTTCACGGGAAGGAGCCAAGAGGCTAAAAGTTGGAAAGAAAAAAAAAAAAACGAATGGGAAGACTGGAAGTTTAACCCTTACTTTTCTGTTAGGCAAATCCTTCTAAATGCAATATTTTCCAAGCAGATGATTACACTGTCCAGTTATATAGCATCAAGGACTGACCTAGATGGAAGGGCGAGCATCAGCTCTTAAATCAACATTTAGAGAGGACTTTTATTGAATGGTTCCATTCAGTGATCAATGGGTGAAGAGGTATTTAGGTTGGTTTTTTTTTTAAATATAGTACTTGCTGTATGCAAAGTGCCTAATGAAATCCTCTTTAAGTCTGTGAGAGACAGATTGTTCCCATTACTAAATGGGAAAAATAAGGCTAGGAGATTGTACTTATCCAAAGGCACCCATTAAATCCACACCTGAATTGGGAAGTTTTCTGGAACAGCTCTGTTTTTCTGATATTAAGTGCTTTGGTTTAGCAGAAACGTAAATGGCAATTGACTGCTTGAGCCACAACTAAGTAGCCAGCTTTTTAATTCAGCAATGTTAGTTTTCATTTCAAAATGTACAGGGGAAAAAAATCCTAAATGGAATCACGTAGTTAATCTTTGCTTTGGTTTTGTCTCTGCATCATCTCACCTATGATCCTTAAGCAGCTAATAAAATCCAGATCCCTTATATAATTTAAATTCCTAATCTGATGACTAGACTTGCAAAGGAGTCCATCTCTTGATTAAAGAAGAGATGGTCTTTAGAGATGTTAAGCGGAAATTCTGGCTTCTTCTAAACTAAAAGGGTGGAGAATTATGGCCCTTTTATGACCTGTGGACTTCAACTCCTAGAATTCCTGAGCCAGCATGGCTGGCTTAGGAATTCTGGAAGTTGAAGTCCACGAGTCATAAAGAGGCCATTCTAAACCATATGGGATTATTACTTACTTTGGCTAATTAATTTGCAGGAATAATGAAGAGGTGTGAAGTCACCAATATGATATTGCAAAGGGGCCTGTCACTGATTGCTAAATGCACATGTGAGTGCTTATTCTGTCTCCTACTTTATTGCTATGTTTTTCATGCAAATTACATTGACCTTATTATTGAGATATTCTTGTAACTGTAGAATATGGAAGTATCTCAAAAGTACCTATTTAAAGATGTCACCCATCTCCCTAACGTTTCTTATCCAAATACATTTCTCTGGTTCTGTCCACATGGATTTGGGTTGGTTTAGCTATATTTGAAATAGAGTAGATATTGATGTATTCCAAACAAGACACCTGCTGGTACCAGAATTTGCATTAAGCCATAATGTTTGGTACTGCTCTAAGGCATTGCGGTTTATAAGCCTGTACTTTGGCAAAAGAAGTATATCTCACATGAGAATGAAGCCTCCTCCTTTTGGAGAACTTCAGTCCTGGTTAAACAGGTGTATCTCTGGAACTTAACAACTCTACTGTATTTTTACTCTCTATTTGTGAGAAAGGAAAATAAATTACTGGTTTGCCATCACATTTTGGCAAGGCAGTCTTGAGGAGAAGGCAGAATTCTTGGGATCATTGAAAGGGTCTGGCTGCCATGGAAATCCTGATCAATTTCTGTCCATTTCCCAAGAAGTGTTTTTGTAAACCTTTACAAAATGGGAATATTTAGATGCAAGAATTGTCAGTTTCTTCTCCAAAATTAACCTTGGAGTTTGAAGGATTTTGAGGAGAGATGGGAAACAAAAGATGACTTAACTCTGCATGTGTATCGATTGAGGTCTCATATTATGCTCAGTCTGGTTGTATACATTCAACAAGAAGTTCTATCTCAGTGTTTCTCAACTTCTGCACCTTCAGTTGCATGCTTGTTGGGGAATTCTGGGAGTTGAAGTTTACACATCTTAAAGCTGCTGAAGTTGAGAAACACACCTCTCTATTAGAATTGTTCAGAATGGCAACATACTGCAACAACAAAAAGACAATGCAAAGTAAGCACATGAGAGTCTCCTGCCGTGTATCTCCTGCTTGAGAGGGTACAAGTCTCTCCTAAGTGCACATGACTCCATTTTCAACCGTATTTTTATAAATGCAAGGAAACATCATTCATTTACACAAACATTTATAAGACATGCCCTCCCTTTACCTACACACACACCTATAAATGGAACAGTACAGAGCACAAATCTACATAGATTTACCTCTTGAATTGTGATTCCCAGGTCAGGGGACAAAAATGCAAGAGGCAGAAAAAAAAAACACAAATTGTGCAGGGATGGTTGGAAATAAATGTTCCAGCTCCATGGCTGATGTATCTCTCCCCTGCTCTGGGATGGATCAGAGGACTAGATTTAGTAGAGGCTTCTCAAACCTTGAATGAAGAGCCTAAAAAGGTACCATTTATTTATCTACTAACTTCTTTCTCTGCATGCAGACACTCATTGAATCCTACAGGCCAGGTTTCCCCAGTCTGGTTCCTAGAATTCTCAGAAGTGGCCATGTTGGCTGGAGAATTCTGGAAGGTTCAACCAGGAATTTGAGGGCAACCAAGTTGGGGAAGATGCCATGGCCTTTGGGACCTTGACAGGGACCACAGCTCCATGTTTTGTTTTGTTTCGCCTCAAAATACTTTGGGAAGCTCAAATGGACATTTTCTTTGATTACAGAAATCTTACTATAGGAGGTCCTATAAAAAGCATAGGAAAAGGAAACACGAATTGCCATTTGGAATTTGGAAATGTAGTAGAAAGATTCCTTTAAAAAGTGGTACTAGCCATGGCTTTGAAACTTCAATACTAATACTTCTTCTTCTTTGAAGACACATTACTTCACCTAAATGCTATGGCAAAAATGCTTTCTTTAAACAAAAAGAAGAAAGTTATGGCATTATATATTGTGAAACGCCCCTGAAATACATTCAACTTTCATCTTTGTAACAACTTCAAGTTTATTCTTGCTTTTTTCCCCCTCCTGTGCATCTTATAAAGCACATTTGTAATCCCTCCAAATCATTTTTATTTTCCTTGAGTTAAAAAAAATGCAAACATTCTTTATTTTTTGAGGTAAATTATTTTTCCTGAGTAGTTAAAAAAAAGGGAAAAAACCACTACTACATACATTAGAAAAATAAAAAAGAGCCTAGCTTATTCAACAATCTACATTTAAAAAAAAACCCAACCCCCTTCTCTCAAAACGTACTGATGCCATCAGGAGAATGACAGCTTTATGGTAAGATCTGCCTCTGAAAATGAGTCTGTTGAGAAATATTAAGTGAATGATCCATAGGTTGTTACCTATAGGACAGCCTTCCCTAATCAGAGTTTGACAGAACCAATGGATTCTGCCAGACATCATTTGAAAAAAAATCAAATATTTGTTTTTTGGGAACTTTGTGAGCCAGGCAAATGCTAGCACTGACAGTGGTGGGAATGTTTATACACCACAATGTAGCTGCCAGCCTGCCATTTTGCTGTTGTTGTAAATATTGTAAAATGTGGATGGTGTAGGTTAGAAGGGAATTGAACTGTGAGGTATTTGTAAAAAAAAAATTTGCTATTTTTTATGCAGGGCTTCCCTGAGACCTGAACATTATTTCAAGGGTTTCTCCAGGGTAAAAGGATGGAGAGAAGCTGCAATAGAAATGTGAAGAGTCAGACAGAAGTGTTTGAGGTGTGCAGCATTAAAAAGGAGCTGGGAAAGGGGTAATACCTGGCAGAATATTTTACAATGCTGGCTGGAAAGGGTTGATTAGAAAAACAGATCAGTAATAAATAGATTATCCTGAGTTCATTGAGCAACTACTTTTCATTAACATAGAGACCTGACAACCACCACACAAACTTTCAGACATATTCATTAAAAAAAAAAACACAAGCTGCATGTCAGTCAGTATAGGGGAGGATTTGCATCCAATTGGTGTGGCTTTTTTTTTTTTTTTTAAATGAGATGAAAACTATGTCTCACCCTTTCCCCCATTTTCATACGGAAGGAGGTATGAGACTTTCAGAAACTGGAACCCGCAGCGCCCCAAAACCTTAAAAGAGCAGACTGAGAATTCAATGCTTCCAGTGGCTTCCTCTCAAACAGATTAAAGATTATTTGGAAAGAGGAACAGGAGCTTCCCCACTAATTGTGAGACCCATACATTTTATCCCATTCCACATACAGGTCCAGCTCCTTCTGAGAGACAGCAGGGTGGATCTTGCAGAAAACACTTTCAAAATCCTTGTAGGAGGTGGGTTGAAGTTGGCCTGGCAGGCTATGCAGTTTGTTGGTCCCTGCCTGCTGACAGAGCTGGAGGAGCTCACTGCCCGAGTAGCTTTCAGTAAGTTGGACAATGGAGGCCATCTCCCTCTCGCTGAGACAGTAGTTTTGCTGAGCTAAAGCATGGTGCAGAATCTGCCGCCTCGCAATGCTGTCTGGTGGGGAGATGTAAAAACGTTTGGCAAACCTTCTTTGGGTGGCTTCATCCAGATTACCAGGCCTGGTGGTGGTTGCTATGACAACCACATTCTGCTCAGCGGAGGTAGCAAGCTTGTCCAGGTAGGTGAGCAACTGGGACTTCAAGATGGCAGCATCTTCTAAGACAGATTCCACATCGGTGAGGAGAATGACAGCAGGCTGCCGACAGTTGGATATGAAGAAAGTGGTCTGTAGGATTTTCTCTGCCTCAGCTTTCCACTTGGAGACCAAGGCTGTCCCACTGAGCTTTAACAGGGTAGATCCCAGCTGGGTAGAAATGCACCTGCTCAGCAGGGTCTTCCCTACACCACGAGGCCCAAAGAGCAGGATGGTTCTGGGTGGTTGGTTTGCACCAGTATATGCACCAGGCCTCAGGATGGGCCACACGAGATCTTCTTCTATGGCAGCTTTGACAGAGACTTGTCCTGCAATGTCCGTCCACTGGACCGGAGGGCCACAGTCAATTACTTTGTTGTTCACCAATTCCAGAATGAAAGGGTCCATGGTTT
Organism: Pantherophis guttatus; assembly: GCF_059756535.1. Lineage (NCBI taxonomy): Eukaryota > Metazoa > Chordata > Lepidosauria > Squamata > Colubridae > Pantherophis > Pantherophis guttatus. Next base: position 139,232,006 of record NC_142064.1, on the reverse strand, counting down.
TCAGCTGTTCTTCTACTGGCTGGTTGCTGTTGTCACCACTGAATGCTGTTGTTTTGGGCTGCATCCTTAAAGCAAAGGAGTCTCCCTCATGCTCCCCATTCACAGCCGGAGGAGTGAATTTCTCAAAGCTCTCACTAGCCCTCAGTGGGGCTTCACTAACACTGTAAGCTGGAGAGACCAATCCTTTCATAGCCTGGTTGTTGAACTTCCCAATGGGCTCCTCAGAAGCCACTGTGGTTGCCACCACTCCTGCTCCACTTGGCCTTTTCCCACCTTTGAAAGGCACCTCTGAGCTCCGGTTGAATCCATTCCCTCTACATTCACCATTGTCGGACATCTGATATGGGGACTTTGGTTGCTCATAGCTGTATTTGCGATACCTGCCTTCGCCATCATCCTCCCCGCCAGCGATATCAAAGGCTTTTCTTTTCAAAGAGCTCCCTGATTCGCCACTCAAGGGTGCTACAGAGAGAGGACTCTGATAACTGTAACCAGGGACCACAGGAGGGCGAGAGGAAGGGGGAATGGGTGTGGGGGCAGCAATGCCTGAAGGTAAATATGAAGCTGAAGGATGGGGAGGGTGGATGGCACCATAACTGGGCTGGGCTGGGTAGCTCCCTGAAGCGTAATTGTACATGGGTCCTGAAGAAGTATATCCAGGGACAAGGGTGGTGGAGGGATGGCTGGGCTGCAAGAGGCCAGAGCTATGCAGGTGGGTAGATGGGTGTGGAGGGGGAAGTGCCGAAGTGGGCTGGCTGCAATAACCTGAGGGCAGGTAGGCTCCACTGTAGCCCGACGGATACTCCTGAGATGCCCCAAGGCTTCCAGATGTGGTGGGTCCCCCACAAGTGTTACTGGGATAAATGGAGTCAGACAGGTTAGTGGAAACCACAGGGGAGGTACCAAGACCGTTACCCGGTGTGACAGGAGGAGGAACAATCCCCTTAGAGCTGGACAGTCCATCATGCATTGGGGTCAGAGGGTAAACTCCTTCAGCGCTGTGAGCCATTGACCAAGGCTCCACCTCCCCCTTCTGTCCATTGAGGGTTCCAAAGGCACCATCCCCATAGGTGTTGAGTGCTGATGGCCGGTCATAAGGGGAGTCGAGGACTCCTGAGTACTTCTCCGCATACCTCTTCAGCAGGTTGGAAGCAGTCAGAGCAGAGATGTCATCATTGGCCCAGGCATAGTTGAAACGCTGCCGACTGCTATGGTAGAGATCAGATTTGTGGGCAGGTGAGGAAGTGGTAGAGGAGACATCGAGGTGCTGCTCTGGCCACTGATTCAGGGGCTGAGCATGCTCTGGTGTCCAGTGCATCTTTGACAGTGCTAGAAGGAAAGAACAAAGGAACACAGAATTAGCTTTAGAATTAAAAGGAAATGTACCCTAAAACAAACCCAGTGGCTCATTTGAGAATTACGTACTACTATTACTGCACAAAATACAGAGACATTTATATATATTTTCATAACAACCAGGAGAAGTAGAATAAACTAGAAAAATAAAAATTGAAAAATTTTTGAAAAAGCTGGGAGTGTCTAAACCAAGAATGTACTCTGAGCTTGCTATGTGAAGGCCTGGATGAGCCTTACAGTGTGTCAACAGCCGGTCAACCTTGGCTATTCTTAGACAACAAAACATAACTAAACATAGGATGTATGGATAAGCGGCTACTGCTACTACTACGTGCTGGAGCCCATCTTCAGATAACTTCTCACTGCTAGTCCCTCTTCAGGGAACTTCTCTCTGCTAGAGAAGCTCCCTAAAGATGGGCTCCAGCACGAGTCCAAAAGGTCAGAAGACAAAACCTCTGGTCCTGGTGACCAGCCCAGATTGTATTCTGCAACCTGATGTATCCTTTGGGAATGTCATCAAATTGTTCAGATAGTATCGTTTTAACCTGATGGCAAAGAGCTTCAAAAAGAATCTTTCATGGGACGAAGAGCATGTAAGATTCTGTGAAATAAGAGTAAAACTGCAGTAGTCGCTTATCTATACATCCTATGTTTACTTATGTTTTGTTGTCTAAGAATAGCCAAGGTTGACCAGCTGTTGACACACTGTAAGGCTGGTCCAGGCCTTCACATAGCAAGCTCAGAGTACATTCTTGGTTTAGACACTCCCAGCTTTTTCATTTTTTTTCAATTTTATTTAGAAAACCTCTGACCAGCCCAGATTGGATCCTGCAACATTATCCTGGGACACATATATTCACCTTCATTCATAAAACATCAGGTATTTGAACTCCAGATCCTATATGAATATTAACCAATATTAGTTGCAATAGTGCTTCATTTGGATCAGTGGTGGGATTCAAATAATTTAACAACCGGTTCTCTGCCCTAATGATTTCTTCCAACAACCAGTTTGCCAAACTGCTCAGAAAGTTAACAACTGGTTCTCCCAAAGTGGTGTGAACTGGCTGAATTCCACCACTGATTTGGATCCAGCTTGCTTATTTTTATACATTGTCAAAAATAACCATGCATTCATTGTATTTCCTAAATTTTAGATAGTTATCCAATCCAGGAAAGGAGTTTTCTTGGAAGCTGTTGGTAATGAATCAATCATTAGCCTTTTGAAACGTCATGTACTTAATGTAATGTACATCCTGAATATAGTATATTTATTCATGTTCCTAAATAATTCTAGGCACTCTGGCCACAGAACCAACAATTTGATGTGCATAATTGAGGTAATTCTGCATAATTCAGAATCTTCACCTATCTAAGCAATTTTTATTTCATATATAGTTTGACCAAATTGATAGATTAATAGATAAATATACATGTATCATGGAACTCTGAAAACTAAATCAGACACCCCTTGTGACAATAGGAGGAAAACCCACAATATACAGTAGCTTCATTCAGTTGAAGTGTGGCTTAAAATTAGACTGCAATAACAGCCCTAACCTTCAAGCCCAATGAGAAGAGGATATCTGAAAAGAATGCACCAGTTCTAGAAAGAACATCCAGAATCTGAAATAACAGAACAGAGGCTGCATCCAACTCATTGCCAAACAGTTTAACAACAAGAAGGTGAAATTGAAGATTGGTTAACATCTGGCAAAACAGTACCTGATAATGAAAGATCCAACAAAAGAGGCAGCATCTGGCAACTACAAGCCAATTACTTGCTTACCAACAACTTTCAAATTGCTAACTGATGTGATAGTGACGCAGTCCAATAGCATCTAGTTGAAAACAAGCTCTTTCCACCTGAGCAGAAAGGAAACCGCCAAAACAGCAGAGGAACAAAAGATCAACCCCTAATTGACAAAATGATTTTGGAAAACTGCAAGTGAAAGGAAGACCAATTTGAATGTAGCATGGATTGTCTACAAAAAGGCATTCGACTCTCTGCCACATGATTGGATAATCACATGCCTAGAAATAACAGAAGTCAGAAGCTTTGTGCCATGATTAATGACACTATGAAGAGACAATTGTTGGTCAATGGTTTTTAGACTAGGAGAAGTTAATATCGAGACAGGAATCTATGTTCTATCTTTCAGGGAAACTCACTATCACCACTACTGTTTGTTATTGCACTGATTCTTCTATCGACAATGCTGAATAATTCAGGCCATGGCTATCAAACAGCAAAAATATCTACCAGACTATCTCATCTCCTTTATGTGGATGATCTGAAGTTGTATGGAAAAACACCATTTCAAATAGAATCATTGCTCAACACTGTCCTTATATATAGCCAAGATACTTTTATGGAGTTTGCACTGGCAAACAAGCCATGCTCACCAAAAACAGGGGGGAAATGGTGAAAACTGAAGAAATCAAGATGCTCTATGGAAATAATAATAACATCTCACCTATTTTCCTTGGTTAACAGAGTCTATCAACATTGGTGTGTGGATGAAGGGCATGATATATCCCTGCCAATTTTCCTAGCTTCCTATCCATGGTTTTAAGTTCTGCTTGAGTGCAGTCCACTATTGCAGCTATGTGTCTAATGACTGGAATTGCCCAAGTGTTAATTGACTTGATGGTACTTCCTCCACTGAGTTTGAATTTTAAGATTTTCATTCTTATGATATATTCACTTCTAATCTTCTTCTTGACTTTAGTGCACTTGATGTTGTCAGGTTGAAAGATGCCCATATACATGTAGTGATCATCTTCATCCAAATTCTTGGTGTTATTTTTATAGGGCATCTTGATTTCTATGCTATGCGCAGGATCAGGTGATGGCACCTAGTACCTAAAGATGTTTCCAATCTCTAATAGCTTGCAACCCAGGATTCTTACTTTAAAGATTTATACATAGACAGAGTGATCTAAATATATATGAGATGTTTTCTTTTGCCAGGATTTGTCACTAATTCAGAGCATTCATATTCATAAAGCTGTAGTTTATAAATCATGATTTACAATAATTAATATGGAGACAATATTTTCTAACAAGAATAGAACATAATTTATAAATTCTCAATGAAAGTATCTATTTCAGTTTAAAACTTTATTCAGTTTAACCCTTTCCATCATATCAAGATCCAGGGACTGTATTACCTTAGGTATCTGGAGAGCAATTCACAGCACTTTGGATTTGCTAAATTTCAACTTCCAATATTTTTGAAAATGCTGGCCAGGGTCTTGGCAGTGAGAATTCAAGAACATCTGTTTGAGGGTTCAGTACAAGGCTAGCAAAGGCAACCAAAATGATAAAACCACAGCAGCAACTACCATTTTTCTATTAAAATTACAGCAACTACTAAGTGTTTGAGTAAATTAAAATGCTGTAAATTAGAGTAACATTAGCCCCTATGCAAAATGTTATGGGAAAGGCAATTGTAACTAAATTCCCATTGTTAAGAAAATCGTCTTACTAAACAACTGTTGTCTGTCTGATAGAAAATATATATGCATGAAAGGAAAACTGGCCTTGGAAGGGTCATTTAAAGCAGGGGTCCCCAACCCCTGAGCCATGGCCCATTACTGGGCATTGAGCCTTTCAGAACTAGGCCGCGGAAGTGGTAGGTGAGCATGCGCATTCCCACTTGCATGAGCAGCAAACAAGCTGCGTGCACATGCTTGCCCACTACACGTGGAACCATCTCCTTCCCCCCCTCTGCTGGTCCGCAAAACTGAAAATATTAGGGAACTCTGATTTAAAGAATGGGGGGTTGATATGGAAGCTGGAGTCATTTGGAAGGTCAAATTATTGTATGTTTTTAATGTAAAATCCAGCATCTTGAACTAATTCAAACACATGATAAAAGAGGCCAAGTTGTTTCAGAATTAGCTTGAGGCAGCAGTAAGTACTCAGGCCAGTTCCTAAACCGATTCCCAGGAGAGCCCCTGGGACGATTTCCATCCAGAAGTGATTCAGATATCCATCAAGGTACATCAAGCAGGGAAGGAGCACTATTCTTATTATCACTCTCTACTCTCTTTTCTCCTTTATAGATAGAGGTGGTGTATGAATGTTAGAGGGACACGGTGGCTCAGTGGCTAAGACGCTGAGCTTGTTGATCGAAAGGTCGGCAGTTCAGCGGTTCAAATCCCTAGTGCCGCGTAATGGGGTGAGCTCCTGTTACTTGTCCCAGCTTCTGCCAACCTGTTCGAAAGCATGTAAAAACTGCAAGTAGAAAAATAGGAACCACCTTTGGTGGGAAGGTAACAGCATTCCGCGCGCCTTTGGTGTTTGATCATGCCGGCCACATGATCACGGAGACATCTTCGGATAGCGCTGACTCTTTGGCTTTGAAACTGAGTTGAGCACCGCCCCCTAGAGTCGGAACGACTAGCACATATGTGCGAGGGCAACCGTTACCTTTATAGGTAGGTAGGTAGATAGATAGCAATAGCAATATCACTTAGACTTATATACTGCTTCAGAGTACTTTACAGCCCTCTCTAAGCGGTTTTGCAGTGTCAGCATATGTATGCCTAGGTAGTCCCCGATTTCTGATTATTTGTTTAACAATCGAAGTTTGAAGATACAATGGAAAAAAAATGACTCACAAGTGGTCCTTACACTTACAAGATTCCCACAGTCACATGATCAAAATCCAAATTCTTGGCAACCTAGCATATATTTACAGTGGTTGCAGCATCCCAGGGTCATGAGCTTCTGACAAGCAAGGTCAATAGGGGAAACCATGCAAAAAAGGTAATAAAATCGGAAGGGACTTATTTAATGACCACATCTCTTAGCCATGGAAATCCAGGTCCCAACTGTGGTTGTAAGCTGATGATTACCGGTAAGTATGTCCTGAAGCATGCGTGCCCACCTTAAATTATGGAAAAAAATAGAGGTATAGCCTGGCCCATTTAACAGTAATGTCCCTGCCTAAAAGAGCTGCTTTTTATACTCCCCCACCACCACCATGCAGCCTTTTCTTAAACCAGTGGCTACTAATTGGATTGGATTCCTATTTTATCATCTAGCACACCATCATTTGGGTATAATGGGAGATAGAGTCCGACTCATCTGGAAGCTTCCTGGTTGAGTAAGTCTGCAGGCAAGCCAGCCAGAGCTCTTTTAACCTGGCAGAGTGACGCCAAGAAGCCCACCCCGACCCTTCCCTCCTCCTCTGGGCTCAGCTGCTCCATCACAACTCGGCAGAGGAATGCACACAATGAAGCAATCAAGCACCAAGCTGGAGGAATGCTAGCAGCACATCATTCGTCCTGACTTAAGTAACTTTAATTGCTCTGGGCTGATTTTGGCGTTCTTTTCTCCCTAGCCGCCCACCCCCCACAACTCACCCGTTTTTTGACGTTGTTGTTTTTTTTTTTACTCCGAGCCTGTGGATTTCTCATCCTCCTAGCCTAATGAGTAAAGACATTTCAAAAGCCTTGCTGAGGGTCTAAGCAAATTCCAAAAACCTTCCAGGCTCCAGAAGGTGGAAAAAACGGAACGCTTGGGTGAGAGGCTGAGGCCCCCAACATTTTCCACATTATCTAGGCAAATACCTCCTTTCCTGCCACTCTCTCTTTACTGATGTATTTTGTAATATTTATAACCTATTTTAACCCTTTGGTGTGGCTTTGTGGTTGCAACCCTAGCTTTCCAGTTCTGGGTCTTTCATTTCTATTGTTGGTCCGTGGTTCTCTCTCTCCCTCTCCCTCTCCCTCTCCCTCTCCCTCTCCCCCTCTCTCTCTCTCTCTCTCTCTCGCTCTGTGTGTGTGTGTGTGTGTGTGTGTGTGTGTGTGTGTGTGTGTTCTTGCTCCCCCTTCCCTGGGCAGGGTTTCTCCTCTCTTCATTTGCAAGGGCCTCAGGGGAAGGCTGAGGTGGGGAGGGGGTGGCGGGGGAGCGCGGCCTCCATTCAGCCTTTAAGCCACTTGGTGACCACAGCACAATTAGATTACCTAATGCTTTAATTGACTTATATGGCATTTGTCCTTCCACTTTGGATATCAAACTTACACAAGAGGATTTAAATGGCAGGTTTAACGGGGCTTTCTTCAGCATCCTGCCTGCATTTGCTATTATATTAAAAGGCACAAGGAGGCAAAGTCCACGGAGGGGTATTTTTGCCACAAATATCTCTGTTGCCGAGTCCCATCCATAACCCCCAGCCAAATAAATAAATAAATAAAGGAATGGTAGAGAATTAAAAGAAGGCACTCCACAGGGAGAGCTTTGGAAAGAGGAAGACAAAAGAAGAGAAACCTCCCAGGAAACACTCCCTTTAAACACTTGGTTCCAAGCTATATGTGGGGTGGGATATTTTTGGGAAGGGGAAGAGAATGATGTCACTTGCTGAAATAGCAGTAGAGACTTCTACCCCTGCATTAACAGCAGTGGCAAATTATTAAAGGAAAGGGCATCTCAGGAGTATCAGGAAAAATGTGGTTGTTGTTTTAAATCAGTAAAGGAACCCAGCATAACATGCTTCAGTTCATGGTGGCTATGGCCCAAGTATTAATGAGTTCCCACTTGGACTGGAAAATTCAAATAATTAAAATTTACTGGGCAAACTTGGCAAGAGGGTCCCCATGTAAACTGAATAAAGAATACAAGAAAAAATAAGCTCCAGAGTGATAAAAAAATATTAATATTTGGCTTTTTAATGACTGAAAAGGTGTTTTTCAGAAATCAAGTCTCCTTCCTTCCTTCCTTCCTTCCCTCCCTCCCTCGTCCTGGTACAGTTATTTGGCAGAAGCAAGGCATCAAGTAGCTTTCTTTTTCCAAATTCAAAGAATGAGATGAGGTAATTGGCCTTAAAAAGAAGAAACTGGAAGGAAGGAAGGAAGGAAGGAAGGAAGGAAGGAAGGAAGACCTGAAGCTTATTTTTTCTTATAATCTTTAGTCAGTTTATATGAATAAGTTATGCTCAATAAATTTTAATCATTTGAATTTTCCATTCCCAGAGTGAACTCATTAATACTTTGAGCTTAGTCATAGCATCTTATTGAAATCATCATACTTTTTCAGAGGAGCAGAAACTTTCAGCTTTGAGATATATTTTGTGTGTGCGTAAACTAAAGTCACATTTTAAAAAAACCTGCAATACCACTTACAATGAATAAATTTTAAAATTGGGAATATTTTCTGTGTTGCCAAACTGAATTATGCTCCCACAGTGACATAGGCAAAATTCCTTTTCTGACTGTCCTTCACATTTCAGTATTCTTCACTTTGTTTGTTTAGCTGGGGAGCTATTTTGCTTTTTCTGTTAAACAATTGCAATGTATTTCATCTAGAGATCTATCTAGAGATTGCAATCTCCTTCATCCACCTCTGCATCTAGTTAAATTTTACCCTAAAGCTTTGAGGCCACAGAGCACACAAACATAAATTATGCAGATGATATTTTTCCTATACCTATTAGGCTGTCAAACAACTGATGATTCTTAGAGTGATTACCTCAGCACTTTACCAAATGATGTGAGGAGGAGGGGAGATCATGGAGAAAACATGAGAGATACCAAAGGAAAATAAATACATATGAAAGAGACAGTTGGGTGGGGAAAAAACAAATCTTTTGTGTTTTGTGCTGCCACTGTCCAAATATTGCCTGAACAATTTGTTAACATGCTACAGCTATTTTCTTCTTATAAAACATTATAAAGAAAAGCACAAATTAAACCATTCTTAAATGGTGAAATGGAATAAATAGTCTCTAGACTAACTGAGAGATACCTGGTATTTATGTCCATCCAAATGTTCTGAAAACAACACCACATCTTTCCCATCATAAATGTCTAAACTAATTTTTAACAATTACACTCTACCACTTTTATTTATTTATTTATTTATTTATTTATTTATTTATTTATTTATTTATTTATTTATTTATAAAAGCTTTTGTGGCTTTGATTTTAGTTTGTTGGAAATTCAGTGCATTAAATTTCTTGACAGCTCACAGAATTAAATGAAAGGCAGAATGTGAATCAAATAAATACATCCTAACTTCAGCAAGAACAACTATTACAATATAAAGTAAGTCCCCAAATGCATTATTTTTTGTTATATGATTTTTAAATTTTAAGATTTCAAGAGACAGTAGTACCTAAAAGAATTATTTTAAAAAACCAGCTAGGAACATAGTCTTCAGTGGAAGGATGTGGCATAAGTGTTTTGGAAAATTATAATTGACTTTGGTTATTTATTTATCTTTGTATATTGCCAATGACTAATGCCTTGTGGGTTTAACAAAATGTAGCTCAGTTGCACTCTCAGCTGCAAAAGATTCATAGAAAAATTCTAATTCCCAAAACAGAGGCCTTAAACCAAGAAAAAGTTAATTGTGGTCAGTTCCATTGAAAGTACAGCAATATTTATATTTAACTTTTTGATAGCTTTAGTAAGAATCAACCATGAGAATTTCATTTAAATGGATTAAGGCCTGACTATCCAGTTTTTCTAAATAAATTCTAGAGTGTTTAAGTCAGATCTTGGAAAATAGAATTTCAAAACTAAAAATATTAAGGAAGGAAGAAATTACGACATCTAACAAACTGAATCCTGCTTGTGCACATTCCACCCAGTTAAAATCCTAAATTCCAAAACCCCTGAGCAGTTTTATTGGGATGAAAAATGTCAGTGAGGTCGAGACAAAAATGGATTTCAATTAAATACAATGCTTAGTGAATCAAATTATTTCACAACGTATTTCACAATTTTCTTTCGCTTCAATTTCATGAGTGTTTTGGAAAGGCTCTGCAGCAAAGCTGTCTGAGATGAGGTTCAAAATGCTCGAAGCGGACATTGTGAGGAAAGGATTGAAACCACACCCCTTTTTACATCCATCATAAGATGCACATGAAAGGGGCGGGGCTTCAGTTGCACAGCAAAGGCCACAATCTTGATTTCTTTTATTCTCTTTTACTGCAAATGCCCCTACTCCAGGGGCAATGACTAAGGCTTTGGGGACTGCCTATTGTACCCTCAGAGCTTAAGTTATTTTAAATGGAGAAATTACTTAATAACCCAGTGTTTCTCAACCTTGGCAACTTTAAGATGTATGGACTTCAACTCCTAGAATTCCCCAGCCAGCAATGAATATTAAAGCAGAATTCAATCTTATGGACACTGTCAGAGAATGCACCCCACTGAATGCCATATCCACACCACAGAACTGAGCAGGACTTTTGAAAAAAATCTACCCCAAAAATCAAATTTAGGTCAAGCGCTTAAGTAATGAAGAGAATAATCAAAGCAGGAACTCAAATATCAATATTTAACAGTGAGAATTTACCTGCAGGGTAAATTCTGAATCATCTGCACTGTTCCAAATACAGGATGGCTTATTGCTTTGCTTTTAGATTAAACACAAATCTTTGGAGCTGATTTTTGATTTACCCATAGGACCTTTGCTAGGTAGTCAGGCTATAAATGGCATCTGGCTCTCCATTAAATTAAATTTTAGGAAAGGGAGCCCTATCTCAAAGTAAGGAAAAACTACCTAGCCGTATTTATGGTGGATAAATGCAAGGGACAAAAGGCAACATATCTAAACCAATCTCTTACCTTTCATTTTAAAAAAGGAAGAAAAGAAAAGAAATTGGGAGGTGGGGGGAGGAAGAGAGAGAGAAGTTGTCAGGCATTTGAAATGGAACTGAATGAGCATTCCCAAAGAAGGCAGATGTTTCAATGCGCTCCCTTGGCAGTGTGAGAAAATTACTGTCCAGTGACCAAATAGCCTGTCAGTTTCCCACCCTCTCGGCTGGCCCATTATCTAAAGCCCAAGACAAAAGGAAGGAGGGGGGGCTACTGAGGAGAGAATCCCATTGTCCCCTTGCACTCTAATTATGGAAATCTGGTTAATCTATTCAGGAGCAACTATGGACTGGACTGGGTTTGCTGCCGGGGAGTGGTGATGGTGGTGGAGACTCTTTTGGCCAAAGCTTGCAGAAAAGGTTTCCAACTATTCAGAGTTTTAAGCAGATGCCCTCTCCCCCAGCCCGTACCCCTGCTGTTCCCCAGATCCTGGCTGTCTCTTCTTCCACAGTAAAAAAAACAACAACAACCAATCTTTTCTCTTATTCCCCCTGCCACCTTTTTAAAAACCAGACCTGGTCATCAATTCCAAACCGAGTCATCAGCTGCCTTTAACATCCTCTGATGTCAACAGTCAGCCATTATGGACACCACCACCCCCAGGGCCGTTGCATTCTGCAGGCAACATTCTGCAGTTCACAGGCACCACACAGGCATATGTGTCCATTGTCCCCCTTAAATCTGCGTGCATAAATATTGTAAGATGCTCATGCACCGTGCTCTGGAGGAACAGATACACAGGAAGATCAGCATGTGCGCATACAACAGAAACACTCACGGAATGAGGAAGGCACCCCAGGAAGTCAGATGTGCCTAGCAGTGGGGGTGGGGATACAAAATGTTGCTGCTTATAGCCTCTTTTGCTGCTCGGCTGCTTAACAATAGGGACATCTTGCTTACAGTTAGGAGACTAGCTTATCTTCCTAAAAACATTCTGGGCTAAGGCTGCCCCAGAACTACCACTGACAAGGAAAAAGGGAAAAAGCTGTACAAATGCATGAAATCCCTAGCTGGTTCATCTGACATTCCCTTTAGTTCAGTATAAAGCATGTGCTTTTCTTTATTGCTGTTAATGGGCTAATAATGCTCCTCCTCATAGCCTTAATGTTATCTCCCACTCCCATATTTTTTTTAAAAAAAGAATGAATACTTTTTTTCTCATTAAATGATATTTGCTTCTTTGTACATAGCGTACAACATATATGTGTTATTGTTTATTTTGGGGCCACCTGAAGACCCCTAAGCCTCTTCATTTATGTCCCAATGTGAAACCCCTCCAGCCATCAACTTTAAAACTCTGAGATTGGAAATGGACAATAGCTTTATTTATTTCACAGGTTGTATTACCATTTAATCTGTTAGAAGATTAACCACACACAGTATAGAAATTGAAACACTAATATGTACAGTAGTTAAAGTCAAGATTCCTTTAATCCAAGAAAATTTATTCCATGATAAACTGTAATCTAAGTAGCATAATAAACTCAGCTATATGCCATATTCTGTAATGACTAGTGCTCCTTTCTTCCTTTCAGGGCTTGTTTCTTTTTGGTCATAATTGCTCCTTTGTCTTGTGCTGTTTTTGTGGTGATATTTTTCTATTGTTCTTTGTCTTTAGATGTTTTAACAATTGTAAGATGCCCAGAGTCACTGGGAGCCAGGTGGCACATATATTTATTAATACATTATTATAGTTGGTCATACAGTCAGCCAGATGTTTAAACTACACGGCATTTTTATCTACTTATCCACCAGATGTTGTTGCTTGATGGTGTTAAAAGATATAGATGCAGGATGTAAGCTGTTCCAAGTAAAAGCTGCCTTTTGCAATTGACCAATGGGGACTTTCTCAATGCCAATGGTGTTCAAGTGATGCTTCAGATGTTGCAAGTCTGTTGGTATGGAGTATCCAGAATTCCAAGATAAATTGATTGATTTATTGATTTATTATCTATTAGGTTTATTTGCCACCCATCTCACCAAGGTAAGGAATCTTACATTCTAAACAGCACGAGCTCATCAATTCTTTTATTCAACTGTCCAATAAGAGACAACATAAAAAACAGTCAATGAAAGCCCTTCCCCCAACTCTCCAAAAGTGAGGTGGGGGGATGAAAAACAGCCAAGGTACTTTCACTCTCTTGTGTTTGTTGAACCTCTGTCAGGAAGTGGAGAAGTGGCCTGAGCCCAGGAGCTGGGAGGATACCCTAGAAACCCCGCAGAGCTGCCAGCTCTGTTGCAATTCCAGACAGATCACAGCTGAGCTGGAAATAAGTGACAATGTACCCAAACACGGACCATAGCAGGAGATCATGTAAGGATGAAGCTGAATCCAGACCTCAGCTACAAATGCCCAATCTGGAAAGTTTTATCTCTTATTGCCTGCTGTACCAAAAGGCACCATATGGGAGCAAAAAACAGTTTATCTAGTAGATCACTGTATGATCAGCAATGGAAGAGCAACATTTTGACAACAGCAGTAATAAGATTTTCTTGTCCATCATTGTTCACCCAAATTAATGTTGCTTAAATGAATAATATTTGCAGGAAAAATTGAACTGGACTTCAGTCTTGGGTTCAGGAGACCCTGTTCCATAATTTGAGGGGTACGCCAGCCTCACCAAAATATTGTTTTTCAAAACTGAATGTCGCCCCCCCCACTTTAAACAGGAGCAGAGTTTAAAATGAAGTAATAGAAGCAGTTAACTACAATTCAGCAAGCTTTCTAGCAAGAAAGGATACTATGATCCATATGAAAGGAGGAGGAGGAGGATTCTTATTTATTTATTTATTTATATCCCACATGTATTATTTGTATAAATAACTTAAGGTGGCGAACATATACAATATTACTTCCTCCCCTTATATTCCCACGACAGCAACCCTGTGAGGTGAGCTGGGCTGAGAGAAAATAACTGGCCCAAAGCCACCCAGCTGGTTTTCATGGCTAAGGCTGGACTAGAACTCAGAGTCTCCTGCCTTCTAGCCCGGTGCCTTAACCACTAGACCCAGCTATGACAATATAAAATTTCCGCTTACCTTGTAAGTTTAGCATTCAAGCCTTTTGTAAATACATGAAATGATTGGGTCTATTTACTAGCTCTTATAGACAATTCAGCATTTGAAAACTTAGTATGAAAAGTTGGGGTTCTACAAAGTTTACTATATTCTAATCACAATTATTCTTATAAGATCTTTGTCACAGATAAACAGACTGAGATACTGTCACAATTTATTTTGTTTCTTATGTTTCCCCTAAAGCTTCTGTGAGAAGACATGGGATATGATGTCAATTTTCATCCAGTTTAACAATTCATAGATAGCTATCCATAAATGATACATATTCTTGTATATACTTTTCAGATCATACAGAGGAAAGGCAATCAGGTAATGAAGAGAAACATTTCAACAAGCTCATCAAACTTTTTGTCTGGACATTAATTTTGAATCAGCAGCAGAAAACATCTGCTTGTATTTGAAATAAATAGCCAACTTCGCAATACTCCTGTTTGAAGCACCAAGTCACGTTTTTTCAGTTCTAGGTAAAAATATCCCACAATACCGACCCTCTAGCTCCATGTTATCTATATCTGGATAAAAATCATCAGTGTCATTTTAGGAATGTGAGAGTCCATTTTTCTTTGGGTATACCCTATGAAATATCAACAGGATTGGGGCTATTTGGATCTGAGGGGAAACTTCATTCCAGGGGGCAGGTATTGCTACCGAAAAGGTGCATTTCTGGGCATTATTTAACCAAAGAAACTCAGAACATGCCAATTCTGCCAGATTGAATCAGCAAGGCAGACAGTCCCTCAAGCGAGGCCCTAGGCCATGTATGCTACCTAGAGATCTTTCCATGTTTAAAAGGAGTCTCCCTTCTTCTATAGCAAATAGGGATATTAGAAATTCTATCCAATATATTTGATGTCAAGGTTGTCTACTTGACATTTTTAAAAGGGTGTGTGTTCATTTTTAAATTTAAAAAAAAAGTTCAAATGTAAACCTTAGCCTCATATTTTAAGTCAGATTTCAAGAATTATATGGGTTTAAAACTATGAATCTTCAGAAAGTCCACTGAGATAGTATTATAACTGGAAAAGAGATGTCAAGTAGCATGTTGGGATTTAACAATGAACCTTGCTCGGTTTCAGCAATAACTTTTCCATCAAGTAAATTGCATCTTTCATGTGCAAGCGTGCTTTCTTTATTTGTACTTGTCTTCATAAAAGCACGCTTTGTCATGGGCTTCATCCTTTGGCCTAACTCAACCCTGGAGCAAGGCTTACTGAGTTTCAAGACCAGTGACTAATCTTGCCTGGTGAGAAACTGGCAGGTCAAGACACTGTGTATATATGAAGTGTTTAGCAACCCTCTTACAGCCACAATGACTTTGCTCCTTTTATATGCCATTTCAGTCAGCTGGCATCAAAGTTATGCCCTTCGAGGTTTGGTTTTTCTGTCCTGGAAAGGCTTTCAGAGATCTATCTGAGGGGCTTCCCCGTATAAGTTCTGCTTAGAGACCAAGAGCTTTAAAAATAGAGAGCAGCAAAGGACTTTAGAGTTATTCATAAGGATTCAACATGTCCAAGATTACCTAGTTGCAATTTTTCCTTCGGCGAGATGTGCTGCATTTCTGTATTTTATACATCTGAATATGCTTTCCTATATTTATATAGATGGTTGAAAAAAAAAAAGAAAGAAAGAAATTACTGCCCTTTTTATTCTCCCATTTTTCCCAGGTGGTCCTCAATTTACAGCCATTAATTTAGCAACCATTCAAAGTTACAACAGCACTGAAAAAAGTCACTTATGATAAGTCCTCATACGTATGACCCTCACAGCAAGGTCACATGATTAAAATTCAAGCACTTGGAAATCAACATTTATGACGGTTGCAATGTCCTGGGGTTATATGATTGGCATTTGCGACTCTCCCAGCTGGCAAAGTCAATGGAGGAAGTCAGATTCCTTTAATGACAGTATGATTCACTTAACAACTGCAGTGAGCCACTTAACAACCATGGCAAAAAAAGTTGTAAAATCGGGCATGACTCACTTAATAACAATGTTGTTTAGCAATGGAAATTCTAGTCCCAATTGCGGTCACCAGTTGAGGACTACCTGTATTTAAGTAGCCACTTTGCTTTCAGCTGCTAATCTCTTTTTTACCTATTTAATCACACAGCCTTGTCTGAAATAATGAACAGCGCAGCAAATAATATTTGAGGAACCCTTGGGCATCCATACAGAATGCTTGCAGTCTGTGAATTTGATCCTCGGCCCAGCCCCGATAAGAATTATATTACAGTACATCTAACATTGTTCTGATTTGTAAAGGTGGATGTATCTATATATTGCATTCAAAACAAACCGACTGTTTTGAATGCAATATGTTTTGCATTCAAACAAGTTTGTTCTATTCTTATAGATAAAGAATATCAGAAAGAAGGGCTGGGCACATCACTGACCAACCTAGATCTTAGAAAATCATCCTTCTGCTCTCAGAATGAAGATATTCCAGGAGGAAAAAAAATACTTGCCTTTCCAAGGAAATTTTCTCCACTTTTAGCTGTGCACTGTATTGTCCAAATACCAGCATAGGCAGCTTTAGACATGCCCTAAAATCCCCAGACTGTCCCTCCCCACCACCTCACCAGCTTGAATCAGGAACACACAAGCACATGCATGTATAGCCTCTTCAGTCCTTCCATCCCCCAAATCATGGTGATTATTGCTGGGCAGGAAGGCAATATTTTAAAATGAAAACTTCCCAAGGCTCATTCTGTAGGAGTTGGAGGCGGGAAAAAAAACAAGCGGTGCTTGCTTTGCCCAATTGGTGCACCGCACAATGCACATCCTCGTGATTCTTGTTGACAAAAGGAAGGATGGTTTTGCAATCAAAGCAGGGTCAATGTACACATGCTAAAAGGATTGAGGCTAACTTCAATGGAGCCCATATTCCATGTCCACCCGCTGGAGCCACCCCTGCCTGGAATCAGATTTCAACTCTTTTCTTTTTCTCTGTTTTGCTTCTGTGAGCCCTGTGGCTCTCTCATGTCCACTCCCTGTCCACTCATATAACAAGGGCACAGCAGCTGGGCACTTGAGTGACCAGTAGGCCCATTCCCCATCTGTGCCGTTTTTGTATCTGTCCGGCAACTAAAAAATTAATATGTATCCATTTATATGTGGCCAGCAGCTGAGCATTACCCATCTGTCTGCCTGACAGCAGATAATCTTGACCAAACACAAGCAAGGGAGAGTGAGCAGGAGAAAGACGACGCTGAGCAAAATATTTGCCTTGCAGGGTCAACCTGGACACTCCCAATGTAGCACATAAAAAAAAAAAATCACACTCCACATCAAACATTTACTTTGGCTTATCCCTTGGAGGAACTAAAATTGGCTAGATGTATGCATGACTAAGCCATAAAGCATGGTTTACAAACTTCAAGGTCTAGGTTTGCACATTGCATGGAACTAAAACTAAATAAACTGTACGGTAACTCAACCCGATGTGTGAAATCCGGAAATCCAGTCAATGGTTCCTATTCGAGACCGTATAAATTTTCTGAAGGAAATCTATAACTCTTAAGTTATAGATGTAGGCGACTGAAGGCAAATGGGGGCTCAAGGTTTTAATCAGCCCCATTCTTCCCATCTGCAATAACTTCTGACAGCCAAAGGAATCCAATGATGCTAGCCCAAAGAAATCTCTATTCTAAAGTAAAAATAGCTTATCTAAAATGCATTTTTTTTCTAACAAATCTTGGGGTAGGCGACACTGGAAAAGATTGTGTATTTTGTGAATGGTCATGAATTCAAGATTAACAGTCCCTGACAAGGCTCTATTGCCGGAGAATTGATGTGGCAGGACTCAGCATTTTTGGTGTGTGTGTGTGTGTGTGTGTGTGTTCATGAAATCTCAAATTCTGAACTCCTACAAGTCTAAGGGCAGTAATAAACTATAGCCACTTGGCATAGGGCAAGCATTCGGCATGAATTGAGAACCAGTCCTGATAGCAGCACATGATGAGAAAGTTAGCTGTACTTCATGGATGCTTGTCCATCATTGCTGATCTAAGAGACAATATGGACATGAAAGTAGGAACCCATGGAGGGAAAAGCGGGGATTGTACACTTTTCAAACAAGCACGAACAAAGGAAATGGTTACAATCCTGCTGTTATGAAACTGATCCCACTGTCAGTTTCCATTCTGAAAATTGCTGCATGAAACACCACACACCACAACCCCGCCAATCCCTGGGTGGGGGGGACAACCCTTGTTCTTGGTGCTCTGAGTTGGATTGTTTTCTTGCAGATATTTCATTACCAAACTAGGCAACATCATCAGAGCTCTGATGATGTTACCTAGTTTGGTAATGAAATGTCTACAAGAAAACAATCAAGGTTAGAGCATACCAAGAATTTCACAGTTCAACCCTGGGCTACAAATATTCTCTTCCTTAAAAACAAAAACAAAACAAAATCAAATGTAAAAAACCCTGATGCAAATTGCTTCATTCTTCTGACTGACTAGAAATCACTGACTGAAATGGAAAGATAATTTTTACCAAGGACACATAAGGCTGGTAATAAAGACGACCTCGAAACTTGACAGATAAATTGGTCATGGAACTCTTTTCACTGAAGGGACAAGTGCAGAAAGAAGACATTTTCAGCTTGCAATACTATCTAGAAACATAATAATATATCTGAAGTAGAATAACAGAGATCATTTTGTTGAAAATGCACTTCGAATTTTGAAAATGCATTGGGGCAATTCTTGCAAAATGGCTGCTAGGGGGATACTTATTCACAAAATGGCCGCTTCAAAGGCTGTAATATTGGTTTACCACACTGATAGTTGTCGTCATTTCTGAAATGTTCTTTTTCTGGGAAGATTGATTTTGAACAAACATCGGAGTATATCTTGTATTTTTTGAGAAAAAATCCTGGACTCATTTAGGGCATAGTGACAGTCTGGGGGGGGGGGGGGGGGATGGGACCCCTGGAGAAGCTGGTTCTTTGTTTTGCACTATGTCCTTTTTTAAAAAAAAAAAATCCTGTTAAAAGGGAAAAGCAAAGAGCATGGCTGGACCCAAGGGTGGTATCTATAGGGATATTGAAAGATGCCACATTGGGAGCTTAGCTATATAGATTTAATCAATGCAAATTTAAGTGATGTTTAGTTCAACCAAACATCATTCGTGTTATGAATAAATTGAAGCAAACATCTTTTTTTCTTCTGTCTTCTCTCTGCCATTACCCTATCTAACTGCAGTGATGATCAAACATAATTAAAGAGACCCAACTCTTTCTATGGTTTTCCCAGTTGCAATGTATGGCTGTGAAAGTTGGACCATAAGAAAGACTGAGTGCCAAAGAATTGAGGCCTTTGAACTATGGTGCTGGAGAAGGCTCCTGCGAGTCCCTTAGATGCAAGGCAATCAAAACGGTCAGTCCTAGAGGAGATCAACCCTGACTGCTCTTTAGAAGGCCAGATCCTGAAGATGAAACTCAAATACTTTGGCCACCTAATGAGAAGGAAGGACTCACTGGAGAAAAGCCTAATGCTGGGAACGATTGAGGGCAAAAGAAGAAGGGGACGACAGAGAACGAGGTGGCTGGATGGAATCACTGAAGCAGTAGGCATGAGCTTAAATGGACTCCAGATGATGGTAGAAGAGAGGAAGGCCTGGAGGAACGTTGTCCACGGGGTCGCAATTGTTGTAGTCCGCCAGCAGCCTGGGGAGCTGGCAGCAGAGTCAGACAGTGAGGAGGCTGGGGAGGAACATGGGCCAGTCCTGGAGTCTGGGGAAGGCCGGACGAGGGCTCTGCGTCCGAGGCAAGAAATGGGGCCAGGGCCATCTGGAAGTGATGCGCAGACTCCAGAGCCCCCAGAGTTGGACAGCAGAGAGGTAGAGGAACAGGAAGAGCCTGTTCCTAGTGCACACATGCACAGAGCTGCCAGAAGGCAAGAGCAGCTAAAGCAAAAGGGAGAATCGGGAGTAAGGCCAGGAGATGATTGACCCCTCCCATAAGGCTTAAAAGAGAAACAAAGGACTTGGGCCTTTTGCAGGAAAGCAACGTTGCTAACTCTATTTCCAGTTGGCATCTCTTGTTTGTTTCTGAACTCCATGGGGCTTTAACAAGTAAGGCCTTTGGCAGGGTGTCAAAGAAGATAAAGGTTGGTGATTATCCCAAAGGACTTCTTCTGAAGGACTTTTTCGCAACTAATTGGGACTCAGCTGGGAATGAACATAATTTTCATCCCAATTCGCAAGTTACACAATATATTTCATTGCAAAATGAGAGAACTCCACCACCACCACCATAGCATCTTCCCTTAATAGAATAGTCTGTTCCTATCTACGTCACATTCCCTATCACCGTTCCTAAGGAAACTTTCTATTACATGCAAGAGAGGACTATGATTTTTTCCCCCCAGCGTTAGAATACATGCTGCAAGGGGGCTCAGTCCAGTTTTGACCTGACATTCAACACCTTAATCCCACAGATCTGTTGTCCTGTTTTTTTATAAATGCCTAATTCTAAGGTCACTGTGGCCTAGCAGAGGGCTCTAGCAACTGCCATAAATATCAAAACCTAGAAATAATAACCACATGAGGGCAGGGGGTGAAGGGACAGAGTCCCACAGACCAACTGGACAGGTTCCACAGGTCCAGTGCAGTGTTGTCTATTAAAGTACATTGTGGTTCTCCACCCTTCTTATTCCTTTACAATAAGGAAAGCAGAGAATCATTTTTAAGGAAGTTCACAAAGCTCTGACATCCCTTGGAGGCTTTATCACAGTTGGTCTTCTGTGAGATCAAGATTGGCAGTGAAGCTGGCATACAATACTAGCCACCTCCTAGCAACAGATGGACATAGAGAAATCTTCCTGTTTTTCTAATGTATATTTTTGGGGGGGCAGACAAAGTAATTCCCCAACACCTGCACAAGCTACTTCACTTGTGGAATCTACAAAATTGCAGGGCAGATGAATGAATGTGGAAAGCAATCACTGAAAGTAGAAACCACTGAAATCCATAGCAGCGGCACAGGTGAATACAATATACACTAATATTGTGCACCGATAATAAAATTAAGCTATGGCCATCATTAAGAACATTGTCTGTACTGAATGTAGGCCCTAAAACATCTACAAATGGAGCGAATTAAAGGAGGCAAGATGGTAGACACAGCATCGAGATCAAAGCTACTTTTGGCACACATAGCCATATTGGTGGGAACACAAACTCAGCTCCGACACGCATGTGCATGCCGGCCAGCTGATTTTCAAGTCTTCTGGGCCCACCAGAAGTAGGGAAACAGGCTGTTTCCTGCCTCTGGAGGGCCTCAGGGGGTGGTGGGGAAGGCCTGTTTTTTGCTGTCCCCAGGCTCCAAAGCCTTTCTGGGGGGGGGGGGGGTCATGCGCGCATGCATGGGGGCAGGGCGCATAGAATTATGGGTGTGGGCATGTGCGGGCGTGGCCCCCCCCACTCCTGGTATGTGATGGCAAAAAGGTTAGCCATCATTGGTAGAGGATTTCCTGCTTCAGTGGGGGGTTGGACTAGAAAACCTCCAAGGTCCCTTCCAACTCTGTTGTTCCGGCATCACATGCATGTACCAAAGAGTGGACACTCCTTTGTACATGCATGTAGAGTGGGCTTGAATTGTGACATTGCATTCACTATCTTATCTTTTTTTGACACACACACATAAATACACAGCCTGTAGATACTGCTAAAATGGTACATTTGGCAATGTTTGCTTATAACCTTTTCATGCTACTCTTCAGATTAAAGCAGGTATACACAAAATTTCAGGGGGGTGTTGATTGCAATTTCCCCACTAGTATACTAGGTCCCTAATGCCAAAGTGCAGGGCTAGAGTGGTTTACATCCATGACAATAAGATGGCTTTTGAATACATTTTATTGGAACATTCAAAATAAAAACGATGAATTACAATCAGAAAAAATAATATGGAAGGAAAAAAGGGGGAAAGGTCAAGCATCATTTCTTACAGTAAGTAGCTGAAAATTGTTGGGGTCAGGAAGATCCAAGAGAAACTTGTCTTTTATCAAGACTGATAGAAAAGCTTAATCCCATCCCTAAACACATGGAAGAAGACCCAAGTAGCACAGATTAGCCCTTTGAAACAACCTCAGCAGCAACAGCAGCAATTTCTGCTCTCAGGGCATATCATAACTCTGCAAAAAAAAAAAAAAAAGTTAAAACCAATTTTTGGCTCTTTGCAAGACAGAATGTAACTAAGTGTAAATCCTGATATGCAGATAATCTGTGACTTGGATGAAAGCTTAAAGCTTTGCCTGCCAAAGTTCAGATGACGAGCAGCTATTTTAAAAGCTAAAATGAAGGCTTTGGGAGGGAATCCCTGTCAAGCAAGGGACAGATCAAGGAGGAAGAGAAAAGCCACCCCCGCAGCTCAGATTCCCTCTTCTGTTTTATCAATGGATGCTGCACATGGGAGATTCCACAGATCTATAAAGAGGAGAACTGCCTTTTTTCTGTGATATAGATTCTGGCATGGCCTGGAAGAAGACCTCGGAGTGTACAGCTCTCAAGATCTCCTTAGAAGGTACTTAAAAGCAAGAAGGAACTCATACACATGCTGTTCAAAGCTTCTTTTACCATCTTTTATTTATGATAGGTAGTACTTTTTCATTTTATGGAGAATTTTCTTCTGCTAGAATCCTACCTTTCCCCAAGATGTCTCAGAAACCTTAATTAATTTCAAAGCCACAATTGTTCAGTGAAAAAACAAATCTTAAGATCGTTCTCTGACCGTAGCAGATATGTGAAACATCTCTAAAGCGGAGAAGAAAAAATCCAAGCCAGCACAAACATGAATCTATTTTAGCGAGATACACTAGCAAAACAAAAATCAAGCATCCCATACTAAATTTCCAAGAACTCCAAACTTCAGAATGAGAATCGAGAATGCAACGGAAGGTTTCCTGTAGCTGGCCAGTCTCACAGCCCACCCACTGAAAGGCTTTGCATGATTTTTAAAAAAGTACAGATAGTCCTCAACTAACGGAGACCAAAATTTATGTCGCTAAGTGAGACATTTGTTAAGTGAGTTTTGTCCCATTTCACAACCTTTCTTGCCAGTTGTTAAGTTAGGAACAAGGTTGTTAAGTGAATCTGGCTTAAGGTTGTTAAGTGAATCTGGCTTCCCCATTGATTTTGATTGTCAGAAGGTCATAAAAGGTAATCACATGACCCCAGGACACTGCAATGGCCATAAATATGCCAACTGCCTGAATTTTGATCTGTGACCATAGGGATGCTGCAACGGCCATAAGTATGAAAATCGGTCACAAATCACTTTTTTCAGGACTGTTGTAACTTCAAACAGTCACTAAAAGAACTGTTGTAAGTTGGGAAATACGTGTAATAGGAGCCATCTGTACAGATGAGTAACAAAGTCAGTAGATCCTTAGCTTGATCTGAGAAAGAAAACTTGTTTATTAAAAGATTAACCAGTTTTCTCTAATAGCAGAAAAATAGTAAATCTATTTCAGGTTAACATCCTTTGGACACCAGTTTTCACATTCTTGCATATATATTTTTCCTATGTGCAAATCTTTTTAAAAAAATTCCACGCAACCATGAAACTTCCTTTAACTTGTCTCTGAAGAGGTATAGATTTACGAGATACAGGACTGCATTCTCATCTGGTAATTAGGTAACAAACTACACTTGTTGTTACTGCAGGATGCCATGAAATTGTGAAAATAAGAATTTTAATTTTAGGAATTTCTCCAGGGGGAAATGTATAAAGGAAAATGTTGAAACATGTAGAATGCTTAGAAATAACCTCCCTTTGTAGATGAAATAAATGTTGAATTTGTTCACTTCAACAAAATGAATGGAAAACTCACAAAAATGTATCCCAGGGAATAGGAGTCCTCTATACATGGCTAAGAAGCTGAACTTGTCGATCAGTCCCCACGCAGCTCATTTTGGATGCAGATAAGTGCAGGGTGCATGCAGAGACTCGGGGAGGGTGAAAAACGGGCCTACCAGAAGTTTGGGAAGTTCTAGAGGGCTTCCGGAGCCTGGGGAGGCCATTTCCGCCCTCCTGGAGGCTCGAGGAAAGCCTCTGGAGCCCGGCAGGGGCAAAAAAAATGCCCCCCCCCCCCGTGGTGCAGGAGGTCGACTAGGCCACACCCACCCAGCAACTGGGCAGAGAACCCCTTGCTAAAATTTTTGAAGCCGACCCCTGGCTGTTTCCAGCAAAAGATTTATATGGCATTTTTCTCATTTAATATATTGTTACCTGTCAATATATTGCACCAAAAGCAAGGATTGCCACATTACGATTTACTGCAATATGCAAAGCAAGCCACCGAGTCTTTCTTAAGCCTAGTCAACCTCTTTCTCTACTTGCAGAAGGAAAAGCATTCTGATTTCCAAGAGGAAATCATGGAAAATACTTGTAGTCAAGGAAAAGCACCTCGCAGCCTAAGAAAGAATAAAGAATATAATGCTTCCAGAGCAATGAACCAAGAATATAGAGCAACTTTCAAAAGAACCGAAAGAACAATCCAGACCTAGAATTGAAAAATGTCAGACGGGACGGGAGAGAGTTAACCTTGTTGATATGTAACAGAAAGAATGCTAAAGAATGAGAAAAATGCTAACTATCAAGAACTGCAGACCTCCCCACTATCAATTTAATGGATTTCCCATCAAGCCTGACTGCCTATGAGTCTTAATCCAAAAGGACAGAATGGTTTATTTTAAAATCAGATGCTTGTATAACATTTGGCAGAAAGTAATCGTGAGTTTTATAGTGAGCAAGGAGCTATTTCGTGAGCTGAGCAATGATTCAGAATCAAAGGGAAAAAAGAGCAAAAGGACATGAACCTGTTTGCAACTTCTTATAGAAGCTGGAGCTTCTGCTGGGATTACCCAATAATTTCATATCTACCAGTAACATCTTTGCCAGTAACAACAAAGCTGGAATGCTGTCATTTTTATACTAGAAGTTAAAAAAAAATCACAGTTAAAACTGGTGTTAAGTTAAACCAAAGGTCTTCAAACTTGGCAGCTTTAAGACTTGTGGACTTCAACTCCCAGAATTCTCCAGCCAGCATAGCTGAAGTCCAAAAGTCTTAAAGCTGCCAAGTTTGAAGACCCCTGAGTTAAACAGATGAAATTATCTTCTGTAGAGCTGTGGTAATACTTGGAGTAACATCTTAACCCTCCACAAGGATTTCCACACACAATAATCAATAAAATATATGACTTCCATTATTAAAAGTTGGTTTATTCATGCAAGTTAATATATTGGGGGGGGGGGGGGGGGGGCTGAAGAAATTTATGAAGTTAAACCACAAACACTTTTCTTCATAATTAGCTCATAACTTGTTTTCTTATTCCAATACTTCTAATTCAAGAAACTCAAACTTTCTGGGCCAACATAACTTAATTTAGGTCTGTGATGGCGAACCTATGGCACGCATGCCACAGGTGACACGTGTAGCCATATCAGTGGGCACACGAGCTCAGCTCCAGTGGGACCAGAAGTCGGCAAACGGGCCGTTTCTGGCCTCCGGGGGGCCTCTGGGGGGGAGGGGAAGGCTATTTTCGCCCTCCCCAAGTTCCTAGAAAGGCTCTGGAGCCTGGAGAGAGAGAAAAACGGGCCTACCGGTCCCACCATGCCATCGCGTGCCAGGAGCGGTGGGGGAGCAGGGGGGTTACGCACGCATGCGCAGGGGGCATAGAATTATGGGTGTGGGCACGCGTGCGTGCGACCCCCCCTCCGCCCCCTGTTCCTGGCACATGATGGCAAAAAGGTAAGCCATCACCGATTTAGGCTATTTTGTGATAGGACTTAATAAAGGTAAAAACTCTTCCATTTGAGCAAAGCTCCCTGTCAATATATTCATCATTTTCTTGATATCCAGAGGACATGCCTTGTTCCAGTCTGCTTTTTGATCATCTGGTCTAAGCTACGGCCCTGGGATTCCTGGTGTTTTTCCAACACAACTTTCAATTCTGCTTAACTTGGGAGTGGGGTGAGACATCAACCGAATTCAACTGGGAGGTGCTGCCATAATGAAGAAATGAGTTCCCATTGCCGCCGCTACTCGGCAAGGTACACCCTGTGTTCCATAGTAGTTTATTAAAGCCCGTGGAGGTAGTCCGGGAACCTGTAAGCAGGCCCGGCCCGGTGAAGGATGATCAGTATGAAATAGAACAGATCCTAGATTCAACGCTTAGTAGGGGACAACTCAAATATTTAATTAAATGGAAATGGAAAGGATACCCGTTTGAAGAGGCATCATGGGTAGCCGCTACCGACGTAGAGGCTCACCGCTTAGTCAAGCAATTCCATAGACAGTATCCCCATAAACCTGGACCCCAGAGTGCGGACATACACCCTTGACGTAGGGTTAACATGTTTCTTTGTGTCTTCCAGGAGGGACCCTGGTAGGGGGAGCCGCCTGTCGCGATCCACTCGACACCCACTCGACACTGACAACGACCTGGGGGAGTTGGCGACGGGAGCGTCGGAGACCGTCTACGCTGTTACACGGTGGTGGGGGTTGTATAGTTTTGTTAGGCGTTCGGGCACGGTGGCGGCCGGGGAGAGGGCTTACTGTATTCCTTTTCGCTGCAGCGGGACAGCGTCTCGGCGGCGCATGCGCTGTAAACCCGGAAGGGTGGCGGTCTTAATACCTCGCCGGCGCGCTATTTAAAAGGCGTTGGGAGGCAGCCGCTCCCAACGCCGACTTTGTGTATCCGCATCACCGTCAGCCTTGCCGTGCATCGTGTGAAGGGTCGTCCTAATAAAAAAGTTGCAGCAAGCTACGGCTACTTGTGCTCCTTTCCCCTTATTCACACGGAGACGCAACGCATCGTTGACACTGCAGCTGTCTTTCTCTCCGTGAACTTTGGATTTTTATTTAAGTCTACCACTATAAAGAGAACTCTCCTCAGTGTTCCTGGAACACTTGTGTTATTAGGGGGGGACTCAAAGATATTGATGAAGAAGGAAACTGCGGCCAAGTCAGTTGGGTTTCCTCTTTATAAGGTAAAGGTAAAGGTTCTCCTCGCACATATGTGCTAGTCGTTCCCGACTCTAGGGGGTGGTGCTCATCTCCGTTTCAAAGCCAAAGAGCCAGCGCTGTCTGAAGACGTCTCCGTGGTCATGTGGCTGGTATGACTAAACACCAAAGGCATATGGAACGCTGTTACCTTCCCACCAAAGGTGGTCCCTATTTTTCTACTTGCATTTTTTACATGCTTTCGAACTGCTAGGTTGGCAGAAGCTGGGACAAGTAACGGGAGTTCACCCTGTTACACGACACTAGGGATTCAAACCGCTGAACTGCTGACCTTTCGATCGACAAGCTCAGCGTCTTAGCCACTGAGCCACCACATTCACTTTCCTCTTTATAGCACCAGACTAATTGAAGTTGGGGTTGCTTGGTGTCAATTTTCTGCTAAAGGGTAATGTGGTGAGGGGTCTGAGAGAGGCACAGGACAAAGGTGATGGACAAGTCATCAGAATTACCTCACTCCCATCACAAGCTTACTTCAAGATTAATAATTTAGTCCAATTCATTTAAACCCGGGCATATATTTTCAGGTCCTGTCCCCTACTTCAAGGACCTCAGAACTTATATATCAACAACACCATGATGCTATGATAGAGAAGGTTTCTGGGAAACAGTTGGATGTAAACTGTAATTGTACCCACAAAAGACTATCCCAAACTGACTGCCTCCTACATCCATTAATTCAGTGGTCCCCAACTTTTTTGGTTCTGTGGACCGCTGCCAGCGATGGTGGTGGTGGCAGAGAGAGGGAATGGTTCAGTGCAAATGGAGCTTCGTGCACAAGCTTGTGCAAATGGGAGTTTTTCGCACTTGCTCACTCGCCTGCCACTTGCATGGACCGGTTCCCAATGAGCTGCAATTGAGTACTGGGCCACAGCCCAGGGGTTGGAGACAGGGGTGGGTTCTACTTACCTTTACTATCGGTTCGCAACGGGGCCACGCACGTGCTTGCTTCGCTCGTGCGCTCTTCTGCGCATGCGCAGAAGCGTTCTGATGATGTCGGGGTCGGTGGGTGGAGCCTCCCGCCGGTTTTTGTGAACCGGGGACAACCCACAACTGGTTGGGGAGCTCTGCTTTAGTTGACTGATTATTTCAACTTAACTTTATTCCTCCCTAAAAAGACCTGGCTAAAAAGAAAAGGACTTTGCTTTTTTCTTAAGAGTTCAATGAGCAGCAAATGCAAATGCAACTCCCAAAGCTGTGCACTGCATACCTTGGAAGTGATGCAAGAGAAGTCTGCCTCTCTTGCTTGCCTAATCAGTGGACTTCTGAATGCAAAGGCATCCTGTGGAAGACTTCTTCTATGGACCTTAATGCATAGGCAGATTTATAACATGGACATACATAGTTGGGTCCTGAGCAATTCAAGTCTTCTGCTCTGGGTACCCGGTTACAGCTTCGCAGTGCCTGATCCATACCTGCAGCTCTCTCCTAAAATAGATTTGTAAGTCATGACAAGGGATGCGGTGGCTCAGTGGCTAACACGGCTGAGCTTGTCGATCGAAAGGTCGGCAGTTCAGCGGTTCGAATCCCTAGTGTCACGTAACGGAGTGAGCTCCCATTATTTGTCCCAGCTTCTGCCAACCTAGCAGTTCGAAAGCACGTAAAAAATGCAAGTAGAAAAATAGGGACCACCTTTGGCGGGAAGGTAACAGTGTTCCGTGTGCCTTTGGCATTTAGTCATGCTGGCCACATGACCACGGAGAAGTCTTCGGACAGCGCTGACTCTTCGGCTTTGAAACAGAGATGAGCACCGCCCCCTAGAGTTGGGAACGACTAGCACATATGTGCGAGGGGAACCTTTACCTTTAAGTATGACAAAATACATATGCAATGGAAAAGAAATAAATATGGATTGCACAGAAAGCAGAGTGGGATGCCTCTAAAATCTATAGATCTCTAAATCTTAAAAAGAGTTTCAACCTTTTAACACAAGACCCAAGTAGCTAGGCGAACTTTTTAATTCATAATTTCTACTGTCTTATTCAACTAATTTTACTTGGTGACTCCATATACACTCTATTCCTCTGAACACTGTATATCCTTCGGTATAGCAACTTTTAAACTTCTTCACAACTTTCAAAACTCATAAGAAGCTCCAATTCTTGGACTGTCGCTTTGCCCTTCTGATCAGAGCAGGCAGGAACATTTCACCACTGTCCCAGCAATTCAGCCAATAGGAAACTCAAAGCTTCACAATGAGAAGCAACTGGTTATAAACATTGAACAGGCATACTCTGGAGTAAAAAAAAAAATCTTCTAAAATAATTGACATCATTTAAAAACAAGGACATCTGGCAACTCTACCTTCAGGGCACTGGCTACTCCTTTTGAAGAAAGGGTGTATAATTTGACAGACCCATCCTACCTGTAAAACCTGACTCGCAGGCTGTGCTAGCTTTCAGTAAGAATTAACCTTTTCTCTCCTGAATCTAGATGGGTGTGCAAGGAATACTTTAAGATCAATCTTACTGAAGCTACCAATCACTCTGGGCCAAACTAAGAAAGTACAGTTTGGTCAGTGAGCAATATTTGTTTTGTGTCTTGTATAATTTCGCACAAGTTATAGGTCTCAAGCTATTATTCTATTATGTACTTTTTGGTCCTGTATCACTGTTACATTTTCAAACCATAAAACAAAGGTCTTCATCACTGGTTGCAGTTAAAAGGTCTTTTTTTATTAAAAGCTAATTCCCAAGATTTGGTCATGTTCCCCCTGTTGATTTCCAGCTCAGCACTACTTGGTCCTCCATAAATAAAGTGATGCTAAATCATTATAACTAGATCCATACATTGCACTAATCCATAATGTGATGAGCTTGTTTTCGGACCAGGAGGCTGTAAAAACCTAAGTACTATGAATCAGGGATGAAATCCGACAGGTTCTGGAGAACTGGTAGCGGAAATTTTGAGCAATTCAGAGAACCAGTAGCCGAAATTTTGAGTAGTTTGGAGAACCGGCAAATACCATCTCTGGCTGGCCCCAGAGTGGGGTGGGAATGGAGATTTTGCAATATCCTTCCCCCAGGAGTGGGGAGGGAATGCAGATTTTGCAGTATCCTTCCCCTGCCACGCCCACTAAGTGACGCCCACCAAGCCACATCATGCCCACTAAGCCACGCCCACAGAACCGGGAGTAAAAAAATTTGAATTTCACCACTGCTGTGAATGTTTGTAAGCCATGGTTTATGGATTTCATAATTATTTACATAAACTTATTATATAAACATTATTTGGAAAAAAATAAATGCAGAAATTTTCCAGCTGGGTTTATTCAACAAGCTAGGATTAAAGCAAATAATGGTTTAGTGTAGAACAAGTCAGAGGCCATCAAACCAAGCACTGGGTTACATTGGGCAACACTTTGCCAAAACAGAATCTTGACAGCACCTGTTCAGAAACCCCTTCCTTGCACAGTAGTGACAAGCCCCCACCCAATGCAACATCTGGAGATATAGGACGCTCCACCCTCCTTACTTTGTGGAAACAAAGTAAGTTGTAAAATTAGTTCTGTAGCAACCTTAGTGATTTTTGTGTGACTATTATGGGTAGCTTGTTATTGTTAATACTATTGTTTTAATTGTATTCTATTGCTGTGTGCTGCCCAGAGTCTATACAGATTTGGGGAGGCCTACAAATATTGTTAAGCCAATCAACAGAAAAAGAAAGTGTTCTCAGACAGTAGAAACATACATTATTCCATGTTTTCATCCCATTACACTGGAAATTTCAGCTTTCCAGTAATTCTCTCAAATCTGAAAATTCTCCAAAGGCCATGTTTAACCTACCTATCACAGTTCTGTGGTTTATATAGATCCCTCCACACCCATCCATTGCTAATGCTACAATGGGCATTCTTCATTAAGCAGATGTCTCTTTTACACCCCACTGTGCACTCTCACAACTGATACACTAGAAGAAGAAAAAAAACTCTGCCACACCAAATTTCAGCTTGAAAACGAGGAAACAACAGAATTTCAACCAAGGAGGCATACAGATCTATCTGAAACATACAAATGGCAAGCATTTGACCAGAATTCACCAGGTGTCCCTGAACCAGTCACTCTCTCTCACACACACACCTATTTTATGAGACTATTGTGAGAATAAAATTATGGAAGACCACTCCCTCCGTGAATGGCACTGAGTTCTCAAGACAAAAGGCATGATTTAAAAGCAACACAAAGTCAATCAACCATGGAAAATTGAGAAAACTCAAAACCGCAGTGAATGACGGCATATAGCATTGCTCATAAAACAATGAAAGGCAAATACCAATATTGAAATTTGTCTTCTGTCCAACTGCCTGGGTCTGAGTAAAATTCCAACAGAAAGTCACAAATCACATCAAATATCGACAGCCTATCTCCCAATAGGAGCCGATAGTGAGTAAGTTAACCCAGGAGTGTTCAAGTAGATCAAAGAAAGAAAAACACCTCTGTAGATGTTCATGTGACTGAAATGAATTAACAACCACTGTGGGTATGTTCTCCAAGAAGCAAAGTAGCTCTTTGTGCTCAGTGTAACACACGAGCACATGTACACACACTCACTCACAAATAGCACAAGAGCTGGGCTTTAGAAAATTTACTGCATATTACACTGATTCTAAGAGAAAGAAATAATACATTTTAGCACCAAACCTGAAATAATAAAGTCCGAAGGAGTTAAGAAAACAAAATTAAACAATAAAGGGGGGGGGGGGGAGAGACACATATACTTGTGAAAAAACTCCAAGTCTTGAATGCACAACCATGTTTGATCTACATATATTCTCCAATAGGGTATCTTCAAATACAAACAAATGTTGGAACACAGGCAATGTGGTGGTACATGTGTTTGAAAAAAGGAGGGAGGAAAAAGCTGGAATCAGAAATGGAACCAGTAATAATGTGATTTATTTGATTTTGGCTTCAGTTGTTATATTTTATACCCATAGGCTATTGGCTAGTGTGAACTCAGCCACTAGTCCTTCTTCAACAATAGTTTAGCAAACCAGTTTAATATCATGTGTGAACCAAGCCACAGGAAATCAATACACACTGAAGCAAATACCAAGACCATTTTATTATATACTCCCCTAAAGAGATGATGTAAGGGGGTTTATAGAATACTATGCCAACTAAAGTAGTGGCATGTCCAAAGAAATGCTTTAAATGGTAACTTTACTGTTTTGTTTCAAGGTTTAAAAATAAAATTCCCAAATTTGGTGCTGTCCAGGGGTGTTGGGACTACAATTTACAGAAATCACCAGCAGCAACTTTTTGGCAGCCTGAGAATCAGAAGATGTGAACCAAACAGCATTAGAGGGTGCCAAATTAAGGAACTGATGCATTATTCTTCATTATTCTGAAGCAAATTTCCCAAGCAGCTTTGAACTACTCTGAGTGACAAGGTCTTCTACTCTCTTCTCCCCAGTGTGCAGATGAACAGAATTAATTCTTCACTTGTGGCCACAGACCAACCTTAGAAAAGTAAGAGCCACGGTGGCGCAGTGGTTATAATGCAGTACTGCAGGGCTAACTCACTGCTCACTCCAGGAGTTCGATTCTGAGCAGCTCAAGGTTGACTCAGCCTTTCATCCTTCCAAAGTGGGTAAAATGAGGACCAGATTGATGGGGGCAATATGCTGACTCTGTAAACCACTTAGAGAGGGCTGTAAAAGCACTATGAAGCGGTATATAAGTCTAAGTGCTATTGATATCAGTCACTTCTTCTCATCGGCTGGCTCTATATGGAGACTGGGGTGCAAAAGGGAAGAACCATGAAGCTTTGGCTGCTACCATCGCTGTTCACAAAGTGGGATGAAAAGACCACTGCAGAACTCTGCCCGAGATTCAGCAGTTGAGGAGGTGGGAGAGAAAAGGTAGAGAGGCTACCTTTTTATTACATTGCAACCTTGCATGTGGAGGCATAACATTCGAAACCACCATCTGTTTGAAAACTCCATGAAGATGGTGTGCGTTTGTTTGTTTGTTGTAGGCCTTACTTGGCTTTGAAACAACCATCTGCAAGGGAAAAGCCTGGAATAATTGTGTTAAACTATCCTTATTCATTCATTGACATAAAGAAAGAACCAGGGGTGAAATCCAGCTGGTTCTATCCGGCTTGGGCGAACTGGTAGCAGCGGCTGCGGGACGCTCTGCCCACCCGCATGGACGTCATGATGTCGCTTTTTTGCAACATTTTAAGCCTCTGCGCATGCGCAGATGATGGCGCACATTGCACGCATGCCACACACACACATTGGCGAACCAGTCGGGAAGGTAAGTAAATTTCACCCCTGGAAAGAACAATGTATTTCTCTAATGATTTGGCCCAGACACAATTTTGGCTCCTGACTCCTAAATGTAATGGTTCATTTTAGGAACATGTGGTCTCCTCAGTCCTTCTCATCCTGCTCCCATAAATAACTACAATTAAGCCGATCGGGTATTTTAGTTCTCCCCCCCCCTCCCTAATTTCGTAGGAGCTGGGATTTGTAGCTTCATTACAAAATCAATTCGAAATGTACACCTTAAAAATGCTGTCTTAATATAAAAGTTATGGTATGATTAAAGCATGATATGAATGTGCTTCCTTCCCCCCCTGGAGCAAAAGAGCCCTGATCTGAAGAATGTTCTCATTCATGAACAAAGCAGCTGTAGGACCTCCCTATGGTTGCAATAGGATAAATCAACTTTGCCATCTTAGTTCTAGCATACTCTTAAGAACCACCCCAAAACATCCATAGCTGAGGGTGGCCCAAAGAAACCCCCCTCTAGATCCTCCACAAAGCCCTCTACTTTGGGATACTGCCTGCCTCGGGGACCAGCAGCCCCTGCAAAGATGATGCCCCTCACTCACCCCCCCCCCAGATCAGTCTTTCCGCAGAAGAAGGAGTTCAAAAGCAATCTCATATTCCCAAAGCTCCAGGCCTTCCCCTTGAAGAGGGGGAAGCTTTCAGCCTCCAGTGCCGCCACCCCTTCAGAGTGCCTCCCAGCATAACGTGTTCAATCTGGCTCATGTTAGGGCTGTTTAGGCCTCGCCAGGCTGCCTTTGTTCCCTGACTGACAGCTCTTTTCTAAATGCCACCTCTATGAGCTGAAAGGCCTTTACTGCCGCTCTGCTCCATTTGTTGATGTTTTTTCCAGAGAAGCCCTGACTTTTTCTTTCTTAGCTCCGTTAGCAGGTCGGTCTTACTGTCTGCGCCTGCTGCTTTCCATTGGTCCAACATAGAATTGGCTTAAGATATTGCAAAGAATTTGGCAGGATGTCCTTTCTCTTCCTCCCTTCCTCCAGTGAGTTGCACTTATTCCCTCCCTGGCACCAATATAAGTTAAGCTGCTGCTGGATGCATTTTCACCTTGTTTTTATTTTAGGTACAGTATTAGGTAAGGCAAATTCATCTGGGCTGCAAAAACCCAGAGAGCCACTAGGTGGTAGCAAAAACACAAACACAACGCATCTCTCTTGTCATCCAGATTTTGGCAGCCCAGATTCCATCATCCCAGGTTAGCAGAATTTAAGTTTGAGCTTCATGGTTGATGGCTGCCACAGAGATTTGCTTAGTGGGAACAAAAGAGGGATCCTTGTGTGTGTGTGTGTTATCCAGATTACTGACCACCCCAGAGATACTACTTTCGGTCCAATTTCCTGCTTTTAAACATGTGTTTAAGATGCTATTTCAATGGATGTTCTTGGCCAGGCACTTTTAGCCAAGGAGGTATATTGCTTCTCTTTTTATTGTCTCACTATATAATCTTTGACTAAATGTTAATTGCATTTGCAATTACCTTGTTGATACACTGTTTTATTTTATTAAGTGTTTGCCACATTGTGTCTAGGTTTCACAGAAAGGCAGAATAATATACTTTGTTACAAATAAAGAGTCAAATTGATTGCAGCGGCATGTAAACACAATCAATCAATCAACCAGTCAATGTGGTTTTGAATACAGGCTTACTTATCCAGTCCTCTGCTCATTATCTGGCACCACAAGCCCTTGTAGTCACTGTCCAAAATAATTGCAAACTTTCCATAATGTATGCTTTATTAGCATTTATAATCACTTAGGTTATTTGGATTGCAATTTAATCTGACTTAGCCAAGTCTGTTTGGTAGATGCAATGCAGTGCTTAGGATTCAATCTCTGAACAACGTTTTGGAGCACAAATTGAACATCTCTCTGCATTGCCTTAAAGCAGCTGCTTCATGTATTGCAGACAAGCGCTACATTCATGATCCTGTATACTCCAAAGGAATATTTGGAGCCTAAATCCAATGTACTGCACAGAACCTACTGTTTATTACATTATATTTCCAAGTAAAACTAACATCATTCAGAAGAAAGCCCTGGAGAGACTACAGAGCAATTAATTACTCCTTCTGTTGGCCTCAAAAATGCTGGTATATCATATACATTTATCATTTGTGGCAATAGACACCAAATATAAAATACATATTGTAGTCAATAAATAGTGATTGTTTCCTTACAGGCAGTACTCTGCACACATAGTGATTTTAAAGGACCATAAAAGATTTCCAGGATGAAGTACTGGTTGCAAAATTCAGCTTCCTCCCAATCTTTCCTTTCCTTTCTTTTCCTTTTTCCTTTCTTTTCTTTTCCTTTCCTCTTTCCTTTCCTTTCTTTTCCTTTCCTTCCTTTCCTTTCTTTTTTCTTTCCTTTTCCTTTCCTTTCCATAACTCTCCAGAACTAATATATTTTACATGCAGTTCATCTATTTCAGCAGCTGCTCATTAAAGACCTGCCACCTTGCAAGATTTAATTTGCCTAAAGTGGTTCACTTGTATCATTTCAGCCAAGAGCTTTTGTGATGTCAATAGGCTTCAGATTCTGCAGGCTTTGTTTTTAATTATTTACCACGCTTTCCACTGACTTCTCAACTGTATACACACTCCTTGTAAAGGCCAATTGGGATTCTTCATTGTTGACCTTACAGGACTAAAATGAAATCTTTTTTATTCTCCCAGCACTCTTAACTTCTTCAGTGTTTTAGTGCCCACTTATATTAGAGCTATCAGATCTGGGCTGCAGAAATCCAGAGGATCACTAGTTGTTTCATCACTTTGTTAGCATCTAAGGGTTGTCTGCATTTTGCAGCCCAGATCTGGTGAACCTAGTTATACTTCTAATTTTTGTTCTAGAATTCCCTTTCTTCCAAAGGTACTTTATAAACATTTTGTAGTTATCATCTTTTATAATTATTCTCTATTTAATAAGAAGCACTTTATTGCTGTTATTCAATTGTATTTTATTGACTGCACCGTATTTTATTTTATTTTTTGTGTACATACATATTTTGGCTATCATTATGTACCCCATTCTGTTTTCCTCTAAGCCCAGACTATATTTTCCTTATTCTATACTGACTTGAGATTATGAGAGTTGTAGTACAACATACCTGGAAGGCAACAGTTTGGAGAAGACTAGGTTATAAAACTAATAATCTAAATAAATAAACTTTCAAAAAATCAGATTTTTAGATGAATAAAATGGGGATTCTGATTAATGAAATCATCTGTTAGACAAACATAGTAGCATTTTATAGAAACTATGATATTGAGAGCTTCATAATCACTCTTCTAATATTATCAGCGAATCAGAGATATGTTCAATATAGCAAGTATTTTAAGGATTGAATTTAAGTCCCACCTCTCCATTCTGGTAACATCCTTCTGCAGAACTCTAAAGTTTTCTCTTTTGCTCCCTGTGCTCTCAAATATCCATGGAGAAGTTAACCTGCACTGTGTTCTTATTCTATACCCAAGGATTCTTTGATTAGTTTTCCCTGAAAAAAGCACATTTCCTTTATACACACTCATAACCATTATAACAGTTTCAAATCAGTGTTGCTGCTAGCCTTGATGCTCAAATATCTGAACAATTTGAGAACAGAAAATCAAAGGCTATTGTGAAAAAGCCAGCTGCTGAAACCAAACAATGACTTTTTTGCTTGCTTACAGAGGCATATTTTGCTTCTGTATGTGCTCAAGTCCAGAATACATGAAACTATGTGTGGCTGGATACCTGACAGTGGATTAGAATATGCATTCAAGTAAGTGACCTCTTGTATGCAATCTGTCAAGAAATAGCTGTATCTAAATTGTTTCCCCCACCTCTATGTAACATCTGTGCCAGGCTACTGACAAAATAAAAAAGGAAATTCACTAGGCAGAAGAAAAAAAAATCAGTATCACTGTCCACACTAATCAGACAAGTTGGAGCTGCCCCGAGCTGGTGAATTGTTGGGAGTTGCAGACTCTGTGCAGAAATATAATTTTGAATGCCAAGGATTCCACCGCCAAT
The DNA here is from genome assembly GCF_059756535.1 of Pantherophis guttatus. Taxonomy (NCBI): domain Eukaryota; kingdom Metazoa; phylum Chordata; class Lepidosauria; order Squamata; family Colubridae; genus Pantherophis; species Pantherophis guttatus. The sequence goes on along the minus strand of NC_142064.1, from coordinate 139,194,616 downwards.
AAGGTTATTCTTATTTAGAAACAGTATTATATCTTTATGAAATTGGTCTATGTCTGTTCATCTGTGTGCATTATAAAGAGAGATGGTAGAAGATCCAGCACTAACAGAGATCTTGGCTGGATGTTTGTTTGCTTTTAATGTATCCCAATGGTATGATTCTGCAAACGCTGCTGAGAATGGGTTAACAAAGAAATGGGAGGAAAATAGTCTTCTCACTCCTGAGGCCAGAAAGAAACAAGTTCATAGCCACCCATTAGCCACAGAAATTCACTGTGTGACTTTTGCCAATAACTATTGCTTAGGCCTGCCTGTTGTGGCCCATCAGCAGCCTGTGCAGCTAGTAGCTGATTCCGACAGCGAGGAGAATGGTGTGGTGCTGCGCCAGCAGCCTGTGCAGCTGGCACTCAAGTCGGACAATGAGGAGGCTGGAGAAGATGTGGTGCCAGAGGCGGGGATTCAGCCAGGGATTTCAGAACCTCCAGAAGCTCCCATAAGTGAAGAGGAAGAAGAGGAGGAGCCTCTTCTCAAGGCACGGGCGCGCAGAGTTGCCAAAAGGCAGGAGTGGCTCCTCAGGAGGAGGCCTCCTGGAGAATAAGGCTTGGGCCTAATTGGCCACTCCCTTAGCCTATTTAAGGAAGGACGACGACTGAGGCAATTTGCAGGGAACAACTTAGTTCACTCTCCTTCGCGTCTTGATCTTAGTTCTCTGCAAATTGCTTCTGGGCTTTCTGCCAACCATAGTAAGATTATGATTATTTATTCTTTGGATTCTTGTAGGCTGTTAAGAAATTTAATTAACAGCCTTTGTTTGAAAAAAAACTGATTTAATTTAGTAAACTAAGGTTTGTACAGACTTTGTGTGTGCTGTGTTCTTTGGGGTCAGTAGCTGGGGCAGAACACTGCCTACCTGAACTTTCTTGTGGAGAATACTACTTGGAGGAGGGAGTGGACTGCCTTTAATTCTTGAAGGAAAAGTGAGACATTAATCTAACAAATCGATAAAATAGCAGAACAGCAGAGAGCTAAAGAAGAGGTGGGCTAGATCTATTTATTACATCTATTTTAAGGCAATGTTGGGCCTGGATCAAGGAGACCCAGATTCAGTTAATCACTGAGCTCACTACACTATGGGCCAGTCATATTCAACCCAACCTCCTTCACAGGTATGCTTCTGAAGACTAAATCAGCAAAGCACCCGATATAGCAATAGCATTTAAGACTTATATACCACTTCATAGTGCTTAACAGCCCTCTCTAAGCAGTTTAGAGAGTCAGCATATTGCCCCCAACTATCTGGGTTCTCATTTTACCGACCTCGGGAGGATGGAAGGCTGTGAGTCAACCTTGAGCAGATGAGAATCGAACTGTCGAACTGCTGGCAGCTGGCAGTCAGCAGAAAGTAGCCTGTGGTACTCCATTCTAACCACTGCACCACCACAGCTCATATAGGCCACCTTGAGCTTCCAGATAAAAAAGTATGCGTGCAGTGCAGACTAAAATGATAATTTTAAAAAATCCAGAGCAGTTTACATAGGAAAATCATAAATGCTGCTAAGTGAGAATCCATATGCTGTCATGTTATGAGGGGTCCTTGGAGCTCTCTAAACTTGCTTGTTTTCTTGCCGACGTTTCATTACCCATTACCTTAACTAGGTAACATCATCAGTGCTAGTGACTGGCACTGATGATGTTACCTAGTTAGGGTAATGAAACCTCTGCAAGAGAACAAGCAAGCTCAGAGAGGTCCAAGGATCCCTCATTTCAACCTTGAGCTACAAATATTCTCCTGCATGTTATCTTAGAAAAATGCCTTGAGCCCTAAATGCTGCACAGGTTCCTCACCTTTCTTTTCTATCTGGAAGCTTAATCCACCTGATGGGAAACCTGTTAACACCCAATCCATAACATCGACTCTGTGAAGATTGTTCTCCTTATGCAAAATTGACACACACAGACCCTCCAAGCCATTGTGATAAGAACACTCACTTCTAAATTCCCGCTCCCAAATATGGTAACTCAGCAAGAAAACCAGGAGCTGGCTTTTATGTAATGATTAAAACACACACACACACACACAACCCTTGGCATAAAGCCCGCCTTTACAAAAGGACCATAGAGAATCAGTTATCTCACTTTTTCAACTCAGCTATTTTGCGGCTCTATATTTAAGCACATCATCAAGCGCTGAACAGAAGCAGGGAATTGGAACAAGCCCCCCCACCCAACGTCCCATCGAAGCTACGACTCTAGAGAAGACACATCACCCTTGAAACACTCAACCTCCATAACCTCCTTTGCACTGATCGGGTTAGCAGTGCATCACCCCTGGCCCTTTAATTACACATCTTTGCAACCATTAATCCTGCTGCCATCAATTACTGGAGCTTTATCCCATTCCCTCAAAGAGGGAGGGAGAGCGCAAAAAAAAAATAAAAGGCTTTAGGAGGCTAGTAAGCAATGAAGCACTTAAGCCTTCTCTCCTTTACCTGTCATTTGAAGAGAGTCGGGAAGATCTTCACCCTACGTGGCTACTGAAGATAACGGGACTTAGCATCTCCCAGAGAAATATACTAATCTGGGCTCATTCCATTATTATTCTCCAACTAACTCTTTCAGTACATTGCTATCTTTTTAACAAGTTCCATGAATATATTACTTTGATATATTTCCAAAGATGTTTTAAAAATCTGTATGACGCCACTGTTTTTAGCTGAGATTTTTAGGTGGGAATGTTTTAATATCCCGATTAAAAAAGACCAAGAGTGTTTGATATGTTTTTGAAGAAAAAAACCAAAACAAAATCAAAGGCAGAATTAAAAGAATATGACTGGACATAAATACTGTAAGAAAACTTATTTGAATGAAAGGACTGAATATACTTAAAAACAAACACAGGGATGTCCCAATCCTCATGCATTTAAATTAAATTAACACAGTATCCTTAATTGAGAAGACAAGACTTTTCATGAAAATAGCCTACTCAAAGTTGTTCCTAGCAGGCTGCTATCATGCCATGTAAGGAACCTGTTGCAAGAAATGGCTTGGCAAATTCCAGCTTTTTGACACACAAATCAAATCTGGCTTATCTTTATGAACTTCCTTTTCTCTCTCTCTTTAGTCTCTTGTGGGTGGCAACTCTTGAATCAGTAGAGAATCAGTGGTCAGCGGTGAGAAGCAAAGAGGGTCCATCTCAGGGGTGAAATCCAGCAGGTTCTAACAGGTTCTGGAGAACCGGTAGCAGAAATTTTGAGTTCGGAGAACCGGCAAATACCACCTCTGGCTGGCCCCAGAGTGGGGTAGGAATGAAGGTTTTGCAGTATCCTTCCCCTGCCATGCCCACCAAGCCACGCCCATAGAACCGGTAGGTAAAAATTTTGGATTTCACCCCTGGTCCATCTCATTCTTCACTCAGGAGAGAGAAATCTTCCAAACCACTAGGCTGGCTCTGGGTTTTCTTATTGCATTCAGGGAGTAGAGTGTATGTATGAGTGAAACCATGTCAAGGAAAAATCGGGTTTGATTTGGACAGAAATAACAAGGAATTCATTTGAGATCATTGATGGCTCTGGGTGTCTCCCCAGAGTTTGGGGGAAATGAATGAGGTTGTGCGATTGTGAATTGAACCCTTGTTGTACTGCACAGCAAAATGATTCTGCCACAAACCCTGAAGATCTGAGAATACTTCCTAGTGCTGTTGTGTATATTTTGGATTTTTAAATTGTTTTTAGTTTTTAAATGTTTTTATTGTTTTAACCATAGCATATTTTTGAGTTGTAAGCCACCAGTTATTGAGATGGGCAGCTATAGAAATTGAATAAGTAAATATTTGAACAGCATGTCCAGACAATTCCATTCTTTTAAATTTAAACAAGACCATTTCTAGCTTTCATGATTCGTCAGGGAGGAAAAAACACTTGGGCGGAATCACTCTGGACACTTTTAACAACTATACTGTATGTGTTTTAGAGAAGCTGCTGCTTAAATGTATTTCCCTGTTGATGAAAAAAATACCTATTTCAAAATTTTAACTCCAGCATCTATAGATTCAATTCATGTATTGATAAAGAAATGAAACATGAGGGAGATCTGATCTATTTTCACTTTAAAGAGAAAGAGACATGACTTATTCAGCCTGATGGGGCACAAAGATGGTTTTCCTTCAGCTTGTTTCTTATGCTACATTATTAGAAAGAGCAAAGGTTTATGGAGGGGAGAAAAAATGTTGTCATCCGACTATTTTTCAAGGGAGAATTTTCTCTCAGCAGTTCCTTTCCCCATCCAAAGCAGGGCCAGGCCTTTCATTGCCAGGCCTTCCAGATTTACCCAGATTACTAGCGCAATGATCTTTGCAGAAAACGGCCTTTGTCCCAAGAGAAAGGGGGAGGGGCATGGTTAAAGAGTTCCTTACACCCTACCCCCGACAGGCCAGAAGGCCGTTTAATGTTTGCTTTCCTTCTGCTAAGCATGTAAACAAACAGTAAAAAAAGAAAAGAAAATGGCCCTCACAGAAAAAAAACAGAGGCATGTTCTGGGACTGATCAAACATCAAGAACAGAACTAGTGAAAATTGTCAGTGGGACCAAAGAAAAATCTCAAAAGTACGTTTTCCAGGGAGAGGGAGACAGAGAGGGGGAGAGAGAGAGAGAGAGAGAGAGAGAGAGAGAGAAAGAGGGAGGAAGGGTGGGTGGGAGGGTGGGAGGGAGGGAGAGAGAGAAACACAGTGAGAGAAACAGAGAAGGAAGGAGAGGGAGGGAGAAAGAGAGAGAGAGAGAAACAGAGAGAGAAACAGAAGAGAGATGGAGGGAGAGAAACAGGAGGGAGAAAGAGAAACACAGAGAGAAATAGAGAGAAACAGAAAGAGGGAGGGAGGGAGAGAAACACAGTGAGAGAAACAGAGAAGGAAGGAGAGGGAGGGAGAAAGAGAGAGAGAGAGAAACAGAGAGAGAAACAGGAGAGAGATGGAGGGAGAGAAACAGGAGAAAGAAAGAGAAACAGAGAGAAACAGAGAGAAACAGAAAGAGGGAGGGAGAGAGAGAGAAACACACAGAGAGAAACAGAGAAGGAGGGAGAGGGAGGAAGGGAGAGAGAGAAAGAGAAAGTGTGAAACAGAGAGAGAAAGAGAGAGAGAAACAGAGGGAGAAACAGAAACAGAAAAGGAAGGAAAGGGAGGGAGAGAGAGAAACACAGAGAGAGAAAGAGAGAGAGAAAGAGAGAGAGAAACTGAGAGAGAAATAGCGAGAAACAGAAAGAGAGGGAGAGAGAAATACACAGAGAGAAACAGAGAAACAGAGAAGGAGGGAGAGGGAGGGAGGGAGAGAAACAGAGAGAAACAGAGAGAGAGAGAGACACACACACACAGAAAGAAATAGAGAGAAACAGAAAGAGAGGGGGAGGGAGAGAGAGAGAGAAACACACAGAGAGAAACAGAGAAGGAGAAAGAGAGAAACATAGACTCCTAGACCCACTGCAGGATGGACCAGGTTTACTCATAGTATATGTCCTGTTGAGATAGAGATGCACATGTTTATTCAGATGTAAGAGCCACTTCCTTTACACTTACCTTGCAAGTCCTTGGATGTTTTTTTGCAGACCAGTGCTGCAGCATTAAGTCCCTGTTGAACCTAACATGCCTTACTTTGGAGTAAATTTCGGTTTTAATTGGGTTGTTTTAAATTCGGGCCAAAATTATTTAATTGTGTTTTAAAAATGTTTTTAAATTTTATACGCTATGTTTTATCCTGGCTGTACACCGCCCTCAGTCCCGCAGGAGAAGGGTGGTATAGAAATATAATATAATATAATAAATATAATATAATATAATATAATAAATATAATATAATATAATATAATATAATATAATATAATATAATATAATATAATATAATATAATAATATATAATAATATAATATAATATAATATAATAAATATAATAAATATAATATAATATAATATAATAAATATAAATAAATAAATAAATAAAGCGGAGGATTGTAATGCCATTTAGTGGCTTTACTGCATGCAAAAGGGAAGATGAACTGGATTTTTAAAAAAACGTGGGCTAGTCTGCGTGAGGAAACAGCTGCCTTTTTAAAGAGGAGGAAAGGCAACATTTATAGTTTGGGAACTGAAAAAAAAAGTATTCAGCCTATGTCTATGTAGAGAGGGTGTGTGTGTGGATAAGCCCGACAATAAAGATCAGGGTCTCCTGATAAGAGAAAACCAGGTTTTATGCCGTTTGAGGGAAGAAGTCGCTCTAGAAGCATACCTCCTGTAACTCATCCTGACTGCCCCTGATGAAAACAACCTTCTTTAAAGAATCATTTAGACCTATTTGACAGCAGCTATGGGCTCATTTAGTTCTTTCAACAGCTAGGTTTATTGCATATTGGTCTTAGGGATTTAGTCTCAGGCTTTGTAAGCCACTTAGAAACAGAAGAGTAATTGGGAACTAAAGGTGGTGTGGCAGAATACGACGAATAGTTATTAACTACGATAGCAAAACTGCAATCACCAGCTGCAGTCTACAGCTAAAATTATAGATGCTGAGGATATACAACAGGTGAGGGTTGGGTTCCCACCTTCACATCATGATTGTCCGATTCCCAATGGTGCCTAAGCTGGCCACAGTCAGAAACAAAATGTTGGGTTTTGGGACCTGGAGATTTGATCCAGCAGTGCATTCCGGCATTCTCAACAAAATTACACAGCTTTCCAAGTAATCTAATACATGAAATTCAGAATGACCATCTTAAGTCAAGCCTTGAATTATTCAGGTTGCTAAGAGAACCCTAAGGATGTAAATTGAAATAATAAAACAGCATGGAACATTTTCTCTCTGTCCTTGAAAGCAAGCAAGAAAATAATAGGGTTATCTTCAAATGAGGGAGAAATGCTCAGCACACACGCTCACTTTAATGTGATTCCAAATGTCATTTCTTAGCTTCTGCAGCCCAGCACATCCAGTAAAGCAATCCAAAAAGATACTTCAGAGGATCCTTTCATCTGATGATCAAATGTCAATTCTGTGCGGCAATGCAAAACTCAAGATTTCATTTATCCACTTGGGCACTCTCTCATCTCACTTATTTTGCTCCTCATCCATTTGATTTTTGTACTTCTTTGCAGAAACTTTAAACTAAAAAGCTTTCAGCACATAGCAAAAGTCTACAAAACATAGGTTGCATAGGCCAGGTAGGGAGCAGTGGCTAAACCCTAGGCTCTTCCTTTGCTTAAGGGAGCCCAGATTTAACAATCTGTCAAAACTTGCTTTCATTTGGCTTGCACCGGAAGCACTAAAATCCACAACCCCAAGCTTTACCTGTGCAAAGTCTCTAATTATGACCTTTGCTCTGCTTTAACTGCTTGGGAATTTGGCAGGCTTAATTAGAGGGGCAAGCCAACATGGTATAGTGGTTAAGGCACTAGGCTAGAATCTGGAAGACTGTGAGTTCTAGTCCCACCTCAGCCATGAAAGCCAGCTGAGTGGCCTTGGACCCATTCAGTCCCAGGAAACACGCAATGGCAAACCACTAACAAAATCTTTATTTATTTTATTTTTATTATTCATATTTCTATGCCGCCCACTATCCGAGGACTCTGGGCGGCTTACAGCAAAGATAGTATACTAAATAGCATATTGCCCCCAACAATCTGGGTCCTCATTTTACCCACCTCGGAAGGATGGAAGGCTGAGTCAACCTTGAGCCAGTGAGATTTGATCCACTGATCTGCTGAACTAGCAGTCAGCTGAAGTAGCTGCAGTACTGCACTCTAACCACTGCGCCACCTCAGCTTCTATTTCTTGCCAAGAAATTTGTAGGGACTTGTCCAGGCAGTCATCAGGAGTCAACATCCTAACTCAAAAGCAAAGGTATACATTTGTCCATCCTTGGGTTTCTATAGGAGGGCAGGTTCTGTTCATGCCCTGATTGAAACAAGAAACCCACAGCAAGCATTCACACAACACTGCAAGAAGCAGCCTCCTCTGAAACCAAGCAACTGTTGTAGTTTGATGTTGTTTGAGAATGTGGTCTCCAGATCAGTAGAGAGTAGAGAGCATCTTGGGGAAGGGGGTGGGGAGCTCTGTACTTTTGACTATGCCCACCTTAGCATCATATTTCTTCCTCCCACTGCAAGCATACAGTAATTGCCTGTGTTCATTAGTTAGTTCTCAAAGAAAGAACCAGACTCAGTCACAAACTTGTTAAAGAAAAAGAATCCCCCTGTAATCCTCTAATTTTGGAAGAACCCAGAAATCTTACATACATTACAAATCAATTCAGTTTATACTCTGCCTTTCTTCAAGGAGCCCATGGTGATAAAATGAGCACTCCCCGCTATTTTCCCTTCTAGCCATAGCCCAGTGTGGTAGGCTGAGCTAAGAGTTAGTAACTGGCCAAAGTCAGCCAGTGACCTTGCATAGCCGACTTGATTTCCACCTAATCAACCCTCTGCAAGATCATAACTACTACTACTTGTTGTTTCTTTTGACTAAAAAAAAACCCACAAATAAATATGAGTGAGCGTTCAGATTGGTCCTGGAATTCCTGACCAAGACATCTCAATCCAAAGTAGGTTAGCTAATTAAATGGGTTCACACGAACCCATTGCCCATTGATCACTGATGAAAGTAAAAAGCATGGCTTTTACTTTAGATTTTACTGCCATTTTGCTCTTTTGGTAATGTCTTCTAAGGATGTTTGCCACTGGATAAAGTGGGGAAAATATGCACAATGAATGAATTAAAGTAAATAAGGTAACATCTCGACTAATAAATCAGATGTCATTAAAAGCAAAAAATGCTAGCTTGGAGAATGGAGATGAAACAAATGTAGAATGTATCATCCACAGGATAGCAGGTTCAGAAGAGAAAAAAAATGGAAACACTCATAGGATAGAGACTTTTAGCTGCACACAAGAGGCATTTTTACTGGACAAACTCAGGGCCAATGACAGGAAACCCACTATCAGATTTCCTGCCCGGAGGTTGAAATTTAAAAGCAGGAAAGGAGAATCCCATCAGGGGCCTGGGAATGGGGAAGAGTAATCCATTCTCCTCCTGGGTACCTTACCGGATAAAGAGCAGCTTTTGGGAGATGAGTGGGAGGACTTAGACAGGACCAAAAGGAAGACTATGCCTACTTTCCCCAACCTGAATTCCAGAATGTGACTTCCACCAAGGCTAACCTGGAAAAGGATCAGACAAGCAAGAGGAGCCCAACAAAGCCAGCATGGGCTTTGTCCTTGCTGGCTGTGAATTGTGGGAGTTGAAGTCCAACCTATCTTTAAGGCATCAATTTAAATAGCTGGGGGGGGTGGTGGTGGCAGGAAGCAAATTGAGAAAGACATCTCTATTTTGAAATGGTCATGCCATTCCATTGTCTGGACCAGTGTTTCTCAACTTTGACTACTTTAAGATGGATGGACCAACTCCCAGAATTCCCCAGCCAGCCCTTCCTTTGAGAATCCTGATTGCCACCACAAGTAGAAAAGACTGGTTCCTCTGAACTGATTTTTACCATCTAGGAAACATTGAAGCCTCCATCACCCCAGGAGGGGTATCTACAGTCCCCAACCCTCGAATGAGGGCAGTGAAGACACAGATCATGAGCAAAACCTGTACAATTAAACTGAGTCATCCTTAAAGAGCAGCTTCATCTGCTAAGAAGAAATCCATCACAGGAGACAGGACTTATCTCTGGCTGGGGAGGAGGGGCAGAGGAGGAATAGCCCAGATATTCCAGGCCCTTTGCCACCCAGAATAACTTCAGATGGTGACACTTTGCAGACATCATGGCAAGGGAGAGAACAAAGCTCCCTTTGCAGCTGAGGTCACAGCTCAGTCTGCTTAAGGATGAACTGTGCAACAAACAAAGCTTGCCCATTCGTTAACCTAGTTGCATCAGTGAAGCCGCATCTTGGTTAAATTAGGAGCCTTGGTAGTACAGTGGTTTAATGCACCCTGTTATTAACACAGCTGCCTGCAATTTCTGCAGGTTCGAATCTTACCAGGCTCAAGGTTGACTCAGCCTTCCATCCTTTCTAAGGTAGGTTAAATGAGGACCCAGTTTGTGGGGGCAATAAGCTGACTTTGTATAAATATACAAAAGTATGAAGGCTATTGCTTAACGCATTGTAAGCCGCCCTGAGTCTCCGGAGAAGGGCGGCATATAAATCAAATTAAAAAAACAAAACAAAAACCAAGGATATCTGTCACAGTGCTGCAGTCAGAAAAGAGAGCAAAAAGGACAAGGAAATTTGAAGATAAGTTGTCTTCAGTCAGCTTTGCATTCTATTTAGCTACACAGTTTAAGCAAATGGCCCTTAACATCTCTTAATCAGATCCTACTTCAAGGCAATTGCTGCTGTATCAAATATCACATCTATGCCAGCCCTCCCGATTGCGCTGGGCAGTAAGATTCTCCAGGATTCCCATTTTTTGTCAAACATCTGGGCAAAATAGATGCCAGTTGCACAACAGATCGTTGGCCAAAGGAAAGAGGAACATGTGTTTTGTGGAATAGGGAGGGAGAGCTCAGCATCACAATGGGAGGAAGGTCCTAGAAAGAGGCTGCAAGGACTGGCCTATGGAGCTTGTGAAGCATACGTCATCATTGGGGAGAAAGCAAGCTGGAAAAAACTAGGAGTGGGGCAGAGGAAAGCAGGAGACTTGGTCATCTGTCAAAAGCATTCTCTGGCGAGATGGCAGACAACCCTCCCAAATTCCTTCTCAAAGAAGAAAAATAAGCAGGTGAACTGACATTTCAGGTGCCTTTTTGTTGTTGCCGTTTCTTTCCCTTTTAATTCTAGGCTTATGATACTGTAGTTGCATTTTTTATATTTTTTAAATTTTAACTCTAAGGTTCTCGTTCTCTCGCTCTCTCTTTTTTTTTTTTGCAAGCAGAGATTAGCAGTAAAATGTTCTAAATGCAATCATGTTGTGTTGTGTAATCATGACAACTGATGCTCTATTCTCATGCCTTGTTTCTTCAATGTTTTCACGCTCACAGCCGAGTGATCTAGTGTTTTGGAGGAGTTTCTCCAGATCCTTTTTCCTAGAAGGCACCACCCTACTGAATAATCCCTGTTGTTGTTTTCCCAAAACTGGGGCACATTTTGTTTCCTTGCATAGGGCATCCCTCCCATATCCTCTGCCTTGGTAACAAGTAGAAGGCCACCAGGAGCTGCCAAGTCTGTCCCTTTCCAGGAACTGCTGGTGATATTTGTAAATCTAAAGTTTCTTTTAAGCTTTGCATTTTTGGAGTTCTGCGCTGTTTTCTGAGCCAAAAATGTAGCACTAAGTAAAGAAAATGCTAGGTTGCCCCTATTCTCTTCCAGATGAATTTAACGCTTTAACAGACTAATTTTCTGCTAAGCAGATCCATATGGAAAGCCAAGCAGAGGAACAGAAAACAAATCTCTCCAACTAGAAAGGGGCAGAAAACACAGGCAGGAAGAAAGCAGTTAGGCCTGTGCACCTCTGCTGTCTCTTCCAGGACTTTGGCCAAACTGGCTTCTGCAGGCAACAACCGAAGATGCTCTTCGGGAAAGGACAGGCTGTAAGGAGCCGCTGGGGAGGGGCAGAAAACCCGAGGGCTCCTAGATAAGCCGTTGTTAACATGATCCATATGGTACACAAGTCGCCTTTCTGTTTAACCAAAATGATAATGGGAAATGGGAAAAATCCAAGGGGAGGGGAGGGAGCAGGATAGTGGCTGGGGTCCCCAACAGAGAATGGGAGCCAGGACAAAGACCGCTACTAAAAATTTCTGTAGAGTGGAGTTAAAAGTCACACAGAAGGAGTTGCCCTATTCTGTTTCTTGGCAGTTTACGCTGCACAAACAGCAGCTGTCCCCCAACTTCCCCACTCAATGGAACATCCAAGGGTGAACACTCCCCTACCAAATAATTTTTCCTATATTAAAATATCACCAAACACAAGATTTTTTTCAGGAAGTCTTGAAGTGAGTTTTTACGAAATGACGTCCCTACCAAAAATGAGTCCAAACGGAGCAACTTTTGATTGCATGACTACAGCTTTAAAATATCCACACGGTGAGAGGAATGTTTGCCCTCCTTCTGCCCTCAAGGATGTGCACGCGTAGGCACAGAGACACGCATGTTTATGTGAGGAGAAAGATGGGGCCTATACATCTTTTCAAAAGATGCGAAGCCTATATTTGTCACTGCTTACAATCAAAGAGCCACACAAGAAAGAATGAATATTTTTGTTGCTGAGTAAAATACAAGCTAAATACAGTTTAAAGGGCAGTCTGCATTCTCTGTATCACTATACTGATCACTGCTGAATTCAGAACTATGTGAAAATGGGGGAAATGCTTCCATTTAGGCTTTCCCAAAAATGCTTTGGGTTGAAGAAACAAAGGGCCAATTACAGGAAATCCTGTCTGTAAAAACTCTGGGATATACGTTCTTCATAACGTAAATCCTTAGTCTAATTTTTTTTTTTACTGGTCCTTTAGAATTCCTTCCATCTCTATCTCCAGAAAACTTTTATGCTAATGTCCTTAAAAGGGGGGAAAGAACCCTTCATAACACAATTTTAAGGATGCTTATTCAGTCATAAATCCTACTCAGATCAATGGAATGTATTTCCAAGTAAGAGTACCCACAATTACTTCCATTTTTAATGAAAAAGTGCCTCTCAATTAAATGATTTTTAGCAGAATATTTTATCTTATTTTCAACAATTTGATTTTAAATATAATTGTAATATGTTTAAAGTTTGGGACTGGGATATACTTAATACATTTCAACTTAATACATAAAGTAGATGATTTCATTCATCTTCACTATTTTTATATTACACCGCTGTAATGCATCAGAAGCAAGCCACTTCAAAAAAATGGGCAATTGTGACCTTAACCCAGAGTCTCACTGATTGCAATTGGTCCCACCAATAAATCAACTAAAACAATTTTATGGATCAATCTACTGATTAAAGGAATTAAAGCTTGCAGCCTAAATTTTAAATATTCAGCATTCACAAGTCACATTGAAAGCAATCAAAGGAGATTCCATCAGTGGAATCTGAATCAGTGGGCCTGCTAACTGAACGGTTCCATAATTTAACAATCCAAATTGCTATATAGTTGCTGTTACAACTGAAGTGCTATTTCAATATTAGACAGCACTTCTCCAAACAAACTAAAAGGACCAATTTGCAAATAGAATGAAAGGCATTGAAAACTGAAGTCTTAAGTAATTATTGTAGTAACATATCCCCTAATTTTTATCCATTATCAATTTTGAAAATAAATCCAATAGGGATTTAAATCAGGAATCATGTTGTTCACCTGGGCATTTGCAATACTCCAATACTAGACTTTCTTTAAAATTAATCATGTTTAATTGGCTTCATGATCATTGTTATTTTATATTGTATCACTATAACTTTATTGCATCACTTTTATTTCATTTTGCTCAGGGCTAGGCTCTGACCTCAAGAAAATGAGCAAGATACCAAAAGGGTAAGTGTTCCTTTGCTTTGGAGAAATACATGTCCAGTAAACAGGAAGAAAACCTGGATATTGATATGTTGACTGGAGTCATAATTACCTTTCCCAGAAACAAAGAAAGAAATTGCTCTGGAATTATGTACTTTAAGGATGCTGGCAGCAAAAAGAGATAAATCTCTGATTGAGTCTACTGTCCAATTCTCCTTGATTTCAGAGCAGACTCTATATACACAGTCCTCAACATACAACAGTTTGTTTAGTGACCAAAGTTACGACGACACTGAAAAAAGTGACTTATTTCCGTTTTTCACACTTATAGCTGGTGAAGCATCCCTTAGTCATGTAATAAAAATTGAATAAAAAATAAAAATTCAGATGCTTGGCAACTGACTCATATTTATGACCGTTGCTGCGTCCTAAGGTCATGTGATCACCTTTTGCAACCTTTTGACAAGTAAAGTCAGTGAGGAAGACAGATTCACATAACAACTGTTACTAACTTAACAGCTGCAGTGCTTCACTTAACAACTGTGGCAAGAAAGGTCATAAAATGGAGCAAAATTCACTTAACAAACATCTCACTTAGCAACAGAAATTTTGGGCTCACTTGAGGTTTTAAGTCAAGGACTACCAGTAACCCAATACAATGTGGGTTGAATTTGCTAAAAAAAAAACAAAAAACCTCAATTATTCAGTACTCCCCATCCTTTAAGACAAGTGGCAGGGAACACCCATGTTAAATAGCTTGGCCCAAGCAATGTCACTGTTTTGAGAAGACATTTTGATGCCAAAGGTTGGCTTTCATGCTGCTTCTTTTTCTCACCTCACCAAGAAAGGAATTGGAAATCTGAGTGGATACCATTTAGTTGCCCTCCTCCCCGACAAAGTGCTGGCCAAATTGAGCTGCACTGCAACAACTCTGTCGCTGGCCATCAGGCCACTAAAAGATGATGGGAGAAGTATTAGTTCAATGCATCCAGCGGGTGACAGATGAAAATTGCTAAGAAGAATACAGTTGTGCTTAGAAACACCAGTAATGTTAATCTGCAGTTAGAAGAGGATTATAAATGTATGAGGAACCGTCTGTCCTCCGATTTCACAGCAAAGTTAGGACATTTTTGCTTAGCACCAGGGTATCCTGCAAAGCTATTACAGGGACCGAAACAAACCAAGCTTTTCTTGGGGATTCTTCTTGCAAGCCCTAAAGTTTTGAGCTTCATCTCCTGTGCTTTTGTGTCTGATCTTGGAAGGCTACAAACCGCACCAGGATCAACCTTGATCAAATTTCCGAAGGGCTTATGCACGGGAGGAGTAATGGCCAAAAGAAGCCCCATTCCTGGGCAGAATCCAGCAAGGTTCTTCCTTCCCACCCGTCCCTTGCCCGGGAGTTGCCATTTCTGGAGCGTGCAAAATAAACGTCACGGATGATGAGGCCGTCGCTGCCTCAAACTGACAAGGTTGGAAGCCGCTCTGCCTGCCGCCCGCAAGTTTGGCTAATTGACAGCTCACTAAACCGACAACCTGAGGGGATTTTTTTTTATTTTTTTTTTGGCAAGGCAATCAATAGGAAACGTATGTGCAGAGAGGGCGCTACCACTTTTAAACGCCCCTCCCTCCCTCCCCTCCCTGTGCCTGCAAAATAGAGAGCCCGGGCAGGCCATAGAAAAAGCAAGAGCCATTGCCACGCCGAATCAAAATTCCTCAAGAGACGCTGCTCCTCGAGCCCCCAGGGGTCACCGCATCAAACAAAGGCCACCGCTTTCGGGTTGCTCCCCGATATATAACCGCCTCTGGCCCACTTTCTCTCTCTTTCTCCAAGCGCGGGCAAAGGAGCTACGCGCGACGCTGCAAGCTTTTCTCGCCTGCCTGTGCAACTCCCCGCAAGTGAAACTTTTTCCAGTGGGGGGGGATCGACTTCCCACCCCACCTCCTCCCACCCCCCCCGAAGGCAGGCACCCAACCCACCCCGAACCCCCCCCCCCCAATACACGCACTGCCTTTCAAAGCACCAGCAGGCAAGTGAATCGCGACCTTTGCTCTCGTGGGGCAGGATTTACGCCCCAGCGGCAGGCAGGCAGGAAGGCCCCTCCCTCCAGGAACGCAACACCCACCCCCACCCGAGACCCGCCCGTAGCAGCGCCGAAGAAAAGCCTTCGAGGAAACAAACTAAGGCTCCACGGAGCACAATGGGGATCCCGTGGGGTTCCAGAGGGCTGGGATGCTTTTGAGTCCCGCACCCGTCCTACCGAATAACGGTTGTGCTTTCGGGAGCGGGGCGTGGGGTGGGTGGTGGGTGGGGGAGAAGAGTGTGAGGTTTCCTCAGCCCGCTTTCGACACGCACCGGCCCTGCGCGACGGACACGTACGAGCTTCCAACACACAATACCTCCGCTCCTATTTCTCTACCCTCCTTGCATTCCTCAACGCTGATCTCAGCCCCTCCCCGACCCGAAGGAATCAGCCCCGTGGGCCTTTGGCAGCCGGACCGTCGCTTCCCCGCGCGTCTATCCCCACTTTCTCACGCGGCGCCCGAAGGAAAAACCCACCCCGATCCTCCACCGCAACCGCCTCGTTTCCACTTCAATTAATCCTCCGAACTACCCGCGGGGAAGGTTGGGTTGATCGTGGGAGCAGCATCTCGGGCAGCCGCATCCATCCACTCCCTCTCGTTGATTTTGGCGAGTCAAAGCCAACCCCGCACCCTTGCTCCCTTTGGAAAATGCCCAAACGCTTAAGGTGCCGTCCTTGTCCGATCGGGCGGGCGCGCATCCCCGCATCGCACGGCCTCCGAGCTGGCGTCCAGTCCACAACCCAGCCCCGCTCCGCGGCCCCCTGACAGCGCTTCCGCTGCCACTCACCTACTCATCCCTGCCTGTCCTTAGCGGAACCCGGCGCAGCCACCTGGTCCGCGTGGCCGGGGCGCTTCAGCTGCGGAGCCGGGCGCTGCGGCGCTGTGGGCGGCCGCGGGACTCCGCATCCTCTCTTTGCCACCCGGCTGGGACGACGCAGCACCCGAGCCGCCGGGATTGCTGCTCCCTCGGCCAGTCAAGCGAACAGTTCCAGGCTGCGCGCCGCCCCTCGCTGCCTCCCCTTCCCTCCGCCCCGGATCCTCCCCCCGTCTCCAGCGCCCTGCCCACGTCCCTCCTCTTCCCTCCGGCTCGGCTCTCGGGTCCTCTTGGCTGCCGCGCTGACCTTCCCCGCCTTCTACGATCTAAGCCTTTGCACCGGCCCAGCTCCCTGGAGGCGCTGCTTCATCTCCCCGCGGTTCCAGGCGAAGAGATTCAAGGGTTCTTGGATCCCCCCCAAATGCGTCCCAGGTCCATTAGGGAAGGAGAGGCCTTCTGGAAACCATCTGCCGAACTGGGAACTGGGTTGAAGTCAGGCCCTCCTAAGCTGAAAAGGTTTGGCCGGACCGAGATGAGAAAGCACAACATTCACACTCACGCGCGGAGCTTGGTCCAAGCCTCCCACACATGAAGGCCGGAGGGCCACCTCGGGAATGCTGGTTTCTCCCAAGGAGCCGCGAGAGTGGGAAACAATGCGCGCTTTTGAATCCACCGTCGCGATTGTTCCAGGGTTGTGCAGAAGCCATGCAAAAAAAAAAAATGTCCTTCAAAACTTATGGCTATTTTGAGTCAGGGCTTTTTAAAAGCAGAAAGAGCACTTTCTGGTCCCACGAATTGCTGTCCTGCTGCTTCGGGTATGGGGAGGGGTTGTGTGATCCATCGAAAGGGGCATTTTCTTGCAGGATGCTGCCTTTCATTCTTTCCACTTTGTTACATCTCCATTTGGGAACCAAGAAAGAACTTAAGGCCTCTTCTTGTCCTTAAATTTTCATTTCCAGTTTAGGAGGGGTGGTGGTGGTTGTTTAAGTTATACTGAAGCAGTTAGTGAGAAATCACCACCACACTCCTTCAGATTGGAGATACAGACTGACATACATACTGGGACCGCAGCCCCGACATGCTCTTTTCTTAGGTGTGCATACTGTAAATATGTCACTTAAACAAGCCGATTTCAATAAATATATTCTGAGTTGACGCACACAACAGTCAAGATGATGGATTCCTTCTGACTGCAGAAACAGCCCTAGAGTCAAGACTGCCTTACTTTTTGCATCTTGTAACTCTGCCCTACAGATCAGGGTTCCTGCTCTTTCTGTACTCATGGCCCCCTTCTGAGCTTTATTGCTTTCTGTGACCTCAGCATAGGCAATGTTATTTATTTATTTATTTATTTTAATTTGATTTATATGCCGCCCTTTTCCGGAGACGCAGAGCGGCTTACAATGTGCTAAGCAATAGCCTTCATTCTTTTTGTATATTTATACAAAGTCAGCTTATTGCCCCCACAACTGGGTCCTCAATTTACCTACCTTAGAAAGGATGGAAGGCTGAGTCAACCTTGAGCCTTGTTGAGATTCGAACCTGCAGTAATTGCAGGCAGCTGGTCTTAATAACAGGGTGCTTTAGACCACTGTACTACCAAGGCTCTTTATTGTGAATTAGTATTTATTGTGAATTAGTCATGTTCAATGTTTTATGCTGCTGAAATTAGCACAGAGAATGAGATGTGCTGGATTGCAGCAAATTCATCGTATGTCTGGCAGTTAAATATGGGTAGCCTCCTTTGAAAGTTACGGTGGTCCCATAGAAAAATAGCATAACCCTCAGAGCCCACCCAGAAAAACATTGATAAAGGCTATTAATGAAACTGTATATCATCAGGAATATGTTTTCATTTTTCCCTGTGTCTGTCTGACCGTCTATCCATCTATTCATCAATCCATCCATGCCTTTCTTCCTTTTTAAAAAAATCATTTAACTTTTTTTAAGCCTCTTCTTCAGGACAGTCCATGACCAAGACAGTTTACTATGGGCTAACCAAGCTATTCAAGAGGGGTCAAAGCCATAGGGCTAAAGGTGATCTCATATTTACTCAGGTAGTTAGTGAGTGCTAAAGGGTTTCTGTGCTTTTTTCAATAATATTCCAAGCGTTGTGCTTCCAGAAGGGAGCCAGGCCAGCTATCATCACAGACAATACCTGATCAAGTGGGGGGGGGGGGGAGGAATGAAGGAATGGGGCCCTTTCTTCTTCCTTTGCATCAGGCGAAATTCCTTGCCATGGATGGCATTTAGCAGAGCATCTGCTGGGGCAGATGAAAAGGCCTCTATTAAATATCCCCAGTGGAATAGAACATTGGAATATAAAATTATACCTCACTCATGGTTGAAATTAATTGCAAGTATTACCTTTGGCTCCATTTTGTTCTGCTAATTCCCAGGGTAGCCTTGTTCCAACCCCTGGTTTTAAATGTGCATTTTGTAAAATGCATTTTCTTTAACATAGATTTTACCCAAAAATATGGTGATCTATATTCAGTGCCGTGGTTCCCTAACAAACTTCAAACCTACCCACAGTATTCAGGACAACAAAAAAACCAACTCAATGGCATTGGCATCATTTTTATTTTATTTTATTAGAATGCTGATTATCATGTAATATATTAACTAGGCTTGCTTAAGCATACAGTATTTAACTGATGCCTGTTTAAGCTTGTGCTATTTCCTTTCTCTTTCCCAATTCCAGTTCCCCTCCCCCATTGCTGGCTATAGCTTGCACTGCGCACACAACCCACAGGCTTAGAAGCCTAATGAATAAGGATTGAAAAAGTAACCTCTGAAACACAGCAAATCCCTCTTTTAACCATCCTTCACAGCAATACAAGAAGTGGGTATCTGCTGATCCCTCGAGGGATTTTTTTTTAAAAAAAAATTGGTTTCATTTAGCATGCCCACCAATCGTGTTAAAAATAGATAGGTTTAAAGAAGGAACTGGACTAAATATTTTTACTGCGCTATCCTAGAAAAGAGCAATTTAAAAATTGATAGTATGTAGACTGAAACAACACTTTTGATCAGCTGTGTTTATTGTGAATTGTCCATGATGCTCATGAAAATCATCAGTGTTGTGTTTTATGGAAACCATCTTTACACCCATGGAAGGATACCAGTAAAGATTGTAATATGCTCCTGCCGTCAAAATTAGAAGCAGCTTTTGCCTCTGGCCTCAATGGATAAGACTTCATATTTATGGGTTGTCTCCATAGAAACAGGAATGGATCCCCAGAAGGAGAGGCAGGGGAGAGAGAGCATGGAAGGATTATGCCAAGGGGGAAATCATCAGAATAACTATATAATAGCAGCAAGGAGCAAAATATTGCAAAACTGGAAGACGCACGATGAAGCAGCACAGATGATAAGGAAGAAGATGGACTGGTTTCATGAGCAGTTGCAAAACAACTATACAAATATCAAACAATTTGCAAAGAGTTGTGATTGGGGCCTTAATCAAGACAGGGTCTTCCTAATCCGAGAGCCCATTAATACTAAGGGTGGCATTTCCATTAATGATCAGAAAGTACAGGAGTTTTACGTTTTGTGAAGAAGCCATAGAACAGAGCAATTGGAGTGATATCCTGAAGGACTGTTTCTAAGTGGCATATTCATGGTCTTGCCAGGAGATTTCTGACCTCTAGCTGCATAATGAAGATTTTTAGTTTAGTTTTACTACTACTACTACTACTATTATTACTACTACTACTACTACTACTACTATTATTATTATTATTATTATTATTATTATTATTATTATTATTATTCACACAAAAATGACGGTATACACAGCAAAAGAGATAACCATGCTGGATTTCGTATCACAAATCACTAGTCGAACACTTCCCAAGCGTTTAGGACTGTGTGATGTATCGATGGATTATGCGAGCAGATCCCAGTAAGGTGGCCTTCTGCAGCTGACCAATGGTGATCTTGTCAGTGCCAATTGATTTTAAGTGCTTGCCTAGGTCTTTAGGCACAGCACCCAGTGTGCCGAGTACCACTGGGACCACCTGCACTGGTTTATGCCAGAGTCGCTGCAGTTCTATTCTCAAGTCCTGATATCTGGTGACTTTTTCAAGTTGTTTCTCGTCGATTCTGCTGTTACCAGGTATGGCAATGTCGACGATCCACACCTTTTTCTTCTCCACAATTGTGATATCCAGGGTATTGTGTTCTAAAACTTTGTCAGTCTTTTTTTTTTTTTTTTTTACTATTCTGAACCAGTTAAAATTGTGTCTCTTAATATGGATGTCATTATTATTATTATTATTATTATTATTATTATTATTATTATTATTTTATTGACATCCATATTAAGAGACACAATTTTAACTGGTTCAGAATAGTAAAAAAAACAAACAAGGCAACCAAAATGCAGGAGGGCACAAGCCAAACCTGGTCCCTCAGCCATTCCTCTAATGCAGCCAACCCCACCATCTTCAGGTTCCCATCTCACTTTATCCCAGCCCTTCACCCCACAGCCCAAATGTTCCCCATTTTATCTGCATCTTAGCAAACTTTGGGTAGAGGTTTAACAAAGATACACCATACAGCATGTCTAAAGTAGTCTGGAAGTGGAAGATGGGGAATTACTGGCAAGAGGACAAAGTACAAAAACAGGATATCCCAGAAAGAACTCATAAAGAAGCGGAGGTTTGCATAGTCACTTTTATGATCTGTTGAAATCCTCTTCCAAACAATCAAAACATGAATCATTACTTGACTATTATGTATTGAATCAAAACTTCGGTGCTTCTTCCCATGAAAAGAATTAAATGTTGAACTGGCTCTTGGCAGCTGCTGCTCTGAGCTCCCAGCATATGGGATAGTTGGCCACTCTAAAAGTTGATGAAATAAAAGACAATGAATCAATCGTAAATATGGCCAAGGATACTGGGATCTTGAATTCAGCAGAAGTCCCAGAAGGGCCATGGATTTCTCATCCTGGACTCCTAAATGACTGCAAAGTAACATTTACAGGGAGCAGAACAGAAAATTTCATAAAGATGGTAGAACAGCATTAACATATGGTCTGGTTCAAAAGTTGGTTTAATGATTGTTAATTTACATGTGAATGGGATATTGCGATCTGACGAGATCCGGCCATGAATGGTGTGAATGGTTTTTAATGTTTTTAATTTTTAAGTGTTTTTATAGTGATTTTTTGAGTATATTGTGAGCCGCACTGGGTCTTTGGAGAGAGGCGGCATATAAATTGAATAAATAAATAAATGAATAAATAAATAAATAAATAAATATAGTTCTTCTTAAATTTGCAGATGAGGGTAACAGTCAGTAACTATATAGCAATGTAAGACTAAACTAACACCAATTTACTTAAACATTCATTATAGCACAGGGGATGAAGTGTCTCTGTATTTGCAAAAGCTTTTTCCTCTCCCTGATCTGCTTCAAAAGCAAAACAATGGTTAAAACATCTCTCCTGGTTAATTACTCTACTGGATCAGGGATAGACACCATCAGCAGAAATCTGGCTGACACCTTCCTGTTAGAGGACCCATCGGTTGATCCTAAGCTCATTAGTGGTTTAACTGCGAAGTTATGATAATCTTAGACCCAGGGTTTTAAAAATACGGCATTTTTTTTTCCTTTTTAGAGAAAGTAAAACATATGTAAAATAATTCTCTCCCCTCACTACCAGTTCTTTTTTTTCTACATGTTGATTTACCTGGGATTGTCCCATCAACAACTTAAATTACATTTCTTCAAGCAGTGGGTGTACAGCAAGAGCATCATTGCTCCTTAGGGTGGGGAAAAAAACATGACAAAGCCCCAAGCTGCCCTGCAAAATGAGGCCGCCGTTGTCAAGAAACCCATTTTTCCTTGCTTGTACAGCATCATGGACAAGTATGGATCCCTTTTCTCCATATAGAGGGCACCGAATTGGTGACAACAAGGGCTTGAAAGAGGATGACATATCATGTTGATTCTCACAGCCTCTGACTCCTCTGTTCGAACTGCAAACATTAGTGCTTTTAGCTCAGGAGGTTCCTAACATGTTGGTCAAAGACCGGTCACACTTAACACTCATTTCTGCTAATTGATGAGCCTATTAAGACCTGCTTTATAGCCGTGCAGCTATTCAGAGAACAGGCCTTGAGTCACTGCTTATAGTTTACCAAAAAAAAAAAGAGAGAGCATTGAGCTCAGTACACTGAAGTGGGAATCAGAAGCCGTATTCCAATAAACCCAAAAGCATTTGTCCCAGGAAGATTTTAAACAATCTGCATCCTGCCAAAGAGATCACGATCACCATCATGTTCCATCATAGTCTTTTAAGAGGAATCAGGAATTCTCTGTTAGAAGAACGGGATATGCTTAAATCTGTCAATTCCATTCCGGACTTCTCTGTTCATAGAGATTCAATGAGGACTGATCTACACCTCACAATCTGAGTAAGCATATGAATCAGGGGTGGGTTCTTCTTATCTTTACTACCAGTTCGCAATGGGATCGCGCATGCACAGATCGCCGATGACGACAACTGGGGCGATGGGCGGGGTCTCCCGCCGTTTTTACTACCAGTTCTTGCGAACCAGTCTGAACCAGGGGCAACCCACCACTGATATGAATAGCCTGCTTCCCTAACTAGCCCCCTTATTTTGTTGATCCAAGAGCCTCCTCTACACCCATTGTTGCTGAAAAATGGTATTAACATTTCCCCAATATTTTGAGATAAGCAACAGACCAAAACTGCGTTGTAAATCCTAAAGCAAGCTTAATTTCTGGTTTAAAAATAAATTTAAAAAATTCAGGACCCAGAAACTCTTAATTTAATTTAATTTCCAATTTATATACCGCCCTTCTCCCTGAGGACTCAGGGCGGTGTACAGCCAAGATAAAAAACATAGAATACAAATATTAAAACATTTAAAAATATATATAAATTTTGGCCCGAAAGTTAAAAAATCACAGACTAATTAAAAGAATTTAAAAATTTCTTCTTAAGCCAACCCGGCTTGCTGGAAAAGATGGGTTTTCAGGGAACGACGGAAGGCATTGAGGTCATGGATTCTCCTTATCTCCGGGGGCAACTGATTCCAGAGGGTGGGAGCCCCCACAGAGAAGGCCCTCCCCCTGGGGGCCACCAGCCTACATTGTTTGGCTGATGGCACCCTGAGGAGGCCCTCTCTGTGGGAGTGCACGGGTCGATGGGAGGTTGTCGGTAGCAGCAGGCGGTCTCGCAGATAGCTAGGCCCTATGCCATGGAGCGCTTTAAAGGTGATAACCAACACCTTGAAGCGCACCCGGAAGACAACCGGGAGCCAGTGCAGCTCGCGCAGGAGCGGTGTTACATGGGAGCGCCATGTTGCTCCCATCACTACCCGCGCTGCTGCATTCTGGACCAGCTGGAGCCTCCGGGTGCTCTTCAAGGGGAGCCCCATGTAGAGAGCATTGCAGTAGTCAAGGCGAGAGGTGACGAGGGCGTGAGTGACTGTGCACAGGGAATCCCGATCGAGAAAGGGCCGCAACTGGCGAATCAGGCGAACCTGATAAAAGGTCCCCCTGGTAACAGCCGTCAGATGTTCCTCCAAAGACAGCTGCCTATCCAGGAGGACTCCCAGATAGCGAGCTCTTTCAGTGGGGGCCAAAGACTCGCCCCCAATAGTCAGTGATGGAGTCAACTGACTATATCGGGATGCCGGGAGCCACAGCCACTCAGTCTTGGAAGGGTTGAGCTTGAGCCTGTTCCTCCCCATCCAGATCCGCACAGATCTTAGGTTTTATTCATTGTAGTTCTTAATCTCATCCATCCAAATATAACTACTTTGGACACACAGCACTGTTATTCCACCAGACTTCATATAGAGAGAGCCATTTTGATCTAGTGGTTAAGGCACCAGGCTAGAAACAGGGAAGGTGTGAGTTCTAATCCTGCCTTAGCCATGGATGAAAGCCATGGATGAAAGCCAGCCATGTGGCCTTGGGCCAGTCCCTTTCTCAGCCCAACTCATCTCACAGGGTTGTTGTTATGAGGAAAAGAGGAGGAAGTAGGAGTATTAGATATGTTCAATGCCTTAAGTTGTTTATAAAAAATAATAAAGGCAGGAGTTGGATAGGTAGTAGGTAGGTAGGTAGAAATAGATAGATTAGATAGATAGATAGATAGATAGATAGATAGATAGATAGATAGATAGATTCCTGTTTGACACCTCTAGTCCCAATTCAACATGTTGTGCTACTACCTTTTCCCAGCTACTCTGTTCTAGAGACAGCAGTGACGTTTGGTCATAATAAAGCACTTATCGGCCCTTCCAAAGCATTCTACTTATTTTCATAAATTAGATGTTCCACTGTCCAGATGCTAGCCATTTAGGAGACTAGATTAGCTTGCAATGTAATTCACAGATCACACTACATCCTTATTTTATGTCAGATTGTTCATGAGCTGGCAGAGACATACTGTAGTAACAAGGTCAGCCAATGAATAGGCATAGCAACTAGGTCAGCCAATGAGATCTGCTCTGCTGAATTGAAACTGAAACAGGAAGGAGCCTGGGTGTGGCTTTGATCTCTGAAACTGCAAACTAGTCTGCTGTACTTTGCTTGTGTTTTACTTGTAACTGCTATGTTGAAAGAATCTGCTATTGGTATTGTACATTTATCTTCATATGTTATTATGTATATAAAGAAGTTAATGAATCCTGCTGCATCAGTCTGCCTGGGTGTGCTTTCTGGATTTGATTTCTGCAACAAATTCTGACATTTTATGAGGCACAGTCAACAGAGTTTGCATGTTTTCCCCAAGCCCAAAATGCATAGATTTACCTTCTAAGCATATGACAATGTGGGAATCGAACCTGTCATCATTACCTTTCTGCATGATGATTTTTATTTAGATGTGGGAGGGGGGAGGGGAGAAGATGAAACTCAAAGCGGTTCAGATGCGCCTTTTGTGGAATCCTGGGAATCAGAGTTCAGGGGGGCAGCCTTGGGATTGGTAACAGATGCCACTGTCAAGGTCCTTTGGAAGAATCCAAGACCATTCCATTTCTGTACATCAGGAATGCTCAGTTTGATCTATTAACAAATTTAATCACCTAGTTAACTTACAAGGTACCTCTAGATAATGGATAGCAGATTTTAAACATTTGTTTTCATTAACAAGCATTTGCAAAAAGAAAGGTACCAACTCTAAGAAACTCCTCCTTCTTTCCTCCCTTTAGGAAAGGTTGCTGTTATTGTCCACCCAGACTGCCTTTACTATTATTAATAGTAGTGGTAATACAGTAGTAGCAGCAGCAGCAGTAGTATGTTAAATAGGTGGTTAGTAAGGCTGTGCCTGCTTAAAAGATTGTTGAGAAGAAATGCTTTTGGTGTCATTTATAGGTAAATATAGCTCCTATCAGCTGTTCATTACAGCAGCTTGATTTTTCTCAGTTTATACCAGGGGTGAAATCCAGCAGGTTCTGTCAGGTTCTGGAGAACCGATAGCAGAAATTTTGAGTAGTTCAGAGAACCGGCAAATACCACCTCTGGCTGGTCCCAGAGTGGGGTGGGAATAGAAATTTTGCAGTATCCTTCCCCTGCCACGCGCACCAAGCCACACCCACCAATCATGCCCACAGAACTGGTAGTAAAAAAATTTGGATTTTACCACTGGCTTATACCCAAGTTTGGGGGGGGGGGGGGAGAGAGATTGCTGCTTTAAGAATTCCATGGTCTTTGACAAATAGATTCCTTAAAGCAACATCACATTTTTCAAGCTTTTTAGGTTTTATGTTAATTATCCAAGACTTCCTCACCTTTTCACATCAAATTAGTGGTCAGACATCTAGTTTACAAACTGTCGCTTTAAAAAAATAAACAAAAGGTGATAACTTGCTCATGTTGCCTGCAAGACAAATAGATCTGATAAATAGTAAGAGCCTTGGTGGTGCAGCAGACTAAAGTGCTGTTAAGTAGCACCAGCTGCCTGCAATTACTGCAAGTTCAAATCTCACCAGGCTCAAGGTTGACTCAGCCTTCCATCCTTTCGAGGTAGGTAAAATGAGGACCTGGATTGTGGGGACAATAAGATGACTTTGTATAAAAAGAACACCGCTTAGGGGGGCCGAAAGCCCAACTAAGCACATATATACAAAAGAATGAAGGCTATTGCTTAACGCATTGTAAGCCGCCCTGAGTCTCCGGAGAAGGGCGGCATATAAATCGAACCAGTAAGTAAGTAAGTAAGTAAGTAAGTAAGTAAGTAAGTAAGTAAATAAATAAATAAATAAATATGTCCAGGCTGAATTGGTTATCTTTAAAGTTATATGTGATTTAAAAAAAAAAAACAGTCTTTGGGGGAGAGATGTAGATAGTTCACAGCAAATGTCTAATTTTCTTAGATGCTCCAAAAGGAAAAAGAAGGGGAGGGGTGGGGAAACTCCTTTAGGGTCCAGATATTAGGGCTCCCCAGTCTTCAGTAGCTCAGCTGCTCAAGCCAGCATGGCCAGTAATGATGGGTGCTGGGAGCTATAGATCACCAACATTCGGAGGGTCATCAACCTTCTGCATCTTGTTAAACAGCCCAGTTTGGCGATACATCGCAACATCAAATACATGGTAAAGAGGGGGCAAATCAGTTTGGGCACTAATGCAAAAATCACAATAGAATGCTGTGTGATGGAGAAATGATGATTTGGAAAGGAAACACCCTCGTGTGTTAAAAGAGTTTACAAACAATTGAAATAGGAAAATTAAAACCCGCATGTTTTATTCCTGCTTTGTCATACTAATCGGCATAACAGGGCCTTAAGGGAAATTCCCATTTTAAAAACTCAGCAAGCATCTCAGAGAAGGTTTGGTCTTTCATTCTGGAATTCTGTCCGAAAGCAAAGATGAAAAGCAGTTGTTTCTGTACTAGCTGGGATTATATTATATTGCTGTTGCCCCTACCGCAGCCTCCGTAGTAGGCACGATGCTGTGGAATGCCACTTGGGGCTTAATGCACGGGAATAAATCCTGAAGGGCCGAAGGATTATCCCTGCAGGAACATGTTATGAAAGCAAATCCATTTTCCTCAGTCTCAGCTTCACGTTCCCTCCCATACCTTCCACATCATTTAGCAGTAAAAAAAAAAAATCCATCTAGAGAGGCAAGGAAGTTGGAGCAAGCATATGGGACTCTAAAAAGGAAAAAATGGAAGAAGAGTTGGTTGGTTGGGTAAGGCCTACTTAATCTTGCCTCCATTCAAATTTGATTGGATACATTTATTTCTTTGGTTTTGACAACATCAGCAATAGTTAACATATGGGCCTGATGAAGCCGAGCTCCTGCTTCAAAGACTTTGAAATTAAAGTACTGGTTCTAACTATGTGCTCTTCCCTTCACCCTTTTTAAAGCACATTTTGATCCTCTTCTACATTTCACGGGCAAAGAAGTTCATATTACCTTTCTCTCTAAATCAAATGAAACTCAGCTGTCATTCCAGTGCAAATTGACAGCAAGCTCAACTTTGGTGCTTGATTAAAGCCAAGTTGGTGTGATGTCCAAACTTCAGAAGATGCTTAAATGATGCAAGGAGATGCATTGATTGTGCATCCTGTAAAATGCAACATTACAATTGCAAGAAAAATAATTTGCCTTTGGAGGCTGGGAAAGAAAATCAACACTGAGGTTACAATGGGCTGTTTCCTACCTGCGCAAGTGAAGTGCGGATATCATACTTGTATATCTGGTCAGTCTGACTGCAGATGGTGAAATGACATGGACAGTACATTTCGGCTGAATTGCACATCACAGCAGTGTTTAACCATCTTTTATTGAATTAAGCATAAGTAGCTGGACTTCATAAGACAAAAGCAGATAAATTGTTCTGTATGAGGTGCAAAACCCACCATTCTAAATGTAGTAATTTTAACTACTACATGCAGCCCCCAAATTAGAACTGGAAATATTTTGTCCTGTACATTTTGGACAACCTCTAAAGATGAAACATGTTCTAACAAGAGGAAGGTAACTGCTATAATACTATGATTACCTAGAATTGAAGTGGCATAAATAATACAGGGAATTTTTTAAAAACCTAGTAGAACTGTGCAAATCTTTAAAGGGTGCTACATTTCATCAAAGATTTGAGTGAAGTTCCCCTTGGATTAGGGCAGGGGTGTCAAACTTGCGTCATCATGGCGTTGTCACATGACATATCGGGACTTTCCCCCCCTTTGCTAAACCGGACATGGGTGTGGCCAGCGTGTGATGCATCTGGCCCGTGGGCCGCGAGTTTGACAACTCTGTTTTAGGGGATGGTTAAATGATGCTGGTTAAATTATAAAAATGAAGCAAAGAGATTCTATTAACAAGCCCTAATTAATTATGCTGTGGTTGATATGAAAATAGATATATAATTATAAGTGTGGGCGTGATGGCTTAGCAGTTAAAGATGCTGAGCTTGTCAGCTGGAAAGCTGACAGCACAGGTTCAAGACCCGAGCACTGCGAGACAGGGTGAGCTCCTGTTACTTGCCCCAGCTCCAGCCCACCTAGCAGTCTGAAAGCATGCAAGTGCAAGTAGATAAATAGGTACCATTTCGATGGGAAGGTAACAGTGTTTCGTGCCCCTTGGGGTCTAATCATGACCGCAAAAATGTCTTCGGACAACACTTAGCTCCCTCAGCTAAAAAGTGGAGATGAGCTCTGCCCCCTAGAGTCAGACACAACTGGACAATGGGACACCTTTACCTTTCTATAACTATAATTTATAAATATAACTTTAGTATTATGTAATATATTACATAATACAACTTTAGTATTTAGTAATATATTAATATTATGTTACTATAATATTGATACATTAAACATTTTCTTACTTTATTCCAATATTAAACATTAGGGCTGGTTTCTGAAGCATACTAGAGCACAGTTGTTTTGAGGTATATTGGTGACTGGAAATAATCTCCCTTGTTTTTTTGTGTGGCAGTTGCCAGGAGCCAACACACTGACTTGAAGTTTTGTGTGTGCGTGTGTGTGCATGTGTACATACACACAACTTCAAATCAGTGGGCTGGCTCCTGGTAACTGCCAATTTTCTTGGCAAGCTTTTTCAGAAGTGGTTTGCCCTTGCTTCATTCCTAGGGCTGAAAGAGAGGGATCACCCAGCTGGCTTTGTTCCTAAGGCAGGACTAGAACTCACAGTCTCCTGGTTTCTAGACTGATACCTTAACCATACTACATCAAACTGGCTTTCTGTTTCTTCTTATTGATTCCATATAGATGAATTTATATATGGATTTTAGGCTCAGGCAAAAGTAGATTTGCATGTTTTTAACAATTATCTCAATGCAGCGGAAGTGGGGGAAAACTTCCTATATATAAAAGGACAAGCAAATGACTTATCTTTCCATCTCTCCATTAGTCCTCAAACAATCTACATCGTTATTTCAGTTTCTTCCATAGACATAGCTCCCAAAATATCATTTTGATGTTCAGAAAGGGAGAGAGTTGTGGAGGGTTTTTAAAAAATTAATAATTCAGTCATTCTTTGATCAAGCATGGAAGGAACATGTTCATAATCTCCAGAGAACAGAAGATAGAGCTACTTAACTTGGCTTCCTGAGGACAACCCAAACAATCAGGCTGGAAGTAGATAACAACCATTGCATACCTTAGTACAACCTTCAGCAGGATTTATTCTAAACATGATTTGTTGATTAAGGCATAATCTGTGAGGCAATAAATATGATCACAGTAGCTAAGTTTATACAACCTGCTAGCCAAAACCCAATGTGTAGATCTGCCATGCTGGGTGGCAAAACTGGGTAAATTCTAGAAGGCAGCAGTTAGTCGTCATTTGGATTTTTGCAGTGCTTGCCATGGTTGTGTGAATCCAATGAGGGAATAATATAAAACATGAAAAAAGGGATAGTGCAATAGTGATTAAAAATAACCCTATATACTGGGTGATTTTACAAGCATGATTTCAATCCACTAATATATGCTAGCTTTCAAAGGGGACTTTTTAAAAAACAAAACAATAGTTCAGTAGTCCTTTCATTATAAGGAATTTCCATTAATAAAACCATGTTGTTGAGTTTGAAATAGGGGAGGCAAAGCAAAAGGTTGTGAATAAATCCCCTGTGTTACCAATGCATGTTATTCTGAATTAACGATGTCTGCATTTGGGCATTTAAAATGACCAAAGATGATAGGGGAAAGGAATAAAATAATTATTTGATAGAAAGAAGGGCAGAAGGCACGACTATATGTTTTCTTCTCTTTTCATGCCTTTCTTTTTCTTACTTTCTGTTTTGATTTGGTTTGGTTTTGTATACTTTTACTCCGGTGAAACATTCTAATATGTACATAAAACAAATGTATGTTGGTTTGAGCTTTTCAACTCGTTTAAAAGAAATGTATCTGTTGCATTTGCCAAAACCATCACTTTTCCCACAGCCGTTTTTAAACATCCTGAACCAATTCTGTTCCTGTCAGGGCAATATATACACCCGGCTTCATTGCCTTCTGGAATGAATAAAGTTTCTGATTTTAAACACCTCCACCTCCCCACCCACCCCCACACCAGAAAAAAAAAAGTAAGAGAAGAGAATTTTGAGACCGTAACTCTCCCATAAGAATCTCCTTAGAGAGCAGGCAAGAAAGTGGCGGGGTTCATCAGCCTCACCTCACACATCTGGTTGTGCTTAAAATGCATGTAGCTCATGGGGGAGGATGCGCTGCCTTGAAGATAAGGAGGGGGGGGGAGGAGGGGAATAAACCTCTCAGTACACTGATAAAGCAGAATGCTGAAGCCAGAGGCCCTAGAAGAATAGATGCATCCCCGAGAAGTGGCAGCCTTCGGAAAACAGACCAACAAATGTACCAAAAAACAAATCTTGCTAAGGACCCAAGAACCTTTCTGGAATGCACATGACCAATTTGTGTTTATGACTTTATGAATAAAAGTCTAATTGTATAACTTAAAATAGAACTGCCAGAAGACAGAATTGGGCTGGCCTGATCTGATTTGATGTATTTCAAATGGTTCATTTACTAATGATTCATCTACATACTTGCCTCCAATAGCTGAAGAATTCATGAAAGCCTTGCTAACAGTATAGTATAGATTTATAATGTGTATGCATATATCTGTGGGTATATATGTCTGTCACACACATACCCTTTAAGGGCCATTACAGGTAGTTCTCAACTTACGACAGTTTGTTGAAGTGACCGTTCGAAGTTACAACAGCACTGAAAAAAGTGACTTATGACCGTTTTTCATACTTACGTCCATTGCAGCATCTCCATGGGCATGTGATCAAAATTCAGACGCCTGTCAACAGACTCCTATTTATGACGGTTGCAGTGTCCTGGAGTCATGGGATGACCTTTTGCGACCGTCTGACAAGCAAAGTCGAAGGGGAAGCCAGATTCACTTCACGGCTGGGTTACTAATTTTACAACTGCAGTGATTCACTTAATAAATGTAGCATGAAAAGTTGCAAAATGGGGCAAAAGTCACTTAACAAATTTCTCACTTAGCAACATCAATTTTGGGCTCAATTGTGGTCGTAAGTTGAAGACAACCTGTATTAATATTTTATTTATTATTTTATTTATTTTATTGAATTTGTATACTGCCCTACTCCCGAAGGACTCAGGGCGGTGAACAGCCATAGAATAAAACATATAGATACAAAATTTAAAATAAACTAAAACGAATTAAATAATAGTCCTACATGACTCAACTCTAGAAGTCATTTCCACCGAATTCCATGGTACTGCAGCCAAATGGCATTTAATTTACACCATTAGTAAACCTGCAATGAAATTCCCTGGTGTCTTGAAGAAACAAACTAGGACTATCGAATTGCTGGAAATGCATGCCGTAAATGTTCGGGATGGAGCATTAGAATCCCCAGCAGCTTCTATGGCTAAGCTCTTTGGATTTCTAACAGAGTTTTAGGACTATCAAATCTGGGCAGCAAAATCCAGACAACCAGGATGGTTCTCCAGACGTCCATGGGCATCTAAATAAGGATTTATGTGGGCCCTGAATGGTCCACATGGGGGAAAGTTAGGAATGCACACTGCCTGCCTTTTCCCAAACTGAACTGAGAGAGAGAATTATGGAGAAGCAGGCAAAGAATCCTTCTTCATTAATGGGCAGAGTGTGTTAATTAAGGAGGTGGTCCTTGACCCTCTATAAAAGCATTCTGCTTAAGCTAATTTGTTAACCTAAGCAATTATTAAGTGAGTGGATTTGACAATTAGTGATCCATGTAGTGCACACATGGACACATGCACACACACTTATAGTTAAGGATGCTTGCAGGGTCAAGTGCTATGGTGTTTATAAGTGGGTATTTTAATCTTCAACAATTTGCAACAGAAGAATCAGTAACCTTTTGTGTCCTCTGAATTACTGTCCTTCTAAAGCTACGATGAGGGGGTTGAAATACAAATACAAATACAAATAGGTTGAAAATGGAAAGAATGAAGGAACATGATTTATAGATTAAGGATTTCTTTACCTTTATGTCCTCCTTCAAACACTGGAGGGGCTCAGGCAGAAGCCAACTGAGTTGAGCTACAAAGTTACATGTCCACTGACCCAATCGTTTGGCTGCTATTCTGGCCAGCACAATGATAGCAAGGTCTGCAGAGTATGGACCAAGGAAGAGCTGATATTGACTAATGCCTTTGTCATCCTTGGAGCTGATCTCCTTTGGTTGCTATTCAGTAGCCACTGATCTCTACTTAAAGGTAAAGGTAAAGGTTCCCCTCGCACATATGTGCTAGTCGTTCCGACTCTAGGGGGCGGTGCTCATCTCCGTTTCAAAGCCAAAGAGCCAGCGCTGTCTGAAGACGTCTCTGTGGTCATGTGGCCGGCATGACTAAACACCAAAGACGCACAGAACGCTGTTTCCTTCCCACCAAAGGTGGTCCCTATTTTTCTACTTGCATTTTTTACGTGCTTTCAATCTGCGAGGTTGGCAGAAGCTGGGACAAGTAATGGGAGCTCACCCCGTTACACGGTACTAGGGATTCGAACCGCTGAACTGCCGACCTTTCAATTGACAAGCTCAGCATCTTAGCCACTGAGCCACCGCGTCCCTTGATCTCTACTTACTGCGTCATTTTATCTCGCTATCTGCCACAGGAGGAGAGCCATTTCAACATGAGATACAGAATTAGCATGGAGCCCAGCTAGTTTTGAACACTGAAGAAAAGGAAATTATTCCAGAGATAATTCTCAGGATGGAGAAAAAGAGCCAAACACGACAGATAAGCCCATCAGTTTCGGAAAGACTCTAAGTGCTCTTCATGATTTGGATGTGAAGCTTTCTTGAGTTTACTTCTGGAAGATTGAGGATCTTATAAGATACATGAGGTAAAAGAAACACAACATGTGCCTTATCTATTTATTTATCCATCCATCCACCCACCCACCCATCCATCCATCCATCTATCCATCCATCCACCCTTTCCATGGCCATTCATGAATACACCATGAGAAACGGCAGACTTGAGAGCAAGCTTCCCAAAATGGCAACACAATTCTTGCAGCAGCACAACCATGGCGTCAAGAGGGTTTCAATTAAAGATGTGTATCCTGAATCTAAGCTGGAGTGGTCTCTAAACTCAAACAGGCAATGCTCCTGTATCAGGCCAGCAGAGCCCAAGGGGGGGACACAATGGAGTCTTGTTTCTGGTAACTCGAGAAGCGTTATTCTTGGCTCTTTAATTTTAGACTGCAACACACTTGCATTCCTGAGCATTACAATGGCATATATTTATACTGTGGAATGCAGGGCCCGGTGCTAATTTAATAGGGCCTGGGTGACCAAAAGCTACTCTCTTCACTGGCTTGACACAGAGATAAAACTGGAAGAGGCGAGGTTTATGGAGCTTACAAATTCTGGCGTTTGTCCCCTTCTCTCCATCCTATCCCCTGTAAAAGGCTGAATTGACAATCCCTGGAAATTCACTGACCACTTGAATGGACAGGCCAGCTGCCACTAATGAGAAATGCGATGGAGACAAAATTGGAAGTGTTGCAGCATGACTGGAAAGCCCAAGGCAAAGGAGAGAAAGATTTCTCTCCCCCCCCCACCTCCCTCCCTCCTTCCACGCCATTCTCCTGCAGCAGACATAACGTGTGCTTATTTTGCAGCACAGTAGGTCTGTTGTTGCCTTGATGGAAAAAATCTCACTAGATGAACAGAGGTGCCCAGATGTCATGGATATCAGCACACAGCATTTATTATTACAGCTTGTCACAGGAGCTGCAACTAAGAAGAACATTTATGTGCCCTTCCCTCCACTTTTTATTATTATTTTCTTACTTAGGACTTTTTCCAGATGTTAACCAAAAAGGCAGTCATAATTGCTTACGGTCAAATAGCCCCCGACTCTTATAAGTCTTATAAGCTTGTTTGGCTTTCTTTTTTTTAAATTTTTTTTTAAAAATAAATAAAGAATGGCTCCATAAACTGTAGATGTGATATATTAAAAGGTCGAGGTAGCTTTCATGCCTCTAGCTGAGTCACCTTTTGAAATGAACGTGGCGT
Source organism: Pantherophis guttatus (assembly GCF_059756535.1). NCBI lineage: Eukaryota > Metazoa > Chordata > Lepidosauria > Squamata > Colubridae > Pantherophis > Pantherophis guttatus. The sequence goes on along the minus strand of NC_142064.1, from coordinate 139,159,724 downwards.
GAAGACTAAGTAACAATGCCAGATTATAAAAATGCACAAAAGAGAAACGCAGCATGGGAGAGATTATGCTGAAAGGGGAGTGGTTAAGAGATGTTTACTTCTTTTATTCCCATTTTGGATCAAAAAAAAAGATTGGCAGGTTTTTAAAATAATGTTCAAAAAATGCAATCAAACCTGTTTAGCAGTGGCAAGAAGGCAATTCTCTCTTTTGAGCCATCTTCAATCCTTCAAAACCAATCTTGTCTCTGACAGTGAGGCATCCTTGGTGCTCTCTGAGCTTGGTTGGTTTTTTGCAGACATGTCATTACCCAAACTAGGTAACATCATCAGTGCTAGTAGAGTGGGGCTTGCTTTATTTTATATTCTAGTGGCTTGCCCTGTCAGTGTTGGTAGGAGTGGTGGTCTTCATGATTCTTTGTTGGGCTGACAAAGCACAACAGCCACTGAAACGGAAGAAGCCTTCAAACCAGAAGGTCTTGGATGATTCCAACCGTGTTGTCATAGGCACCATCAGTTGGGTTAGACGTTTTGAATCATTTGGCACCATGGATACTTTAGGAATATGGGGGGAAATGTATTCTGAATGGAGCTACAAAATGGCTGCAGTATAAAATATGAAGCCTCCTTATAGTCAACCATGACTTCAGGGACATATCCTTATAGTTTCTTGGTGACGATGGGTGGGGTTAGGGAAGGGGTGTGGCAGCAGAGAGAGAGTAGTTGACTGGTTCTTCAGGAAGCAGCCTGTGATATGACAGTATGCAAGAATGATTTTAGACAATGATCTGGCATACAAAATGTGAGTCAGAAGGAGGGGTAGGGATGGAGAAAGCCTAGACCCTTGCTAGGTTTGAGAAAAGTAAAAATAGAAGATAGGAAAGGTACTTTCAGATTTGCAAGATTCTGTTACTAAAAACTTAAGAGTAATGATAGCGTTAGTACTCGTAGTTGGTGCTTCTCGTGTGGACTACCTCAAAAGGACTGACACATGGAGAGGAATGATAGTCCTTTTCTAACAGAATGACCTGTATGGTTGACCATGGGACATATTGTATTTTGTCTTCAGCAACGTATTTGATAAAGTCTCCAATGAGATTCTAAGAAAATGGCAAAATTCAGAATAGGGTGCTTTACAAAACTGGTTGAGCAATGGATACAAAACTGGTTGAGCAATCATATCCAATGAACATATGCTGAAGAGTTCATGACAAGCTCAAAGGAAGGGTTGAGTGGTGCAACACAGAGCTCCACTACTTTGGAACATTTGCAAGAGAATGAAGAAGTCTCTGCCATAGAGAATTTGAACGTATCCAGGTGCTGAGATTTCTCTAATTTAATCCTTTTCCCTTTCAGAAGATCTAATTAATAAATATTTTGAGACCAGAAGTGTTCCTCTTGGGACTGATGGGAAACAGTTAAAAAAAACAAGTCATGAAACTTTGTTTTTGTATATTGTAACTTCAGCGAGATTACTTAGTGCAGTAGGTACAAAGATGGAAAGCTTTGGCAATACCTACAACGGAGGAATGAATGGTGAAGATGGAATTTGCTGAGATGGCTAAATTGATTTGTTTGATTAGAGAAAAGATAAAATCGACATTTATTGCTCTTGCTGAAAACCTCTTATGGACATTTTGCATAAAAGAGAAAAATATGAATTTAGGATTAATGATTCTAATGATCAGGCAGAATATATTATAGAAAGGGAGTCATGACCTGACTTTAGAGAAAGAGATAAATTTATAATCATATTTACAACTGCTGTAAAAAAAGATCAGAAACCACCTCTTTGTACCCCTTTTCTTTCTTTCTTTCTTTCTTTCTTTCTTTCTTTCTTTCTTTCTTTCTTTCTTTCTTTCTTTCTTTCTTTCTTTCTTTCTTTCTACATCTTCATTCTCGTGCAAATGTTCCAAGGTAGTAATTTTGGCAAACCGTTTTACCCTACTCTGACAAGCCCATAACAGAAATATGGGAGGGTTACACATGGAAGATAGCATTGTTTCTGTGAATAAGAAATGGTTGTATATTATATATTTCTTTAAATTCTAAATCAGACTTTTAGCTTTCTTTTTTGCTTCTGTTTCTTTTTTACTTTTTATTAGTTGGTATTTGTTTGGTTGTTTTTAAAACTTTTAATAACAGTACAAAAAAAAGCAAATCTGCTTAATATTTTATGAGAATCTCATTTTCTGCTATCAAGAGCTCAGCGCTTTCTGCAACGTATTTTAGTTTTACACACAGAGACGCACTACACACATACACACAATAGCATTCAGAGGAGAAGACAGATTGCACTATGCAATATTTGTTTTATTAGCAGTGATAGTAGCTCTTTGCCTGGGAAGCTGTAAAATGAGAACACTATGAAAAATATGACAATTTTCTGAGCTTTGAGCCCCAACGATTCCAGGAAATATGGGCATTCCTATACAACTGTTCTCCCAAAAGGTTTTAACAGTAAGTTGTACATTTCCAGTGGAACAACAGTATCCCTTGTGATGGGCAACTGATGCCATCCTTATATAGAAATTCCAAGAAGACAGATGAAACTTTTAAGGGAAAGCTTTACAGTACTGTACTATCTTTATACCCTATAGGAGGGTTTCATCTTTAACTTTCCAATTTGGATCCCTCGATGATTTGAGGGATCCAAATTGGAAAGTTAAAGATGAAACCCTCCTACAGGGTATAAAGATAGATGCCTTTTGTGCATCTAAAGATTAGATGCACAAAAGGCAATTTTGTACGTTTCAAAAGTGTGCATATTGTTTGTATATGTTGAAAAATGGAAGACATAATAGCAGACTGTTTAAGTCAGTCAGCAACTGGCTTGGATGTATTCTCTACTCTTCCCAGTAGCTTTCACTGTTGCCACCAATATTTCTGCAGTTCCTCCCCTGTGATCTTGTTACATCTTCCTGTTGCCTGACCCCCTAATCTCTCCAATGTCTTTCCACTTATGCTGTTAATAAACCTGAAGCAAGTGGGAGTGAGAGATAATGAGCAAGCTTTATCTACAACTCATGCTCCAACAGGTTTACTTCTGTCCTGGTGGCAGTCAGAAATATTCATGGATTGTTATGGATCCCAAATAAATGTGACAATATGGCACTCTCTCCCTAAAAGGTACAGTCACACAGGACCCCCTGGGTGGCAGAAACCTCATCCAATAAACAAGCAACATACAGATGATAGATCTCAAGTGTTCCATTCCACAAACTTATCAGCCAGGCTATTTTTGAACATGAGTGGAGTGCTCTTCCAGAATCTCTAGCTAGAATGAAATGGCATCAGTGGAGAACCTCTGCATTGGCTTCCTGTCAGTTGGGCAAATTGGAAGCGAGGGAAGGGGGATGGAACCCTCCATTCAAGTCACCCCTCTGTGCCCATCCAAACCTATCCTACCAAACATTAAGGACTGCAAGTGAGAATTGTTTTTCCCATTAGCAGATGGGGAAAATGACTAGGTGGCTCAGTGGCTAAGACACTGAGCTTGTCGATCAGAAAGATTGGCAGTTCGGCGGTTCGAATCCCTAGTACGGGTCTCCTGCATGAGCAGGGGGTTGGACTAGATGACCTCCAAGGTCCCTTCCAACTCTGTTACTGTTAAGATGACCGAGCCGAGGTGGCGCAGTGGTTAGAGTGCAGTACTGCAGCTACTTCAGCTGACTGCTAGTTCAGCAGATCAGCGGGTCAAATCTCACCGGCTCAAGGTTGACTCAGCCTTCCATCCTTCCGAGGTGGGTAAAATGAGGACCCAGATTGTTGGGGGCAATATGCTATTTAGTATACTGTCTTTGCTGTAAGCCGCCCAGAGTCCTCGGAGAGTGGGCGGCATAGAAATATGACTAATAAAATGAATAAATAAAATAAATAAATGATACTGGTTGGGAAGGGAAGCACAACCAAGAGAATTTACCTATTGTTGCCCTTAAATTATCCCACCTCAAAGCTGCACAATGGACCAATTGCTCTTTTCATCATTATTAGGCAGTATGTTGGGGTAATTCAGTTTACTCTCTGACAATTTAGGGACTGGATAAATGTTTGTTCATACAGCTGTGCAGAAGAGCCTGTGGCCAGTCTTCAAACGGGTATTAATGATTCTTCTGGAATATAGTGTTGCATTCCATACATGTGCATTTTTTATTTTATTTTCCTAATCAAGAGGCTTCTCATACTACAGGTAGATCTCTCTTAAGTATCTGAATGCCAAAAACAACGGCAATAGCTTTAACACAACTTTTTCCCATCTATGAACTTCCATTTAAAGATCCACCAGAAAACCTTACGACAAACAGATTTGCGGGTAGTTTCGTGAGTATAGCAATTTATGCTATGTCTGCCACTCTTGATGATGCTCGGTGCTGAAAATGACAACTTTGCCAGTGCTACCATCCAAACTTCACAGAGGAACAAATTAAATCAATGTATTTTCTATGTCAAACTCTAATATTATAGATCTTATTTCATAACAAGGGGGTCTATAGAGGTGATAAGTAAAATTGGGACAATGGCTGTGATGGTGAGATTCAAGCTCTATCTGGTTCAAATGATGTGGACCTCTCTGCTTGAAATATTTTTGAAATGTATTGTTGATGGCTTGAAGTAATGAATAATGTTTAAGAAGGACTGAGCACGTGCAGAGGATGTGCATCGCTTTTCATTAATGGTTAACATTAACATTAATAGTAAAATTGAGTGATGAAGCAATTCAGCTCAAAGGCTAACTCCAAATTGGATTGTCTTAGAAATGTTCTCTGCCCCATGAGTTTCTTCACTTGCAAACGTAGAACTGCTACAGACACTATTTACAGACATTGTGATGGTGTCTATCTCATGAGTTGTCCAGCAAAATATCTACTATTAGTCCAACAAAAGTCACTAGTTTTATAAATTGGGATGGAGAAACAGAGCTGGATAAAATGCTATGCACTCTATTGAATCCCACAGCTGAAAGCCAATTTTTACTGTGTTAGGTGGTGGATGTCTTGCAAAAAAAAAAAGCCACCCCACAAAACTAGTTTTAAGAGGACCTTGATGAATTCATAACCAGCTAAGTGTACTTCAACTACAGAGTATATATACATACATAAATACATACATATATATATATATATATATATATATATATATATATATATATATATATATATATATATCACACACACACACACACACACACTGTACCTTTACAGGGAGGATACATGGGATGAGGGTGTGGCTAACTGATGAGGACTTATAAGTCGGAAATAGATCTATCTTAGTCTCCTTAGTCTCCCAATGGGCAGCGAAGTGTTTGCTGGCTGCCAGAAAAAAAAGAGCCTAGAAACTAGTGGATTGTGATTTCACTGAACTAGGGCTGCATAAAAATCTTGGTTTACGTAGGAAGAACCTGGCTAAAGAGAAATATTTATTTATTTGTTTGTTTGTTTGTTTGTTTGTTTATTTATTTGCACGCATTTATATGCAAGTCTTGGCGTATTCGGGTCTTTTCCCGTGTAAGATTGAGAGTATCTTACATGGGAAAAGACCCGAATACGCCAAGACTTGCATACCTCTACCCATGAAAATCTACGAAAATATATGTACTTACGTATGTATGTATGTATGTATGTATGTATGTATGTATGTATGTGTATGCATTACAAATTTGATCTTCTCATTCCTCAAAGGCCAATGTGGTGAAATGGCTTGAAAAGATCAGAGTAGAGTTAAGGATTACCCAGTATCAAGTCCACAATTTTTTAGGTCCTTGATCATTTTAGACCAATTTTTATCTCTTAAATCTACCCTCCCAAAACGTTTTAAGGATAAAATGGGTGGGTAAACCCCATAGCTCATTTTGGTTTGTTGATGGGCTATAAATGAAATAAATCATACTGAACAAACCTGTTGAATAAGAGCATGGCACTTAATGTGGTTGCAACACCAAAGATGATGGCCTCAGATTAAGTGAACATGTTTGGCTTCCTCTATATCTTCCAATGTTCATTACTGCAGCAAAGCTAGAAAGTTGGTAAGACTTGGAATGGGTGGGTTCCATCACGGGAGCCTAGGAAACAGCAGCAGCAAACTACTCAGGCCCCTGTAAATTATTGGTGTTGCACGGTCACAGTTGTATACAGCCCACGTGGCATACGATGGGAAGCCATTCAGGCGCCTGCAAAGAGATTCAAACTTTTGCCAAGTGCGGGGCAGGCAGCTAATTGAGAGAGGAGCAGCCTTAGCAGATAAGGGAAGGGGTCAAAGCCACAAAAGCTAAATCCTTGACCTGTTATTTAAAGGGTCAGGTAGAGTTCAATAGACTACTCTGGGCCAATTCACTCAATTAAAATATTAAAAGTCCAAGTCAGAAGCTCAGAGATTGGAGCTAAATCTTGCTTCTTTGCCAAACTAACACTCTTTCTTTCCCTCTCTCTCTCTCTCTCTCTCTCTCTCTCTCTCTCTCTCTCTCTCTCTGTGTGTGTGTGTGTGTGTGTAGTCCAAGATTATTGCAGCCTTCCTGGAAAGCAGCAAGGAAGGAGTGGAGGTGGGGGCGAGTCTTCTCCAAGATGGGAAAGAGGTAGGATTTTCCAATAGCCTTAATTTAACAGCTAAACTCAGAACTGGTGATCATCAATGCCCAGTGATAACATTTGTTGGAATTCCAGAAGCAGAGAGGAGAATATTATCCTGCTCTGGGGAGATCGTTTATGTCGGAAAAGATAATATCTATAAAAAAGTTTTGCATTTGTGGCAAGAAATATAAGCATGCCAGTCTCCCTCTCCATGCTTAATAGCAGAATAATTCAGGCCAGAGAAGGTGGTTGTAGTATAGCTAACCTGCAGTTTCTCCAGCTTGGCCATATGCAGATCAAGAGATTCCCCACTGCTTGAACAAAGACAACTATCTCTGATGCCTGCCTCAACCTGTTGGGTATCTTCTGATATTGTCTTTTTCTCTCTCAAAAAGGCAGAAGATGCTTCCAGAGGGACAGCTCCTGATGGTAAGGCATAATACTGTTTGTCACATCTTTAACCATTATTTTTGCAATTAATTAAAAAAACAGATGAGAAAAATATAAGAAGCAAAGCTTCTCAACCTGTGTAAAAATCTTCTTTTGGTGAAGGTGAATGCAGAATGAAATCATTCCAAGACAAGAGTCGTTTTTGGAAACCAAGAAGAGATATCACGGTAAAGCAGAATTTTTTAAAAATGGAAAAATGTTGGTGCTGCAATAGTAATTTAGGATGGGAAGTAAACATTACAGAGATTGCCTAGGGAAGGAGATTGTAGATTATAGGGCATATTACACAAACATATATAAGGAAAACTCCGCTATTATTTGGGGGCAGAGAGGAAATTCAGAAGGTAGAATTTGGAATGGAAAAACTGCAAGTGGAGGGCAGAATTTGATTTGATTTATAAATTGCCTCATCCCAGGAAAGCACCTCCAGCTTCTGCATTCCAGATTATCTCCCCCAGCTCCCTTTACAGAATCCAAGATATGTGCCTGCAAGGGGAAACATTTGCTTGGACCCCTGAATGCATAAAAACAGGGGTGGGCTTCAAAAATTTTAGCAAGGAGTTCTCTGCCCGGTTGTTGGGTGGGCATGGCCATGATGGGCGTGACCTAGTCGGCCTCCTGCACCATGGCACGGGGGGGCATTTTGCCCTCCCCAGGCTCCAGAGGCTTTCTTCGAACCTCCAGGAAGACAAAAAATGGCCTCCCCAGGCTCCGGAGGCCATCTGGAGGCCTGTTTCCGGCCTTTTTGAACTTCTGGTAGGCCCATTTTTCACCCTCCCCGAGCCCCCCATGCGTGCCCTGAACTTACCTGCATCCAAAATGGGCCACCTGGGGACTCTTGGGAGGGGAGGGGCGGGGTGAGAAGGGCCAGCCAGGAGTGGGATTTGGGGGTTCTCTGAACTGCAGAGAATCTTAGCTAGAGGTTCTCCCAAACCCCTGCGAACCCCCAGCAGCCCACCCCTGCATAAAAACATCTTTAAGCGGGAGGATCTGTTTCAAGCCAAGGAATAATGGGCAGAAAATGGTTAGATATACACCTACACTAAGGTGACCAGACGTCCCGCTTTTGGCGGGACAGTCCCAATTTTTAGCAATTTGTCCCGCGTCCCGCGTCGTTTCAAAAAAGTCCCGATTTTTCATTCTGCCTCCTGAGTCCCGCTGCCTCTTGATCCCCAGCTGATGGCTAGAAGAAAAAAAAACTGTTTAAACTCTTGCCCGGGGCTTCAAAGGGCTGCCCTACAGGCAATCAGTGTAAAGAGTTCCTGAAGCAGTTTTTTTTTCCCCCTAGCTAAGCTGCAGAAACGAAACCGAAACCAGGATCTTTGGTGCAACATGACAAAATGAGGCAGAGAGAGATTTATTTTTATTTTTATTTTTCCTCCCCAAAAAAGGTAGGTGAAAAACTGCAAACAATGGGAAATTTAGGAGGAGAGTTCAAGATTTTAAAACACAAAAGAAAAAAAAGCTGTATTTAACTAGGGAATTGTAATAATTGAGATACTATTAATTGTATATTGTGTTGAAAGCAGAAATGGTTAAGTTGTGGTTCAGAGGAATATATGGGGGAAATTATTTGGTTTATTATTATTGGTAAATATAATTAATTGATTTGTAAGAAATTGGATTGCATGGAAATAATTGGAATATTCATGTTCATATTGATTAATATACAAAAAAGATAGTTTTATAACTAATTGATTTATATTAAAATGTTGAATTTGTATTAAACAACTGTATTACATAATTACATAATTAAACAATGTGAGGATGGATATAAAAATAGATGACAATGGGAAGGGGTATAATATAGAATAGAAGGGAAAAATTGAATTTGATTAAGATTAGAGATGAGGATGAAGGGTAATATTGGTTTTTTTAAAAAATAGATGAGGAATAAATATGGCAAAAAGGAAATATAGAAATTGTAAATTTAATTGAAATGACTAAACGCTGTTTAAATTTGTGAACCAGCCAAATATTCTGTTTAAAGAAAATACATTGTATGTTTGTATGTGTGTTTCTAATTATTGCTATTTATTCATATTTGTTCTCTTTTATTCTTTAAAGTTTAACAATTCATTCTTTATCTTAATATCTTTATATTTGCTTGGGGTTGGCTTTCTTCCCATTCATCTTTTTTATTGTACAGCAATCTTTCTCCTCAAACCTACCACCTCTCTCTTTTCTTTCCTTCTTACTTTCTCTTCCCCCCACCCTCTTTTTCTCCTCCCTACTTCCTCTTCCTTTCTCCTTCTCCTCCTCTCTTCCTCCCTCTCTTACCCTCACTCCTACTCTAATTTCCATTCCTTCATCCCTCTATTGCTGTATCCTTTAATGCATATGGACTACTCAGAGGGCTGAAAAAGTTATTTTTGACTGGTCCTCACACTTTGACCAGTCCTCGAACTTATGACTGTCCTCACATTTTACATTTTTGCCCTATCTTGTCATCATGGTGAAGAGAAGCAGTTGTGAAATGAGTGACATGGTTGTTAAGAATGCTGCATGGGCATAAATGCGAGGATGGTCATAAGTGTGAGGACCAGTCAAAAGTGTGAGGACCTGTCAGAAATGACTTTTCAGCCCTCTGAGTAGTCCCTATACACATAGCCATGGCCACCCGGTCACATGACCAGGTAGCCACGCCCACCCAGTCACATGGCCTCCAAGCCACGCCCACACAATAAGCCACACCCACAATGGTGTCCTTTTTACCAATGTTAAAATCTGTTCACCTTACCCTATACACATAGCCATGGCCACCCGGTCACATGACCAGCTAGCCACGCCCACCCAGTCACATGACCAGCTAGCCACGCCCACAATATAAGCCACGCCCACAATGTCCCTCTTTACCAATGTTAAAATCTGGTCACCTTAACCTACACATAGCTTTTCTACTTTAAATTATCCACGATTGCCATCACTGCTCATCTGCTTCACCTCCCTTCTGTGTGTATGCATGTAATGATATTGTTAGGCCACAATATGATACTGGAAGCAATGGTTTTACATAGGCAGACCATCACATTGAAATCGGTGCAAATTATGCTACTAAATTCTCTTTGCTGTCCAGTCAAGGTAATCACTCCTCCTCCACACTACTGCCAGCATCTGTACTGAATATCATGGGAGGGAGAGGGGGACAAACATTTAACATAAAATCCTTCCCCTGGAATGGGTGGGAATGGAGATTTTGTAGTATCCTTCCACTGCCACACCCACCAAGCCATGCCCACAGAACCGGGCAAAAAAATTGGATTTCACCACTGGTCGTAAGTGTGAAGAATAGCTGTAAGTCACCATTTTCGGGTGCCATTGTAACTTCGAACAGTCGTTAAAGGAATGGTTGCAAGCCAAGGAATATGTGCAATAAATGCACTATTTGATTTAAGGGTTCAATTTTGTCTGCAGCAAAGATTCTTATTTAGCCAATTTTTCTCTCAGTCTTAGGCTAAGTTAAATCAGCTGCGGTACAAGGTGTTAAGCATCTGGTAAACTTTGTTACTGGTCTGAAGCATAACATCTCCAATCCAAGATTAGATATCTCTCTCCCTCTTCCTCTCCCTCTCTCTTCCCTACTGTGTCCAATTGGTTTTGGAACACTGTCCTGGTCATTCAGTGTTACTATTAACATTATATTAGCCATGGTGGCGCAATGGTTAGAATGCAGTATTGCAGGCTACTTCTACTGACTGCTGGCTGCCTGCAATTTGGCAGTTCAAATTTCACCAGGCTCAAGGTTGACTCAGCCTTCCATCCTTCTGAAGTGGGTAAAATGAGGACCCAGATTGTTGGGGGCAATATGCTGACTCTGTAAACTGCTTAGAGAGGGCTGTAAAGCAGTATATAAGTCTAAGTGCTATTGCTATTGCTCCTTTATACTTTTTTTTTTTTTTAAAAATAAATATTACAAGCTTTTTTTTTCTGAAAAACTATTGAAATATAGAAAATCAAATTTCAACTTGGCTGAAATATCAGCATATCTTGAATGTAGACAGTAACACGAAATGCTCTTCTAGTATTTAAGGCAACAAGAGATTACTGTAAAACATGAAAGAAGTTGACATCTGGATCTGCAGTCGTGAATCACGTGGATTTTACAGTTTAGCAAACTTTGTGTAAGCCCCTTTGATCTCTGTGGGCTTTTGCTTTAAGTAGCTGCGTATAGGTAGTGACATAAATCCACTGGTCAAAGCACTGGAAAAAAGACTCACATTTTGCTGCAAGAAACCGACTTCTGCACTATTAAAATTTTCAGATTTCAAGTAATAACCGCATAACCCCCAGATTTAAATGCAGAATGTGAAATAATAAAGAATATAAGAATGGATTGGACAAAAGTAATAACAGAATTACATTGCTGGTAATAAAAGTGCTAGTATTTCTGATATAAGACAAAAAAGGATGAATAATTTAGCTATCATGCTCATAATGGCCGAGAATAATAGCATCAAAAGTTTATAAATGAATTAAAGCAAATTAAAAATGCTGACATTTTAAATGAAAGCATTTCGCATGCCAGTAGAAGGACCAGGGAAGGAGAGAAAAGGACATAGATATAGTCCTTGAATCAGGGGTGAAATGCTCCCGGTTCAGATCGGATCGCCCGATCCAGTAGCAATGGTGGCGGGTGGTTCCGAGAAACAGTAGCAAAAATCCCTGAGTCCCTGCCCCCCCCAACCATGCCCAGCTGAGCCGCACGATCATCAGAGGCTTTTTTTTTTTACTTTTAAAAGCATTTTTTCTACAACCTCTTCCAACAAAAAAATGCTTTTAAAAGTTAAAAAAAAAGCCTCTGATGATCGCATGGCTCAGCTGGGATCGTCAGAGGCTTTTCAAAGCATTTTTTTCTGCAACCTCTTGGCCGAAGAGGTGGTAAAAAAAATGCTTTGAAAAGTCTCTGATGATCCCAGCTGAGTTCCCTGATTGGCAGAGGCTTTTCAAAGCATTAGAAAAAAATGCTTTGAAAAGTTAAAAAAAAAAAAAAAGTTGGCCACGTTCACCCAGTCACATTACCACCCCCACCAAGCCCACAGAACCGGTAGTAACAAATTTTACATTTCACCCCTGCCTTGAATTATGGACCACAAATGAGCCCAAAATTTATGTTACTAACTATTTGTTTTTTCTCCATTTTACAACCTTTCTTGCCACAGTTGTTAAGTGAGTCATCACAGTTGTTACATTAGTAACATGGTTGTTAAGTGAATCTCTTCCCCATTGACTTTGCTTGTCAATGATCCCAGGACATTGCAGCCATCATAAATATGAGTCACTTGCCAAGCCTCTGAATTTTGACCACGTGACCATGGGGATGCTGAAACGATTGTGTGAAAATCAGTCATAAGTCACTTTTTTCAGTGCTGTTGTAACTTTGATCAGTCAGTAAATGAACTGTTGTAAATCGAGGACTATCTGTACACACAGACATCCTCCCCACAAATGGTAGTTCAAAAGCCTGGAAGCAACCACCCAAAGAGTGATTTGATAAAAACAATATTTATAAAAGATATTTATTTAAACAAAATTTTCTGAGATTGAAAACTGGAAAGTCATTAGGACCAGTAGTGGGTTTCAAAATTTTTTACTACCGGTTTTGTTGGTGTGGCTTGGTGGGCATGGCAGGGGAAGGATACTGCAAAATCTCCATTCCCTCCCCAATCCAGGGGATGGATACTGCAAAATCCCCATTTCCTCCCGATCAGCTGTGACTTGGGAGGCAGAAAATAGATGGGGGCGGGGCCAGTCAGAATTTTTACTACCGGGTCTCCAAACTACTCAAAATTTCCGCTACCGGTTCTCCAGAACTGGTCAGAACCTGCTGAAACCCACCTCTGATTAGGACGACTGTAAAAGTTGAAGTGAGCCTCTGTTTTTCCCCTGCCCCATACCTGCCTTTCTTTGACCAGGGATGTCTACATGGTGTGGTCAAAAAATTTGAGAGGGCAGCCATGATGTTGCGAAAAAAGTTCTGGTTGTACCCCTGACCGTAACCAAAGAGCCTATTTGGCACAGTTTGGAGCACATTTGGGGACATTTGTTGTGTCTTAGAAATAAGAAAAAAAGTTCCTATTTTTCACTACTTAGCACAAAAGCTCAGCTGGCCTGAATACAGGCAGCTCTGTAGCAATATTTGGGACTGCCTTTACAAGTTCATGTAGCTGATGAAATGCCACTTTAATGTCATCTGACTTGCCCCAATCAGTTACAAATCAACATTCTGGAAGTTCTTGTCTCTGCTTTGTTCCAGAACTTACTGATAATATTGGCAGAATAAACATTTGATGTTTGTTTCAATGAGCAAACAGCTTCATGAAGAAGTGCTTGCAGTAGAAATAAACCGACTAACACCAGATCTTTGTGAGATAAAATACAGGCCTACAAAGTGGATCAGCCTACAGTGGCGACGGCTAACCTTTTTGGCACCGAGTGCCGAAACCGGAGGGTGCGCACGCTGGAGATCAGGAACCCGGAAGACAGCAGCTGGCCAGTGTGCATGCATGCAGCAGCCAGTTGCTCTTCTAGGTTCTGTTGCACGCAAAGTGCAGCTGGCCGGTGCGCATGTGCGCGATGGAACTTGGAAGAGCAGCTGGCAACGGTGCATGTGCCCACAAACACGACTCTGTATGCCATCTCTGGCACACATGCCATAGGTTCGCCATCATGGGCCTACAGTATTGCCATTTCCTTTAAGGTCTGATTTCTGTATTTTGCTCAACTGTTTGCATACTTTTGACTGCTACTAAAGCAATTAGGATTGATGGTTTAGCAAAAGTAAAATAAAATTTTGTTCAGCTGCTGGTCAAGAGCAAGGAAGCCCTTTCCAAAGCCTCTCTAAATTCAGTGAATATAGTAAATAAATGTGAATTATCTAGGCAATACATAAGGAAATTACACAGGCAAAACAAATGTGTAAACTACACCAATTAGCGCAAGATTTTAAAGCTTTTTTAGGGGGGGAAATGGAACACAACAGTTTTTATGTTTCCAATATTCATATGTTTGAAGCCAGAAAATATAAAAATAATTTATATTTCAACTATTCTTCTCTTTGAAGCCAGAATAAAATAAAAATCATTTATGTTTCAAATATACCTATGTTTGAAGCCAGAAAAGATAAAAAGAATTGCATAGGTTCTGTAGGAGTTAATTTCTATATGAGCCATGAAAGGGAGACATTAAAGTTAATGGAAGGCTAAATGTTTTTGTTATTTTCAAATATTTGCAGGCAGGCCGAAATATACGCAATGCACTTTTTCGCAGTGTGTTTCTCCTTACTCCACACTCACCCCTCCAAGATAACCTAAATTCAGAAGGCTTTAAACGCAGAGATTCTTGTATTGTATAATCGCCTTTTCTTCCCATAATAGAAGCAGTCTCCTTTTACCATCCAAGCATGCCTTCTGGTTCTCCCTGCACCCACCCCCCTCTCCATTAAGCTGAGTTAGATTAATTGCCAACACATCTATATTCACCCATGTTCCCTCTTCTTTTGATTAACCCCTGACAGAGATTAATTGAACATGCTGTAGAGGGTGAAGAGGCTGGTGGGATATCTGGATGGATATATGTGTCCATGGGTGTGCATATGTGCTTGCCCAGGAATACATTAGGACTTATTAATGGAATTTTAGTGTTAAGTATTTAGAAATTGCTCTCTATATTGACTTGAAGCATTATGTATCCTTCTTGCAATGTAGGAAATACGATATGCTGGGATACGTTTTATTATATCTCAGCAGATTTGGGGATAGAGTTCTCACCCGAGACACAAATGACCAGGCTCAAATTATCCTACTGGAGACACATTATACGAAGATCTAGCTCTCCAGAGAAGGCTCTAATGGTGGGAAAAGTGGGAAGAAAAAGAAGAAGACAATGACCAGCAAAAGATGAATGGATTCAGTTACAGTAGCCTTGGGTGCATTGTTAGAAGACCCAAAAGACAAAGTTAGGGATAGATTCTCTCAAGAAAATCTATCTCTGTGGTCACTAAGGCTTGACATTGACTTGATGACTCATAATCAATAAATCAAATTGTATATTGCGATATATTGGAGACTTTCCAGCTGGTTCCTCACCAAAATGCACAGGATATGATAGAACAAGGAAATTACATTGTGATTCTTATGGAGCTCAAGCAAACCAAGTTTAACTCAACTCGGCAGGGTTGTATTTGACTACACTGGTGCAGCAGTTTTCAGTCGAGAGCCCTGTATACTTGCCTCCTCTCTACCTTAGGAAGGTGATCCGGAAAAAATATTTTCTTTGGGTGGAAATGAAATCAGGGAACTTTCTCAAGGAAAAAAAAGTTTCAGTTATGGGTCATATACAGTTACCCAGCCTTTCCCTCTGGAATCCAAGGTGATCTTCTATCATTTCACATTTTGTTTGACCTTGTACATTTCCAAATAAAATCCTTGGCTACAACCATCCACTATTTTCTAAGAATGCCAATTGCATATAAGTCTCAGAAGCATTCTTGGGAACAAAAGATGATGAAAGAGGCTGATGTTTTGCTTTGCTGTATGCTACCTTCTCATGAAACATATGAATTTTAAAAAATAAGTAGTCTGGTGGCACAAAGTTTACAGGTAAGGCATCTGTGAGTGATTCTGATCTGGAATGGTTGGTCACGCAATTGACTAGAGGGAAAGTGAGCTGGGATTTTTCTAAGTGACAGAACATCATCTAAAGGTAATCTTAACCCTAATCTTCTAAACTAATGTTAAGACTGAAACACTATTGAGTTTTTTTGAAATAAAAACCAGAATTGTTACAAATACCAAGAAAGTCTAATATTCAAAGTCAAATTTAAGTTCAAAACAGAAAACTTCATTCCAATTAAGAAATGAATAGAAAAGTAGATGAAAGACATTCAAGTGAATTAAATATTCCTCCAAAAAGTTTCTGTCATTGGAATTTTAAAGAACTACTTCAATGTAAAATGTAACAGTCAGGGAAGGAATGAAAAGAGAATGATAATAATAATCCAAAGAACTAGCAGCTGTGATTTCACAGATTTGTGTGTATAATAATACATTAATTTATTAAACTTGTATGATTGTGCCCAGATTGGTATTTCCGGAGAGAGAATTTTATGGGCAATTCTAACATTTAACAAATGATTATATATCAATGAAATGCAGCTGAGAATTATGAATAAACAAAAATTGAATGCTGTAGATCTTCCAGCATATATGTGCACCATGTCCCTATACTGTATAGTCACGCAGGTCTGTCAAACTGACAGCCTGTGGGCCTGATGCATCATATGCAGGCCACTCCCACCCTGGCTCCGCAAAGACAAAAAACATCATGATACGTCACGGTACGTTACATGACGCGATCAAGTTTGACATCCGTGGTATAGTGTATAGAGTTACCCAACCTTTCCAGCTTTGCGGACTGGTGGGAGGGCGATGGTTCCACACGAGCCACAGGCAAGTGCATGCACCCGCCGCTCCATTTGCATGAACAGCACACATGTGTGCCCGCTACTCACTCAAATGGAGCGCACGTGCTTGCCTGCTGCTCGTGCAAGTGGGGATGTATGCACGCTCAGCCACCATTTCTGTAGCCCAGCTCCAAAGAGCTCAAGGCCTAGTAGTGGGACACGGCCCAAGGGTTGGGGACCCTGCCATATAGGCTTCTAAATTAGACCCACAGGAAAGTAGAAAATGAACGTAGAAAATGAACATCAAGATTTAAGGAATCTTGCAGACCAGTTATCTTTAAAATAGTTAAGGATCTGTTGTGGAAGCTTTGGTTTCTGCTGTGAATGTTCAGTTCTAAGATGACAGAACTGAGAAGATGTCTTATTTTATTATTAACGCATCCATCACGCAAAGTTTGATATTTCTTTCTTGAAAGAAGCAAGTGCTCCTGTTAAAAAACCAAATCTATAGATCTGTTTTTCTTATTCAATTTATACTTTACCATTCTTGGCCAAACCAAGTTTGCCATTTAGCTGCCGTGTGAATGGTCTATTGAGTAAGTATGAAAAAGGAAGCGTGTTCCCTGCTCAAGGTCTTACTCTTGGCAGCTTCTAACAACATTGATCAGAGTATTCTCCTGGATCTCCTGAGGGAATTCAACACTGACTTTATTGTGGTTTTCTTGCTATACCAAGGGCAGGCCTCAACTGCAGGGTCCCCTTCCCGTAAGTGCAGCGTCCACTTTTCGGATAATTGAATGCAACTTTGTACGGTCAGCTGCGTCTCCAGGGTGCAGGCCCACGACTTGCATAGCTTTGTTGATGGTGTTTTGTTTTGGGTGCCTGCGAGGTCGCCGGCCATTGACTTCTAGTTGGTAGGCAGTCTTGGCAATGGTGGAAGGTGCTGCTCTCAGGACATGTCCATACAAGCAGAGCTGGCCAGCTCTCATCTTCTCTAAAATTGGTGCCACACCAAAATGTTGTCGAATGGTGTCATTTGTGATGTGGTCAAGAAGGGAGATGCCCAATATCTAATGGGAATTACAACTTCATCTCACCATTTGGAGGCTCTGTTGTTACTCTTTAATATCTATTCGGAGCTACATCTTCAGGGAATGTGGAACTAATTGTCCATTTTATGTAGATGACATTTATTTTGGTTTATTTTTACCAACTTCTTTATATGTGTTGACCTCTGTGGTAGTCTTCTTGGACTGGATAGCAGGACTGGGTGAAGTGTAGCAAACTTAAGTTGAAGCTAGACAAGTCAAAGTGTCTAATAGCCAGTTAGAAAACTTTCCAATTGAATTGATCTCTGAAAGAGCAGGTTCTTTCCAGGCCTCCTTGGAAAATATCTGCAATGTTGTCCATCTGCCATCTGGCTAGTTTTGTCTCTTGCGCCACCTGAACAGATTATAATAAATGATGCCTTTGAAAAAAAATTCCAGAAGCTTCAACGGTTCTAAAAGGCTTTAGTGGGATGTTTCCCTTTAGAAACATGTGGCATCTGAAATAGGCTGGCTTCCCAGCAGGTAGCAACACGGGGTGAACTTGGTTGGGCCTTAAAAGCTATGTAAGCAGGGTTGGCTCAGTTAAGACATGGATGAGAGGCTAGGCTGGAATATCATCCGATTACCTCAGAAGAATACCAGACAAATCGCCATTGCTGCCAAGGAAGCTTCATAAGTAGGTTGTATATTCACTACAGTTGAGCTCGGGGACTGTTTTAAAACACACACACACACACACACACACACACACACACACACACACACACACACACACAGGGATTGTAAAGCTTTCTAAAAGTATATAGTTTAAAAGGCTAACCCAATGGTATATTTGCTACTGTACAAATTAAGATGATGTAAATTGATGCCTACTGAGGCAAAACATCCCTATGGTAGAAAAATATAACTGCCAAAATCAATATGCCTCTACAAAAATATGTGATACTCACTCACAGAATACAGTATATAGTTCTGATTGCCATACCATGTCTTTTTTTTTAAATCCAGTAGACTGATTCTACCAAGCTTCCCATTTGCTAATTTTCCATAAACTGCTAAAAAAATAATAATACTCTTTTACTTGCTACAGTGTGCTGTTTTTAAGTTACTGCTTTGTTAAAAGTCAGTGGGAATTTATAGAAGCAAATACATTTAAGGAGAACAGGCAGAAGAGAGAATGCAGAGAACAGAAACAAGTTTTTTAAAGATATACCCCATCCACTAAATGATACACATCCACTTAATCTTAAGAAGCAGAAGAAGGTCACCCTGTCTAATAAAAAAGAAGGAACTCTTCTGCTAATTCAACTTTAAGAGAATAAATAAAACCTTTCAAGAAAATTAGCAACAGGGGAAAATAGACAAACACTAAACAAGTATTGACATCTGTCAAAGAGAACATCAATATTGATTGACCAGAGAAGTAAATATTAACCAAGTCAAAGCTTAGGTCAATGTTTGACCCAAGGGGCAGGAAAGATACACGTGCTGAGACACAAAGTAAGTGTCTGCAAAGCTCCGATATTCAGAGTATCTTCCCTTTGAAGGCTAGATACTCTGTCCAACTAAGAACATGCTTCAGTCCTCTACTATAGGCAGTTGCTGATACTGAGGGTGAGTAGATAGTGGGCTGGCACATATTTGCAGTAAATTTCTTAGCGCTTGCTATTTGTTGAGGTTCTTCAGAAAACTGGGCAGTTCTTGAAGGAACCGAACAATCAGGATTTAGTTAACTCAGAAAAGGTATACCTCAGGAGGTAGGAATATTTATATAAGCCCTCTCATTTTGTACATCTATCATTCAGTAATGAACTACGGTAGAGATAGTCCTATAGGTAGTTACAATCACAATTGAGGCCAAAATGTATGTTGCTAAGTGAGAAATTTGTTAAGTGAGTTTTGCCCCATTTTACGACTTTTCTTGCCATATTTGTTAAATGAATCACTGCAGTTGTTAAATTAGTAACACGGTTATTAACTGAATCTGGCTTCCCCGTTGACTTTGCTTGTCACAAGGTTGCAAAAGGTGATCACATGACCCCGAGACACTGCAACTGTCATAAATGTGAGTCAATTGTCAAGCATTTGAATTTTGATCACATGACCATGGATCATGACCATGGAGCATGGCTGCAACGGTCATAAGTGTGAAAAATGGTCCTAAGTCACTTTTTGCAGTGTTGTTGTAACTTCAAACGGTCACTAAGTGAACTGTTGTAAGTCAAGGACTACCTGTCCTTGACTTACAACCATTCATTTAGTAACCATTCACTCAAGTTACAAAGGTATTGAAAAAAGTGACTTAGGACCATTTTTCACACTTTCGACCACTGCACCATCCCCATGGTCACGTGATCAAAATTCAAATGCTTGACAACTGGTTCATATTTATGGCGGGTGCAGTATCCTGGGTGATGTGATCAACTTGTGTGACCTTCTGATAAGCAAAGTCAATGTGTTACTAATTTAAGAACGGCAGTGATTCGCTTAACAAATGTGGTAAGAAAAGTCGTAAAATGAGGCAAAACTCGTTTACCAAATTTCTCACTTAGCAACATACCAGTAAACTTTGGGCTCAATTATGGTTGTACATTGAGGACTACCTGTATATTCTTGGGAGAGGATTGCAACTATTAAGTGGATGGGATGACTGTTGTTGTTGCAGCCCGGAGGCAGACCTACACAATGCACAATAATGTCCTTCACTCTTACAGATTGGGATGGTGTATACTTGAATTGAATGTTGTGGAACTCTTTGTTTAGGTCAAAGACAGTAGTTACAATCACTTATTGATACGTAATCCTAAACCTGTTTGTCTCATAATGGACTGAGTGAGCATACATGTTTCTTATGAAGATACCCTCCTTCTCTTATATTTCCTCACTGGAGCCAGCCAGACTTGGTGACCTGAGCTAATATAAGTATTGAAGCCAGCCTCTGCAGTTATGGAAGAAATCCAAAGGTTCCTTTTTCCCAATTTTAACTCCTGTGAAATGAGCCCTTAGCCTGGCTATATTAAAGTGACCTCCGCCAGTTTTTGAGTCAGGAGGAAAAAAATATATGCTGGCATTAAATTTGCTACCCCAATTATAGGGTCCTTTAAACTGGTAAAGTTGGTGAGCGGCGCTGCCTTCACTGTTTGAACATGGGGAAAGTTAAAGAAAGTAATTGGTGAATTCACCACCACTTCATTTCCCTCCTCCTCCCCGCCCCCCAAGTATCAACAGCTGGTAGGAAAACAAACAACTATCACTTCCATGTAGAGTGGGATGGGACTCAGCAAATCTAGGTGGACACTTGGAGTGCTGTGCTACCTGAAAGACAGTGATTGCCTGCACAGAGACGTTCTGTGCCTGTGATCTGTCAGGCTACCTTTGAACATAGGTCTAGTGCATTTTTTAAGAGTACTATACTTTTGTATGAAAGTATCCTGACTGCCAGGGCCCAGGAAATGTGTAGGTAAACAGAAGTGAGAGTTAGATAATGGGCAGGCAAGACCAATGATTAGAACTGCAACAAAATGGCAGCACTGCCAGAAAATCCAGTTGTGCCCTTAGGACTGGAAGCATTCTCCGTACATGTCCAAATTCCAACAGTGTGCTGTTTTATTTGTGTTTTTATTTATTTATTTAGATTTATGTGCTATCCATTGCATCTAGACAATGACTAATCACTATTCAGATATCACGCTAGAATGTTCTAAGCCAGGCGTGTTAAACTCAAGGCCCGCAGGCCAGATGCGGCCCACAGGGTGCTTAGATGTGGCCCACAGGGCCACCCTGGAAATAGCAAAGGACCAGCCTGCAGTGACTCTGTCAGCAAAAATGAAGCTCGGGAGGACTGCCCTCCCAAGCTCCGTTTTCGCTGGCAGAGCACTTGGGCTGCTACAGGCATGTAGTGACATCATGAGTGACATCGAGCTGGCCATGCCCCTCCACCCTCCCCAAGGTGAAACACAACCCTGATGCAGCCCTCAATGAACTCGAGTTTTGACATCCCTATTCTAAGCCCTTTATGTATATTGTCTCCACATTTTTAGACAGCTAAAGATAAAGATGTAATAGCCTACTTATGACCAGTGGTGGGTTGTCCCTGGTTCGCACCAGTTCTATAGAACCAGTAGTAAAATCGGCGGGAGGCTCCACCCACTGACCCCGATGTCATCAGAACGCTTCTGTGCATGCGCAGAAGAGCGCGCGCATGGCCCCGTTGCGAACCGGTAGTAAAGGTAAGTAGAACCCACCCCTGCTTATGACCAATAATGAGTTCAAGAATTTTGTTTATTTATTACATTTTTGTGCTAGTTTCCTAGAAGCTGAAGTATCCTCCATGGTTCTTCCTCATCCCATTTTATCCATTCAAACCAATGGGGTAAATTGGACTGGGAGACAGTAACCAGCCCACTTCATGAACATGATGTGAATGGACTCTTCCTGGTTCTGTTCTTATTATCCACTTGCAACCCTGGCTAGTTTGGGACTTGTAAGCTCCTAACACAGGTTATTTTTTTAGTGCATGCCAATTTTTGTCAGTATGTGATGCTAACCTTGGATGTCAGTTTTGCAATTGCCCAGCTATTACTAGAGGGATGAAGAACCATTAAGTAACAGTGCAGTAAAGCAAATTTACAGTAAGCTCCTGTTCTTTAGAGAGGTAGATGTTGTGCACTGCATTCACTAGTATTCCTACCAGGTTTCATCTTCTTAAAGAATAGCTCTCAGTAAGAGCTGTTTCATCCATTATCAAGAATGGAATGTGCTGCCCTCACAGCAAAATTGGCACCAAGTGCAAGGCTTTCGTTTTCTGACTGAAAATAATTCAAAGGCATAATCTGTGTGATGCCCTAATAAATAAATGAAGCAAACCCTAAAACCATGCTTGTTCCTGTGCTCCCTTACTTGGTTCTAATAATTCATGTTGATCTATTCTTCCTCCAAGGAGTTGATGGTCTACATTTGTTTTACCTTCACAGCAAGTATGTGAAAGGAGGTTCTCATTCTTTCTGTCTCTGTGAATCTGTCTTTGTGTGTGTGTGAGAGAGGGGGGGGGGTGGAGGGAGAGAGGGAGGGAAATGGAGAGAGAGAGAGAGAGAATTATTTCAGATAAGCTTTGTAAATGAAGTTTAGAAACTGGAGTGTCTATAGCATGTGCTATAAAATTCTCTTGGCAACATATCATCACTGGAGTGTGAAGCAACGGATATTATTTAAAAGCAGATCAAAGAAGGACTTTATCTTGGAATATTCTTGTTATTCAGATTTTACATCCTCATAACTAGTTATTTTGAAATATTCATCTGTTATTGGATTTCTAATGGCCATATGTTCTTTCTTTTCTTTTCTTTTCTTTTCTTTTCTTTTCTTTTCTTTTCTTTTCTTTTCTTTTCTTTTCTTCTTTTCTTTTCTTTTCCTTTCCTTCTTTCCTTTCCTTTCCTTTCCTTTCCTTACCTTACCTTTCCTTTCCTTTCCTTTCCTTTCTGATTTCCTTATAAACATTCACTAGCAACCAATTGATTAATCAACCTTTAATTAGTTCTATTACAAACTGCCTTTTAACCAGCACAACATAATGTCAGTTCTGAGTCCTAAAATCTTTATCCAGGTATATAAAAAGAATCCAATGAAACAAACAGAGTGGTACTTTTAAAATTGATTTGCAACCTTTTAAAAATCTATCCCTGTGTTTCTTGTCAACTATAGATTAAATAAATCATAACAAACTAACTAGCAATCTTTGAAACAAGTTACTGCATGGATAGCTACCTGGACTATTTCAGATTAGCTGAAATACGTTTCAGCAGATTAAAGTTTTAGGAATATAGCCTTTGTTATAAGCATAAACTAATGTGAATTATTCTTGAAGGGACAAGACTTTTAAAGGTTATCTGATGCATTTGAGGCAGCCCCCTCTCGCCCACCTGCTGAGGCCAATGAGAAACACTCCTGTCACCAGCATTCCCCAGTAAAAAAGACAGATGCCCAGTTGGCTGTAGAATAAATTTCTTTACCTGTTATGTCAGCTGTTGGAGGCTATGATCATGCAGTACCAGATGCTCAGTTATGGCCCCAGAAGGACACGAGAGAGTGGCACTGGCCACACACAGATTTTGATGGGGACCCAGTAACTCAGCAGGAGGCCGTGAAATCCAGATCATGGCCTATAAGGATTAGAGGTCAGGTGAGAAAGGTTGCAGCAAAGTAACAGTCAGTTTCACTTCTTTTTTCCAAAGGATGATACAATTATAAGATCAATTAATTGATCTTACCTAATTAATCAATCATTTAGGTATTAATGAATTAATCAATTAGGCGTGTTCACCACTTTGACTTGTTTATGAAGAAAAATGGATAATAATGATAATGATGATGATGATGATAATAATAATAATAATAATAATAATAATAATAATAATAATAATAACAACAACAACAACAACCGTGTTGCTAAGATCATTCACTGGAAATTATGCCAGAAGTTTGGATTTGAATACAGCAAAAACCACTGGGAACATCAGGTTGAGAAAGTTTTAGAGAATGAGAAACTCAAGATCTTGTGGGACTTTAGGATTCAGACTGACAGGCACTTGGTCCACAATACACCTGACATAACAATAGTTGAAAAGAAAAAAGTATGGTTCATTGACATTGCAATACCTGGTGATGCACGGATTGAAGATAAGCAGCAAGAAAAAATCACAAAGTACCGGGACTTGCAAATTGAAGTTGAGCGACTGTGGAAAAAGAAATTGTGTGTTGTCCCGATTGTAATTGGAGCCCTTGGAGCAATACCCAAAGGGCTACCCCGCTATTTAGAAATTCTAAATTTACCGGACTTGAACATTTTGACTCTACAAAAAACCACCTTACTCGGAACAGCTTACATCCTCCAATGATACCTTAGGTCCTTGGTTAGGACTCGAGCTGCTGAGCTATTAACCAGCCTCAAAGGTTGTGAATCTCACTAAAGATTTAATAATAATAATAATAATCATAATAATAATAATAATAATAAAAAAAAAATTGGTTTACTTCAGATCTTGGGAAGAATCTATATGTGTGAAGGCCTGCATCAGCTAAAGAACTGGCTTTTGTGATTCCACATTGTTCCATACATGATAATGATCCATTTTCTCTTTCTCTAATCACAGTAGAGTTATTCAGTGAAATAGTTTGCCCACAGATTCAATTAGACCAAAGCAACTACTTCTTCCCAACATGCACTAGAATTATATAAATTCATCAACTATACAAAATCTATCAAAAGCCATTAACCATTCCACGGGGAAGGGTTGTAGGTAGAATGGACCTTTTCATCTTCAGGCTTTGAATAATGGCATTGTGATAAATAAGACCAAGTAGTCTGTTCTATCTTGCAGAGTTACAGATGCAAACCCTCATATACAGTATCTTATCTCCAAACAGGAAACATTTGTTCTTTTATTCTGAAAGTTGGCATACCTGATCATTAGGAATACTAATTAAATATCTGAAATTTTTCATACCTTTTGTCTGGGAAAATGTCAGAAACGCAGAGAACACAACATTAGCCAAGACTCCCCTTTGTAAACTTTAAAGGAGGAAAATAAAGTAAATGCACAAGCTATTTTTTCCTGATCAATCCTCCTGTAAAAAGCAAGAATCTCATTTTAAGAATAATAGAGAGACTCATTATCCAATTTCAAAGGCATATCAAAAATATTTCAGTAAAACACGCACTTAAGAAAATAGTTGGTACACATATTCATCTAAGGTTAATGGTTTGATTAATTTTTATTTGTTGAATAGACCACAACTGGCTGAATTCACAAAATTCAGTAGGCAATATTAGAATAGCTGAATTCTCAGAGAATTCTAAGCCAACACCCAAAGAAAACACACAATCATTGGTGCAATGTGTAATTTCAATTAAAATTTGGGCAAATGCCATGTAGGCAATTTGGCCATTCATTTTGGAGTGGAGAAATCACACTCCTCTTTATACCACTTAAGGCAAATTCCTGTCCAGAGCATCTCAAAATCTCAACTTCAACAATACCACAGTAAAGGAAGGGGGGGGGGGGAGTACCAATCAACAAAAGGAAAAACAAGGAAACTAAAGATAAGAAGAGAATGAATGTGTGTAAAGTGGGAACATTGAATAAAAGAGGGAGACTTGCCCAAGGCCATCCAGTGAACATGTATTTGACAAACCCAGCATTGTACACTCAGATCCAATCTACCATCAAGTCACAAGAACTCAAGAATCTAACACTCTTGTACAGACATACAGTATTTTATCTATGAGCACAAAAGAGGATAACATTACATTCTCCTTTGGGGTTCTTTTCAGTTGCCAATTGTTAATTGCCAGAATTAATTAAGGACAAACTCAAAAGGGACTTTAGTTTTCACATCTATTTTAGAACAGTATTTGCTTTCAATAACCGGGGTCGTGTCTTTGTCTAATCTAATCATTTTTACAAGCACAGATAGGAGGGAAAGATTTTGGATCCCAGATGTTGACTCTGCATCTTTGTTCCTCTCATAAAAGTCAATGAGAGCTTGCTAGCAGGCAGAGGGTAAATCCAGCTGTCCTAAACCGGTTTATTTGAAAGATTTCTTTCGTTCATACCTTCTGCTATAGATGTTTTATTAATTTTTAAAAAAAGCCAGCCCACAACACAATTCTCTACTCAAATCCAAGATAGATTAAATTAAAATTATATGAATGAGCAGCAGTTCATTCTGCTGAGTGTGGGCGTGCACTCACATACACATGAATGTAAAAGTGCAAATGGTTGATTAATTCATTTAAAAGCCTGTAGATTGCAAATTCACACAGCCCCGTGGATTTTAGCAGAGCGGCATTAACTTACCACAGAGTTCATTGCCATAAGGAATAAGTAATGGTACCGGCAGAAGAACTATTGATAGTTGATTATTGCAAATCCCATAGACCCTTTCACGTGGAGACCTATTGATGAGCAAGACTGTTATCAATCCCTTGAACCAAGGATCTGCCGAGACCAGAAAGAGAAGCAGATTCTTTGGCCCTGACACAAATGAGTTGGGAAGTTCACCTAATGGGCCATTGATAAGGGAGCAGAGGGGAGCAAGGGAGAAAAATCTCTGACAAGAACAATCAATCCATTTTAATAGGCATTATTAATTTGCTGCAGAAATTGAGCTTTAATGACAAGGAGGCTGGTGCAACTTCAGATTCTAGCCATCAATCATCCTGTTTCACAAGATTTTAGCCAGCATCTATTCATTAATCTTATGCTCACTACCAAAGCCTCCATTTGTAGGGGATGGGTGAATGAATTTAATGTAACCAAGTCATCCATCTACTTTGGATGTGAAATCCAAAAGACCGTTCACATCTAGAAGAAAAACATAAGAAGCCTAAGATGAAGATGAAAAAAAACAATGTAATTCTGGACTTAGATGTTACTGTAAAATATATCCAGATTGTCTGTTTCTGTGTCTGACAAGCTACATGATCTTTTATACTGCGTTTGCCAATGAAAAGCAATAGGGCTTTCTATTAAGAGCCTAGACCAGTGTTGGTGAACCTTTTCAGCACCGAATGCCAAAACGGAAGTGCGTGTGCGTGTACGGAAGAGCGCCAGAAACCGGAAGCTCAACTTCCCAGTGCGCACATGCGCACCAGGGAGCTGCTCTTGTGGTTTCCGGCGCTCCCACGGGCGCAAACACCAGCTGGCCAGCGTGCATGTGTGTGCCATAACCCAGAAAAGCAACGAGCAACAGCTGGCATGCCTGGAGAGATGGTTCTGTGTGCCACTTCCGGCACATGTGCCATAGGTTCGCCATTATGGGCCTAGACTCTATCTTTAATGGGTGAATATAGATTACATGTAGACATCGGCAGTTGGTGAATTCCAAATGTTTGGAACTTAAGTTACCATCAATCTATCTATGGGCAAAGTTAGTAAGTGAAAGTAAGTTAGTAAAATATAAATCAAATTAAAAAAAAAAAGTGGAAGCTACGGTCCAAAATTTCTGAAAATTTTTGACACCAAATTTTATTCTCTTTATTTGTAGCACTTTTCTATACAAATTAAATATATTAAATGATATAAGCAGGATGCGAAGAAGACTTGTGTAGATGAAGATAATGATGGCAGGCCATCAGAGATTCAGATGGAATACAGTAGTAAAGAATGTATTGAATCTATGTCAAGATTGGCAGATTTATTGGCATAGATTTTTTTTCATGTGATCTACCAGGCTATCTCCCCACCTTATTTTATTTTATTTTACTTTTTGATAAACTTTCCGTTTAAAACATTAGCTGGTATCTCAGCTTCCTGCAGTTATCTTTATTGTTAATAACACTTCTGGGACCCACATCAGGGGTGAAATCCTGCAGGATCTGACAGGTTCTGGAGAACCAGTAGTGGAAATTTTGAGCAGTTTGGAGAAGCAGCAAATACCACATCTGGCTGGCCCCAGAGCGGAGTGGGATTGGGGATTTTGCAGCATCCTTCCCCTGCCACACCCACCAAGCCATGCCCACAGAACTGGTAATAAAAATTTGGATTTCACCACTGACTCACGTGGCACCCAAATGCACTCATAAAAAGAAACATGGTGGGTGACTATAGCCTACTGCTTTATTTGCAGGCCTTCTCACATAAGATACGATGAAAGAAAGCATACAGAGAACTAGAACAGATTGTAGAAAGCAATCTAGGGAGTTGAGGGGAATAATGGTGGTTCAGGAAACAACCTTACATTCTCCTCCATAACTGATTTTTTCTGACTGGTCCCACCTATCATTGAAGCTATTTCATGAACAGACAATTCTGTCTCCCTATAGTTTTAAAGTGGCCCCGTTTCCCTAGATTTGAAATATAATGTGGTTAGGAGAGCTTTTTTCCCCCCTTCTTCTCGGAAGGAAGGAAGGAAGGAAGGAAGGAAAGAAGGAAGGAAGGAAATTTGCTTGTTTTCTGAGTGAATTCCTGAGTCCCAGAACAGTTTTTTTTCTGACATTCTCATTGCCAAGCGGTGGAAATGGCTTTATTAAGCTTATTGTGTTTTTCAAGCAGTTAAAAACAGAAATAAGGTCAAAAATCCAGACATTCCAAATGCTGGATTTTGACTAAGGGAGTTGCTTCCTGAAAAATTGGTCACCACCAATGCCTGCCCAGTCCCACTTTCTTTCTGCCAGGCCAGGGACTAGGGCAACAAAATAGGACCTTTGGCTAAAGAAAGGACCACTTCCTTTCTGTCCACATGGACTTCACTTTGACGGGCGTAACTGTTAGATATAAATGCCTTATTCTCCAATGTGTAAATAGTATGTATATAGAACATCAAGGGTTAACTTATTCCTTATTTCTTAATGTATTCATGACTCACCACTCCCACTTATAGCTCCACCCATTGTATATATAAGGAGCTACCTTTCCCTATTTGCTCGCTTCTATCTGTGAATATTCAGTGAATATAGAATGCCTATTGTAAATAAAAGGATATATATTTAAACCTTTAACATTTAATGATATTATTGAGTCAGATCCTAAATATTGCCACATTCTGGTAGCAGAGGATGGTTAATTGACTCAATAAAAGAAAAAGAATTAAAATGTCCAAGAAAGATAGACCCAACACCAGGACCTACAGCAAAGAAATGGAAACAGAACAAGAAATAATCAACGAATCGACAAATGCAATCTCAAGAGAAACCGAAGAATACACTACTGAAGATGAAGAAATAATAGATGGAATCGATGAACAAAAGAAAAACGAATTGAAAAGCAGTCCTCTCGGATCAGAACTATTGAAGCTGCTAAAAATCAACACAAAAATCAAAAACGCTATAAAAAACGAAGAAACGACAAAAAGAAAAGGAACCCACACAGATGAAAATGATGACCAGGAAGAAATCGAAATAGAGAATAACGAACTCAGGTCAGAAATATTAAAACTATTAAAAAGCCAAAAGAATGATGAAAACCTCATCGCGAACCTCCAAGAAATGCTGAAGACCAGCGGAGCAGCGAGAGAAAAAAACATCACTAATGAGAAGTCTAAAGAACCAAAAATAGTGAGTAATATGATTACAGAAGAGATCGTTAAAAAGAAGAAGAAATGTGATCCCGCGCGAAATTTTGAACGGCAGCCATCTTGGTTTCAACAGGCCTCCAAGGTGAGCGAAGCAGAGCCAATCAAAATGCTCAGTTCAAAATTTCTGGCGCGAAATACGTTATCAGACAGCGAAGATGAGAAGGAGGATTCAAAATCCTCAGAAAAATCAGAATCGGAGAGTGAAGATGATTCAACAAAGTCCCAAATAAAATCTGCGATGAAAACGCTTTTTGCTGCATTTGGACCAAAACTAAAAATCATCAAAGAATCATCAAAGAAGCAAACGAACAAACCGATGCTTCGAGACCTGCATGCTTCCACCCTAACTTCGAGAACGACGACACCAGAACCCAGAGAGCCTTGCCGATTCCGCCCTACACCTAAGACCGAAGCAAGTGACAGCGCTCACAAAAGAAGGAGAAGAGCAGCCACCGTCACCAGGACTCCAAAGACCGAGCCAGAGACCGACTCGTCTGAAGAGGAGCAGAACGAGCGAGCCAGCCAGGAGAGAACCTTCCACGACGACGCCAAAGAAGAAATGAACAACGCGCATGCGCGAAACCTTGCTGATGATCCGGGAAGATTTGAACTAATGAGAGAACCGCGCAGACTCGTTGCAGACATCCCCACGCCGTTTTGCAATTTTCTACACTTACGAGACCACGGACTGCCTCAGGTTGTAAGTAACGGACAAAATAATGTGGGGAACCTACCCAGTGACTTCCCAAAGCTAAGGGTTGACGGTATTAATTTGCAAGAATGGTACCAGCAGCTCCAGGTCGTTTTCATGAAAGAGAATCTGTTATTCTTTATCACTAGTCCCCCAAGAAGACCTTGGACTTTAAAAATAGATTGCTTACACCATAGAGCTTTTTTCTTAATAATAGCTAGTGTATCTCCTGCAATGTATTATAGCATCAAACCTAACCTGACTGTTTCAGAAATTATTCAATGCATGTTTAATTTGTTTCACAGTGACAGTGTAGCTACTACCACAAGAATGTCTAAAGATTTCTTTTCATCTAGAGTGAAACCAGGGGTTTCTATAAGTGAGCATTTAATATCTTTAAACAAAATAAGGGCTGAACTGCATTTGAGGGGGGAAGTGATTTCAGATCAAACAATGAAAAGTGTTATTATTAACTCACTTGATTCATCATGGGACAATTTTATGTCACATTTAGACACTATTAACCTAGGATATCTATCCATAGAAAGTCTATCCAACAAATTGATAGCAGAAGACAATTCAAGAAAAAATCGTTCTAGCAATCACACAGAACACAAACCTCTTAGAAAAGTAGCTTTCCAAGAAAAATATAATGAGTCATATAAATGCTATAATTGTGGATCCAAGGAACACCATAGAAGAGATTGCCCCAGATTCTCAAAAGAAAAACATAGATCAGAACACATGAACAGACACAATTATAGACATTCTTCCATAGATAGACGTAGATATAGAAGCCCACCAAATTATAGAGAAAATAGAGGGGGCAGAGAAAATTCAAGAGATAGAAAATCTGGTTCACTGAATGGACTAAATAAACAAGACAACACAAAACTACAACAAAATGAGAACAATAATTGGCTTATTGATTCTGGAGCAACAAATCACACTACTAATAACAAAAATATATTGTCTTCTTTTGCAGAAGATAAATTTGTGATAAAGGTAGCTAACCAAGATAAGGTTCAAGTATTAGGCAGAGGGAATGTAACTTTGCCTGGTCTAGGAAAAATAGAGGGGGTATTGTTAATACCTGAAATACCTCATAACATATTAAGTGCCATAAAACTAAGTAGAGACTCTGACATTAATATAACTTTCTCAAAGGGAAAAGCAACTTTGGAGAAAAATAAAAGTAATATAGGTACTGTAATGATTAAAGGAGGTCTACCTTACCTAATAACAAAGGAAGAATGGTTACACAATATAGATTCAAATGTAGAAGACTGTGTAGAAATAGATGATGAAAATGTTAGCAACAGTGACAATGATGAATGTAAAATATCTAGTGATCATACTGATACACACAATGTAGAAAAACCAAAAATAGGTAAGCCAATCCATGATGAGTGTGCTCATATCTTACATAGGAAGTTAGGACATGCCAGCTTTCCTGTAGTACAAAAAATGATTGAACACGCAGAAGGTGTCAAAATAAAAAATTGTGAAAACTATTTGGAATGCTCAGTATGTAAATCTACAAAACTGAAAACTAGTCCCAGACCAAGAAAATCCACTAGATCAACTAACAAAATTTTTGACTTAGTACACATGGACCTAGTAGGCCCACTAACTCCATCAATTAATTATAGGAAACGTTACTTTCTGACAATAGTGGATGATTATAGTCGTTATGGGTTTGTTTATACACTGAAACATAAAGATGAAACTTTTCAAAAATTTAAGGAATTTTATAAACGCATAGAAACGCAACATAATATCAGAATAAAACAAATTATGACAGATAGGGGATGTGAATTCATGTCCAAAGAATTCTCCCAATGGTTAAAAGATAGGGGAATGCTACATTATACGTCCAGTCCATTTTCTGCGTTCCAAAATGGAATTGCAGAGAGAAAGAATTCCACGTTACAAACCATGATTAGATGCACATTAGAGGATGCCGGCTTAAGCAAACAATTTTGGTCAGAAGCCTTACATTATTCAAATTACACACAAAATAGGACCTGGTCCAGTGTTATAAATAAAACACCATACGAAATAATGTATAATAGAAAACCAAAATTAGCACATATGCACATCTTTGGAGTCACTGCAGACGTACACATACCTAAACAGTTGAGAAGAAAGGGAGAAAATGTATCCAGGAGACTTAGATTCATGGGATACGAAACTGGTACTAAAGGATATAGATTCATTGATAGCAACAATAAATTTATAGTTTCCAGAACGGCCGTGTTCCATGAACAGGCCAACTGGTCTAAACTACATCTTAATGAAATATTTCCAAATAAACATAAAGAAACAAGATATCATGAGGAAGGAACTGTAGATAAACAAAATATCAACAAACAAAACAAAACAAAAACCTGGACAAATAGTCAACACAAAATAAAGACTGATACACTAACAGAAAAGGAGGCAAGATATATGCATGATAACAATAGCAAACCTGAAAGAATTATTAGGAACAACAGGAATAAGATACCAAATAAATATAAAGATTACGTAATGCATATGGATGGTGAACCCATAACACCTAATACATACGAAGAAGTACTAAAACTTCCTCGTGAAGAAAAAGAAAAATGGGAACTAGCCATGGAAAAAGAAATGAAAAGTTTACGAGGATTAAATGTATTTACACCTACAACTGCACCTAAGGATAAAACAATTATTGGTACCAGGTGGATATATAAAATTAAAAACTTGGAAGAAGGTAATACCCTGTACAAAGCTAGGTTAGTTGCCCAAGGTTATGCACAAAAATATCCAGAGGACTACACTGACACATATTCTCCCACTGTAAGGACAGAGAGTGTCAAAACAGCTCTAGTGGTAGCATCAGCACTCAATCTTGATGTATTCCAATATGACATACAGACTGCGTATCTACACGCAAAGCTAGACAAGGAAATATATGTAAGGGCCCCTCACAGCCAATACACCAACAAAAATGAAATTTGGTTATTAAACAAAAGTCTATACGGATTAAAACAATCCGGTAAAAGATGGTATGATTGTCTAGTAGAAGTACTTAAAACCATGGATTTCAATGCTACCTCTGCTGATAACTGTTTTTTTGTCAAAAAGAGTAATGATCATATTGAATTTGTATTAATTTATGTTGATGACATTTTATATATTGGAAAGCATAAAGAAAAAAGAGAAACTTTTGTAAACAAATTGAATGAACATTTCTCACTGAAATCATTAGGGAAAGTGAACAAATATCTTGGTGTACAAATTAACAAAACTAGAAAAGGATTCAAACTTAATCAAAAAGATAAGATTATAGAACTTTTGAACAAATGTAACTTAACCAATGCTAAACCCTGCGATACTCCTATGCAAACTGATTTTCTCAGAAATACTGATGAATCATCTCCTGAATTTAAGGACAATACGTTTTATAGGTCAATCATAGGTTCACTTCTTTATATATCAAATTGGACTAGACCAGATATAGCCTTACCACTCAATTTACTGTCTAGATATGTCAGCAAACCAACTATGTATCACTGGGAAGCTGTCAAAAGAATTTTAAGATATCTGAAAAATACATTAGATTTTTGTCTAATATTAGAACCTAGTGTTAACGATGAACCAAGACTTGTATGTTACGCTGATGCGGATTGGGCCGGAGACACATCCTGTAGAAAAAGTACATCAGGTTATATTTTCTTTTTAAACAACTGTCCAGTTTATTGGTATACCGGCAAACAAGAACTAGTAGCCACTTCAACAACAGAAGCAGAATATGTTTGCTTATCCAAAGCTGCAAATAACCTTGTATGGTTTAATGATTTGATTTCAGATGTTTGGAAAAAGCCTACTTTACCTTTTGTTATGAATGAAGACAACAAAGCAGCTATTGAAATATCTAGATCAGATGCCATTGGACAAAGGTCCAGACACATAGATATAAAGTTTAAACATGTAAGACAATTGTCTCAGGACGGATTTATAAAAGCAATACACTGTGATACCTCAGAACAAGTGGCTGACATACTGACAAAGCCTTTACCTTCTAAACAGCATAAATATTTGACTTCCAAGCTGAATGTATTGTATTGTCCCGAATCTGAATGTAATTGGTGTTGTATAACTAATCGGCATTTAGAGGGGGATTTGTTAGATATAAATGCCTTATTCTCCAATGTGTAAATAGTATGTATATAGAACATCAAGGGTTAACTTATTCCTTATTTCTTAATGTATTCATGACTCACCACTCCCACTTATAGCTCCACCCATTGTATATATAAGGAGCTACCTTTCCCTATTTGCTCGCTTCTATCTGTGAATATTCAGTGAATATAGAATGCCTATTGTAAATAAAAGGATATATATTTAAACCTTTAACATTTAATGATATTATTGAATCAGATCCTAAATATTGCCACAGTAACATCTGTATATAAGTATGCATGCCCAAATGCTGGATACACTGTCTGAGTCAAGTAGTAAGATTCTGAGAGATGGTGTTTTAATAGAAACTCTTTTCTAACTACCGTGTTTCCCTGAAAATAAGACCCTGTCTTATATTTTTTTGAGCCCTGAAATAAGCACTTGGATTGCCATGCGCTCAAAAGCCCAATTAGGCTTATTATCAGGGGATGTCTTATTTTGAGGGAAACAGGTTATCAACCTTTTTTGTAAACCATTCGGATGCCCAAACTGGAACATAGAAACAGGAAAATCCTGGACAGATTGGGCTGTGTCTTTGATTATAATGGCAGAGTGTCTCGAAATCAGTCTGCTACTATGAAGTTTTCAGTGGAAAATAATGTAATTCTCAGGCTACGTTGTAGACCAGAGACAAGCCAGCTTTGTGTGACCATGCTTCTCTTTAATACTGCTTATTTTACTGAGCTTTGACCCCAAGAGCCAGGAGAGTATAGTGGTGTGCCCAGAGGGTACAGAATTAGAATTGTAAATCTTCTTTCTCCACATTTTTTCATTATTTTAATAAAATGGGTAGGCTTAGTTTTTGCTTTAAAAAGAATTGGTTAGCACTTTGAGAGCATGCTGTTGTAAAAAGGCAGGGCCACCCCTGCCTTAGATCTATTGTGTAGAATCAGTTGATTTTAGGACGGGGCAAATTATCCCTTATATCAGGGATGTCAAATTTGGGTCATCCTGGAGGTGTCACGTGACGTATTGGGACTTTTTTCCTCTACGCTAAGCTGGGCGTGGGCGTGGCCAGCGCGTGAGGCATCAGGCCTGCAGGCCATAAGTTTGACATCCCTGCTGTTATGTATTGATACATTTCAGCGGGAATTTCAAACCTGCCTAAGTTACTGATTGGCTGACAGCCTCTCCGGGATTGTATATAAGGAGGGCTGCAGCCTCAGAGTTTTTGCTGAAGTCTCACTGTATATTAAAGAGCTGTTGTCACTTGCTTGCTTGTGCCTCTCGTTATTCCCGGACCACTTCATTGGCGACGAAGGTGGGATTGAGGCCACAAGAAGCGAACCAGTGAGACCACGAGCTTCAGCTAGGCGACGAGGCGAACTACAGGAGGCATACCGAACATGTCTGCCTACGTTCCGCCCAAGCCTTTTGATCCGGCCCGTAAAAAATGGGTCTCGTACCTAACGAGGTTTGAGTGGTCGCTAGAAGCCAGCGACATGCAGGGGCTCTCCGCTAATCGGAAGAGGGCCCTCTTCCTAAGCCACTGTGGACCGGATGTGTTCGAGATGGCGGAGTCACTTTGTGAGCCAACGCCGGTCCAGACCATTTCCTGGGACACCCTGATGGCAACTCTTCGGGCTCACTACGCTCCTGTACCCTCCAAGTTCGTGCAACGATACCAACTAAGACAACGCGTGCAACGAGAGGGAGAACCGGTCAGCGCTTACATGGCGAGCCTGCGTAAAGCCGCAACACATTGCGACTATAGGGACTTGGACGATGCGCTGCTTGAGCAGCTAATCTGTGGCGTTCGAGACATAAGACTGCAAAGGCGACTACTCGCCAAGCCTGATCTAATGCTTGCTGGAGCCCTAGACGAGGCCAGGACTCATGAAGCTTCCACTAAAGCCACAGAGACGCTGCAGCGTCCGCTGACCTGCAAGGACAATCCCAAGTCTACACCAGTGCACAGGGAAGACGCCGGTTCCAGCTCGGAGTCCGAGTCTGATGAGGACGTCTTCCGCACAGAGCACCAAAGAAAAGACGCAGGCAGCCCCTGGCGTAACTGCCCCAGCTGTGGCGGGCATCATGATAGACTGTCCTGCAAATACAGAGAGGCTGTTTGCAGGCGTTGCGAGAAAAAAGGGCACTTGGCGCGAGTCTGTAGAGCCATTCTGCCCAGAAAACACCAACCACGTGAGCGCCGCAGCCAACCAGAATCAACGCACCAAAAGCATCCAATGAGAGAAGGCGGCGCTAAAAAACGGTGCGAATTTGAACCGCGAGATGGCCGCAGCATACACGTCAACCAGGCCAGCACGACAATCGAAGACAAGGTCAGCACGGTGGTCGAAATCAACGGCAAGCCATGCTCCATGGAGATTGACACTGGATCAGCTCTCTCCATAATGTCGTGGGCGACCCTAAAGACCATCCTGCCGTCATTCCGGAAGGACCAGCTCTCCAAACAGAGACTGCGCATCCTAGACTACCAGGGGAACCGAGTCCCCGTCGAAGGAGTAGGCACGTTCCGAATCACCTACGGAGACTTCGAAAAAGACCTGCCGCTAACCGTCGTCACAAAGCAGCTGCCCAGCCTCCTGGGCATGGGGTGGTTCCGAGCCCTTGGCATGGGTTTCACCGGTGTCCACCAGATGTCCAAGCCGTCACTAAAGGACAGTCTCCTGACCGAGTTCCAGGACGTCTTCGGGGACACGTTGGGCAAGTGGGGACCCCTATCTCCCTAAATGTAGACCCCAACATAGCCCAAATAAGACTTAAAGCCAGACGGGTGCCCTTCGCATTGAAACCAAAAATCGATGCAGAACTGGACAAATTAATTAAGCAAGGGGTGTTGGTCCCCGTTGACCATGCGAAATGGGAAACCCCCATAGTGACCCCAGTTAAGTCTGACAGCTCTATCAGAATTTGCGCCAACTACAAGTGCACGATCAACAAGGCTTTGCAGCCAAGCACCTATCCGGTGCCGATCGTGCATCATCTACTACACTCCCTGGGGCTCGGAAAATTTTTTGCCAAATTAGACCTAGCACAGGCCTATCAACAATTACCCGTTGACGACGCCACGGCAGAGGCGCAAACAATTGTGACTCACAGGGGTGCATTCAAATGCACCAGGCTCCAGTTTGGGGTGAGCGTTGCACCCGGCCTATTTCAAAGCACCATGGAGTGCCTCTTGCAAGGGCTCCTGGGGGTGGTGCCCTATTTTGACGACGTTTTAATCAGCGCCCAAGATGAACGTCAACTAGGGGACAGAGTGAGGAACGTCCTAACCAGATTTAGGGAAGCGGGACTTAAACTAAAAAAGAATAAGTGCATGATCGCTGTCCCCTCTGTCGAATTTTTGGGGTACAGGGTGGATGGCACAGGCATCCACCCCACCGAAAGCAAGGTGAGAGCTATCAAGAGTGCACCAGCCCCCAAAACCAAATCGGAGCTCCAAGCCTTCCTTGGACTGCTCAACTTTTATTCAATGTTCTTAAAAAACAAGGCTACCATCGCAGACCCCCTGCACAAACTGTTAGGGAAGAACGTTCCATGGGTTTGGGGTAAAGCAGAGGCAGCCGCTTTTGAGGCTGTAAAGAAACTTTTGTCTGAGGATAGTTTCCTCATTCAATACAACTCAGCGCTACCGCTTGTATTGGTTTGTGACGCCTCC
This sequence comes from Pantherophis guttatus, assembly GCF_059756535.1. NCBI lineage: Eukaryota > Metazoa > Chordata > Lepidosauria > Squamata > Colubridae > Pantherophis > Pantherophis guttatus. The sequence continues at coordinate 139,121,665 of NC_142064.1, read as the reverse complement.
CCCTTTGGAGTTGGTGCCATCCTAGGCCATAGACTGCCGAACGGCCTAGAGGCGCCCATTGCGTTTTACTCTCGCACTCTGTCCAGCGCAGAGCGCAACTATAGTCAGTTGGACAGAGAGGCTCTGGCTGCAATTGCGGGGGTTAAAAAATTCCATGAATATCTCTATGGCCGTCAATTCGAACTGGTGACAGACCACCGGCCCTTGCTGGGACTTTTGGCCGGTGACAAGCCCACCCCCGCTGCCCTGTCCCCACGCTTGACCAGGTGGGCCATCTTCCTATCGGCCTATTCGTACCAGCTTGTCCATCGACCAGGACGGACCTTGGGCCACGTGGACGCCCTCAGCCGCTGTCCCCTGCCCGAACTGCTTGCTAACCCCACGCCGGAAGCCCCTGTCCTTTTGATTGACGCTATGACTTTGGGACCTATCTCCTCTTGCGAGGTGGCTAAAGCCTCTGCTAGAGACCCTGTGATTCGTACTGTGATGGGTTGGGTCCTTAAGGGGTGGCCGGTCAAGGTGGATGGTGGGGATTATCAGGGTTATGTTAACAAACGTAATGAATTGTTTATCCAAGGGGGTTGCTTGTTGTGGGGTGATAGGGTGGTGGTACCAACGAAACTGAGAACGAGGGTCTTGGAGTTACTGCACGAAGGGCACCCAGGGATAGTTCGGATGAAAAGCTTAGCCCGCAGTTACGTATGGTGGCCCAACATGGACCAAGTCATCTCCGAGTGGGTGGGGAGGTGCAGGCCCTGCCAGGAATCTCGCCCCGATCCCCCGGTAGCGCCCATCCGAGAGTGGGAGAAACCAAAAGGGCCATGGGGGAGGATCCATATTGATTTTGCCGGGCCCTTCCACAGGCAAACATTTTTAATTGTAGTCGATGCCTTTTCAAAATGGCTCGAAATAATACTAATGTCTTCAACCACAGCCGAAGCAGTCATTAAAGCTCTTCGGAAACTATTCGCTACCCATGGGCTACCGGATACTCTAGTATCTGACAACGGCCCTCAATTCACAGCGACCCTGTTTGAGAGCTACCTGGCCGGACTGGGCATTCGCCATGCCCTGTCGGCCCCTTTCCATCCGGCTTCTAATGGCCTTGTTGAACGTTTCGTAAGAACGGCCAAAGAAGCATTGTCCAGGCTAGACAACGGAGACTGGCAGGCTAGGATAGACCAATTTCTAGCAGTCCAGCATGCCACACCATGCACGGCTACAGGGAGAAGCCCAGCCAAACTCCTCATGGGCAGGAAGCTTCAGTGCATTTTAGACAGGCTTCACCCTAACTACTCACATGAGAATTTTAAGGGAGAGACCACCCGACTAAGACAGTTCCAGGTCGGGTCCCCGGTGTTCGCTCGCAATTATGCCAGCGGACCTCTATGGGTTGCAGGAACCATAGTGGGCATAACGGGCCCAAAATCTTACACGGTAGACATTGGGGTAGACAGAATTTGGAAACGCCACATAGATCAACTAAGGAGGCGAATAGTCAGCGAGGCAAACATCAACTTAGACATCTCCGAGCCTAACTGCAACAACTTTCCCAAAACAGCTAACTCAAGCCCGGGTTCGAGGGAATACTTAGCTGACAAGCCCTGGTTCCAGCGCTGCCCCAGCGAGTCGCCACTCCCAGCCGGGGATAACCACGCCCCGGATAAAATCCAGGAGGTTCCATTGGCGGAGCCGGGAGAGACAGAGAGTCCCTCTGACCAGCTCGACGCCCCACCAAACACTGAACTGCGCAGGTCAACTAGAACGAGAACTCGCCCTGGTCACCTGCGAGATTTTGTGTGTACTTATGTAAATGTTTGATTGTTAGTGCCTTCTGGGAAGGGAGGGGTATTATGTATTGATACATTTCAGCGGGAATTTCAAACCTGCCTAAGTTACTGATTGGCTGACAGCCTCTCCGGGATTGTATATAAGGAGGGCTGCAGCCTCAGAGTTTTTGCTGAAGTCTCACTGTATATTAAAGAGCTGTTGTCACTTGCTTGCTTGTGCCTCTCGTTATTCCCGGACCACTTCACCTGCCTTACATGATCCCTCAGTTTTACATGGAAGACTATAAATTCTATAGCCTCGCTTTAGCCAAATGGCTAAACACATGAGTAGACCAACCCCCCCCCCAAAAAAACCAACAACAACTTCAGCCCCCACAGTCCATACTGCCAAATCATACCAAGTTCCAAGTTTTCTTTGGCACTTAAAACAAGTAGTAATCCTGCAGTAGAAGGCAGTAAAGCCTTACTGCCTATTAATAGCAACCTATGAGTAATTCTACTGAAGTGCTATTCATCATATCCAAATGAGTGTGAACTGGGGAAATTATCACTTAGCCTTTAATCAGCAGCAGGCAGGACATGTTCACACCAGATAACGCAGCAGCCATAGCTCAATATGTATAGAAAAAAAAATATTTGCCGGAATTATAGAACAAAGACATATTTTATCTTATTCTGTTTTGTAGCAAATTTCCCCAATCAGTATCCTTTTGAGATGTTGGGCTTCAGTCCTCATAATATCACTGGTCATGCTAGTGTGGGATGAGGGGAGTCCAGCACATCTGGAGTTTGTCAGCTTGAGGAAGGCTGGTTTTAGGACCTCAGAGTACAAAAGGGTTTAATCTGAGTAGTAGGAATTTCCCTTCTGTTCCTCTTTTATCTAGTCCCAACATTTTCTTCCTTTCTTATCTCAGATCTTGAGCAATGGCTTAAGCAAAGGAATCTTTAACTACCTTTCTAGAAGTGAAAAGAGGCACTGGTCTTCTGCTGCTTTAGCACATGGATCTGTGCAGCATCTAAAAAGAAATGCTATCCAAACCCTTAACTCTGCCCTGCACCTAAGAGGAGGCCACTCATAATCCGAAATCACAGCATCTAGTTTAGCCTTATTGCAGTTATGATCCTCATTTGGCTATCTTTGAAGACTCTTTGGGAATTCTAGTTGTTTCAGAATGCAACTGTACAAAGGATGTTTGCCCGTGGCATCGTATTATAGCACTTAGCAATAGCACATGGTGGCTCCCTAAGTGGCTCAGTGGCTAAGATGCTGAGCTTGTCGATCAGAAAGGTCGGCGGTTTGAATCCCTTGTATAGATCTCCTGCGTGAGCAGGGGGGTTGGACTAGATGACCTCCAAGGTCCCTTCCAACTCTGTTACTGTTACATAAACTTATATACTGCTTCACAGTGCTTTATAGCCCTCTCTAAGCGGTTTACAGAGTCAGCCTATTGCCCCCAACAATCTAGGTCCCCATTTTAATGACCTTGGAAGGATGGGAGGCCAAGTCAACCTTGAGCCTGGTGAGATTTGAACTGCCAAGTTGCTGGCAGCCAGCAGTCAGCCAAAGCAGCCTGCAATACTACACTCTAACCACTGCATCAGCACTGTTCTTCTGCCTTGTATGGCCATCCTATGTATCCATTTGTTTGGAGTGTTTGGAAATGGTTACCGTACGGACTGTGCCTCCTGTGCCTATCAGTTTGCTTGCTCCTACACATCTATACTCCAACTAAGATCTGTTTTATGTCATCAAGTGTAGCAAAAGCTCAGTTGATAGGGACAAGAAAAAAGAAAGTTTTCAGATCATGGGCTTCTTTGTGCCTTTAGCCTCACTTGGCCTCTTCTATTACTGTTAGTTTCTCCAGAAATGAAGGCCCTTTGGGAGATATATATCCCAGTATCTCTTTCTCATTTTATCCTGGTTTTTTCTGAATGTAAAATGTGACCCTGTTGTTTGCTGCTGCACATACTACTTGGTGTAAGTTGTGGGGATCATATATTTCCCAACTAATTTATTCTGAAGCTTGCCAAGGCCAACTAGGGCAGAATGCTCAGAGATCTGAGTGAGAGAAATTCTTGACAATCCCTAGCAATGCTGATTTGTCTAGTTGTGCATCTAGAGCAAGGGTGTCAAACTCGATTTCATTGAGGGCCTCATCAGGGTTGTGTTTTACCTCAGGGGGGGCAGGGGGGCGTGACTGGGGTGGGCATGGCCAGCTTGACATCACTCATGTTGGGGGTGCCTGGGGTGGCCCAAGCACTCTGACAGGCTCCCGAGCTCCATTTTTGCTGGCAGAGGCACCGCAGGCCGGTCGTTTGCTGCTTCCAGGGCAGCCCCGCGAGCCAGATCTAAGCACCCCATGGCCACTGGCCAGATCCATCCTGTGGGCCTTGAGTTTGACACCCCTGGTCTGGAGTTACCTATGAGGCTGGTACAAAATGTGCAGCACTGGATTTCTTTTTGAGGATAATGAAAAATGCTCTAGTAGCAAAGGCAGACAGAAACCAAAATGATTCCAACCAAGAATCTTAGATACATATATAGAACCTTCAAGCCAAAAAAGAGCCTTGGTAGTACAGGGGTTTAAGGCACTCTGTTATTAAGCTGGTTATTAAGATTAAGACCAGCTGCCTGCAATTACTGCAGGGTTCGAATCTCGCCAAGGCTCAAGGTTGACTCAGCCTTCCATCCTTTCTAAGGTAGGTGAAATGAGGACCCAGTTTGTGGGGGCAATAAGCTGACTTTGTATAAATATACAAAAGGATGAAGGCTATTGCTGAGCACATTGTAAGCCGCCCTGAGTCTTCGGAGAAGGGCGGCATATAAATCTAATTAAAAAAAAAAAAAGTTCAAAGTTAATACACCTGTTCTTAAATTCAAGCTGCCCAAACTCCAGAAAATTCAGAAACAAGTATTTTAAGTGTCCTTCAGATCAGAAGCTTAAAGGGTATTTATTTGTTTGTTGATCAAATGTATATGCCTACCCATCTCACAAAAAGTGACTCTGGGCAGTCTACAACCAGTGATTAAAACAGTAAGTATATAAAAACAATAATTTTTTTTAATTTTTTTTTTAAAAAAACCTGGCACAAGAGAGAATATACTATAGTGAAGCCATCTCAGGATTTCACTAGCACCATGGACCCCACCAGGCCTGACAACAGAATCAGATCTTAAGAAACCTTTGGAATATTATTATAAGAATAAGGACAATATTATAAGAATAAGCAAGTCCTGTTGGAGATAACAATACTTCGGCCCAATCAGGGAATGCTCTAAATACATGCATTGTAAAGTACCATATTTTTCGCACTATAAGACGCTCCAGACCATAAGATGCACCTAGCTTTTGGGGAGGAAAACAAGAAAAAAAAATCTGCCTCTGCCTCCCAGCAATTTGCCTCCTTACAGCAAGCAGCAAACTGCCTGGTCAGCTTCAGCACAGCCTGATTTAGCACGAGCAGCTGATTGGCGGTTGGATCGGTCTCACGGAATACTGCCGATCAGCTGTTCCAGGTTGCAGGGATTGCCGCCGCCCATCGCTGCCATTGCTACCCATTGCCACCACCTATTGCCGCCTCCACGTATCCCATTTTCAACCTCCACACGCCCCATTTTCGGCCTCCATGTGTCCCTTTTTCAGCCTGTTCCAGGCGGCAGGGATTGCTGCCACCTATCACTGCCAATCGCCTATTGCTGCTGAATGGTGGCAGAGGCAATGATCCCCATCGCCTGGAATGGGCCAAAAATGGGACGTGTGAAGGCCAAAAATGGGGCATGCGGAGGCGGCGATAGGCAGTGACAGCGGCGATGGGCAGCAGCAATTCTCACAGCCTGGAACAGCTGATCAGTGGTATTCTGTGAGACCGATCCAACCGCCAATCAGCTGCTCACGCTAAATCAGGCTGTGCTGAAGCTGACCAGACTTTTGCTGTTTTCTGCAAGGAGGCAAATTGCTGGGAGGCAGTGGCCAAAGGCTGGGGGCCAGCAGATGAGTGGAGCTTTGGCAACATTTGCCCTATAAGACACACAGACATTTCCACCCACTTTTGGGGGGGGGAGTGCATCTTATAGACGGAAAAATACAGTATATGTTTCTCAGCATTCAGTGTATTTTGCAGTTAAGAGGGAGATATAAGTCCTCCTGCTATTAAAATCTACTTGGAATTGAACCCAACTTCTGGTAACTATATGGGCAGTTCCTGGTAATCCTGACAGCAATACAAAATGTTTGCCATGATTTTCCTCCAGATTGTTTTTTCTTCAACTTTCCCATACAGCATTTAGCTTTAGGTCTTCCTGGTAAGCACTAACCAGAGGTTGACCATCTTCAGGTGAAGATTAGCTAAGTTCAGCTAAGTGCTGCCACCTGCTGTGTCCCCTACCAAGACCAATGTATTTATGATTGGTATGTACCATACTGCTAATAGCAGGAGCTTTTATTACAAGGTGAAGAACGCTTTTACTCTAAAAACAGCTCCATTCTATCAGTGTTAATCTATTGGAGAGGCCAAAAATGGATAATAACATCTACTTGTCTCCTTGACACTCCCTTCTCTTTCTAATAACCTTTCTCTCTTTTCTCTTCATCCAGTAAGCTGCCAAATGGAGGATAGTTTATGGTTGCCAGATGTCTAAACCAAGAGCCTGCAGACAGCCACTAATATTCTGATTTACTAAATATTGTCTGTAAAATCATTTTTAAAAGGCATGCATTAATGTTAATATCATACATAAATATGACTATGGATGAACTAGAATGAAATATAGAGAAGGAAGGAGGGAGGGAGGGAGGGAGGGAGGGAGGGAGGAAGGAAGGAAGGAAGGAAGGAAGGAAGGAAGGAAGGAAGGAAGGAAGGAAGGAAGGAAGGAAGATGGGTTTAGCATAAATTTACATACTTTCCACAAGAGAAAAAAATAGCATTTATTTATTTATTTATTTATTTATTGGTTCGATTTATATGCCACCCTTCTCCGGAGACTCAGGGCATCTTACAATGGGTTAAGCAATAGTCTTCATACTTTTGTATATACCTGCTTTCGGGGCCCCCTAAGCAGTGTTCTTTTTTTTTTTTTTTCTACAAAGTCATCTTATTGCTCCCACAATCCGGGTCCTCATTTTACCTACCTCGAAAGGATGGAAGGCTGAGTCAACCTTGAGCCTGGTGAGATTTGAACTTGCAGGAATTGCAGGCAGCTGGTACTATTTAACAGCACTTTAGTCTGCTGCGCCACCAAGGCTCTTCAAGGCATTCCAAGTAACTTATAAATAACTACAATTATTGTTAATTCCATTAAATCTTCTTGAAGCCCTCAGCATGGTACATGTTAGCTAGCTGTGTCTCTGAAACACAAGGCCCTTCTACCATCACTCTTCATCTTCCCTCCCCATCATTTGAATCTTTGATTTCCATCCCCCTCCTCCCAACATGTAATGCATCAACCCAAACTGGTACAAAGGAGTAGCAAAGCTGCTTTCCAGGTTTTAAAGCAAACTTACCCCCTTTCTATTATGGCCTCAGGAAAATCTAATGCTACTGACCACCGATGGGCTATCTGTATGTGCTGTGAAAAGAAAAGAAAAGCATTAATCAACCAATTAAATTAAGTGTTCCCTTATATATTAACAATAGTTTGCCTCCCTCCCCCTTAGTCCTCTGTCCTTCCTAAAATAAAATAAGACACTTGTCTTAGTGAGCCTGGATAGCTCTGCGGACAAGGCACTGTAATTTAACACCAGCTGTCTGCAATTAAAGTACGTTCGAATCTTGCCAGGCTCAAGGTTGACTCAGCCTTCCATCCTTTCTAAGGTAGGTAAATTGAGGACCCAGTTTGTGGGGGCAATAAGCTGACTTTGTATAAAATATACAAAAGGATGAAGGCTATTGCTTAATGCACTGTAAGCTGCCCTGAGTCTCCGGAGAAGGGCGGCATATAAATCAAATTTTTTTAAAAAAAGACACTACAATTTACGGCCTCTCATTGTGAATATAAAAAAAATTAAAGGAAAAGTTATCAACAGGAATGTGTACTTTAGTCTGATAGTGATCTTTAAATAGTAGTGTTTTTTAAGAATGGTATTTAAGAAGAAAAGCGAGCCAGTTTGGTACACTGGTTAAAGCATCAGGCTAGAAACCCAAAAAACATCAGTTTGAGTCCTACTGTAGGCAAAGCCAGCTGGGTGCCAGTCCCTCTCCCTTAGCCCTGAGAAGGAAGCAAGGGCAAATCCCTTGTGAAAACCCTTGTCAAGAAAACTGCAGTGATTAGTCCCAGCAGTTGCCCAGATCAACACATTGATATGACACATAGAAAAAGGAAGGAAACATTCTGGTAAGTAGAGGAAGTGGGCAGGACTAGCTACCAGAATGCATTGAATTGGTTACCTCCGCAGAGATGCCTGGCCTGACCTGTTTGATCACGCCAATAATAAAATATGCTAAAACATACAATTTTAAATATAACTACCTCACGTTTATTTTGCTAAGTACAGAATTCCCATTTTGCACAATTCAGGGCCATAGGGAAGTGGCAATGAGTCATACAGGTTGAAGTCCATATCTGTTGGAATTGCTAAGATTGAAAAACTGCTCCAGTTGCTTTCATAAGTATTACATTCACCTCAGTGGTGGGTTGCTCCTGGTTCGGTCCGGTTCTATAGAACCGGTAGTAAAACCGGTGGAAGGCTCCACCCACCCGCCACAACGTCATCATGGGTGATCTAAGCACACAGAAGCACGCGTGCATGGGCACTCCCATTGCAAACCAGTAGTAAAAGTAAGTGGAACTCACCCCTGATTCACCTACATTCTAAATATTTGTGCAGATTTGTTAACTTATTGGGCCACTCTTAAGTACCAAGTTCTGCATGGATCAACTCCTTGGGTTTTTTGAAAAATGTATTGTTAAGGGACAAGAATAAGCAAGTTGTGGCCTCAAGGCTCCATAAAATTTCTAAATCCATTTTTCATGAGGGCCTCGCCAATATTCACCACTGAAATTTCAAAAATGAGTGGAATAATTGTCTCCTGTTTTAAGAGGGAAGCACACACTTCAAAGAACTTTGACATAACTTTCAAAAGAAAGATAACCTACAGCTAACATGGCCCCAAACTGGAAAAGAAAGTCCTACCTACCTACACATGATGGAACCACTCTCATTTTGCACCATAGCCTCATCCATTGTAGTCTTCATCTCCATCAAACGTATCATGTGGATGTGGGTTTTCAGGTAGCAAAGGGATGTCAATCTATTAAAAAGGCTGCTTGCTCCAAGACTGGTTTAAGAAGGATGAAAAAAGGCAGAATAAAGGCTTTAGATCGGCTTATTGACACTGTAGGAAGATAATATTAGTGGTAAAATGCTAGAACTTAGAGAGTAAGTCAGATTTGTAAGATTGTAACCAAAATAGATACAGCTTTCCTGTGGGTGATTTCATGGCCTGGTTTACCTAGCAGGAATGACAACAGTCTTGCAAGTCTACCCCATCTTCCTTCCCTGAATCAGGAGATGCCTACCTGAGCTGCTTCGAAATTTATTTTTATTTATTTTATAAAATTTGTATGCCGCCCTATCTCCAAGGACTCAGGGCGGCTCACAACGACAATCAACCAAGCAACAGTTAAAAACAAAAAATATACACAAAAAATAAAAAAGTTTTAAAAAATTAAAATATACTACCCCATCAGTCCAGGCCAGGGAACATAAATAGCCAGGTTTTCAATTCACGGCGGAAGGTGAGAAGGTCAGGGGCCAACTGGAGCCCCAAGGGAAATTAATTCCAAAGGGTGGGGGCGCTCACAGAGAAGGCTCTACCCCTGGGGGTCGCCAGCCGACATTGTCTAGCTGATGGCACCCTGAGTAGGCCCTCTCTGTGAGAGCGCACCGGGCGATGGGAAGTTGACGCTGGTTGCAGGTGGTCCAACAAATAGCCTGGGCCTAAGCCATGAAGGGCTTTATGGGTTAAGACCAGCACCTTGAATCTCACCTGGAGGACAACCGGCAACCAATGCAAGCCGCGCAGGAGTGGTGTAATATGGGAGTATCGGGTCCCTCCCGCAACAACCCGCGCAGCCACATTCTGTACCAGCTGAAGCCTCCGGGTGGTCTTCATGGGCAGCCCCAGGTAGAAAGCATTGCAGTAGTCGATCTGGGAGGTGACTAGCACATGAGTGACTGTGTGTAGGGCATCTCGGTCCAAGTATGGGTGCAACTGGCGCACCAGGCGAACCTGGGCAAACGCCCCCCTGGTCACGGCCGTGATATGACCCTCCAAACTCAGCCGTGAATCCAAGAGGATGCCCAAGTTGTGCGCCCTGTCTACAGGGGGGCAACACCTCGCCCCCAATAGACAGCGTTGGAACTTCTTGCTCGGCCCGACATGCCGGTATCCACAGCTACTCGGTCTTGGCCAGGTTGAGTCGAAACCTGTTACTCCCCATCCAGATCCGTACTGCTTCCAGGCACCGGGACATCACATCGAGGGCATCACTGGGCTGGTTCCGGGTGGATATAAAAAGCTGGGTATCATCAGTGTACTGATGATACCCCACCCCAAAACCACGGATGATCTCTCCCAGCGGCTTCATGTAAATGTTGAACAGAAGGGGTGAAAGGACCGACCCCTGGGACACCCCACAAGTGAGGGGCCTCATGGCCGACCTCTGCCCCCCTGCCAACACCGCTTGCGTATGACCCGAGAGGTAGGAGGCGAACCTCCATAAAACGGTGCCGCCCACTCCCAACCTCTCGAGGCGTCGCAGCATGATACCATGATCGATGGTATCAAAAGCTGCCGAGAGATCTAATAGGACCAGGACCGAGGAATGACCCTTGTCCCGAGCCCTCCAGAGAGCATCCACCAGTGCGACCAATGCCGTCTCCGTGCTGTAACCAGGCCTGTAACCCGATTGGCATGGATTGAGGTAATCTGCTTCATCCAGGGCCACCGGAAACTGATGTGCCACCACGCTCTCAACAACCTTTGCCAAAAAACGAAGGTTGGAGACCGGACGAAAGTTGCCCAAAATGGTTAGATCCAAGGCAGGTTTCTTAAGGAGGAGCCTAACCACCACCTCCTTCAAATCTCATTTCTCAGGATTTAAAAATATTTCCTTTAGCCTAGTTAATGGTTCTTGCATATTTCTATCAAGTTCATCTTCCCAACTCTCTACAGACCTATGGGAAACAAGAACAGCTGTCATTCATATGATGCTTTGCATGTCTATTTCAGCTATAGTAAACGGAATTTTGGAAATAAATTTCAGTTTACTATTTCCAAACATGACTGAGATATAGGGGTGAAATGCTCCTGGTTCGGACCGGATCGCCCGATCCGGTAGCAATGGAGGCGGGTGGTTTGGAGAACTGGTAGCAAAAATCCCTGCCCTCCCCCCATGCCCAGCTGAGCCACACAATCATCAGAGGCTTTTTTTTTAACTTTTAAAAGCATTTTTTCTTCAACTTCTTCAGCCAAAAAATGCTTTTAAAAGTAAAAAAAAAAAGCCTCTGATGATCGCGCGGCTCAGCTGGGATCATCAAAGGCTTTTAAAAGAAAAAACCCTTTTTTTCTTTTAAATGCCTCTGATGATCCAAGCTGAGTTGCCTGATCATCAGAGGCTTTTTAAAAAACCTCTGCAGATCAGGCAACTCAGCTGGGATCGTCAGAACCTTTTGAAAGCATTTTTTTACAACCTCTTCGCTGAAGAGGTTGTAGAAAAAATGGTTTTAAAAGTAAAAAAAAATGGCCATGCCCACCCAGTCACATTACCACCATCACCACCAAGCCACACCCACAGAACCGGTAGTAACAAATTTTAGATTTCACCACTGCCTAATATATTAACTAGCATGGATGAATTTTATGGGAATATTCCCTCCTTTTGGATAATGAATTTTCTTCATAAAGGTAAAGGTAAAGGTAAAGGTTCCCCTCACACATATGTGCTAGACTCTAGTTCCCAACTCTAGAGGGCGGTGCTCATCTCTGTTTCTAAGCTGAAGAGCCAGCGCTGTCTGATGACGATTCCATGGTCATGTGGCCGGCATGACTAAACGCCGAAGGTGCACGGAACACTGTTACCTTCCCACCAAGGTGGTCCCTATTTTTCTACTTACATTTTTACATGCTTTCGAACTACTAGGTTGGCAGAAGCTGGGACAAGTAACAGGAGCTCACTCCGTTTCGCGGCGCTAGGGATTCGAACCGCAGAACTGCCAACCTTTCTGCTCGACAAGCTCAGTGTCTGAGCCACTGAGCCACCGCGTCCCCTTTTCTTAATAGAAATGCATATAACAAGCATATGTATTATTTCAGTTTGGCCAAAATACTTGGAAAAAGGTAATATAGATTGTTCTACCAAGATTTAGCAAGAAGATATTTTCAGAGAAGATAAACAATTGGGAAGAAAAGAGAGTGTCTTTCAGTCCACAGAATGATATGGAAAGGTTATCAGGCCCTCCTTTGTGCAATTAAGAGTAAAACAAAGATAATTTACTTTTGGAATTAAGTCCTGATCATCAACTGATAACAAAAATGTAGCACAGTGGTAGGACATCTAATGCCCTTCAAGTATCTTTTATTTCAAGCCCAATCAGCCTAGCTGCCATGATTAATGGCAATGGTTTATAGAACTTGTAGTCTAAAACATTAGACCAGCACCAGGTTATAGTTAGACAGACTGATATATATCTGATCCTTTTATTGCCACTTTGCGGGCAGATTTTTGTTCTGGCAGATTTATATCTGTTTTTTAATAAAATGCCTCAGCATAAATCGGCTGTTTCATTTAAGGCAGAGGGAGTTGAATTTTTTTCTGAAAATATATGAGGTGTTTGAGATTTGTTTCTCTTTTTTTCCCCTCAACAAATACACCGCACTTACTTAAGACAGAGTGGGACACTCCTTAAGAGGTTGCTACTTCTTTGCAGTGGTCCCTGGAGTAACTATACAACTACTTAATTGCATTGACTATATTAGTGGCACAAGGAGGTAGAAAAACGGTTATAGCACATAACTCTCTGGAGGGAACTTAATAATTTCATAGAGCTGTTAGAAGAGGCGAGAAGCAGTATTACAATGACATGTATTAAGACACTGGAGATGCAAACAGATGTAGAAAAACAAGGAAAGGCTTCAGAAAGAATCCCAGACTCTGAAGGAGGTTCCAACCATGAATTGATATGCTAAAGGATGCCAATGGACAGATAGTAAATGAAAGATGATCAAACAAAGATAGAAGGAGTAGATGAAATTCTGTACTGAAGACATGCCAGCGTCCAAGTGCTTAGAAGATATTCCTTATTTACAAGAACCTCTGGTGTTAGAAGATAGTTTGATCAGCACTCAAGTTGGAAGGCTATAGGAATTGATGGAACATCTACAAAAATACACCAAACTAGAGAAGAAGAATCATTAGAAGAACCAACCCTGTGATGTCGCATTAATAACCTACATTTGATTATGGTAGTCCCTTTTATGATATTATAACTGCCTCACATTGTTCAATCCATCCTGCCTGCCCCAAGTCTAAAGTTTGCTGATAAACTGCAGGCTTGGGTGCCGTGCCCATGACTTTCCCCAGACCTATCTCCTGGATACCCCCCTCCCTTCCCCACCAAACCAGATCAAGACACCAAACCTTTCAAAATCACCAAGTGGCCTCTGGTGGATTTAATATATTGAAATGATTTATAGCCAGGCTTTCCTCTGGAAAGTGGATTTCAGAATTTATTTGCTGTCGATTGCCATTTGTTATCTAGCACAGGATATTAGGAGCTTCTATTTTCCCATTTCTTTCCTAAGAATGTCCTGGAAATTCAGTAGGGTTCCGAGGAAGAGGAGACACCACACGATGAACTAATGAACGAAGAGGCAGTCACCTCCTTTATTTCCATTTGACTGAACCAACTCTTGTTTCCCTGGCCACATTCTTTGCACACACAAAAATGCTCACAGATCTTCTGGAAGCCAAATTCGAGCTGAGGTGCTGGTAGGGGGATGAAAGAGCCCACAGCCATGTTTTTGTGCTGCTGGTGCTTGAAAGTGTAGCTCCTTATTGCTGGTGACATTTGAATTTGGCGTTTGAAATGTTTCAGTTCTTTGTTTTGACACATTGATGTTTGAAGCAACTGGGGAGGGAGTTAACTTTCCCTCCTGTAATTGCTGCCAGATTGAGAACCTCCTTCTCTTGCAGCCCTCCAGGGGATCCTGTCACAGGCTCAGTGGAGATCATTAGCAAGTGATGCGGGAGCGCCAAGCTCCTGATGCAGTTTGGGTAAGGGAGGAGGAGGGAAAAGTTGTAACACAAAGCCAGGCTGTGCTGGGGAGACTCTGATTCATGGGTCACATTAAATTGAAGTGGTAGCGCTTAAGTAATAAACAAGCAAATTCCAGTAACCAACAGTTAAGGGTAAGGGAATTTTTTTCACCAAGGGCTTCAAAAGAACCCCAAATTTGTTCACTATGAGCAGAATGTTGGAGAAGGGCTTTAGAGCAAAAGCCTCCAGTCAGCTCAACAGAACATCTTCAAGAGCCTGCAAATGGACCAAGACTGGTTCAGACCCTTTTGTTATGGACTAATATACACTTTTATCTGGGGACAAGGGAGCCTGTTGTGTGAAGCTAGTTGTTAATTAAAAAAAAAAATGGGGTGTTTTTTTTTTTGGTCACAGCATATAGTGCAAATTCAGCAGTCATTTATTCAGTGAACCATGGCTAAGTAAATTATGACTTGGTCTTCTATGGGAACCTAGTCATTGTCAAATGCAGTGCTGGTGTTAGGATGCTAATAGCCTCTTCAAGTAGCACTTGAGTGTCCTCTGTACAGTGCTGTGGCCAAAAAGTAAGCAGCATGCTGAATTTTGGTTATTGGGAATGTTAAAACAGCAACAAACAAGCCAGCATTCAAATATGGTATTTGATCCATTGCGCTCTGTGTGTGTGTGTGCATGCGCGCACGTGTCCATCCCCATTCCTGTGCATGAATAGGAGAGGACAGACATTTGGCTCTATCTCAGGGCAGACTCTGCCATTTTTTTCTAGTGATGGAATGACTCCCTTTTCTTAGCAGTGTCTTCTGGTATGGGAGGATAATGTTATTCTGGAGTCTGTCATATGTAAGGAGAGGCGGGCTCCTTTTATTTCTTTCTGCTAGAAAAACCAAGTGGGGCAGCTAAGAAATCAGAAGGAAGTATATTATTTATTTTTTTTAAAGGAAAATATTTTAAGGAGTGTAATGCCTGTAGTCCAAGTGAGCACTGTAGACAATTACAGTTTATACATTTCAGTCAGAAAATTTAAAAAGTTGCAATAAGAATGATTCCCCCAACTTTCATTTATCATACCTTATATGTCCACTTCTTTTTCCAGATAAATATCTCTGAAGGAAGATCAATATCCAGACAAAAATAAAAAAATTAAAATAATACCTTCCATTCTTAGGTTTTATGTTTAGAAAGGTGAGACCAAACAGTGAAAGGGTGTAAAACATACTTGAATAAATACAAGAACACTTGCTCAGGGTATGGGTTAAATCTATAATCTGCATAGATTGTCAAAATGTAGGTAATCCATGAATTGGACTCTGCTAGGCTCTTGATCTTTCTCTTTCCCACAATATTTCCATGGTGGAACTCAAATTAGAATTTTTATAGGGAGGGGGTTTTTTAAGACCCAGAATCACAGTCTTTGGCAATTGGACATACAGCAGAATGAAAAAAATTGGATTGGGCAAGAACAAAAATCATAGGTTACACCTTGTTGCTGTGGAAGTGAGAGGTGAAGATTTGCAAACACCGCCCCACCCCTCCCATCCTCCATCCCCCAGCTGCCATCTTCCTTACTGCCTTACCCTCCTTTAGGAGCAGAGTTTTTTTTAAAAAAACAGAAGGAGACTTATCTGAGACTTCCACAATCTGATGGGACTTATCCAACATTGTAGGATTCCTCACTATCCTAAGTAATTTCTGTTGGGGAGCAACATTCATACATGGCAAGCTGGCTGCATGCTATTTATATAAGATGTTGTTTAAAAGCCTAACTTAAATGCATATTTAAAACATATTGTTACTTGACCTATTGTAATTTGTTGGGATTTGTTTGATTGTTTGTTGCATTTGACTTTCTTTTTCTTCAAGAAAAGACTTCAGATACCGTAGGATTCTGAGGGAGAGAAATCCAGGTGAGTGGCTGAGATTAAGGTAGGGAATTAAAGTACCTGCCCTGCTATAGCCAATGCCTAGGCTTCATCCACAGGGCTGCATTTAACTGCTTTGTCAACGGTCACCAGCAGCCCTTCTTCATCATCTTCTTTAAGCAGCCTTGTAGAAATTGGAATGGTCTATTTTGAGGCGGGTATGTTGTGCTGCGTAGAATAGCTCTATGGAACAAAAGAAATAAATTTGGCATCATGTTTGGGTGATTGAAAATGAAAGGATTGTTTTCGCTCATCAGTTTTCTCTCATCATTCACTTTTGTGAAAGAGAGATTGTTTTGTATGAAAGAGAAAAAGTAACCGCTGCCAAAAGAGTAAGTAGAAAGATTTTATAACAAGTGATTTGTAGATTCCATTCCAGAACAGGAGGCAAAAATATTTAAATAATTGTTTAAATAAATCCATTAGAGTTCCATATCTGGGCTTTAGACCATCAGAAGGAGCCTAAGTCAGTAATTCTGTTTCCAAAAAAAATAAACAAAGCAGCTTTGTATCATATTCCTTATTAAACAATATTCCCATTATCTGTCAGCTGTTTTAAACTATAATTCTCAGACAAATCATTAAAGAGGAGAAGGGAAGTAAACCAAAATGGATAAACAGTCTGATGTAGATAAAGCAATGCCTTATTTTTCTATAGAGCTGAGATAGTGAAACATGTGATTTTGGACAAAATTCCAGTGGTCTCCTGCAAGATCATTTATTTATTTAGCATGTGGCAAAAAATGTTTAAAAGCACATCACATTTACATTCTCAATGAGGAAAATGAAACTATTTACTCTAAGATCAATCCTTGAATCCTTTGAGACTGAGTCTGTTTGTGAGGAGCAAACAATTCCACTTGATTTCAGATTTTCTAACTCCTGGGTTGTTTTGAGGCAGTTCTAGGAGAAACATCTTTCTTATTTTATTCCCTTCATAATTCCAGTGTTGGGTTAGAGCTTTGGCCCCCTCCCCCATCCACAGACCTTTGAACAAAGCAGCAGGCTGAGTGCACAACAGGTTTAGACAAGCATCTCTGGTTTGCGGGAGGACAGGCACCAGTACTTGGGGGCCCCCAGAAGGTAAAAAAAAAATGTTACAAAGATTAGGTGGAGAGAAGCTGGGGAAACCCTAGGGTGATACTGAAAATCAGACAGTGGGATGAAACACACAGAGCCCTGTTATTAAGTGAGGCAGTGATTTAAAAAAAAAAATACAGCCCACTTTATGGGAAACACATGGAATGTTTCAAGGTGACATCAAAGCTCTGGAGAAGATTTACAGAGGAACAGGCTGGATTAAGTGGAAGGCATCTGTTTTGTTGTGCTGGTTTCTCCTTCATTAGGCCCAAACCATCCTGGTCACTTTGCTCTTCCCCCATTCCTGCTCTGCTTTCCTTTCAAAAGAAAGCAAACAAAATATAACCACATGGCTGAGCTGGGCAAAATATGGCAGGAATGAGAGGGTCAGGTTACAAACTCTGCATCTTTCTATATGGCTTAGAGTTAGTCAGACCATCCTCCACCTTGTTACACTCGGGGTTAGCTAGTGGTGAAACAGTGGTATGCCTTTAAAAAGGCAGAAGACCATTATGTACAATTTTGAGTTCTCACAACTTCCTTTTACACATTTATGCATCCCTTTCACTGCATAAGGGAGGTGGATAGCCTACAGATGGAGTCCATCTATGGAGATTTGGGGCACTTAACAAATCTCCAAAGGGTGTTGGTGCCCTTCTAAAAATCATTGACAAAACAGATTGAAAATATACACATTCTCTGTCATTGATGGAATGGCACACGGGTGTCAAACTCGATCACCTCACGTGACATATCGTGACGTATCACAATGTTTTTTGCCTTTGGGCGCGCGATGTATCCAGCCTGCGGGCCGCCAGTTTGACAAGCCTGTGGAATAGCATGAAGAACATATCTATTTTTCTGCATTTGAAGATGGATTTTACATCTGGAATCTTCCAATTAGAAGAGAGAATTCTCTCTTTGCATACCTATCTCAGAGGTGGGTTTCAGCAGGTTCTGACCAGTTCTGGAGAACCGGTAGCGGAAATTTTGAGTAGTTCGGAGAACTGATAGTAAAAATTCTGATTGGCCCCACCCCCGTCTATTCTCTGCCTCCCAAGTCCCAGCTGATTGGGAGGAAATGGAGATTTTGCAGTATCCTTCCCCTGGAGTGGGGAGGGAATGGAGATTTTACAGTATCCTTCCCCTGCCACGCCCATCAAGCCATGCCCACAGAACCGGTAGTAAAAAAAATTGAAACCCACTATATCTATGCGTATATCTATGTATCAGAGGGGATAATGCATTGGTGGTTTAGCAATCTCTTCCCCTCCCCTTCCCTCCTGCCAATAACAGTCAGTTGGATTTTGGGGGAGCAGTAGCATAGCTAGCAAGAAAGAAAATGGGATTGTGAGGAGTGATTCAACACAAATTCTTTTGCATTGTCTGACCAACCAGCTGCAGGAAGCATCATTTGGCCCATCATTTTCTCAGCATTTTAGGGGCAGCTACCAATAAAGATAATTATGTGTTGGCTTCTGACTGGTTTTGAGGAATTTGGGCAGTGGACATAGTGGCAGTGTGAAAGAAGCAGACAGCTCTTGCTGAGCTTGCACCCTAAGAAAACTATGTGGATGATACCCTCAACCCCAGGAGCAAATCTTAAGTTGATTTCTTTTACCCAAAATTGGGTGTCCTGTTTTACTTTAACCTAAGTAACCTAAACAGCTGCCTGGTTCATCTATGTGGATGAGCCAATCTGATGTGGAAGCACTTTAGCCAATTCCGATACTCAGACATGGAGTGCTTACATTTTTAAAATGTAATACTCATCTATTTCTTACTCATCTATTTGCAAAACACTTGCTTTCTTTTATGTTCTTCCCAATTTACTTAGCTATTTATAAATGATTCACTGAATATTAGTTTTAATAGGATTCATTAAATAATACATAATACAATTAATACTAAAAAACAAGAAATAAATGTTGATAAATTTGCATCAAAAACAATGAACTTCTCAATAACCTACACAAAACAAATTACAACAGGAGCAATTATCCTTTGGTTCTACCATCCTATTTGTAATTATTAAAAACAAGGTGGATAACAAACTGGGAAGAGTAGTAATTTGCTATCTTACTGGCAGACCTAAACAAATAATTTTTTCTCAAAGTCCCATTATGATGGATACATAATTGTCTGCCACCACTCAGGCTGAACCCTGGAATACTTCCTAGTCTAAATTTCTGGCAAGAGTTTAGCTCTTCTATCAAGAGTTTCTCCTTTCATCCCAGGTTTAGAGAAAAATAGATGTCTTAAATCTCTGTCACGAAAGTGCAAAAATACAAATTTGAAGGGCATTGTGCCAGTACTGAAGGCTGAAGTACTGAAGTATAACTATGAAGATATAGTTATGAAAACATGCGCCCTTCCATATGTGAAATATTTTCAGAGAAATTATCTTATTAAAGGTGAAGCTCCACAGTAGATATTAAAATGATTTTATTTTATTGGCGAAACGGAAATACAAAAAATGCATTTGGATATTGTTAGGCAGGTCATCCTTGCTCCTCCTTCTCTTTTCTTTTTCTCTTACCAATATATATTTATCTAGATCTAGATAAATCTACACACACACACACACAGGATGTACAGCAGTGATGGGTTTCAAAAATTTTTACTACTAGTTCTGTGGGTGTGGCTTGGTGAGAGTGGCATGGCTTGGTGGGCGTGGCTTGGGCATGGCAGGGAGAGGATATTGTAAAATCTCCATTCCCACCCCACTCCAAAGGAAGGATACTGTAAAATCACCATTCCCTCCCCAATCCAGGGGAAGGTTACTGCAAAATCCCCATTTCCTCCCGATCAGCTGGGACTTGAGAGGCAGAGAATAGATGGGGGTGGGGCCAATCAGAATTTTTACTACCAGTTCTCCAAACTACTCAAAATTTCCGCTACCGATTCTCAAGAATTGGTCAGAACCTGCTGAAACCCACCTCCGGTGTACAGGCTATGAATTTCAAAAACTAATAATAGGCCGGTCCAGAAATATAAGATATGAGCCCTGCTCCTGAGGTAGAAAAAGTGCCACGGATGTCAGAGTGACCTAAATCACAGATTTACAGAGTTAATACCATTTTAATATATATTATTTTTTATAAATAGATATGGAAATACATGAATGCGGATGTGATTTATTTTCTTCCTTCTTCCATTCTCCTGAAAATGCTACTCATCCTGGATAGTTGATCAACAAAAGCAAGCAGCCGTTTAGTATGCACTTTTGTTACTATAAAATACAAAGCCCTTAGTGTAAGCCATTGGTAATGCGTTACCCTGAGGGTTTACTGTATAGGAAGAAAGACAAAGATGAAAAGGTGACAGAATTAGATAAAGGAGCAGTGCAAATCAGTTGGGGAGGGGGAAAAGGAATTAATTGGAAATCAGCAATGCAGAAATAGTGGCACTGGTCCAGGAAAGGTTTTCCATAAGAAGAGTGGGAGGAGGAGGAGGAGGAGGAAGAGAAGGAAGAGGGGAGCATGTACATCATGGTCAAAGAGAGAGGTAGAAGCTCTACCAGGCATAAGTATCAGCATGCTAAAAAGGACAAAGCAAGAATGGAAAAGCTGATAGAGAATGAAAAACTTGTGACTGGTGGTGCTCACCAGAAAATGTTTCTAAGAAATTGCAACTTTATTCAGGTTTTGGTTTTCTTTCGGAAAATCCAAGGCAGCCAAAAGACTGGAAAGTTTCTTTGAGGCAGAGAAGATGGCAAAACCACTACTTCCACTAAGTTTTGGGAATAGTTTAGTCAGTGGTGGGATTCAAAAATTTTTACTACCGGTTCTGTGGGCGTGGCTTGGTGGGTGTGGTATGGCTTGGTGGGCGTGGCAGGGGAAGGATACTGTAAAATCTCCATTCCCTCTGCACTCCAGGGGAAGGTTACTGCAAAATCCCCATTTCCTCCCGATCAGCTGGGACTCAGGAGGCAGAGAAATAGAAGGCGGCGGAGCCAGTCAGAGGTGGTATTTACTGGTTCTCCGAACTACTCAACATTTCCGCTACCAGTTCTCCATAACTGGTCAGAACCTGCTGAATACCACCTCTGTCTGGTAGGCAGGAAGAGAGTAAGGACGGACACCGACCCCCATAGCAGTTCACAGTGTATGTCTATAGTTATGATATAGTTGTTTTAGCCTGGTAAGATTCTGTCTGAAGGTCTATGTAGATTCTCAGTCATCCAGGTCATGGTTGTCCCAAAGGTGCTTTTTTCAAGAGGCAACTGGACTTTCAGGTTTTTCTTTGAAGGTGTTTCACTCCTCATCCAAAAAGCTGCTTCTTCTGAAAGAGGGGTCAAAGAGGCCATCTATGTCAAAATTGAACAGCCTCTCTCAACAGAAGGGGAGGGATACGACATCATCTATCTCCAATCTACAACACAGTCCTTTCCACAGTTCCAAGAAGGCTCCACACCAATTTGCACCACTCAGGTGACCCTGATGACACAGATAAACCTCCAAGTGGCCTCAAGGACTCTCTAAAAAGAATGCAAATGCCAGCTGTTTGCAAGGAATATAAATCCTTCCATTCTCCACCATCCAGTCAGAACTGAAGAAGCTTCTTGGATGAGAAGCGAAACGTCTTCAAAAGAAAAACCTGAAAGTCCAGTTGCCTCTTGAAAAAAAGCACCTTTGGGACATTCTGTCTGAAGGTGAGCAACAATAAAGAAACTACTCAAAAGTTACTCCATGGGTGGTTCTTGGTTTGAGGAACCTGACAGATTTGGCCAATTAACCCCACAATTTATTTATTTTATATTTAGGCATTTGGATTTTGTGAATTTGTTTGGAAGCCGCAAAAAGCTTTTTCAGCCCCTTTCCCTTATCTAGTGGATTATCACACTTGCACATTTCTAACTAGAATCTGTTTAGTTCTTGGAGCTGGTATATTGCTGCAGTCGTGAATAGATTGGGAGCTGGGAAACTGTTCAAACTGTTCTTCTGGTGGGAATCCATTAGGTACATCCTTTCAGCCTTCATACTTATCAGATCCAATTTGGTTTATTGGTTAAGCCACCAGGCTAGAAACCAGCACACTATGAGTTCTAGTCGTGCCTTAACTCATGAACGCCAATTGGGTGACGTGGGCCAGTCTGTCTTTCTCAGCTCAGCTCACCTAACTTCGTAAGATTGTTATAGTGGGGATTATGTTATAGGCTTTTGTGAACCATAGCTCATAATATATATAGTGTACTGTACTTTTAATAATAATAAAAAAGAGAAAAATCATTAGCAGACACCTTCTATATTTTTACAGCCCTCCTTTTACAATGTTTAAAATTATTTTCGGGGTTGTTCTAATAGAATATATGAGTGAGCTCCACTAATCTCAGAGGTGGGTTTCAGCAGGTTCTGTTGGACCTGTTCTGGAGAACTGGTAGTGGAAATTTTGAGTAGTTCGGAGAACCGGTAGTAAATATTCTGACTGGCCCCACCCCATCTATTCTCTGCCTCCCGAGTCCCAGCTGATCGGGAGGAAATGGGGATTCTGCAGTATCCTTCCCCCGGAGTGGGGTGGGAATGGAATTTTACAGTATCCTTCCCCTGCCACACCCACCAAGCCATGCCACACCCACCAAGCAACACTCACAGAACCGGTAGTAAAAATTTTTGAAACCCACCACTGACTAAACTATTCCCAAAACTTAGTAGAAGTAGTGGTGCGGGGTGGGTGTCCATCCTTACTCTCTTCCTGCCTACCAGACAGAGGTGGTATTCAGCAGGTTCTGACCAGTTATGGAGAACTGGTAGCGGAAATGTTGAGTAGTTCGGAGAACCAGTAAATACCACCTCTGACTGGCTCCGCCTCCATCTATTCTCTGCCTCCTGAGTCCCAGCTGATCGGGAGGAAATGGGGATTTTGCAGTAACCTTCCCCTGGAGTGCAGAGGGAATGGAGATTTTACAGTATCCTTCCCCTGCCACGCCCACCAAGCCATACCACACCCACCAAGCCACGCCCACAGAACCAGTAGTAAAAAAAATTGAATCTCACCACTGCTACCAGACATTCCAAGCTCCACTGCCTCTATGAAACAGCGCCTTCCTCTTATGACACCAGACTACATTCTACCATATTATCATATAGGGTCACAGAGATTTCTGAGTGGACACTTCAAACTTTATTTCTACATCATTTACTCACATGCTATGAACGGCGCAACATCCACAGTATGGCAATCACAGCAGAAATCTGAAAAACAAAAAATAAGAAGATCTAAGCATTATTGTTTCGAGAATGCTAACAAGTCGGGGAGATGGTTGGCGTACAAATTAAAAAAAGAGAAGGAAAAAAACCAAATATTAGCTTTGGAAGGCCCGCAGGGCATCTTGTTGACAAAGGAAGAAGATAAATTAGAAAGTATAAGAAAATTTTATGTGGGTCTTTACAAAAACGAAGAAATTGAGTTAAAAAAGGTAGAACAATATTTGTCGGAAGCCAACCTCTCTCAAATTTCGGATGAAGAAAAGGAAATGTTAAATGGAAAGATCACCATAGAGGAGCTAAGATCTGTCTTATCTAAAATAAAGAAGAATAAAACTCCAGGCCCTGATGGTCTTCCTGGGGAACTATATCAAAAATTTGATGATGCCCTGAAACTGGAGCTGCTAGAAATTTTAAATGATGCTATCGCTGGTATAACAATCCCAGACTCTTGGAGGGAAGCATATCTGACGATCATTCTGAAAGAAGGTGCCGACCCGAAACAGATTTCCAACTATAGACCCATCTCACTGCTTAACGCAGATTATAAATTATTTATGACTATAATTGCGGAGAGATTTAAGAAAATTCTAAACCGATGGATACACAAGGATCAAAATGGTTTTCTCCCTGGGAGACAGATTAGAGACAACTTGAGAACAGTTTTAAATACTATTGAATATTATGAACAACACCCAGAAAAACAGATGGCTTTAATGTTTGTGGATGCCCAAAAGGCATTCGACAACTTAAATTGGACCTTCATGATAAATCAAATAGATTTAATGGGATTTGGGACTAACTTTAGGAAGATGATAGAAAATATTTATCATAATCAGAGGGCAAACATTCTTGTGAATGGAGACAGAACCCGGACATTTCAGATCCAAAGAGGAGTCAGGCAGGGATGTCCCCTATCCCCCCTACTTTACATTCTAGCACTAGAGGCCCTACTTAGAAAGATTAGAGCAAATGAAGATATCAAAGGCTTAAAGATTAGGAAGGAAACATTTAAAACCCAGGCTTTTGCGGATGACGTCGCCTTTATAATTGAAGACCCATTAGACACTGGCACAAAATTAATGCAGGAAGTACAGAAATATGGAGAAGTCGCGGGCCTTAAACTTAATAAGAACAAAACTAAAATAATTGTGAAAAATATGACAAACCCACAAATGAAAGAATTAGAAGATTTATTAGGCCTCCAGGCAGTTAAGAAAATAAAATATTTGGGAATATGAATAACCGCAAGACTATCATCATTAAAAGAGGATAATTATACTCCCTTATTGCAGAAAATTAATCAAGACCTAGATAGGTGGAGGAGACTTAAATTGTCTATGACTGGGAAAATTGCGGCGATCAAAATGAATATCCTACCGAAATTTTTATTTTTATTTCAAAATATACCGGTATCACTGGATAAAAAATTCTTTCTGGATTTAAATAAACATATCAGGAATTTTTTGTGGGAAGGCAAGAAATCGAGGATCTCTCTTAAGATACTTCAAGGGAAAAGGAATTTGGGAGGGTTCGGGCTCCCTGATTGGGAATTATACCAAAAGGCGGCAAAGATAATTTGGATAAAGGAGTGGATTAAATTACAAGAAGGGAGAATTCTGACACTAGAAGGACATGACCTCCATGAAGGATGGCATGCTTACCTCTGGGATATAAAGGATAGGAGGAAAACGTACTTTCATAAACACAAAATAAGAGAGACATTGATTCGTACGTGGCTGGAAATTAAACAGAAGATATACACCAAGGTTCCTAGCTGGTTGTCGATTATGGAAGCTCTAGCAGTCCCAAATAGGAGAGGAAATTATAAATTGGGCACGTATAAGGATATCTTGGACGAAGAAGGAAAGCTCAAAACCTTGGAAGCATTGAGGGACCAGGGTTTCAATCTGGACTGGTGGAACTATCTACAAATTAAGTCTAGATTTCAAGAAGATAGAGATAGAAGAGGTATTGAAATGAAATATGGATATTTTGATAAAATTATTTGGGGTCCAGATAAGAAAATGCTGTCCAAAATATATAACTTTATATTAGATGAGGACAGAGCAGAGATGATAGCTAAAAAGCAGTTAAGCATCTGGGAGAAAAACCTAGAACCTAATGTATTTTTACACTGTCCTGGTTACAAAAATGATACACATTTTGGTGAGTGCTGGCATTTGTGGTGTACTATTAAAATGTTGGATTTGGACTCGGAACTCCCCAAATTCAAATCTTTTCCTGACTATAGAGTCCACTGGCTGACCCCCAGGTCAATGACAATCTGTACTTTACCTATTTTATAGGACAGTTCCTGTGAAAATCAAGTAAAACACTCCCCCCCACATTCCACTGTATTATTTTTGATTAGCTAGAGCCGTGATGGCGAATCTATGGCACACATGTGCCACAATGGCACATAGAGCCATATCGGTGGACATGTGAGTTCAGCTCCGGCGTACATGTGTGTGCTGGCCAGCTGATTTTCGGGCCTTCTGGGCCCATCAGAAGTCTGGAAACACCCTGTTTCCAGCCTCTGGAGGCACTCTGGGGGTGTGGGGAAGGCCATTTTCGCCCTCCCCAGGCTCCTAGAAAGGCTCTGGAGCCTGGGGAGAGTGAAAAACGGGCCTTCCGGTTCTACCAGAAGTCAGCAAACCAAAAGCAGGGGGAGTATGGGGGGGTCATGCGCACAAGTGGGGGGGGGCGCATAGAATTATGAGTGTGGGGATGCTCGCTCGTGACCCCCCATGCTTCCTCTGTTTTGGCACATGATGGCAAAAAGGTTAGCCATCACTGAGCTAGAGGAAAGAGAGGATCTCAAATATATCAAAATATGCAAACATTCAGAAATAGAAGCAATCAGCAATGCCATAAAGTGGGGAAATAATTCTAATCCATATTGTCTGTTATGAGAAATAAAATGTTGAGGATATTAATGAAAAATTGCCTCAGTTCTTGGAACTGAGCACATTAATTAAATTTCAAACTTGCCTCTCAGATAATGGAAAGAAAAGTCAGAAATTACTACTTTCAGATCTACTGCTGATGTCAGCTTCTGTGTAGCTTAAGGTTCCCTGAAGGGGCTTGTTAGGATATTAAAATCAAAATAACAGCACAAAGGCATTAGATGAATGAAACAAACAATAGCGAGCATCAAATACAGTGGTACCTTAGTACTCAACTGCTTTCAATTTTTTTTTTTTTTTTTTTTTTGGCTTTAATTTATATGCCGCCCTTCTCCGGAGACTCAGGGCGGCTTACAATGTGCTCAGCAATATATAATATATAATATATAATATATAATATATAATATATAATATATAATATATAATATATAATATATAATATATAATATATAATATATAATATATAATATATAATTTGATACTCAATGCATTTTGATGTGAAAATTTTGTCCCCAGTACTCATCGTTTGTTTGTGTCACAAGTAAATGCCTTATTCTCCATTATGTAAATAGTATATGTACAGAATACCAAGGGTTAATTTATTTTTCACTGCCTAATGTATATATATTTAACCACTCCCATATCTAGCTCCACCCCTTGTATATATAAGGAGCTGTATGCCTTTACCCTGCACTTCTATCTGTGATTATTCAGTGACTATAGAATGCCTTCTGTAAATAAACAGAGCTTTACTTGAATATATAATTCTTAGTTCATTTATTGAGTCTGATCCTGAAAATATTGCAACAATCTGGTAGCAGAGGATGGTTTAATTGACTCAATAAAAGATTCAACAATGTCTGAGAGAGAAAAATCGAGAAACAAAAAAGTAAGACCCAACACCAGGGCATATACTAAAGAAATGGAAGCAGATCAAGAAATAATTGATGAATACGCAACTGAAATATCCAGAGAATCTGAAGACTGTACTACTGACAACGAAGAAATAATAGATGAGAATGATGACCAAAAAGAAAACGAAATAGAAAATAACAAACTCAGGTCAGAAATACTAAAACTTTTAAAAAGCCAAAAGAACGATGAAAACCTCATCGCGAACCTCCAAGACTTATTGAGAAACAACGGAGCAGCAAGAGAAAAGCACATTGTTACAAATGAAAATAAAGACTCAAAAACGGTGAGCGATTTGCCTGCAGATAAAAATACAAAGAAAGAAAGGAACAACGGTCCTGCGCAAAATTTTGAATGGCAGCCATCTTGGTTTCAACAGACCCCTAAGATGAGCGAAGCAGAGCCAATCAGAAGGCAGGATTCAAAATATCTGGCGCGAAAAGACTTACTCGATGCAAAAAATGAAAGAGAAAAAATCTACACATCAGAAGAATCAGACACAGAAATTGAAGAAGACTCACTAGAAACTCAAGTAGAATCTGCAATGAAAACGCTTTTTGCGACATTTGGATCAAAATTAAGAATCACTAAAGAATCAACGAAAGACTGCAGTAAAAAGATAAAGAAAAAAACAACAAGCAAACAAACTTCTCAAAATTCACCCGCTTCTATTCAAACGGCGAAAGCACTGGCGCCCGAACCTAGAGAGCCCTGCAGATACCAACCCACACCGCAGACGATCCCAGAGACCAGCTTTCTCAATAAAAGAAAAAGAGCACCCATTGCCACCAGGACTCCCAAGATCGAACCAGAGACCGAGTCATCCGAAGAAGAGCGATGCGAGGGAGCTGCAGCGGCAAGAACCTCTCACTACGACTTCAGGAGCGAAATGGACAATGCGCATGTGCAAAGCTACGCAGACAGCTTCAGAGACCACGAGAGACAGAGAGTGCCATTCAAAGTCGTCGCTTGCATCCCCACGCCATTCTGCGGTTACCAGCATTTAGAAGATCACGGACTTCCTCCAGTTGTAAATAATGGGACTAACAATATTGGAAATTTACCCAATGATTTCCCAAAACTGAGAGTAGATGGTGTTAATTTACAAGAGTGGTGCCAACAGCTCCAGGTTGTCTTTCTGAAAGAAAATTTATTATTTTTTATTACTAACCCCCCAAAAAGACCTTGGACTTTAAGATTGGACTGCCTTCATCATAGAGCATTTTTCTTACTAATCTCCAGTATATCTCCTGCCATGTACCATAGTATTAAGTCAAATCTAACTGTATCAGAAATTGTTCAATGCATGTTTAAATTGTTTCACAGTGAGAGTGTAGCCACCACAACAAGGATGTCTAAGGATTTCTTCTCAGCCAGATTAAAATCAGGGGTTACCATAAGTGAACATTTAATATATTTAAACAAAGTCAGAGCAGAATTACAATTAAGAGGAGAGATAATTTCAGACCAAACAATGAAGAGTGTTATCATTAATTCATTAGACCCATCTTGGGATAACTACATATCTCATTTAGATACTATCAATTTGGGATATTTATCCATAGAAAACCTATCTAATAGATTGATAGCTGAAGATAATTTGAGGAGAAGTTGTTATAACAACCACATAGAACATAAGCAATATAAGAAAGTAGCATTTCAAGAGAAATATCATGAATCAACTAAATGTCACAATTGTGGATCCAAAGAACATAATAGGAGAGATTGTCCTAAATTCCTCAGAGAGAAGCAAAGGACAGATCACAGAGATAGATATCACAACAGACAGTCATCCATTGATAGACATAGATATAGGAGTCCACCCATCTATAGGGAACATAGAGGGGGCAGGGACAATTCAAAGGATAGAAAATCTGGTTCACTGAATGGGCTGAACAAACACAATAACACTAACATGCATAGATCAGAGGACAACGATTGGCTCATCAATTCTGGAGCAACAAATCACACTACACATAATAAAAATATACTATCTTCATTTATAGAAGATAAATTTGTAATTAAAGTAACTAATCAAGAAAAGATTCAAGTCATAGGTAGAGGTAATATAACCTTACCTGGTCTAGGAAAAATAGAGGGGGTATTGTTAATACCTGAAATACCTCATAACATACTTAGTGCAATAAAACTAAGCAGAGACTCTGGCATAAACATTGTCTTCTCAAAATGAAATGCAGCATTAAAGAAAAATGAAACAAACGTAGGTACTGTGATTATCAAAGGAGGCTTGCCTTACTTAATAACAAAAGAAAGATGCTTACACAACATTGATTCCAACATGGAAGATAACAATGACATAGATAATGAAGAGAATAGCAATAGTGATAATGAGGAACATGAGGTAATCCGTAATAACAAAAACACATCCAGTGATAAAAAACCTAAAATAGGTAAACCAATTCATGATGAGTGTGCTCATGTCTTACATAGGAAATTAGGACATGCCAGTTTTCCTGTAATACAAAAAATGATTGAACATGCTGAAGGTGTTAAAATAAAAAATTGTAAAAACTATTTAGAATGCTCAGTGTGTAAGTCCACAAAACTCAAAACTAGCCCCAGGCCAAGAAAATCAACCAGATCAACCAAACAAATTTTTGAATTGGTACACATGGACCTGGTTGGTCCATTGACACCATCAATCACATATAGAAAACGCTATTTTCTAACCATTGTGGATGACTATAGTCGTTATGGGTTTGTCTACACATTAAAACACAAGGATGAAACCTTTCAGAAATTTAAAGAATTTTACAAACGCATAGAGACACAACACAACATCAAAATAAAACAAATTATGACAGATAGAGGATGTGAGTTCATGTCAAAGGAATTCTCCCGATGGCTAAAAGACAAAGGGATGTTGCATTACACATCTAGCCCTTTCTCTGCATTTCAGAACAGAGTGGCAGAGAGAAAGAACTCGACACTACAAACCATGATTAGATCCATACTAGAAGATGCTGGTTTAGGTAAACAATTCTGGTCAGAAGCTTTACAATACTCCAATTACACCCAAAATAGGACTTGGTCCAGCATTGTGAACAAGACACCATATGAAGTAATGTATAGTAGGAAACCAAAGATAGCACACATGCACATATTTGGAGTCACTGCAGACGTACATATACCTAAGCAATTAAGACGTAAGGGTGAAAACGTATCCAGAAGACTTAAGTTCATGGGATACGAGACAGGTACAAAAGAGTACAGGTTTATTGATAACAATAACAAATTTATAATTTCAAGGACAGCAGTATTTCATGAACAGGCCAATTGGTCCAAAATACATCTTAATGAAATATTCCCAAACATCAATTCAGACACCAAACATCAAAATAAGAATATTGAAAAAGAAAACAATCACAACACACACAAAAACAAAATTAGAACATGGACAAACAGTCAACATAAAATAAAAACTGATTCAGTAACAAAAAAAAGAAGCAAGATATTTACATGATAATGATAGTATACCTGTAAGAACAATCAGAAGTAACAGAAATCAGGTACCAAACAAATACAAAGATTATGTGATGTGTATGGATGGGGAAATAGTAACACCTAACACATATGAGGAAGTATTGAAACTTCCCCCCAAAGAAAAAGAAAAGTGGGAATCAGCAATGACTAAGGAGATGAATAGTTTACGAGGATTGAATGTATTCACACCCACACAAGCACCAAAGGATAAGACCATTATTGGTACCAGATGGATATATAAAGTTAAAAACTTAGAAGGAGGCAATACTTTATAAAAGGCTAGACTAGTCGCACAAGGTTATGCTCAAAAATATCCTGAGGATTATACAGACACATACTCTCCCACACTAAGAACTGAGAGTGTTAAAACAGCTCTAGTTATAGCATCAGCACTTAATCTCGAGGTATTCCAATATGATATACAGACTGCATATTTACATGCAAAGTTAGATAAAGATATATATGTAAGAGCTCCTCATAGTCAATATACAAGAATGAACAATGGTTACTAACAAACAAGAATGAAATATGGTTACTAAACAAAAGTCTATACGGATTGAAACAATCTGGCAAGCGATGGTATGAATGTTTAGTCAAAGTACTCAAAACTATGAATTTTAATGCCACTTCTGCTGACAATTGTTTCTTTGTAAAAAAGGAAGGTGATTCTTTAGAATTTGTGTTAATTTATGTGGATGATATTTTGTATATAGGCAAAGATACAAAAAAAAGAGAAACTTTTGTAACAAAACTAAATGAACACTTTTCCTTAAAGTCATTAGGAAAGGTAAACAAGTATCTTGGAGCTCAAATTAGCAAAACAAAAAAGGGATTCAAACTCTCCCAAAGAGATAAAATTATAGAGCTTTTGAACAAATGCAACTTAAACAATGCCAAACCATGTGATACTCCTATGCAAACTGATTTTTTAAGAAACACTGATGAATCATCCCCAGAGTTTAAAGATAACACACTTTATAGATCTGTTATCGGTTCCCTCCTCTATATTTCCAACTGGACTAGACCTGATATTGCTTTGCCTCTCAACTTATTGTCCAGACATGTCAGCAAACCATTATTATATCATTGGGAAGCTGTCAAGAGGATATTAAGATATTTAAAGAATAGTTTAGACTTTTGTTTATTATTAGAGCCTAATAATGTAAAAGAACCCATTCTCACTTGCTATGCCGATGCGGACTGGGCTGGTGATGTCACTTGCAGAAAAAGCACATCTGGCTATATATTTTTCCTTAACGATTGTCCAGTTTACTGGTACACTGGTAAGCAAGATTTGGTAGCTACATCAACCACTGAGGCAGAATATGTTTGTCTGTCTAAAGCTTCAAATAATCTCGTATGGTTCAATGACTTACTGTCAAATATTTGGAAAAAACCTTCATTGCCATACATCATACACGAAGATAACAAAGCTGCCATTGAAATATCTAGATCTGATGCTATTGGACAAAGATCCAGACATATAGATATAAAATTCAAACATGTGAGGCAATTATCACAGGACGGATTCATTAAAGCTATTCATTGCGAAACATCAGAGCAAATAGCTGACATTTTAACAAAACCTTTGCCTTCTAAACAACACAAATACTTAACTTCCAAATTACAAGTTTTATATTGTTCTGAATCTGAGTGTAATTATTGTTATATGTCGAATCGGCATTTAGAGGGGGATTTGTCACAAGTAAATGCCTTATTCTCCATTATGTAAATAGTATATGTACAGAATACCAAGGGTTAATTTATTTTTCACTGCCTAATGTATATATATTTAACCACTCCCATATCTAGCTCCACCCCTTGTATATATAAGGAGCTGTATGCCTTTACCCTGCGCTTCTATCTGTGATTATTCAGTGAATATCGAATGCCTTCTGTAAATAAACAGAGCTTTACTTGAATATATAATTCTTAGTTCATTTATTGAGTCTGATCCTGAAAATATTGCAACAGTTTGATACTCAGTGTGCAAGCTAGACTGTGCTTGTTGGTGTCAGCTACCTTGTAACTCACTACATTATTCCTTATGGGAAAAAATTATTTGGTACTCATTGTTTTTGTACTCATCATGCCTCCCAGAACCAATTAAGGATGAGTACTGACTACTGAGGTACCACTATATATAAAAACATTTTTTTCTCCTCTGTGTATTTCACCACAGTCAGTAACCTGAGTATCTTCCTATTTCTGTGTAAAAAAATTGCCTAGCACCCATAACTAATTCTTTATTAAACTTGGCGTATCCAGCCTACAAAAGCCACCCTCTTCAAAGGTGAGTGGAAGGGGTGGGTTCTAAATTTTTTTACTACCGGTTCTGTGGGCGTGGCTTATTTTGTAGGTGTGGCTTGGAGGTCATGTGACTAGGTGGGCGTGGCTAGCTGGTCAGAGTCATTTCTGGAAGGTCCTCGCACTTACGATGAGTCCTCGCACTTACGACCCGACTCATTTGTTTGCTTTTAACAGCTGTAGGACGGCCCTTTGAAGCCCCGCGGCAAGAGTTTAAACAGTTTTTTTCCCTCTAGTCATCAGCTGGGACTCAGGAGGCAGCAATAGATTGGGGATGGGACCAAATAAAAGGTAAGAATAATGCGGGTGGGGGGTGGGGGGAGGGGGGGAGGAGAACCGGTTCGGTGACGTCATATCGTCACCGCTACCGGCTTGGCCGAACCGGACCGAACCGGGAGGAACCCACCACTGGTGAGTGGTAATTAATTACTTCTCTCCCAATCTATTAGAGAGTCAGAAAAGTACAGAGAAGCTGACCCAAAATGCACGATTGTTTTAGATGCTAAAGCTAAATAAAGAGCAGAGCACGGGCATGAGGAATCATTGTAGAAAGAGGAGATTTCACAAGGGACCATCAGTTGATCGATCCAGGTTCCTAAATACAGCAAGTCTCTTGCATTAAACCCCAGTGTAAATCTTAATCCTTAAATTATTGAAAAGGAATCCAATTGTCAGTACATAAGAGGCTGGAAGATCAGCTGGGCAATTGCAGTATGTGAGAGAGTGAAACATCTGCAAATGGCATTGATATTGGAATTGATATTATGGGCCATGAGTGATTAAAGCTTGTTAGACACATATCACTGGGGCGAGCAGAAGCAGAAAATGTGAGGTGATAGAAATTGCTCAACAATTTCATATTTGCACCCGTGGAAGCAGTTAGGAATGCTTCTTTGCCTGAAATTTATCTTGCAACTAAGACATAAAAATAACACAACAGCCATGTGTATCACACCCCCTCCCTTAAGATAATGGATTATTTCACTTGAATGGAATCGAGGTATCCTCCTCTGGCAAAGTAAAAACAATACAATCCATTGTGTATCACATTTCTAAGCAATCCTCTGGAGTTACTTTTCTGCTCTGGGGAATTGAAACCTGACCCAGGGCTGCCCATAGTGTCACTGTGGACTTAATTCTGCTTTGAAACAACGTGTTCATTAGAACGGCGCAAGATGACATCGATTCCGATTTATTGTGAAATCATTCCTTGAATCAGATTTCTCCCAACTTTGTTGCTTTGAAGAACTTTGGAAGTTGCAGTCACAATACATCTGGAAGAGGGGCAGGCTAATTTAATCGAGCACAACACCCTTAATTTTATATGCAACAGGGAACTGTTGTTTGTTTAAAAAGTGAATGCAAAAAGGTCACTTTTGCTGTGTAAGGGGAGGCGGGAGATGACAGGTCTGTCCGTGTTCACTTTATGCTCACATCCTGGAAAACCCTCAGAAGATTTGCAGCCTATTCTAATGTTGCATTCATTGGGATCGCGCACCTCAGATCATGTAAATATTTGTCAAACACAGAAGAGAATCTTATCAAGGGGTCTCTAACAGCCAGGCTTCTGTGTTTTATCTCTTGTCTTGCCAGCCCTCTGTACTTTCAACCAACCACTCAAGCCAAGGACTTTTTCTGGGTAACCTGAATTTAGTTATCTGAAGTAGCTAAGAAAGGAGACAGCACCAGCTATTCCTCTTAGACTGGTCTTGCATCAAGCTAAGCAATTTTTCTCCACCCATCCCCGCCATCTCCAATAGTTACAGATCTATAGATTAACAGAGTTGGAAGGGACTTTGTAGGTCATCTAGTCCAACCCCACCCCCAAGCAGGAGACCCTACAGCATTTCTGACAGATGGCAGTCCAATCTCTTCTTCAAAGCCTCCAGTGATGAAGCTGCCACAACTTCCAAAGGCAACTTCCTTTCCACTGGTTGATTGTTCTCACTGTCAGAAAATTTCTCCTTTTTTCCAGGTTGAATCTCTCCTTGATCAGTTTTCATCCATTATTCCTTGTCTGGCCTTCAGGTGCCTTGGAAAATAGCTTGACCCAGGGGTGAAATGCTACCGGTTTGGGCCGGTTCGCCCGAACTGGTAGTAAAAAATGCTACTGGTTCGCTGAACCAGTAATAAAAAAATGTAAAAAAAAAATTCCGACAATCAGCTGAGCGACGCGCGATCATCGGAACTTTTTTTAAAAAACTTTTTTAGCATTTTTTTACTACCGGTTCTCCAAAACCAGTAGTTAAAAATACTTTAAAAAGTAAAAAAAAAAAAAAATGGTTCCAATGATTTCGCATCGCTCAGCTGATCGTCGGAACTTTTTTTTTTTTTTACTTTTTAAGCATTTTTTTACTACTGGCTCGGACAAATAGGTAATAAAAAATGCTTTTAAAAAGTAAAAAAAAAAAAGGCTCTGACGATCACAGCTGTGCCGGGCGATCGCCAGAGCCTTTTTTTTTTTACTTTTTTAAAGCATTTTTACTACTTATTTGCCTGAGCCGGTAGTAAAAAATGTTTTTTAAAAGTTTTTAAAAAGGTTCCCAAGCGCGCCACAGCTAATCATTCCCCCCCATCCCACGTGCGCTGTTCTACTTACCTTCCCAAACCTTCCTTTGGTGTGCACTGTGCATGCGCGCACACAGTGTGCGTTCAGCGCATGCATGGCTAGTGAACCGGTAGTAAACTGGTTCAGATTTTACCGCTGGCTTGACCCCCTCCTCTCTGTGGCAGCCCCTCAAATATTGGAACACTGATATGGCTGTGTTAGGTAGTTAGCTAGGCTGTGTTTTTCAGAAGGTAGTGAAGATGGCCCTAGAGTCAGATTTGATTTGCTAATTTACTAGTGTTGTGTTTTAATTGTTGTCATTTATTTATTTTGATCTGTTTATGTTGCAGTGGTTTGCTCGGTTTTATTTTGTTGTAAGTTGCCATGAGCCAGTTACGATTTGGCAGCGTGTGAGTCCTACCCTGAATTCTGAGGACTCCTCGTCTTCAGGAGTACTTCACTGCAAGCAAGGCAGGAACAGGATCTCTCCTCCGACTTGATATTTCAAGTTGGGAAGGAACTTTTCTCTGCAGTAGCACTAAAGGACGAGCCATTGGTTACTGATGTCCCTCTCAGAGAAGGTAAGCCTTTGTGTTCTGCTATACAGGTAGTCCTGGACTTATAACCATTCATTTAGTGACCTATTGTGACCTAGGCTTACTGAGTCATTACAAGATGCAATTAGTTCCAAATAAACCTATTTTATTGTAACAGTTGAGAATTACATTCATTCCCAGCTGAGTCCCAATTAGTTGCGATAAAGTCCTTCGGAAGAAGACCTTCGGGATAATCACCAACCTTTATCTTCTTTGACACCCTGCCAAAGGCCTTACTTGGCAAAGCCCCACGGAGTTCAGAAACAAACAAGAGACGCCGACTGGAAACAGAGTTAGCAACGTTGCTTTCCTGCAAACAAGATACACCGTCTGGAGAGTAAACGGCAAGAGATAGAATTTCTTTATCACCATCATTATTTATAAATTTCCCATTATACTTCTAAATTAATATGCAGAAATCATATACAAATGTGAGTTCTTTTTTCATCTTTATCTCATGGGTGTCAAACTCGCAGCGTCACATTGTTGCAGTGGTGGGATTCAAAAATTTTTACAACCGGTTCTGTGGGTGTGGCTTGGTGGGCGTGGCAGGGGAAGCATACTGTAAAATCTCCATTCCCTCCCCACTCCAAGGGAAGTTATTGCAAAATCCCCATTTCCTCCCAATCAACTGGGACTCAGGAGGCAGAGAATAGATGGGGGCGGAGCCAGTCACAGGTGGTATTTACTGGTTCTCCAAACTACTCAAAATTTCTGCTACCAGTTCTCCAGAACTGGTCAGAACCTGCTGAATACCACCTCTGCACTGTTGTCACATGACGTATCGCATTTTTTTTTCTGGGGTGGGTGTGGCCTGTGCATGACGCATCCGGCCCATGGGCTGCCAGTTTGACACCCCTGATTTATCATATTTATATGGCTGTCTAGCTCATAAAACATGATTCTGGGCAGTGTAGTATAAAAAAACCCCCATAAAGTCACAATATTTTAAAAATCCAGAATTAATATTATTATTAGAAGTCTTGGCAAAAGCACAAGCTCTTTTCGGTCATGCGCTCCTGCATTTTTGATTAGGCATCTTTCTACTTCCGTAGCACTAGTGCCGAATACCGATGCTCATTCTCAGTAAAATGTGCAATTGAACAGGGACTAACAGAGGTTCACGGAATTACAAGCAGCCTTCTTAAAGATTTTTAAGGCAACTCTGCCACATTGCTGATACTTAAATCATCTGGATGTTTGTTTACCAACCTTATAGTCAAAGCAAAAAAAAAAATAATGTGGGGAAATTAAGTCAAGGCTTTGAAGTCCCATAACATGTGGCCTCATTTCTGGCCTCATTCTCTGCCTGCTTTTTCCCCTGCAGTTATCCATCAGGGCAACCAGTTTAATAATATTGGCCTGGCCAGTTTTGTACTGACCCACAGAAATGTTTCCAGCTTGATGGAAAACAGAAGCTAAATTGCAGGCCACAAACACAACTGAGCATTCACATCAGTGATGTTAGTTTATTTGTTTATAGCTCCACTCTCCTCCCCGAATATGCAGGAAACCCATAGAAAATAATGTCCTTTAAATGGTTTGGGGATCATGAAGGATTTTGTATTTTGTCTCAGCCGTTTTTGAAGAATCAGGGAAGGCAGGCTGAAAATATACTGCTGACAAATCAAGGAAGAAGAAAAGGGGAGTTACGCGTTTTTTACCCTTTTACTTCATACAAATCATCTGAAATTCATACCAGCCCTTCTTACTTTATTTACAAATCCTGATGAATCTACAACATGATGGAAATAGGAGAGCACAGCCAATACCACCCCCACCACCCCCAACTCCGTTGCTGGCAAGTCACTGATCTGTGATTGCCTCTCTTTGCAATGGGCAATCCATCTTCTTTATAGGGACTATCTGCAGCTGGCCCCATCTGTGACATCAAAAATACAATTATTATAGCCAGAGTCCTTCTTCCCTTTCTGAATTTCACCACAGCTTTTACTCCTCTCTGTTAAATTACTCAACCTTCCCCATCCCCCCACCCTACATACATATGGGACCATGTTGCAGGGGGTGGGGGGTAGGGGTAGACTCTCTCTCTTCCTCTTGTGTGGTATAATCGTGGCTTTAGAATTAGCAAGTGAAATGCTGCTCTTATACGGAGGGAAATTGAAATTGATCATTTGATTTCATTGGTGAGGCAGGGGGAATTCAATCAGTAAAGGGCATGAAATCAGGGAAGGGAAGGGAAGGGAAGGGAAGGGAAGGGAAGGGAAGGGAAGGGAGGGAGGAAGGAAGGAAGGAAGGAAGGAAGGAAGGAAGGAAGGAAGGAAGGAAGGAAGGAAGGAAGGAAGGAAGGAAGGAAGGAAGGAAGGGCTGAGCTAATTGTTTTATTATGAATATTACTGTACTCTCCTTCAGTTAAGTCCACTGAGTAAGAAAACAGGCATTTCTGAGGGCTTTGTGCCTGGGAAAGGGGAAAAAAAATAAGTAATGTAATCCATTTGCTGTATCAAAGTGCTCTAAGTGTAGTTAAGCCTATGTCAGGCTTAACTGCATCAGCCACCCCTTTTTATTAAGAAAAAAATTGTTTCTGTGAGAAACATCTAATTTTAAAAAATGGACCATACAGCGTCTCCTTCCTCCCCTGGCATTTCTAGAAGGTCAGTTCTCAAGATGGGAGAATGCTTTTTAACCCTGAATGTGCAGGAGCACAAAATGCAAAGGGGATGGCTCCCCGGCTTCCTTGTTTCCCAAAGTTAGCTCCCAGAAAGTAATCTGTTAAACCTGTTTAAGACTCTATTCCTTTGCTGCCATCTACTAATCTGGATTCTGCAGCCCGGATATTGGTTGTTTCATTTACTAAGCACCTGTGCTTGAGTGATCATTCGTCCCACACAGGCAAACAATGTTGAAGGTTTTTTAAGCCCTCCCTATCCACCCAAAGATGTAAATCGGAGGTCTTCAAACTTGGCAGCTTTAAGACTTGTGGACTTCAACTCCCAGAATTCTCCAGCCAGCAGGGACCCCTGCGGTAACTGATGGCAAGATTCAATTTGGTGGGTTTCAGCTTTCCTTAAGTGTTGTGCAAGCCACTGTTAAGTAATGGTAGATGGTAGATCTGAGGAGCCTATGGGATGGAGAAAGTCTCTTTAGATGACAATGGACATTGCTTTACTTTCCAATGGACATTGCTTTATTTCCCAATGTCTACATTTTCATAGGTTTTGAATGCTTAGAAGTGAAGGGTCTAAAGACCCAGCTGATAAAAATGTTCTTTTAAGAAAAGATCACTGAAAATTTGCTGTTTTACCCGCTTTTGTTGGTTTATGTTATTATTGTTTAAGTGCAGATGCAGATAGAGGAGCTAGACTAGAAGATCTCCAAGATCCCTTCCAATTCTATTCTGTTCTGTTCTGTTCTGTTCTGTTCTGTTCTGTTCTGTTCCGTTCCGTTCCGTTCTGTTCCGTTCCGTTCCGTTCCGTTCCATTCCATTCCATTCTATTCTGTCCTTTTGGATATAATTCAAAGGGCTGGGTTTGGCCATTGAAGTCCAACATTGCAACCAATTTATTTCAGAAAAGGGATTCTCCCTTCCCTATGAGCCCACACTGAGTTTTAAGATCCTTTGAAAGGGCCTTTCTTTCTGACCCCTGAAATGGAAGGCATATCTACTGAGAGTGTAACAAGGAACCATTTTTCTGGTCATGATTTAGTTCTACTACCGTATTTTATCATGGCTTTTAACTGACTTGTTTCTTGTGGTAGGTTTTAGCTGTTGGGACTTCTTGCTTTCTTTTGACTGAAGAGGTTTGAATGGAGATATTTGCAAATATGTTATATATAGGTTATAATTATATATAGATTATAATTATATATAAAAATATAGAGGTTATAATTATATAAAACTATAACTGATAATTATTAGTTATAATGATTATATATAATTATTAGCTCCCTTGAGCTCTGTTTTAGCAGACACACAGGATATAAAATCATCATAGGTGTCTGTGTTAAACTACAGTTACACCAAAAATTAAGAAACATGATATGTTTTATACAAGTAAACTCTGTTTTATAGAGGTAATCCTTGACTTACATCCACAATTGAGCCCGAAATTTCTGTTGTTAAGTGAGACATTTGTTAAGTGAGTTTTGTTCCATTTTACAACCTTTCTTGTCACAGTTGTTAAGTGAATCACTATAGCTGATAAGTTAGTAACCCAGTTGTTAAATGAATCTGGTTTCCCCATTGACTTTGCTTGGCAAAAGGTTGCAAAAGGTGATCACACGACCCCAGGACACAGCAATGGTCATAAGTATGAACCAGTTGCCAAGCATCTGAATTTTGATCACATGAGCATGGAGATGCTACAAAGGTTGTAAGTGTGAAAAATGGTCATAAGTCCCTTTATTCAGTTCCGTTGTAACTTTAAACGGTCACTAAATGAACTGTTGTAAGTCGAGGACTACTTGTACTTATCTTGTGACATTGCCATTAAAGTATGAAAAGGGGGAAGTTAGCATCATGATGTTGGGACCCACATTTTGTCACTGGGCCCCTTTACTCTCCTTATGAAGACCTGTGATAATGATTGTTATTAAAAATAGTGGGATAAATAGTGGGATAAACTAGTATAAGAGACTTGCAGTTTTGCATTGGGCAAGAAAAGCTCTAGAAATCTCAGGAGCTAGTCATCTCTAGATCATACATAGAACTATGTTAAGTGTCCTTACGCTTGTTTCTACTCATCTGGTAAGAAGAGCAAAGTTGGCTTAATATAGCAGTGCCCCGGAGGGACCTTGGAGAATGCTGGACCATTCTGTACTTCTTTCCCCCTACAGTCCTGATTGACTTTACCATAAAGCCATGAGTTTCAGAAGGATTTATGTCAGACTGGAATATGATCTTCTCCCTGAAATGCCTTATGATTCAGTGTTTGATTTTGTTGTTTCCACGGTATAGGTATTTGATTAAATAAGCAAAAAAGAATGGAATGGAATGGAGTGGAGTGGAGTGGAGTGGAGTGGAGTGGAGTGGAGTGGAGTGGAATGGAATGGAATGGAATGGAATGGAATGGAATAGAATAGAATAGAATAGAATAGAATAGAATAGAATAGAATAGAATAGAATAGAATAGAATAGAATAGTTGTTAAGGACCTTGGAGGTCTTCTAGTCCAACCCCCTGCTCAGGCAGGAAATACCATTTCAGACAAATGGTTGTCCAATCTCTTCTTAGAAACTTCCAGTGTTGTAGCATTCACAACTTCTGGAGGCAAGTTGTTCCACTGGTTAATTGTTCTAACTGTCAGGAAATTTCTTCTTAGTTCTAGGTTGCTTCTCTCCTTGATGAGTTTCCACCCATTGCTTCTTGTCCTACCCTCAGGCGCCTTGGAGAATAGCTTGACTCCCTCTTCTTTGTGGCAGCCCCTGAGATATTGGAACACTGCTCCCATGTCACCCCTAGTCCTTCTTTTCATTACACTAGACATACCCAGTTACTGCAACCGTTCTTCATATGTTTTAGCCTCCAGTCCCCTAATCATTTTTGTTGCTCTTCTCTGGTAAAAATTTATCTTGGGGTGCATTGGTCAATCACAGTTTATAAAAGTGTGGGGACAGGAAAAGAGAAAGAGGCCTAAATCAGCAAGATACTACCTTGTGAGACTGCACAAAAGGCATTATTGTTCTTGCCTACCCAAAATGCTCCAACAATGCAGCTTCTCAGCTCTGTGGCCCTTTGTTGCAGGAAGGTGATCGCCAAAGTGTGACAGATGTTGTTTTAAATCCTTCTCACAGGCTGACTTGAAGGATCTTTGTTTCTTTCCTGAGTCTCATGTCAAGAGGTTTTGTGTGGATAGGCTTACAAGAGCTCTTTAAAACTGTAGTGAGGGAATCATTTCCCACAGTCAAATATAGAGTAGTTTGTAAGAACAGGAAGCAAAAAAGAAAAGTGAATGGTTTTTATTTTTCAAAGATA
The DNA here is from genome assembly GCF_059756535.1 of Pantherophis guttatus. Lineage (NCBI taxonomy): Eukaryota > Metazoa > Chordata > Lepidosauria > Squamata > Colubridae > Pantherophis > Pantherophis guttatus. The sequence goes on along the minus strand of NC_142064.1, from coordinate 139,079,685 downwards.
AGGGGAGATGTTATTGGAACCCAGAATGGACTATAGACAACCAATTTTGAGTTTTGCCATTCATCTATATCATTTTTACAAGGAGGGAATACTTTTTAAAAAAGATAACTAGAGTAGTAGATAAGACCTATGGAGGCGTGAGGTGAAATCATGCCACGAAGGTGAGCCTTGGGCAGTGGTGAAATCTAATTTTTTTTACTACCAGTTCTGTGGGTGTGGCTTAATGGGCGTGGTGTGGCTTGGTGGGCACGGCTTGGTGGGCATGGCAGGGGAAAGATACTGCAAAATCGCCATTCCCTCCCAACTCCTGGGGGAAGGATATTGCAAACTCTCCATTCCCATCCCACTCTGGGGCCAGCCAGAGGTGGTATTTGCCGGTTCTCTGAACTGCTCAAAATTTCCGCTACCGGTTCTCCAGAACCTGTCATAACCTGCTGGATTTCACCCCTGGCCAGCTTCCCTTTTTGGGGCTGATCAACATCTGATTGATTACAATGAAGTTGCCAGGAAATCTTGGTGATCTCCTTGAAGAGTTCCTGGCTGGCACTCAAAAAACCCTCTCTTTTTCCTCAGTGAAACAAGAAAATTTGATGTTCTTCTCCAAGAGACCTGGGAATGTAGATCCCTGGGATTTAATGGTTATGTGACCTTTTCATTTTGGGGTACTCCAAGGTGCAAAAGATGGGATCTTTTCAGGTAGATTTGACATATTAATTTTGAGGGAAAAATACTTATAAGCAAGTTACATGTTTTTATTACTCAGTAACCATCTCCATTGCCTATTGTCCCAGCTTTTGACTTCTCCATCCTGAAGATTCTGGAATAAATTTAAGGGCCTGGCAATTATTCCAAATTACAGTTAAATCTGATCTCTTTAATACAAATGGATGCCTAGAGCAGAGGTCTCCAAACTTAGCAACTTTAAGACTTGTGGACTTCCCAGAATTCCTCAGCCAGCCATGAAAGACACCTCCATGGAGAGCTTTCCTATTAAAGTCATCACAGGTTATTTTCTAGTGTTTCCAAAATTATTAATTTTCTTTTCAATCAACGGCCATCTTGACAGTGAGCCTTTCCCCTTTAATCTATTTTTAGAAAATACATGCTTTGGCCAACTTTCTGGAAAAAGAGAGCAGAACAAAGTAGTCTAATAGTTAGAGGAAGCCTTCTCCCACTTTTAAAATTCAGACCCTGCCTCACAATTCCATCATTTCATTTGCAAGGGTTGCTCAGCAAGGACAAATTGATAAATACTTGGCTCATAACACAATGGATTTATCTGTAGTTTAACTGAAAAGAAGAAAGTATGGATAACTGATGTGACAAATACTAGGGGATAGTAGAAAAGAAGACAAAGAATTGGAGAAGATCACAAGTATTAAGGTCTGAAAATTGAAGTCACAAGATTACGGCATAAACCCACTGTGGTGATCCCGGTGGTTATTGGTACATTGGATGCCATACCTAAAAGTCTTGGCTGCACTTAGAAAATCTCCACATTGACAAAATTTCCATCTGTCAATTGCAAAAAGCCACACTGCTTGGATTTGCACATATACTACACAGATACGTTACAACATATTGGCTGCTGTGATTCCACATTGTTGTGTACATAATAATAACCCATTTTCTCTTTCTCTAATCACAGCAGAGTTATTCGATGAAACTGTTAGCCCACAAATTCAATTAGACTTAAAGAAACTACGACTTCCCCAAATGCTCTGGGTTTAGATAAATTCATCCACCATACAAAATCTATCAAAAACTATTCACCGTGGCAGGGGAGGGGTAAGAATAGACCATATCTTGTTTTAAGAAATATGATGCCGCTCCTGGGGAAGAGATGACAGAGGAGAAGTCTTTCAAATATTGTGATCTGCCTGTGGGCTTCCAGGAAGCATTGTGGGGGCCACCGTAACAAGAGGAGCTGAAATTGAGGTCTTCTGATGCAATGGGGTCATTCTGATGTTGTTGCCAGGACCTTTTCTGTGTGTGCATGCATGTGTGCAAGGATATAAAACACTTCCAGATTTTATTAGCCTTGTGAACCACCTCGCCTTGCCTTTTGTCTCCTACAAGCATCAGCCGTCTAACCTTTAATCTCCCTCTGCCCTTGGACTACCTCACCCCTGTTCCTGTCTCTTGGGCCCTTGGCCTTTTCCCTCCCCACCATGATCTCTGACTAGGAAACGCCCCTTGAACAGCACCCCGTATTCTCCAGGGTCCTTTCCATCAGCAGCTACAAATCAGGCATAAAAAACACCTGTAGTGGGAGGACATCCAGCGTGGAAGGATGGGACAACCCGACTCTGGCTCTGCCCCACCAGTTTTCAGAAGAAAATGGGGGAATATTGATGGGGAGCAAGGTCCAGGGCGTGATCCGATCCTCCTGGGTCCATACTCAAGGGTGGTGGGCTGGACAATATAGGCCCAGAGATCAGCCCAGCAATCTTTCTGGCCTTGCTCCTATCCCTCCAAAAATTTATGTCTGCTACATTGTCTGCTACAAAGAGGCTACTGTATGGGTTGGAGAGCTCATTAAAAAGGCAAGGCAGTGCGACCACCGGCTCCCTCCCCCTCGTAAATCTGTTAGTCACGCTAAATGCTTGCAGCCCCTGTGTCCCTCCCAACTTCACATGCTTTGCACCCCTCCCAGCGCAGCTTGGCGTGGGGGGTTTTGATTCATAGCGCAGGGAGGCCACAGTAAACCACTTTTGTTATATTATTCATGAGCAGAAGCACAAGGTCCCAGCAGAGCTGCCTCTGTGCATATGTCCCTTTAGTTGGAATTTGGAGGACGAGTGGATTGGTCGGTCCCCTTCTTGATTATGTTGCTTTGGGGAGAGAGTAAAACTTGGCTGTTTAGATTATTTAGTCACTCAGTTTTAGTGCTGGGGGATCTTTGGCGCAAATAGAGAAATCACATTGTAAACTAACGTCTTCCAGAATTATAGGCTCACATTAGTTAAGCCAAAGTAAAATTAACTGGACGCTTGTTATAAATATTTATACAATGAGCTGTAGGTTTACGTTGATAAATTCTACCGAGGTAATATTTACTACTAACGTTAACAATGAACGCATATCCTTTTAAAGCCAAATAGAATAGTGTATGGTACAACTTACTGCTTATTGCAGGGGAAATCAGGGACCGCAAATGCAGGGCTTCGCTATAAGCCAGAAGAGCCAGGCCAAAAAATCTAGTCTTGCTTCTCCTAGAAATTCATTTTGAGAGCCTTAGCAAATGGAATTGCCTTTTGGTAATCCCGCAATCAGTGGGATTTACAATGTGAACACGTGGGAACTTATGGAGAGAAGGCATAGATGATAAAGCTGGATTTGGAGCAGTCACTGGATGTATGCTGAATATCACTGCATGTCTTGAACAGTCCCCAGTGCCCCTAACAGGATCTGCGTTGCCATCTTTTTTATCAAATGCAGAGCTACCCTGCAGCACGACCATCATTTTAATTTCCCACAGTGCTTCAGCATGACAGTACCACAGCAGCAGATCAAACCCTCTGAAAACCTGTAATCAAAATGAATATTAAATTCTATATTCTGTGTGGAATACCCAACAGTAGTTCCAAACAGTATTTAACGTTTCTTACAATGGTACCATTTCAATCTTGCAGCTTGACACGCTCCAATACCTTTGATTAAACAATGTCATTTATCAGGACCCCAGAAGCACACCACCTTTCTGTTGCAGTGCCTGCCCTCCAGAATGAGGTCCCCCCTCCCATCCCCCGATATCTGGATGATCTCCCGATATCTGTTGTTTAGAAGAATGGTGAAGATGTAGCTCTTCATTCAGGTCTTTGGCAAGGGAGTGTGAAACCCTTCATTTTGTTGTCCTTGCCATCTTTTATTTTTCTCTTTCCTTGGCTTTATTTTGATTTCTTTATTTGATTAGTGTGAGTTGCTCAAAGTTGTTGGGTGTCAGGCAGCATACAAGTTTATGGTTGGTCACACAGTCAGCCAGAGCTTTAGGTTGGATTTGGCATTTTTGTCCACCCATCGAGTCCTTCCCAAGGACCTGGGATAGGCAAATGTTGTTGTTGTTTGATGGTGTTTAAAGGTATTATCACAGGCTGTGAGTTATTCCAAGTAAAACTGCCTTTTGCAATTGACTGATGGTGATTTTGTTAATGATGGTGTTCAAGTGGAGCTCCAGATGTTTTGGGATTGCACCCAAGGGACCTATTACTAATGATACTATCTTTGCTTTCTTTTGCCACAGTTGGTCTTCTTTGTATTTTGTGATTTTTCTCCAGTTCTTTTTCTTCTATTCTGCTGTCTGCAGGTACTGCAACACTGGACTTTTTTTTCCCTTTCTTATCAATAATTATTAAAGCTTGGGATGTTGTGTGGCAGATGCTTGTCTGTTTGAATTCTAAAGTCCCAGACCACGTTAGCTTTTTCGTTTTCTATTACCTTGTCTATTTTGTGGTCCTGCCAGTTCCTGCTTATTATTATTATTTGTACCAATTTGTGCTCCATTGTTATTATCCTACCAATATGTCACTTGCAGTTAGAAACATTTTCAGAATTGCAACTGATGGATGCCTAATCCCCAGTGGAGTAACGTTTAATTGAAGTGACTGTTCTGCACAAATTTAAACTCTGCTTTTGAAATTTCCAAATTGGTTTGACAAATTCTCTGATGCAAAAGGTGAAGTTAAAAAAAATGTGTGATTTCCCCCCCTCCCCTAAAAAAAATCTCTGATAATTCCTCCCCTTCCTTTTCCTGTTATTAAACTGTGCCAAAAAGTCCCTGGATATTTCTGAAACAAGATTGGTTATTCCTCTGTAAAGAAGACAAGGAAGCTGTAGGATTCACACAACAGCTGCAGGAAGGTGAATGCAGGAGCCCATTCATCCTGCTGCACTTTGCCCATAACCCAGGCCTGACCTGGTGCTAAGAGGGATGAGGTTAGAGGAGACACCTCCTGGGATCTAAATCAATCCCCCAACTTCCCTTCCTGCCTGAATTATTGTGCCCTTTTTGTGATGGTGATGACTAAACATTGAAGGGCAGCTGACCTCAAATAAGACCACCAGATTCGCTGTTTCCACCACACCCTGATCAAAAGGTGAAAGATCAGGTCTTTAATTCCTGCGTTAAGTTTGTCCATGATTCTTTAAGTGCACCTTATTCTCTTCCCAATAATAGTTTCATCTTACATCTCCAATCTCCAGCAGAGGTGTGTGGTGTGAATGTGTTTGTAAAGTCGGGGAGAAGAGAGAGCTTTGAACTAGAATAGAGGTGCTTTAAAAATAATGCCTGTTTTCATTACTGCAGTAGTATAGAATTCTTATGACCATGAGTTTTCCATAAATTAAGAAGTTTGATTAAAATGGATGCTCTAGAGCTAGAGGAATGGCCGTAACTACAAATTCGTGAGCATCAGCTTCTAATGAGAAGCATAAGATTGCAAGGAAAATCTCCTTAAGATAGAAGAACACTTCTACTTGTGAATGACTATTGCTCCTGAATGGCCTTGCATTCCAATGAATGTATGTATACATTGAGTTCAATGTATGCCAGCTGTGCTGAAGGTGTAAAGCTTTGGGTATAAAACTCCCCATACAGGACACGATGTTGGAAACAAAATACATGCCTTGCATGTTTTGTGACCATCTTACCTTGAATCCTGCCTTGAATGGACCCTGGATTATCTTCCTGGTTTCTGGTTTCAGCATTTGTACTTCAGCATTTCTTGTATTTTCTGGATTGAATTGTATTTTTCTGGCTTGGCTAAATTTTATTGCAAAATAAAATTTTATCAAGTTATCAATCAAGTTATCAATCAAAGTTTGGAGGCCAAGATCGAACACAAGAAAAAGACTGCAATAAATATAATGAACGAGTTTTAAAAATTGCAAGCAAATCCTGAAACAATTAACAGTTAGCAATTAATAGCATCAGGGAGTAACCAGGAGGTTTCTAACCGTCCTGTTAAAATATGGCGACCCTCTTAGAGGATTCTGTAGAGTGGCCACCCAAAGTTTCTCTTCAAATTGTGTAATTTCTGCCTGATCTTCTGCCTGCTTCAGTAGTGGGTTTCAATTTCGGCCGCTACCGGTTTGCTTGTGGGTGTGCACGCACTTGTGTGTGTGCGCAACACTTCTGTGCATCTGCAGAAGTCCGGGCGGGTGGGCGGAGCCTCCTGCCGATCCAGGGCGAACCAATAGCAACCCACCACTGGCCTGCTTGCTTTGTTCTTCTGATTGCCTAGGAGAAGCTTCATCTAATGTTACTACACTTGCCTAGATTCTACAAAATTTAAGACAGCATATCTACTTTTTCTGAGAGGGACACTGTTCAATAGAAAGAAAGCTTCCTTACGAATATTTTCCTAGGAATAAATAAGGAAAGGAACTTATTTTGAAATAGATATGTGGACTTGTAGAATTTCAGATAATTAAAACCCATTTTCATACCATGTTAAATAAGGCAGTCAAAACAACAAAGAAACAGTCGTAAAGACCTAGCATGAGTTACGGTAGGACTGATGGACTATGTTCTCATAGAAAGCAGCAATCCCACCAAAGACACTAAAGGGCAGAGGATGAGAAGAGACATAAGAGGAAGCTGAAGGGAATAAAACAGCAGCCAGGCTTGACATGGCATTTAACACAGAGAAAACATAGTCCCATTCCAGTAGTCCCTTGTAGCATCTTTTACACCATCTTCTAGCACCATGGTGCCAATAATAATCCCTTTTAAACATCCAAAATGTAAGGAATTTGGATCCATACTGATTTAATTTTGGATTTTGGCTGGTCCGCACAGTTCATTTCATTTCAAAAAATGGATGAAATCCACATTTTAAAAGACATATTCTCTCCTTTAATTGTCAGTCACACATCCTCCACTATCCAGCTCTTTATTAGCATTTGAGTTGATCCAGTTAAATCATTTGCCCTCAGAATCCTTGTTCCTGGAAAATGCCCTTGAATAAATTTTTGCTTCCACAAGTCTTGTTCAGCAGTCTATATCTGGCATCATAGAGAACTATAAACCTTGCATTTCGTAAGAGTTATAACAGCAATCATTCCCATAGATGTCCGACTCATGAAATATTTTGAAATCACCAGGCAAATAGGTCTAAGTACAAGTGGAAAAATACACAGACCTGGGGGTAGGGATGCTAGTAATTTGCTGTGTGTGTGTGTGTGAAGAGAAGGTGAAAGGATCTTCATTAATTTATGTATTGCTTACTGCTCCCAGGCAGAACACTCAACTATTGAAAGAAAAAAAAAGAACACTAACTGACCAACATTCTCTATCATCGCTACTAGCTAGTTCAAATTGATGCAGCATTAACAATGATTGGTTAACATTGTTCCTTGCAAGATCCAAACTTGCAAACCAAAGACAATACTTGCTGAAATCATCTGAGTTCTGTAAATACTGAGGACAATTAGAAAGGTCAGAGATTGTTGCTTTCAAAATGTGATGTGAATAATTGGCAAATGGAAAGGCTCATGCCGTGAGCCTTTCCATTTCAACTTGGCCTATTTGTGTATTTCCCATTACCTAGTAGGTAGCTTTGCTGATGTACTCTGGGGCAGCCTTCCCAAATCTGAGTATTTCCAGATAGAGCAGGCTATAACCTCAAGAATTATTCTGGAAGGCGTGGGACTGAAATCTAGAACCAGGCAATATGCCAAAGTTTATAACTGATACATAATGCTTTTTGCAGATGCTATTTGAGAATAGTTTCCAGATATTCATTATAATCAGTATGTGTGTCAGCCTTGTTATGTGTACTTAGCAAAACGTACTGTTGCTTCTGATGTGATGCATTTAGATGCACACCATCCTTTTTTGTTCCTTAAAACCATGAAATGTCCACTTAGCAAAAAAAACCTCAGCATTTCCTCTGGGCAGGAGCTGTAAGCTCAGCTTATGAGGTTTCACTGACCTCATAGGGGCCCCCAGCTGGAAGAGGAGTGTCCAAGGATGACAAAGGGAGCCAGACAACATGACTAGTCCTGCAACCAGCCAGCCAGAGTACTAAATGTAGAATATCAGAGCTGATCTTAATCCAAGGTTATTAATCCCATCTCTCCCACCATGTTGGCACTAATGGGAGTCTTCCTCCTCTTACTGGCCACGTACACTTCCTACATTAAAATGGCAATAAGTGGTCCAGCAACCACCATTTTGGGTAGCATCTCGGAGCTCCTGAACACAGAAGAATGCCATGAGCTCTGTCTTCTACTTGCCATCACCCAGAAAGATGCAGAACTGGCGGAGGAGAAAGAACTCGTTCCTTCCAGCCAATGGCAAGACATCTCCAACATGGACCAATGCAAAGAAAGACTAGGCCACTGGCTGGAGATGCAAAAGGGCTTCATTGACTGGGACCGCCTGGCTCGAGCTCTCAGACAAATTGGGCGCCCTGATGTCTCCAGGGAGTTAAAGAAGAGCCTCAACAAGAACAGGAGTTTGGAACCAAAATGGAATACGGAGGAAAATCAAACAGGAGTGGCCCCAAAATCACTTTTAGTGATTGAAAACAGGACACCCATCCGTAGAAGCCGTCAGGGCCCCATTCAGAAGCCCAGGAAGGCTTTTCTGAAGGAGAAGGGTTGGAGCTTGAAGACTTTCTTTCAGAAGTGGCTCCCGTTTCCTTTACACCACTTCACTCTGCAGCAGTATATTGGCCCAGCTACGCGACTGCTGATTGCCAGTTTCCTGGCTGGACTGGTCCTGTGGCTCTTTTCTGTCTATTACATCATTTGCTGGAACTTGCGGCAATGCCTCTTTGCCAGTGGCGTTCATTACAATGGAACCCCAGCTCGGCAGAATATGAACCTGACTGTGATTTGGAATCATCAGTCTGGAGAAGATTCTTTGGAGGATCCGGATACCTCAGAGGATGAGGAGGTTGCCGAGGAAGAGCATTAACCAAGAGGCTTTCAGTGAAATCTGCAGGAAAGTTGATTTCATTAAATAAATTGCCATGTGAATCTTTTGTTTGTGCCCAACTCAGTTGTCAACCCTGGGATTTAACAATGTGATGCTTTCTAGACATTTGGGAATGACTACAGCCATCAGCTCCAACCACCACAATAGGATGATAGGCAATATAATTTAAAACATCTGAATGGCACCAGGTTTGAGAAATTACAGCTACAAAATCAGAGCATACACTGAGGCTGTTTTGTGATGCAACCGCAGATGTAAAGTCGAGGCAAGCGGAGTACAAGTTTTGACTGCAACACAGAGAGAGTAAGTTATGTAATAAGAAGTATTTAGTATCAAATTTGGTGGCAGTAGAAAGATATTGTTGTCACATTCTTTATGCTTGCAGCCTAGCTTTGCTTGCCTGCCTGTCCCTCCCTCCCTCCCTCCCTCCCTCCATCCATCCATAAATCTATCTATCTTATATAGCAGAAAAATAGACTGCAGAAAGTATGTAATTCTTCGCATATTTTTAATCATCTGCCTACCCCCCCTGCCTTATGTAATTCTTTGCATGTTTTAATCTACCTGTACAGGGTGCAGGACATGGTTGGCAATGGGGGCAGAAAATCTCATGCCAGAACAGCAACAGCAGTTCAACAGAGCAGTGGGGGGAGGCCCTATGGTAGCATTGGAGCAATTCAGTTAGCTATATATCTAAGTTAGTGGACAAGTGCACACATACACAGAGATACCATCATTTCATGAAGATTTTACTGTTGTCATTTATCAAAGAGTCACTTGTTGAGACGGGTAGCTTTGCAAAATTGATTACACATAAAAAAAAAGTTTAATCCAGAAAAAGCACCATCCATCTTGAATCACATTAATCCAGATGGGCCCGTACACCAGGGATACAAAGTAGTATCCATTTTTAAGGGTTAAATGGCACAATAAGGCAATAATCTCAGGTAAAGGGCAGGGAATGGAGACAGATGTTGAAAATGGCACCATGCCCACTAGAGGAAATCCACAGCTGAATCTGACATATGAACCTGGTTTACTGGGACATTTGTTTTGGTCTGCATTACTTTTCAGAGTTTTCAGGTTCAAGAGGCTTGAGTTCAACAAAGCAGAGATATGTCCCTTCCTCACATAGTGTTTTCCTCATCATAATCACTTTTCCTGAAGGCTGCTGGAAAGTCCACAGGGATATAGTATAAGGTGTGATCCCTTATACACAGCTCACAACAGATTCAGGGGCAATTCAACTAGAAAGCTAATATGTACTTCCTGCAAAGAACAATGCTATTTCTCCTACTACCTGTGACTTTGCTCCAGTCATTCAAAGGCCTCCTTAGAAACACCATGAACATCAGCAGCAATAAAATGAATATAAAAATAAAAAATATGGAGGCTACTGCATCACATGTCACGTGGCCTTAAAAGTCCAACAACTTTCTTCTTGGAGTGGCTGGTGAAATACCTTTCCACATGGCAGTATTCCCCATGGAGATCACAACAATGGCTGAAATCTAGCAGGGGTGCTTGATCACATGGGATCTTGTGCATTGTGTAGCATGAGGGAAGGACAGCTGGTAGTTGCCAGAAGGACAGACTCATTGGAGGAAAGCAAGACGTACTTCATTCCGCATTGTATAAATAAGCGAACGATGGAGGAAAAAAGACATATCAAATTCATAGGGGAATTGTGCAACAGTCTGTCATCCTCCTACACTTATTGTGCTGGTGGTTTTTATGTGAATCACATGCTTCGGAAGCAACTGCAGCCCTCGTGCATTTTCCAAGATGTGGCTGACTCTAAGAGATTTATAATCAATCAACTCCACCTTGTGGTGTGTTTGGAGAGACAGGAAGTGCACTGGATATCTAGAGAGAGAGAGAGAGAGAGACAGACAGACAGACAGACAGACAGACAGACAATTTTTGAGTGCCTTTGTATCTTTGGACATTATTTAATATCAATGGTTTTTTTTAAGCTATTCAAAACCTGTTTGGTGTAACACTAGCACTGTGGGTTTGTTTATTTATTTAATTTATATGCCACCTATCTCGCTATCCATCTACACCTCTATAACTGTCTGGTTTGGTTCTGCAACCCAACAAGACAGACACAGACTTCAGAGGATAATTAGAACTGCAGAAAAAACAATTGCTACCAACCTGCCTTCCATTGAGGACCTGTATACTGCATGAGTCAAAAAGAGGGCTGTGAAAATATTTACAGACCCCTCACATCCTGGACATAAACTGTTTCAACTCCTACCCTCAAAACGACGCTATAGAGCACTGCATACCAGAACATCTAGACACAAGGACAGTTTCTTCCTGAACGCCATCACTCTGCTAAACAAATAATTCCCTCAACACTGTCAAACTATTCACTAAGGCTGCATTACTATTAATCTTCTCATCGTTCCTATCGCCCATCTCCTCCCACTTATGACTGTATGACTGTAACTTTGTTGCTTGTATCCTTACAATTTATATTGACTAATATGATTTGATTGCTTATTTGTACTCTATGACTATCATTAACTGTCGTACCTTATGATTCTTGACGAATCTATCTTTTCTTTTATGTACTCCGAGAGCATATGCACCAAGACAAATTCCTTGTGTGTCCAATCATACTTGGCCAGTAAAGAATTCTATTCTATTCTATTCTATTCTATTCTATTCTATTCTATTCTATTCTATTCTATTCTATTCTATTCTATTCTATCCTATCCTATCCTATCCTATCCTATCCTATCCTATCCTATCCTATCCTATCCTATCCAAAGATATTTCTCCATTCTTATGGCATTTCACAAATGTATGGTTCTTCACCTGCAATACAAAAATCAATCCTAACAACTACTTTGCCATCATAATGGTGGTTTATCAACTTTAACAGTCTTTCTTGCCTTCATACAGTAAGTTTCAGTTAAATCCCAGGAGGTGATGAACCATGAAGAAACCCCTTTCAGACAGAGTGACGGAGAGACTAACAACAACGTGAAACAAAAGTGGCAGCACCCTTACTGATTAAAAGAAGCTCAGAAATACCTTCAAAAGAAATCCTAAAACACCTTGGAAAAAGGTTGGAAACATGATGAGATCTCATGTACAAGAAGAAAATCTTCTGGTTTTTCAACATGTACCCTTGGTGTATATAGGCATCCTTCTTAGATGCTCTTTATATGCTTTTTTATGCTCTTTTACAACAGCATGTTGGTTTGCAAGATAGCCTTTAGATTAGAGATCCTAATATAATAGTCGTAACATGCTTGGAAGGTTTTGGTTGTGCTTGTAGCAAATATCCCTCAACTAATGTTGTCCTTATCGTATGTGTGTCAGTGGTGGGCTTCAAATTTTGTTACTACTGGTTCCCCACCCCCCACCCCGAAGCACATCTGGTTTGTCTGTGTGCCTGCCGTCCATGCATGCGCCCAGCCTCAAAAATGTGCCTAAGTAGGACAGCATAGAGCCGGGGCTAAACTGGCTGAATACAACCTCTGATGTGTGTGTGTGTGTGTGTGTGTGTTTGTGTGTGCGTGCACACGCATACATATGTGCATTTGTGTGTGTGTGTATACACTGTATAGTGACGCGGTGGCTCAGTGGCTAAGACGTGAGCTTGTTGATCGAAAGGTTGGCAGTTCAGTGGTTCGAATCCCTAGTGCCGCGTAACAGAGTGAGCTCTCATTACTTGTGCCAATCTAGTAGTTTGAAAGCATGTAAAAATGCAAGTAGAAAAATAGGGACCACCTTTGGTGGGAAGATAAGAGCATTCCATGTGCCTTTGGCATTTAGTCATGCCGGCCACATGACCACGGAGATGTCTTCGGACAGCACTGGCTCTTCAGCTTTCAAACAGAGATGAACACCACCCCCTAGAGTCGGGAACGACTAGCACATATAAACAAGAGGAACCTTTACCTTTATATACACTGTATACATAGTGATATATAAACTATGTGACAGTTTTAACTGATCAAAGCCATAATTGGCAATGGAAATCAGTATCCATGGGTCCATCAGGCAATGGCTATGACACATGGAGGACTGTGATCTGGAATGTAAGATGAGTAAATTATAAATTAGCACATATAAATTACCATAGGAAATGAGTAAAAGAATAATAGATACATATGCCGCATGCCTTTGAAATGAAAAGAAAAGGAACAAAAAAGAAAGGGCAAGATGTAATACAATAGATCTGAAGGATCTGGTCTTGTGGCATGGAGTTTATAAACATGTGAAAATATTTTATTTATTTATTCACACACACACACACACCTCAAATAAGTGAAGGTATAAAATGTGTGTTGGCAAATTTGACTTTGGACCATGTGACTTTTATGGATGAATAGGGAAATAGGATCTGTAGGCTGCTTGTGGTTGCCTGTTAGCTCCAGTGAATGGCCATAGTAAAAGAAATTGAGAGGAATTGGGGGGGGGGAATTGAATATAGGTAGTCCTTGACTTATGACCACAATTAAGCTCAAAATTTATGTTGCTAAATGAGAAATTTGTTAAGTGTGTTTTTTAACAACTTTTTGATGACTTTTTACGACATTTTATGAGCTTTTTTTTGCCACTTTTGTGAAGTGAATCATTGAAGTTGTTAAATCAGTAACACCGTTGTTAAGTGAATCTGGCTTCCCCATTGACTTTGCTTCGTCAGAGGGTCACAAAAGGGGACCACATAATCCTGGGACACTGCGACCGTCATAGATATGAACCAGTTGTCAAGCATCCAAATGTAAATCACATGACCATGGGGATGCTGCAACGGTCATAAATGTAAAAACCGGTCACAAGTCACTTTTTTCAATGCCATTGTAACTTCAAACGGTCACTAAACGAACTGTTGTAAGTCGAGGACTACCTGTAATGTTCTCAATGAATGCATACAGGGGAAATAATTATTTTATTAGGTGACGTGAATAGATAGGTAGGAATGAGCCGAGGTGGCGCAGTGGTTAGAGTGCAGTACTTCAGCTACTTCAGCTGACTGCTAGTTCAGCAGATCAGCGGGTCAAATCTCACCGGCTCAAGGTTGACTCAGCCTTCCATCCTTCCGAGGTGGGTAAAATGAGGACCCAGATTGTTAGGGGGCAATAAGCTATTTAGTATACTGTCTTTGGTGTAAGCCGCCCAGAGTCCTCGGAGAGTGGGCGGCATAGAAATATGATTAATAAATAAATAAAATAAATAAATGACATGAGATGAGATGAGATGAGATGAGATGAGATGAGATGGTACAGAGAAAATTACTGGGCTATTTGGTGACTCCAGAATAAATAAGAATGAGGACTGGTGAGTATTTGCTTAAAAAAAAAACACTGCATAGTAGAAAAAGATCGGTTTAGTTCAAATTCATGGTTTAAATTATACACATGATAAAGTGCCAAATATACATCTATGACCATGATTCAATTCATTTTTAATGATGAAAGATCGAAAGATTTAGTGAAGGATATCAGGATGACTATGATAGTTCTGAATGGGGCAGGATTTTTTTTTTTTTCCAAATAGTGCCAAGACTTGCATTTGGGGAAGAAAAAGAAAGAAATGAAGAAAACAAGAAAGAACAACAATGCAGGATAAGAAGATGTATGAAAAAGCATTAGAAGATAGTTTTCCAACAGAATGAATGGGAAACAGCTATAAAAGGGGGGGAGGGAAGGATGCAGAAGCTGTTTGGCATAGAGTAAAAAGTATCCTACAAAGAGCCATAAAAGTGAATGGTAATTTGCTAACGGGAAGTATGAAAAAAGGGGATTGTGTAGGTAAGAAAAAAAAAATGTGTGTAAGGGAATCAGGAAATACCGACAAAATGCTGACATAAACATTTTATAAATAATTAAAAGCAAGATGAATGCTGTAAGAATGATTACTTAAGAAAGGTGCGTGGTAAAACAAGAAGATATAAACTCAAGAGCGAATGGGCGTTGAATGCATGTAGACTGGTGTAAAAGGATATATATATATATGGTATATGTATGCATGTTTTCAAGGACAAAAACTATGGTATAAATTCATTTTTTTTCAGAGCCAGCTTGGTCTTGTGATTAAAGGCACTGGGCTAGAAACTGGGGAGTCATGGATTCCAAGCCCCACCTTAGACACAAAGTCACCTGAGTGACCTTGGCCCAGTCCTTCTCTTTTAGGCCTAGGAAGCAGGCAAGAGCAAAACCTTGCCAAGAAAACGGCAGGAGTTATTCCAGGCAGTCGCCAAGAGCTAAAACTAAGTTGAAGGCTCAAAATAATAGTAACACACTAGTTTTAGTTAAGTTTCTGTTTCATTTTCTTATCTCATGCTTTTAATTTCTTTGGCTTACTCTCTCTTTGTTTTTCTTTCTTATCAGTGAATAAAATTGCTTGAGCTGTAAGAACATAATGTGACGGATATATATGTATGTATGCATGCGTACAGATTTCTGCACAATATTATTATTAACCTTGCAATCGGTAACCACTAATCTTATTACACATGCTTGTTTAGTCTCACAGTATGGCATTGAATCCTAATCTGATGCTCAATTGGATCACAGCCCCACCATTCCACAATTAAGAAATGCTATTCTATGTCACAGTAGGAAAACGTACAGAAAAGTTTGCATATTTATGAAGGGGGATTACTGATATGGAAGGAACCAGAAGAGGGAGCTGTGAGCAAAGAATAAATCAGAACTAGAAGAACGTCACACGGCAATTTTGCATGCAAATGAAATAGAATAGAATAGAATAGAATAGAATAGAATAGAATAGAATAGAATAGAATAGAATAGAATAGGATAGAATAGAATAGAATAGAATAGAATAGAATAGAATAGAATTCTTTATTGACCAAGTGTGATTGGACACACAAGGAATTTGTCTTGGTGCTTACACTCTTGGAGTACGTAAAAGAAAAGTTACATTCGTCAAGAATCATAAGGTACAACACTTAATGATAGTCATTTTATTTATTTGTCTTTCTTTGCAGTTTTCCACACATAAATGTTAACATGAGCTTCTAGACCCTGAGTATAATTAGCAAGAACAGTGTAATAGTCATCAAGCACGTTGGAACATATGAAATGCCCTCTTACACATTAATAACAATATCATTAGATTATGGGATTTCTAATAAAACAGCCCCAGCCATACTTCAAGAAGGAGGACCGAGTAAGGCCAGAGACCACAAGGACTTCAGAAATATGTACACAAACAGGCACACAGACATACGACATGCACACAAACATTCAAGAAACCCGAAGCAATTCAACGGACTCACAATGGACACAAAATTCTGCCTGCCTCAGTCCAGGAGAGCGGAGGGACCGTTAAGGAATGAGCAGGAAATGTGAAGTGAAGAAGTGAACACCATATCCTAGATTAAGGCATGACTATAACCCTCAATCAGGAGTCCTCCTTGACCAGATTGATTTGCCTGGTCTAAAGATAAATGTTAGCGGTTCATAGATATTACAGTTATATTGAGGAACTGTATATGCGCACTCAGAGAGAGGGAAAGGAAGAAATTGCCATGTCTAACCTTTGGTCTACAAAGATTTCAGGAGCAACTAAACCTCTCAGGATCTTTGAGCCTATAAGAAAGAGATTATGAAGCACGGCTCTCTGAGGTAGCCCTCAGAAGCCATACGTTGCTCCAAAGCCACTCCTTTGGAAAAGAAAATTAAGGTACTAACAGCACATGGATGGTAGACCCTACTCTTCCTCTAGAGTTCCTCCACAGAGAGACTAGCTCAGAAAGAAAGGACAACATGTAGACAACATGTTAACAATGTGTTACTTTCCTAACATGGGTATATAATATTGGTTGAGGAAACGTTTTGCTCCGGTCACAGATTATGTAACTGAAGGAAAATGTGAAGGCAAAAGAAACGTCAAGTTCTCTTTGAACCCACAGCAGCTTTACAGTGACTCTCTTAAGATTTATAGGCCTGCAGACTTAACAAGTTACAAGGGTTTCCCCCACCCCTTTTTTTCCCACCTACTTGATTGTTATAACCAAGTACCAATTCATTCTTTCTATCTTTGTCTGCCTCTCTTCCTTCCATAGGATAGGCAAAAAGCGAAGGCAGTATAATTAACCTGATATCACAGATTTGCAAAATTGCCACAGAAACTACAAAGGCTGGGAAAAGGCTGTGTTGGGATTCAAGTGCTGTTGTACAGTATTTGGGTATATTGTGTGTAAATGGTGGGAGGCCTATCTGGGACTAAGAAGGACATATTGAAATTATAACTAGACATCTCGGAAACTTTGGATAAAAAAGTGAAATCACTTTACTCTTCATTTTCCTACAATACTTGCAATAAAAGAAGGTGATGGCAAGCTGTCTCACGTGGAAACACATGGGTTCCTCGAAAGCATTTTATTAAACTAGCCTTCCAACAAGGCAGATGGAAAAATATAAAGCCAGCTCCAAAGATTTTTTCCCCCTGATCTCTCCAGAGTGCAGATAATCCTCACTTAATAACCACAGTGGGAACCAGCAATTCCATTGTGACTTAGCATCACATGATTGTGATGGGCTTGCAACTTCATATCCCCCATCATTGCTAAGCAAGTCACCTGCAGTTGTTAAGATCAATTATATCAGGGAGATAACCTTGGTCGGTAAGGACTGATAATCTTGGTCCTTACGCTCCTTATGCACGGTCACTCATGCCCTCGTCACTTCCCGCATGGACTACTGTAATGCTCTCTACAGGGGGCTCCCCTTGAGGAGCACCCGGAGGCTCCAACTGGTTCAGAGTGTGGCCGCGCGGGTGGTTATGGGAGCGACGTGGCGTTCCCATGTAACACCTCTCCTGCGCGAGCTGCACTGGCTCCCGGTGGTCTTCCGGGTGCACTTCAAGGTTTTGGTTACCACCTTTAGAGCGCTCCATGGCTTAGGACCTGGGTACTTATGGGACCGCCTTCTGCCACCAGTAGCCTCTCACCGGCCAGTACGCTCACACAGAGAGGGGCTCCTCACAGTGCCGTCGGCCAAACAGTGTCGACTGGCAGCCCCCAGGGAGAGAGCCTTCTCTGTGGGGGCACCTGCCATCTGGAATGAGCTCTCCCCGGAGATACGGAGGATCCCGGATTTACGCACCTTCCGCCGTGCCCTCAAGACCTTTTTATTTCAGCAGGCTGGCCTGGCCTAACTTCCCTTTTAAATTGTAAATTGTAAATTTGTTTTAAACCATTAGGGGTGTTTTAATTTGTTTTGGTCCAAACTATTTAATGGGTTTTTATATTGTCTTTTAAATTTTGTAATTTGTGTGTTTTATCTTTGGCTGTTCACCGCCCTGAGTCCTTCGGGAGTAGGGCGGTATATAAATCTAATAAAATGAAATGAAAATGAAAATTGGTCCCTCACCCTTTGCACATTAACCAGTTGGGCAAACTAGCCAGGTCTTCTACTTATTGCTCTATCAGGACCCCTCAAATCCAGCAGGACCCCAAATTGTGGACCTGCTCCTGCAGTGGGAGGGTGATCCTATTCAAAGCCAAAGTTGGAATTAGATTCGAGTCAGATTAAGCAGATCGGCAACAAACAGCAATTTTGTCTTCCAAGGATTTAATCTGAGCTTGTTTCAACCCATCCAGGCCTTTACAGACTTGAGGCAGCAAGCCAGGACTTTTCTAGCATTCCAATCCAGCCCAAAGTAGCAAAGTACAGTTGGATATCGTTAATTAATTGATACTCACAGATAAATTTCATCAGGAGCATCACATAGATGTTACATAGTATAGAGAGACAAAAGCAAAACTCATCAATCCTACACTGAAGGAACCATGTGTGTAACATTTCTTCCTTCACACACCCTACCTGGAACCACCCACTTAGTGGCAATATAGTACCTCAAAGCAGGGGTGGGATTCTACCAGTTCGGGCGAACCGGTAGCTCCGACGATCAGATGGGCCCATCCCCCCACCAGTGGTGGGTTTCAAATTTTTTTACTACAGGTTCTGTGGGTGTGGCTTGGTGGGTGTGGCTTGGTGGGCGTGGCAGGGGAACGTTACTGCAAAATCCCCATTTCCTCCCAATCAGCTGGGACTCGGGAGGCAGAGAATAGATGGGGCGGGGCCAGTCAGAATTTTTACTACCGGTTCTCCGAACTACTCAAAATTTCTGCTACCGGTTCTCCAGAACTGGTCAGAACCTGCTGAAACCCACCTCTGCCCCCCGCCCCTGCACTTTACTGACCTATATCTTCTCAGCTGATTTGCGCAGCAGAGCAGATTGCCGTGCCTCAGCTGTTACTCCCCAGCAGTAACGCAGAAGGTAAGTTCTCATAAAACTGTGCACGCATGCACGCACAGAGCACGCACGCACACGTGAAGCATGCGATCACCAAGCCGGTTGTTAAAACAGCAGGATCTCACCACTGCCTCAAAGCCCAAATCTTTGCAGGTGTTCAGTGGGATACCTGGTCACTGATTTCAAATTTCAATGAGATTTCTAATAGGGCTAAGAGTAATCATCCATCCAGGCCCTATCAAAAATCATCAAACAGTCTTCACAGAATGTTGTTTCCATCCCATGCCCACACCTGAATCCTGACTTCAGCTGACCTAGAAAATCTATTCCCTCTGTGATCCTCTGCAGCTGGAATCCAGCCACTTTCTTAAAAACTTCCCCTGGAAAAAAAAGAGACTGAAGATTGGCAAATAGTTGTCTAAGGAGCTATACTGAGAGAAGGCTTCTTCAGGAAGAGGCATACTACAAACCTATTTAGGAGAATGGACACCAGCCATCAAGAAGCGTTGACCACCTCGAATCTAGTTACACATGCCCAGCTTTACTATACCAATATGTCAGGGTAACATGGATCAAATGCACAGCTGATGAAGCTGAAACTGCAGAGGGCTTTATTCGCAATCTCAGTTTTCCCAAACTTAAAAAATCTCAGATAATATTTCAAAACAGTACCCTGGTCTGCTCTAGTGGAAATCTCCAAGTAGAGACAAATTCAGAGCAAATGCAAGTGATTTATTTTGTCTCCAAGCATATCATAGCAGCCTGCAGGAGGAGCTTCATTTCCACATTTCCAGAAGAGGAAGTAAGCTACCCTGAACAGAAGTGATGGATATGATTCTGTAAGAGCAATAAGACTGAGTGGAGTGATGAGAGCACTTTGCCACTGTTATGTCTATCACACACTTCTGAACATGGATACATAGCCACAATCAGTCAGGTCCATTCTTTGTTTTTTTCCCACTCTATCATTCAAGGCCTCGCACGTTTCATCTGTGATATGACGATGGGGTGATATGATAGCAGTGTTCCAATATCTTAGGGCTGCCACAAAGAAGAGGGGCTCAACCTATTCTCCAAAGCACCTGAGGGCAGGACAAGAAGCAATAGATGGAAATTAATCAAGAAGAGAAGCAACCTAAAATTTTGAGGAACCAGTGATGTTGGAAACATGGGAAAAAATCTGGGTTCAGAATGTTAAATTTACACAGTCGCAGAATTTGAGGGAAAATTTCTATAAAATGTTTTATAGATGGCATTTAGATCCCCAAAAATTGTTGTGTATGTACCCTAATGTTCAGCCAAAATGTTGGAGATGTGATTGTTTAGATGCTACATATTATCATGTTTGGTGGACTTGTAGGAAAGTTAAGGCTTTTTGGATAAAAATTTGGTGGGTCATGCAGAATGTTTTGAAGAAAAAAATTCAATTTTCTCCACAATTGTTTTTACTGGGAATAGTTAAGGGTTTTACTTTGGGTGAAACAAAGTTGATATTGTATATGATAACAGCTGCGAGACTATTGATAGGTAAATATTGGAAGAATGAAGCTTTGCCCACGATTGAGGAATGGACTTTGAAGATGGCCAGTTTTGCAGAGATGGCGAAGATTTCAGCATTTTTAAAAGACTGTTCACAAGAGACTTATGAATGGGAATGGAAAAAGTGGATAGATTATGTTCAGAACAAATATCAAACTAGGAAGTATCAAATAGCTTTTATTTGAAAATGATATTTTAAGATAGATATATCTCAGTGTAATTAAGATGGAAAAATTATAAGGAGGAGGGAGGGGTTCAAGTTTTATATAAGTTCTATATTAAGGGTTTGTTTTTTTTTACCTGATATAACTATATTGTGTGGAAGTCCGGGGGGAGGGGAGGGTTAGGGAGGGTTAGGGAGGATGGGAAGTTTGGGGTGGGTAGAGGGGGGGGGAAAGGGGTGAAAATGTAATTGTAAAACTTTTGCAATTAAAAAAAAAAAGAAGAGAAGCAACCTAGAACTAAGAAGAAATTTCCTGACAGAACTATCAACCAGTGGAATGGGTTGCCTCCAGAACTTGTGGGTATTCTTAACATTGGGGGTTTTTAAGAAAAGATTGGACGGCCATTTGTCCAGAATGTTATGGGGTTTCCTGCTTGAGCAGAGAGTTGGACTAGAAGTCCTCCAAGGCCCTTTCTAACTCTGTTATTCTATTATCTTCTGTAGCAACTCAATAACTGAACTGGCTGAGATCTACAGGAGAAAAAAGGCAGCTTGGGGACAATCTTCCCCATTGTCATTGTTATCTTCACATTCCAAAGATCAGCAAGATATATGTTTGTTTGTTTTTTTGCAAGACTGAAATCCTGAAGCTGAATCCTGAAATCCTGACGGCCGTGGCCAGGGGGACTTTTTATCAGGTCCACCTGATTCGCCAGTTGCGTCCTTTCTGGATCGGGACTCGTTAAATACGGTCACTCATGCTCTCGTTACTTCCCGCCTGGACTACTGCAATGCTCTCTACATGGGGCTCCCCTTGAGGAGCACCCAGAGGCTCCAGCTGGTGCAGAATGCGGCCACGCGGGTGGTTATGGGAGTGACGTGGCGCTCCCATGTGACCCCCCTCCTGCGCGAGCTGCACTGGCTCCCGGTGGTCTTCCGGGTGCGCTTCAAGGTTTTGGTTACCACCTTTAGAGCGCTCCATGGCATCGGACCGGGGTATTTACAAGACCGCCTTCTGATACAATAGCCTCTCACCGACCAGTACGCTCCCATAGAGAGGGGCTTCTCAGGGTGCCATCGGCCAAACAGTGTTGACTGGCGGCCCCCAGGGGGAGAACCTTCTCTGTGGGGGCACCTACCATCTGGAACAAGCTCCCCCCAGAGATACGGAGGATCCTGGACCTGCGCACGTTTCGTCGTGCTCTCAAAACTTTTTTATTTCAGCAGGCTGGCCTGGCCTAACTCTCCTCTTTTAAATTTTTAATTTGTGTGATTTTATAAATTGGGTGTTTTAATCTGTGTTTCAGCCAAAATATTTAATAATTTTAAGGGATTTTTTAAAATATTTGTATTATCTGTATTTTATCTTGGCTGTTCACCGCCCTGAGTCCTTCGGGAGTAGGGCGGTATAGAAATTTGATTAATAAAATAATAATAATAATAATAATTAATTAATAAATAAATAAATAATAATAAGCTCCTCTAGTTACCTTAGAATAGATTCCTGAGTCCAATGTCCAGTGGAGAAAATCCTGGAAATTGGAAGTAAATCCTATTTAAAAAAAACAATATATCCTTTCTAAAAATAAAAACTGGTAGAACAAATCTAACTGCTTATACAGGTTCATTTATATATAGGGGCATGGATAAAACAACAGCATGGCTACAAATGCAGAATTTAGTGGAATTTGTGATTTGTCTTTAGGAGTGATTGCTCTAACTACTTAGGAATAGGCATTTTAGCTAGCATTGACCTACCTGTAACAATTCAAGCAGTTGGGATTGTTTCTTAGCATTGATTTGCATGGGCAAAGGAGAAATTATATTTAATGGCTAGTAGAACATAGGCCATTTTATTCCTCTTCACCCAATGACTTCTCTTCTCCAAGCCAGAACAACTTTGTATTGCTGGTCACAGCAAGGAATGAGCCCACAAAGATTGGAGGCTAAAATTAACTTCGGAGTTAAATACTCTAAATCCTGCTCAGGGCCATTTTAAGCAATGCCACAAATTAAGACGTCTTCCATAGCTAAGCCTAGGGCAACGTGCAAGCTGTCACAGCTTGGGAGGTTAAATCCCCAAGGCCGAAAGCTTTCATCCTTTGAAGTGACCAGAAACAGTGTCAGAAAATTTCCACGTGTCCTAGCATCTAGAGGTATGCCATGTCATGCTGCAATGGAAGTCAGAGGACGCAGCACAACAGCCACTACTGGAGTGTTTCTGGAAAAGCCTTGGTTAAGTGAAGTAAGGGCAGCCCTAAAGGACATCTTCTAAGACAGGCTAAGATACTTGATCTCCAAAAAAAGATTGAGCCAAGGTATTTCCATCAGATATCACCTTCAGTTAATGAGACGAGTTTGGACATTTTGACAGCAATTGATCCCACTAGTTCTCCAATCCTCACTTTGAATTACCAAACAATGGAGCAGCCATATCATCCTCAGGTATATATTTTCATTTCCATATAAATAAGGCCATTATGAGGGTTCTTATTTAATACGTAAGATGCCAAGTAAGTTAGAAAATGATGTCTGTTTTTTATGTTGTATTTTCATATCCAGGATAGGGTATGATTCTATGATGTTTGATAATATCACATTTTATAAATTGTCTATTTGCTGGAGGGGGAGTACTTTGTCTTATTGTTTTTATGATGGTGTGACCTTTCTTATGTTATTAGTGGAGGCAACTTATAAATAATTGTTAACAGATAAATACATTCCCCTCCTTGTCGTGGTTTGGGACTATGTACTCTTTTTCAGATGCAAGAATAGAAATGACCAGTAGATGGAAGCAGAGTGCTAAGAGTTTTCTGTATCTCTATGCTGCCATCTAGGGGTCATTTGGACTTTTGCAATTGCGATCTGATACGTCTAGTGTATTATATTGTTCTCACAACAGAAAGGAAATGGATTTAACTATAAAAGGAAGGAGCTGCTTAGCAGGCTATTATGTTTCAATTGCACAATAAGATAAGGCTGTAAATGTGTGTGTGTGTGCATGTACATATGTGTATGGGTGCAGTTTATAGTGTTTGCCTAGTTCATATGATTTTTAAGGTTTTTCTGCTATTTTTGGATTGAAACCGGATGTGTTCTAACTCCCATTTTGCAGGTCATTAGAAGTTGTTGAATATGTATTCTGCAACTATTTTATGATGAATTAGAAAGGTCCATACCAGGATAGTCAGGTCTTTCTTATTAAATAGGTCTTCAAAGCAGGAAGTTATAACCGAGACATATACTGGGTATTGTCAGGGGTCTAATACATTCCACCAGAATGGATTCATTTGTGACAGAGAAATATTAAAAAGAAATGTATACACGGCTACAGGAAACAAAGTGATATTTCAAAAATAGATTTAATGGAAGAATTGTTTTCAAGAGGAAGCTCATTCATAAACCATTTAGCCAGGTCCATGTGGCTTTGGTTCTTGAAAATAGTTTTATGATAAAAAAATATCTCTGGGAATCTGCTAAATAGGATATTTGGCTTATGAACTTCGATGTTAAATATTTAAATATTTCTTACGGAATGATACTAACTACTAGCTAACCCAGGCCTACCATATTTGGGATATACAAATCCACATGATTATGTGATGACAAGAAATTATTAAAATCTCAACAACCTCTAGATCTCTATTACCATCTCTAGTGGTCATTCGGGTGGGGGGGGGGTTGCTTGCTGTCCGGACATGGGTCTAATAAACTGTTATGGAAAGATTGGGGAAAAAAACAAATCAATGGGCAGGTCTGCTGTATAACTGATATGTTAAATGCAACCCTGTATATGCCCACTTAGAAGTAAAATGAATTCAATTACTGCTACGTAACTGGTTTACCATGTTGTAAATATAATTCTTCTTATAAGCATCTGCCCGATAAAAATCAGTGAATACTATTAGTCTTTATTCTCATTGTAAAATATTAAGAGGGATGGAACAGAGGGAGAGAAGGTAACATTAATAATAATAATAATAATAATAATAATAATAATAATAATAATAACTACTACTACTACTACTACTTTATTGTCATTGTACGTGTATACACAGTATACCCATACAACAAAATTCACTTAACACCCAAAGACTAGGTCCAACACACATAACAATCCCCAAACACACTCTCACCCACCACAATTCCCCACCCCTAAACCACCCAAACATTCACACAACAGACCAAATAATACTGTCCAACAACTCATTGATGGTGGCCCTTTAGTTCATTGTTGAGTGCAATTATAGCTCTGGGATAAAAACTATTCAGAAAACGTGTTTTATTTTAATCCTTCTAATAAATCTGAGTGAATAGCATATTCAGTGGCAAGGAATATATCAGGAATATATTTTATATCGCCAAACTACATATGAAATAGGATTTGATTGCTAGAACTTCTGAAATCTTTGCCAAAAGTAATTGAATGGTCCAAGGTAGTCAAGAAAGGAAAACAGCCCCAAAGCTTATCTATTCAATTTTCATCTAGGCCAATATCATCATCGTGCATCTATATCTCTGGATTATTTTACTATTAAATTGAGAAGGACTTTCTTCTGAAACATCGTTAGGTTGGATTGGTGATAATGAGAACAAAGACATCTGGAAATCTTAGGAAGGAGAGAATTTTGCAGGACCCAAATAGCCAGTTCCTGTTAGTTCAATGAAAACTAAGGTATACATGCTATCGATGATAACCAATCTCCAATTGCAAATATTGGTGGAAGAAACAGACAGTTATCTTGCCTTGTAGGAAGGTAGTGTATGTCCCAAAGGTGCTTTTTCAGGATGCAACTGGACTTCCTTGTTTTTTCTTTGAAGACGTTTCACTTCTCATCCAAGAAGCTTCTTCAGCTTTGACAGGATAGTGGGAATGGAAGGATTTATATATGAGAAGCGAAACGTCTTCAAAGAAAAAACAAGGAAGTCCAGTTGCCTCCTGAAAAAGCACCTTTGGGACAACCATGACCTGGATGACTGAAAATCTTTACAGAAAGTAGTGTATGGCTTCACATTCAGCCTGGGAGAATTTAGGACAAGGGGAAGCCTAGAAATCTCAGGACCAATATATTTTATGGTTAAGTTCATGTTGATATTGATTGAAAAGAACCCTCACAATTTTACATCGGGATCCTAAAGCAATGCAGTCAAGGATTGTTAACACAAACTGGAATAAAAAATTTACAGGATTGTACTTACTGCATGTAGTTAGTGTTTGGAATTGGGTCAATGCTAAGCTATTGTGTTTGAAGGAGACTCTCTATAGACAGTGATCTTGAAATATGAAATGGTTTTTAAAATATTGGGGTACAATATGAACATTTTCCTAAATCCTTGATGTGCAGCTAAATATGTATGAAAGTATTGGAGGAGTCGGGGAGGTGGGGAAGCCCTTGCTCTGTCCTTTTCAGACCTAAAATTCAGTGGCTTGTTTCTGTTACATATCTACTGTGAAGTAGATATGTAACAGATAGATATGAGGCGACTCCCTAGGTGGCTCAGGGGCTAAGACACTGAGCTTGTCGATCAGAAACCCTAGTATCGGTTTCCTGTGTGAGCAGGGGGTTGGACTAGATGGCCTCCAAAGTCCTTTCCAATTCTGTTACTGTTACTTCGAGGTGGTGGTTCATGGAGACACAGGTTGAAAACAAACCAAACTCAGATTATGCATATTTTGAATCTAGGCCGCTGCAGAAGAAAAAGAACATTTCTCTGTAAGACCTTTGGACTAGTTCAGAATAAGCCCTGTCTTTGAACTGATTTGCACTTCCTGCTTTCCCAACATCTCAAGGACACACCACCTATGGTGGTCCAGGGTAAGAACGGATGATGTCATCCTCAGTCTGCCCTTAATATGGGAGGCCACCTCCTATTCAATATTACACAAGTGCTCTTGTCTTACACAACTGTTCCGAGTGGTTGTTGTATATTTTGGGAGACGCCTCAATTTCACTCTGGACACCATTTTGTTTTAGGCTTTGAAGCGGTCTGGCATAGAAGGTTTTTTTTTACTCCGAGTTCAGTAGAGAGTGATGAAATGCCTTTTTAAAAGAAAGGAAGGAAGGAAGGAAGGAAGGAAGGAAGGAAGGAAGGAAGGAAGGAAGGAAGGAAAGAAAGAAAGAAAGAAAGAAAGAAAGAAAGAAAGAAAGAAAGAAAGAAAGAAAGAAAGAAAGAAAGAAAGAAAGAAAGAAAGGTGGACTATTTTTTTTCCTTTACTTCTTTCAGCTCAGTAAAATTTGACAAGTGGCTTGTTTTGAACTATAAAATTATGGTCTCCCCCTCTCTCTTACTGTTTTCACTCACAGGAGATGCCCCAGAAGGGAAAATAATAAAAAAGAAAGGAAAAGAAAAGAAAAGAAAAGAAAAGAAAAGAAAAGAAAAGAAAAGAAAAGAAAAGAAAAGAAAGGGGAGGGGAGGGGAGGGGAGGGGAGGGGAGGGGAGGAGAGGAGAGGAGAGGAGAGGAAAGGAAAGGAAAGGAAAGGAAAGGAAAGGAAAGGAAAGGAAAGGAAAGGAAAGGAAAGGAAAGGAAAGGAAAGGAAATCCAACAATTAGGACTGAGTTAATTGTTGTCCAGGCAGGACATCAGCTAAAATAGAAAAAAAAACATTCAAGTCTTAACAAGAATTTACAGCTGTTTATGTGCAGAGAGACAAAGACTGTTTTGCAGAAAAGCTCATAGGCTGTTTTGTGGAATTTTGGCTGACTGCAGACCATAACCAGAGACCCCCTTTCTGTTTACCTTCATTTTTTTCTTACAGCATTAGAATAGAATAGAAAATAATAATAGAATAGAATAGAATAGAATAGAATAGAATAGAATAGAATAGAATAGAATAGAATAGAATAGAATAGAATAGAATAGAATAGAATAGAATTCTTTCTTGGCCAAGTGTGATTGGACACACAAGGAATTTGTCTTGGTGCATAAGCTCTCAGTGTACATAAAAGAAAAGATACATTCGTCAAGAATCATAAGATATAACACCTAATGATAGTCATAGGGAACAAATTATCAGTTGAAAGGTTTTTTTTCTTTTTCTAACTCCTATTAGCCAAATGCAAACTCTGGTCTTAGAGAAAAAGGCATTTTCCTTTGTACTCCCTGCTGAATCCCCTAAGCTAGGCCTGTTAACTTTCCTGTTCACTTGCTCATTTTTATCCAGAAGTTGGATGCACGCTCATTACTATTCCATACTCATTGCAAATACATCTTGAAACATTGCTCTATAGGGGTAGTTTTCGTTTAGTGACTGTCTCATGCAACAACTCTTCGCAATTATGTGATGAAAAAGTAACTTTGCAACCAGTCCTCACATTTCTGATCTAAAGGAAAGGAAAGCTAAAGTAAGATCATAAACAGGGTCATGGTTTCCCCTAGTGATGACTTTGCTTAACAGCCAATTTACCGGTCTCAGCTGCGCTTGCTAAATGTAACCCTCAATTTACAATCACAATCGGTATCGGTACTTCCATGGCTGAGCAAGGAAGTTATTGAGTCATGCCTGATTTTACCTCTTTTTTGTTATGGTTGTTAAGTGGATCACCCTGGTTGTTAAGTGAATTGCATGATTGTTAAGCAAATCTGGCTCCCTCCCAATTAATTTTGCTTGTTGGCGGTCGCCAGGGAAGGTCACAAACGGAGATCACATGAGCCTAGGACACTTTAATTATCATAAATAAATGCTGATTGCCAAGTGCCTGAATACTGATCTCATGACCCATAGGGATACTGTGACGGTTGTAAGCGTGAGGACAGGTTGCAAGGCCCTTTTTTCAGTGCTGTTATAACTTCAAACGGTTGCTAAATGAATGAATGTAGGTCAAGGATAAGGTGACCAGATTTTAACATTGGTAAAGAGGGACATTGTGGGCGTGGCTTATTTTGTGGGCGTGGCTAGCTGGTCATATGACCGGGTGGACGTGGCTAGCTGGTCATGTGACCGGGTGGCCATGGCTATGTGTATAGGGTAAGGTGAACAGATTTTAACATTGGTAAGAAGGACACCATTGTGGGCGTGGCTTATTGTGTGGGCGTGGCTTGGAGGCCATGTGACTGGGTGGGCGTGGCTAGCTGGTCATGTGACCGGGTGGCCATGGCTATGTGTATAGGGACTACTCAGAGGGCTGAAAAGTCATTTCTGACAGGTCCTCACACTTTTGACTGGTCCTCACACTTATGACCATCCTCACATTTATGCCCGTGCAGCATTCTTAACAACCATGTCACTCATTTCACAACTGCTTCTCTTCCCCATGGTGACAAGATAGGGCAAAAACGTAAAATTTGAGGACAGTCGTAAGTTCGAGGACTGGTCAAAAGTGCGAGGACCAGTCAAAAATAACTTTTTCAGCCCTCTGAGTAGTCCATATGCACAAAAGGACTAACCAGAGGGCTGAAAAAAGTCATTTCTGACAGATCCTCGCACTTTTGACTGGTCCTCACACTTATGACCATCCTCATATTTATGCCCGTGCAGCATTCTTAACAACCATGTCACTCATTTCACAACTGCTTCTCTTCACCATGATGACAAGATAAGGCAAAAATGTAAAATGTGAGGACAGTCGTAAGTTCGAGGACTGGTCAAAAGTGTGAGGACCAGTCAAAAATAACTTTTTCAGCCCTCTGAGTAGTCCATATGCATTAAAGGATACAGCAATAGAGAGGGATGAAGGAAGGGAAGGGAAATTAGAGTAGGAGTGAGGGTAAGAGGGGGAGGAAGAGAGGAGGAGAAGGAGAAAGGAAGAGGAAGTAGGGAGGAGAAGAAGAGGGTGGGAGGAAGAAAAAGTAAGAAGGAAAGAAAAGAGAGAGGTGGTAGGTTTGAGGAGAAAGACTGCTGTACAATAAAAAAGATGAAAGGGAAGAAAGCCAACCCCAAGCAAATATAAAGATATTAAGATAAAGAATGAATTGTTAAACTTTAAAGAATAAAAGAGAACAAATATGAATAAATAGCAATAATTAGAAACACACATACAAACATACAATGTATTTTCTTTGAACAGAATATTTGGCTGGTTCACAAATTTAAACAGCGTTTAGTCATTTCAATTAAATTTACAATTTCTATATTTCCTTTTTGCCATATTTATTCCTCATCTATTTTTTAAAAAAACCAATATTACCCTTCATCCTCATCTCTAATCTTAATCAAATTCAATTTTTCCCTTCTATTCTATATTATACCCCTTCCCATTGTCATCTATTTTTATATCCATCCTCACATTGGTTAATTATGTAATTATGTAATACAGTTATTTAATACAAATTCAACATTTTAATATAAATCAATTAGTTATATAACTATCTTTTTTGTATATTAATCAATATGAACATGAATATTCCAATTATTTCCATGCAATCCAATTTCTTACAAATCAATTAATTATATTTACCAATAATAATAAACCAAATAATTTCCCCCATATATTCCTCCAAACCACAACTTAATTGCTGGGTCGCCCGCCCCTCCTCCCATCCGCGCGGCATCAGCCTACCCTAGCCCAGGGCTGAGCAATTGTGGCTCTTTTACAACGTTTGGACTTCAACTCCCGCCGAGCCCATTCTGGGGAATTGTGGAGAATTCTGGGAGTTGAAGTCCACAAGTCTTAAAGCTGCCAAGGTGGGAGACATCAAGCATGAGGCTGGCCAAGTATCCTCCTTGAGAGACAACAGTTGAACATCAGGAGAGCTGTAAGAGGGCAGGGCTACATTTGGAAATTTTCGCATTTTTGCAGGTGGTGCATTACGATCTGGTGTCTGCAATGGAGAGCAAAATCCGGCTTCTTCTCTCCGCTGTAAGGGCGGCATCAGGATTCCACCTTGGTATATTTGCAGCACAAGGCAGCCCTCCTCTCCTGTCGCTTGGGACTCGGAGCGGTAAACAGCGTTTGGTTCGGGGAGCAGCCGGATTTTGCTCTCCATTGCTCTCTCGGCCCCCTGCAAGCTCTCGTCTCTCGAGGAGCGCTCCCTGAAATGGCGCGGGAAACTTTGGTTGGGCTTCTCGAGAGATGAGAGTTTGCAGGGGGCCGAGAGAGCAATGGAGAGCAAAATCCGGCTGCTCCCTGAACCAGACGCTGTTTACCGCTCCCTTGCGCCGCAAATATACCAAGGTTTTTTTTTTTTTAACACTGATCAGCTGTAGGTCGGCCCTTTGAAGCGGCAAGAGTTCAAACAGTTTTTTTTCCCTCTAGGCATCAGCGGGGACTCAGGAGGCAGAATGAAAAATCGGGACTTTTTTAAAACGCCGCGGGACGCGGGACAAATTGCTCAAAAGCGGGTCTGTCCCGCCAAAGGCGGGACGTCTGGTCACCTTAGTCAAGGACTAACTGTACCTGTATTTTTATCTTCCCAGCTGCCAAATAGAGAGCTACAATGGTTTCAGGTTTATTTTCAGAGCAGAATATCTGCTTATTTTACTTTTGGAATATAATTTATTATAGAGAATATTGGGCAAATGACCAATACAATATACCCATCCCTTCAGAACAATAAATATTAGTATAATTCTCTCAAACCCATGAACATAGGCCTTCTCCTTTGCATTGCAGATCCCCCGTATGTAGTTGAGAAAGAAGACAAGAATAGTCCTTTCCAGAGGGAAGAATATGGGCCGCCAAAACCACATCAAAAGCTACTTTCTGTGAGCAGGCTGGATGAATAATGACGACAATGGAAGAGACCCAAACACATCACCCACCCTAAGCAAATCCAGTGAAGAACTAGACTTTGAGGATGAAGACGATGAAAGGCAGGAGAACTATTCAGATACTTTCAGCCTCTTCTCCGAAGACTCCATCTTCCCAGACTATGAAGATACTCCATCTGACAGTGAGGACTACCGAACGATCACGTTGTACCGGTGCTGTGTCAAGAATAATGCAAAGTTACTGCAGGATAAACTTGACAGGGGGGTGACCAGGGAAGAAGCCATGGAGTTGGATATCAACGGGAAGGTAATTAGACCTCCTTCCTGACCTGACACAGCAGGTGTGAACTGGAGATGAAACGGTCCTATGATGGTATAGTTCAACTGGGATATAACTAGAACAATGTTCAGCTTTGTAGGTCTTCTATCCCTAGCTTTAGTGGTTTTAACAGTTAGACATAGTCAATTACTTAAAGATCACCTGGAGCAAGCTTCTATTGCTCCAGAATCAGTGGTCTATTTGTGGTTAGTACTCACTGCCATGAACATACTACTCCATTGCTCCAATCCCTGTACAGGATTCTGATTAGCTTCCAAATGCAAGTCAATGTGTTAGTGATTGTGTATAAAGTCAATACGTCCTGGCATGGAAGTATCTTCTGCCCTTTTTCAAACACAATTGTTTATCCCAGGAGAAACTGCTGGTAGTCCCCCATCTCCACAAGGTATTTACAAGAAAGCTTGTGTGTTCTGTCTTTCTATGAGACCTTTTCTTAGACTTTGGGATAACTTCCCCCTTGAATTGGGGCTAGCCCCTAACAGAATAACAACAGAATAACAAGAGTTGGAAGAGACTTTGCAAATCTTATAGTCCAACCCCCTGCTCAAGGAAACCCTATACAATTTCAGACAAAATAGTTATTCAATTTCTTCTGAAAAGCCTCCAGTGTTGGAGCCCCCACAACTTCTGGAGGCAAGTTGTTCCACTGATTAATTATTCAAACTGTCAGGAAATTTCTCCTTAGTTCTAGGTTGCTTCTCTCTTTATAATTTGGCCTTCTGGAAACGACTGAAAACTGAAAAATTGTCCCAGAGCACCTACAATGATTCATGATACTTAGGATGGATGACTGTACTATGGCATTTAGATTTTATGATTCAATACTTGTGTAATTTATACTTTTACCATCAGATATTTTTATTTATAATGTTTTATTAGACTATACCACTGAGAGTCAAGGGATTGTAGCTGGTGATCTCTCAAAATAAATGAATCCAGTCGTTCCAGAGAGCCAACTTACCTTAATATGACAGTTTCATGAAGCAGTTATGAATAACCTATTTGATGTTTGTACCTGGCTAGATGATATGGGGAAACCATGACTGAATGGCCCAAAGACACATCCTTTTATCCAACTGAATGAATAGTAAAGTCATCTGGGGCCTATGTTGCTATTATTTCAAGTTTTAGTCCTAGAGTAGAATTTATTCATAGTATTCCTCACCAACATCGCCAATTCATCCAAAAACTAAAGTGAATACTTTTTGTCAGTTGCATTTATGATGCTAGATAGACATAATTCTCTTCATAATTGGGGTAGGTGGCTGCGATTTCCAGGTTTTATACACAGAAGTGGAAAAGATGCAACACTTGATTTGGGCTCTTAGGAGATTAGGATGCTTGCTCAGGGCCACCAGTCCCACCCCATTCTCCCTTGAACATGTTATGTTGCTCTACCCCAGTTTCTTCACCATGCTCCACCTTCATTCTCCTTTCACAATGTTTCCTGGAGTGGGGGAATAACACCTTCACACACACACATCTTAGAAATACCAAGAAGGGAGTGCAGGATGAAGCTGGAGTTCCTACCAAGGGGAAACAGCCCATCCCACTGCTGTAGGCCCCTTCATTCTCTCCTGCAAAATAATCACTCGCTTATACTCATATAAGAAAAGGTGTTTTGCATTCTGATTATTCACTCTGAGAAGCCCTAACACCCTATCCTCCAGGGTTTAAGAGGCTCCCCCTAAGCAGCTTATGGTTTTTGCAAGTCAGCCAATTGTCTTATATGCTCTGGGAGGATCTAAAAGGGGAAATATAGTAGACTAGCTACAATATAAAAATGTGCCTTGTACAGGAGAAAATATATATCTAATCCCTGCTAATATCATCACCCTGTATTGATTGCCACTTTCTACTCATGGTTAACCAGAGAGTCCTATCTCGAGTGTCAATCTTATGATGTATCAGGATGAACAGAGCAGTGGTGAAATCCAAATTTTTTTACTACCAGTTCTGTGGACATGGCTTGGTGGGCGTGGTGTGGCTTGGTGGGCGTGGTGTGATTTGGTGTGCGTGGCAGGGAAGGATACTGCAAAATCTTCATTCCCACCCCACTCTGGGACCAGCCAGAGGTGGTATTTGCCAGTTCTCTAAACTATCCAGAATTTCCGCTACCAGTTCTCCGAACTGCTCAAAATTTCCACTACCAGTTCTCCAGAACCTGTCAGAACCTGCTGGATTTCACCCCTGGAACAAAGTCACCAAGGATGGCAATGGAAAAGCATTTTTGCTACATGGCGTCCAGTTCCTGCGTGGTATTCATTTGGCCACTGAACAAGCTCAGAAGTATGATCTTATTGCACCAGGGTTAGCCACAATGATGCAGCAACCATCAAGATACTGGGATCGTAGACCACAAAACCTGAAAGGATGGATGGGGAAAGATCTTGTGTGCTCTGGAAGTTGGAATCTTAACATTTTCCCTCTTGCTCTCCAGAACGGTCTCTTGGTAGCATGTTTCCGGGGTTTCAAAGATATTGTCATTCTTCTCAGTAAATGCCCCTACATAGATGTCAACCACCAGGATAATGATGGAAACACAGCACTTATGGTGGCAGCCCAAGCAGGTAGGAAAAGTTACTGTTTTCTATACACCACATTACACCAGGCAAGACATAGGGGACTTCAAAGAACATAAAAGATTCAAACATCAGCGGGATGTTTGATCATAATTTTAAAGCCAGCAAGCTGAAAAACACAGTTCCAAATGATAAAAAAAGGACTTTTCCCTTTCTGTCATACCCTTGTTTAAAATCATTATCTATCCAGACCAATATTTAATGGGGGGAAAAAAAACACTACTGTTGGATCTTTATGTCCTGCATCTCTCATAGGATGCATTTACCAGGAAGGAGGGGGTGGTGGGTTTTGAATGTACACTTCAGTGGTGGGATTCAAATTTTTTTACTACTGATTCTGTGGGCGTGGCTTGGTGGGTGTGGCTTGGTTGGCGTGTCAGGGAATGGATACTGTAAAATCTCCATTTCCACCCCACCCCACTGCAGGGGAAGGGAAGGATACTGTAAAATCTCCATTCCCTCCCTACCCCACTAACCTGCTCCCTGTGCAGGGCAACAAAAGAAGACCCAACCGATCAGCTGGGACTCGATCAGCTGGGACTCAGGAGGCAGAGAATAGATGGGGGCGGAGCCATTCAGAGGTGGTATTGGCCGGTTCACCAAACTACTCAAAATTTCTGCTACCGGTTCTCCAGAACCAGTCAGAACCGGCTGAATACCACCTCTGGTACACTTGGGAATACTGTAAGTGAGTTGGGTTGGGTTTCCAGTTTCTGTGCTAACTGATTCTGGTTGGGGCAAAAAAGGAGCAGAAGAAGATATTTATTTGGGGCCTCCCCTAACATTTTTCTTCAGTTTCAATATAGGCAATGTGTGTTATTTTAAAGTGGTATGGGGTCTTAGGACAGTGAATCTGTTTGTTCCACAAACAGGATCTCAGGGGGTTTGTTAGTCAGTTCATTTATACACACATTGATGATTTGTGTCTATGGAAAGGAACTAGTTATAAACCGTCTGCAAAGCAAAAGTGATGGGGAGCTGCACAAAATGAAAAATCAAACAAAATTAAGAATATGCCCCTAGAGAAGAACTGTGGATTCTTTGTGATCGATGCTGCCTTTAGATGGTAATGTGTATCTTTCTTTGGAGATCTCAGTGCATTCCTAACACTGTTCCCTTTCTCTCTCTGTTGCCACAAAGGATACATTACTATTTTGAACTATCTTCTGAATTACTATCCAGGAGTAGACATTGAGATGCAGGATGACAGAGGCCTGACTGCACTCATGAAGGCTGCAGTAAGAGGGAAGAACGATTGCGTTGCAGCCTTGCTCCTGGCAGGTATATGATTAATTGCCGCTGACTTTCCAGATGTTGATTTTAATGTTCTTGGAATTCACATAATCTGGTATTTAGAAAGTTAGTTAGAAACATTAGGGGCAACTCTTTTTTCAAGGAGAGCCGGTGTACAAACTTCCCTCCCCCAAACTGGAATATGAGTGAGAAATGTACTTTTCATAATGGTTTAGAAAACAAAACATTGCTTCCAGTCAGTCTTTTCTTCCATGTCCCTAAAGAGAAACCTAGAAGAACCAAATTGCAGTTGTTCCAGGATGCTAGAAATAAAGCTAAGAAGAAAAAAGAGGAGTTTAGACCACACCAAAAAAGAGACTCTGTAGGGACTTTCAGGGTAATGGCCCTCTTTCATGAAGAGATTAGTGTTATATTCTGGGTGAAGAATGGAGGTGAGGCCAGAGTAATTTTTGACAGCTCTTTATTCAATACTGCCTGTGAGGCAATTGTTGCTCCCTGGCTGACACAGCTCCTTTTATAGAGAAGCTGATCAGCCCACAACCAATCAGGAGAGAGTATTTTCCCGCTCCAACAGAGGACCAGACTGAGAACTTCAGTTGACAACTATATACAATACATAACACCGAGCAGTGCAGGACAGCAAAAGCAGTTCTCTTTGTTACTCACTAGCATGCATGGGATGAAAAACAGCTCAAAAATAGCCACAATAGACAAATTGCGGGGGAGCCATAATTTAGAGCCTTTTATCTTTAATAACTCTTGGAACAACCTAATCCCCATAAAAAGATTTGCCAGCATAGTGTTGACTTGTCCCTTTCCATAGTGGGCCCCTTCCATTCACACACAGATATTGTAGACCAGAGTTTCTCAACCTCAGCAACTCTAAAATGTGTGGACTTCAACTCCCCAAAATTCCCTAGCCAGCATGCTCACTGGGGAATTATGGGAGTTGGTCCACACATCTTAAAGTTGGCTAAGGTTGAGGAACCCCCCCCTTGTTTTTTTTTTTTTTTTTTTTTTTTTTTAAGATATTCCAGGTTTGGCCATTCCCATGACTTTACTTCTTTTTATGGGCTAAATCAGTGTTTGTCTACACCCATGTTATTCATCTGAAATTGAAGCAAAGCTAGATTGCTTCCTTTCCTTTTGATTTTTTTTTTCAGTGCTGGGGCTTGAAAGGAAAACTGCTAGTCCAATTCTAAGCCTTTAATACATTTGTAGTCAGTTTCACACACTGATAAGCAGCCTGCCTAGATCTCTTGCCTTAGCTCTGGGGTCAAGGAAGCCATTATTCTACACACAGGGACATTATACCATGATTAGAACAAATGGGAAAAGAACCAGGTTGCTATCCTTCTGTGACAGTTTTTCTCAAGCTTGCCAACTTGAAAAGATGGACGTCAACTCCCAGAATTCCACAGCCAGATGCCTAGGATCACAACTAGCAGACCCTTTTAAAGAAAAAAATAATAATCAAAGGAAGTTGATACTGCTGCTACTCATATTTTACATATATAATTTTTTTAACATACATTCTATATTTTTGCATAGAGTGTGTGTTGAATATATTGGGGGCATGGAGAGCAATTTATATTCTACATGTAGGGGATTTTTATCATTCTGGAAACCATGGCAGCTTAGTGTGCCTTTAATTTTTTGTTGTTGTTGCTTGAATTTTTCTGTTGATCAGCTGGAGGGAAAATGGATTGGCTCATAATGTCCCTTATCTCTTCTTATATTTCAAGGCCAGCAAAAGTTGGCTTGTGAGGGAAGGGAGGTGAAAGCCAAGTTGGGGAGAAAATGTTTGGAAATGTAGACAGCTCTGTGAAGGGAAAGAGACTCTGATGTTGGGGAAAGTCTACTTCAGTTGTTGTTTTGCATAGGCCAGCCAACAGTCATAGGATCACCACAAGTTCAACATCATGATCTCTTCCCCATAACTCAGTAAAGTACATTCTACCCTCAGTGGGCCTATGGGAAACTAAGCCAATTCTGATGTTGCTGTTCCTTTTACTAGTTCCCCTTTGCCTCTGTTCTAGCTAGCAGCTGGAGGACACGGTCCTCATTCCCCATTAGGAGGAAGCCTGTCTTCCTTGCACCTTCTCCGCTTCAGCAGCCACCCAATCACAGGACTGCCGAAATGCATTTAATAAGATACTAGATCTCTCCATTTAGCCATCAGTTAGAAACTGCAAGCAAAGGGGCAAGGGAAGTTGAAAAAGCTAAATTCATTCTCACTGTCTGCATGAGCCAGAAGGAGTTTAGACATTTTCAGAATGTATTCACTTCAGCTGTACAGAAATGGAAGAAAACAGAGAGAGAGATAGCTGAAAGGGCTGTTAAGCCCAAGGGCAGGGATGATAGAGCATAGCAGGAAAGTTCCCCTGATATCTATCCCTATCTATCTATCTATCTATCTATCTATCTATCTATCTATCTATCTATCTATCTATCTATCTATCTATCTCTATCATCTATCTACCTACATAATTTTCTATCTCACAGAGGGACTTTCATTACACAGCTCTTCAAAAGCTGATATGAATGGCAAGTCTGGGTATATTCCCAGCAGATTCTCCTGCTACATATTCCATGTGTACACAGGGTTGTTGTATTGTGTGAAATAAAAACAGCAATTAGACCTAATTATTCTCGATTCAGTACTCCATCAGTTGTAGACTCTACCAAGGATTCTGGCAGTTGTCCAAAGATGCCAGGTGTTGAGAAAGTATCTTGGAACTTCTTGGAAGGTCTTACTTAAATGAACACTTTGGTTACTTGGTTGATTGTTCCCATCTTGCTAATTAATCTGTGAAACATACACAACAGTACAGTTCTCTTGATAAAAAAGTTCTCAATTAAAAACAAGTAAAGCAAAACATCCATCCAAATCTAAGCTCAAAAAGATTACCCCACCCAAATCAGAAGCTTTTGATAGAAATTTTGTCAGACTAGATAATCTACATGAATCAAACTCCTGACTTCCAGAATCCTACCCCAATCCAGCTAATGATAAAAACCAGCAGTTCTGTCTTCCATTTGATCTCACTCTCCATATGTTATTTTTTTTAAAAACTTACACCTTCTTCCATCTGCTTGCAGGCAGGAACCACAAGAATCCCCAATCCTTTTAACCATATTGTTTACATATTTATATCTGATGACCTCCGCAAGGTGTCCTAATGGAAATCTTTGGAAGAAACTAGGCCTACTATTCAATTTTCCTGTGCGCTGCTCCCACTATCCATGCATGGGTTAATCCTTCAGTGCTTGGCAACAACTGAGTGAAAACAAAAGGCTTTTGTTCCCCTTTCCGGCTCCCAAGCCACGCCTCTGGTCCCATGATCCCCCAGTCTTCACTCAGTTGCTGGCAAATACTGTAGTGATTTTTGGAGCTCCACAGATTGCTAAGGTATTGTGAGTCTGTGGGGGTTTCCTTTCCTTTCCTTTAATTCTATAAAGTTCTTGGCTTTCCCCTTTCCTTTGAGCGTTAGGTTTTTGTGTTATTTTTGAGTAGCTCCCCTTCGCGTTTTTTCTTTTTTACCTTTGACTGCTGTGCGGGGCGATTTGAGCGGAGGAGGGGGAGTGGGGCAGAGCGCTCACACGCTCGCTCGCCAGCCTCCTAGCCTCACACCAGCGGGATCGCTGCAGAGTTACTGGCTGACCCGCTCCATCTTCAGCGACCAGGGAGCTCGTAGCTCATCGCCCCACGCCGGAGCCAGCAAACA
This sequence comes from Pantherophis guttatus, assembly GCF_059756535.1. Classification (NCBI taxonomy): domain Eukaryota; kingdom Metazoa; phylum Chordata; class Lepidosauria; order Squamata; family Colubridae; genus Pantherophis; species Pantherophis guttatus. The sequence continues at coordinate 139,040,235 of NC_142064.1, read as the reverse complement.
GCAGCGGCGCGCTCATCAGCTGGCCGGCGGAGACCTCAAACGCCGGCCGCCCACGTGGAGATCTACAATTAGCGGCGGCGTGCTCTTCAGCTGGCCGGCGGAGCCCCAAGCGCCGGCCGCCCACGCGGCGAAAGTCAATTAGCGGGCGGCGCGCTCATCAGCTGGCCGGCGGAGCCGGAAGCGCGAGCCGCCCACGCGGCGAAGACTAGAAGCCGCTGTTAAAGCCGAGAGTCCCAGGGCTGCATCGGAGCGAGGGCGCGAGACAGGGAAAGCGCCGGAAGAAGGAGGTAGCCCTCCCTGCACTACAGAAAGCCCCTCGTTAAGGGATTGCGCGGCGTCTGGCCGGACCCTCGGGCCGCCATTGTAAGTCCGCTGCCAGGTCTGCCTTCGTGGAGTAGCGCACCACGTGGCAGCGCCATTTTGGTGGACCTTCGGGCCGCCATTTGGGCGAGTTTCTCAAGCTTGTGCCTCCCTAACCCATCAGGGAGCCAGCTGCAGACCTGCACCCGCCCCCTCCCCACACAGCTGGAGGGGCATCAAACCACCTCTACCAGCACCATCTGAAGAGGTTTGGTAAGGCCCTGGGGCGCTCACTCAGCGACCACCCGTGAGCAGCAGGACAAGGCTCCTAATTCAATTTCCCAGCCGCCTCAGCCATGTCTCACTCCCCCCCATCGTCAGACATGGAGCTGGAACTAAGCCCCCCACGCACAAGCGAAAAAAGGGGGAAAAAGAAATCAAAAAAGAGGCACCTGAGCTCGGCCAGCAAGGCGGCCTCAGAAGGCTCCCTACCCTTCCAGGATAGGGACGCCCCGAGGAGGCATAACACCCTAGAGCGACAGTGGGAGAGGGCGCACAAGCCGGTTTCAGGAACCCCGTCCAGGGATCCTGCACCTGGGGAGCCTACTCCCCTCTCCCCAAGAGAGGCGGAACGGGGACTAACATCTGTGGCCGACATCACAGTCACCCCCAGTACCCCGGAGGGGATTGGGCCCTCTCGCACAACACCTCGCACCGAGACAGCGTCAAGGGCCGGACGGGGGATTCCAGCCTCCCCTGCGCCAAGTCAGCACCGCCGGGCCAGGGAGGCAAGTTCCACACCCTCAAGGGTAGACCCACAGGGTCAGGGCGGACTGGGCTTGCCACCCCCAGTGGACTTCCAGGCCATGTTCTCGGCGGCCCTATCATCCTTCTTCACGGCAACAATGCAGCAGGCGGCCCAGGTGCCCGTACAAACCGCACCCAGTCAGGCGCGGCCGGTTCTTCCTCAGCCCCAGCCCCTCCCAGAGCGAAGTCGGGACTCTTCATCAGACGAATCAGACCAAGCAGAGGAGGGCCCAGAGGAGATGGAGCTATCGGAGGACGAAGGTCTAGCGCCGGACACCCCGGCCTTTACAGGTCTTTTCCACCCAGCCCTTTTCAAGTCGCTCCTCCACAAGGCACGACTTACAACCAACCTTGGAGTGCCAGGAGATATTGCAGCGCCCTCCACCTCAACGGCGGGCCCTCACGACGCCCTCTTCAAGTCCTCAAAGCCGCAGAAGGACTACATCCCTTGCCCGCAGCTATTTACAGAGGTGATTCAGAACCCTTGGGTGCAGCCGGCCTCCATGGCAACACCCAGCAACCTCGATAAAAAACTCTACTGCTCAGCTCCAGAGTTAGAGGACCTGCTGGTGCTCCCCTCAGTAGACCAACCAGTGGCTACCCTAGCTGCCAGCTCCCTGATCTCTACCGACCCTCTAGACTCGCTCAAGGCGGAGGAAAAGAGGATGGAATGGGCCTTCCGCAAAGCGCACCAGGCCGTGGGCTGGGCAATCAGATCCGCGACAGCCTCATCCTTCTTCAACAGAGCCTCGCTTATCTGGCTTCGGCACCTGCAAGACAGGCTCCCACCTGAGGACACTAGGCTGCATCAGGATCTAAACAAGATAATAGCTGCTACCGAATACACAGCCGACAGCTCCCTAAACTCAGCCAAATTCGCCTCAAGGGCGCTAGCTTCTACCCTTACTGCTAGGAGGCTATTCTGGCTTCGACCTTGGAAAGCCGACTTCAAGGCCAAATGGAAGTTGGCGGCGTCCTCATATAAAGCACCAGATCTGTTTGGTGCCTCGCTGGACCCCCTACTGATCGAAGGGAAGGACAAGAGGAAGATCCTCCCATCAACCTACAGGCGCCAGGAACGCAGGTACACGCCCTACCCGCCCCAACAGCCCTTTCGTGCAGGCGCCGGACCCAGGGGGTCCTACTCGCATCGCTCCCATTACCAGGGAGGAGACAGATTTAACGACAGACAACAGTTCCGAGACCGAGGAAGACACCAGCAACCCAAGCGCAACTTCCGCGGAGCCGGCCCTAAGCCCGCCAGAAGGGGGAAATGACTCCAGGCCCACGGGGCCCATAGGGGGACGGCTCATCCTCTTCCATCAACAATGGGCCAGATCGACCTCGGACTCCTGGGTAAGGCGTACGACCTCTTCCGGTCTGTCCATCGAATTCTCCGGCCAGCCGCCCCACCGGGTTGTCCGTTGTCCAACCCCTCGATCCTCGGAGCTTCAAGGCCTGATGTCGCAGGAGATCGCCCACCTCCTGGAGGTCGAGGCCATAGAGCTGGTCCCGCACAGCCAGCGGGGCTCAGGATTCTACTCGACCCTCTTTTTGGTCCCCAAGAATTCCGGAGGCTGGAGGGGCATACTGAATCTGAAGCGCCTGAACCTGTCGGTACGATACCACAGGTTCAAGATGCACTCCCTCAAGACCATCCTAGCGGGAGTGAGACAGGGCGACTTCCTTCAATCAGTCGACCTCCGGGAGGCCTATCTGCACGTGCCGATTCACCCGCTTCACCGTCAGTACCTGAGGTTCGCATACGCGGGCCGTCACTACCAATATCGTGCGATGCCATTCGGACTGTCCTCGGCCCCTCGCACCTTTACCAAACTGGTAGCGGTGGTGGCGGCCAGGCTCCGGGCCGTCCCGATCCGGGTGCTATGCTATCTGGACGACATTCTGGTCCTGTCGTCCACGCCCGACCAAGCTTACAGGGACATGGAGATGGTGATCAAGGTCTTCCAGGAGCACGGCTTCACAATAAACTTCACGAAGAGTCAGCTCCTGCCCACCACCAGGCTCCTTCACCTGGGGGCACTGATAGATTCGGCCAGCGGCCAGGTATTTCTGTCTCCGGACAGAGTCCAAAGCATCTGAACTCTAACGCTGCAGACCCTGACAAGGAGGAGAGTCGCCCTGATCCACCTCTCAACCCTCCTCGGGAAGATGGTATCATGCTTCGGCATCGTACCGTGGGCACGCAGACACTCGAGACCCCTGCAGTGGTTCCTCCTTCCCTTCCAGCGAACAGGAAGGGCCAACTCCAAGAAGGAGGTACGCCTCACCTTGCAGGTCCGCCGGTCCCTACGGTGGTGGACATCACCGTCGCTCCTACGGGGTTCCAGCTTTCTAGAGCCAGACCGCCTGATACTCACCACCGACGCCAGCCTTCGGGGGTGGGGTGCCCATCTCCACAACCTAGTCACACAAGGACAGTGGTCGCAAGAAGAACAGCAATGCAGCATCAACCTCCTAGAGCTTCGGGCGATCAGGCTGGCATTGCGCAATTTCCAGCCGACGGTGCAGGGGCATCACATCTTAATCCTGACCGACAACATCTCGGCCAAAGCGCACGTCAACAGGGAGGGGGGCACGAGGTCTCGGACACTGATGAAGGAGGCCGCAGAGCTATTCAGCTGGGCGGAGAGGCACCTGCTCTCAATCAGAGCAGATCACATTTCCGGGGCAACCAATGTGAGGGCGGACTGGCTCAGCCGCGAAACGATAGATCAAGCGGAATGGCAGCTCCACCCTCAGCTGTTTCAGGAACTCGCTTCACGCTTCGGAAGCCCGGTCGTAGATCTTTTCGCAACCCCGACCAACGCCCAGCTTCCCCGCTTCGTGTCCCGCTACCCGACACCACAGGCGGAGGACCACGATGCGCTGCGTTGCAGGTGGCCCGAGGGTCTCCTGTACGCATTCCCACCAGTCCCGCTGCTCCCGCGACTCATTCGGAAGCTTCTGGCAGAAAAAGCCGACCTTCTCCTGGTAGCCCCGAACTGGCCCCGGAGACCATGGTTCGCCGACCTGGTAGCTCTGTCCGTAGAGCAGCCATGGGTGATCCCACCGCAGCAGCTCGTCCTGTGTCAAGGAGCAGTCACGCACCCAGAGCCCCAGTGGCTGCAATTAGCCGTCTGGCACTTGAACGGGTCATTCTGAAGAAGGACAGCATACCAGACGAGGTGGTTGCCACTATCCAGGCGGCCAGACGGCCGGCTACGACCCGCATCTACGAGTCATCTTGGCAGGCATTCTGTCGCTGGGGCGCCCTCCAGCACATCGACCCCACGTCAGCCGCTATTCGGGACATTCTGCGGTTCCTACAAGCTGGCCTAGACAAGGGCCTGGCTCCCGCAACTCTACGGAGGCAGACAGCGGCGCTGTCAACAGTCATCACGTGCCCTCCATACCAATCCCTCGCGCAACACCCGCGCATCAAGGGGTTTCTGCAGGGGGCCACTAACCTACGACCCCCCACAGTTCACCGATACCCCTCGTGGGATCTACCTCTAGTGTTGCAGGCACTGACAGGACCCCCGTTCGAGCCCCTAGATTCAACATCTCTGAAGTACCTATCGCTTAAGGTGACCTTCCTGCTGGCAATCACCTCAGCAAGGAGGGTCTCAGAGCTAGCAGCCCTGTCAGTCCGCAAAGACTTGTGTATTTTCCACGAATCCACGGTGACCCTACGCCTGGATCCGGCATTTATCCCGAAGGTCAACTCATGGTTCCACCGAGCTCAGGAGCTCATCCTGCCGGACTTCTGCCCTTCACCTCGTGACCCCAGAGAGGAGAAGTGGCACACCCTAGATGTGCGACGTGCCATCCGCACTTACATCCGACGGACTGCTACTTTCCGCCGTACGGAGGGACTCTTGGTCTCCTTCAACCCGAAGTCCATGGGTCAGAAGATATCAGCAGCCACAGTCAGCAGATGGATCAAGGCCTGCATCGCCCTGGCGTATGACCTGAATGCCACAGCGACTCCCGACAAGATCCTACCGCACTCGACTCGCAGCGCAGCCACCACGGCGGCCTGGTCCACCCAAGCCTCGATCGTGGACATCTGCAGAGCGGCGACGTGGTCATCCCTCACACCGTTCATCCGCCACTACAAGATCGATGAGTACAACTCGGCGGAGGCATCCTTTGGCCGCAGAGTTCTGCAGAAAGTACTGACAGAGGAGGACTCTGGAGGCAGTCAGCTCCCCACCCAGGGAGTTTAAGCTTGGGTATATCCCATGCATGGATAGTGGGAGCAGCGCACAGGAAAATGGACGTTGTCTTACCTGAACGTCCCTTTTCTGGGCGCTGCGTACACTATCCATATCCCGCCCGTTAGGGCTGCCTGCCACCGTTATGGCTGAATTTACGTTCTTTCCTTAAGCTGTTTGAGTTAATAAAGTTGAGTTATAAGTTACCTATAGTGTGAATTCCTTTCTGCTGCGCCTTCGTTCAGACTGGGGGATCATGGGACCAGAGGCGTGGCTTGGGAGCCGGAAAGGGGAACAAAAGCCTTTTGTTTTCACTCAGTTGTTGCCAAGCACTGAAGGATTAACCCATGCATGGATAGTGTACGCAGCGCCCAGAAAAGGGACGTTCAGGTAAGACAACGTCCATTCTAAAGATGATAGTATCTATTTTTTTCTTGAATCTTATGTTATCAGGCAAGGGATTCTTTTTTCATCAGTTCTTCACCACTGTAATCCTAGTGATAACACATGCTCTCTCATACACTTTCACATGTAAACATACATGTTCACATATGTCCCTATGGAAGCTGCTTTCACCCTCAGAAGGAAAGATAGGCAAGAAAATTCTACAATCCATGATTCTCTACTCAATGCACAACTCAATTGCACAACTCAGATGTACAAAAACTATACACCTGGAGAAAAAAAGAATTAGCACAGGAGCAGAACAGTTTTGGGGTAATGTAAAGGGGCCCAGCTTCTCCTCCCTTGAATCTCAAAATGGGACGGTGAAAGCAATTCCAAAACCAGACTTCTGGAGCAACATCCGGGGGGCAGTGATATGCAAGCGTAGACTTGGGAATGAAACACCGCTGGACTTCTCATCGTGTGTGCTTTCTCCTAGGAGCTGACATTGCTGTTGTGGACCCCGTGAAAGGAAAGACTGCACAGGAGTGGGCAGCCATGACTGGATGCTTTGAAACTATCATGCGGATCAGAATCCTTTTGCAACGCCCTTGTGCCCAGCAATTCTCTAACAAGTACTTGCCAGAGTGGCCACCTCTGCCTGAACTGGTGGCCCAAGCGACGGCTACGAAATCCAGAGCCAAGCGTCTGTCTGATCACATTTGCTCCATGTTTACCATCCGTTTCCCACAAGACCCCGAGACGGATGGGGTGATGGATCACATGGTGCGCATGACCACGTCCTTGGCCAGCCCATTTGTGACCACAGCTTGTCAAACGCTCTGTCCTGACAGCCCGCCGGAAGTAGGCAAGCAGAGACACTCAGTGCCAGAAATTCTCAACCAATATGTACCTGATCCCGATGCCAAATCAGTAAATAGCAGATCGTGCAGCAGTAGCCAGTTCAGGACCCAAACCCTGATACCATATCAATCCCCTAGTCTCATTGTGAAGTTTCTGTCACTTCCTATGCGATTTAACAGCACGATTCCAAAAATTAAGCTCAGCAAGTCGTCTGCCCAGTCAATTCCTGAAGAGAACAAACCACCCAAGACTAAAAAAAAGAATGCACTGCAGGTGCCTAAATGGCGATACAAGGAGCTGAAAGAAGAGAAGAAATCTGAGGAAGCAGAGGGGCACAAGAAGAAGCCAGACAAGGCTAAAGGAAAAGACGAATAGTTGCAATGTTTGGGGATGCAAGAAGAAAATGATACTCCAAAGACAAAGTAAAACTCTGCCTTAGGGTGATTCAGAGAAATATCAGCACCCTTATGGATACTTTCTCAATTTTTGGTCACGCTAAGGAACTAATTCTAGAGTTACTTGCCAATATTGGTAATAGACTCTAATCCTCAGGATGGAAAGTGTGGGTGTTACAGAAGAAAGAGTGTATATTTAATGTCTCCCTTGCATGGAATATCCCAACTCCGGTCCTCAAATGAACCTTAAGAATATGCTTAGCGTCTTTCCTTTCAAGTTTTGGTGAAAAAGCTGTGGAAGAGAAGCAGATTGGGAGAATTAGAACTTGAAAATGGACAAGATTGGGAAGAAACGCCCTCTCGCTCTCTTTTCAATGTATATTTTCTTTCTTCCCAAGAAAGTTACATTTAAGATGCATAATCTTATAATTATTATTTTCCCAAGAGCATTGCCTCATTGGTAGTCTGAGCCCTTAAGTGGGCAAAGGAAGAGTTGCTGGGCTGTCCAGATAATATTCTAAATTAAGTCAGGGAGAATCCCCCAGCATCCATTCTGCAACTCCCTAGCAGCTCTAGAAAGTATTGCTGAAAACAAGTAACAAAATAGCTAATTTTCAACAGTGTGTTTCTTTTTCTTTTTTTCTCTTTCTCTCTCTCTTCCTTTCTCTCTCTCTCTCTCTCTCTCTCTCTCTTTCTTTCTTTCTCTTTCTTTTTCTTTTGTGAGAGGTAAAGTCCGAGGTCATATGCTTTATTTCACATTTAACACACATACACACACCATGCAAAAAGTTCTGAATTGATTTATTATGTGCCATCACGTCAATGTAGATTCTTAATGGCTACATATACTGTGTTTCTCCAAAAATAAGACCTCCCCCCAAAATAAGACCTCCCCAAAAATAAACCTTCCCCTGAAAATAAGACCTCCCTGAAAATATTTAAAAGCATTTGCAGCCGGTCCCCGCCATTTCCTATGGTTAGGGTTAGGGAGACAGAGCTGAAAATCAGGTAAGATGGCAAGAAGATTCCTGTCTCGCTCAACGCACCCCAAAATAATAAGACCTCCCTGAAAATAAGGCCAAGCGCTTATTTCAGGGTTCAAAAAATATAAGACAGGGTCTTATTTTCGAGGAAACATGGTAGTACATAGATTTCTTGCATGATGATCAATCCTTAATCTGATCTTTCAGATCTTCAAAAACAAAAATCAACAGAACAATTTAGGATAGTTTCCACTTTTTTAAAAAATGAGAATGGAAAGTAGTTTACCTTCCAGTGCCCTCCTACCTCTCATTCTTTACCCTGCCATCTAAAATATGAAAAAACAAGGCCACCAGGGGCCCTCTAGACTTGCCCATCTCAGCTCTACAAAAAGGGCCATCACAACTAGATCTTACAATCTTTTCTCTGAAGTTGAGAGCTGAGGTCACATCTGTAGAAAAGCGGAGTGATTGGTTTTGGATGTGCTATTACCAAGTTCAAGAAATTTATGAAGCTGGGAAGATGTGACAATTATATTTATTTATTTATTTAAAACAAAACAAAACATGGGATTTGTCTTTATTTCTTTTTTTCACTTTCTGAAGTAGGTTCAACTTACCTTTCATTTCTCTGTAGCATACATTCCGTTCTCGTAGAGCAAGTAAGAATAAATCATTTTTTGATGTTAACAAAAATAGAAAATTAGAAGATCATATAGAATTGCTGGAGAAAACTATTTTTAAGATTGTGGGGGGAAAATAAAATAGTGGGTATTACTGTGACAAATATGAATTCAATGTTATTTCGAAATAATTACAGTATGTTAGATATGGACTGAAATTAAGAAGGACATGTTAAGATGGGAGAAATTAAAATATGTCACTTGGGGAGAATTTCTATGATAAAAATCAAAGTTTTGCTAAGAATGATGTTTTTATTTTGTGTAATATCTACTTTATCAACAGTTGTACCATTTAAACAATGGCAAAAAATATATCTAGATTTATGTGGTGTGACAGGACAGGCTGCCTATATGACGGCCAGCATTTATTTTGCTGTGGCCTTTCCCTAGCCAGCAAAGCAATTGTTGGCAATAAAGTCTGAGCAGAGAGGCAGCTGAGTATCTGTTCATCTGTGGAAATAAAGCAGCCTGAAGCAACCTAAAGCAGATAGATAAGGATACTCAGTGGTGGGATTCAAAAAATTTTTACTACCGGTTCTGTGGGCTGGTGGGTGTGGCTTGGTGGACATGGCAGGGGAAGGATACTATAAAATCTCCATTCCCACCCCACTCCAGGGGAAGGTTACTGCAAAATCCCCATTTCCTCTCAATCAGCTGGAACTCGGGAGAAAGAGAATAGATGGGGGCGGGGCCAGTCAGAGGTGGTATTTACCGGTTCTCCAAACTACTCAAAATTTCCGCTACCAGTTCTCCAGAACTGGTCATAACCTGCTGAATACCACCTCTGAGGATACTGTTCTCCAGCAGTAGGACTCACAAGTAGTAGGAGAAGGAGGAACAGTAGGAGGCTATGGTGAAGTGGGAAAGAATGGGGTAGTGAGCAATGAATACTAGATTTGAGTGCTTGTGTGTCTGCTGCTTAGGGTCCTGGTTTGTTGTGTTGGCTGTCTTGTGTTTTGGAGCCTACTAATTTGGGTATATGTAAAAGAATCCATGACAAATGGAACAGGGAAAAGAAAAACCCCAAGTTAAAAATAAAGTGTTATAAGATTCAAAGAAAAGAGGAGGATTGGAGTTTACTTAATTTGAAATTGTATTTCCCTGCTTGTTGTTCGATCTGGATGAAAAAAAAATGATGTAGCTGAGAAACAAGTCTTACGTTAGAAGATCATGACCCGAAGTTTGGATGGCATGGATATTTGTCATATGATAAAATTAAAATTAATGTGGACTTTAAAAATCATATTATTAGATGTGCCATATTGAGAATATGGAATAGATACAAACCCAGGTTGTGCCTAAAAGTACCTTTATGGATCTCAGCATATGAGAACTGGCAGATGAAACTGAATGGTTGATATACCAGGACTGACTGGAAAATTAACAGAGGAATATCAAATTGAGAAAGCCGTTAATAGCACAAGGATACTAATTATTTTATTTTTATCTAATTAAATATTAATAAACTAAGAATTTTGGTTATACAGATAGATCAGTGGGAAAACGTGTTTAAAAGGTTGAAATTTATATTGTGTTACCATCTCAAACAGATTTTTTTCTAAAATGATTTATTGGAGAAATACAGAATCAGTGGTGGGATTCAGCTGGTTCTCACTGGTTCGTGTGAACTGGTTGTTAAATTACCCATCCCTTCCCCACTATCAAAGTGGAACCTGGGCGCTGCACTGCACTGCAATGGAGAAACGGGCAACGGAGTGGCTGCCACGAGGGAAGGAAGGAGGGAAGGAAGCCACTTTCCCTCTTTCTTCTCCCTGTTCCTCCTCCTTCCCTCTGCCAGCCACTCCATTGCCCGTTTCTCCATTGCAGTGCAGCGCAGCGCCCCAGATCCACTTTGATAGCAGGGGGCAGGGGGGTAATTTAACAATCGGTTCACCCAGGGTTAGGTTGGCCATCGCAGGTGTCTCATCCCACATGTGCTGCGCAGCTGGAAGACGGGGATGGGCCTCCCTGCCACGAGAGCCAACCTGACCCTGGGAGAACCGGTTGTTAAATTATTTAAACCCCACCACTATACAGAATATATAAAGGCACTTCAGATGTATGTTAGAAATGTGAACAACATGAAGGGACATTTTGTCATGCACATAAATAAAAGCTTTAAAAATTGGATTCAAATCAGGGGTGAAATCTACTTACCTTCGCTACTGGTTCACAAATGTGAGCACGCGTGCCTCCTCCACACATGCGCAGAGGGTCAAAAACGGGACATGATGACGGCCAGGCGGGTGGGCGGAGCCTCCCACCACCAGCACTATTGGTTCACCCAAGCTGGATAGAACCGGCTACATTTCACCACTGATTCCAATACATTCTTTTTTTATACACAGGATTTTAAAGAACAACATTCAATCCAAGCTAGCATTTTCTTTAAGGACTAATGAATAGAAAAAAAGCCATGGAAGATTATTTCGATATATGATTACTGTGGTGAAATTACTATGTGCACAGAGATGAAGACATTCAGCATTATCTACTATGAAGGAAGGGCTGGTGAAGTTGATAGATTTTCCTGAAATGGGTAAATTGACTTTCTTTGATTACAGAAGAGACATTGTCTACATTTCTTGGAAGCCTCTTATGGACTTTTTGCATAAAAATACAAAAAAATGAACCTGTGATTTGTGTCTATGATGATTGCACTGGACAGATTATAGAAAGAACAGTAATATGATGTAACTTTAGAGAAAGAGGTTAAAATACGTTTGAACTTATAACTGCTGTGATGAATATTTGAAACTGTTTATATACTATTTTTCTTCAACTTTTTTCTTTTCTTGCATTTGTTGCTTTTTCTTTTATTTCTTTTTTCCTTCTACTAGTTTGTATTAGTTTTTATCTTCTTGTTTAAAAGTTTTAATAAAATTTATATATATATACATATATATATATATATATATATATATATATATATATATATATATATAGGGATGAACCATTTCTTCTACTTAATGACGCATGGTAATGTGGTAATCCCCTCTATGTGTGGTGTATAAAGTACATTTAGAACAAGGGTATCCAAGCTTGGCAACTTTAAGACTTGTGGACTTCGGCTGTCTGGGGAATTCTGGGAGTTGAAGTTTACAAGTCTTAAAATTGCCAAGGGTGACACCCCTGATTTAGAAGCAAGCAGGAACACCCCCCCCCAAAAAAAAAAACTAGGACTAGTAAACCACACAATGATGGTAAATGAAGCACTAGGAACTAAATAAGCAATTCCAATCCTGTATTTACCTTCTATGTGGACAACAGCTTCTCAGAAACTAAGCAGCCATTCATCAAGGCCAGTGGTGAAATCAACATTTTTTTACTACCAGTTCTGTGGGCGTGGCTTGGTGGGTATGGTGTGGCTTGGTGGCTGTGGCAGGGGAAGGATACTGCAAAATCTCCATTCCCACCCCACTCCGGGGGAAGGATACTGCAAAATCCCCATTCCCTCCCCACTCCTAGGGGAAGGATATTGCAAAATCCCCATTCCCTCCCCGCTCCTAGGGGAAGGATATTGCAAAATCCCCATTCCCACCCCACTCTGGGGCCAGCCAGAGATGGTATTTGCCAGTTCTCCAACTACTCAAAATTTCCGCTACTGGTTCTCCAGAACCTGTCAGAACCTGCTGGATTTCACCCCTGATCAAGACCTACAAATTCAGAACCTGAAAAGAATTCCCAAACTGCCCAAGCAAAACTTTATGTTTAGCTCATTTTTAAAATATGTTGGCCATTCAATAGCAATAGGGCTAAAGGTAGTGGTGGGATTCAAATAATTTAACAACCAGTTCGCCCAGGGTCAGGTTGACTATTGTGGGAGGCATGACCCATCCCCGGCCTCCAGCTCTGCCACAGATGAAGGATGAGCCTCCCGCAACAGCCAATCTGACCTGAGGCAAACCGATTGTTAAATTACCCCCACAGCCCGCTATCAAAGTGGATCCTGGGTGCTGAGCTACAATGGAGAAACGGGCAACAGAGTGGCTGGCACGAGGGAAGGAAGAGGAGCTGGGAGAAGAAAGAGGGAAAGCGGCCTTCTCCTTCCCTCACAGTGGCTGCTCCATTGCCTGTTTCTCCATTGCAGCACAGTGCAGCGCCTAGGGTCCACTTTGGTAGAGGGGGGTTGGTAATTTAACAACCGGTTTACTTGAACTGGTGCGAACCGGCTGAATCCCACCACTGGCTAAAGATGATGTGTCAGAAAAAAAGTATTAAAAATAAAAGCTTCCTCCATAAAGGAAAGGGGAAATATACTGATCTACAGCTTCATAAGAGATACTGCAAAACTGCCTTTGTGGATTTTTTTTGAAACAAGAGTTTTTTTGAAGCAAAAGTTAAACTGTTCCGTTTCCCAAGCCTATAGCACTATGGGAAACTGGAATATTAGAACAGTGCTGCCCCCATATGTGAAATAATAATACTGTAGAAGGAAGAAAAAAAATCCCAAAGACCCTAGGATAATTAAGATAGTGAGGATAATTTAAAAAGGCGTGCCTTGCAACACAAAGTTATTGTATATCATGCCTCTCTTGAATGAGCAGAAATCTACTTACTAGGATGATAAAGCATGTTGGATCCGATTCTAAAAATAAATTTCAGAGGTTATGTGATACAGACGTAACATCTGTTTGCAACATTTTAAAGCAATTGCACCTTTTAATGACTCTACCTTCATATAATTATCTTAAATCGGAAATAGAAAGTCTGGTCTCAAAACAGTTCATACATCTGATAATTCTTCCAGCAGCCATATTTCAGTTAATTTTAAGCAACTTTTTCTTTTTTCCATATCGTATCAACATGGAGTGGTGCAGTGGCTTAGAGGTGGAGCTCTCGCCTCACAATCAGGAGGCTGTGAGTTCAATCCTAGGTAGAGGCAGATATTTCTCTCTCTGGGCACACTGAGAATATATCTGCTGAACAAAACTCCGTATTGGTGACAGAAAGGGCATCCGGCCATTAAAACACTCTGCTAACTCCATTCAGTTGCCCAGACTCCACCCTGCAAGGGACTACGGGTTCGTTAAATGAAGATGTATCATATCAACACTTAGTTCTCTCCACCACTCAAGCAATTATACTAGCGTATATTTTGGTGACTAAGGACATGTGCAGCCTTGTTCTAGTCTGATTTTTACTTCTGATGTTCCCATTTGTTCGGTGGTACTGTCTCCTTGTCACAGCAATTATATAATTTTCATAAAAATATGTCATTTATTAAAACACTTTAATAGAAATATGTTACTTTCACAATTTTTAAATATATAAAAAACTCTTTTGCTTGGCAGCAGTTTCCTATTTCCATCCTCCCTATCTCTGAAAAATACAGAGTAATGGTGCAATATATTATAATTAGTAATATTATACAATGTGCTGAAATGATAACTATTCTTAATTTCACAAATCTCTTATATGTACCAAGCTACACTGGGTTGTTGTTTTTTCTTTTAATCCAGCATTTCCAAAGTACCTCTAAGGCTGTTACATTGCTATAGGAAAATCTACAAAGATCACCCAAAGAACAAAACAGGTCAGTCTCCAGTGACACAATACAAAAAGTTGATATTAATAGTGCTGGTAAATAGAAACTAAAATTAAAATCATCAGAAAGAGACCCCATTTTTTCAGAGCTAATCAAAACCATGCAAATATAGTTACAGATTTTAAGAATAAAATTTACTGTGACAGTCAAATAGCTGTATGCAATTACTTTGTTTTATTAAACTAAATTTGTTCAGTTATTTATTTTACAAAGGGGATGGGAGATTCCAAACATTAAAATGATTAGACTAAAATTAAAACAAATAAAGTAAATCATTAACAATAATCCACAATTAGTCAGTAGTTAAAAGCCTGTTCAAAATCATGTGTGGTAAAAAATCTTTTAAAAAGCTAGTAAGGACATTAACTCCTTAATTTATGATTAAGGGAACCATTTTGGTCCAGTGCCTAAGGCACCAAGACAGAAATCAGGAGACCCGAGTTCTAGTCCACCCTTAGGCATGAAAGCTGGCTGGGTGACTTTGGGCCAGTCATTGTCTCTCAGCCCAACCTCCGAGAATTGTTGTTGTTGTGGGGAAAAGAGGAGGAGGAAAAAATATTAGGTATGTTTACCAGGGATGAAATGCTCCTGGTTCAGACCGGCTTGTGTGAGTAGGTAGCGATGGCGGCGGGCAGTTCGGAGAACCGGTAGCAAAAATCCCTGCCCCCGCCCCCCATGCCCAGCTGAGCCGCGGGATCATCAGAGCCTTTTTTTCTTTAAAATCCATTGCATCAGCAAGCAACTGAATCTCCCTGCCTGCAATCAAGCTCATTGGTGAGCAGCTCTATCTGCAACTTTAAGACTTGTGGACTTCAACTCCTAGCAAAGCTGGCTGAGGAATTCTGGGAGTAGAAGTCCACAAGTCTTAAAGTTGCCAAGGTTGGAGACCCCTTTTCTATTGGGTAAGTTTTTTTCCCCTTTGGGAGCTTTAAAAAAATAGTTAATTGGGGGGTTTTTTAGTTGTTCTTTTTTTAGACTTAGCCATTTCTGAGCAGCTTTCTGAGATTTACTGTGTTTCTGTAGTGTTTCACTCTAACTACACAAACACACAAAATCTCACAAAGCTGTATGTGGAATTTTGTGTGTGTAAAGTGTGAAAGTTGGCTTTTGGGCTTTTTGTGGCTGTGTGAGGTTCCTGCTTGTTGCAGGGGCCATTTTGGGTTTAGCACAGCTGCTTTTACATTGTGGGTGAGCCAGTTGTGTTGTTTGTGTGTAAAGTGTGAAAGTTGTTTTTTTGGGCTTTTTGTGGCTGTGTGAGGTTCCTGCTTGATGCGGGGCCATTTTGAGTCTAGCACAGCTGCTTTTACATTGTGGGTGAGCCAGTTGTGTTGTGTTGTGTTTTGTAGGTTAAAAAAGGGCAAAGAAGTGACATTGACTTGGCCACGCCCACCCAGTCACCTTACCACCAAGCCCCGCCCACTAATTAAGCCACACACACAGAACCGGTAGCAAAAAATTTTAGATTTCACCCCTGATGTTTACCACCTGGAGTTATTTAAAAGCAGGATTTTTTTTACAAAAAATCTTTAAAAAATCTAAATCCCCCTACAGGATTGTATACAGTGGACAAAAAAGGGGCAGCAACTGGAAAAAAAAGTAGACTCCAGGCTCACAATAACTGTACATTCATCTCCTCAGATGATTTCAATATGTGTGGGAGCATTTTCTGTCAAACAGATCTGCTCTACATCATGTAGGAATTTAAAGGCGTGTTGTCAGGAAACAAATTGGCAACCAGTGCTATGCTCTGTATTTGATCTCTTTTCAGTCTTTCCCAGACTAAACTAGTCCCAGATTTTTATATCAGCTAACATTTCTCAATTAAATACATAAGTCGGTCCATGTAGAAACCTGAGGGACATCTCATCCCCCTCTGTTTCGGGGATCCTCTGCTTCCCAACATGTTTGAAATTTAACTTAAACTAGCTGAATACCCGTGCTCCACTACAAAACTATGTGATTGAGTTTGATAAATCGACACTTAAGAGTTTGAAAATTAATGAGTAGTTATGATAGGTCTCTCCTCTCCCCTTCTCTTCCTCAGATTTGCCCCACAGAAGCCTCTCCTCTCTATCCCTTTCTCTCCCTCAGGTTGGCCCCATAGATCCTCTTCTATCCCCTTCACTCCCTCAGGCTGGCCCCACAGAAGCCTGTCCTATGCTATCCCATTCTCTCCAGTTATTTTCAAGTTGGGAGGGGGAGTAGAACTAATTAGCATCAGAGCCTGTTATAATAATATAGGAAATACTAATGCTCTGATGGTCATTTCGAAAAATTCTTTCTTAGTGAGCACCTAGAAGCCAAGAGGAACATATGTGGCAAATTTCAAGTTTGTAGGCTTTATAGTTCTGGAGATTTCATGATTAATGCTTGAGTGGTTTTTGCTTTTATATAGAGAGATACAGGAATGGAATCAGGAAAGTGCCACGGCAATATTCCAATATATTTCAAACAGTGCCATGATCAGTGACATTAAAAGCTGCTGAAGCAGTCTTAACCTCCTAATTTAGCCTTGAAGCCAGGTGAAGATAATCTACTTCCTCTCAGACTGCTTGCAGTTTAAAGGCCCTCTAAACCTCATAGCATAGATCACTTTACACTGAAGATTGGCATAGAGGCAGCCCAAATAAAGTATTTGATTTGGAAAAAAAAAAAAATCACTGAGAGCATTACAGCAAACTACTAAGAATTCAGTTCTGTAATAAAAGCCTGGGAGGAGGAAATATCAATCAGCTTCCCTTCAATCTGAAACAACTCAGCGGGCTGTAAACTTGCAGGCATTATAAGAGCAGAAAAAAATCAGTTTCTTCTGTGAGATAAAGGTAATCCTTGTTTAAAGACCTTAACTGGAACCAGAATTTCCATGCTAAGCAAAGTTATTGTTAGAGAAAATTTCATGAGACTGTATTTCTTAGCAATGACTG
This sequence comes from Pantherophis guttatus, assembly GCF_059756535.1. Classification (NCBI taxonomy): domain Eukaryota; kingdom Metazoa; phylum Chordata; class Lepidosauria; order Squamata; family Colubridae; genus Pantherophis; species Pantherophis guttatus. The sequence continues at coordinate 139,023,130 of NC_142064.1, read as the reverse complement.
TTGCAAAAATCCTGGTTTGGGTTGTTAGGCGAGGACTTCATATTTCTTCTGCCTTGCCATGTTCTCCTTTGCTTCCACTCCATCCATTTGGCCACTCTGCCCTCCATGCCCACGTACACCTGCCACCCTCCACCAGCCCCAGCTGGCCTTCACTATCTTCTTCCTCCCACTCAGGGGTGAAATCTACTTACCTTCCCTACTGGTTCAGAAGTGCGCGCACCATCGTCACGTCCAATTTTTTACCCTCTGCACATGCGCAAAGCCTTCTGTGCATGCACAGAGGGTCAAAAACAGGTTACTTCCTGGTTAAAACCAGGAAGTAATGACATCAGGGTGGGTAGGCAGAGCCTCGCACTGCCGCCATTACCGGTTCACTGAACCATGTGATGCCGTCACTACCGGTTCGCACAAGCTGGACAGAACTGGCAGGATTTCACCACTGCTCCCACTGCGGATGAAGTGCACCCAGCCCAGACAGCTGCTGGGCCTTTGTGAGGCTTCACAAGGCCTCAGGGAAGCCTCACACTGCCTCACATTGGTTGGTCATATGGGGAGAATAGATGAGTGATCCCAGAACAAATATATTAAGGCAAGATGGATGGAATGAGAGGAAGAACAAAAAAAAACAACAACCCGAATCAGAGGGGGATGTTGAGACTCTGACACAAAGAGGGAGCTAAACAAACAAAAGGCAATATATGAAGAGCTATGTGAATATGACAAAAGCAACTATGTTTTTTTACAAGTGAATATATGTGTCCCAGGATACCACACACAGAATAGAGACTTAGATTCAGACTTAGAGACTTAAAATAACTTTATTGTCACTTTGAATGTACACTAATCATCAGACATTAAAATGAAATTTCGTTGCATACAGCTTTCAAAGGGTCACCACTTCCAATATACACCACATAAACCTGACAAAATAAATAAAGAATGCAAAATTATGCATATACCCACATATATTATATGACATGGAGCCCAAAGTGCACAGACTGCTAGAAGTTCCCTGAGGATGCACTGCAGCACGAGTCCAAAAGCTGGCAAAACTAAATCTCTGGTCCTGGCGACTGACCCAGATTGGATCCTTCAATGTTTTGCAAGGGTAGTGTCAATTCTGAAGCTGACCTGGCTGAAGCCATGTTTTCCTGCCTCATAATTGCCACGAACTTTGAAAGGGGGAAGGGAGGGGGGAAATAGACCAGCTAACAGTCAAAACAAAAAGTTTTCCTTTTGGGAATCAAGGTCATCTCAACAGATTGTTGCTGAAGGAGGAGAGGAGCCTGCCAGCTATATTCACTGGACAAAATGACCAGTGACATCTGAGAGGGGAAACTTTTGTTCTTTTAATTAGGTGAAAACCGCAGGAACTTTTAGAGTTGGTTTTCACTAGCTGTGCCGATATGATGTTTCCAATAAACATGTTCATTGAGGAATCTATACCTGCCTCGGAATTCTGCTTTTGGTGGATGCATTACTTGGTACCCTGACAGGTAGCTTTCTTTTTCTTTCCAATCATCTCCTGCCTTTAATTTCCTTTGCTTACTAATTCTTACTCTTTTTCTGTACTTGGCATTTATGTTGCTTACCCAAAAGGGAATCATGTGGAGCAGATGGATAAATGGACAAAATACAGAATAAAACTACTATTTTAATTTCCTTGAAGCTGACGGCAGTATTGTTTCAGTAGAATGAAAGGAGCAGAGAGTGGGAGCCTATAGATGACATTCTGATCAGGGAAATTTACCAGAATCCTAGCAATATTAGCAACTTGATTGTTCTAATGCCTCCATATTTTCAGCACAATTAAGGAATTGTCCATTTTACCGGAAAACAGAACGAGCAAATTAAAATAACTGAGGGTAAAGAAAAGAATATTTTGTTTGTTTGTGATTATGGATCACTCCAAAGTTAATTGTTTTCTAAATAATAAGGTTTTATTGCTAAAGAATAAACTGATTGCCTCTTCTGTATGCTTTTCTTTTTTCTTTAGAAGCCAGGATTTATCCAAGTTATCCTAGTTGCCTAAACATTTCCTCTGACATTTGAAATGAGAAATCCTGCTTTAAAAACTCCCCGAAAAGAGAATATAAGGAGAGATGTGGCTATACTAAGTTGAATTAAGAATTTGTTGTTAGTTGCAAAGCCGTGTCTGACCCATCGTGACCCCATGGACAACGTTCCTCCAGGCCTTCCTGTCCTCTACCATCCTCTGGAGTCCATTTAAGCTCATGCCTACTGCTTCAGAGACTCCAGCCAGCCACATCGTTCTCTGTCATCCCCTTCTTTTGCCCTCAATCTTTCCCAGCATTAGGCTCTTCTCCAGTGAGTCCTTCCTTCTCATTAGGTGGCCAAAGTATTTGAGTTTCATTTTCAGGATCTGGCCTTCTAAAGAGCAGTCAGGGTTGATCTCCTCTAGGACTGATTGGTCTTGCAATCCAAGGGATTCGCAGGAGCCTTCTCCAGCACCATAGTTCAAAGGCCTCAATTCTTTGGCACTCAGCCTTTCTTCTGGTCCAACTTTCACAGAAAATTAAGAAAAGCATTGAATAATTTGTTTAAAATAAAAGTCCAGTCAAAAAATCATAAGCCTCTGAAAAGCATAAATGAAAACAAATATAATACTTCAAAGTACCAATTGCAATGTAAATATCAGTAGAGTGAGAAATTGTGCTTCAAATTGTTGAAGTAGTTTGCCATGAAGCAAACTATCTCAACAAAAGGTTATACAAACCTTTTTGTATAACCTTCGTTTTTTGAGCCTCAGGTTGCAACCCTTTAATCTTCGGAGTCAGGGAAGAGCCATCAAGTGCAAAAATGGGAATCACGTCAGGAGAGCACCTCATTATTATTTCATCTCCATTCCCTGTGCTGTTTTCTTTCTTATCTGCCTTCTCCAGCTGAGCCTACATATGGGATGGGGGCGTGCTGCACATGGATGTGGGAAATATCTGCTCAGTACACCCTGTCCTAGTTTGCCTTCAGCGTCTGGTGGTGGAAGGGAAAAAATGAGGAAGCCAAGGATTCCTTCCTGAGAGATGCTAGAAAGTCTCATTCATCCTATTGGGGGCGAGTCATTGGCCCCCACGGAGAGGGCTTGTAACTTGGGCGTCCTCCTGGATGCATGGCTGTCTTTAGAAGAGCATATGACGGCCGTGGCGGAGAGCTTTTTATCAGGTTCGCCTGATACGCCAGTTGCGGCCCTTTCTGGATCAGGACTCCTTATGCACGGTCACTCACGCCCTCATCACTTCTCGCCTGGACTACTGCAATGCTCTCTACATGGGGCTCCCCTTGAGGAGCACCCGGAGGCTCCAGCTGGTCCAGAATGCGGCCGCGCAGGTAATTATGGGGGCGACATGGCGCTCCCATGTAATACCTCTCCTGCACGAGCTGCACTGGCTCCCGGTGGTCTTCCGGGTGCGCTTCAAGGTATTGGTTCTCATCTTTAAAGCGCTCCATGGCTTAGCGCCCGGGTACTTACGAGAGCACCTTCTGCCACCGATAATCTCCCACCGGCCAATTCGCTCCCACAGAGAGGGACTCCTCAGGGTGCCGTCGGTCAAGCAATGTCAACTGACGACCCCCAGGGGGAGAGCCTTCTCTGTGGGGGCACCCGCCCTCTGGAACGAGCTACCCCCAGGAATACGACTGATCCCGGACCTCCGTACTTTCCACCGAGCGTTAAAGACCTTCTTATTCCAGCAAGCCGGACTGGCTTAAAATTTTAATGGGTTATTTTTTGGGGAAAGGGTTTTAAAATTTAGGGAAGCCAAACTGATTTAATTCTGTTTTAATTCTTTTTAATTTTTATACTGTATGTGTTTTAAATTTTGGCTGTTCACCGCCGAGTCCTTCGGGAGAAGGGCGGTATACAAATTTAAATAATAAATAAATAAATAAATAAATCCAATTTTATGGGTTCAGCCTGTATGGGGCAGGGACCCATGTCTTTTGGGCAGCTGTCTTCCCAAGGGTTAAAAAGGAGTTATTAATTTCCTGAAACTAGAAATGTCCTGCAAGAGAAAGGAAGGCATGCTTCTTTCGTCCCATGACTTCCCTCCCACACACACACCTTAGGATCAAAATTAGAAGTGTATTCAGAGGATACAGAGCACCAAACCAAATCTCACAGAAGGATTCCCCCATCCCCCACCTCAACAGGTAGTCTTCACTTAACAACCATTGGTGCCATGACCATTCAAAGTTAATAACAGTGCTGAATGTGGAGACTTACATCCGGTCCTCAAAGTTGGAGCTGTTGTGGTGTCCCTGCATGCATGTGATCCAGGGGTGGGTTTCAAATTTTTTTACTACCAGTTCTGTGGGTTTGGCTTGGTGGGCGTGGCAGGGGAAGGATACTGTAAAATCTCCATTCCCTCCCCACTCCAGGGGAAAGTTACTGCAAAATCCCCATTTCCTCCTGATCAGCTGGGACTCAGGAGACAGAGAATAGATGGGGGCGGGGCCAGTCAGAATTTTATTACCGGTTCTCTGAACTGCTCAAAATTTCTGCTACCAGTTCTCCAGAACTGGTCAGAACCTGCTGAAACCCATCTCTGATGTGATCACAATATAGGCACTTGGCAACCAATTGATATTTTACAACAACTGCAGCATCCCATGGCCACGTGATTTCCATTTTAAGCTTTCGCTGCCAACTTCCAACAAGCAAAGTCAGCAAGGAAGCTGGCAGGAGGTCACAAGTGGGAATCACGTGCCAATGTGCCTAATGATCAACTAACTACCGCAACTGGAATTGCCAGAATTGCCACTGTAAGTCAAGTGAGGTCATGTGATATTGGGCTTTATGACTGCATTGCTTAGCAATAGAATACCCAGTAGTCCCAATTATCTTTGCTAACTGAGGACTAATTGTAGAAAGTCAGTTATAGGCAGTAGCTACATTGACCTATCTGGCACCAAAGCCTCGAATATATAAGCTGCTCTCAGGGACCAATGGCAGCCACAGTGGCACAGGTGGCCTCATGGGAATGTAACAGGGTGTAATGAGTATAGACAGCAGGTTCTGACAGGTTCTGGAGAAGCGGTAGTGGAAATTTTGAGCAGTTCGGAGAACTGGCAAATACCACCTCTGGCTGGCCCCAGAGTGGGGTGGGAATGGAGATTTTACAATATCCTTCCCTCAGGAGTGGAAAGGGAATGGGGATTTTGCAGTATCCTTTCCTCAGGAGTGGAGAGGGAATGGGGATTTTGCAGTATCCTTCCCCTGCCATGCCCACCAAGCCACACCATGCCCACCATGCCAGACCCACAGAACCGATAGTAAAAAAAATTGGATTTCACCACTGATAGAGAGCGGCCTTGAAGGACAGAAGAAAGATCAATTGCCAAAGCAATGTTCAGATGAACAAGATTTGAGCCCAAGCCAAGAAATTGGTTTACAAAAATGCCTCAGACAAACCTCACACACACACCCTGCCCACCTCCTCATCACCACCTGAATATAAAAGGAGGAGGAAGGGAAGCACATTCAGACCTGCAAGATTCTGCTGCTATAGTGTTCTAATAAAAGTAGCTTTAGATCTACACAATGTCTGTTTCTAGATCTGGTCAGCCATTTAGGGCTAGGTTATCAAGTCTGGGCTACAAGAAACCAAAATTACTAGATGAAAACCCCAAGGCAACCTTCACCTTCACCTTGACTGTATTTACACCACTGAAGGTATTTAAAGGTGAGAGAAAAGGAATTAGGATAATAAATCAAGGGGGAAGTAAGATTGAGGTAAGAGACAGCTTCCAGCTTTCACTGTTGTTGTTTTTTTTCTCTTCACGTTTAACATTCTGTAAGGCAAGAAGAAGGGAACTGCCAAAAATAATATATGTCAACAGTCAGTCATGGGCTACCTATAAACTTGATTTATTAATAGATGATTTGTTGTTGTTGGCATAAGATACAATCTTCAGAGACTTCTTTCTTTGGCGAACTTTTACCAGCAAAAAGCCAATACCCATCTATTTTGTCTTGTTTAGTGAAATGGAGAGTAGATCATTGGCTTTTAGACTATATACTCTGGGTCAGTGCTTCTTATTGGAACACTAATGCAACTCAAATGGAGTTTTGGGACATGGTGTTCTATGTATCTAATCAGATGAATTGCAGTGCGTCCCTCCCTCCCTTCCCCCCCTCCCTCCCCCTCCCCCCCTCTCTGTATCTCTCTCTGTCTCTCTCTCTCTCCCCCTCTCTCTGTATCTCTCTGTCTCTGCCCTGGCTGCTTCTCCATCCCCCACAATCGCCCTTACCTTCTCAGGCCAGGCGAGGAGTGACTGGAAGGGGAGGGCGAGGGGCGGGGCCAGCCAGTGGTGAGATCACCTGACAGGGAGCCACAACAGAAGACCCAAAGAGCCGCATGCAGCTCTGGAGCCGCAGGTTGCTGACCCCTGTCCTATACCATTTCAGACAAGTGGCTAGCCACACCCAATTCCTACATTAGATCCTCATGGACTCAGAAACATTCTTTTTTTTTTCTGCCTTCAAATTTCAAACATTCCCACAACTTGATAGAACTTCAGAGAAGAAAATGAAACTTGCCCAAGGCAAATTACCTCCAATATATATATATATTTATAAACAAGTTTTATTAGAATTTTTCTTTCATCATACATATTTTATGAACAGAGTGTTGACCGGGTCACATCGTATACATCTTATATATATCAATCTTTATAATCTATTCCAATCTTCCCATTTTTTCCATATTCATCTCTTTTATATAATTCTTTATCACAAATTAATCATTTTTCACCATATCTTGTTATTTCAGCTTCTGCCATATTGTTCTCTTTTTTTAAAGTCCATTTTACATATTTCCAATTTCAGCCATAATATTCTTTTTCCATATTTCTTTATCTTATCTTAATTTTTTCTTAATACATAAACAGTACCACTATCTGCCCTTAATTCCTAATCTCTTACAATAACATCAATTAATTATCTTATTTCTCCATTACAAAATATATTTCTCAAAGTCCCGTCCCACTTTTTAACATTTCAACTTAATCTCTTAATTTAAATTGTCTTCAAAATTAAACCAAAATACCGTTTCACATTTCACATTTCACATTTCATCTGCTATTCTGTTTTACTATAAGCAATATACATCATCATATTCAAATCCTACATTAAAACCCTTTAACTTAGTTGACCATCCACAATTAATAATATTAATACAGTTCCTTTAAATCTACTAATATGTACCTTATTTCCCTTCCTCTTTTCCACTAATCTTCCCTTCTTTAACCATTTTCTCTTGGTCTCTCCAAAATTCCACTTCTTGATAATTTTCTCCTTTTATCCCATTCTCTTAATTTCTTCTTTTTCTTTTTTTTTTTTTCGTTTTATATTTATTATATCTTTTCTTCTGGATCCTTTTTCTCACTTTTAGATATATTATTCTCCCCCAGAACTCCCCCAGTTCTCCCCCAGCTTTCACCTAATCTCTTTCCACTTTTTCCCTCTTTACCCTTTAATTGATTCTTTTGGGGGGATGTTCCCCCTATCCACTCTTTTTTTGCCACTGTAAATCCCAGTGAAATCATCTAACTGCTTTTTGCATTCAATTCCTTTTCCTTCAATATTATTTTCTTGCTCCTCATTTATGGTGTCTTTTACCACCTTCTCCCCTATTTCCTGTTCTGTGTATTCCAACACAATTTCTGACTTTTTATTATCCTTTAATGATTCGCGCATATTTTTAAACATTTCAATTAATTCCTCATGCATCCAAGACTCCATATTGCCAATTTAAGAAATTGTTAAAACTTTTGAGTTATGTCACTTTTAATTAAAACTTAAAATCCATATAGTCTCTTTTTGTTTTCAAATAATGCCCAGTTCAAATATTTATTCAGTCCACTCCAAGTTAAAGATTTGTTATCTTCCACAGCCATTGAGAATCGAAACCAAGCAATATAGAACAACAAATACTCCTTAAAAGTTCTCACAGTTTCCAAATTATCTTTTAGTAGTCAAGGTCACAGCTGCACTTTCTCTTCTATCTTCCAGCAAATATTGCAGTCCTCTCTTTCCGCCAGCAGATGTCTCTCTCAAATCAACAATATTCTCAAACCAACTAAATGTCAAATCTGTCAAAAATGTTTTAAATCCACATAAAGAATACTTTTCCTCAGTTCTTTTCTTTTGTTATTTTTAGTTTCTCCAAATCCAATTGTAGATATTAAAACTTTCTTGGGCTTTAATATTTTAGCCCCCTCTTTGATCTTCTCCCTCCATAGAATTTCCCAAATGCCAATTAGCCACTCATTTCAGGTCTGGGCCACTCATTTCAGGTCTGGGACACCAGGTCTGGGCGGTATAGAAATAAAATTATTATTATTATTATTATTTTAATGTTCCAATTTGAAATTTTCTTTTACCTGTGCATTGGCCAATCAATCACCTGGTACCAGCATTCCATTCAAACACCACTCCTGCACAAAAACTTAGTCCGGTTGCCCCAGCTTCAGAGCACTCATTTTACAATGGCCGCCACCCCCGCCGCCTCTGACCTTTCAAGGAACTTGCCTGTGCCTCTTGGTTGTCCGAGACACCTCTCCTTCTTCAACAGGACGGTTCTGGTCTGAAGACCCCCCGACAGCGGTTTGTCCGGCTCGATTTTCATGGAGCTCGTCGGAGCCCACTATTTTTCCAGCCAGTCTTGCCACAACGCTTCCAGTTTTTCAATATTTTATTATTATTTGATGTACATTCTGGTTTTGGTAGATACTTGAAGACAAAGGAATGGTACATCTAAAGAATATACTTATTTTTCAGAAAGACAAAGATCATTTTCAAGAATTGATATACAGATTTCAAAAGTGGATAAAAAGGTAAAGGTTTCTCCTGCCCAGCTGTGCCCAACTTTAGGAGTATTTTACCTAAAGCTTTCTCTAACCTTAACCTAATTAGTTTGATGCTTACAAGAAAATCCACAATTCTTAGATGAAGATTATAGAAGAAATTGGCAGTGCATTATCAAATACAGTTTGGTCCCTTCCAGATATCTTGGTCTTATCATTTGGTTTGGATGGCTTTTGACCATACTGACTGTCAGTCATGGAACTGAAATCCAGCACATCTACAAGAGGCCAATTTAATAAAAGTACTATGCTTGCTACCATATTCTCAGCCCAGGGCCCAGAACTGCATTCAGTTATTAAAGTGCTCATCTACAAATCTTGATATTTTACCCACCCTTAAAAATAGAAGGAAAGTATATAGTTTTTACAACTCTGGTCATCACACAGCCTAACTTTTACTTTCTCTCTGGAGTAAGGTCAGCACATTTTTTTATGCTGTCACAGAAAATAGTGTGGTTTGCTTTCATGACAGCAGCTGGTTGTCTTCTTCCCAAGCCTGGACTTGGGAAAAAGAGTTCCATGTCTGGAGACCAGCTTTCCCTTCCACTAGCTTTCATTCTCAATTGAAATGTTTCCTGTGATCCTTTGCTTTGCCCTCTTTCCCTCCTTTTCAATTTTCCTTTATCATCTTGGGTTTTCTTGAAGAACTTTTGATTGATTAAAATGAAAAGAAGGTTAGATGCAAGAATGCATGGGGCTTTTTTCATATATGTCTGAGTGGAGAAGGAGAAAAGATGAATTTTCTCCCATTCTTTCCACCTTCTGCATTCTCTTTTCCTCGTCTCGTCTTGTCTTGTCTCCTCTTGTCTCGTCTCATATCCTCTTATCCTCTTGGTAATAGAAGTCCATGTCAGAGTTGGGCTTCACATACTGTAACAACCAGTTCACCCATCACCGGAAATGTGAGTGTGCGTGTGCAATCCGTGCATGCGTGCAGCATCACAAAACATGGCAATTTGCATGCACACACCATCCGCACATGCATGTAGCATTAAAAACACAGTGATATAGGACGGGATTGCGCCCGGGCAGGTGGGCGGGGCTGGGCGAACTGGCTGAATACCATCTTTGGTCCACGTGTAGAAAGTTGCCTTATCCTTAAATCCTTTCTGTCTTATGCAAACTTGCAGAAGGAAAAGCCATGGTAATCCTATGCATACATTCTTTACTATTGTTTTTTTTTTTTTTTTTAAGGATTATTAGTCCCATGGAAAATCTGCATTCAATCTTCCATGAAGTCAGTATTTTCCTGATAATACCACAGAAATAAGGAGGAGTGGGAGCCTTAATGAAATTGTCTTTTTCTGACAGCCAAAACACAAATGTCTATGGCGTCAGCCTTCCCAACTAATCCACACAGGAAACACAACCAGATGAGCTAATTCCACATTATTGCAACATTACATTGACAGAATCTTGGAAGCCTGAAAGTACAAATCTCCCGTTGTCTCTTTTAAAGACTGATACGATAGGGGAGGTTCCTTTCTGAGTTTCTTTCACTTTCCATTATACACCTGCAGGCTACACCCCCTCTTATTTGATTGTTCCTTAGGTGCCATTTCTTTCCTCCCCCCCCCCCCCATCTCTCAAGGTCATTCCCACATCATGTACCATTACACTTGGGAAATCAGAATCCAGTGATTAAATGAGATGGCATGGTATTGCTGTGGCCAACTGCAGCCCGGCATGTCGCCAAGCTCCAAAGATTCTTGGTTCATGCAACCTGGAATATCTGCATGGGATGGACTTTTTCCAGGAAAAAAATCCAGGAAAGTCTTAGACCAGATAAGACCAGCTTCAGTCTGCCTCAACAGTGGGCTGCCTATGAATAGAGAAACCACTGGGAAAACATATCCTCAGAATACATCTTTGTACCTATGTGCAAGAAATGGTGTGGATAAACTCTAAGCAAACCACAAACTCTTTTTTTAAACAACTTAGAAGCTCAGTTCTTTGGACCAAGTCACAATTTCTGGGATGTTTTATTTTCCATGAATATATCCATTAAAAGCATGATGTCGCTCGTAATCTCCTATGCTGAAACAAAAGCAAGATCTGTTTTCTGTATATTTTTTCTTTTGCCTAAAATTCTTCACCCTGGCTGATTTGCTATATGCCAAAATTCCATAATCCTATCCCAAACAATGTGAGGTGGGAAAGATTCAGATCATGACAGATTATAAGCCTAACATTGGATAAACCATGTTTACAAAATCTAATTAATATTGCGTGAGAATGTTTCAGAAAAATCCTCCCTTCCTGTCCTGTGTCAAATTTCTGATAATATTTCACAACATTGAATTGACATTTGTTTGTCTCAAAAATCCATGTGTAGGAGTTGATGCGGATGCTTCATTTGGCTGCTAAATGAGAAAGTCTTGAATGTAATTGTATTAAGTGCCGTCACAATTATAAATAGAATGGAAGAGTGAATAGAACATTTCACACATTGTGACCTTAGAGTTCTGTACTTCCAACCAGCTGACCAGTGGTGAAATCCAAAATATTTTACTACCGGTTCTGTGGTAGGTGGGTGTGGTGTGGCTTGGTGGGTGTAGCTTGGTGAGCGCGGCAGGGGAAGGATACTGCAAAATCTCCATTCCCACTCACTCCAGGGGAAGGATACTGCAAAATCTCCATTCCCACCCCACTCTGGGGCCAGCCAGAGGTGGCATTTGCTGGTTCTCTGAACTACTCAAAATTTCCGCTACCGGTTCTCCAAAATCTGTCAGAACCTGCTGGATTTCACCCCTGCAGCTGACCAACCTTTCTCCAAGTTGACTTAATCTTTTTTTTTTTTTTTAATTTGATTTATATGCCGCCCTTCTCCGGAGACTCAGGGCGGCTTACAATGTGCTAAGCAATAGCCTTCATTCTTTTGTATATTTATACAAAGTCAGCTTATTGCCCCCACAACTGGGTCCTCAATTTACCTACCTTAGAAAGGATGGAAGTCTGAGTCAACCTTGAGCCTGGCGAGATTCGAACCTGCAGTAATTGCAGGAAGCTGGTCTTAATAACAGGGTGCTTTAGACCACTGTACTACCAAGGCTCCTAGTCTTAGCCTCTAACCGCATTTTCCAGCAGGGATATGTACTGCTGTTCTTGTTGATAGTGTAGCCAGGCCTCTCTAGGATGGCTGTAACATATATCAGTTCATTGGTTTGAGTTATTGTGGTACTAGGGATTGTTGTGAAGGCTCTATTGGCACCTTCTAGCATTCTATCTGATGGTACATCTCTGCTGAGCCTTGGTAACTGGTGTTGAGGGTTGATCGTAGCTAGTTTATCTCTGATCTTATGACTCATAGCAGATGTGCTCCGTAATGGAAATAATGGTGGTGATGTTCCAGCTTTAGGAGTTGATTGCACATCCAGTTGTTCTTCAAAGTGTTCTTGGATTGTAATGTATAGTTTTGTCTATCTCAAGTTGTGATAGCAGTTTCCTCTTCACTATGTTGAAGCATTGGGTAATTAGCTGTTTTTCAGTTAGCATTGATGTAGATCTTTGGTCTATCCATAGTTCCCTCATACACTTCATATATCCCCTCTCACAGGGGTGAAATTTACTTACCTTCGCTACCAGTTTGCAAATGTGAGCATGCTCACGTGCGCCTCCTCCACACATGCGCAGGGCCTTCTGCACATGTGCAGAGGGTCAAAAATGGCACGTGATGATGTCTAGGTGGGTGGGCGGAGCCTCCTGCCGCCGGCGCTACCAGTTTGCCCAAGCTGGATAGAACCGGCTGAATTTCATCACTGCCCTCTCATTAGGTCTGCTACTAAAGTCATCAGTTCCAGAGTCTCGTTTCCTCCGTGTATGGTTTGTTCCAGTGACCTATTTATCATCAGATTGTCCTGGTTCATTAACATTTGATGGATTTGTCAATCCAGGCAACATCTGAGCCAACATGACTCTCATATCATATTTGAGGTAAACAGATGAAGCATTAGGGGGTCTTTACCCAAGGACCCCTACTGGTAAGATAGGTACCAGCTGAGATTTGAACCCTGATCTCCTGCACTGAAGGTGATGTTCTAACCACTTCACTATCTAACTGCTACACACACACACATATGAAAGGCATGCATAAGAGCACCAGCATTGCTACCATGCCGGTCCTAATGTTCCCTTTAATTGTATTCATTTTATGTATTCAATTCATGCTTATACTTATATATATTATCTAATACATACTCGACAAATAAATAAATAAAGAGAGAGACAGTGACTACACATAAGAGACAGAAAATTAGTAATTATATATATTTATTGCACCAGTAATTTAGCAGGTTACAGTGCATTAATCTTTCTAATTTAGGCTTCACCTCATAGCCCAAAGAGAGTCCATGTGATATCTAGACTTGAATTTTCTTTTTAGTCTTACTGTCAGGCTCCACTTCTCTCTCTCTTGGCAGGTGGCAATTCAGCAGATCAAGCTTTCCTGTTGCTGAAATTTCAGATGGAAGGAGCATTTCACATTGTAAGTACTGTTTGGGGAGGAGGGTGCTGATAAGCCACTGTATCAGGAAATAAAACAACCCGGTGCCAACTCTGTCATGTAGCTTTTGGAGTGTTGAGAATTCGGCTGATGAAAAAGAACTCCTGCCCAGAGGCTTCATTCTCTGAAGAAAAATGAGAAATGTCATGAGCTCCTGCTGAAAAATACATTACCATTTCAAGGGAAGCATCGATAAAAGATCGGTTCAGAAGTAATCTGGGGCCGCCTGTTCTGCCATGGATGGGTGGGCAGCTGAGATTTCCAAAAAAGGGAAAAAGATGGCTGGCATGATTAGAGAAAGGTATTCCAAGACCCATTTCCTGCAAGGAGGAGACTTCCTTTTCCTGCCTGCCTAGCAACAGACCTGCTGTTATCAGATCAAAAGTGTTTATTTCCAGTTCAAGAGACGCCGATTCTTTGCTTTCCCATCCAAGGATCTGAAATCAACCCCAAGGCTAAGATAAGGACCAGCTCTTATGGTGATAAACTCGGATAACAGGCGATGACCCACAGATCTGAAAAAAAAGAAAAAAAAAGGCTTATCAGTATATGTCAAAGTAATTTCACAATGTTTTAGAAAGCTCTAGCGCTGCCTCTTTTCCCCACAGGAAACTTCAGTGGAGGAACTGCATTTCAGCTGTTTTCTTCCCCATTCTAATAAGGTTTATAAATAGCTGTTGCAAAATGATTACTAAACTTAAAACGCTATCTTTAAACTTCTGAAGGGGACTTTATAACATGTGATTCCCACTCTCTGCACTCAAGACAGAAATACCAGCGATATAAAAGATAAGATTTCATTGAATGTTAAGACTGGTACTCATAGGATGTTTGTAAATCACATTGACTGTTACACCAGAGTAACTGTATTCTTAGAGTAAGAATTAATTCTAATGGCCAGCTTTCGTCAGAATGAAAATATACGTATGCACGTAACTGCTATTCATCCTGACTCATCTTCAAATATTAATCTTGGTCATGCTGTTATATTAATCCCCAAATATAAGGGAAAAAAAGCAATTTATAAAAGGGAAGGTAGGACACCTGGTGAATTTTTGAAATCAGGAAGTGACCAGGAGTTTGATATGGTTGCTTCTGAGCAGCAATTCTATCAGCTGATTCCAGAGACCACCTTGGTTGATCGGAGACCTCTAAAAGATGAAGCAGCAGAAGCAACAGAAGGGATGCCTAAAGTACTCTGGGTAGAGGTAGAACATTGAATTTGAATCAAATAAGAGCTTGTATTTAAACCTACATCATGGCAATAAGAGTGGAGAAGCATCAATACTGGTCTTAGTGCATTTTGAGCTGCAATCTCCCTGCAGCCTGCCTCCCTGCTCGTCATTTTAGCAATAGCCCTTAGACTTACTGTATATACCACTTCACAGTGCCCCCAGCAATCTGGGTCTTCATTTTGCTGATAATATTGCTTACGTTCACTGAAATCTTCTTAATTGGCAGAATCTGGAGAGGTGATTGAGATAGCTTCTTGTAGAGTCATATCCATGCATAACAACTTGTAATATCATATAAAGTCCAGTCAAATGGTTAGATTGTTCTTCAGCATAAATTCGGCTATCTTTAGCTTGGATCCATTTCCTTCCTTTGGGAGCTGGAATGTTGGCTGGGTCTATGAGGTGATGGGTGCAGGTGTTGCCTGTCCTGAAGAGGTCCTCCCAAAATCCAATCATATCGGACAATTATTATCCTGTCTCCAATCATAATTTTCTGAGTAGGGGATTGGACTAAGGCCAACAGCGGATTTCCTCTCCCTCACTCTTGGCCTTATCTTCCAGTTCCAGCCAGCGGGGCTTGCACCGCTCTGCTCACCGCGGCTAACCGCAGAAGTAAGGCCCATGCTCAGCTGAAGGTTGCGGGCCAATGGAAGAAGCCAGCTGGCAGATGAGGGAGGCGGGCAGCACAGTCTTATGCTCCTTGGGTGCTGGCAGCCACAGCAGCCGAGGCCCAGCAGCTGCAGAGAGTCCAGGCAGGGGGCAAGATGTGGGCTGTAGGGGGCGAGTGGCAGCGATTCACCTTCCTCTCTGTCATCAGCCACAGGAGAAAGAGAAGAGTAGGCGGGGATCAGGGGTCGCAGCCTGCCAGGAAAGCTGAACTGCTGTCCAGTCCAGAGCTGTGAAAAGTGGCTGAGCCTCGCTATGTCCAACCCCATCCACCCCCCGAGATGGCCCTTCGGCCTAGCAAAGCAGGCCCAGAGTGGATTTCCTTCCCCCGCCATTGGCTTTACCTTCCAGTTTCTGCCTGCGGGGCTCGCACTGCTCTGCTCACCACAGCTGCCCGCAAAAGTGAAGCCCTCGCTTGGCCGAAGGGTGGGGGCCGGCAGGTGGGCAGGGAGATATGGGTGGGGCAGCCTCGTGGTGCCACGTGGGCCGGATTAATTGCTTTGGCGGGCTGTATCCAGCCCACAGGCAGTAGTTTGAGGATCCCTGTACTAGAAGATCTCCAAGATCCCTTCCAACCAGTTGTTCTGCTCTGCTCTGCTCTGCTCTGCTCTGCTCTGCTCTGCTCTGCTCTGTTCTAGCATGTGTGAGTGCCATGGGCAATAACACCTGTTCTGGAAGCTTCCAATTGGTTTCTGGGTACATTCCCAAATAATAGTTTTAACCTATCAACCCTGCTGGGCTTGGTTCCAGATATCTTCAGAGCCACCTCTTCCAAGTAGAATCAATCAACTGGTAAGATCTTCATAAAGTAATGGAGGAAGTTAGTAGGAAGTAGTATTTGAGATTATGGCCCATGATCTGTGGAATATAACCTCCCTACATAAATTGCTCAACCTAAAAATATTCCAGAAGTTACTGAAGACAGAATTGTTCACCTAGAGGCAATTAAGTACTCTTAATTTGACTGGTAATATTGTTGCTGCTATTTATAAACTTTTATGCCCCTTAATTGTTATGTTTATGACTTGCGTTATTAACTGCTGGAGGCTATTATGGGATTAGGTTAGAATTCAAAATGGATACACATACATTACATTACTGAATTTAAAACAATGGGAAATAGCTTCAAATTCTCAGTCAGCTATGAAGCTCATTGAATGATCTTCATAATCACTTTATCTCAGCCAAAGTTTTTATGAGGAGATATAGAGGGGGATTTCATATGCTTTTTGAAAAATGGAGGGATAAATATTAAAATTATGTAAATATTATAGCTTGGAGGGTCTGCTAAGCTTTATGCCAGAAGAGGTGTATATAAGAGGGGAGGCCTGCTCACAATCACTACTAGAAATAGCTATCATAGCACATAATTATACCAGATTATATATAAACACTTTTAGATTAGTCCCAAAGCATTAAATTAGCCATAAGGAAAAACTTCATTTAATGTAAGTATATGAGGAGTATCTCAAACTGAATAGACCAATGATGCATCCAGAAGTTGGAAGGATATCATTTATGAAAATGCCAAGCAACTATATTTGAAATATAGATATTCCATTCTATTTTATGCTTAAAATTTTTTACTTACGGCATATACAATCCAGTTGGTTTGAGATGTAAATCATAGGTGCCTGTAGCAGGAATGAGTAAGCAAAGGCAACTGCTGAACTGTGAACCAGGAGGTTGTGATCCAAACTCCACTTCTTATGTAGTTGCAATGCTGTGATGTTTTGAGAGAAATATGAAAGGCCAGAGCTTGCATTGTGATGTCACATTGTTCACTTCATGCTTCTGGCAACATCACGATTAGGTATAGTATCAGGGGTGAAATCCAGCAGGTTCTGACAGGTTCTGGAGAACTGGTAGTGGAAATGTTGAGCAGTTCGGAGAACCGGCAGTGGAAATTTTGAGTAGTTCAGAGAACCGGCAAATACCACCTCTGGTTGGCCCCAGAGTGGGGTGGGAATGGAGATTTTGCAATATCCTTCCCCCAGGAGTGGGGAGGGAATGGGGATTTTGCAGTATCCTTCCCCTGCCATGCTCACCAAGCCACACCCACCAAGCCATACCACGCCCACCAAGCCACGCCCACAGAACCAGTAGTTTAAAAAATTGGATTTCATCACTGTATAATATAGATATACACAGATACAATTTAAGTGGAGAAGGTTAAAAGATCTATTGCAGACTGAGGATGGATGACTATTTAGCTGAGAAGGTGAAAAATAAGCTTCACCTAAAAGTTAGCTGACCAGAGCAGGTAAAGATTCCAGCCTTGTAATAATTTCAAAGGTCACCCATACTTGCCTGTTACAGCAAAATCAAAAAAAGCTGACAAACCTGGATGAAAGAATCGGTGTCATTGAGGAACAAGAGAATATTAGAATTAGAAGAACATAACTGGATGTTTGGTTCAGATGGCTTTTTATGGTAGGATAAAGCATTAGTACTTTAATAGAGATTTTAAAAATCATTAACAAGAAGTGCCATATTAAGAATATGGAATGAATACAAACCCAGGCTGTGTCCTAAAATATCTTTATTGGTCTTAACAGAAGAAGCATTTTATAGAAGAAGAAAAAAAAAAAAGAACACCAGGCAAAGAGAAATGTTTAACATATCAAGATTTGTAGTGCAGGAAAATGGAGAATTTTAAGATGAGGTCAAGAGAACAACTGACTACAAAGGGATTTATTTTTCAAGGGTTTTATATGCATAATTAAAACAAATGTTTAATTTAGACAAAAATCTAACTAGAATTGAATAACATAAGATGGAATTTGAAATTGAACTATGTACAAATGAACATGTAATTGCAGAAATTTATGAACTTTTGTTGAGAATTGAAATGGAAGAAGAACAAGTTAAAGTTACATGATAAAATAGATTAAGAATTTTGGTTATAACATACAGATGGATCAGTAGGAGAGAATGTGGTAAAAGGACTGAAAGTTACATTGTGTTATAATTTAAGAGATAATTTTTATAAAATGATGTGCCATTGGTATACTACATCAGAGAAATTATCTAAAATATATAAAGCTACTTCTAGGCAATGGTGGAAATGTGAAAAACACAAAGGGACACTTTATGATCTTTGATGGACATAAAAAAGTAAAAAAAATTGATACAAATACTTATGTTGATGTAAAGAATTTTAAACAGAAATATCAAGATGAAACCTTTTTTTATTGGGACTTATGGATAATCATTTAGAGATTTACAGAAGACTGATTTTTTTATATGGTAATTACAGGAAGATTAGTATATGAACAATGACGGAGAAATACTGAAATACTCACAATGGCGGATTGGAATGTGAAGATGATAGAGTGACCAAAAAATTTTTTGTTTTTTGCTGAATACGGAAAAAAGTGAAATGGTGATTTGTGGATTTGCTGATTGAAGAAAAAAAAAGAAGAGTTGAATCTGAGACAAAAGGGATCTATGTAACATAACTTGAATGAGTGAGGAGGGATAATACTTCATCTGTAACTGCTGCAAAAAAGATCAGCTCACTTCTTTAATTTTCTTTTTTTCTTCCTGTAAATTTTCTTTATCTATTTTCATGTTTACCTTTTATCTACTTTTTTAAAATCAAAACTTTTGAAAACTTTTCATAGCTTTCATATATATAGTAGATGGTGGAACTTGTACCATAATAAATGTGTCAGGATGATTTTGGTTGTTTTAACCTTATTTGAGTTTTGGATCTGTGAGGAAATGATCTGGACTGAATATTAGCAAAGTAGGTTTGAGGAGGTGACTAAGAACTGGATAGTTTGATTCAAAATATGCAGAAAATGTTTGGCAGGGTTTCTGTATAATAGGTAGATTTGTATCCTTTCCAAAGGAAATTGCTGAATTTAGATTCAGTTTTTTCCAACAGGAAGAAGTAGTTAAGGGGAGACAGGAAGGAGAATGTGTCTCTTGCCACATTTTTGTCTTGCACTTTTAGTTTTACCTTTATGCATTCTGATTATACTAAAATCATCATGAGCTGAAGGACTTTGGGAACTAAGATATTAGTTTCACACAAATGCACTCTTTAATTGCCAGCAAGAAATTTAGACATTACTCATTAAATTGATAGGAAAACATGACAGAATTTACATCTGATAGGAATGCAATCGAATAGGAAAATTTCTTTTTTTTTCTTTTTTACTACAGAGATTATGAAGTTTATTTGGAAAGGAGATACATTGGTTTAGATAAGGATCCACTCAGTGTAACAAGTTCTGCAAAAATAGTTACATAATACCCAGAAATTAAAACCACCATCCATATTTTCTACATACCAAAAAGCAGGGGGGTTGATGTACAGCTTCAGTTACCCATATATTTTATGGTAAGTACCTAATTTTCAAGCCTGATGTTCATAGAACTTATGCCGGTAAATTAAAACTACTGGGTTTCTAATGTATTTAAATTTTCTAACGTATCTGCATTTCCATGGAAGTCATACGCAGATGGATTTATTTTCAAGTGCTAGAAAGTTAAACCAGTATGGATTAATGTTGGATTAAGCACAGATTAATTTTGCACAAGATTACAAGGCCACAGATATCTTCTAATGTTACGGGATAATAGAATTTATATTCAGTTGCCCTAATATAGAATTTTGATCATAAATTGATCAAAATTGAGCCCAAAATCTCTGTTGCTAAGTGAGACATTTGTTAAGTGAGTTTTGCCCCATTTTACAATCTTTCTTGCTGCACTGGTTAAGTGAATCACTGCAGTTGTTAAGTTAGTGACACGGTTGTTAAGCGAATCTGGCATCCACATTGACTTTGCTTGTCAGAAGGTGGCAAAAGGTGATCCCATGGCTTCTTTTGCCTGATTTCCATCTCTGTCTCCCTAACCCTAACTGGGGGAAATGACAGGGACTGGCTGCGCATGCATTTAAATATTTTCGTGGAGGCCTTATTTGGGGGGGGGGCTTATTTTAGGGCATGCACTCAAAAGCCCAATTGGGCTTATTATCAGGGGATGTCTTATTTTAGGGGAAACAGGGCAGAGAACTGGAAGCATCTCTTACAAAACAAATAGCAATTAATTTCTACAATATGTTTATCCTCAAGGCTGCTTAAGCGTTGGCTGGATTTACTCATGAAGTTTCTAAACATTGTTTGTTTCTTTTTTTTTTGACTTGGCCACCATATGTCTGAGTTAATACTGAAGCTTTATGAGTTCATACTGTAGCCTTATGCTACAAATTACAATGGCTGGATTCACAAAGTTACTGTGGTATAATAAGAGCATTAAAAGAAACAACAGTTAGCAAGAGGCTACTACACAGTCCCATGTTTACTCTCTTTTTAATTGGCTGGGTTGGTGAAACTCTAAGTGTAAATCTGTAAAGCCGATGCTATAACCTACATTAAGATTAACAGAATTCTGCTCAAAATCAGAAGTTTGAATAGCATCTGAAAAATTAAATGTTGAAATCTTTTAACAAACCAAGTTAATGATTGGAAAGTCCAATCCAATGCACATTTATGTGTAATCAATAACATTGGTTTATTGGCATGTAATTTCAACCAGTGGGATGTTCGGATGGCAGGAGGGACTTTTATAATAGCACTTATAGCAATAGCACTTCCACTTATATACCACTTCACTGTGCTTTACAGCCCTGTCTAAGCGGTTTTCAGAGTCACCACCCCCACCCCCAACAATCTGGGTCCTCATTTTTATCGACCTCAGAAGGATGGAAGGCTGAGTCAACCTTGAGCCTGGTGAGATTCGATCTGCCAAACTGCTGGCAGCCGGTGGTCAGCAGTACTGCACTCTAACCACTGCGCCACCACGGCTCTTTAAATAAACACCACTTTATAATGCCTTGGCAAGACCACAATTGGAATATTGCATTCAGTTTTCATCACCACCATATAAAAAAGATGTGGAGACTCAAAAGAGTGCAGAGAGGACCAACAAAGGGGACTGGAGGCTAAAATATATAAAGAACGGTTGCTGGAATTGGATATGTTTAGTTTAATTAAAAGAAGGACTAGGGCCAGGGTTGACATGATAGCAGTATTCCAATATTTGAGGGGCAGCCACAAAGAAAAGGGGGTCAACCTATTCTCCAAAGCACCTGAATGAAGGACAAGAAGCAATGGATGGAAACTAATCAAGAAGAGAAACAACTTAGAACTAAGGAGCAATTTCCTGACAGAATAATTAATCAGTGGAACCACTTGCCATAATAATAATAATAATAATAATAATAATAATAATAATAATAATAATAACAACAACAACAACAACAATAATAATAATAATAATAATAATAATAATAATAATAATAATAATAATAATAATAATGTTATTTTTATACCGCCCTTCTCCCAAAGGACTCAGGGCAGTGTACAGCCTGATTAAAAGCACAAAGACAGACAAAATTTAAAAATAATTAAAATTATTAAATAATTGGCTCAATTATAAAACCCCCAAATTTAAAATCCCACATTTAAAACCAATTAAAATCTTTACATTGATAGCCCGGCCTGGCAGAACAACAAGGTTTTGAGGGCACAGCGAAATACACGGAGGTCGGAGATTTCTGGGGGCAGTTCATTCCAAAGGGCAGGGGCTCCCATAGAGAAGGCCCTCCCCCTGGGTGTCGCCAGCCAACATAATTTGGCCGATGGCACCCTGAGGAGACCCTCTCTGTGGAAGCGGACTGGCCGGTGGGAGGCTACTGGTGGCAGAAGACTGTCTCGAAGGTACCTAGGTCCAATGCCATGGAGCGCTTTAAAGGTGGTAACCAACACCTTGAATCGCACCCGGAAGACCACTGGGAGCCAGTGCAGCTCGCGCAGGAGGGGTGTCACGTGGGCACAATGAGTTGCGCCCATAACCACCCATGCGGCCGCATTCTGGACCAGTTGGAGCCTCCGGGTGCTTTTCAAGGGGAGCCCCATGTAGAGAGCATTACAGTAGTCCAGTCGGGAGGTGACAAGGGCGTGAGAAGTTGTGGGTGCTCCAACATTGGGCGTTTTTAAGAAAAGATTGGGCAACCATTTGTTTGAAATGATATAGAGTTTCCTGCTTGAGCAGGGGGTTGGACTAGAAAGACTTCCAAGGTCACTTCTAACTCATATTATTTTTGTTAATGGGGTCACAACAGGACAGTTAAAGTGTCACCTCTTTGTGCGTGTGTATGATGAAGATGAACACTCAAAAGGGGCAGAGGACTGACATACACTCACATACCATGCTGCTAATTTCAGTCAAAGAGTTTCATAAAAGTCACTCTTTTAACCTCTCCAGGTGACTAGCATCTTCTGTGACAAACTCTTACTAAAGAAGGAACAATTCAGAGTCTTGCCTGAAACTCCTTAGTTATTGCTGTCCCTAGTAAGGACCAGTTCTAAGGAGTGAGACAAGCGATACCAGATATCAGCCAGTCAAAAAGGGCATCCTGCTTTGGATTTCAAACTGGGTCAGGATCAGGTATTGGCCAAAATCTGGAGCTGAAGTGGCTGATGGAGAATGCAAGCAGCAAACACTGGCCATGCTAAGCAGGTTGAGAAGTCAGCTGTTCTCCAGATGTCCTCTGGCTGCAGAGTTGGATACACAATGTGAAGCCATTGCTGCTCCCAACAGAATACAATTTTACCGCTTAGGGCCTTAGGCCAACCATGTGAATCCATGAGTCTGTAATTCCAGTCAACTATGGCTTCATCAACACATAACAGCCAAGAGAAGCATGATCTACTAAAGGAGGCATCGAGGCACTGGTGGATCTGGCAACCTCTGAAAATGAAGTCCATAGCAAGGAAGAGCGGGGAGGAAAGATGAAGCGAGAGGGGCTGTATGGGAGATCATGGAAAACGACTGTCGAGGGGGGTGCTTGGGTCTTGTAGGAAAAATGTGTGTGTGTGAAAGAGAGAGAGAGAGAGAGAGAGTATGTGCATAGATCTCTGCTCCACAATAGGAAATGCTTTATTAGCTGGGAGTGGTGGAGAAAAGCCAAGCAGGAAGAGGCAGTAATAAGAAACATTTTTAACTTCTCCCACATCCAGATCTTGCCAAACTGCTGCTTTCGGGCGAGAGGCTAAGAGAGGGGCTGGAAATAAGATCTCGTCTTTTATTCCCCCCCCCCCCCAGACACACCCTCCCTCTTGTGCCTGCTTTTCAACACACCACCTCCCTGGGACAAACTTTAGCCAGATTGAGCTTTGAGCTGAATCAGGGGGAAATCTTCTTCTTTTTCAGTTGGAAAATAGCGAAATGGAGAGGAAGATCCGAAAGGAGGTCTGTGACCCCCTCTCAGGTTAGGCGCAATCAAAGAAAAACTGGGATTTGCCCAGGGCAGAGAAATTAAACACACCTTTCCAAAAGGCACTTCAGGTTTTGATACTGGAGGAAAACCTCACATCACATCGGAGGAAGAGTTCATCACAGCCTGCCAGAAGCAGGAAAGCAGCAGGATACAGGACGTAGTCAAGCTCTGCTCTCCTCACAATTCAAAATCTTCCGGGTAAGTTGCAATCGGTGTTTCTTTTTTCTGACTTTTCTGTTTTCTTCTTTTCAAAATTTAAACGCTCCCATCTCCTAAGACTGACTCTTTCAGCATCAGGTCTTCTACAGTGGGGAGGCGGGGTGTGTGTGTGTCAGAATAGGAGAAGCAGCCTAGCAGGCTGGAGTTTCCCAGGGAGGTTGTCAGATAATCAGTCACAAACTAAATTAGTTGGTTTACTTTTGCCCCTTTTTATGAATGACTGGCCATTTCTTTCTTGCTGAGTTCAGCACGAAGAATGGTTCCCCTTCTTAAATTCAGACACCAGTAATGTCAAATCTCCAAAGAGAGCATGAAGCTACTCCCACTCTAGCTTAAAATTCAAAGTCCATCTTCCAAAGAGGACTTGAATTCCCCAAAGGAAGGTCATCCAAATCTGTGGAAAGGCTGTCAGGCCATCAGCAGTTAAAACTGAGCAAGGTGGCCTTGTAGAATATTTGTATAAAGACTACATCTTGGGCGATGGCTGATTCATTTTTTAAGGGATTTAAGAGGGATCCATCTTGGGTTGTAATAGCCCCCAAGAGCAGCACTATGACGTACTAAGAAGCAAAACTCAGTCACTACAAGCTGTCTCCTTAAATATTCCAAATATAGATGACAGTTTTTGCGGGGCCAATTCCAAAGAAATATGGTAGTAATTTCTGCAATGGTAAGATAGCTCTAGCAGCAATAAATGTAGGCTCTTCCATTCCTTTCCTAAAATATGATTTTTTTAAAATTATTAAATTTATATGCCACTCATCTCGCTGTCTAAAGAGACTCTGGGCGACATACATAAATTAATACCAATTTAGCAGGCAACTGTAGAAACCAAACAATGCCCTCCCACCACCAGAAACATACCTCATCTACCGATATGTATCTGTTGGATTTGCATTTATTACTAAGGGACTGGTTCTGATTAGTTTTTAGATGGGGTACATCCTGGGACTTAATCCAGATTGAGAAATTGGGGGGGGGGGGGGGGCGGGAAACCAGCCAGGTACAAGAGAAGGGAAAATATTTCTATCCCATTGTACCAGGAAAATGCTGTCGCAAGTCAGAACTGACTTAAGTCTTCTGTCCTTTTTTGTGGAAACTCTGGCTTTTATTCCATCAGACAGTTGTAAGATGTCAAGGTAGTTGACCAGAAAGGAATAGAGAACCAGCACAAGAAAGAAATAGTTAAACCTCATTTGTGGAGAAGAGGAGGTTTCAGAGAGAAAACAGTACTTTTCTCTCTGGGCTGGAGAAAGTTTAGGCCTTCCTCCCTGCCTAACCACTCCCCAAATCAGGCCCTTCCTTGCTAAATTGCTAAATTCAGATCTGCTCTGAGATTGTTGAATATTGCAGATGCTGCCTCTGCAAAATAAAACAAAGCAATTAAAATAATTAATTTGCTGCCATTCACAAAAAGATCACATTTCTAGATCCAGAGGTATAATTAATGTCAATGTGGAAATATTTACAATACAGATAGCAGGTTGAGCTGAAACAGAGATGGCCTAGTCAGTTTTTTCTTCAATAATAAAATACAGTCTGTTGCTATTTAAATTACAGCCACTATGAATATCCATCTATTCATGTACACATGCGTATGTATGTATGTATGTATGTATGTATGTATGTATGTATGTATCTGTGTTCTATATCATGTTTTGTTCTCTTAGTGATCCTTAAACAGCCAGTTTAATTAAGATTTGTTGCCTGGACAGATTAGAGTAGTGTTTTTCAACCTTGGCAATGTGAAAATGTATGGACTTCAAACTAGCTAGTGAATTCTGGGAGATGAAGTCCACACATCTTCAAGTTGCCAAGATTGGGAAACACTGGATTAGGGAATACAGAGTAGTCATAAACAAACTTTGTACTTCGTTTCATAATGCCTTTTTAACTGCTTGTGTTTTCTGTTACTGGCTTGTATTTACTATGTAAAAATGGGGCGTCTGTCTAATGCAGCAAGAAGGAGGAATAAACCCAAATCAGTAATATTAAAGATATTTGGAGCAGTCATACGTTCTATAGCTGGCTATTCTGTAGGCTCAGAATATATCTGTGTATTGACAGAGACCTCAGCACTAGGTCTTAGAGACAGGGGATGTTACCTATATAGGCATGTGTCATTTCTATATAAGGAAGGTACATACACAACATTCTACTATATTTCTATATAGTAAATGTAAGTCAGTAACAGAAAACTAAAGCAGTGGTTTAGAAAGGGCACTATTCAAACGAAGTGCATACTTTATCGATGGCTGTGCTGTATTCTGTAATCCAGTGTTTCCCAATCTTCCCAACCTTATCCTAGAGTCCAGACTGAGAGACCATCCCCAGAAAAACCAGGAATTTGTGACTTTTTACTCCTGACATTTCTGAAAATGGATTTTCCTGTGGAAGGTCTTTCATCCTCTGTTTTCTAGGTAAGTCTGCTTATATGGGGAGATGGCAGCAAGAGAACTGTTCTGATCCAGTAGACTTAACAATGACACGGCCTTGCAATTAACCATCATTTTATTTTCCTCAATACAAGGACACTATCAGATACTGTGCAAATGGCAACATGATGGCTTCCTCTCTGCTTTGTTAACTCAACACATCCAAATCAAAGGATGGCAAAAAAAAGATCAGATCAAGTGCTGGTGTTCTTCTCGGGGCAATTGGTTCAGAGCACAAAGGGTTGCATTTGGTCCTGATTATTCTGAAGAAGGTGATGTCTGAATTATGATAACTCATGGCTCTAATAAATCTACATACATCTGCAGATAGGGAGGAAAGGCATTTACATAAACACTTTCAAGTTTAACTGCCCAGAGTCGCTGTTACAGCATATAACAGTAGCATATATATTTTTTTTAATTTGATTTATATGCCGCCCTTCTCCGGAGACTCAGGGCGGCTTACAATGTGCTCAGCAATAGCCTTCATCCTTTTGTATATTTATACAAAGTCAGCTTATTGCCCCCACAACTGGGTCCTCAATTTACCTATCTTAGAAAGGATGGAAGGCTGAGTCAACCTTGAGCCTTGGCGAGATTCGAACCTGCAGTAATTGCAGGCAGCTGGTCTTAATAACCAGCTTAATGACAGGGTGCCTTAGACCACTGTACTACCAAGGCTCTTTAATATTAAATTTAATATTATAAATTTAATAAATAAGTAAATAATCTCAGTAGAGTTCTCCCAGTAGTCATATATATTTTAATCAAGGGCTAACCAGAAAATATTTGGGTTTTTAAGGAAAAAAATCAGAGTAGATCCCCACAAGACTGAAATCTACCCATGCTTGGAAGCATAGATTGAAAATCTGAAACTGAACAGGTATGATAATTTTGATAATACACTCTACAGCAGGGGTGTCAAACTCCATTTCATTGAGGGCTGCATCAGGGTTGTTTTTGACCTCGAGGGCTGAGGGTGGGCATGGCCAGCTTGACGTCACTAGTGTCAGGGGCGTCTGTGGTAGCCCGAGTGCTCTGCCAAGCAAAAATGGGCTCCTGAGCTCCATTTTTGCTGGCAGAGGCACCGCGGGCTGGTCCTTCACTGTTTCCAGGGTGGCCAGAAATAACGCCTGTCTTCCCCCAAACAATTTTTAGCAGAAGAATACATGTAATTTTTTACACATAGAGAAAAAAAAATACAATGTGTTTGTTGTTGGAAAGTGGTACATTTGAAAAGGATTTGGGGCTTCATCAGATCACAAGGGAAGTCTTTTCTACTTGCACCTAATCACACCATAAACATACCCTGACAACATATTTTTTCTGCAGCACCCCCAAAATATTGCCTTCATGTCATTTCCAGTCCATGAATAAAGTTAGGTACTTAGATTTAGATACCACGTGCAATTGTCCTTGGTTGTAGGGATGTCTGTTTTCTTTATTCTGGCATCATATATAGGCAGCCTCAAAAAGTGTAAATCTTATTAGGCTTGCTGTCAGATCTGCCACAGCTTAAACCTCTAAATAGAAACGATCTTTGGCTCCATTTGTTGAGAAAGGAACAGTTTATTAGCAATCAAGTGTATTGCAATAGTGCAAAATCAGAACTGAGAATTGCACGCCAAAATCCCTAAATTCTACTTTTCCATCTCTTAACTCATTGCCCACTCCAGTGTAACCAATCCATCAGGCAAGATGTTTTCCTAACTGTACCAGTTAAAGCATAAGTTTGGTATGCAGGCTCCCAATTGCCTTGGAGGCATATCAAGAAATTCTAGTGACCAGGAAGAAATATAAGCTGGGGAGGCAGCAAATTTCACATTGGTGTGTGTGTATATTTTGTTGACTCAAGGACGAGTAGAAAGCAATTCAGCTCAGCAGTAGTAAAAAAGGCTCAAAGCATTATGAATCAGCAATTCAAAGGTTACTGAAGTTCTAAACTCTATGAAGAGAAGTGTATCACCCAGTTCTGCTTTGGTGAGACTTCTGGGGAAATTCTCTGATGTCTCATGTTTCTGAGGATCTGCCTGTGAAGACAATTCAAAACTTTCCACTAGTGAAAAGTGCTGCTATCAAGAGTTAGTAGGAGCTAGAGCCGAGCTGCATAATCAGCGGCTCCAGGACCTTGAAAACTTTAGGTACAGTTTCAAGTCCCCTTCAGAATTAGCTACCACCTCAATTCTTAATGTGTTAGAAAAATAAAATTAATAATTGAAAAGTAATTATAAATTTAATTAATTTAGTGTAATTTTAACTGAAGCAAATTGATTCAACTGTAGGTGTTGTTCTAGGCATTTAAATAAATGCAGCGAAAGCTCGATAGAATAAAATAAATAAAGCAACAATTAGCAGTTTGATATTGAAGAATAAGGACAAATCTATCTCAGCATTAATTGTGACAATAACATCTCTCTACAGTGCATATGAAGACAGAATAACAGAACAACAAAGTTGGAAGGGACCTTGGAGGTCTTCTAGTCCAACCCCCTGCTCAAGCTGGAAATCTTATACCATTACATACAAAAGGTTACAATGATGATGTAAGATGATGGCTGATCTTTCCAAAGAAACATAGTTGTGAGCTACCAATAGAGCTCTCCTCCATAAATTTAATTACTTTTTTTAAAGTCATCTGTGCTGTCAGCTATTGCCAGATCTTGCAGCACTGAATTCCCAAACTTATTAATAGAGAGAAAATGTTATAGAGCCTGAGCTTAGGAACCTTCTGATCATATTACCAAGTGCTTTACCATCTGACATCAATGGCAGTTCAATTTGTAACTAGGACTCATAGTTAACCGTCTTCTAAATTTAAGCTTCTAAACTATTTCGGAATTGATGTTTTTTTAAAAAAATAACATTGTTTTTTTTTCTCATTTTTTCAGTGACCCATGTAATGACAAAATGGACAGTGTTTGTTTTAATGTACATAGTTCAGAACAGTTTATCTTCAATTTTTAAGGGTCTCTGTGTGTATGCACTCAGATAGATAATATACACATACACACACACATACATAAATATGTATGTATATCTTTTGGAATTATGTATATTAGGCAATCCTGTCAAAAGTGTATATGGGAATGTTCAGCCTGTTAAGGGTTTCATCCCTTTCTTTTGAACCTTTTAGAAAAGGGGTGGCAAACTTGATTTCATTGAGGGCCACACCAGGGTTGTGTTTGGCCTGGGGGGGGGGGGCATGGCCACTGTGGGCATAGCCATTGTGGGCGTGGCCAGCTCAACATCACTCCAGGCGGGGCTGGGGGGGGATCCACTTTTGCTAGTAGTTTGTTTTGCTAGCACTCTGCCAGTGAAAATGGAGCTCAGGGGGCCCCATGCGACCCTCCGGGCTCCATTTTTGGCTGTGACAGCCTCCTGCAGCACTCTGCCAGCAAAAAGGATCCAGCTTGCGGTTCTTGAGTTTGATGCCCCTGTTTTAAAAGAATCCAGCTGGAGGTGGCAGAGCTCTTTTTAATTAGATTAAATATTAGCTAATGCCTTGAACTTTTTTTCCCCAGTGGCACCATCCCCTTTTTAAATATAACCTTAACAGTCCACACAATAATTGCATGCAACCTTAAATCCCCAAAATATTGCTTGTCTTCAGATTAAACTATAATAGAGATGTTGTCAGTGCTGTGAAACTATTAAAGACTGGTGAAATTACAAGAATGATGGGGTGCCCTCTGTAAGCATGAATCTGGCCTTTAGTTAGCTTTTCTTCCTTTCATTACTGTCATGGAGCGGAAGTATGACACTGCCTGGGCATCACAACTGTGAGAAATTCTCCAGTTCTCCACTTCGAAATTTGACCAAAAGTCACTTCTGCACACAAAGACACATGGCTATTATTGTTAGAAGAGGAACCAAGTCACAGCTGTTTATTATAACGTTAAAAAGGAGAACCAGCAAATTATTTTGAGGTTTTGAGATCCACACAATTCTGTTCTGCATTTAGAGAGGATTTTTCAGGGATTCAAAGGACTTCTCAGTAAGCTCTCAATCTTTATCATGATTGGATAAAGTATGCTTATGTTTTTACAGACTAAGATGAGGGGTGTGTTGATAATATGGCATGTTGAGCGGCCTCACATCACGTGCCATACATGAATAAACTATAATTAGCTGAATTCATACAACAAAAAAAGCAATATGCCATGGCTTGCAAACCACAATGGCTAAATTCACACATTATGCTAAGCAAAAACAAAACAGTCCTTATTATGGTTTAGGGCAGTGGTGGGATTCAAATAATTTAACAGTTTAATTTAATCAGTAGGGCAGTTCTCTGCCCTACTGATTTCTTCCCACAACCAATTCATCAAACTGCTCAGAAAGTTAACAACCGGTTCTCCCGAAGTGGTGCGAACCGGCTAAATCCCACCACTGGTTTTGGGTTACCATGAAGCCAGCCATTGTGCCTCATATGTTACATGAATCTGATACTTAAGTCATACTGTTAATTGCTATTAAACACTAGGGCTAAAACAATAAAGAGTAGTGATAGAGGAGGGAAAACAGAAGTCAACAGAATATCTAAATCCATATTGCATTTAAATTTAACAATTTTAACTTAGAACTTCTTCGGTGTCACCCTGGGATGTCATCTTCCTTAGCTGATAGATTATCACCTATGTCTGGAAGAGTTTTCAGCAGCAGAGTCCCAGCTTAAACCCCAAATATCTCCACTTAAATGGATCTAGTATTGGATAAAGGGAAGAACCCAGCTAAATAGGTTCCTATATTGACTTGGCTTTTGTCGACTTCCTATACGCTTATCATATAAAAAAGAAAGAAATGATGACTCTTCAAATTAGAGCCAAGTAAATTGGCACGTACAAAATGTGGTTTGATTGATTCTGTGCAGAAACCTAGCTGTGGTTGAGGAAGCTGTGTGATTATTTAATCGTGGAACAATCTCAAAGTCCTCATCCACATTTAGTACTTCACCATTCCAGCAGTTTCATACATGTGAAATGTGTCTCTGGTGCAACTTGAAGATAATCACATTAGCATTCTGAGCACTGATGAAGCTTGGAGCATAAATTCCAGGTCTCAATCTACTCTGAATTCCTTAAGGAGATAAATTGTAGAAAACATCTCAGATATAAAAATATGTGAAAAGACTTATTTGATTTATTTATTTATTCATTCATTCATTCATTTATATTTCCTATTTCTTAACTGCCTATCTCCCTCAGAGATTGTGTTCAGCGTCCACCTTCTTGTATCCCTCCGAAAAATCCATAGGACTGAATCTGTGTTGATCCCAAAAACTGACATTCAAGAGGTGTGTTTCTTCTGAATCTAGGAATTGTTCAAGTGGCATTTAATCACTGGAAAAGAGGGGGGATGAAAGTAAGTTTATCTTTGTATATGCTGATTTACACCTATCTTTCTCTCTCTCTCTCTCTTTGTCTCTTAAATGAAAATGGACTAAAATCCTGGTTTTAAATGCATGAAAAATTGAGGAGACACTATTTTTAAGCCTTTAGACATTTATTTCTGAGTGATTCCGTTCTGAGGTAAAATGCCATGTGTTTCCATGAATGCCATCTGGAATGCTTACCCTGAGTAGAAACACAGATTATAAATGAAATAAATAATTTGTTAATGTTTCTAGATGAGATGAGTGGCAAGCAAGTCAATCAATCCATAAATCAATTGCTAGATCCAAGAAACTGAAAAGCGTATAAATCATAACCAAAACAATATAATACACTTATCTTAATAGATATCATAGATAGTTATTACATTACCTGCATTCTTATCTAAATTTCCTGGCACTGTAACCCCCAGATGTTCTCTGAAGCCATCCCAGTAGGTAAGGGACAAAAGGTTCATCCAGCTAAAATTAATTCTGGAAGCTGCAATCATGTTGAGATTATGAAAATTTTATGAATCATTGGGCTATAAAGATTTAAAGGGTTCCAGATTCATTTGATTTTACAGTTTCATTGAAGTTCTAGAACCATTTCTCTGTGCTTATAAATTGTAGAACAATATATATGTTTAAAAATGTTTAGATCAGACTTTGACTCAATGTTAGAGTGCACTCCATAGTTCCGAGTTCCAAATATTAATTATCCTCAAGCATTGTGATTTGTAAGTTTCATCCATAGCTTCTTTGGTTTTCACAGAAGATAAAACAGTATCTACCCTGCCCCCCAATGTTTTTATGTTTTTTTTCTCTCTACTCTTGGCAAGATATAATTGCCCAATTTTTGGAACAGAATTATAAAAGGGTTTGATTGTATGATTCCCAAGTCTCCTCTTAAGAGAAGACACAGAAGATAGTTGACATGAGAAGGCGCCTCTTTGGCGTATCCTCTGGGGAATCCAATGTAGACGATGTCTATGAGAATTAGAACTCAAGCCAGTTGTGAAAGGAAGAGGTCACTGAATTTTGCACAGAAGGCAGAGGAGTCTGGGAACAGCTGGAGGAAAAGTAGAACTCAAATGTTGAAGCTGAGGAGCTGGCCAAGAGGAAGAAAGAGAGAACAGAGGAGGAGCAAATACGGGGGAGGGGGGGAGAAACATGGGAACCAGACAGACCTCTCCTGTCATCTAAAATATTGGCCCTAGGATGAATATGTCCAGAGAGAGAGGGTGTGCCACAATCTGAGTATAATCAGACACACAAACAAAGTTCCCTTTGGAAAATAGGAACAGTCAAAGAACACTTCTGACAAATTCTTTCACTTCAGAGCAATCATTGGCGAGATGCACTAAGCCGTAATAAAGTTTGTTTGGCTGTGGCTTAGCCTGAAGTGCAAATTCATTCCTCGCCATTCATAAATCGTACAATAATTGACAGTTTATCGTGTGTTCAACACACATTTGGTGTTCCAAATCAACAGTGGCTTAATATCATTGTGGATCCGTCATATAAACCATGGCTTGGATAAATGCAGAGGTACTACTAAATACTCGTTAAGGTCTGCAAGGAAAATGAATTGGTGACAGAGAAGAGAAAGAAGCACCTGCATTAGATTTACTGGGACATTGTATGCGGGACTTTGATAACGTTCTTTTCTGAGCTCAGTGTTTGTAGGCCAATATTGTTTGAAAGTTGTGCCTGTGTTTTTCTTTCATCAGCAGGAACAAAGCCAGCTGTTTTTTTGTGAGGTAGTTTGTTGCCCTGCGTGGCGGCCTCATGGCTGGAGCCACACTGGTTATGTCTTCCTCCGATAGATCTTTACAGGCTTATAGATCTCTCTGTATATGTCTCCGTTTCTCCCCCATCAACAGCAGAATCTAAACAATCTTGATTCCTGTCCAGCCTGCAACGCCCAGACCACAGGCTGGAATTTTTGAATGGCAGGAAACCGAGACATAGCTTGTTTGTTGTGTTAGGAATCTGTGGGTGAAACAGAACAAAATGAGTCCTGGACTTTCAGGACCCGCATTTTTTCTGCATTTACAAAGAGGAAGGTTGCACGAGTTGGAAGCAGATTGGGCTGGGTCACGACTCTGCTAGATTTAGTTTGGCAGGAGTTTTTCTTTCACAAGGAAGTGAACAAATAAGTAACCCCCTGCCCTCAGAAGGGGGGGGGGAATCCATTTTGCTCCTATCTTCTCAGTGGAACAGCTGGAACATTTTTGGATTCTCGCAAAGAGTATTTTTATATCCTTGATGAGGTTGCTGCAAAACCCCCAAGTCTCTCTCTCAAATCAACAGTTGACCTCAGTTCATGAAGATACAAGAGCAAAGCTGGAAAAAAGCCAGAAATGCAGCAAAAAAAAAAAAAAAAATCCATCATCATCACAGTAGTGTAGGGAAACCCAGGATCTTTTGAGGCCAGAGTCTACCCCTAAATAGCTTTTTGTCTTCTGGATGGGCAGGAAGAGTTGAGAACAGAAATATAAAAACTTTAGGTTCACAAATGAACTGGATGTGCAATGAGGCCCTGCACATTACCTCTTTCGTGTCTTATTATTAAGGGTTATTAAGATTATTGACAGCCTTCTAGTGCATTTATTTGCAGATGACACTAAGCTGGCAGGAATAGCTAACACCCCAGAAGAAAAACTCAGGATTCAAAAAAATCTTGACAGACATGAACAATGGACCCTGTCCAACAACATGAAATTTAATGTGGAAAAAAGCAAGGTTTTACACTTAGGCAGGAAAAACCAAAGGTACAAGTACAGATTAGGCAAAACCTGGCTCAAAAACAGTAACTGTAAGAGGGACCTTGGAGTCCTAGTAGGACAATCACTTAAACATGAGCCAGTAGTGTGTGGCAGCAGCCAAAAAAGCTGATACAATCCTTCCTTGTATAAACAGAGGCATAGAATCAAAATCACGTTAAGTATTAATATTGTTTTATAAATCCTTAGTAAGACTACACCTGGAATACTGC
Organism: Pantherophis guttatus; assembly: GCF_059756535.1. Classification (NCBI taxonomy): domain Eukaryota; kingdom Metazoa; phylum Chordata; class Lepidosauria; order Squamata; family Colubridae; genus Pantherophis; species Pantherophis guttatus. Next base: position 138,988,526 of record NC_142064.1, on the reverse strand, counting down.
ATCCAGTTTTGGTCACCACACTACAAAAAAGATGTTGAGACTTTGGAAAAAGCGCAAAGAAGAACAACTAGGATGATTAGGGCCTGGAGACAAAAATATGCTTTATTTATTTATTTATTTATTTATTTATTTATTTATTTATTTATTTGATTTTTATACTGCCCCCTCTCCCGAAGGACTCGGGGCGGTGAACAGCCAAAATTAAAAACATACAATATAAACATTAAAATACATTTAAAACAGAATTAAATCCAAAATGGCTCCCCAATTTAAAACGCCTTACCCATGACCCTATAAATATAAATAAGACAAATTTAAAATTTAAAATTTCCACATTTAAAATTTCCACATTTAAAAAGGGGGAAGATTTAGGCCAGGCCAGCTTGATGAAATAGAAAAGTCTTAAGCACGCGGCAGAAGGTGCGCAGATCCGGGATCCTACGTATCTCCGGGGGGAGCTCATTCCAGATCGTAGGTGCCCCCACAGAGAAGGCTCTCCCCCTAGGGGCCGACAGCTGACATTGTTTGGCCGACGGCACCCGGAGGAGCCCCTCTCTATGGGAGCGTACTGGCCGGTGGGAGGCTATTGGTGGTAGCAGGCGGTCCCGTAAATAACCAGGTCCTAAGCCATGGAGCACTTTAAAGGTGATAACCAAAACCTTGAAGCGCACTCGGAAGACCACCGGGAGCCAGTGCAGCTCGCGCAGGAGAGGTGTTACATGGGAACTCCATGTCGCTCCCATCACCACCATAACAGTTGCAGGAATTAGATCTGTACAGCCTAGAGAAAAGGACTAGGAGTGACATGATAGCAATGTTCCAGTATTTGAGGGGCTGCCACAAAGAAGAGGGGGACAACTTATTTTTGAAAGCACCAGAAGGCAAGACAAGAAACAAAGGATGGAAACTAATCAAAGAGAAAAGCAACCTGGAATTAAGGAGAAACTTCCTAACAGGAGGACAATTAACCAGTGGAACAGTTTGCCATCAGAAGTTGTGGGTGCTTCATCACTGGAGGTGGACAGCCACATGTCTGAGATGGTATAGGGCAGTGATGGCGAACCTTTTTGGCACCCAGTACCCAAACTGGAACATGCACGCCAGGGGTGGGTTCTATTTACCTTTACTACCAGTTTGCAGCAGGGCCACGTGCGTGCGCGCACTCACTTCACTCGTGCAGAAGCATTTTGATGATGTCAGGGTGCATGAGCGGCGCCTCCTGCCGGTTTTACTACCGGTTCTATAGAACTGGTGCAAACCGGGGGCAATCCACCACTGGTGCGCACATGTGTGTGCATGTGTGTGCACCAGAGTGCCGGAAACCCAAAGACCAGCTAGTCGGTGTGCATGCACACACCGTCCAGCTGGTCTTCAAGTTTCCAGCATGCGCATGCATGCCAGCCAGCTGGCCTTCACACATGCTGGAGCACCAGAACCCAAAGACCAGCTGGATGGTGCCCGCCTGGTTTTTGGGTGTGTTTTGGGGCATTTTCAGCTCATTTTTCAGGCTGTTTTTCAGGCCATTTTTGGCTTGAAAAATAGACAAAAATGGCCCCAAAAAGGCCTGCTTTTTGGCTGTTTTCAGGCCCGCAAAGACCAGCTGGCCAGCACACATGAGTGCCGGAAAACAGAAGACCAGGTGGCAACATCACATGTGCCCACAGAGAGGGCTGTGCGTGCCACCTCTGGCACGTGTGCCATAGGTTCGCTATCACGGGTGTAAGGTTTCCTGCTTGAACAGGGGGTTGGACTAGAATGCCTGCAAGATCCCTTCCAACTCTATTCTGATTCAATAGAAATTGAAATGCTACTGCTGTTGCTGTGGCTGTTGCGATACATAGGGTTGCCAGGTCTGCTTCCAAAAAATAGCGGACAAGCCAGGGGAGGGGGGGGGGGTTAAGTAGTAAAAAAATAAAAAAAATTACAATTAAATTATATATTTTCTTACAAACATTTTAACACGTATTAAAATAATCACTTCAAAACTTTACTTAAAATTCAAAACATCAAATATATTATAATAATATGTAAAATATTAAATTACATTTTAATTTCATCATAAAGCTTTTGAATAAAAAAAAGTCCACTATTTTGTGAAAAAAAAATAGTGAACATAATGTGAAAAAAGCAGACTGTCCGCTCAAATAGTGGACACCTGGCAACCTTACACAAAGATAGGAGAGGGATACAAATTCACTCTTAATTTGAATAGCCCAATGGTCAGGATAAAGACTGACCATGAACATTTCCATAGAGATAATTATCCTAAGATAATTTCAGCAACTGTGTCTTCCCAGTTCATTTGTTTCCTTGGCAGAGTTCCCAGCTCTACAGTATCTTTTCCCTCTTATTTTATTTGATGTTTTTTCTTTCTTTCCCTCAGATGGATGACCATACTCTGTACATTTATCCTTCGTTTAAAAAAAAGGATATGTGTGTAGAAATAGGCACAAGACACATTTTAATAGGACAAGTTTTATTACAGTGTGTGTTTGAAAAGTGCTTATTAGTAATTCATTTTGTTTTTTTCATTCTGCAGAGAAAATGCTTTCTCAAGAAGCTATCGCTGGCCTTTTTTCAATAATTCTGTGTCTTGCAGGAAACATCTCACTCACAGCTGGTAAGAAATATTTGAAGAATAGAGAGGCTTCTCTGGAATTGTGTTGTTTAGATGAATTACGAAGTTTAGAGAAAAATATTGATGTCGAGCTCCACTGTCATTCACAAATTTTGTTCATTTTATGTGATAACTCTTCATTTGCTTCAGTATATTTTATTGAATCAGCTTTATTCATTGTATTAAGACTATGGCTTACAAACCACAGTGGCTTGATTCATAAATCCTTTTAAACCAAAACCAAGCAAACCACATTAAGGTTAGTGTCATATGTGAATTCTTATTGTCTGAAGGTCTCCTGTTGTAGAGGGAATAGAGAGTGGCCTTGAAGGACAGTGGGAAGATCTGTTATCAAGGCAAAAATCAGACAAGCCTGTTTTGAGCACATTCCAAGAAAAAAAATTAATAAAATGCCTCAGACAAGCCCTTCCCTAATTCACATGAAGATAAAATGTGGGAAGCACATTCATACTTACAAAATTCTGTTACTATGACTGTTCTAATTAAAATATTTATCAGAACACCACAAATACAGATGGCATTTGTTTCTTAATGTGGTCTACTTTATAGGGCGGACACCTATTCCTTCAAAAACTCCTACCCCTTCTTCCTTTCTGCCCAGTACACTTGTAACACATTGCAAGCACAACTATCTTGGTTTTATCAGATCTCTCAAAAAAAAAATCTCAACTTTTTCACCGAAACTGATGGAATCTCTTCCCAGGACTTTAACGGCAACTTAATTGGTGACTTCCAGTGAGCCATATTCACATACTTTTATGAGCATTCCTAACATTATAATCTTCATTTTCACCACTTCTGTGATTTTCCTTTCCACAAAAGAATCTCTCTGTGCAGTGTTTCCTTGTTTACTCCTTCCTTGGCATAGTGTCCCGTTTCCTCTGCTGTTTTCCGCAGGGTTGACGTTTGGAACATACAGCTTTGTAGTTTTGTGAAATGCCATACACGTAGACGTGGCTATCTAACTCTAGCATTAGAGAGCACTGATTAATTTGTGGATAATTATGCCCAGTTTCAGAAGATAAAAAGGGAAAGGAGGGAAAGAATTCAACTTACAGTATCACACTGTCCCAGCATGCAGCTGAGAAAGCTGGAGGATCACTATGAAAAGCTTAAACATTGACACCCAGAAGCTAAATGTGGCTCTTTCTTAATGAGATGCCTTATGTGCTTCAAGGGAAATAAAACTTCCAGAAGGGTCTTTGAAGAAACCAATGTTAAAATGTATTTTGTGTCTGAAGAAATGGGGAGGGGGGAGTGGAGAAACAACACAGATCTTACAGTTTTATCATCTGGGCCAAGCTAGCATCTACCAAATGGCCCTGTTTTTTTATTCTCCCAGTACTGAATACCACACTTTTAATGCTAGTGATTGATAGTATTTTCCAGAGTTGTCCAACCATTATTGTACAAAATAACAATAACAATGTTGGCTTTACAGTACTTCAGCAATAGTTGGGTTGATCATAGGAACATGCTGGAAGCCACTTTTGTAGAAGTGACTCGTGACTGATTTTTGTATGCTTTTGATGGTTACACCAGAACACTTCATTAGATGCCAGTAGAATGCTTACTAAGAATAATGGGCAGGGCAGACGGATTAGATTAGAACCGTCACTGTTTTCTCCTCTTCCTTATCAATAGTTTGGTGGAAAAGCAGCAAAGCATGTCATCTGGGAACAATTCCCCACCAGCTTCTTTCTGATAACAATCTGAGCAACAAAACCCAAGCAGAGAATCTGGGGACAGAGTGAGAGAGAGTTTGAACTGTTACTCTGCTTCTTATTCACTCCTGCAATTTGGATCCAGACAGCTTGGGTGTAATTGGTCTCCACAAGAGGGAAAAAAACATTTTTAAAAAAAAAAAAAATCTGAAATTACCATTATGTGAAAGACCTTTCCTAGCCAAGTACAGGGACTGATTCTTTGTGCCAGCCTTTCTTAGGAATGGAGACCAGGCGGGAATTCCAGTGACAAGTTCTGCAGAACACTTTGAAGTAGTGATTCAAGTGGTGGATATTCCCCATTGGTTTTTGCCTCTATTCTTGTATTGTGCTTTACCTTTTTTCTGGGATGCTCAAGGTAATATTGTCAGGACCTAGAGAGCTCCCATCCATGGATCCAACCAAAGCTTGCTTCTTGTCTCCTCTATCGTTACTGCTTTTGAAAGCATTTAATGTTAAATATTGGCTGGATCAAGTAGGCAACCTTTCTGGCACCACATATGTCAAAGCAGAACTTCAGGAGACATCCAGTGTATTTATATGAGTGCGCGCATGGATACAGACACATATCCTCTTAGATGCATTTCTGTGCATAGACATATACTGCTCACTGCCAGCAGTTTGATTCTGACCAGTTCAAGGTTGTCTCAGCCTTCCAGTTTTCCGAGGCTGGTAAAATGAGGACCCAGATTGTTGCTCCAACTCTGGAAGTATTAAAGAAGAGATTTTTTTTTTCTTTGATTTATATGCCGCCCTTCTCCGGAGACTCAGGGTGGCTTACAATGCGTTAAGCAATAGCCTTCATACTTTTGTATATTTATACAAAGTCAGCTTATTGCCTCCACAAACTGGGTCCTCAATTTACCTACCTTAGAAAGGATGGAAGGCTGAGTCAACCTTGAGCCTGGTGAGATTCGAACTTACAGTAATTGCAGACAGCTGGTGTTAATCACAATGCTATCAGTCTGCTGAGCCACCAGTAACTCCTGGTGGATTGGATAACCTTTTGTCTGAGATGGGATAGGGTTTCCTGCCTAAGCAGGGGTTGGACTAGAAGACCTCCATGGTCCTTTCTAACTCTGTTATTCTATTCTAAATATTGGAACAGTGCTATTTTATTGTGAGTGGACTAAGGAGAAATTTCCTAAGGGTGAGACCAATCAAATTGGCCACGCCCACCCAGTCACATGACCACCCAGCCCATCCAGCCAGTCATTAGGGCAGAGAATCGGTTGTTAAATTATTTGAATCCCACCATTGGCTAAACCATGTCTGTTTAATCATAATTTACTAAATTATGATTCATTAAAATAAATTATAAAATTAAGTTATTAATAAAGAAGAAAATTCGGTGTAGCGATTAAGGTTTAGGCCTAAAAACAAGAAGGCTGTGAGATCTAGGTAGGAAAAACTGGCTGAGTGATCTTGGGCCAGTCTAACTCACTTCACTTGGGTTCCTGTTGTGGGAAAAATAGAATGAGATATTGGTGTGTTCATCACCTTAAATTGTAAAAGGTGGGATCCAAATCTTTAAAAAAAAAAAGGGGGGGGGGGTTTTCACCCAATATTTTTAACTAAAACCAAACAAATCCTAATTGTGTGACTCCAGCCACTAGATACCATACAGCTGTTGTATCAGTTGATTTAGAAGACATATGAACAAATAATATGATATCCATTCATATCTGTGAATTATATTTTCTTTTGTGTTACAGGTCAGCCGAACTGCGTCTGTATGCAATCAGTATGTTCAGAAAATTTCACATGCTCAGGAGATTGGTGTTTTGTAAGCAAACACTTGGAGGATGGGAAAACGATCGATAAGAAAGGCTGCCTGAAGGAAGCAAATGAATTTTGCTGGGGCTCTATCACAAAAACCTACGGCATAAAATGCTGCCAGGGCAACATGTGTAATTTCAATCTTTCCATCTGGCTAATAGGTATTTTTTTAAAAAATTCCTTCTATAAAGACTAACAAGATTGTGTGTATTTTGACTTTCCCCCTACAATAATATACACAATAGGTTGTAGTATTATACACACACGCACACAGACACGCAGCCAGCAGTTGTAATCTTTCCATTCTTGGACAAAATGAGGTGCCATACATTTTGTGAATGGATTAGCTGCTAATCAACCCTATTTAATGTTATAATTCTGCTTTCTTTTTAAAATTGGATTGTTACTCACCATAGTTATCCCTTGATGGTTTTGGTTTTGTGCAGAAGTTAGGTTTCCAATAAGGTTAAGAGGTTGCTTTAGGTGCTAAGCTTTCCTGCTTTTTAGAATCATAGGACTGGAAGGCCCCTCGGATGTCTTCTAGTCCCTGCCCATGGCAAGACACTTTACACCACCCCAGACAAATGGCTGTCCAATCTTTTCTTGAAAACCTCCAGTGATGGAGCATCTACAACTCCAGGAGGCGAGCTCTTCCATTGATTACTTGTTCTCACTGTCAGGAACTTTCTCCTTAGTTTTAGGTTGGATTTCTCTTTAACCAGTTTCCATCCAATGTTTCTTGTCCTACACTCAACTGCTTTGGAGAATAAGTTGTCCTCATTCCTCTTCTCTCTGGCAGCTCTTCAAGTACTGGAAGACAGCTAACATGTCACCTTCTCTTTGTTAGGCTAGACATACCTAGTTCCCTTAATTGTGCATCATTTTAATTATCTCTAAACACCATATTAATGTTATTTCTTGTTAATTATATCGTCAGAGGAAATGAAAATCCAAAGACTATATGGCTTTCTGAGTTATAGAGTGAAGACATTCTGATGACTCTTTCCAGAGAGATATTTTCATTTCTTTAGAATAACTGGGAAGCCATACATGGTTAATCTATATAGGACCCATTGCAGGGGTGAAATCCAGCAGGTTCTGACAGGTTCTGGAGAACCGGTAGTGGAAATTTTGAGTAGTTCCAAGAACCGGTAGCTGAAATTTTGAGTAGTTCAGAGAACCGGCAAATACCACCTCTGGCTGGCCCCAGAGTGGGATGGGAATATAGATATTGCAATATCCTTCCCCAAGGGGTGGGGTGGGAATGGGGATTTTGCAGTATCCTTCCCCTGCCATGCCCACCAAGCCACACCACGCCCACCAAGCCACACCATGCCCACCAAGCCACGCCAACAGAACCGGTAGTAAAAAAGTTTGGATTTCACCACTGACCCATTGCCATCAGAAAAGCAGTAGTAACCAACTTTAACCCTGGGATTTGATTATTGGACTTGTTTATGGCTATAGAAGTACCAAGTATTATGGTTGATTCTAACTCAAAGGGTCATTGTATTTTACATTTGCATTGCACCGAAAAAAAGTCAGGAATTACTTTTTTCTGCAGCTTTTTTTTTTTCTTTCTTAGCATTCCCCAGTTTTGCTTTTTCCCTGTCCTTTCCTTCTTTTCCCTTTAATTTCTTTATTATTATTTTTTTTGTACATTTTTGTATATTTTGTATATTTTTTTGAAATTTAATAAAGTTTTATTAAAAAAATTTAAAAAAAAGCCGCAGTAACTAAATGGATTCTTCTTCCAATCAGATGAAGGTCTGCCTGAAGAGGGCCCATCTTTGAAGAACCTTCTCCTGATGATCCTGGTTCCGTTGTTTGCTATTTTAATTCTCATTATATTAATTGGTCTCTTTGTCTGGAAGTGGGCCCAAAGCCGGCGGAGACATATGCCATTTGGGTCTAATGAACTAGGCGACGTGGATTTTATGCTGAAGAACTCTCTGGCTGGGGACAGCACTTTAGAAGTAAGTCTGCATTAGGAACGGCATTCAATGCCACTGTGGTTAGTTGCTCACTTTACTCTAAGCCAGGGGTCAGCAACCTGCGGCTCTGGAGCCGCATGTGGCTCTTTCACCCCTCTGCTGTGGCTCCCTGTCACTCAAAATATGCATCACAACCACCAATGTGCGACAACCACTGGCACGCCTTTTATTGAGCTTTTCAACCCCCGGTAGGCCAACCATAGATAAATCCAAGAAAAGAAAAGTTTCAGAAGAAAACAGAATGTTTAATTCAATTACATATGCTAATTTTGTGGCCGCTCAAGAAATAGTCAGGCACGGGAAGGGTTTTGTGGCTCCTGGTGTTTTCTTTTCTGTGGGAAACCGGTTCAAATGGCTCTTTGAGTGTTTAAGGTTGCAGATCTCTGCTCTAAGACAACATTGTTTTAATGGTGACAAGTTAGGTTCAAATTCCATGACCTGCATGGAATGCCTTTGGCTTTTTTTTAATCTTACTGCTGTTGAATATTTTCCACTCTAAATTGTTCACCTTTCTTTACTTTGTTGATTGCCCCTCCATCGGAATGAATATATTTGGCTGTAATTACATGTTCCCTGCTATTGTTAGCGCTTCTGCCTTCTCCCATTGGAAGGATCCTAAAGATCGACTAAAGTTTCTTTCAAAGTAACTTCGGTATGAACTATGGAGGAGAAGTTTTCTGAGATGGGAAACCAGAGAAGCTAAATCAAGCTAAACCAAAATGACAAAAGTGCATTAGAATAATTTCTGCCTGGTGTTAGATCTTGATATTTTTATTCTTTCCAACCCAACTGAATATTGGAAAGGAATTATAGGTACAACATTTCATTTAGTAACCGTTCAAAGTTACAACGGCATTGAATAAAGTGATTTATGACTGTTTTTCACACTTACGACCATTGTAAGCATCCCCAAGGTCACATGATCAAAATTTGGAGCCTTGGCAACTGGTTCATATTTATGACGGTTGCAGTATCCTGGGTCATGTCATCCCCTTTTGCAACCTTTTGACAAACAAAGTCAATGGGGAAGCCAGATTCATTTAACAACTATGTTACTAATTTAACAGTTGCAGAAAAAAAGTTCCCACTGCATTCCTGTGATGGAAGCAATTGTCACATAATGCTGCCAATCCCGCCTTCCTTCATGGGCATGTAGTGCAGAGTGCAATTTACTAAGGAGTTGGAAATTCCAGAAGCAGGCTTGGCATGCTTATTACACTCACCAAAATATACCTCTCCATCAATTCCTCTAAGATTCTTCACATGTTTGACTTGTATTCAGGTCTTGCTGAATGATGACTGCACTACTGGAAGTGGCTCTGGGCTGCCCTTTCTAGTCCAAAGAACTGTGGCTCGGCAGATCACCTTGGTTGAATGCGTTGGTAAGCCAAGGAGAGAAAGAAACATCTGAATTGTCACCGGCGGAGAACTGCTGAACTGGTTGGAAACAAGAATATACATTCCAATTCTCTGATTAAATATACAGATTTGAACCATCACTTTATTCATGAGGCATATCTGGGTCTGGCTTGCACTTTCAGAACACTTCCACACAGCACTCTTTCTAGGCACAATCCCTATAAAGTGTTTTGAGCCTACAGACTATAGATTCTGAAGCAATAGCAACAGCACTTAAGACTTATATATTGCTTCACAGTGCTTTACAGCCCTCTCTAAGTGGTATACAGAGTCAGCATGTTGCCTCCAACAATTTGGGTCCCCATTTTACCAACCTCAGAAATATGGAAGGCTGAGTCAACCTTGAGCCGCTCAGAATCGAACTCCTGAAGTGAGCAGTGAGTTAGTCTGCAGTAGTGCATTCTTACCACTGCATCACCACAGCTCTTGATCTCTGAGAGACCCCACCCTCAATTTGCAAAAAAAGAAAAATTCAATATTGTTAGTACCCTCCCAACCACATTTTAGTGCATGTTGTATAATTCTGAATAATAATAATAATAATAATAATAATAATAATAATAATAATAATACCACCAGCATCACCACCATTGGCACTGACAAAATCACCTTTAGCCAGTTGCAAAAGGCTGCTTTACCTGGAACAGCTTACAAAATCATGCAACAATACCTTTAATATTATTAAACAACAACATCTGCCTATCCCAGGTCATTGGGAGAACTTCATAGGCAAATAAAAATGTCAAATCCAGTCTAAGCATCTGGCCAGCTGCGTAACCAGCCACAGTAATAATATATTTGTAATGGGGTGAATCTGCTCGGCTACCTCCTCATCTCTGAGGATTCCTCCTCAGAAGTCTCACCTAGAGCTGTGAAGGTGGCGTGACATCACTATATTAATTTCATAATCAGAAATTAATTTGCTTTTCCCAAAGCTTCTAATCTTGGTTGTAGGTTGCCCTGAAGGTTGCTGGCATGAGGGAGAAGACAGACAGCCTTGAAGCAGGCCAATTTCCCCCGTAAACAGAAATATCATTTTTCTTCCAGACAGGATTATCCCACTATAAAACAGAAATTTATTAGCTCACTTGCTGAATATAGAACACATCATGAGAGGTGCAAAACAGATTCTGTAGTCGAGCAAAGTAATAGCCTGTCTTCTTTTATGTGCAAGGATTATTTGCGCATGGACAAATTCAAACTCTGGATAGTCTTCCTGCTGTCTGAAGTATTCAGGTCCATTAACAGATGCTCCACCTAAACATGTTAATGTTTATCACTCAGTTCTGAGCCATTTCATTAAACATGTTTCTTTCTGTTATCTGCAAGCCAACCTAAAATGGAGATCAAGCTTGCACTTGGGCTGATCTGCCTTAACTCTGAGATACTGAGAAGAAAATTCTTAACTTAATGGATAAACATTAGGCAAGGAAAGAGCTGTTTGTCATCTGTTAATTTTTCCATGGAAGTATCTCTTATTGCCAGTTTGCCACTAGCAAAATGTTTTGGAATATTTGACTTTGAGTTCTGCTAGTAATCATCCTCTGAACGTTTTGTTCTCAAGCATTTAAAAGTAATATTTAGATTCTGAGTGGGTTGTATATTTATCCATAGCAGTTTTGGATAATAGGCTATAAGAGCCAACTATTCATCAATAACTATTTGTGATTAAATTGATCAAATGATTTTTCACTGTTGTCAATTCCTGCAGCTGCTTTGGCCAAAAAAATAAAAATAAAAAATGAGGCAGGTATGTTAGACATTTAAATGCTAGGATTACATCTCATATGAATGTGAAATATCAGTCAGTTCAGGCAAGAAGTCATTTGTGAAGGCAAGTGAAAGGGTTTGAAAATTATGTTCCTCTCTCCCACAATAGGCAAAGGACGCTATGGGGAAGTGTGGCGTGGTACTTGGCATGGGGAGAACGTGGCGGTCAAGATTTTCTCTTCCCGTGATGAGCAGTCATGGTTCCGTGAGACTGAGATTTACAACACGGTGCTGCTAAGGCATGACAACATCTTAGGTGAGTGGAAACAGTGCAGAAATCCAGCAGCTGTATCAGTCCCAAGAAGTCTTAGGCAAGCAAACGGAGGAAGCACATTTTAAGACCCATGAAGCTAAGTACACTTCCTAAATTTGCACAAGGCTTTTAAAGAGCTGAAGAAGCTCAGAGATTTAAAAATTCTCATTTATCCATACGCATAACATAACATAATCTATAGATACTTGGATAGCTTCTTTGGCTACTTTGGCAATGTACACTGAGCTTTACCCTCCTTCCCTGCCCACAGGATTCATTGCGTCAGACATGACATCACGGAATTCAAGTACTCAGCTCTGGCTAATCACCCACTACCATGAGCATGGCTCCCTCTATGATTACTTGCAATGCACAGTGTTGGACGTGGAGACCTGCTTGCGTCTGGCCACCTCGATCATCTGTGGGCTCGTTCACCTGCATGTTGAGATCTTTGGCACCCAGGGCAAGCCAGCCATTGCTCATCGGGATCTGAAAAGCAGGAATATCTTGGTCAAGAACAATAAGCAGTGCTGCATTGCTGATTTAGGTGAGTGGATTTTAGAGCAAATGTTTTTGACAAAGCAGAGGTGCTGATGTGTACCTTTTTCTTAAAGGTACTCTTTTCAGAAGAGCTTTCTAGGGGAAGTAATCTGAGTTCTTATATTTGCCCCTTAGAACTTCTAAGTCATTAGCCTAATAGCCTTCTACAATCTGGTCACCCTCCGGATGTGTGGGCTTCAGTTCACAGAATTCCTACTGAGAATTTTGGAATTAAAATTGATATATCTGGAAGGTTGGGGGAGCCTGGCCTAACAATATACTTCCCACCCTGGCTGTATGATCCACCTCTGCTACAAATATAGGAACAAAATGTCACACAGGTAGGAATGGAAGGTACAGTCTTGATTAGGCTCCTAGTAGAGGGCTTAGAATTTAACTACTTCCTGTTTACTGCAGTCTTTATCTGGTTTAATTATATTGGTTGTATGGTGTAAAGAATTAGATGCTACATTGTTCTTATCTTGTTCTACTCTTCTCTTTTCATACATGTTCTTATTTTATTATATTTTAGTCTTTTTATTTTAATATGTTTTGTGAGTCCAGGACCTGTTGGAATGGAATGGAATGGAATGGAATGGAATGGAATGGAATGGAATGGAATAATTTCTGAAATAACCACTCCTTTTCACAAGTTCATATCTGACATCCACAGTTTTTTCCAAAAAGGCACATAATTTCCTGAATGCTTTAGTGGTGATTAGTTTGACCTTTGTATGAGTAAACAAATAGATCTGTTTCCAGATATGTTTACAGTGCAATAACTTCAGATAACTCATATAAACAGATCAAGCCATATGTTTTATAGGAAAGGATAAATAACCTATGATTATCAGCCATTCACACTAGGGAGACAAGAGTTTCCTGGCTTCAGATATTAGCTTTTACCAAATCCCAGGGATGCAAGTTAAGCTTTCTGTTTAGACCAGGGTTTCCCAAATTGTGCAGTGTTCCTCTCTCGGGGAAGTGCACTCAGAGTCCAGGGAGAGGTGAAGGACATTTTAGATCAGGGGTCCCCAATCCCCCAGTCTGTGGACCACTATTAGTCCATGGTCCGATGGCAACTGGGCCACACAAGTGGCAGGCGAGCACAGGAAGCTCCATTTGCACTAGCAGTGTGTGTGCACGTGAAACCATCTCCTCCCCCCCCACCACTTCAGCCACCGCCGGCCTGTGGAGCCAGAAAGTTGGGAACCGCTGTTTTAGATATATTGTTAAAATAAATTCACCTTTCTCAAAATTTCATTGTATTGCTTTCATTATTCATTTGTATTCATTTTGATATCTGGATTTTTAGGGTAGATGTGTACATTAATGTTACACTAAAGAGAGGTGTGATGGCAAAAAGTTTAGGAATCCCTGATTTGGACATTCCAAAGAGACTTTTTATTTATTTTTATTTTATTTATTTTGTTGAGTACAAATTAGATAATATATATAAGTATATAAGCGTGAATTGAATACATAAAATGAATACAATTAACAGAAACATTAGGACAGGGACGGTAGGCACACTGGTGCTCTTATGCACACCCCTTACAGACCTCTTAGGAATGGGGTGAGGTCAACAGTCGACAGCCTTAGATTAAAGTTTTGGGGTTTTTGGGATGAGACCACAGAGTCTGGTAGTGCATTCCAGACATTGACCACTCTGTTAATGAAATCATATTTTCTGCAATCGAGTTTGGAGTGGTTCACTTTAAGTTTGTATCTATTGTGTGCTCGTGTATTGTTGTGGTTGAAGCTGAAGTAGTCATTGACAGGTAGGACATTGTAGCAGATGATTTTGTGAGCTATGCTTAGGTCATACTGAAGGCAGTGTAGTTCTAAATTTTCTAAACCCAGAATTTCAAGTCTGGTGGCTTGATTATTAATTAGCCCAGTCAGCCTTATTCCTAATTAGTTTCTCAGTAGAACAGGGTTTATAGAGTGAAAAACAATGGCATCTCTCAGCTCCAAAAAAAGAAGCATGATTCTTACATCATAGAAAGCCAAGTACAAATAAAGGAAAAGAATGGACAGGAGTTGTGGTGCATGTGAACTCATATGCCATAGACAAAGGCAATGCATATACCTTCATCCCATTAAACCAAAGTGCATTCTCATGCTCTCTGTAATGTTAAACAAACCACAAAAGTTATGTTATTCTCCTAAATTCAGGGTAATGCTTTTTTTCCCCAGTTAAATCTGACCTTTTCAATGTTTAGCTTCCTGGTGTAGGATTGCCCAACCATAATGGTGCAGTTGTTCCTCTTTTTCAGGATTGGCAGTCATGCATTCCCAGAGCAATGATTACTTGGATATTGGGAACAACCCACGGGTGGGCACCAAACGCTATATGGCACCTGAAGTTTTGGATGAACAGATTCGTATGGACTGTTTTGAATCCTTCAAGCGGACAGACATTTGGGCTTATGGTCTGGTCCTGTGGGAGATAGCCCGAAGAACCATTGTGAATGGTAAGGAAAGTCGAATGGAAATAAATTAAGATGTGGTAATCTAGGCCTTGCCTCATGGTTCAGGGAAAGTGCTATCCCCTTATTCTTGCCACAGGATGTTTATACCATGGTAAATTGCAAGTGAGACAAGATTCTAAGTTCAAAAGGAGAGCTCTATAAAAATGGATGGAAGCTTTGCAGAAATCAATCCTCTCTGATCCAGACACAATTAGGCGGGTTTTTTTCCTGCTAGTCACAGAATTATTTTAAATATCTGAAATAGCATCTTCATCTGCAACATTTAATGGCTTCTGGCAGTGTGCCCACCTGTTCAGAAAAGGGTAAAATGGAAAGCATTACTGGGAGTTACAGAGAGCCGTCAAACTGATTTCTCTTGCTTGCAAGAGGTGCTTTGTGACTGGCCACACCTACCAGGTCAGCCATTTTGTCAGGGAGCCTTATGCTAGCTACCTTTTTGGATCAGGCCAAATGTCCATTGAGTCCAGCCATTTTAGCAGTCTGTAATGCAAACCCTGGGTCAGTAATGCTCTGGCATTGAATTGGGTCTCTCTGGTAATCAGAGATCTATTCCCTCTTAACATGGAGATTGTGTTTGACTATTTAGAATTTTAGTTATCCCTCTCCTTCATGCCAAAGTGTTGCCATAAATGGAGGAAGCTGAAATCTCACAAGATGGTCATCTCTGTTTGTTACTTCATGCTGGATTCAGCTTCCTGCACAGTCTTGCAAACATTTGTTGAGTTGTCTTCGCCGTGCTGTGGCCCAAGCTAGAAATTGTACATATACGAGTGGAATAACTACCAGCTTTTCACAGCTCTCCAGTAACTCTTAACCTGCTCAGAGATCCTGCGAACAGATCCTAATTGTGTGGCCTAGAAACAGTCTTAGGACACAGTTCATACATGGGGTTGGGCATAATTTGCTTAGCTGTGATTTGCTGAATACATTAAAACTGGCAGGGTTCACAGAGGGCCGTTGGTTCTTTCAAAATGGCAGTGGGCCATCTCCATTCCTCCATCAGCGCCAAGCCAACGGAGAGAGGGGTTGCCCAGAACTAGAGTCTTTGGGGGACTGCAGGTTGTCCAGCTCTTTAATTTGAAGGAAAAACCTGTAACTTCTGGTGCTGCCGTTGAGTTCATGCTTTATTGAGGAACTGGAATCTCAGCTGCTGTTAGGGAATGGAAGGAGCTGGCCCTGCCTGCCACTCTCCCCCTTTGCCTTTGGCTCCCTGTGTAGAAACAATCGCTAATCAGGCCTGTTAATGGGGATGTTTTTGACTGGCCTAGTTGGAAGTGTTTTCATTTTTCTTTTTCCACACGAATGATTAGCTGTAAATTATAAACACTGTAATCTAGTGTCAGCGCCCAGCCTGCAGATTAAAGGGACCATTAGACTCAATCAGCACTTTGTTTGTTCAACTCTGATTAGGAAACAAGCAGCATCGCAGCTTAGTTTGGCAACTGGCCACCTTCAGGGAACTTCGGCTATCCTCTGACCAATGCAGTAGTGAAGCTGCCTCTCTGTTCCTACATTGGCAAAATATGCAGAGGCTTCCAGTGATGGTTTCTCGGTTGATTCCCCCACCCCCACCCTTTGCGCTTGTAACATTCCTTCAGAAAAGAGGCTGGAAAAGGATCCCACCTCTAAAGCGTTCTTGTGTGCAGGCCATACTATACAAGTTTGCAGTAATGATGGCTGAACACCAAGCAAAGATCCAAAGATGTATTTTTGTGTGTGGGGGTGGGGGATTATGTAGTTGTGTTAAAGATTAAACCAATGCAAACTAATATAAAGTAGAGAAGGAAAAGAAAAGAACTCAAAGGAAAAGCTAAAAGTGCAAGAAAAGAAAATAGAAAAGAGAGGAAAATAGAAGAGAATAGAATATAATTTTTAATTGGCCAAGTGTGATTGGACACACAAGGAATTTGTCTTTGGTGCATATGCTCTCAGTGTACATAAAAGAAAAGATACGTTCATCAAGAATCATAAGGTACAACACTTAATGACAGTCATAGGGTACAAATAAGCAATCAGGAAACAATATCAATATAAATCGTAAGGATACAAGCAACAAAGTTACAGTCATACCATCATAAGTGGAAAGAGATGGGTGGTGGGAACGATGAGAAGATTAATAGTAGTGCAGACTTAGGATGCCTTTTCTTTACAGCAGGTAGAAGAACAGTTAAAATTTACCTCTTACTGTTAACAATATATGATTCAAAATCGTAAACCATAAATTCACTTTTTTTTAAATTTTGTGCAAAAATCCATAAGGCATTTCCAATCAGCAATAAACATAGTTTTTGTTTTCTCCACTCAAAGAATTCAATTTAGCCATCCCAGCAGAGTCTATCATCTTTACCAACCATTCTTCTGTCCTTCTATCTCACTGCAGTAAGATCCAAAGAATTTTTGGATTTCCTGCTTTCTGGCCCCTGGCAATTATCACTGCCCTAGTGTAGAAACTGCCCTAGTGTGGAAAAGTAAGACAGTGTATCTATAAACCTGTGCACTTTTTCAAGGATCAAAAGTATTCAGTTGATAGACTTGGACCCATAGAATACGGATTTGAAGAATTATGATGCTCAATAGTAAAGCTTCTAGTTTGTTCAAAAGGACCCCAGTTCAACCTTCTAAATTTGGGGAGGGGGGGGCAGCTTTCTGAAACTATGGGCTGGAATAAGCTAAAGGCCAATCCTTTTGATTTGAAGAGCAACTTAAGTGAGGATATACATGTGAATCAAGAGCCAGCCCAGCACTGGGGTTAGAATGCTAAAGTGGAAACTAAGGTAGTCCTTGCTTAACACCAGTTGTTTAACAACTGTTCAAAATTACAATCGCTTTAAATAAGTTTAAAGGGGTGCTTTAAACTTATAATAATATAAGAGAACATGATGCCTTGTAACATAAAAAAAAACCTAGATTCCAGGGGTGGGTTCTACTTACCTTTACTACCGGTTTGCAACGGGAGCGCACGCATGCACAGAAGCTTCTGCACATGCGCAGATCATCAGTTATGATGTCCAGGAGGGTGGGCGGAGCCTCTTGCTACTTTTACTACCGGTTCTAAAGAACCGGACAGACCCGGGAGCAACCCACCACTGCTAGATTCATCTCAAGCTCACATACACCCCCATTCTTTCCACAGTTCCCAATGCATGTCTTTGAAACAGCCATGTTTTTAAATGTTTCCTAAATATTCCACATGGGGGTGCAGTTCTCCTCTCAGGAGGCAGAGGCTACAACATAGGAAGCTACCTCCTACTAGGAATGCTCGGAAATTAGGAAGTTGCTATGTACTGATGATGACTGTTGGTTCATGTTTGAGATTGGAATGAATGATTGCTTGAACGATTGACTTTTATCCCACTTTTGTTATCTTTTATAAATAATTCAAGGCTGCAAACGTACCTAATATTCCTTCCTCCTCCTATTTTCCCCACAGCAACCTGTGAGGTGAGCTGGGCTGAGAGAAAATGACTAGCCCAAAGTCACCCAGCCAGCTTTCATACCTAAGGAGGGACTAGAAGTCACAACTTTCTGATTTCTAGCCTGGTGCTTTTAGATTAAACTATGCACTCATTTTCAGATCAAAGGCTAAAGTTCTTGACTGAAGGGGAGGCAGAATTTTAATTTAAATGTAAATGGCTTAATTTACAAGTCACCCATCTCCCAAATGACTGGGCAGCTGAAAACTAAAGTTTGCGCCCCCTCTGGTTTTTCCAACCCATGCTTGGAGATGCTGGACACTGAGTGTGGGATTTTTCTATTTGCAAAAGAAGGGAGGGAGGGAGGGAGGGAAAGAAGGAAGGAAAGGAAGGAAGGAAGGGAGAGAGGGAGGGAGGGAGGGTTTGATAGGGGCTTTTTCAACATATTAAAAGGGCGTAAGTTTTCATGAGCTGCATTAGATGGACAGAATGGCTCTCCTTTTCTGCAAAGGAGATGTCCCTTTCCTTTTTTCAAGAGAGGCACCCTCAGGACTAAATAATTTTACTCAGCCACGGCAGAAGGAAAAAATGAGCAGATGTTTTAACAGAGAAATACCAATAGCCCACTTTGTCCAAGCTTATTTGAAGGTGCTCTCAATGTGTAACTCTAGGTTACCACCCTACAAACCCTTGCTTTTGTATGGTCTCTTGCCATTTGGCTTCTTTTCAGTTCTTCTCAAACCACTAAGTCACTGGCCTGGTTAACAGACTGTGCTAAACCCAAATGGGTTTCTTATTTTTGGCTTAGCCTAGGATGTTCCCTAAACCCAGCCACTGTACTTTATAATTTGTAGCTTAATGTGAACCCAGACCAATGATGGCTTATGCAGTAAGCTGATTAAACAAACAGAAGCTCAGCTCAGTGCCTGAAGCTAACTATGTTGATGCCTGCCCTGTTTCAATTTGGGTTTTTTTTTCCATAACCAGAGATTATACTGTTGAAGTTCGTGAGATTGTTAATTTCTTTGTTCTAAATCTCATTACTTGTCTGATCCTTGACTACAGAAACAAGAGGCTTCGAAGAAAATAGTGATTACATTAAAAACAGCCAAAATAAAATCCAATTGAGGCATGTATTAACTGGGCTAATTCTGTCTCCCTTTCTGAATAAATACCTGTAGTGCTAGTTAATAAGCCAATTACATTCACAATAAAGGATCTTTAACTGGCTGCCTTTTACATGCGCTAAGGTACATAGCCACTCTCTGTCTCTGGACGATCCTGTACCACCTGCATATGAAAATTTGGTAGTATTGCTTGGCATTGCAAGACCATCTTGAGGAAAAATGGCATCATGCCTGTCTTCTAGCTAGAGCAAAACACTGAGATGTGTTTTTACTGGGAATCAGGACCCCCATCATTCAAAATCAGGTTGTCAGATGGATTAGGGTCAAGTTACATTGAGCTGTTTAGTATAGAAAGGTTTAACAAAGCTGATGGAGGTCCTAGATAAATAGAGTTCTTGGCCAGCAGGTGGCACCAAACGCATTAGTGCTGAGATCTGGTAGGAACCATTGGGCATTGTTAAGGAAAAAGTGTCCAATTGGCTAGTTCAGCTTCTCAAGTCATTTGTTTGGTAATGCTGAGTTCAACAACCATTCTAGCTGTACTGTCAGACATTTAAAAGTCCATTGATATGAAAGGTCGCATCCAACTTCAACACAGCATTTTAATATTGTATTATGCCTCAAAAATCTATTAGAGTAGCGTATGTAAAGTAAAGTAAAGGTAAAGGTTCCCCTCGCACATATGTGCTAGTCATTCCCGACTCTAGGGGGCGGTGCTCATCTCCATTTCAAAGCCGAAGAGCCAGCGCTGTCCGAAGACGTCTCCGTGGTCATGTGGCCGGCATGACTAAACGCCAAAGGCGCACGGAACGCTGTTACCTTCCCTCCAAAGGTGGTTCCTATTTTTCTACTTGCATTTTTTACGTGCTTTCAAACTGCTAGGTTGGCAGAAGCTGGGAAAGTAACGGGAGCTCACCCCATTACGCAGCACTAGGGATTCGAACCGCTGAACGGCCGACCTTTCGATCGACAAGCTCAGCGTCTTAGCCACTGCGTCCCTTTTTACTAAATATTGAACCCATCCATATCGTGTTTGCATATGCTTTTCAGTCTGCCTGTAGTACTCTTCACTAGGTCAGCAGGCACCTGGTGCTGGTTCATGGATCTTGACATTTCAGATATAGTAGATCGTGTTTGGCATTCCAAGGCTCGGGACCTTTTGGAACTGAAGAACATATGAATTGCGGAGAGAAATATTCTTTCTGGCGCAGGCTTTGTTTCAGTTATCATTCTAGAGTTTTCTTCTAATGTACAGAATAGAATAGAATAGAATAGAATAGAATAGAATAGAATAGAATAGAATAGAATAGAATAGAATAGAATAGAATAGAATAGAATTCTTTATTGGCCAAGTGTGATTGGACACACAAGGAATTTGTCTTTGGTGCATATGCTATCAATGAAATAAAAGAAAAGATACGTTCATCAAGAATCATAAGGTACAACACTTAATGATAGTCATAGGTTACAAATAAGCAATCAGGAAACAATATCAATATAAATCGTAAGGAGACCAGCAACAAGGTTACAGTCATACAGTCATAAGTGGGAGGAGATGGGTGATGGGAACGATGAGAAGATGAGAAGATTAATAGTAGTGTAGACTTAGTAAATAGTTTGACAGTGTTGAGGGAATTATTTGTTTAGCAGAGTGATGGCGTTCAGGAAAAAACTGTTCTTGTGTCTAGTTGTTCTGGTGTGCAGTGCTCTATAGCGTCGTTTTGAGGGTAGGAGTTGAAACAGTTTATGTCCAGGATGTGAGGGGTCTGTAAATATTTTCACAGCCCTCTTTTTGACTCGTGCAGCATACAGGTCCTCAATGGAAGGCAGGTTGGTAGCAATTGTTTTTTCTGCAGTTCTTATTCTTTTTTTTTTTTTTTTTTATTGAGTTTTAAACAGATATATAAAAACAATACAAAAAATACAAAGACATTACAAAGACAGACGAATTCCCACCACCAACCTACCCACACTATGCTTTACATATATGATTTGATCATCATCAGAATATATGTTGCTTTATAAATTAATATATACATAATACATTGTCAGTTCAGATATTTTGGAATTGAAATAATCCTGCATCTCCTTTTTTATTTATTTATTTCCGGTTTTATTTTTTCTACCCTATGTTCTTTCATCTATATTTGTACTGATTTCCTTTTCCAGCCATTGATACCACTGGTGCCACACAAGATAGAATTCACTTTCTTCTTTGTCTTGGAGTTCTAGTGTCAGTCTATCCATTTCGGCACATTCTGTTATCTTTGAGATTAGTTTGTCTTTGGTTGGGAGTTGATCTGATTTCCAATTTTGTGCAAACAGTAACCGTGCTGCTGTCAAGATGTGTATGATGAGGTATTTTGTCTCTTTGTTGTGTTGTGTAGTTATCATTCCAAATAGAAAAAATTCTGGAGTGTTTTCTACTTGTTGGTTTAATATTTCTTCAATGATTTCCTTTGTGTCCTTCCAGTATTGTTGGGCCTTTGCGCATTTCCACCAGGTATGATAGTATGTCCCCTTTTTTATTTTGCACTTCCAA
Source organism: Pantherophis guttatus (assembly GCF_059756535.1). Classification (NCBI taxonomy): domain Eukaryota; kingdom Metazoa; phylum Chordata; class Lepidosauria; order Squamata; family Colubridae; genus Pantherophis; species Pantherophis guttatus. The sequence goes on along the minus strand of NC_142064.1, from coordinate 138,966,832 downwards.
CAGCGCGGGGAGGTGTTTGGATATATTTTGGCTAGTCTGGCTGGTGTTAGGTGCCATCTGTAAAACATTTTTATGAGGTTTTCTTTGTATGGTATGGCTCTTGTCATTTTGATGTTCTGTTTCCACAGTTTCTCCCAGTTTGCCAGTTGAATGTTGTGCCCTATGTCCCTGGCCCATCTTATCATATTTTCTTTTACTGTTTCTTCCAATAATTTATATCTAAGTAGGTAGTTATATAATTTGGTTATCATTTTTTGTTCTGGGCCTTGCAAAATCTTATCCAATTCGTTCAAATTATTCGAGATTCCATATTGCTTTTTATCTGCTATGTGTCTTGAGTGTATTTGAGTATAGGGCCACCAATCGATATTTATGCCGGAGTTTTGGAGTTGCTGTCTTGAGATGAGTTCGCCTTCATGATTCAGTAGGTCTTGGTACCTCATCATTTTTCCTATTTCGAGAGTGTTCGGGTATATCAGTGCTTCCATCGGGGACCACCATTTTGGTATTTTTGTATAGTGCGTTCTCTTAATATCCCGCCAGATCTTGAATAATGAAGCTCGAATTATATGAGATTGGAAATACATGTGTCTTTTATCCAATCCGTCCCATAAAAAAGCGTGCCATCCTCTTATTAAATCAAATCCTTCTAAATATAAAGTTCTTTTGTTGTCGAGTGCCATCCATTCTTTAATCCAGGTCAATCCTGATGCTTTATAGTAGAGTTCCCAATCTGGTGTTGCAAGGCCTCCTTTGTCCCGTGAATCCTGTAGAGCTTTAATTTTAATTCTAGCCTTCTTTCCCTGCCATATGTAGTTCATTGTTATTTTGTTGAGGTTCTTAAAGAAATCTCTTCCAGGGTGTATTGGTATCACTTGATATAAATATAGTACTCTTGGTAATATATTCATTTTTATTGAGGCAATTCTGCCCATCAATGAGAGTTGTAATCTACTCCAAATTTCTAAGTCTTTTTTGATTTGTTTTAACAATTTGGTATAATTATCTTCTTTAATTGTAGTTGCTTTTGCTGTCAACCAAATACCTAGATATTTTATTTTCTTTACTATTTGAAGTCCTAATTCTTGTTCTAATTTCAACTGTTGTGTTTGGGTCATATTCTTCGTCAATACTTTCGTCTTTTGCTTATTTATTTTGAGGCCTGCCACTTCCCCGTATTCCTCAATCATTGTCATCAACCTCGTTCCCGATCGTGTTGGGTTTTCCAATATGAAGATCACATCGTCTGCAAAGGCAAGTAATTTATACTCCTCTCCCCGAATCTTAAGGCCTTCCACGTCTTCTTCCTTCCTGATTTCCGTTAATAAAACTTCCAGTGCAATTATAAATAATAGAGGTGACATGGGGCAACCTTGTCGTACGCCTTTCTGGATGTCAAAAGTTTGTGTCATGTCACCATTTATTGCAATTTTGGCTGTTTGACAGGAATAAATCTTTCTTATCAATTTAAGGAATTTCTCTCCGCAATTCATTAATTCCAGTTGTGATGTGAGAAAGGACCAATTTAAATTATCAAAGGCCTTCTGGGCGTCGAGAGATATTAAAGCTATTTCCTTATCTATTTTCTTATCGTAGTATTCCAGTATATCTATGATCGTTCTCAAGTTATTTTTAATCTGCCTCCTGGGTATGAAGCCATTTTGATCTGTATGTATGTATTTATGAATTATTGTTTTAAGTCTCTGTGCTAATATTGACATGAATAGTTTGTAGTCTACATTGAGTAATGAGATGGGTCTGTAATTCCTAACTTGGGTCCGGTCTAAATCTTCTTTGTGTATTAACGTAATAATGGTTTCTGTCCATGATTTTGGGATTTCAGCTGTCAATAATGCTGCGTTAAAGACTTGTAGCAATATTTCGTCTATTTCTTGTTGGGAATGTTTATAAAATTCAGTAGGAATTCCATCTGGTCCTGGAGTTTTATTGTTCTTTTGTTTTTTACGGGCTTCAATCAATTCAGTCATTGTTATGGGGCGATTCAGGGTCTCTCTATGTTCTTCTTCGAATTGTGTAATATTTACTTTACTGAGATATTTTCGAATTTGGTCTTCGGGAACATCTTCCTGCTGATAGAGATTCTGAAAGAATGTTTTGGCTATGTTTTTCTTATCTACGTGTGTATGGAATAAAGTTCCTGATTCGTCCTGGAGCTGGTGTATAATTCTTTTGTCTGTTTGCTTTTTTAATTTATAGGCTAACCAGCGTCCAGTTTTGTTTGCGTGTTCGAAGTTGGTCTGTTTTGCCATTTTTATTTTTTGTGCCAAATCAGCTTTCGTAGTCAAATTCAGTTTGTGTTTAGCCAAATTAAGTTTTTGCTGTGCTATCTTATTATTAGGGTGCTGTTGTAATTTAGTTTCTTCAATCTTGATTTCTTCCAATAAGTCATTCCTGATTCTTTGTTTCTCTTTTTTTCTCTTTGCCACGTATGCAATGGTTAGGCCCCTAATATATGCTTTCGTTGTGTCCCATAGATTTTGTAACGACGTTTGGTCCTTTGTGTTAATTCGGAAAAATATCTTAATCTCTTTTTCCATCATTTGCAGATACTCTTTTTCCTTTATAATACTTGTATCCATTTTCCATCTTTTTTGTTTTCGGGAGCCTTTCCAAATTATTTTGATGGGGTTGTGGTCAGCCCATATGTTAGGCATAATTTCTACGTTGTGCGTTTCTTTACTTAGTTGGGGTGTCATCCAGGCCATATCCAATCTTGACCACGATTGATGTGGGCCCGAAAAGTATGTGTACTGTTTGGTTGTAGTATTTAATTCTCGCCAAGTGTCATGTAGACTCATTTCTTGTACCAAGTTCTTAAATGTTTGTGGCAGTGTCTTCCTTTTAATTTTATTCTTCCTGTTACTATAGTAGTCTTCCCGTGTGTTGACAATTGCATTAAAATCTCCGACAATGCAGATATTTTCATAATCCAGCTCTTTTAATTTATCGTGTAATTTTTTATAAAAATCTATTTGGTTTCCATTTGGGGCGTAGATGGCTACTAACAGTATTATTTTTGTTTCCAGTTTTACTTCTATTATTAAGACTCGACCCTCTTTATCCACATATATTGGCTTTGTTCTTATATGGTCTCTAACATATATTACCACTCCCCTTTTTTTGCAGTCTCCTAAAGATGTGTACATTACTCCTAATTTTTTATTTTCAAGTAATTTTTTCTGTTGTTTTTTTATGTGTACCTCTTGTAGGGTGATTATATCTGCTCCTAATTTTTGCAGTTTAGTGAATGTCTGATGTCTTTTGCTTGGTGAATTTAGACCATTTATATTTATAGAAATGAGTTTTAGTTCTTCTTCCATTCCTGGTGTTGTTTATTTGTCTGTTGTTTTGAGTTTGGATGTGTTTCTTGTAACTCTTTGTGTGATCCCCATCATTTCCTCCTTCCCCAGCTTTCCCTTCTTCTGTTCCTTATCCTCCTTATTTTTTGGTTGCTCTTCTTGGTCACTGGGGTTTGAATCTTCTCTGCCCCCTCTGCTCTCCTGTTCTCCTTCATATCCTAAATGTTGGTCTGCGAAGTCGTGGGCTTTTTCTATGGTATCGATTCGAAATTTTCTTCCTTCCCAAGAAATGAGTACTCCTTCTGGTATAAGCCATCTAAATTTAATCTTGAGTTTATTTAACTGTCGGGTTAAGAAGTTATATTCTCTTCTCCTATCCCTGGCCCTTCTCGGTATTTGCTTCAGCGTTAGAACTTCCCTCCCTTTGTACATGACTGTCTCCTCTCTCATCTTTCGGTATATTTCTTCTTTCATTGTTTTTTTTGTAAATCTGATGTGTACTTCTTTAGGGAGTTTGTTTCTTCTGGCATAGTTTGTGAAGGCCCTGTAAATTTCGTCGATGCCACCTCTTATTTCATCCTTATCCTTATGTGTCGCCTCTGCCAAGATTCCAACCATAATTTCACCCAGGTCTTCCTCTCTCTGTTCTTCTATATTTTGAAATCTTAAGTAGAAAGAGGCCTTTTCCATTTCAAGAAATGTCAGTGCGTCTTCCGTGTCTCGACTTCTTGTTGCTTGTTGGTTCTCCATCTGTTCCAACCTGGTAGCTGTGGCTTCCACCTTTTCCTCAACTTTGTGGATTCTCTGTTCGTTTTCGGTTATATTTTGTTGAATTTTCTCTATTTTTTCATCTATATTTCTAATCTCATCTTTAATTTCCCCTACATCCAATCGCATTTGTTCATGGTTCTTTTTCGTTTCATCATGATTCAGGGTCATCTTATCTTCCATCCTTTTCATTCCCTCCTGAATCATTGCAAGGGCTGCTTGGATGTTTTGAATACCAATGTTAGTCTTTTCTTTATCTGTTATTTCCCCTGTCTTCTGCTGGACCGGGGAAGCCACCAATAATGTTTGGGTTGGAGATATTTTCTTAGTTGATTTAATAGTAGTTGGTATGCTTGAGGTTGCCATATCTATTATGCTTATTATTTTTGCCCACAATTTCATAAAATTCTCACATATAATGTTTATAACCTGGATGCAGGATTACTTTTACAAGATTTTTTTTTTTTTTCAGAATATTTCTAATTAATAATACGATATTGGGAAAACAGCAAAAAGGGAAGCGGGGGGGGGGAAAGCAAGAGAAGGGGAAAACAACGGGGAAAATTTAAGCTTCTAACAATTCATTAGTTACCTTTTTCTTCAATTACTTACAGAATAAAATGTATTTTATTATAATAGTTCTAGAATAGAATCAATATCAGATTAATTATTATAATTCTAACTAATTATTTAAATTGATTTACTGTATATGAATAAATTGATTAAATATAATTAAAGATAATATGCTATAGTTGTTTAATTAACTTCAAATAAACAAATTAGACAGACTACTTAAGAGACAAACTAATAAGTTATTAAAGGTTATTTTCCGGATCTAGTATCTTATGATATATAGTAGAATAAGCTTAATTCGAACCAAGTGTATATATATTGTCCATTAACTATAGTTTTAATCTTTTTTGGTGTTATGTGAACTTATCTTCCTTCCAACCAAATACGGTTCCAAAGGTCTGGATCACCCTGTTCACTTTGATTATTCCACCATCCAATTTGATCTATAGTCCTCTATGTTCCTATTATTAGAATCCACGTCCGAATCCACGTCCGGTCTCAAGGTGTAATGTTATATTCTCTATTTAAGTCCTTGTCATCTGGTTCATCAGCTATTAGTCAATAATTAAATTGTTCAATCCAAACAGTTCAGTCTCTGATAGTCAAATAGTCCAAATCCCTCACACTTTGTATCAGTTTTGTATCTTAATCTTCGCAAGAAGTATCAATAAAAGATAGTTTGTATGAATCCACTCCAGTCAAGTTTACCGGAGTTTGTCTCAACTCTCCGCACTCTCCCACAAGGTTTTCTCTCTCGAATTATCTAGTTCAATCCACTCTGACAACTCCACATCAGTCAAATCCAATACGATCAGATTGTAAAGATCCGTCCAGGTTTCTCTCCTCTCCTCCGATCTCCGGCACTCCACGCTGCATACACTCTCTCCGCTCACTCCAATGCTGCACGGTCCGTTCTTGTTTAATTATTTATCCAATTCTCTCCACTCAATCCAGTCCACACTTATAAGATCCAATACTAATATCCAAGTCTTTTTAAATTATTCACTATTTTCGTCTCAGTATTCATAGGAATTACCTCCTTCCGCTCTTCCGCTCTCACTGTGCACTCAGCTGTTCAGATTTTTGCGCTGTCACTTTGCTGTCAAAATGGCTCCGTTCCGATCTATCTTCCGTCGCCGCTGTCCTCTTTCTTTTTCGGGTTTCTCTTCCAGCAGCGCTGCTTCTTACTATCAGGTAGATTTTGGGGTGTTCTGGATAATGGTCTTCTGTTGATGATCTCTTATACTTTTCAATCTTCGCTTCCCTCTTATACAGTTATCAGCGCCTCCGGCCAGCCCCGTAAGGCTGGTTTTTCCTCGCTCTGGATTAAGGGCTTTATCTTGTACCTTCGGAGAAGTTGCGATCCCCTCCGAGGTCCTAAGATGTTCCCCTTTAAGCTATTGATCACTACGAGATCAATAGCGCCTGTTTCGGCTCCAGATGCGGGATTGTTAGGGACTCAGGAGCGGAGCTTCGCCCCTTTCGTCCCTAACGCGCTGAGATCGCCGCCGGAAGTCCATTTTTTTTCTGCAGTTCTAATTATCCTCTGAAGTCTGTGTCTGTCTTGTTGGCTTGCAGAGCCAACAAGATGTAATGTACATGTTTCTACACCCTGATTGTGAGACTGCAGATTTGTGTCCCTGATGATTGCAACACTAATTAGGTTAGCCAGAGGAAGCTCCTTAAAAGGTATACCCACTTGCTGAGGTATGTCTCAGCACTTTGGAGGGGGGTGCTTTTAATGTATCCTTCCCTCAAAATTCGCACTTGTTTCACACACTTTTTGTCTTGTAGGAAACAGCCAAAATTCTTTTTTCTAGGCAAGGTCTTTTGAGTGTAGCTTTTTTATCCACTTGTAATTGTTTCACCCTTGGATTTCTTTTTATTGTCATCTATTTTTACATTCTATGATTTGAATGATATGCTAATGAGGATAGTAAGTTATAATAATAACAACAGTATAACAATAGCACACAGACTTATATACTCCTTCACAGTGCTTTACAGCCCTCTCTAAGCAGTTTACAGAGTCAGCATATTGCTCCCAACAATCTGGGTCCTCATTTTACCAACCTTGGAAGGCTGGAAGGCTGAGTCAACCTTGAGCTGTTCAGAATTGAACAGCCTGCAAAACTGCATTCTAACCACTGCACCACCATGTCTCTATGCAATATTTTGATGGAAAGTTAACAAGAACTGATGGGTGTTTTTTTTTTTTTCAGTTAATGCATTGGTAGTTCCTTCTAACAGTAAAGATGCCAGGATTTTGTAACCATTAGTCTCAAATATCTTTAAGACAGGAGTGAAATGCTCCCGGTTCGGACCGGATCGCCTGATGCGGTAGCGATGGCGGAGGGTGGTTTGGAGAACCGGTAGCAAAAATCCCTGCGCCCCCCCGCCCATGCCCAGCTGAGCCGCGCGATCATCAGGGGCTTTTTTTTTTTTTTAACTTTTAAAAGCATTTTTTCTACAACCTCTTCAGCCAAAAAAACGCTTTTAAAAGTTAAAAAAAAAAAGCCTCTGATGATCATGCGGCTCAGCTGGGATTGTCAGAGGCTTTTCAAAGCATTTTTTTCTGCAACCCCTTCGGCAGAAGAGGTTGTAGGGGGGAAAATGCCTTTAAAAGCCTCTGGGGATCCCAGCTGACTTGCCTGATCGTCAGATGCTTCTAAAAGCATTTTTTTCTGCAACCTCTTAAGGTTGTAGAAAAAATGCTTTTAAAAGTAAAAAAAAAAAAGTTGGCTACACCCACCCAGTCATATTACCGCCGCCCCCAAGCCATGCCCACAGAACCGGTAGTAACAAATTTCACCCCTGCTTTAAGGGGTTATGGTATACTTTAGTTCAACAGATGCCCCATAATTTATAAAGATATTCTTTCTGGACTTTAACTAAATCATTTTGTTATTAATCCTGGCTAACTATATACTGGTAAACTTTGATCCTAAGTCAAAAGTTGAGCTACCTTGGTTTAATATCATAAACACGTTCTTGCGTGTTTCAAGTCATAATGAGTAGAGCATCCTATAAATGTAATTTAGAAATGAATAAAATTGCAAATTGTGAGTAAGATTGCAGCAGTACTTGTCTGTGTTTGTTTGTTTGCATAGAAACAAGAACAAGATAGATGAGTCATTAGTAACTGCAATGTTTATGTTTTCCAAATTAAAAATAGCTTTCACATTAAGAAATACTGGTTCTAGCATGAAGTCTGTAAAACCCTTGCCTAGCTAGTAGCTCCCAAAATGTATACAGATAGTCCTTGACTCATAACAGTTTGTTTAGTGACCATTCAAAGTTAGAATGGCACTAAAAAAAATGACTTATGATCATTTTTTACACTTACGACTTTTGCAGCCTCCCCATGATCATGTGATCAAAATTTGGATGCTTGGCAACTGATACTTATGTATGATAAGATTGAACTGTAGGTGGCGCAGTGGTTCGAGTGCAGGCTACTTCTGCTTACTGCTGGCTGCCTGCAATTTGGCAGTTCAAATCTCACCAGGCTCAAGGTTGACTCAGCCTTCCATCCTTCCGAGGTGGGTAGAATGAGGGCCTAGATTGTTGGGGGGCAATATGCTGACTCTGTAAACTGCTTAGAGAGGGCTGTAAAGCACTGTGAAGTGGTATATAAGTCTAAGTGCTATTGCTATGATGGTTGCAGTGTCCTGGGGTCATGTGATCACATTTGCAATCTTCTCCCAAGCAAAGTCAGTGGGAAAGCCAGATTCATTTAACAACCGTGTTAATAGCTTAACAACTGCAATGATTCACTTAACAGCTGTGGCAAGACAGATCATAAAATGGGGCAAAATTCACTTAACAAATGTCTCACTTAGCAAGAGAAATTTCTGGCTCAATTACGATTGTAAATCGAGGGCTACCTGTATTCTATGGAGAAGAAACAGGATTCACATGAAGAACTATTGTTTTTTTATCCATACCATTACATACACTAATTCAGTTGCCAAATTTGAAAAACACTGATCTTCACCAATTTAGCCTCATTTTTCCATTCTCCCTATGAGAAAACAACAGTCTAGGTAATGTGTCGGCAACCTGCGGCTCCAGAGTCGCATGTGGCTCTTTGGGCCCTCTGCTGTGGCTCCCTGTTGGGTGATCCCACTACTGGCTGGCTCCGCCTCTCATCCTCCCCTCCCAGTCACGCCTCGCCTGGCCTGAGAAGGTAAGGGCAACAGCAGGCGATGGAGAAGCAGCAGGGGCAGAGAGAGAGAGATACAGAGAGAGGGGGAGACAGAGAGACATAGAGAGATACAGAGTGGGGGGGGAGAGAAGAAGGGAGGGAGAGAGAGATGTCAAAAGGGTTTTGTGGTTCCCGGTGTTTTTTAACAATTGGTTTTCTGCCCTGATGACCAGCTGGCTAGGCGTGGCTAGGGGGGCGGTCATGTGACTGGTGGAAGTGAGTGATGTCGAGTTGGCCATGCCCAACCCAGGTTTTGTGGCTCCCGGTGCTTTCTTTTCTGTGGGAAACAGGTCCAAATGGCTCTTTGAGTGTTTAAGGTTGCAGACCCCTGGTCTAGGTCAAGCCTTCCTTCAACATTAACCCCTGCCCCTCCCACCTACCTACCTTGCTCAGCTAGTGGAAACTGCTTTATTGCATTGAATGGAAGACATGTGAGCATTTGCTCGTAAGGCGTGCATGGGCATGTGTGTTGTCAGTAACAAAAGTAGTCTCACCACTTGCTATTTCTCAATGGAGGCTGTCTAAAAGATTTCTACCTTGGTCTTTCCTCTCCACTGAGGAGGCCCACCTATGCCTGGACATTGTCAGGGTGGAATCTTTTCTGAGATTTTCCAGAGGAAATGTTTTAAAGTCTTTTATTTAACCCAAATGGTTGGGTTGGGTTGCCACATGGCAGAAATGCATATCAAAATAGGTCTTTTCTACAGCAACGTCCTCAGACTCAGTTCAGTTGTTTTTGATTCCAGGACAAAAAGAAAGTCCATTAGCTTATATGGCATTGGAGAACATGATTGCTGGCATAGGATCTAAACAAATTCCAGTTCCATGTTCATGATGATCCCCCTAGTCTGAGATAATGGGCAGATTTAGCTTTTTTCCATATATATACCTGTGTACTCATAGAATTGAAACAGAACCACTGAAAAATATTTTTTTTTTCTATTTGTATGAGCCTGATCCTTTATCAGCACAGTCCTCCTGAATCTGTGTAGCTTTTCTTTTGTCCTTATTTGACTACGTTCGAACACCAGGACCTGGGCTGGACATAACAGATGGTACAGGAAGATGATGTTCACACTGAATAATGTCTGCATGCTTCCAGCCTCAAGACTTCTCCTTCCTTTTCCCTCCATTTTTTTTTTTTTTTATCCTGCAGGGATTATTGAAGATTATAAACCTCCTTTCTTTGACTTGGTTCCAGTCGACCCCAGCTTTGAAGACATGAAAAAAGTGGTTTGCATTGACCAGCAGACACCCACCATTCCAAATCGGATGTTCTCTGACCCGGTAAGTGATGCAAACTATTAGAAAAATAACTTTTAGTGCTTTATTTTGTTATTGAACAGGAAGGGGTTCCCGTTGTTTCAAAAAGGACGCTTGTTGAGCTAAGATTGCTGTGTGGCAGGGGTGAAATCCAGCAGGTTCTAACAGGTTCTGGAGAACCGTTAGTGGAAATTTTGAGTAGTTCAGAGAACTGGCAAATACCATCTCTGGCTGGCCCGAGAGTGGGGTGGGAATGGAGATTTTGCAATATCCTTCCCCCAGGAGGGAAGGGAATGGAGATTTTGCAGTATCCTTCCCCTGGAGTGGGGTGGGAATGGAGATTTTGCAATATCCTTCCCCTGCCACACCCACCAAGCCACGCCCACAGAACCAGTAGGGAAAAATTTTGGATTTCACCCCTGTTGTGCGGCCATCAACTTCCAGAGTAGAGGCAGGAGCAAAGAAAGCAAAGAAAGCATCTTATACCGCGTCCACATAGGATAGATCTATTGAACAGTTTGAGGAGATAGAGGCCCCTTCCATGCAGGAAGAAAGCCATGCCCTATCCCAATGATGCCATGTATCTTCTAACTGTCTTGGAAAGATGAGATTATTTACCCCATCAGCTAATTCACACTCCCCTTCTTCTCTGAAAGAGCTGCCCTGATGATCATGTTTAGCACTTCCTCCAAAGCCATGTTCCTTAGCCCAAGCAACTTTAACATGCATAGACTTCAACTCCCAGAATTCCTCAGTCAACATGCTGACTGGGGGATTCTGGGAGTTGGAAGTCCACACATTTTAAAATTGTCAAGGTTGAGAAACTCTGCTCTACAGCTGCAGGGTAGGCATTTCCCTACAAGGATGCCCACCAGGGGTGAAATGCTACCGGTTTGGACCGGTTCTCCCGAACCGGTAGTAAAAAATGCTACCGATTCGGGCAAACCAGTATTTCCAATGATCAGCTTGGCGAAGATCAGCTGTGACGTGCAATTTATATTAGCTAGAATCATCGGATTTCCTGCTTTCTAGCTAATCTAAATCGTGTGGCACAGTGGATTCCCCCCCTCACTGTTCTACTTACCTTTGCAGACTCGGAAGACTGAAAAATGTTCCTTTTTTTAGTGCTATGTGTGCGCAAAGCACATGCTCATTAGCAGACTCACAGAACCGGTAGCAGACTTCAGAGGATTTCACCACTGATGCCCACTCTCACTACACAAAGGCTGCCATGCCTTGGTGTTCTTCCCCTGGAAGAATTCTGAGCTGTCCCATCACATTATGGCCCTGTTGGGATATTTAACTATTTAATTTATTTATTAATCACATATGTGTGGCAACCCAGCTCACAAAAAGTGACTTTTGACAGTCTACAACATGGGTGTCAAACTCGCAACATCACGTTGTCATCACGTGACATCATGACTTTTTCCCCCTTTGCTAAACCAGGGGTGGGCGTGGCCAGCGTGTGACGCATCCGCCCCATGCGCTGCAAGCTTGACACCCCTGGTCTACAACAATCAACAAAATAGAAAATATATAAAAAAACAATCATTATAAAAAGTATCAAAAGTCATTATTAAAAACAAAAAGACCCACTATAAAAATTAAATAGGGACTGCTTTGTAAAATGGTTTCAAAAATTATGAGGTGGTAATCCAGAGGCAAGATCTCTGCATGGCAACATCTGAAGAAATAATATTTGTAACAGTTCAGATTGCCAGGCTTCCACTTGAAGATTTATCATATAGCTTTGTGTCTTCTAGTTAGTCAGAAGACACAGGGCCCATATATGTCTTGTCCAGGGGTGGGTTCTACTTACCTTTACTACCGGTTCGCAACGGGAAGCTTCTGCATGCGCAGATCGCTGATGAGAACATCCGGGGCGGTGGGCGGGGCCGCCTGCCGGTTTTACTACCGGTTCTTGCAAACTGGTCCGAACTGGGGGCAACCCACCACTGGTCTTGTCCTTTCCGGTTCCCTATCCAACCTTTTTTCTACATTTTCTATTTTTCCCAATTTTCTTTGTATTCTACGACTGTAGAACATCTGTCCGAGATAGGGCTGAATGAATGAGGGAAGAATAGGGAAGAAAATAAGTGATTTACTCTTTGTTTTCAGTGGGCCAGGCCAATCTCTGGCTTGATACCTGGCAAATCCGCTGCAGGACCTACTCGGCTTTTATAAGACAGAGAAGCGCAGATTGTGTTGTAAATTATGACTTCAGAATCCCTGGGAGAGAACCTTGGCACTAGTTCAGGGAAAGAAAGAAAAAAAAAGAATGCAAAGATAAGACAAGCAGGAAGAATCATGGGCAGCGGCTGCTGGAATCCCAAAAGCTAGAGGGAGGATGACCAAGGCCTTGGGTGGTCAAAAGATAAAATGCCAGCACAGAGCTATTCGCCCTCCTTAGAGTAAACCATGCATGCAAACAAGTGGACGATAAGGGATTGTTTTTTACTTTGCAGACCACCAAACTGAAGATTCCTTCATGTAAACAAGGGTGTGCCCCAATTAGCAATTGAATTTGAACAGGGCCATCATCTTAATTAAGCCAGGGGTGAATCATTGAGCCTGAACACCATTTCATTCCTTGAAGAGCCCTGTCCACTACTTTATCCCATGAAGATAGCTTTTATTTCTCATCCTCATATTCCATGACATTTTTTCCTTCGCGAAGATCTAAATGGTAAAATATGTCCCCTAAACTGAATTAGTGGTGAGATAGCAAATAGCTCAAGATCCCTTGATGAGCTTCCTACTGAGGTGGATTTCCTTGGGCCAACCATCTCTGTGGCTGATCCCACTTCGATAGTGTTTTTTCTATACAGGTAGTCCTCAACTTATGACCACAATCGAGCCCAAAATTTCTATTGCTAAGTGAGCTAGTTGTTAAGTGAATTTTGCCCCCATTTTATGATCTTTTTTGCCACAGTTGTTAAGTGAATCACTGCAGCTCTTAAGTTAGTAACACAGTTGTTAAGTAAATCTGGCTTCCCCATTGACTTTGCTTGTGAGAAAGTCATGTGATCATATCACCCAGGGGTGAAATCCAGCAGGTTCTGACAGGTTCTGGAGAACCAGTAGCGGAAATTTTGAGTAGTTCAGAGAACCGGCAAATACCACCCCTGACTAGCCCCAGAGTGGGATGGGAATGGAGATTTTGCAGTATCTTTCCCCCAGGAGTGGGGAGGGAGTGGGTATTTTGCAGTATCTTTCCCTAGGAGTGGGGTGGGAATGGAGATTTTGCAATATACTTCCCTTGCCACGCCCACCAAGCCATGCCCACAGAACCAGTAGTAAAAAAACTTGGATTTCACCACTGATATGACTCTAGGACATTGCAACCATCGTAAATACGATGTTTGGATGCAGTTGCCAGGCATCCAAATTTTGATCATGTGTCCATGGAGATGCTGCAGAGGCCGTAAGTATGAAAAACAGTCATAAGGCATTTTTTCAGTGTTATTGTAACTTCGAATGGCCACTAAATGAACTGTTGTAAGTTGAGGACCACCTGTACTTTATCTGAAAAGGAGATTGGAGTGGAGCATTCCGAATTGTGAAACTCTTCCCAGACCCTCATTGCCAGCTGCCAGAAGCCTTGAGACACAAATAATTTATCCTCAATACTAAAACCATATGGTAACGGCTTTAGCATATGTTAGCCAACATTGTACCCTGTCCTCCTGATTATGTAACTTTTTCCTATAGCATGGGAAATTCTGTAATGTCATCACACAGGCTATATGCTGAGACAGCACTTTTAGAGCTGACATTTGCGTGCCTAATGAAGCAACAGAATAACTTCGCTGTACAACCCGGGAAGAAAAACAAATGCAAATAGTCCCAACCATTTTCGCTGATGTTACTCTAAAGTTACAACAAATAGGGATGAAGTCATTCGCATTGTCCTTTGCCAAAGATCGAACATTTCTAGTGATGGAGTACTCATCACAAGATACACAAATACATTTATCTTGCCTAAATACTTACTGCAAGACGCTTTGCAAAGGCTGCCTTGGAAGATCACTCAGAAGCTTTGGCTGGTCCAAACTGGGACAGTGCAAGTGGTTAAGGGCATACCATTGACTGATAAGATGCAGGGAGTGCAGGAGGCTGCAGATTCATGCAGAAGGCAATGGATGCCTTTGCAGAATACCCATCCCTCGGGAGCAGGCACTCGTCTGCTCCCGAGAACAGTTCCTTTCCTTCTTCTGTCCATCTGTCTTCTGTGCCTGCTCATCTCTCTGTTTTGTTCTTTCCTTCCTCTTTGTTTCTTTCCTAGCTCAGCTACCCTTTTTCCTTGCCTCTCCCTGTTCTGTTTTTTTTTTAATTGGGGTGGGGTGGGGGCATTGAAGACAGGATGCATCTGTGCACAACCATATACAGTGACCATTTCAAAGTTACAACAGCACTGAAAAATGTGACTTATGGCAGTTTTTCACACTTACGACCATTGCAGCCTCCCCGTGGCCACGTGATCAAAATTTGGACACTTGGCAACTGACTCATATTTATGATGGTTGCAGTGTCCTGGGGTCCTGTGATCATCTTTTGCGACCTTTTGACAAGCAAAGTCAATGGAGAAGCCAGATTCATTTAACAACCGTGCTACTAACTTAACAACTGCGGGTATTCACTTAACAACTGTGGCAAGAACTCATTTAACAACTGCTTCAGTAAACAAAATTTTGGGCTTAATTGTGGTCATAAATTGAGGACTACCTGTATATGTAGTTGTGTTTGTGTACATGAGGTTGATTTTGGTGTAATTGGCCATATGCAGATGAGCTTCAATTTATTTTATAAATGGATATCTTATTTTATTGGCATTTCATTCTAATTCATTCTACTTGCGTTGTTTTTATTTTTTTTATCCCTGTCCTTCTTGGATTGAAGCATATCCTACCTGCATATTTATTTGGGAGGGTAGGCCTTGCACAGGACTTTTTTTTCCCCCTCTAACTGCTTTTTCAGAAGTAGTCATCTTAAAATTCAGGGTTACCTTCTGTTGCATAGATATGATATTTCACTATTGATGCCTTTCTGATGTCCTCAATTCCACTCTCTTCAGGGGCCATGACTGTTGCTAGGACACCTCCCACCTTCCCTCCCCTTCCCAGAACTGTGTGATTGACACACAAGCCCTTCTTCCACTTTTCTGTAATCCTTGTCAGATCGTCTTGGTACCTGTATAATGAGGGACGAGGGTTTGCATCTCTTACTGCCCCCCTCAGGTGATCTGTACTCAGAACACAATCGCTGAATGGCATCTTATGGAGAGTCTGGAAAACACCATGCTTAGTGGGTCTATTCCGACTTTCATTTCAAAGTGTACATAGCTTCCTGTTTACAACAGACACTTTCAGAAAACCCTGTTCCATCAGATAAATTGAGGGTTATCTCTACATTCTGTCTCCTAGGGTATCCTATAGTCTGGAGACATTAAATTCTCAAATGCATGCTGAATCCTCAGAAGGAAATGATAAATCTTCAGGGTAGCTTCAGCTGTCAGCCGAAATGAACCTTTTATTTCCTCAGCTTTTTGTTTTTTTTCTTCCTTTGGGGAGACTTGCTTGCTAGTTGCAGATGTAGCAGCGATATAGTTGAACAAAGCCAACTAGGTGATTTTGTACCAGCCATTCTGTCTCAGCTTTAGGCAGAAGGCAATGGCAAACCACTTTTGAAAAATCTTGCCAAGAATAAAAAAAGACTGCAGGGACTTGTCCAATCAATCACCAGGAGTCAACATTGAGTTGAAGGCACCCCTCCCTTCAAAAAACATATTTAATAAACTCCTGCTTAGAAGCTTGCTTGCTTGCTTGTTTGTTTGTTTGTTTGTTTGTTTATATCCCACCTTTATTATCTTTACAAACAACTCAAGGTGGCAAACATACATAATACTCCTATTTTTCTCACAAAAAACAAAGCTGTGAGGTGGGTTGGGCTGAGAGAGTGTGACTGGCCCAAAACGGATGCCTAAAACAAAACTAGAATTCACAGGCTTCTGGTTTGTAGCTTGGTGTTTTAACCGCTAGATCAAACTGACTCTCAAATATGTTGCAAGTCATATTGAGGAACAGAATAAAAGGGAGATTTATAGAACTAAGAATTATTCTATATTATCGGGTGTCCAAGTTTGACCCTATCAGAGGAGAGAGAGATTTTCATATTTGATTCTGCGTTAATGATGGCACCCTGATTGGTTCAATTGCTGTTGTGCTGCAGAGATCACCATGACAATAAAATCATTTATATTGTACCTTACCAAACTTCAGTCTCTTCCCACCCCCACCTCCACCAATTCTTTAACATGTGTCTATCCCAGGAATAATTTTGTGAACAGTGCTAAAATTCTTTCTTCTACATTTCAACCAGAACACCAACAAAATCACTGGTGCTACAACAGACTTTCCAAGCTCTTTTAAAAATCAACTCAAACTGAGTAACTTTTTTGGGCAGATCACCCTAGTAGACCCTGCCCCTACTGGACATGGAATCCAGATATAAATGCAATCTTAATCAAAGACTGATCCATTTATGACAAGTCAAAAGATCTGAGGTACAGGTAATCCTCAATTTACAACCACAATGGAGCTGAAAATTTCTGTTGCTAAGTGAGACAGTTGTTAAGTTTGTTTGTTTGTTTGTTTGTTTGTTTTATTAGATTCATATATCGCCCTACTCCCGAAGGACTCAGGGCGGTGAACAGGCACAAAATAAAATACATAAATACAAAAGTTAAGAACATAATTAAAACCAGATTAAATAATTTAGCCCGAGACAATTAAAAATCCCAATAATTTAAAACAGATTAAAATTTTGATTTAAAAGAATTTTAAAACAGGGGAGAAGGTTAGGCCAGGCCGGCTTGCTGGAATAGGAGAGTCTTAAGAGCACGGCGGAAAGTGCGCAGATCCGGGATCCTCCATATCTCTGGGGGGAGCTCGTTCCAGATAGTGGATGCCCCCACAGAGAAGGCCCTCCCCCTGGGGGCTGCCAGTCGACACTGTTTAGGTGACGGCACCCGGAGGAGCCCCTCTCTATGAGAGCGTACCGGCCGGTGGGAGGCTGCTTGTGGTAGTAGGCGGTCCCGTAAATAACCAGGTCCTAAGCCATGGAGCGCTCTAAAGGTGGTAACCAAAACCTTGAAGCGCACCCAGAAGACCACCAGGAGCCAGTGCAGCTTGCGCAGGAGAGGTGTCACACGGGAGCACCATGTTGCTCCCATAACCACCCGCGCGGCCGCACTCTGCACCAGTTGGAGCCTCTGGGTGCTCCTCAAGGGGAGCCCCATGTAGAGAGCGTTACAGTAGTCCAGGCGGGAAGTGATTTTTGCCCAACAACCTTTCTTGCCATCTAGGATTTATTCAGCAAACCGTAGTTGTTAAGTGAATAGTTGTTAAGTGAATCACTGCAATTTTTAGTACCACGGTTGTTAAGTGAATCTGGCTTTCCCATTGACTTTTGCTGGTCAGAAGGTCACAAAAGCTGACCACATGACCATGGGACACTGTCATAAATATGAGTCAGTTGCCAAGCATCTGAATTTTGATCACATGATCATGAGGATGCTGCAACGATCGTGTGAAAAATGGTCATGTCAGGTTTTTTCAGTGCCGCTGTAAATTTGAACAGTCACTAAATGAACTGTTCTGAGCTGAGGACTACCTGTATTCCCACCAAAGAAACATCTCCCTAATCTGAATAACAGTATAACTAAGCATTTAATTTTTATTGTATGTTAACATTATAGCTGTCCTTGGTGCTATTGACTTCTGAATTGCTCCAAAAGTCAGACATTGAGAATATGACTACTTATGTCACTCCTAGATGTCATAAATCTAGAAAACTTCAGCATCAACTCCAAAGATAGCTCTGACTGAAATTCTGTCAGGCAATAGGAAATGACATGAAAGTGTTAATTCCTTAATTTATCCTTGATCTATCCTTATAGACCCTAACTCTGATTGTGGCCCCAAATTCAACAAAAACAATCCCTGACTTCCACCTCATGTTAACAAGCAGGCCTGACGCTTAAAAGAAAAGTCCATGCAAGAAAAGTCTCATAACCCCATCCTTGCAAGACTAGTTGTCTCAGTCGTCTCAACCATAGTTAAACTCTGCCAAGCTTTTGCTCAGGATGGGAGTCCAGTGAATACGCATGCAAGATTCTAGTTGTGTAGAATTTTGGAAAATGTGTTAAGTCTAGATTTTGATTCTAACTATCCCTTCTCTTTCCCTCACCACCACCACCCCCATCCCCACTCACCTTCCAGGCTTTATCTTCCCTAGCTAAGATCATGAAAGAATGCTGGTTCCAGAGTCCCTCAGCAAGACTCACAGCTCTGAGGATTAAAAAGACATTGAAAAAACTCAGCACCTCCTTCCACAAACCCAAATACTCTCCTAACTTCTAGGAGCAGAGATTGGATTTCTGGCTCCTTGGCTCAAAGGAAGTTCAAGGTCACCCCTTCAATGTTTCCTGCTGGTCCTGGCCTCTGTGGCTTCAACAGACCTCCTTTGAAGCTTGACCAAGAGGATTTGGACTAGAGCTCTATAGCTCAAACTGACCCTCTGCAGGAAGTTTCACAGAACAGATGACAGCTTCTGGAATCCTTAATTTGTTCCTGTAGCAACAAAAGGGAGGAGGGGCCTACCCACTTCTTGCAGAATGTACATTAATATAAATACTCCCTGGATCTGTAACCTGACGCCAGCCCGTCTCGCCACCAAATCCTGAAAAATGGGAGGGATCCCATTTGCAAAGAACACAGCTGCTATGCCCAAAGGGTTGGCTGCCTTTGAAATGCCTTAAGTTAAGGATCATTTGCAAAGGTAGTGTTTAGATTGAACGTATAAAATCTGTACGTGCCTCTAGCTGTGTGTGCATGCATGTGCATACATGTGTGCAGAGGAGCCATTTCAAAAGCACCTACAATGGTTTAAAGGGATAGGCACAACTATGCAAGCCTTTGTACCAGCTCAATCTGAGACCGCTATGATTATACGACAGTTTTTTCTATCTGTATGTGAACATGGAAATCTGTCTAGATGGTCAGTGTGATATTGCTTTGCTTGTATGTAGTCATGATTTTTTATATATATAAGCTGGAATTTAGTAGCACAAGGCTCCAAAATGGCTTTCCATCCTGTAACTGATCTTAGAACCAGCCCTGACTAGCCCTGTCATATAATCCCTGAACATGGTTAGTAGAAACAGGGATAGCAACCATGCTGAATGGAGCTGGTTTTGCTCTCTGTGGATGGAAGACAACTACCGGTAGTGAATACACACATATACACACAGAGTCAGGGAATTGCACAGCAGATGTCCAAATGAAGTCAGAGACGCTGACATAAATTTTTAGTTTTATATAAATAAATATATATTTACATCTATATTTGCAGCAAACAAGATAGTCAGACTAACAGGGGCATCATGAAGTAAATCACAGAGCATACAGGATACATGGAAGAAAAAGGCGGGAAAACAAAGAAACTCCCCCTTTACATCCACAGTGTCCAATCACAGCACAGATTGCCTCATGCAGGAGCCAGCGCTCTCCAACCAATCTACTATAACTGTGTCTTCTGGCTCATTGCACAACCCCACTGCTCTAGCTATTACATTTAAATACCTTAGCACACACACACATAGGATGAGATTTTTTCTGCATTTGAGCCCAGCAAGAATTAAGCATCACCAACACTATTGTTCAGCCACTGCAGTTTTTCTTAGGAGCCCTCAAAGGTTTTAGGTAATTCGGAACCAAGGTGAATGTCCAATGGTTGGATTTGCATATGACTACCTCAATTGAATGTTGAGAAATTTCATATGCAAATGCAGTAAAAGGCAAAAGTCTAACCAAATAAAATGATGGGAACTTCACCCTATTGATTTTAAGATGGGGGGGGTGAGAGGAATGCACCCTATCTAAAATATAAGCTGGGTCAAACATTACTCTTTCCACCTGATGTTACTGTACTGCATGGATGAGTTGCAATAACTGTAAGCTTCACAAACCCTGTGCGCAAACCGAGTCCAATAGTTCCACTAAAACTGAGATGAGTAGATTCCTTCTTGACATGCTGGATACATCTACAAGTGAACAAATTGCAAAGGCCAAGGCCTGTCCTTGTAAAATGACTATTTTGAATAAAAGGATGGAAGGTGGAAAAAGTTTTCAACATTTTAATCAGGCCTAAGACTGAACTTCTGAATAGCCTATTACAAGAGAAGACAAAACATTAACAGGAAAGCAATGGGGAAGGCCTGTTCATTCAACTGAGTTGTGGTAACAATCTCCAAGGAATTAGCTTTCTATGCCATAGAAATGTATATCAGCATATAATATATATGCAGGATAGCTGAGTAGAACTGAGTGAAAAACATAGAACCTCATTTCATCAATAGCCTCAATTTGCACATAAATTATTTTTGTATTTATTAAACATGCTCGAGGGGGGAGGGGAGGGAATCACCAGCCTTGTTGCTTGCAAAAACGTTCCAAAATAACTGACTCCAGACAAAGATTCTGTAATGGGGAGAAGGATGAGAAGCACAAATTAACAAAAGAGGACAAGGAGTTTGGGGGGGGGGGGGGACACAAGTTTTTTTTTAAAAAAAAGCTACATCTCCACTCAGAGACCACTTAAATCCCATTAGGACTAACAGGAGTCAAGTGTTCTAAATGCACTCCAAGATGGCAAGTAATAATTAAACTATGCCTTTTCTTTCAGCTCATGCAAATGAGTGGTGCATGCAAGCTTGCTGGATTACAGTAGTTTAAAAAAGGAGGGGAAAAACATATTTGTTGAGGGATATGGATATGTCCAATCAATCAGCTGAATTGGAATCTGAATTCAGGATTTCTTCTGTCAAATATCTGCTTGTCAAAGTCTTTTTGCCATCATATACTTTAATAAGACTGATTGAAAATATATCCATGATATTGAGCTGTGGTGGCGCAGTGGTTAGAGTGCAGTACTGCAGGCTACTTCTTCTGATTGCTGGCTGACTGCAATTTGGCAGTTCAAATCTCACCAGGCTCAAGGTTGACTCAGCCTTTCAAAGTGGGTAGAATGAGGACCCAAATTGTTGGGGCCAATATGCTGATCCTGTAAACCACTTTGAGAGGGCTGTAAAGCACTGTAAAGTGGCATATAAGCAAAAGTGGCTATTGTTATTGCTATTGCTATTGCTCTACTGGGAAGTTAGTCTCACTGATTTTCAGGAAATTGCATGCATAATGGTTTTCGGCTTTTAGATGCACACAGTATTTTATATATAACCTAAAAATGTCAGGAATAAAACATACAGTAATAAACAAGGTTTTGCAGATATACTTACCATATACTAATCAGAGGCAGGATTAGCTGCAGGATGCTTGACAAATGTACGGTTTGTCTTGGGTTTCATCCTGATCACTTGGGATGAAGGTGGGAAAGTTAACTCTCTGCAACCGAGGAAGAGCCACTGCAAGTCAGTTTGTGACTGAACTAGATAGCTTCTTATGTTCCCTAAGAGCTCAACAGCTGCATGATTTCATAGCCAATTGCTTGCTGATTGCAAACTGCTGTTTATCCAGGATAGATGAGTGTCCAAAATATTGAGGCTGGCTCCATGTTTTTATTAGTCTAGGAAGTTCGAAATTCTATGTAGCACAGGCTGGAATTTTTATCATGTTATTTGACCATTAAGAACCCAATCAATTTTCCAGCTTTGATAATGGATGTTGAACAAAACTACAAAATAGCACATTGATAAGCCAAGAAAACACTGTGTTAGATGCATCTGCTCTTCCCAAACCATCATCTCAGCTTATTTGCTAGCAAAACGGTGCCCCCACAGCCCTCCAATTGGCACAGAAGCTTAACTGTATATTTATTTTAATCAGAAGCTTGCCCATGTGAATCAGTAACATATGTAGTAATAAGTCTACACATCCAAACCACTCTGATCAAAAGTAATTAAGCATAAATCATTCCATGTGCTGGAAAGAAGCCCTCATGTGCAGACTCTAAACTCAGGGACAAGTCTCAGTCTAAGCTAAATATGGATTTGATTTTTTTAAAAAACCCTCTGGTCTCCATAGCCACTGCCACTGCCACTGATAGCAGAAATGTGCAAGTCTGCAGGAAGAAAAATTTAAGTTAACTAGGCAGACAGATACAATTTAGCACAAGGATCACATGCATGTTTCTCTCATGCTTACGGGATCATAATTAGGAGCCATAATTTCTCCTGAGAGAATAGATCAGGGGTGTCAAACTCAAAACCCGGGGGCCGGATCCGGCCAGCGGGGTGCTTAGATATGGCCTGAGGGGCCTGGAAACAGCGAAGGATGGACCTGCAGTGTCTCTGCCAGTGAAAACGGAGCTTGTGTGGGCCATGTGCGGCTCTCCCAAGCTCCATTTTCGCTGGCAGAGGGTTGCAGGAGGCCATGGCAGCTGAAAACGGAGCTCGGGAGCCCGTTTTCTCTGGCAGGGTGCTCAGGGTACCAAAGGCGCCCCTGACATAAGTGACATCGAGCTGGCCACGCCCCCCTGGCCACCACCACCCCTGGCCTCACCAAGGTCAAACACAACCCTGATGCGGCCCTCAATTAAATTGAGTTTGACACCCCTGGAATAGATGGCTTTTTTCCTCAGCATGTATTCAGAAATTCCTCTGTTTTCTTTGCATGTCCATCCTGACATCTGATTGTTGAAGGACCAATGGATATACATTGCCAAAGTGCTGCCAATATTGTTCATATAGCTTCTCACTGTTTAGTTTACATTCTTTTCTTCACCCTGTAAACATTAGGTAACACTGAAAATAATTAGGCATTCATAGTTAGATTTACAATTCAACTGTGAATGAGCTCTGTGCACAACTCTTATACAATGTCCATAATTTTCCAGTGAATATGTGAAATTTTGTCATTCATGTAATGTACGCACTTGTGTCTCTGTTCAGACACCGATTAATTTTGAAAGAAAGACAGAAAGACAGACGGATCATACAGCTGATAATACGCCAACAGTTGTTCTAGTCTTGTGTAACTACATTAACACAAGATAAAACTTTAGTTCAGGGTCAGACAAAGTGGTACCCCCCCTCAAGCTCTCTGTTCCACCTGATTTTTATGCTTTTTAAAACTAATTATTATTATTATTATTATTATTATTATTATTATTATTATTATTATTATTATTATTTAGAGAATAGGAAACAGGCATGCTGCAATGCAAAGCAAAATGCTCTAGCACCATATTAATTCGGAGAAATGCCCTTGGGCTCAATAAAGGCCCACTGGGAGAATAGAAAGTACACTGGGGAGGAGGGAGCTTGTTCTCTGGCTAAATCAGCATTTGGGGACTACCCTTGCTCATTGCAGCAGCCATTATCAAAACAGACAAATCTGACTGGGAGCCCTTTGGGGAGTAACGCTCATCATGTGCTCTCAACTTTATGAATGCACCCCTAGGCTGAGTCCAGCTCCCTACTTGGTTAAGGGATCTGTCTGAAGCCCCTTAGCAGAAAAAGCTCATACACAGTGATTTCATTGTCTCCCTGCAGGGAACCCTGCCAGTGGCCCTGTCATACTTCTCGTGCAAACTTTGATCTTCCAGCATTTGTGTACCCTGAATGATTTCAGTGATAGTTGGCTGTTCTTTTATGGGCCTTTTCAGCCTTCTAATAAACTTCTGATTTGCCTTAATCCAGTAAAGCTGTAATTGCATTTGCTTGGGAATAAATCTCCTTGAACTTTGCAACCCTAACCCTGAGAAAGTGAACAGGCTGTAAATCCACTCCGAGATACGCTATGACTGTGTGTTTTGTTAAAAATCTTTTCTGTTCAGCTTCGAGTTTAAAGGGGCAAATAGACTTACTTATCGAGAAGCAAATCCCACCACTATATAAGTAGTGCTTACAATAAATCTGAGTTGACAGGGTGTCCCCTAATTTATGGATACTTTGTTGTTCCATACAAAAAGCTGCAGGGATTTATATCCCTCCCCCCAACACTTTTTTTTTTTTACACTATAACAAAATCTGGAAGAAACCGTGAAATCCTAAGGATGAAAAACAAAGATGAGGCGTGGGGGATGGGGGGAAGAAACCTGTTACTGTGGCAATAATAAACACTTTTGTAATTAGCACTAGCAGAAAAACTGAAGAAGCAATGTGGAGGCCTCATTACTAACAAGCTATGATGATGCTTGTTTTCTAAACTAGCCCCAGCTTTCCCTATCTTGCCCCATCTTCACTTCTAAAACTAGAAACTTCTAGAATGACATTGGCCTTCACGGCACAGGCTATATTGTTCTATTCTAGATGCAGGAAAGCAGTGGAACTCTTGTTGCGAACTATAAATCCTAGTGATTTCCATCCAACCAACCAATGGTGAGGATGCTGGCAGCTTCAATTCAGCAACATCTGGATGGCCACAGCTTTGTTCCGTTATTATTGACAAACATAGTCTCAATGTGCTATTTAGTTTGCAGAAAATGCCTTTGCTGAGGCAGCATGTGTATTTGCAGTTTTTATGGGAAGGGAATAAATAATATGCACTACATGTATTTTTTGACTTGAGAAAAAAACATGGGCTTGAAGGCCATGTCCAGGAGCAGATTCAGTGGTGGGATTCAGCCGGTTCGTACCACTTTGGCAGAACCGGTTGTTAACTTTCTCAGCAGTTTGGCACACTGGTTGTTGGAAGAAATCATTAGGGCAGAGAACCGGTTGTTAAATTACTTGAATCCCACCACTGAGCAGATTCTATTTTGATTAAGCAGATCAACTCTGCAGCCACTGGAAATCAATCTCATTGTTTAAACAAGACTATAGAACAGACTCAAAATATCCTGTGTGACCCAAGCTGTTATCAGCCAAACTACTACAGCTAGAATTCCAGGAGTTTCCTGTTGATAGCAGAAATAAATTCAACCCCTCCATTTTTTTAAAAAGAAATCAACTGAGACAGAGATGAAAGAGGCACATAAGCCAAAGATTTTGTTGAAATGTCTCTGGTATAAATCTATGATAAAAATCTGAATGTGAAATTACATTTCTTGGAATATGTTATTTCCCCACTTCTTTGTCACTGATTCCAGTAATATTGCAAAATATTATAATGTACATGAACTGAAAGTGACCTATTAGATAATCATTAGACTTAAAAGCCCTTTACCACGGAAATATGCTGCATGCCTTGGCTTGTTAACAAGGGGGGCAGTTTTAGGACTATCCCAGCGATAAAACTGTCAAAATCGTTCTCTCACATCTCAAGAGAGGTGTTCATGTTGTTCAAGAGAACAGACATTATCATTAGACAATTAAAAAT
The DNA here is from genome assembly GCF_059756535.1 of Pantherophis guttatus. Taxonomy (NCBI): domain Eukaryota; kingdom Metazoa; phylum Chordata; class Lepidosauria; order Squamata; family Colubridae; genus Pantherophis; species Pantherophis guttatus. The sequence goes on along the minus strand of NC_142064.1, from coordinate 138,941,363 downwards.
GGTCTTGGGAGTTCAATTCAACTGAGCAACGAAGTACATAAATACATGGATCTGAGAAGCTCCAAATTATTCTCAGGCCAAATGCATTTGCCAAGTTGCTTTCTAAGCCTGGGCAGCCTGCAATTCCCAGAATTCCCAGGCAGCATGGCTATTGTTGGAAATACTAAGAGATGAAGATTACATGCCAGGATCCAGAATGGAAATTGACACCTCCCAGTTCTCAAAGTCACATTACTGTATGCAAAAGCACATGTAGGCTGCCAGCAACAACTATCTTCTAAAAGTGTCATCCCCAAACTTGGGGCACTCCAGAAACATTTGAGACTGTGCCTGCACTTCATATGTACCATGACAACTGGAAATTGTAACAACTGAAGTCCATCACAACTGCAGGTCATTATTGGGAAAAGCTCTTCTACAAGGTAAGTTACCGGTAGATATTTTCTCTATCAAGACAGAAACTCTATTAAGTTTCTCAAACAGAAACTGAGACAGAAGAAGATTAAACCTGATCACTGAAGTAACATTACTGTTTGAGATAGTCCTTTACAAGTTTATTTACTAGTCGGTCCCCCTGAGCTGAGTGGAGATTTCTTTTGGACTAAGGATGGATAAGAAGTGCAGTTGGGAAGTGTGTTCAGGAATTATTCACGAATACCTTTCTAGTAGCATTTGATCTTGTGGAAACTTGTTGCCACATTTAGAATTTTGAAGATATGTCATTGGTCTATTTACAAAATGACTTTTTGTATGATGGTTGCTCACAAAATTGTTACCTCAACTTATGTTTTGGCTGGCACTCAACATTTGTATTGTTTAAGAGTGCTAATGTGGTGCCCACTTAAACTCCAGAGGCATCCTTGGCAATAGAGATGATCTACTACCTTACTGTATCATTCAGGGGGACCTGAAGTCACATCAGTATAGCTCCATTTTCTGTTAAATGTTTTCCTAGCACTTTTTTTCTCCCAAGACAACAGAACAAGCAATATGTACAATTAGATACATTTAGGATTTGCAATGATGTCAAACTTTTCCAAATCCTATTGATCCAGAACCCAATTCAGAGTCCTCAATGGCTCTTATGTTCCTTCTTGCATATGCTGAAGGAGCAATAGCTCCCAATGTTCCCCTCTGCACATGGATTAGAGAACAAACGAAAGTATATGGTATCATCAAGAGAATAAAAGAATTGAAATGGAAATGGGCTGGTCACATAGCAAGAAGGCAGTGGACCAAGGCAGTCATAGAATGGATCCCACTTGATTAAAAAGTGTCCATGAAACAGACCTAAAACAAGATGGATCGATGACATCAGCAAGTGTTGCAGGCCCAACTGGCAAAAGAAAGTTCAGGACTGTATTGGCTGGAAACATGTGAAAGAGGACTTCATCCTGCAGTGAATAGACAATGGCTAAAATGATGATGTTGATGATGATGATTTCCCACTCTGCTCCAGAACTATATCAAAACTCCCAATACTAAGCCAGAGGTGAGAAATCACAATCAACAAGGCAGGATATTGGATTCTTTCTCCACCTGCTAGCTCTTCTGAAGGAACTAGGTCCAGGGTAAATGATGCATTTGCTTAAATAGAGAAGCCTGGATTGAATAGATGAAAAAGAAGTTCCTCCACATATTAATTTGGAAATCTTAAACCAGTATAAGTCTAAGATAATGGTCAATTTGAAAAGTTTCAGGTGTGTGTGTGTGTGACTTGGGATCCTCTGATATCAGCACATACTTGTTTGAAAGGCTAGCCTTATAGCGCTTATGCTTAAACTTCATGCTAAGGCACAAAGCAATATAATTTGTTTTCTTTTGGATCCATGTGCTATGTGAATCCAAATGCAGCTTATACAATAAGCAAATATTGAAATAGCAAAACATGTGAACAGTCCAAATTGACTCCTCACTATTTCAGAACAAGCTGTTTTTCTTAAAAAAAATTGGAGGGGAGGGTAAGGGATCTGGTTGATGTGATTATTTGGAAATATTTTCCCCAATTTCTCCTGTCTTTCTTCACATAGCATGCTTCTTTTTCAGGCATCCCTGGTCTGCAACCTCAGAACCTCTCTTGGCAGGAGTCGTACAGCTAGACAAGCTCTCTGACTTAACTTTGGAGCTCTGGCGTAACTCTGTCCAAATGCACGCAGACTACAAATTCCACAAGTGAATCATGAGCTGAGCTTTCAGAAAGAATTTAAGATAGGGATTTTCTAGAAGGCAACTGCTCCAACAGCACATCTGCTTCCCAAGGGACCAGCAGTAGCACAATATACAGGAATAAATGTGGAACTCCAGGTCTCAAACAGAGCAAATGCATTCTCAGTGCTAACCCATATGGATATATGCGTTTCTGAAGAGCCACCAGTATGGCTTGAAAGACTCAAAGACCAAGGAGCTCTCTCGAGTCTATCCTCCTGACTTTAGCACAGCTCCCTGATCAGTTCAGAAGTTGAGTATCTGAAAATAGCTCTTCAGACTTAAGGATATCCAATGTCATTGTGTCTGCATTTTACACACCATCAACTGTTCATGAAGCACTAAACCACTGGCTTCTGAATCCCACTCAGCACTATTCTAATTTTATGACCATTAATTTTATTTGAAATTGAAATCATTTTCAAGCACATAATTTAATGGTAAGAAAACTTATTTACACAGTGTCTTTATCCATTAACATATCAGTTAACATAGAAAAAACAATTACATGCTACCTTTAAACATATGACAAACTACCTATTTTTTGCAAAAATTACACATATATTGCATTCTATCTTTTTTTTTTTCATGTAATAAGAGCTTGATATTCTGTAGTGGGGGTCTATATACCATGCTAAATTGTGGTTTACTTTAACAATTGCGTATTAAATAAACTACAGTGGCTGAATTCATTCATTAGACTTAACAAATAATTCCAACAGAAGATGTATATGTAGCTCAGGGTTGAACTCTGGAGTCCTTGGTGCTCTCTGAACTTGGTTGTTTGCTTACAGACATTGCATTAAACAAGGAACAAACTCCACACTCAGTAACACTGATGGTGTTATCTAGTCGGGTAATGAAACATCTACAAGCACACAGTCAAACTCAAAGAAGCACTAAGGATTCACAAAAACAAATGAACTTTATGGCTCAGCTCCCTGGTGATCCCAGCCTATTTCTATAAGCAAACACAATTTTTTTTCTCTGTAGCTGAATTCAACACGCAGCCATAAAGCAGATCCAAATCATTGTCAAATACAATAATAAATATGTTTGCTGGATGCTACAATTTTCGGTTAACATTTTCATACCCAGGGAATGTGTTATTTCATTATTTCTTGACCCCTATCTAGGGCATGCAATATTTCACTATTTCAATATTTCCTGATCCAAAACATAAAGTTCTTCACACATGCCTCACCATGTTTTTCAGTCATATGCCAAACAGTAACAATTTGTACATGTGAATAAGCAAGAATGCATAATGGGAATGGTATTCAGTGGAGTTCCACAGTGCTCTATCCTGGGCTGTTTATAGTTTTATTAGTGACCTGAATGAAAAAGTTGAGGAGACAGTTGTTAAATATGCAGATGACACCAAATTATGAGCAGCACCTAGAGAAACAGAAGACTCTAAAAGGCCAAAATGAACAGATGAAATCTTGCAGGTAAAATATATATTTTAAAAGTGAAAGGCACAAGCTTAGGATATGAAAACAGTAATACATGTAAGAAGGATCTGGGTGTTTTAGTAAATCACAAGTTAAACAGGAGCCAGCCATGTAATGCAGCTGCCAAAAACGCAAATACTATATTGTGATGTATTAACAGGAACACATTCATTTTCATTCGTAAGAAAGCACCGTCCCACCCTACTCTGCGTTGGTCAGGTTCCACTTTGAATAGTGGGTCCAGTTCTTGGCCCCACATTGAGAAACAAGTACGAGGTCAAAAAAGGGTCACCAAGATGGTGATGTGGTTGGAAACCAAGACCTATGAAGAACCATTAAGAAACCAGATATTTCTGGAACAGAAAATTGGGTTGGGGGGGGACAGATGCTACCAATCAGCAGACAACTAAGTGGTTGTCACAGAGAAGAAAGGAAGCACCATTGTTCTCTTTTGCTCTAGTCTAGAGGGCAGGATGGGAACCAGTGGGCTGAAATTACAGGTTAGGAATCTCCTGACAGAAAGAGCTGTCTACCACTGGAGATATTCAGACCGAAGTTGGAGAGCTATCTGTCTGAAATGCATTGGTGATTGATCCTCTTGCACCAAGTAAGAGTTTAGAAGTATCTGCAATTGTAGTTGTGCCTGCAACTATTTAATTAATGTTATGGTACAACTCTAGCAAAACAAAAAAATTATATAATACCAGATAACTAAACAAGTCTACTTTTTTTTATCATCCCTCATTGATTTGATGAGCTGGCTTGACAAATTATTTCAAGTGAGAAGAGAATTTCAGATATTTTCTTGGGCTGTGGTGGTCTTACACTGAACAGTTACAAAGTGGCTAAGTTGTGCATGAATATCTTTCTTTATGCAGTCATGGGGGGTGGGGGATACCGCCTGACTTCCCATATTTTCATTATATCCCAAGAGAGGACATCATGAGGAAGATCCTTGGAGGGGGAGCATTGTTGATAGCAGCGTTTGGCCACTGCGAAGGACTGACCATTCAGCCTTGAAAAATCATTAGAATTTATCTTTTTTTCCAGGGAAATCCAATTTTTTTTCCCCAGGGAAATCATCCACCCAATTTCTTCTTACATATTTGGTGGAGAAATATGAAAGATCAATCACACCCAGCATTACTGTGTTATTTCGCACAATCATTAGAGCAACATTTTTTTTTTTAACTGAGCCGCCTGATACAGCAATGTGGGTGTCTGCGGGCATAGAGAGCGTATATGAACCAAATTTTATCACCGCCAACCAATCGTGCAGAAATCTATCTCACCAAAAGGCATCTAAATGTCTTATTAACAATAAAATATGCTCTGCGCTGTCCCTCGGATGGCTTCCGATCTGTGAGTGAGCGAAACGGACCCCGAGACACCAGCTCCTACTCGATGCCTTCGAAGCCCTTACAGGATGCGCTTTGGGGAGATCATCACTTCTCTAGATTCCACCATCCGATGTACACACGCACGTAAAGCAATGATCTCCATAGGCACGCACCCAAAACAACCCTGTACCCGCCTTCCTCATACTCTGGGCACGCCTCGCGCTCTTCTTTGTGTACCGCCACTGATTTACTGTCGGAGGATAATTTACCATTCCGCTCCGCTCCGCTTCCCTCCCTTTCCTCTCCTTTAAAGCCCCAGCACCACATCCCCTTTAAAACCCGGCTGCCTTGTCCTCTGTTACAGCTCGCTCGCTCGCTCACTCGCGCGCGCGCTCTCTCTCTCTCTCCCTCCTTATGTCTAATTCGTCTCGCGCTGCCGCTGCCTTTGCCGCCGTTGTTATTCGCGTCTCCTCGGAGCCCGCGTGAGCTCTACAAGGGGCGAGCGCGAGGCTGTTCTCTCTGCCTCCGGCGCTGCCGTCGCCGCCAGGGAGCCGTTGCCATGGCGGGGGGGCTGGCTCGCGCTGCTCTCCGCGCCCTCCCCCCGCCCGTTGGGCTGGCGCTGCTGGCGCTGGTGTTCGGGGGCCAACGGGGGGCCCAAGGTGAGTGTCGGTGAGGTGGGAAAGGAGCCTGAAGCCAACATGGCGGCCAGTGCTTCGGCGCCGGGCTGGGCGTGGGAGGGTGGGGGAGCCCCCAGCCCCGAGCGGGAACCTTGGGGGCACCTTCCTCCAGGTGTGTGGGGTGGTGGTCTGCGGGAGGGTAAAGGTGCCGCCGCCATGGCTTCCCGGGCCTGTGGGCGGGTGAGAGGAGTCGACCGAGAGTCGGAGGGAATGAGGAAGTCGTCTCCCTTTTTCTTTCCCTCCGTCGGTATTCTACTCCCTTCCTGAAGCCTTTCCCCACAGGGTCGGTTGGGGTTGGGGGGTGGTGTCCCATGCAGAGGTGCTCAGGACTGAGGTGCAGGGCCCTCGCGGGCTTGAGGTAGCGAGGTGCATGCAGGGAATAGGGAAGGTATGGCGGATAAAATGATGGAGGTGTGGGGGAGGAGAGGCTGGAGTTAAGGAGTATTCTGGTAAGTGCGGGTGGCATAGAAAAATCTTGATTTGGCAAGACAACCATCAGAATGTGTGTGTGTGTGTGTTTGGCTTTTGTTTTATTTTGAAGCTGAAAGAGAGGTTTGCTTTGATCCTTTCGTAGTCTTCGGTTCTGTATCTGGGATGCTTTTGATGGGGTTGATGGAGGTCACGTGGCCACGAAGCCAATGAGACTCATTGTTTTCATGAACTGTTGCAGATCACATCTTGTAATTAGTTTTTTAAAAAACACCCAGAAATGGGTACCGTAGCATTGAATTAATATCTATATGAAACTCAGTAAACAGAAACATGGTACTAGAAAGATGTATTAGATTTGAATTCTAAACCTTTTAAATCGGCTATAAGCCTGAGTTCACCCAAAAGCCTGTTAAGCCTAATGACTGAAGATTCCTCTTTGCTGTCTCAAAAGAAAATATCCTCAAATAAGCAAAATTTAATTTTGTGTTTGCAGACTTCTTTGCTAATATTTGTTTATATATGATATATTGTTTATAATATAAAATATATTTCAAAAGAAAAATGTAGGATATTGCCTTAGAGGACATACTATATATTAATAAAGCTTTTGATGAGATATCTATCGATACTTCCATTAGACAGCTGGAAAGCAAAATTAAGAAAAGTGAATGGCTAGAATTCTATTATAAAACGGCAGTCCTGTTTCTGATACGTTAAAAACCTGTGTTGAATTTAGTCTGGGTGAGTTTTGCCATATGGTAACCTGCCTGACTGAATGCTTCAATATGTTCAAATTACTTGGTCAATTTGTAATGAGTTAGTCTATTTCTCGCTGATAGCATGGATGACCAAAATTATGATGAGTGCACATATAGTCATTTAAAGTAATTGTGTACAGTTAATCTGAATGGAAGATTATCTGAAATCTACCTAATATATGCTGCAATGTATTTTATTTTGGGGAAAGAGTGTATGAATCAAAGCATTTAACCAGTTTTCCAGTAACAAAAGTAAATATGATTTATATGTGGAGTATAGAAAATGAATGGGGAGAAAATACACTCTCATGGACATGCTGGGATTATCAAGGAAACTGAGGATGGAAGTTTCAGTCCAGGCAAAAAAAGACATGCTACCTCACACTGTGCAAAATGAGGAGCAGCAATTTGGATAGGTTAATTCACGGGGGGGGGGGGGGGGGGGAGGTAAATAATTTTTGTTAGTCAGTGTGACTAACAGAAGATTTAAAACTGATGCCGCCTTTACAGTGTACTGAGAATATATAGGAATATTGCATTTATGCTTTATATGGGCATCTGACTGGGTGTTGTAGAAATAAACTTTTAAACCGAACCACTTTTGCATGCTTATGCTTAGGACTGGGGAAGGTCTGTTCCCCTACCAAACAGTGCATCTTCACAGCATTATTTTCACTTGGTCATTTACCCCATACCAAGGTGTGCACACACACAAAAAGAACCCCAGTTCAAAATGAAGTAACAAGAAGCAAAGAAAAACAGGTAAAATCAGTCACATGATTTTCACTTAGTGATTGCTTCATGAGGACTACCTCTTATGAAAAGAATAATGCCATTTTAAAAAATAAATAAATTTATATTATCTAAAATTGTTTAAAGACAATAAAATGTCAGTCTTGAATATGTTGGTTCTACCAAATTCAGTACCTGGGTTCATACATCATCCTAAAACATAGTTTAACATTTATTTTTTTCCATAGGTCACTGTTGACACACAGTACAAAGTCAAAATCAGACTTCTAATGTTATTTTTTAAATTGAAATCTGCTTTTCTTACAAATATGTCAAAATAACCAGCAGTTTAAAAAAAAATCAATAAAATCAGCAAGAGGGTCAGCCACAAATAGATTAGCTATATAACGGATACAAATTCAGTTAGTATTAGAATATTTAGGATTTCATCCTGAAATGCTTTTTTAATATGGTAGCAGTTCTTGTGAGCTTGGTAAACAAATTAGCATTATGCTATCTTGTCTCTTAAAGATGAATTGCTAGCAAAAAAATTTTTGAAAAAAGCTAAAAGTTATAAGAATATATGATATAATAAATTCAGACTACAAGATATTCATAATAAGATTTTGGGGGTAGTGACAGTAGTCGTAACTATCTAACATGGAAGGTAAAGATTTTTTATTTTTTACTTTATAGTATTTAATTCCTTCAGTAGCTGCCTACAAGAATGGCAGAGATAGTTAATGTTCTCTTTCTAAGGAGAACTAGAGCTAAGATACTCAATTGTTATAGATAGGATATCAAATAATTTTTAATTTTTAACTTTAATTACAGATAGGTGCCCAACAACAGATGAAAGTGAATTTTAGAAAATTATTGGTGCATTTATAGTTAAATAGCTGCCTATGAAAATCCTCATGCAGATGAAGAAGCTTTTGTCTTTGATATTTTAGACTCCTCTGAAAAGCTTATATTGATTTCCTTGTAATTTATGCTTGTTCAGAAAAATAAACAGGAATGGGGAAATTGACTTGATTATTCTTTGATGGCTTTGTTTGGGTAGATGATTACTAATTTCCAGGAAATGCTGCTGCTTATTTTTGTAATGTTTCTTGATAAAGTGTCCATGTGTTTCTGTAATGACTATGCAGGAGTGTAAACTATGCAAACAGAGTTTGATGTATTTATCAGTGAATGAGATCAAGGAAGGAACTAATTCTGCCCAGTTACAGGTGAAGGGTATCAGTAAGTGAAAGTTATTTACAGGACATATAGCAAACAGCAAGAACTATGAAAGCTTATTCTTTCACTTGCCTGTTTACAGGCAGAATGTGTTTTTTGTTCCTTGCAGAGAAGGGCAGTTTTTAAACTTGTTCTGGTTGCCCTGGATATGTAAGGTTTTTTAAAAGTGTAAATTTAAATAATCTCAATGTACAAAATATAGTTCAGGTTGATGTTTCCTCAGTTTGATTTCACATGATGTTTCCTCATCATATGATTGAGGAAGCTTTATGATGAAAAATTACTCATTTCTTAAAGAAAAAAATAAAACTTAGTATATTGTAATCTTAGTAATTCTTAGAACATGGATGTACATAGCTCAGATTGGTTTTGAATACAACATAATTTATGCTTTATACCTTTCCAAGAAAGGTACCATTTAAACGGAGGCTAAGTGCACTGTCCCAAAAAGCACTGATACTTTAAAAACAACAATAATTCAGCTTGACAGGTAAAATTCTATTTCCCTGTTTCTGGCAACCGGGCAGTCTGTACACTATTGTGAATAAAGTATTTGGTGGGAAACTGCTTTTGCAAGTGATCTCAATTAAAACATCTTACAATATTCAGGGACTGACAGTACAGAATTTGATTACCTTCTGCATAAATCAAGTGGGTTTATTATCAGCGTTGATTCTGAGTTCTTGCATGTCAAGAGGGCAGATAATAAAGGGGTACCTTCTATGAGACCAGCTAAAAGAAACCTATTGAAAGGCAATGAAAACTGAGGTGACAGCCCTATAGTGATTCTGCTGGGATTAAGATGCAATAATATTAGACTCAAGAACAGCAATACCTGTTATTAAGCTTGGAATACTTGGTAAAATTTATTTTAAAGAAAATAATTTAATCATCCAAAAGATTACATATGTAATTGTGAATCAGACCATCCACAGATAAGACAATCCTCAGAATTTCAACTGAAATACCATGAAATATGTTTCATTCACATATAAACTGATCTTTGAATTTTTAACCACAATGACAGGCAGGAAACGTCAAACTGTTACATTATCATTTACAAAATTGCATTTTTAGGCTGTGATGGGCTTTAAAAATCTGAACTATGGTCCGCAGATAAGACGCCCTCAAAATTCGGTTCGCATTTTGGAATCTAATATTCTTGCTTATCCACGAATGTGTTAAGTGTAAGCAAAAAATTATTGAGGTTTTACTGTAGACAGAATATGTATAGAAAAGAGAGTAATGTTTTAACATTGTTCTGTGTTGTATTTTCTTCTGACTGATTTTGTGTGTGTGTGTGTATTCAGGAATCCTGTTTCTACTGATTTTAGATTCCAATAGATGCTTTTCGGTTTAAAAAATAAGATGAAGAATGCTGTGTGAAACTTTGCAGATTATAAAGCTACATTAATCTGTTTGTACATTGGTTTTAAGTTTAAAAGGGGGAAATCTAAAAGTTATTTTAAAATAAGGGATTAATGTAATTCACACTATTAGCTCTGAAAGCTAACAGGTGCATATAACTCTACAATTCAGAAGTATTCAGAACATTCAGAATCCAGATTGAAAGGATATGCTTTTGCTTTTCATGTCCCACTCTTCACAGTTCTGTCTTTATAGATATTGGGTACTGCTAAATTAATTTCATCCTTCATATTTATAAGCTTTAATCACAGAATGTTTTAAGTCTCTAATATAAATGCTGAGTGGGCTGCATTTAACTTGACTTCCTCTCATGAGCTTTTATTGGAGATTTGCTGCCAGATGCAGTTAATAGCTTAGAATGTTGCTTAAATATTAACAGGCAAATATTTAAAGAACAGCTAAAATACAAAAGTAATATTCCAGTAGACAAATTATGTAGACCTAAAATGAAGATGCCTGGAGTTATTCAAATGAATAGATATGTTGTAGCAAGCTGTGGTTCACTTGTTTCACATAGCTACACAAGTCTAATTAGGAGGGGATGTGATTAGGAAGGGATGTGAGGGTGGAGGTCTGTGAAGAGGAGCTGAAAAGATGGATGTACCTGCTCTTAAATGAAACCTATTTCTGTTTATTTGAGCCTGCAGGAGTCATTTTAAAGACCCCTAAAGATGCAATCTTATATCAAGTAATTGTGGGTAAGCCCTTTTAAACACACTGGTAATTTATTCTCAGATGTATTTGCCTTTATCTAGCATTAGAAAGCAGAAGATGTGTACTCTGGTTGACACCAACTTGTAGTATTTATTTAAATTTGTTCTAGTTCCCAGTCATAGTAACATTACTAAATCTTGGACGTGGAAGAATATGAAGGTTTTTAAGGTCCTCTTGCCATCTGAAGCTTAATACTTGGCAACCAGAAAAAGAATGCATTCTGTCACAACTAAATTCCACTCCTGAAAAAGGCTTATTAGGCAGCAGGGTGGATAAAAATCAATGATTTTTAAAAAAAAAAAAATAAAAAAAAAATCAGTTTTTTTTTTTATTTAAATCGGATTTTTTTGATTTAAATCAGATTTATTTTAATAAAAAACTTTTGGGGTAAAAATCTATCGTAAGATAGTTTTCTATTTAAGATACATAAATAATTTAGTTTATTCAGCATGAAATGGAGCTTAGTTATGTAGCACGAGGCTGTATATTCTGCAACACTGGGACTATCGGTGAGTCAACAGTGGGTCAAAGGAGTAGCAGAGATGACAGTTGCTCTTTAAAAATTATGATTTAAATTTACTAGTGATTTAAATCAAGATTTAAATTGTGATTTAAATCAACTCGATTTAAATCAAATCCATCCTGTTAGGCAGCAATATGTTTGGCATTGTGAAGGATATTTTATCCAGGTATTCCACAGTGCCTTGTAGCTGATTTTAGTCATGTGATGATTTAATTTTAAACTATTGATTTCTTTTGAGTACTTTTGCTGAATATTTTTTTACTGAAGTTTACCGTATTTAAAATAACATGGTATTTTAAAATTAATGCAACTCAGGCACTTTTTTTTACTGGACCGATGGGTTTAAATGTATCAACAAAAGGCACTTGTTTTGTTTATTAAAAAAAATAAAGAGAAAAAGGTGAGAATGGCCTTTATTTCCCCACCCAAATTTGTGTCATAACAAGTTGGTGTTCTGTCTGTGATTAAAGTACAGTGTAAGTTCATTTCAGCAAAAATGCATACCTTGTAGATCTCTTGTACAAGAACAAAGCTTTCATTCTGAGGCTCTGAAGCTTAATGTTAAGCTTGTTTAAACAGCTTCTTCAGGGGTTGGGTCTGACTTGCAGCAGAATGTCAGACATAAGCATGCCAAACAGATATAAATACAATTCACAACAAGCTTGTCTTGCACCTTTTTTCCAGTGCATCTTATCAGAGGTGTAGATAAAGATCTTAATCAGTGAGCTTTCCTTATGGTATCCAATGAGAAATTTTCTTTTATTTAATTATATTAGATTATATACTGAGGACCTCTACCTCCACCCTCTATTTAACTGCTAGAAAAAAGTATTTTTTGAATTTTGCATTTGTGTAGGGTTTTTTTTTAATGTTGGATTTGCTCAGACAACCTCAGCTGCAGTCTGAATCATTTTGTTAAAAAAAATATATACTTGCCTCATACATGGTTGTTGATTTATGAACGTTCTCCAAGCTGAAATAATTGGGAGTTTGATTTTAATGATGCAAAAAGATTCATTCTCAGTTACTACGTAGAACTTGAAATGCCAGAATTGTCCCAATGCTTTTTTAACTGGTATTTGCTGGTCATCACTTCTTCCCTGGAAGGGTTGAAACTGATTTAGCTGATTGCTTCTTGTACTGCCAGTATAAGATGTTGTAGACAAAGGAAGAAATCTCATTACATTGCCAGTTTGGGATATTTATTATTTAGCATTTCTTAAATTCCTAAGGTTGTTGTACAGAAATTAAAAGATAAGATGGTATCTGTCCACAGCTTCAGATTCTAATAGACATAGAGCAGAAGGAAGGAGATGAATATATATATTTTTTTTGGAGGAACCACTTCTTCACGGATCATTCTTCCTGGGTGACAAATGGTGCTTTCATTATCCTTACCAGTGCTTCTTACCAGCGGAGAAGTCCAATTCATGCACTTATCTTCTGTGGAGGCTTAACATTTTGCTTTCTGTTAAAAATCCAGATACATTATGGTAGGCAAATATACTTCAAAAATAGTTTTGGAATACACAGCAAACTTTCCATTCTGTGGTTCATTCTATGCATGTTAATTATTGGAAGTGGCATTCATGGTGCTTGGGGATCATCAGGTTATGGGAAGACTGCTCTAGAAAGTCTACAGGAAGTCCTCGACTAACAACCACAATTGAGCCCAACATTTTTGTTGCTAAGTGAAACACTGGGTAAGTGAATTTTATGACCTTTCTTGCCACAGTTGTCAAGTGAATCTCTGCAGTTGTTAAGTTAGTATCGTGGTTGTTAAATGAATCTGGCTTCCCCATTGAGTTTGCTTATCAGAAGGTCACAAAAGGGGATCACATGACCCTGAAGACACTGCAACCATCATAAATATGAATCGGTTGCCAAGCGTCCCAATTTTGATCACGTGACGATGGAGATGCTGCAATGGTTGCAAGTGTGAAAGGCAGTCATAAATCACTTTTTTCAGTGCTGTTGTAACTTTGAACCGTCACTAAATGAACTGTTGTAAGTTGAGGACTACCTGTATTGTTTTTAATTGGCATCTGCATAATATAATTTTGACTCTGAGGAAAAGTAAAATGAAAATAATAGGAAAAGGGTACTATTTTTATCAATCCTACCTATAGAATTATAATAGGAAGGCTATCCATATTTCTAGTGTAGATATCTTCTCATCCTAAGAGACTGTTTCAATGTAGAAGACTTTTTGTACTTGTGGGTGCAGTGGTTAATTATACATGACCTACCCCTAATATGTGGACTGTGGTGATGTGTGTTTTTTTTCTCCAAATTATAGACTATTTTTTTCAGAACTGATAAGTGTATATTGTTTCTCAGTCATTGGTTACTAGACAAAGCTCTGGTTAATTACTAGTGGTACTTTGAGTTGCATTTGTGCCCCATCTCATTTTCAGTATGAAATCTAGACTGGAATAGTTTTCTTGGTCACTAAAGATGGAGCCATCAGAAAACATTTAACTTTACCATTTCTAGTTAAAAGGAACAGCTTGGGTTTTATTCCTCTTCTGTGGAAGAAACCCTTCTTCTTTAGTCTGAATCTGTAATACTGTTACAACCAGTAGTTTCTATTGTTTTTGATCCTTAAATATATTCATGGATTTCCAGAAACCACATTTTTGTGTGTGTGTCTTGGGCTTTCTATTGTTTCACATTAGTTTACCTTATTTCTTGATTTATTTTCAAATGTGAATATTTTTTCACACATTCACATTTTATATATAATTTAAAACAAAATATTAGGATTTTTTTAAAAAATTTGATTTATATGCCGCCCTTCTCCGGGGACTCAGGGCGGTTTACAATGTGTTAAGCAATAGCCTTCATACTTTTGTATATTTATACAAAGTCAGTTTATTGCCCCCACAAACGGTCCTCATTTCACCTACCTTAGAAAGGATGGAAGGCTGAGTCAACCTTGAGCCTGGGGAGATTCGAACTTACAGTAATTGCAGACAGCTGGTGTTAATCACAATGCTTCTAGTCTGCTGAGCCACCAGGCCCTTAAAAATTCTTAATCTCTTTTCTAAAATATTTCTAAAATTTGTTAAGCCGACCAAGCAGTATTAAAGCTGATAATTTTTTTGTAATGAAATTTGCAGAATTATCCATAATCTACTAAAAGATACTTTCAAGTCTAATTTGATTCTTAATGATTGAGTCCATGCAGTTCTTGGAAGTGTTTTGTAAGTGATTTGCCATTATTTTATTCCAGTCAATATGTTTTTCAAATTACCAAACAACTTTACAAGACGTCTGATCCAAGTATAGCCAGCATTGTTTGGCTTCTGAGATTTACTATGGTTAATTAGATTGTGTCATTTGCCAATAGCAAAATATGGCTGGAGAGTCAGTTTGGAATATTGGTTAAGGCATCAGGCTAGAAACCAGGAGACCATAAGTTAGGCACAAATCCAGTTGGGTGACCTTGGCCAGTCACTTTGTTTCAGCCCATGAAGGACGCAGTGGCAAATCACTTCCGAAAAAACTTGGCAAGAAACTGCAGGGACTGTCCAGGCAGTTTCCAAGAATTGGACACAATTAAATACCATTTTATTATAAAAATGGTTCAATTGGGGAGATATAAGATAAAGAATTCTATGTTTTTGAACTAGAGAGATCACATAGCCCATCCATACAAAAATGAACTGTGAACTATGATCTGAGTTAATAACGTAGAGAGCACCATTTTCATTATGTTAACCTAGTAAAATACAATGAATTCAAAATGGTAGGGAAAGAAAATCTTTATAGCTGTGCTTTGGATTCTTGAATTAACCTTCTGTATATTTAACATATGTCTCACACCTTAAAAATTGTTCTGGTGCAAAGCGATGTGAGTTTAAAGTTGTTGCATCTCACTTTTACAATGCGAGTTACTTCTAAACCTTCTTGCAATACTGTATTGCTGTTCATTTATTTTACCAAATAATGTATGCCACAATAATCAGGGATTCTTAGCAGCTCACAAATACAATTCCTAAAATACAAGATAATAATAAAAGGAATACAACATAACTAATAAAAGCTCACTTAAACCCAAACAACAAAGCAATCAGTTCCAATATATCATCCTTTATGTACCAAAGATGCAACAAAACCACTGTCTTAACTGCTTCCCCAAAGATAAAAATAGAGGAGATTAGACTAAATTTGAGGGGCTATGTGTTCCATAAGGCTTGTTTCTGAACCTACTGTAACTCTCCACCTTCATATGAGGGGGGAATCCTCAACAAATCAAACAGGATTATATGTGTTGCAAAAGGAAGGACAGACTGGAAGCCAAATAGAGCATATAAGTCATGTGATAGCTGATGCTTATCATCTGCTGCCTACTGTATAGGTATCACCCAGATTAAATCATCTGCTAACATATTTTGAGGATAAGCAGCCTGTTTATGTTTCTGAAATTCAGTTTGAACTTCTTTTATCCCATCCAGTCCCTCACTCCTCCAAATGCCAAGTTGGAACCTCCACTACATCTCTTTGGAGATATTTAACAGGATATCATCAACATATTGATGATGCTTTACTCCAAATTAATAAGATGATAACTCCTAACACTTTCTTACAGATGTCTAATAGGATAAGAAGAAGGACCAAGCTTTGAGATACTCCACACAGATGAATGGCCAGTTACTTAACTTCTCATTCCATCTCATCCCCACCTCCATTACTTACAACAACCTCCTGCTTAGGAAAGAACAAAACCATAATACAGTGCCTCTAACATCCAATCCTCAGTAGATTGGAATAAGCACTCCAGAATAGCATGATCAGTGGTATATAAATGCCACAGAAAGCCTGGTAGGACCAAAGGCTCACATTTGCTCTGGTCAGATTCTACTCCGGATCCTCACAGGAGTGGCCAATACAGTTTCCCTCCCTTGCCTAGATCTGCAACCAGACAGGAAGGTATCTAAATAATCTACTTCATTCGGGATCCTCTAAATCTGACACTCTGTCGTCATCTTCACAACATTCCCCCCAAAAGAATTGATTGGAATCAAGCAGAAGTAGTTCAATGCAGCTGAACCATCAGAATAGTACCATTGGAAGGCAGCTGGCATTGATATGTAGATAGTTGTCAATTTACTACTAGTTAGAACTGGCAACTTGGTTGTTGAGTAAAGCAGTCATTCAATGACATGCCTACATGATGGTCTCACACAATAACCACAATCCTGGCTCTCCCGGTTGCAGTCATTAAGTGGATGGAGGAAAAGAGCTGACTGCCAAACAAGGGCAGACAGTTCCCCTCTGTGTATGAAAGAGAATTTCAGCAGGGGCAGAGGGGAGAGGTACTCCTGTGCTGGGCTGGAGAAAGGAGGCTCAGATTTTTGTGATCTTTGCAAAGATTGTAGAGATTTGAGCTTTAACTCCTGCCTAGCACAGGAGTTATTCTTCTCTCCCTGTGCATAAATAAGAGAACACTTGTGGGGTGCAGGAGCAAAAGTTGGGTTTTTGGAATCCCCACTTTGTTTTCTCCAGCTCAGCATAGAAGTTCCTCTCTTCTATATGCACAAGGGAATACCTGAATTGGGCTGGAGAAATAAAGCTTAGATCTTCGTGTTCCACTTAAACTTATTTTAAGATTAATTTCTTAGTTAATATAGAGTCAGCATAATGTTATGACCAAATGAGAGGAAAACTGCTCAAAAACATACTCCTTATCTTAACAAAAATTTGGGGGAAGTGCCTACTGTGTTTTATCCAGTTTCTTTGTATTTTCGATAAGCTTTTGACAGACTTATTGTCAGAAATACATTAGCTTAATAACCCATTACACCCCAAACCTTAAATGGACTGTCTGATTCTTTTTCACAAAAAAATAACATTTCTCCTTTATTGTGGTTGGAATGCATACCATCTCTCTATCTTGGAACACTAAATTCTATTTATTCAGTTCCTTTTTTCCCCAGTCCACAAATAGAAAAGATATCTGCCTATAGCAGACAGCAAGGTTGATGTATTAACCTATGTTTATTTTTTGTAAGCTATTTCTTATAGGAAACCATGTTTAACTTTTTTCTTTAGTTTGTAGATTGTCTTACATAGACAAAAATCCACATTTAATGAATGATATATTTGCTATCTGATAATGTAGTCACTTTCCTGCAGCATATTAAAGCTATATGAGGCGGAAACAAAGTTGGAGATGTAAAGATGAGATTATTCTAATAATAATCACAGTAGCCAATAATTACTTGTGTTGATGGCTAATTTTCTGCAAAGATCCCATGATTTATCAAGGGTCTATGGTACTACACTAAAGCTTTTGCTATAGTGGTAATATTGAGAACTACATTTCTTGGTACCACTGCTTCTTGTAGTATCTAGAATATTTCCTTTCAATTGTTTTTCCAAAAAACACTTAACTTGGCAAATATGTTTATTGCTTCAAATCATGTGATGACTCTCTTTTATTATTGTTTTGATGTTATAAGAATGTGTCTGTTTCAGTATATATAAAGGCAAATTGTAGAAGGCACACCAGTGTCCATAAAGAAGCAATGAACTAGTACTTCATAGCTGCAGATGTTCACAGGGTGTGTTTACAATTCATGAAAGTATATAGAAGACCATAATAAACTCTATTGAGGATGAGTTGTGAAGAGATATGATGTAATCCTGTGATGTTCTTGATTTATAGCACTTTCTTGTTGGAATGGGGAACCATTTTTTTCCTTTGTTTAGATAAATCTAACTTTTTGCATTAAGCTGTCCAACGGGTATGTACATGCTCTTTATTCCTTCTGGGAAACAGAATCTGCTGACTATTGTAGAAAGTATGTTATGTTTCTTAGGTTCACACACCTTTTTCCTCGACATTACTAAATTTATCCTCACTGCTTAGATTTAGCTTGACTGTTTTTTCCGTATACCTTGACAGAGAAATGATTTTTGTTCAAAAGGTGAAATTCGATAGCTGCTTTGTGTTTGATTAAAAAGCAGAATGTAGTTGTTTTCCAGTGACATAGCAAGTGGATATTGACTTGTAGAAAGCAAGTGACATTTCACAACATTTGAACTGAAATTATGTGCAGTGTTGGCAAATATTTGTTCCCAAGCCTGATTTTTCTGGCATTCAACCATTGGCAGAGGGGGGATTAATTATTGCTGTGCATATTAATTTTTTCTGCAAAAATTTTCTTCTCCTGCCATTAAGTAGTGTTATACCAGTCAGATTCATTTTCTGTTTTGGAGGAAAGCTGGAAGTTATCACGATATCTAGGAGCAATATCGTTTAGGTGGGAGAACTGAATATAGAAAGACCAAGCAACCCTCTTACAATTCTCCTGTAAAATTCCTCCTCTTCTCCATAACTTATTAGCAATTCTTCCTCCCTCACACATAGGTTTATATTATGAGGGAGAGATAATGGTACCAATTTTTCTAATATAGTTCTCCCTTTATATGAGATTTTGTAAAAGAGGATTAGCATAGTTTAAGTTATAATTGCTGGTGTTTTGCTTGTAAGCTAGCACTCAACTTACAACCACAATTGAGCCCAACATTTTTGTTGCTAAATGAAACACTTGTTAAGTGAATTTTGTCTCATTTTACAACCTTTCTTGCCACAGTTGTTAAGTGAATCTGTGCAATTGTTAAGTTTAGTATCATGTTTATTAAGTGAATGTGGCTTCCCCATTGACTTTGCTTGTCAAAAGGTCACAAAAGGGGATCACATGACCCTGAGATATTGCAGCCTTCATAAATATGCATCAATTGCCAAACATCTGAATTTTGATCATGTGACCATGGAGATGCTGCAACGGTTGTAAGTGTCAAAAATGCTCATAAGTCACTTTTTACAGTGCTGTTGTAACTTTGAATGGTCACTAAATGAACTGTTGTAAGTTGAGGACTACCTGTAGCGTTTTTCTTTGGTTTTTTTGTGTCCTCCAGTCATTGTTGCCTCCTGGACAAATATCTGCAGTTTTCTTGGCAAGGTTTTTCTGGAAATGGTTTGCCGTTGCCTGTTTCCCAGGGCTGAGAGAAAATCACTGACCCAAGATTATCCAGCTTCATGACTAAGGCAGGACTAGAGCTCATGGTCTCCTGGTTTCTAGCTTGGTACCTTGACCACTATCCCAAACTGGCTCTCTGTAATAGCTGTTATGACTTACTAATTTATTTTATTTATTTATTATTTATTAATTTTATTTCTATATCGCCCTTCTCCCGAAGGACTCAGGGCGGTGTACAGCCTGATTAAAAGCACAAAGACAGACAAAATTTAAAAATAATTAAAATTATTAAATGATAGGCTCAATTTAAAACCCCAAATTTAAAATCCCATTTTTAAAAACACAATTAAAATCTTTACCTTGATAGCCCAGCCTGGCGGAACAACAAGGTTTTGAGGGCACAGCGAAATACACGGAGATCAGAGATTTTACAAATTTCTGGGGGCAGCTCATTCCAAAGGGCAGGGGCTCCCACAGAGAAGGCCCTCACCCTGGGTGTCGCCAGCCGACATAATTTGGCCAATGGCACCCTGAGGAGACCCTCTCTGTGGGAGCGGACTGGCCGGTGGGAGGCTACTGGTGACAGAAGACGGTCTCGAAGGTATCCAAGTCCAATGCCATGGAGCTCTTTAAAGGTGGTAACCAACACCTTGAATCGCACCCGGAAGACCACTGGGAGCCAGTGCAGCTCGCGCAGGAGGGGTGTCACGTGGGCACAATGAGTTGCGCCCATAACCACCCGCGCAGCCACATTCTGGACCAGTTGGAGCCTCCGGGTGCTTTTCAAGGGGAGCCCCATGTAGAGAGCATTGCAGTAGTCCAGTCGGGAGGTGACAAGGGCATGAATGACTGTGCGCAAAGCGTCGCGATCCAGAAAGGGCTGCAACTGGCGGATCAGGCGAACCTGATAAAAAGCCCCCCTGGCCACGGCCGTCATGTGTTCTTCTAAAGACAGCCGTGCATCCAGGAGGACACCCAGATTGTGAGCCCTCTCTGGGGGGCGGGGGTAAAGACTCACCCCCAATAGTCAGCGATGGCACCAGCTGACTATATCGCGACGCCGGGAACCACAGCCACTCAGTCTTGGAGGGGTTGAGTCTGAGCCTATTTCTCCCCATCCAGACCCGCACGGCCTCCAGATAGCGGGACATCACATCAAGGGCATCGTTGGGGTGGTCTGGGGTGGAGATGTACAGCTGAGTATCATCAGCGTACAGATGGACTCTCACCCCAAAACCATGGATGATCTCACCCAGCGGCTTCACATAAATGTTGAACAGAAGGGGCGAGAGGACCGACCCCTGCAGCACTCCCCATGCAAGGCGCCTTGAAGTCGACCTCTGCCCCCCTGTCAACACGAACTGCGAGCGGTCGGAGAGGAAGGAGGAGAACCACTGCAAAACAGTGCCCCCTATTCCTAACCCCCTCAACCACTGCAGCATGATACCATGGTCGATGGTATCAAAAGCCGCTGAGAGATCTAACAGGACCAGGACAGAGGAGCAACCCCTGTCCTGAGCCCTCCAGAGATCATCCACCAACGCGACCAATGCTGTTTCTGTGCTGTGCCCCTGCCTGAAGCCCGACTGGTACGGGTCTAGATAGATAGCTTCATCCAGGTGCCCGGGCAGTTGTCGTGCCACCACATTCTCAACAACCTTCGCCACAAAACGAAGGTTGGAGACCGGACGGTAGTTGGCTAATTCAGCCAGGTCCAGGGAAGGCTTCTTGAGGAGGGGCCTCACCACCGCCTCTTTCAAGGCAGCGGGAAAGGCACCCTCACTCAGAGAAGCACTTATAATCCCCTGGAGCCAGCCTCGTGTAACCTCCCAGGAGGCCAGTACCAACCAGGAGGGACACGGGTCCAATAAACATGTGGCGGCACTTATCCTACACAGAACCCTGTCCACATCCTCGGGAGCCACAGGATCAAACTCCTCCCAGATAGTGTTCTCAAGACCTACCCTCGTCTCCTCCCCCGGACTCACCCAGTCGGAGTCCAAGCCTTCCCGAATCCGAGCGACTTTATCATGCAGGAATTGCACAAAATCCTCTGCTTGACCCTGCAAGGGATCTTCCCGCACTCCCCCCCCCCAAAGAAGGGAGTGGGTCACCCTAAACAGAGCGGCTGGGCGGTTCTCTGCAGATGCGATAAGAGCGGAAAAATAGTTAGATTTTGCCGCTTTTATCGCCACTAGGTAGGTCTTGATATAAGTCCTCACCAGTGTCCGGTCGGAATCGGATTGACTAGTCCTCCAAATGCTCTCTAGGCGTCTTTTCCGACGCTTCCTCTCTCTCAGCTCTTTGGAGAACCAAGGAGCCAATTGAGGTCGGCATCGGGTCAGAGGCCGCAAAGGCACAACACGGTCCAAAGCCCCGGCGGCCGCACTCTCCCAGGCGGCCACCAGGTCTTCAGTCGAGTCGTGTGCCAGGGTCTCAGGAAACGGCCCAAGCTCCATCAGGAACCTTTCGGGATCCATCAGGCGCCTGGGACGGAACCATTTAATCGGCTCCGTCTCCCTGCGGCGAAGGAAGCGGCAGGAAAGTCCAAGCGAAGAAGAGAATGATCTGTCCATGACAAGGGTTTAATGTCTAAATCCCCTCTACCAAGATCATTCAACCACTGACCAGAGACGAAAATCAAGTCTGCATTACTAATGTATGCAGAAGTTAAATTGAAGTACAGATATAAATAATAAAAATGTCCTTGAATCAAGATTGACTCCTAATCCTTCCATAGATATGTTCATGTAATTTTCTAAGTAACAGTCTGGAAATTGTTTGTCAATGCCATCTGCTGAATTTTTCTAAAGACTTTCCATTTTAGCTTACAACCTTGATATTTTCTGATAGTTTCCTATCCAAGTATTTAACAAAGACTGACCTTACTTAGCTACCAAACCCAGAAAAAGTTAGCTAACTGCTACCATTTGCTGAGACACGTAAATAATAATATTCATACATAAATGTATTGAGTTATATTTACATGCATATTTATCAAGAAAACAGTAATCCTTCTAAACATAATGGGGTTTACAAATAACTTTTATAGATTGTATTTTAATATTTGAAGATTTTTTCATACTGTTCAGATATTGCATTCACTTCGCTAAACCACATGCTATAGGATAAATTTTGTTTTCTCTTTACTACATCATTTTCATAACATGTCTTTATCTAACCACCATTTGCTATGGCATTGAGT
Source organism: Pantherophis guttatus (assembly GCF_059756535.1). Classification (NCBI taxonomy): domain Eukaryota; kingdom Metazoa; phylum Chordata; class Lepidosauria; order Squamata; family Colubridae; genus Pantherophis; species Pantherophis guttatus. The sequence goes on along the minus strand of NC_142064.1, from coordinate 138,918,662 downwards.
CAAGCAAATTATGATTGCTGTTAACCTCAAACTGGATTAAAGTGGTTTTGTGGTCTACAATTTGAAATTGTTACTAAGAGTAATTTGGTCAGTTAAGATATAAGTATAGTTGGAAGAAACTAAAATACAGGAGAATACTGGTGTTTGAGAAGAGAGAGGAAAGTGAGAATTTTTAAGTATTTTAGTAAACCATTCAGATTTGCCCTTAACCAAATAAATCTTTAGCCATGCTCTGTAAGATAAGCTAACATCAATATCAGTACATTCATAGAAATGCCTTGCCATTGCCTTCTTCCAGGATTTTTTTTTTTTTCACTTTTCAGGATCGCCTACAGGACAAAGATTTCCTGGTGATCTTTCATCCAAGTACCAAGTAGACCTGACTCTGTTTACCTTTCTAAGTGAAACCTTTGTAATATAAGTAAAATCACATGAAAAATAGTATAAGTTACAGATAGTTATGACAAAGCTAGAGGCAAAATTGGCTGGAATTTGCACTATTTCAGAATTGGATAGCTCTTTGTTTCTTTCTGCCATTTCACAAAACAAGCTTGAATCTACAGCATTTTTCTTTGTTCTTTGGCCCCAGTAAAATAGAGAGGGAAGAAAATACCGCTGTGTTTGTTTATTTTGTTTAAATATTTCATGTACTTGCAAATTATTAAATATATTAATTTGTCTGCATATAGCCTTCATCATTTTTAAAAGAAGGAAACTTATTTTTGTTCTAGAGAATTGATGGTTGCCTTGGATAACTTTGCTGAATCTTTCATTTCAGATATTCAGTTGTAATCCTGTTTGGTCATTGATATTCACGCCAATGTTTGAACCTTCTCTTTTCAAGTGGAAGTTCAGTGGAAGTTATTTTGCGTGTTTGTTACAGTAGATTTTCATTATTCCTATTAAAATTCAGCTCACTTACCACAAACAGAACTGCATCTATAGACTTGATGCTTTCAATCTTTAAAAAGTCAGATGGAGCAGAAACAGTGCTAAAATAAATGTATTACTGGCCTTTGTCCAACATAGGATTTTTAATAGTGTTGGTCCTTCATTGCAATAAATGGAATATCTTTGAGTTATTCAAAAATACTTTGTTTTATAGCTCAAGTGTAAAGAAATTAAGTACCTACTTCTAATATCAGATTTCCTTCAAAACTGAATTGACAGAATAACCTTGAAATACGAATCTGCATTCTGTAGAAAGCAGCTGTGCATAAGAGAAATGGGCTTGTCTTATTCCATGGGGACATTTAAACATCAGAACTATAGCGAATAGACATTAATTATTTTGTTCTATAGGCTTCCCACAGAGAGAAAGCCTGTGGAATAAAAACATTGTTCATATAATATTGACCTAATTTTGTTCAAAATATTTTGCAAATGTCATTTGTATTACTTTAAACTGCTAATGGCTCAATTAAAACTTGAAATAATATATAGTTTCATTTCAAAGGTAATATAATTCCAATTAATCCTTCTCATAAGTAGTTTGTCACACAGAATTATTTTTCTCCTTAATTCAGCTTTATTGTGTTTGTGCTCTGACTGCAATCAAGCCAATGCCACATGCGAAACAGATGGTGCCTGTATGGTCTCAATAACAAATGTGAATGGAATGAAGCATCACACCCGGACATGTATTCCTGAAGTAAAGTTGATTCCTGCTGGAAAACCATTTTTCTGCCTTAGTTCAGAAGCTGTACGCAACACACATTGTTGCTACTTTGACTACTGTAACAAAATTGATCTTATGGTACCCAGCGGTAAGTACAATAGATTGAATATGAGAATGTTCTCTGAGTCTTTATAGGCAATTAAAGCAAGCCTGATTATTTTTATGCTGTAGTGATATCAGCCTCAATATATCCTGGTAGTTATTTAGTTATTATTTATCTATTTATTCAATTTAAATAGCTTCCCATCTCAAATTCATGACTCTGAACAACTAACAGTGTTAAAAGAATGCAAATTTAATTAAGAAGACAAAATAAAAATAGAAGCCATTGTAAAAACAAGCCATCAATCACAAGTCAACATAAGCAGTATATGGTATCAACTCCAATTTCTGATCCCTAGATTTAGTGATAAAACTAAGTCTTCAAGGGCTTACAAAACAGTTGATAGGGTCCAGAGCCATTTTAATCTCTATAGGAACTATATTCCAACAATAGGTCAATGAAAAAGAAAAAGCTCCCTTCCTGGATACTCCCAAATGGTATTCATTATTTTATATAATTATTTAAAATTTCTACACTACTCATCTCACCCAAGTGACTTGGGTGGTTTACAGCATCTTAGATAAAAAGCATAGTAAAGCGGCTGATTTTTTTTTAAGTATCAACAACAAAAACTAATTTAATTTTTTTTCCCCCATAAGAGTTTGTGTGCAATTTTCAGAAAAATGTTTTATTTTAATCCTTGAATTCTCTGGGAATATCTAACTGGCCTGAGATATTAGAACTGGATTTATGCCAATGAAGATTGAATTTTAAAAGCTGGAATTGTATTTAATGTTTAAGAGATTATTTGGAAAAGTATATTACTGCATCTGTTTATGGTATCATTTTGTACCAAAACTAATAAAAATTGGTGAAAGTAGAGCCATATGAAATAATCAGTTGAACTTCTAATTAAATGTCACTTTCCATCATATTATAAAATCACAAGCAGGTTTTTAAAAGCCTATTCATTAGCTAGGTTGCAATATTAAATTCTATGGCAATGCTATCAGTCTCTCTTTATGTGTAAAAAGTAAGAAATATTGTTGGAGAAGGGTTTGACTCCCCCTTCTGGCAGTACATTTCATTGCAGCATGCTTATTTTTAGCTAGAGGTTAAGACTGCATGAATGATTTCAGAAAAATAATCTGCTTTTAAAATATGTGGAAATCTTTAACAAAAATTACTAATATACTGTATGCTGAATAAAATATTTCACAAGATTATTCCTTAATCAGTTAGGGAAGATGAAATGGAAAATTGAAAGCAATGCTTAATACTATTTAAATAATCTTTGGAAGTATAGTGGAATCTTTTGTCTTCCGTATTGAACGCTCAAGCTGATCTAAGCTTAATTCTGTTTCCATAAACTATATTTTCAAAAAGTTTCCACTGACAAATATGTTCCTATTAGAGGTACTCAATCTTGCTTTTATTATATTTGGGTATATCTTCATATATATTAAATAAAAGCAGTAAGAAGAATTAGTTTCAGTGATGAAATAATAGTGTTAACTTTCAACAGGAATATAGGACCATGAAAGAAGATAGGTCTATTTTCTTATTTTGAGACAATGTTCTGTTTATTGGCAATATGGGGAAATGATAGGGAGAAACTTTTAAACTACTAAAAACATTATTTCACCTTATTTGGTCTTTGCTGTTTGCAGTTACTTGTTTATATATAATGCTAAACAGAAATTTCATGTTTTGAACATGAATCCTGATTTCCTGTTTTTGGTGCAACAGCAATGGGGGAATAACAGAAATATCTACTTCTACTTTTTTATGATTTTGGTGTAATGGCAAGCTTCCATTTTTAATCAGTAAAAATAAATGTTTCTTATTTCATTTTAGCTGAAGTACATGCATCCCTGAGACTCCAAGTCAGTGTCAATTCCTTTAAGTGTTTACCCTTACTTTTCAGATATATGCCTTCAAATCTATTAAATGTAGACCTATTGATTTTTTTTTAATCCTTAGATATATACTGGGTTTGAATTTGAAGCTTTTCTTTCTTGTCTTCCCTTTCCAGGACATTGGAAGGATAATGAAACTTCTTCAATCTGGGGACCTGTGGAACTGGTGGCTGTCATTGCAGGACCTGTCTTTCTTGTGTTCATCATTATGATTATACTAGTTTTTGTCTTCCATCACCATTCACGTGGATACCACAATCGTCAGCGATTGGACATGGAGGATCCATCTTGTGAGATGTGTCTATCCAAGGACAAGACTCTGCAAGATCTAGTCTATGATTTGTCTACTTCTGGCTCTGGCTCAGGTATAATGTGTCTTTAATATAAAGATATTTAGCTTTATTTTATTATAAACTTCAATATAAATATATAAATAATCTGTATTGTTAACTTAAAAATACCCATGCCTCCTAGAGTTTTTTGCACAACTTCTACCTAAATGGCTATCCAATGTTTTATTTGTACTGGAGTGTTTGCCACAAACTGTAGCTGCAAGGTATTAAAAACTAAAATTACACTTCAGAATAAATTAATTCATTTGTCCCCAAAGCATGCAGTTCATGCTTCCTTTAAATAAGCCATACAGAGCTACAGGTAACTGTATTTGAAATTAAAGGGATATAGTGTTCTATTAGTACTGAGTCTACTGAAGTTAGTGATAAGAATGCTAACAAACAAGATGAAATATTAGTAATTAATAACTTATTCTTTTACAAAACTATTAAGTTTCAATAAATGAGAAAATACAAAAGAACAAAACTTTAAGAAAGAAAATGGGAGAGTCAAGAAAAACTAAGAATACAGGAGGAAAAATATAAAAAAACACGGAAGAGAATAGCTTCTGGCTTTCTTTGATATAGCTATAAATATAAAGTATGGTAACCTTTTACTCTAAATTTCACCATAATACACTTGTACTTCCATAATTATAAACAGTTATAATCATCAGATCCCAAAATAAAAAATTTATTCCTTTCCGTTTCAAGTAAAAAATCCTAAACTGGTTTCCAAAGAGAAACAAAGCTAGATAAACTCCTCTCTTTGATCAAGGCATTCAATTTTGCCATTTCCTTCGATTCCATTAATTTCACTGTCTATTCTTCTGTTGTAAGAATTTGTAAACCCTTCCACCTCTGCAAGCAACAGTTTTGCTGTTATCTTATATAAAAACAAAGTTCTGTTTTCTTTCAGTTTGTCCATCAAACCTAAAAGGAAAATGTCTTATTTCAGTTGTATATTTATTTTAAGAATTATCTGAATTTAAGTACATAATCTGATCCCAATTTTTCTTAGCTTTCTTATAAGTCTATCAAAAATGATAAAAAGTACCTTCACTCTGATTGCATTTCCAACATATATTTATATATCTTTGACAATTTATCCAGGATTAAATACCAATGATACATTATCTTCTAGAAATTCTCTTTCAAATTATACTTCAATGTAATTTCTTTCCGTGCATATATTTATTACCAGTATTTTTTATCAATGAGAATAAAATACAAAACAGAAAAAAACAAATATCCATCAGTAACAAGAACTTGTGTACAAAAAAAAGAAAAAAGACCGAAACATCCAACATTAAACATAAAAAAAAAAAATCTTGGATTTTATTTTTCTTTTCAGCATCCAATCAATGTAATTTCAAACTTTGATTTACCTATTTCCCCCACTGATCAAGCATTATATTGTATCAAAATTGTTTTATCCATGTAATCATATAATCTTTAATCTGGTCAACTTCCATATAAATTTTTATTAAGTTTATACATCTTAGCAACAGCACGTTCATCATTAATCCAGTTCAAAGTCAGGTTTCTCATTTGCAAAATCATACTTTTTATCCAATTTAAACTTTTTTATCACTGAGCATAAGCACTGACAGGTATGAACTTCCTTTATCAATTCTTCTCTTGAATTTAATTTAGATAAATCAACCAGTTTCATGTAACTATCATTTCTGTTTTGAAAAAGCCTTCTTGAGGGACAACAATAGAGGAATTTTAGGGGAGTCATTCTTGGGTTATACCTATTTCAGACCCTCAATTTGGCATAACGGATAAGTGATTGGGGGAGGAGTGCAGTGACGAAGCAGTTAAGACACTGGGCTTGTCAACCAGAAAGCTGACAATTTGAGACCTAAGTACGCATGATGGAATTATTCACCCCAGCTCCTGTCCACCTTGCCGTTCGAAAGCATATAGACACGTAGTTAAAAGGTACCAATTTGGTGGGAAAGTAACGGTGTTCTGTGCACCTCTGCGTATAGTCATGGCAGCCACATGACCACAGAAGCATCTTCGGATAATGCTGGCTCTTAGGCTGTGAATTGGAGATGAGTACTGCCACCTAGAATCAGGCACAACTGGCAGAGAAAATCTTTTATCATTTTAATAAATATTAATATCAGTATTGTCTGAAACAAAAATAGCATCCTGAGTAAAAATTCATCTCCAATACAGGAATTATACCCAACAAGAATAGCTGTATTTGTCCCACCTCAATAAATCTTCTTTAATGTCATTCCACACTCTCCCATAGTTATTCTGAAACAGTATGCAATTCATATTAGTCAATGTAATCCCCAAATATTTAACATTCATCTTAATTTTAAAACCAGTGTTTTTCTCTTGATCTTGTACACTCATTTTTTTAATCAACATCTTTGTTTTTTATTTATTACTGCCTTTCTTATACTTTTATCAGGGTTTTCGGGAATAGCTCTAAGTCTTAAAAAATTTTCTCTCTATGTTTCAATAACATAATATTATCCAGTCTTTTATCCAGCTAAGCATCTCTAGGCCCCATTCTATTTTCCAGAAAGTCCATTTTGTCATTCACTTGTTTAACTTCACCAGTAATTTTATTCAACTTATTGTCCAGTTGTTTTTCCAGCATCTCAAATGTAGTTCCTATAGATTGTGTCATTTTTATTGTAAATTCTTCAAACATAGTCCTAAAGAATTCCAACTCACAGGTCCAAATGCTGTGATTTTTTTGAGCTAGTCAATAATAAACTGATTACTTAAGAGCCGTGGAGGTGCAGGCTAGAATGCAGTATTGCAGGCTAATTCTGTTCAGTTCTCACAGGCTCAAGATTGATTCAGCCTTCCATCCTTCTGAGGTGGGTAAAATGAGGACCCAGATTGTTGGGAGCAACATGCTGACTCTGTAAGCCACTTAGAGAGGGCTGTAAAGCACTATGAAGTGGAATATCTTAGTGCTAGTGCTACTTACAAGTTGATCTGGGCACTCTAGTCAATAGCACCATCTAGTGTCTAAAAATAAATATAAAGGGAAAGGTGTCAGAAAACTTCTTAGATTGCTTATGAGTCCATTTCAATTAGCACAGAATTAAATAGAAAAACGAAGTGTTCTCATGAAAGCCCACCACAAATTGTCCAAGTTCCAAATCCACAGGCATAGATTTGAAACAGTAAGTTTTAATCAATTTGAAAAATCCCCATGTTTCTTTAAGAGAAAAGCAACCAGTAGTACTAATGTTCAGAGACCAATATCCAGGTCCAATTTTTAAATTACACTCAAAGAAAAACTGAGACGCTTCTAAACGAAATATTTCACAATTAGTTGATGAATTGAGTAAAGAGGTAGGGCTTATATCAAGTTTGAAGGTGTGGCGTACCTGAAAAAAAAAACCAGACACTAAAACTGACATACACACCCATTCATTTCTAAAATATCTTATAATCTACTTTTTAATCTAAGAGAGGTCCCAAAGGTGCTTTTTCAAGAGGCAACTGGATTTTCTTGCTTTTCTTTGAAGATGTTTCGCTTCTCATCCAAGAAGTTTCTTTAGCTCTGATTGGATGGTAAGGAATGAAAGGATTTATACTCCTTGTAAGTCATTTGCATCCTTTCAGAGAGTCGTTGAGGCCACTTGGAGGTTTATCTGTATCTTCAGGGTCACCTGAGTAGTGCAAATGTTCCCATTTTGGGGGGGGGGAATGTCACATTGATATCTAGTATAATTATATCAGATGTGTGTGTACTTGAAGGATAATAAAATCAAGGTGAACTTACTGTTCTTGTCATTATCTTCTGCTTTGTCTCTGTTTTCATCCTTCATTCTCTGCTTTCAGGCTTACCACTGTTTGTCCAGCGTACTGTGGCTCGAACAATTGTCCTCCAGGAAATCATTGGCAAAGGTCGCTTTGGGGAAGTGTGGCGTGGCCGATGGCGTGGTGGTGATGTAGCTGTGAAAATTTTCTCATCACGGGAAGAGCGATCATGGTTTAGAGAAGCTGAAATCTATCAAACAGTCATGTTGCGCCATGAGAACATTCTGGGATTTATTGCTGCAGACAACAAAGGTATTTTTTGCTTTGATAAAATAAACAAACAAATGCTTCAATTGCCTTTGAAGCCTAATATTAAGGTATGATAGGTTCATACTTAAATCTAATTTTCCTTTTTTAATGTGTGATTTAGCATGTACTACAAAAGAGGTCACCTTGAAATTAAGACTTATCTCTTGGCATGATCTGTGAATATGCTTTGAGGTTTGTGGCTTCTTGGCTTATTCCAAGTTTTCCTCACCCATACTTACCAATCTGCAGAATATGGCAAAACAGTTTTAAAGCTAAAAAAGGCAGAAAATGCAATTATTACCTTTGCTTGTTCATATGCTTGATTCTGAACTGTTTACAGCAGTGTTTAAAACCACAACTAAATGTGATTTTGAATTCAGTTATTGTGTACTAATGATATAGCAATAGCTATTATATGCTGCTCTGAATTAAACCCAATTAATAGGCTGCATGATTATTTAGCAATAGTGATAAAGTTTGTATATCTGTTGGCTGTATTGATACAATATCATAAAATATTATAGATGCTAGGAATCTAGAAATAGTAACAGTTTTGGCAGGTAATTTTGGGGGAGAGGAGCTTGGATAGAAATAAAAATTTACATTTACTTAAGAAGTGGAGATGTAAACATTGAAGAAAAAAGGAACAATGTCAGATTTAAGAGCAAGAGGGAATACATATTGACAACACGAAGAGGTGGCTGAGGGAACACGAAACACTGGAGAATTATCAAAAATCAAAGGTGGTAATGAATTGGAAGTTCTAATGTTAAAGTTTACATACAGGAGAACAGCCAGGACAATTTTCTGTCATTACAATAGACTGAGATGATGTATAATTAAAAAATTATCTCTTGTGGATTTCATAAACAGTAGGGATTACTTTATTACCCTAACCTAAAATATTCAAGAATGTTAGCCCTTAGGTATTTAAATAAATTGAATTCCAAACATAGATTTGAGCTAAACATCTATCATGGAGGAGGAAAGAAATCAACTTTGGACCTATATCCAAAGGCCTCTTAGAGCCTCTTAAATAGAGGCTCAGTCAGAAGTGTGTAAGAAATTGGAATGATGAATTGTTAATCTCTCAGTCTACTCTCACCATCACAGAGACATCTTTATCCAGGAAAAATACAACTGCTATAATGGCTTAGACTGCAGGATGCAGTGAAAACCGGCACTTTGTTTCACTTCCTACTTTTCACATAAACTGCATGAACAGTTTTTAGCTTCTAGTAAGCAACTATTATAAGAAAAAGAAACTGGTAATTCAAGGTATGATTGACAATTTCCTGTCTAGAATATTACATTCTTCCTTGAGATGGCAACCAGTTCTTGAAGTTTAATTGATTACTTTCATAAAAGTACTTTTTTTATCAGATCTACATTTGAAATTGTGAATATTCTTGAATGTGAGACATTCTAACAAAATATGTTTGATGATAGTTTGGTGCTAGATTAGCTCTTAAGATTCGCTTCCTTTACTCTTCATTGCATTTCCATACCTGGAAACATATCCAGTCAAAAAACAGAAAACAAAATTGAGAAACTGATCTGATCTTGTGCAGTTCATGCAAATGTGTTAAGTTTATCTGGAAACACCTCTGAATATCTGCTTGGCTATCAGTTATTTACAATGTTCACTGTGTGATGAATTCAAGACTGAACAATATTAAAATAACTTGGCAATCTAATTACATTCAAGTGTATGCTGTGAGGCACAGTTAACATCTATAAAAGTATCCAGAAAAGCACATTATTCTGAAGCTCTTCAAGCTTCAATAATCTAATGCTGTATGAAATGACAACATTCCTGCACATTAGTTTTTAACTGCCTTCTAATGGAGCAAAGACTGACATACCCAAGAATCAGCTTTTCTATTTCCATCCCCTAAGCATTATTATTCTCTGCTTTTACGATAAAACAAGCTATATTTTCTGCCTTTTATAGGCACAAAAACAGTCCGCAATCACTATTCTGTGAAGAAAAGTATATAGGCCTGGATTAGTTAGCTGCATTGTACAATGACAAACTTGAACATAAAAACTGGTACAGACTGACTTCCGGCTGACTTCGCAGCGGTATCGGACATGAGGAGCAGGTCTCTGTGCTCCCACACCGACTTCTTGTTGGAGGCTCCAAAAGGGGCTAAAGCTACCCTGTAGGGGTGGTGAAGAAAAGAGGGGCACCCTGTAATTTGGGGAGAGTAGCAACTCTTCTTCTGGACTCTGGGCTTCTTCCCTCTCCCTCGATGAAGAGGCAGCCATCATGGCTGCCACGAAGCTGGGATAGTCGAGGCAACAAAGTAATGTGCAGGAGCGGTGCAGATTAACAGTGATTGGAGCTGGGGAAGAAGATTCCTTTTTATTTAGACCCTAACCTTAAAGAAAAAAAAAAGAGGAAAATCCAGGAAAAGAGACTCTTAGAACTATTTTTTAAAGCAGCAAACTACAGTTGAGAGAAAAATCCTAGACCCGAAAGAAAGGAACTAAGAGGAGAAAAGCGAAAAACCTTTTAAAACAGAAAATCTGGATTTTTAAATTAGGTAGGTGTTGTTTTGAAAAGTCATAACAACTCTGGACTACCTACTTGAATAATGGACTTTGTTCCCAAAAAATGAACTAAATTTGGATTAATTATATTTATAAGACTTGAAACAATGCTGAAACTTAAGCTGAGGGCGCCATCTACTGGTGAATGGAATATACCAGACCCCTACAAGTTTAAAAGAAACTTTTTGATGAGAGAAATAACATAGATCTGGAGGATTGTGGTGACACCTACTGTTTTATAACTAGTTACTTTATGATTACTGGAGATCCTATTAAGAGAATAAGGAAGACTTTTAAGTAAAGCAAAGTGATTTTTGACTTGTGGAAGCTTCCTGGACTACTTAAATGGAATTGATTAACAATAGTCCTTGATGTAAAGGGCTATGATTACTGAACTTTCTGAGGAGTAACATTGGACTAGAATATATTGCTTTTGGATTTGAGTAAGAGTGGGACTTATTAAATTAAGAGAAGATGCTTCATCAGGGGAAAGGAGTGAGATTTCAAGAGAAATGGAATGGATGTTTCAAAGCATTAGGAGCACTATGGAAAAGAATCATAGAGAGATAAAGTACCTAATGCAAGGCATACATGGGAAAATAGAAAATATACTACAACTGATGATGAACGAAGAACAAAGAGTCCAGGAAAGAGAGGAGATAGCAGAAAGAATGGAAGAAAAGACAGAACGGACAAATCAGCAAACAAAACCAAAAGATGGGAAGGAGATGATGATAAAGTTAATAATGACTATTGAAATAAACTAAGGGGAAAGCACTGTCAAGCCTCACAGCACGCTCGACAACGCTACTGCGCGATGACAGCATCTAAGGACATACATACATACATACATACATACATACATACATGGTGACGGTGGCACTGGGTGCAGGCGGTCGTGTGCGGGGTGAGGGGTGGCGGTATCGTGTGCAGCGGGTGTAGGGCATTTCCTAAACAACGCTACGAGAGTACGTTCCAGAACGCACTGATGAGCCACCGCGTTATGAAGAAGGGTGTGGTGGTAATCAACAGGGGCGTGGTATTAAAGGAGGTAATGAACGGGTGGGCTATATAAATGCCCATTTCCAGAGAACCATAGCGCCGATTTCGTTCGTCTTTGCGAATCACAGCGTGTATCTGGAAGCCGACGTGAATAAACCAGCGTACTGTAAAGAGCTGAACTGTGTTTACTGCGTTTTGATTGCGTCTTGCCCGGAACTACTGAGAAGCACTTTAAGAGATTTAAAAATGGAATCAGATAACTGGGAAGATACTTTTGAAAGGGAGATAGGGGTGTGGGTGGATATTCTGGAGATCTGGCAGTTAAGGAGGATAGAGATGGGAGAAATATTCAGTCTGAATGGTGAAGATACAGATGTTGATAGAGATAAAGATCCAAGACAGGAATATGGGAGGCAAGCCAAAAAACGAATAAGAATTGAAGTATTAAAATGGGCAAGAGACAATGGATAGAAATTATTATAGATTATTTTCTTCTTTTTTTCCTAATATAATGATGGCCTGATTATAAATTTATAGAGGAAGAAATAAGAATACACACCTTTGTGTATTAGAATTAGTAATAGTGACGTGATTTAGGGGGAATATTAGCAGATATAATTTTTCCCCTTCCTTTTTATATAATAGAAGTAACAATTTGATGGGAAAGACTAGAGGGTGAAAGATGGTATTACTATGTACGTTTATAACACTATTGGCATTAAAATGGAATATTGTAATATTGAATAATTACCTTAAAAAACCATGTATATAAATTCTAGGATTATATAAATTTGATTAATACAATAGTTATTATGATTATCATTATTGATGTTTGTATCAAAATGAATTATACCCAGGGGCCACACTGTTCATGTATTGATATTGATGTATATTTAAAAATAAAAATTTATTTTTAAAAAACTGGTACAGACCATCTGAGATATTCTTTATAATGTTTATTAAAATTACATAAATATACACAAAATAAATACAAACTAAGAAAAAAGGGGTAAAGTGTAAAGAAAAGGGAAAAATATAAAAAGATATTCCCTTCATCAAAACAAGTGCAATTTCAATAACTTATCACCTTTTCTGTACTACAACAAAAAATATTCCCATATCTCATTGCTTATCTATAAACAAAATTTAAAGCCTTTTCATTTAGTCCTAATCAGCAAAATCCATTGTTATGAGAAAATAACAATGTATATATTTTAACATTAATCAAATAAACCAGTTTCATATTTCTTTCCTTTTAACACAATTCTTTATCACTTTTTCTGAAAATATAACAAAAAATAGGTTGTTCCCATAATTTTATCTCTTATCTATAAATACATATTTAAAAATCAATTTGTCATTGAGTCCTGTTCAAGGAAAATCCATTAAGAGCTAAGTCAACTTTATATTCCTTCCCTTTTTTTAAAAAACATACAATCTCTACCATAATATTTTGATTATTGTGAGGATTAAACTGGAAAAGGAATAGTACAAACTTGCATTAGTATAAATCCCACAATAAATAGTTACACAGATACAGTTAAAATATAACATGTTTCTGAACTATGCTAAATAGCAGCAAGCAGTAATGAATCTGCTGTTGTTCAATGACATCTTAAAAAAAGACCATTGTTATTTTCTTGTTTAAGTATATTTTCCTTTTTTTGTATTGCCAACAGATAATGGCACTTGGACACAATTATGGTTGGTCTCTGATTACCATGAGCATGGCTCTCTGTTTGATTACCTCAACCGATATACTGTTACTATTGAAGGGATGATTAAATTGGCTCTGTCTGCTGCCAGTGGTTTGGCACATCTGCACATGGAAATTGTGGGGACTCAAGGTAAGGGGTACTAATGTACATTTGATAATGAACAGCTGGAAATTAGACAAACTTCTGTTATTATTGATAGACATTAGTTGAAAAAGAGAATAAATTATTTTGATATAAAAGAATTAGCAACAATGTCAGCAACAATGATAATTTATTAAATTTGTGTTCTGCCCAACTCTCAATGACTCCGGATGATTCAATTTTTTTTAAAAATGGCAATAAAATCAATAAAAAATGCCAAGCAAAACAGACTAGAACATGAGTGTCAAACTTGCGGTGTCAAGTTGTGACATTTATTCCCTTTCATGGAGCTGGGGTGGGCGTGGCCTGCATATGGGCCCCCAGTTTGACACCCCTGGACTAGGAGGAATGAAGGAAGCGATCTCATTCTCACTTGCTAAAGGCCTGGGTGAAGAGCCAGGTCTTCATAGCTCCTCAAAATAACAGCAGAACGGAGGCCAGCTGGCTCTCAGGGAAAAAGCATTCCAAAGAGTAGAGTTCGCTACAAAGAAGATGCACTTCCAGGGTCCCAATTGGTCATATTGTTTAATGAAAGGAACCTGCATTATGCCAACCTTGCTGGATTGAATTAGCCTATAGGTTAATATTGAGAAGATTTAGAAATCTGATATTGTTTATTTAAGAGGAAGAGATGTATAGAATATATGGGCTAGAGATTCTGTTTAATGAACTGATGTTAAGCATAGTTTCTCTTATTCAAAGTAATGAGGAATTGTACTTTAAAATAATCAGGATTAATGTGCTAAGGAAGGATATAAATGAGAATAGATAATTCTTGTTCTTCATCCTACATTTTAAATGGGGATTTAACAAGATAGAAATAGTATATATGAACTGTACTATTGTCTTAATCTAGGAGGAGTTGGCAGTAGAAGACCCATTCAACTTACATTGTTGAAGTCGGACAAAAGATCTTGCTTTCTTTCCCTTCAGGATAAATGACAATTTCTAGATCTCGGATGAACATTATCATGACTTAGCCAAGGTTTTTACATGGGACTCTTTTTTTGTTTTTTCTTGATCGAAGTGTATAAACAGAACTCATTCTCTCATCCTTTGTTAGGAAAACCTGGGATTGCACATCGTGACTTGAAATCCAAAAATATATTAGTGAAGAAGAATGGGACTTGTGCCATTGCAGACCTTGGTCTAGCTGTCCGCCATGATTCTGCTACTGATACAATTGATATTGCCCCTAATCAGAGAGTTGGAACAAAACGGTGAGTAATTATACCTGAGCTGACAGGGGTGGGTATATAAAGATACAGCTGGTAATTTTAAATGCTTCCTTTCTCTGTAGCCTGTTGGTTGCTTCATTTTTAGAATTGTATTTTCTTAGCCATTAGCTGTTAACTCTAATTAGTTTTTTCCACGTGCATCATTAGGATTGGGTATTTGTGAATCAATTAGAGCATTAAATTACTTCTGAAATTTAAAGAGTTTCCCAATAAGATACTTTACAGCATAAAATATTCTTTAACAAAATCATGTGCATTAGAAACGTAATTAACGTTTCTATAAACCTGAGCAGTTCATTAAATGGTGAATTGTAGAAGGAGAATAATAATCTTTAATGATAGCTGAACACATATTAATTAGGAAACTGCCTTTTATCTATATGAACTATATACTTAAAATTTGCATTGTGTTTTAATATGTTCTTCTTTCAAATCAGACAAATCACTTGACAAACGAGGAAGTTTTGTAGAATGATTGCTTATGTTTCTATTCCTGCTTCACCTTTCCTGCCAAGAAAACCTTTACAGTGCTGCTATCTAGCAAGACAAAATTATCATTCTTTTTAGCTTGATTTTGTTGGTAAACATTTTAAAAATATGTTAACAGAAAGTCAAATAATATAAAACATTCTAAAATATAATAGGCTTCCTCAAAGTTGTTGAATGAATTTTTGTTCTTATTCGTAATAGTAGACAATAGATGCATGATTTTCTGTATAAGTGGCATAAGTGAAGCATATGTGTCTCAAATAGTTGCCATTAATCTGATTGTTCTTTTGCTACAGTTATATGGCCCCTGAGGTTCTTGATGAAACAATAAACATGAAGCATTTTGATTCATTTAAGTGTGCAGATATCTATGCCCTTGGCCTGGTTTACTGGGAAATTGCGCGCAGGTGCAACTCAGGAGGTAATAGATCTCTCTCTCTCTCTCTCTCCCTCCCTCCCTCTCTGTCTCCCCCTCCCTCCCATAAAAGTTAAAGAGTTTTCTATTGGCTTCAGATTTTCCAATTCAATACATTTTAATGCAAAGCAAATAAAGTTGCTGACTCAAAATCTGACTTTCTTTCCACTCATTTAGCATTGTAGTAGGACTTTTCTTTAATATGTTCAAATGATAGTCATTGGTTCAGACCACAAAGCTACAGTTCAGGATTAACATTAAATGGTATTTTCTTGTTCTCTTTGGTATATTAATTAACAGAGGTGGTATGTCATAAAATATTAAAAAAAACATTCCTCCTTAATCTGAATGACTGCAGAATGTGTTCCAAAGTAAGGTAATTTTTTTTACTATATTTTTATTAACCAGTTATCAGGATTACAATTCATTTTTGTCATCAATTGAAAAACAATATTGTTTATTAAATGGAAATAAGCAGGAAGCAGAAAATAATCATAGTTACAGTCTATGCTTATTAAAAGTATTATTTAAATTTACATAAATGGAAAAGAGGAAGGACAAAAGATAAGTAAGAAACATAAATTTTCCAGACTCAAAATTTTCCACTTCTGGAAAGTCTGCTAAAAGTGCATTGTATCTGCATATTACTGTTTCAACATCTCAATAAAACTACATATGGCAAAGTTTTTAAATGTCTATGCATGTATTGGTCAGATCTCATTAAAATAAGTTAAATTTAAATTTATAACATGAAATAGTATAATTGAAATGCTTACCCAGACTGTAGATATTTAAATGAATATGCTAATTGGAATTATACTCATTTGTATAAGAAAAACTCACATTTAATGCTATATAGCAAAAAAAGAACACATTCAAAGTTAAATTAGACAAAAAGAAGGTCCATGACAAAGAAGACAAGCCTTATAGAGTTTAAAAAATGAATTGGATGTAATGAAGAAAGATTTTGCAGTCAGACAGCTTCTAAATCAAATAAATTGAACTGAATTAGGCAACAAAAGACAACTTAAATATAATGAATCAAAAAGTACTCTTTTCCATGGTTGAGTTTTTAAATTGCCACACTTTAAAATAAGATAAAATAATTATTCTGCCACAGACTAATAACACAACTCTTTAATCTCGGGGATAAAACTAATAATTTTGATTAAAAAGAAAGGATTAAAATATAATTGAAATGTTAAAAAGCTAACTCAGATAACAGTGTTATTAGTACTCTGTAAAAAAGTATTGAAATCAGAATTTTGAAATAACAAAGGAAGTAGTTGTAGGAATAATCTTGCTAGAGCAAGTTCCTGTTTTTAAAAACTGTCTTTTTATATTATACAAATTAGGTATTTTTTAAAAACATCCGTAGATAAGAAATAGTAAATTTAAGAGCATTTTTAAAAATCTTGTTTGTTTACTTTTTATGCCATTCCAATCACCAATGTAATTCTAAGTGGTGTATATAATAAAATAGGCAATTAATCTCTCATTGAAGATTTTTGTGCAAGATACAACTGTGTAGTAGTTGTTAAGTATATGTCTTCTTTATTCAGGAAAATCACTGGTTCCCAAATACAGAAGGTGAAATGAACATAAACATGTTTTGAATTTGTGTTTAAAAGGAGGGAAAGAGATTTTGGTCATTGTTATCATGATATGTAATATTGGAAAATCGTTTGGAAAAAGTGATGAAATAGTTTGGAAAAAGCTGTGGTAAAATCTAAAATGATTCTAATAATTTCATTGCAAGAAATCTAAGAAAAATAGTTTCATATGGATTGGATAGTATATTCTGTATATTGGGCAAGCCCTTAATTACCAAAACTGAAAGATTAATATATTACTTCTAGGTTTAACTTGGCCATTATTTATAATCTCCTTAGGAGAAAAAATATTTGTAATGCACTGTTAGAGTTAAGAATACAATAGTGGATAATAATTTTCTTGTTTTTTCTAGGATCATCAAGAGTATTTTTCATGTAATATTTGCTGAATATATATAACTCCTTTTTTCTTATTTTCTATATTGTTTTCTATTTTGTTAATAAAAATATTAAAGAAGCAGGCTACAGACTTTTCCTGCGCACATATTGTTGTTATATAATTATCATTTATTATTATTGAAAACCAATTTGCACACAATATCAGATATCAGCTTCACTGCTAAGTTCCATGTTGTATGATACTTCCTGCTCCTTTTGCAGGCTGTTCATCCTATATCATTAATGCTATTGTGCCTATGTAAAAGATACTTTCATAAGAAATAATAGCTTGTTTCTCTTTTTTCCTTTTAGGTATTCATGAAGAATATCAGCTCCCATACTATGACCTTGTGCCCTCTGACCCGTCCATTGAAGAAATGCGAAAAGTGGTATGTGAACAGAAACTACGACCGAACATTCCCAACTGGTGGCAGAGTTATGAGGTACAGTTGATCTTGAAAACTAAAAAGCATGCCATAAAGCATAATTCTTAATATAGTATTTGTCATATTAGCTAGACGGGCAAGGAAAGCTTCAGCAAACTGTTGGCATGAAATCTTGGTAGCAATTGGATAAAGAACCCCAGTTATCAACTCATCCTCTCTTTTTAATATTTTGTACTGAAGAATTTTATTCTGGCTTATTGAATAAGGTCTGTGCAATCTATAGGTTAATACACACATACAAAAAAGAATTTTCTATGAAATATATTAGAATTCTGGCTTTGATTGTAATTCTACGCAGTCAGTTAAAACTGGACTAGGTCAGTGATGCCTAATGTTTTACGTCACCGCGTGCCAGCCTGCGTGCCGGAAATGGCACGGAAAACCATCCCACCTGGACCATGTGGCCCCGCTGGCCTTGGCGTGCGCAGGAGCTCCGATACCTGAAAAAGCGGCAGTCCATCGCGCATGCACAAGCCGGCTCCTGAACGTCCAGTTTCTGGCATGGACATGCACCAGACGAACAGCTGGCCATCACGCTTGTGCGCAATGTGAACCCGGACATTCAGGTGCCGGCTTGCGCATGCATGACGGAACACTGCTCTTCCGGGTTTTGCCACACGTGTGATGGTGCGTGTGTGTGCACAGGAATGCGGAAGAGGAGTCAGTGAGGCCTTACATTCCTCGCGGGATGGTCCTGGGTGCCATTTCTGGCACACGTTCCCATAGGTTTACCAACACGGGACTAGGTTATACATTGCACTAAGCTAAGATTTGCATAATTGTGGCACTTTGAATAACACACATTATATTCACACATCACACATTTCAAGCCAAATCAAGCAGGACCACATTATAGCCAAACATGGTATTTAAACACAACCATTTTTTCAAATTTTCTTTACTTGTTTGAAGAAAGATAAAAATGAATAGTTTATATGCAAAAGACAAAACTCAAGTGGAGATTTCGGCTTCAAAGTATTAAAAAGTTGGATTGGCTCTGCCTTGGTTTTCATATAATACAAAGCAAAAAAACCTCCAAATTATAGCATAGTGATTGATTAGTATGGAATATTTAACAAACCATAGTTTTTAAAAACAACTTGAGTTCTGTGGAAATGCAGTTAGTGACAAAGAATTGTCTTTTTCATGATTGTGAAAGACAAATCTTTGCTTCTTTTAGGAGGCAATTGGCAAAAACTGAATTTTATTTTGACTAGATTTTTTTTAAAAAATCCTAATAAGAAAATATGATGCCACTGCAGTTTTAAATGCATACTAATAAAAAAGAATAAGCACAAAGCAGCATCACAAGCATAAAAGCAGCCTATTCTTCATGGATTTAAAAAAAATGGATTCGATCTGTTGAAAAGAGATTTCTCCTGATGCCATTCTCCCCATGTTTCCAGGCTTTGCGAATTATGGGAAAAATGATGCGAGAGTGCTGGTATGCCAATGGAGCAGCACGGCTAACAGCTTTACGCATCAAGAAAAC
This sequence comes from Pantherophis guttatus, assembly GCF_059756535.1. Lineage (NCBI taxonomy): Eukaryota > Metazoa > Chordata > Lepidosauria > Squamata > Colubridae > Pantherophis > Pantherophis guttatus. Next base: position 138,899,146 of record NC_142064.1, on the reverse strand, counting down.
TCTTTCTCAACTCAGTATCCAGGAAGATGTGAAAATTTAGACTGCAAGCACCATCTTGAGGAAAGTGCACAAAAAGCTGCCATGCGAGAATTGATGTGGTGAAGAAGGCCTACCTCGTCTTTGTATTCAGCCTGCTGCTATCAACTGAACAGCTTGGCCTGCAGGTGGCCAGGTGAGGAGGATCGACATTAGAGACTTCACTCATTTCCTCATTCAAGAGTGAAACGCATCTTTTTTGAATTTCCTCTCGAGAGCGTTCTGAGGGGCTTGTATAGGAGAATGTCAGTCACAATATAACCTTGTTTCTCTTATGGAAATCCCTGTAAATTTGAGTTATGTGCTGATTAGGGAAAGCCTTATGGCTTGGGAGAAGATGATACTTTCTTGTGGATTAAAAAGTGTGGCAAGGGGAAGGTTTTGAGGACTGACATGTACACACAGGCACCTTGTGTGCACTTTGTCTGGCCAGATAGTGGCCCTTTTCTAGCTCAGTAGATCCTAAGCCAGAACTACAGCGTGTGCATGTGCAAAGGTGTGCATCCCTTTGCCCTGTAGGTGTGTATTGTGTCTGCTTGTGCTCCTGTGCATGTTGAAAATGTAGAGTGTCCTTTTGTGAAGTGCAGGTGCTAATTCCCTATTTCTCACTAGCTGATAATTAGCTGTCTTCTCACTAGGAAGGAGTAGGGTTCTGCCCTGGTAAATAGTAGACTTTTGGGGGGCACCGTACAAATGGTTTCACTGCCATTCTACCCCTCTCTTTTTTTAAAGCAGGGAAAATACTTTGATTGTGCGTGTTTGTTTTTTAGTTTAAAATTCTCCCATAATGGGTAGCAATGATTACCTAGCAAGCAGAAAGAATTGTGGAAGAATTGGGTATCTGCTGAAATTGGTGCTTTCCTAGTTAAAGAAAGACAAACAAAATTGACCATATAGGATCATTGCCCTTTCATTTCTCAAGGTACCTTTGGCAGAACAACTCTGGTGTTTTACATTTCTCTGCCGAATGAAATGGCTATGGAGAAATATGCACTCAGAGACTTCCTAGCAACATTTGTCCTTTCAAGGAACAATGACTGCAAAATAAAGCGTGTGTGTGTGTGTGTGTGTACGTACGTTTATGTGTATATAGATAGATAAATATAATATGATCTCCCTTATTCTGGAAGCTACTTTGTGTCACTTGGGCGTGGGGTGGGGTGGGGTAGGGAAGGATTGGGAATGGATTAACTGCATGCATTTTGTTTGAATTAAATGATCAGGGCATAGTAGAACTGATTAGGCTGTCACATCTTTTTGTGGGGGGGGCGGGGGGGGACAGCCTGAGATTGTATTGTGATGCAAATAATGCATTAGAAACTCCATTATGTGTAGGTTGGGTGTTTGAGAGAAACTCCTGAAGCCATAACTTTTAACTGGAGTGGTTTGATTAATTTTTTTAATTCTTATTTTAATGGAGGGGCTGGATTTTAACTTTTTTTACTATTGTTTATAAAATAGATAATTACCTCTCATTTGTTTATAAAGAAATCACTGCAAAAAAGAGAAAAAAACTGAGAAATGCACACAGCTCAATTTTACACTGGAACTGTTTCTATATAAACCATGAGCCCTTGACTACTAAGAGGAGGAGTTATCCCTTCTTGGACAGGGGATTTTATAAGAATATAAAGCATTCTGTATTTGTTGTTTGTCAGAATAGGCATGTGTTCGTCTTTCCTTCTCTCTCCCTTAACCTTTATTGTGTCTTTGATTGTATTATATACATTGCAGAGTTGCATTGTGTATTGGAGTCAATTTGACATCTTCATTTAGGTCTGTAACAAGTTGTAGCTTCCTTTAATGCTGTGTTTTGAAAATCTCAGGCGCTTTTGTTTGTAGGCATTTGTGGGATTTGTGCTTCTGATTGTAAAACTTGCCTTTTTCTATTATTTTGGTCTGATCATTTCTGAGCCAGAGACCACCACAAATCTCTAGCAAAGGGACACCATTTACTAAAATCTTCCTTGCATTTCTGATCTAAAGTAAAAGGCACCTTGAAATTTATGTTAATCATATATTTTCATAAATAAGAAATGGCATCTATGATTGCTGGAGTTGGAATTGAGAACAATGTATGACGAAGATTTACACTTGGAGCTCAGGTAATGGAAATGTTCATGTGTATAATTTACTGTCAAATCCACCTCCAATTAAAAAGAGCCATTTGATTTTCATAGATAAGTTGAAGATTTTAAGTGATAGACATGAAATTAACTTCAGGATAAAAAGTGTGTACTTCCCTTAAACATATTTTGTTTCAAAGTATTCCTTAGCGATAAATAATTTTGCCAAAATGTGTGTACTATTTGTATTGCATACTTCTTGATATTTACTCCTAGATCTACGGTTTAGAGGCAGATAAACCTGTTTTGTATATTCAATTTAAATTGGAGTAGAATTCCCCCAATTATGCCTTATGGTAATTTGCTATAAATATTACATCAGTTGCTTCCTTCTCAGAATAAAGCAGTTCTAGTTCTGCATGAAAGGCTATTTATTTAATAGAGCTTGTAATCTGCTCAAATCCCATAAGAAACTGGATTGTATAACATCAAAACAAAAAATCACAACCTATAACAATAGTCAAATTCAAATACTTATCAATAACAAAAAATAACTAGAGAGAGCAGAAATAAAAAGATAAGACAGTCATCCAAGATCAAAAGTGCACTGAAATAAAATAGCTTTAATCTGTTTACATTAGGTGGGGACTGCATGTACTTTTGCGGGGAGAATATTCCCCGAGTTGGAGGATATTGTAAACTTCACAAAGGGAGTCAATTTTCACAGATCCTTTCTTGATGACTAAACCAGTGAACACTGTTATAATATTGCCTGTATGTGTCCCACCATGTGCCATTTAGGGCTCTGTTGGCTAATGGCCAGCACTTTGAATTGGCCCAGAAGTTTACCACCTACCTATGCAGGATCTTTAACATAGGTGTAATTCTGGCTAGATGGGGCTGTCTTGCCAATAATCTTACTGCCACATTTTGTATCAGGTACAGCTTCCAGATTGTCTTCAAAGGCAGCTCATTGTAATACACATTGCAGTAGTCAAGTAGTAGTCAAAGTCTGAGTTATTGAAGACAAGGCATCCTGTTCTATATAGGATTGTAAATAGTTCAAAGCCACCCGACCACAGTTTCCACCAGTTATTTAGGTAGGAATTGTGAATCCATGCAGATCCCAAATTGACAACCACATCCTTCAGGGGGAGATAATGCAGTCCAGAGTGGTCTACTGACCATTATCAACCCTGCCTTGCAGAATTTGATGTTATCTTGCTCCATCCAAACCTCATCGATGCTGGTTCAAAATGTCCGTAGGATTGTGAAGTATAATTGAGCATTGTTTTAGAGTTCATCTGTGGACACAGAGGTGGTTCTGCAGTCCCAGTCTAGCACACAGTGGGAGCAATGGAAGTCCATTGTTGTAGTAAGCGTGGGTGTTATTCTCTGCTGCTGCCCAGGTTTTTTTTTTTTTTCCAGTTTTTGATGGCGCCTTATTTTCAAAGCTGGTGAAGACTTCATAGCACAGGGCTTGCCAGCATGTTCTGTCATTAATTGTGGCTTCTAGTTCCCATGGTTGGGTGTCACAGTGGCATAGGGTTTCATTCACATGTAGAGCTTGCATGGTCAACCTTGAAGTCTCTTCTCAAGCTCTAGTAGAGCAACTGGCAAGGCATACAGCAGTCATCCATGCTGAGGACATATCCCACCCATCTCCAACCACTCATAATTAGGGACTCAGTGCTGGTGGACTCCGCATAATCCAGGACCTCCAGATTGGAGACTGTGTTGCCAAAGAATGCAAAGGGTTGATTGGAGATGTGAAATTTCTCCAGTTTGATGTATCTTTGATGCAGAGTCCAGGACTCACATTTATATAAGAGGAACAGGCTAAACACAGCTCTCTAGACTTTTTGCTTCATGGAGATATGGATGCTGTATTGATTGAGCACTTTAGTACACAGCCGTCCCAGTGCTTGACTATCCATGCTGATCCTGGAGTCGATTTCTTTCTCCAAAAAACCATCACTTAAGATGATGCTTCCAAAGTATTTGAAGCTATTTATCAGCTTAACTTGAGCCAGTAAATTGCCTGTTCCACCAGTTTCATATAGATTTTAAACAACACGGAGCCCTGAGGGATCCCACACTAAAGCTTCATGGATTTAGGTGCATCTCCCACAAGTCATTGACTGACCACACTCTCAGGTAGGAGCAGAACTACTGTAAAATGGTGCCTCAAACTCCCTGTAAGGACCCCATGGTATTCTTGATGGCATTTGTACACTGCTTAGTTCTGATAAAACCAAGAGGGGCTTTGTCCCCTCACCCCATCTGCATCTGAAGGAAGTTTATCTATCAGGAAAGCCAGTGCCATTTTTGTCACAGGTCTGGATCCTGACTGAACAAGGTCCAGATAATCTGCTTCCTCTAGGATCTTCTCTAGCTAATTATCTACTACTTTGCAACACCCGTTCCTAAGAAGGGTAGACTACATATAGGGCAAACTTTTATCAAGCACAGCTGAACCCAGGTTTTTCTTTTTCAGTTACTCCCTTCAAAGCAGGCAGCATCAGCTTCTCTCTCAAAGAATCATAAATAACCTCCCAGATCCGGCTGATCACACCCTAGCCAGCCACCCAAAGGAATACAACATAATGGTGGGTGATCAGACTACAGAGGATTCTGTCTGCTTCCTTGGATTCCACCAGCTCAAAATAATCCAGATCATATCTGGTGGCATCCCAGGCCCCACAATAAGCTCTGCCTTCCTGGCATCCAATCCAGAGAGGACAAGAACCATTTTATTCATAAAGAAGCCCTCAAATTAATCCAGCAAAACTGGACTCTTGAGATTTATTTATTTATTTTGCATTATCATGACAAAGTAAAAATGACCAAAGAATTGCTTTTCCTAAATGGAAAACAGGAACATTTGCCTGATTTCAGACTGTAGGCATCTTCAAAAAAGGGCCCTCAAATTGCACCATTTTAATAAAGCAGAGTTGGGTGGTGTTTTAAGACATTTCTTTGATGTGTCTATATCACTCCAGTGACGTGGTAGTTAGCTACTGCAGTTGGCATCTTTGACTAAGAGGAGCAAATATTCTGTTTAATGTGATAACAATAGCATTAATGTTTCTAACCATTCCTTCATAGTTACTTAAAAGTAAAACTAGTAGGAGATTCCATTACAAATTAAACCAGTAACTGTCATGGTACTTCGAGGTTTTTTTCATGAAATTTAATCCAGTGGCCAAATAACCCAGCTATGGGGTTACAAATAGCAGGATAGAATCCCCATGTTAAATTCCATTTGGGGAACATCAGCCAACTTTATTAAAACAAACACTAAAGAGTCTTGATATGAAATTTCCCAAGAGAAAATTGCATTTGCAATGCCCTTAATCTTTTCCAAAATTTGTATGGTATGACTTACAGTTGGGGGTCACACCGGCTTCAGAATAGATCATTCTTGGTACTATTGTCTCTTCTGTCTTTCTTGTCCCAAAAAATTATTCCTTCTTGACTTTTATATTTGTTTCAGGTTTTATATGTTTTACTAGAGAAAGACTGTAAAATAGCCACTTAGACACTTTATCTCCTCAGTATGCAAATGTAAATAGATGTAATATAGGAAAGAAATCTTTTGTTTTAATATAAGAATGAGGCTGTCAAATTTTTGGTTGTACATTATTAAAAGTTTGTTTTTATTCACATAAACTCTTATGACTTTTTATGTTTCAGTTCTGACTTATCTATACTGTACTTTACACGCTTGAATTTTAATATTGGCTAAGAGAATGGAAAGAAAAATACATAAAGATAACTCAAAGATATAACTGAGCTACATGAAGCTATGTTTCTAATAATTGTATAAAAGATTACTATAGGAAAAAATTACGTTGTCGATACTATTTGGAACTGTGCTATGAGAATAAAGCAAATGTTAGGGCTTGAATTGGATCAATTTCAGAATACAGGTAATCCTCATTTTATGACCACAATTGAGGCAAAAATTTCCCTTGCTAAGCAAAGCAAATGAATCCGGCCAGATTCTATGACTTTTTTGCCACGATTGTTAAACAGATCACTGCAATTGTTGAATCGTGATCATTAAACGAATTGGCTCCCACTATTGACCTTGCTTGTTGGAAGCTGGCTGGGAAGGTTGCAAATGGCGATCACATGACTGGGGGATGTTGGAATTGTCATAAGTACATGCCGGTTGCCAAGCACCCAAATTTTAATTATGTGACTATTGGGATGTTGTGATGGTTGTAAGTATGAGGACTGGTTGTAAGTCACTTTTTTCACTTTCACAACTATCACTTTCACTTTTTGTAACTTCAAACCATCTCTAAGTGAATAGTTGTAAATTCAGGGCTACCTGAATACTTTAATGGAGTTCTTGCACTTCAGGATTATTCATCTGTGAAAGAACTTCTAGGGAAGTTCTGACTTTGCCCAAAGAACCAGAAATGTGAAAGAGTTAAAAGTTCAAGGTACCTGGCTTTCTTCTTTTTGTTTTGGTGCAACACATTCATCCTGTATAATTGCTTGGTAACAAGTGTCATTCATCTTAGTAGAATTTACTTGCATGTAAAGCATGGGTAGAATTTCAGTGTTAATGAAGTTCTGCTTAATGGATTATCTCACAAATTTGGGATTTTATTTTCTGAGTTATGCTTTAATCTTGCCCTAAAAAAACATGTTGCCAGGACATGACGGTTGTGCCCTGTACAGCTGTGGGATTGGCCAACTACTAGTGCCCTCTGCTTTCCCCCTGGAGTGCCAGAAGGATGCTGAACAATCGTCATGGGTTAATCTACTGTACATTATTTTTTAAAACATTCTTTTGAGGATTTTTGATTTACTCTTTATCCATTTAAGAGATTAAAAAATGGAGAAAGATGGTTAGATATTGATCTACAGATTTTGAATCTATGTCAGGTCCAACAATCTGGAAAAGAATTCCCAGTAAAAACATTCTAGAATGTACTTAAAACAGCTCATAAAGGGAATAATAGCCTTAGAATGAGAAAATTATCACATCTGAATCAACAACCAAGCAAGGACAAGCAAATACTATATAGCAGGACTGAACAGTTTTATATTCTCAAAAATATTCTGCACTCATCTGGAAGAGGATGATAGGAGTAGCATACAAAAAAACCTCATGACTGAAATGGACCTTTATTTTTTGCCAGTGTTGTAACAATGTCACCTTAAAAATGGGTGCAACAATTACACGTAGGTTAGGGAATATTTGTGAATTGATTATTATTGTTGCTTGTACTCTTCCTCTGATATGTTTTTATCAACTCCTCTGTAATAAATCCTTCAACTTTTAAATGGTATAAATGTGGGATTGGATCAATTTGTCAGCTTCAAGGTTAATTCCATGTAATTACACTTTGACCCAGGCAGACTAGTAAGGGATAGGGGAAACTAAAGCTTACTCTAGGGCAGTGTTTCTCAGCCATGGCAACTGGAAGATGTAGCTGTAGCTGAGGAATTCTGAGACTTAGAAGTCCTCAAATCTTCCAGCTACCATGGTTGAGAAACACTGCTGTAGGGAGATAGGCGTATTGGGCATCTAATTTTGTACCATATGAATGAGGAGCTTTGTGCCTTCTTATTCTGTTCAGAGATGTATGGAAAAAAATGGAATAATCAAGTCTGCTACAGTCCCTAACATACATCACAAGCTTTCTCTAAAACAAGTCTACACTTTCACTACTGGTGCCTTCAGATGCAAATTCTAAGAATTGCTAATAAAAAGATATTGAAATATGGAATTTACCCCCTTTCTGGTAGCTTTTTTTTCCTCCCAGCAACAAGAAGAAGAAGAAAGCACAGAATAATACTGGGAACTGCATGATAACACCCTCATCAGAAGCCATACAACATGTAGAGAGCAGCAATTATAGTTGCATATTTGGTTGATATTTTAACAAATAGATTGAAGTGTGACCAGTTGACCACAATTTTTGTAGAACCTCCAGTACGACAAGTATGCTTCTGAGTTGATGGATGTGTTAACCTATAACTCTGAGGCTAGGATAAATTACGAGTAAATCAGAGTTGATCTGGCAGATAAGCATATAAATGAGGTGTGTTTTCCAATTTTTGGCTTGTTTTCCTCAATTATCTGTTGATGCCAGAAACAAAAGTTGTAGCTCTGGACTCAAAACAGGATTATGATAAGTCAGTTGTTCTAACCATGACCTTGTTCTAATTTCCAGATATGACTTGCTGCAAAAACAATTCATGGTTTATTTCTTAAGCTGGTTTCAGACATCGTACTAAACCAAAAATAAACCATGTTATTTCTTAAAGTTATGTATGAATTAATCTGCTATAGGTGTTAAATAACAACGGACTATAAAATGTTACAATATAGATCACATGGAAATCAGTCTCATGATTTTCATGTGATCTATATTGTAACCCTTTATAACCCTCTGAATATGATTTGGACATAGAACATATAAAATATGGAATAAGGTAAAGTTGCAGGATTAGGCAAATAGTCTCAGAGAAATTATAGGATTTAAAATTCAAGTAAATTTAAATTACTTTGAGAATGAAGACATTTCTGAACATAAATGTTTTAAAGCTACTGTATATATATTAACTTCTGAATGGATTTCAATCCCTAAACTATAAAAATTAATGTTATCTGGGTTTCCAAAATGAATTCTGAAGAACTATTTTATTATGGCTGTGCACAATCCTGATGAAGATGTTTATAAGACATCACTCTGCCCTTTTATTTCTCTTCCCTATATAATATTTGTAAAACAATCAACAGTAGTAGACAGAAGTGGAACATAAGGTGAAAAGGTTCCATAGACTTTCTTACCCATCAAATCCCCATTTTTACTTCATTTTAGTTTCATTACAGAAACATTATCAGGCACAGTATCAGAAGCCAAATGGAGAACTAAATATTTCTAAAGACTTTCTGCAAATGGATTTTGAGATTGCCAGTCACCCGCATACCCTCAACTTCCCAGCAGCAGCCATCTACCTGTCTGCCAGCCTACTTGTGAGCCACCTGGGTCTTGCTGGCTTCCCTGTTGACTTTGTTTATTGGAAACTGGCAGGAAGTTACAAGGTGGGCTTCACTTAATGATCTTCAGTCCTCATTTCAGACCAACAACTAAGAGCGCCAGAATTACTGTTGCTAAGTAATGCAGTAATGTGATATCCTAAGGTGCATCGCTAAACAATGGAAATTCTTCTTCCAATTTCCATTGTTAAGCAAGGGCTACTGGTAGATGCATAACCGACAAACAATGTGGTTTTTCTTTTTCAGATAATTTCTTTGAGAATGGATGCTTTTCCATTGTACTGATCAGTTCCTCCAGCTATTGTAAATCTTGGCACAGATAATGATTTGGATTCCTTGTACTCAATCTATGTACAGTATTTGAATTATTGAAGTGAGAACTGTTATTCAAAAAGCTCTTGGATTAAATTAATTAATTTTAAGTCCATCTTGGGCTCACCAAAAAGGTTTTCTAGCCATCAAGCTTTTGCATCGTATTAATACACATGACCTTGCACTAGGAATCTATTGCCTCACTTCTGCGTAAGAGGACAAGCAAGGAGATCCCTCTGACTATTTTTGAAAGGACAGATGTTCCAAACAACAACCCAAAATGAGAAATCCATGTATTGCGCACGTCAGTCCTAAGAGGAGTTCCAAAATACAAAATATTCGTCTCTCGAGTGATCTTTCCACAGCTGCTACACTCTTGGGTTTGTCTTACTTCCCATTTGGTTGCTGTTGACTTCTTCATTCCTTTCTGAAAATTAAGATCAGCTGTGGAGACCTAGCCCAGAACTTGTTCCATCTAAATAATTGCTGGCCATGCCTCATAATACAACAAAGCTCAGCTATCCACATTGTAATAATAGGCTAGGAAAAAATAAACTCCTGCTTATAATTTTATCCTTTCTGCTGTGCATACATAATAATATGATACTTTGTTTTTTGTTTTTTATTATTTTTTTGTTTGTAAATTGTATGGAAAGCAAACCAGTTCTTCCTTTTTTGTTAATACAATGATTTTTTTCTTTCTAATATTTTCCCACAAATGCAGGATGTCATAAGCCAAAATTCAGATTTAGATTCTAACTCTAATTCTGACAACGTTCCAACTCTGTGTATTGTTAGCCTCAGGAATCTTCAAACCATGATTCATCTGAGGAGGCTGATCAATCAGGCATCTCCTGGTCAGCTAGAGCAGTCAAATATCGAGACCTCAAACCTCAGGTCTCAATGCATTCAATGGCAAGCACAGCAGCTCCATTCACTGAGTTTTCTCGCTAGACAAAGGGCGAATTCTCAAAAATTGTAGAATAATAATTTTAACGAAGGCAAATCTATATGTCCCAGGCTAGAGAGAAATTCCCTGAAGATGGGCTCCATCATGAGTCCGAAAGCTCGGGAGACAAAACCTCTGGTCCCGGTGTACTGACTTTGATTGGATCCTACAATAATTTTCATTATTAAAATCAAATGTGCAGGTTTCATTGGATTAAAAAAAATAAAACTATATTGTCAAGCTCTATATTCATTAGCATCGAGATAAGTTACCAATTTTAAAAAGGACACTGACCTCATCTTCCCTATTGCAATACTGAGAGAAGATTGTACATGCTTTAAGGCAAGGGTGTCGTCACGGCTTCATCAGGTGACATATTGCAACTTTTTTCCCCTTCGCTAAACCGGCCGTGGGCGTGGCCAGTGTGTGACACATCTGGCCCACGTGCCGCATGTTTGACAGCCCTGCTTTAAGGCATTTGTCCATGTTTTAATGTTTGGAACGGGTGATTGAATCAGCAGGAACCAGTCAGAAGAAGAGGAGTCAGAAATCCCAAGGAGTCAGCAATGGATCAGCCTCTTGGGGGTGGATCTAACCAGAATTCCAGCACTATCAGCCTCAGAGCCAACAAGGAAGTCTTGGGTATGGAAAAGAAATCATGGGAAAGAAAGTTGTTTCTGCTGCTTTAGATTTATTAAGGCTGGATCACACCTGTAACTTCTCGGAGCAAGCTGTAGTAACTTGATGAATTTAAGATACTTTGAAACAAACTGTCATACGTAAAAACAGCTCCAAAGTGATTCAGTTTTAGGGGAGGGGGAGCTGGTTTGCGTCAATCCTGCCTGTAGGCATCAATTTTTTATTTTAATACTGAACTTCTCAATCATTTCTATCTCACTCATCGTTTAAATGCTTTGTTTCGCACACTGGTATGATATCTTGTAGCATAAAGCAATCAGAACAACAACAATGGAACACTTGAAAGATGTGTAAACTCACCAGTGGAAATCCAAAAACATTACTCAGCATAGGCACATTTGCCATTTCATCATTTCCAACTTCTTTGTGAGATTACAGATTGATAGATTAGAGAGAGGGTGGGAGAGGGAGAAATATATACAGTCACACACACACACACACACACACACACACACACACACACACACACACACACAGAGATTTAGGATGGAGGAGAGCAAGAAACCAACACCCTGCATTTCATTTTCTTTATCATATACACTTCCCAATCACAGTAAGATTTTCAATATTCTAGCCTTCCATTGCCGGGGAATGATAGGAACTGCAGTCCGTGGGGACACTAGGCTGGGAAAGACTGATCTGATCTCTTAATGCTATATGGTCAGTCTAAATGCTTATACAGGTAGTCCTCAAGTTATGACCATAATTGGGCCCAGAATCTTGATCATTTAGTGAAGCAGTTGTTCAGCAAGACACCCATGTGACTGCTCAACAATTTCAGTCTCAGCTGCCCCAGCTGTGGCTATTAAGCAACCAGTAAAAAACCTACCTGTCTGCCAAAGGAGAGCAAGCAATTCCATTCTATCCACGGAATTGGGCTATAGAGAAATGAAGTTTGGACCCCAAAGATTTCTACAGCCTGAGAAAGGATTCCCTAAGCACAGGGGGGGGGGGGTTGTTCTTCAGCAGCTTGCAACTTTTTCTGCTGGTTTCCCCATTGACTTTCTGGGGAAGCCAGCAGAGAAAATTGCAAATGATGATCACATGGCACTTTCCAACCAGTTGTTAAGTATGCACAGGTTCCCAAGCTTCCAGATCACAACCACATCACTGCAGAGGTGGAGGGAACAGCATGATGTTTTAGAATGGCCAGAAGTGTTTTACTTTCTGAAACTTCATATTTTTGAACAGTCATTAAATAGCCAGTTGTAAATCGGGTACAATGTAATTGTAATAATCGACTTTTAACCCTAGCGCTATCTATACATAAAGGACTGAAAAAGCAGCCTTTTAAATTCTGAGAGATGCTGCAATCTTTCAGTTCAAACAGCACCTTTTCTTTAGTTTTTCCTTGGATTGAAAGTTTGTGATGCTCCTTAAGACTCCTTTGCATGTTACACAATTCAGCCACGTTTGCAAACAACTACACAGACATGCAAGTAAGGTTGCAACAATCAGAACACTTGCAAGAATCTGTGCAATGGCTCATCTTTTGCACTTATCCTTTCTTCACTGTGAGATTTAAGAAAGTGAGATCCATGATGTCCCCCCAGATGTCATCTAATTATCCATCTCTAAAAACCCAGGTGGAATAGCACATTTATTTTCGAGGATTGCAGCCTGAGGGATGAAGTAAAGGTTTCTGTGCAACTCCCCTAATCGGAGAATCTGGGAAATCGTCCACAGATCAGGCTTTCTCAACCTTGGCTACTTTTAAGACATGTGGACTTCAACTCCCAAAGTTGAGAAACCCTGAGCTAGACGACTCCAGATTGGGAAACGCTGGCGCGCATAACGTACTATCTCTTCTGGTGAGAGCGACAGAACAGCTCGATATAAAATGGATAGTTGTAGAACTAACAATGAGCTGAGATAATATTTATAACCATGTGCTACTTGTAAACAAATGAGGCAGGGGTGAAATCCAGCAGATTCTAACAGGTTCTGGAGAACCGGTAGTGGAAATTTTTAGTAGTTTGGAGAAGCGGAAAATACCACTTCTGGCTGGCCCCAGAGTGGTGTGGGAATGGAGATTTTGCAATATCCTTCCCCTGCCACGCCCACCAAGCCACGCCCACAGAACCAGTAGGGGAAAATTTTAGATTTCACCCCCGGGATGAGATATATAAAATGAATAACTCTATAAGAGTGCATGCTTCTCTTAAGAGTCTTTCCTAGCAATTAAGGTTTCCTCTGAAATTTATCCATGCCGACGCTAGAAGGAGCTCCATTACCACACATCCTTCCCACGTTTTTCGCTCAGACGATGAAATATGAATGTTTATTTATTTGTGGCTTTATAGTCTTGGGCCACATTCTGAAAGCATCCCGTCTGTGGACAAAACCAGAAGACACTAACTAGGAAGAAGTTTCTTTGCTTCATTTCAAGAACATCGCTTGTTCCGTCGCGCACACCAGAAGCGAAGCACATGGTGCGCGCCGGCGTCCCCCAATCTGGACCTATCTAGATCCGGATTTCTCAACTTTGGGAATAGAAGTCCACGTGTCTTGAAAGTAGCCAAGGCTGAGAAAAGCCTGATCTGTGGACAATTTCCCAGATTCTCTGATTAGGGGAGTTGCATTCCGGTACAATTGAGGGGCGCCCGGTTGGGGAAGCAAATGTAAGGTAGGTGTTAAAGGAAAAGACTGTCTTGTGCAAGGAATCTCTTTTGTTTCGGATACGAATCGCCCCTTGTCTTCCCACACCCGTCACGGTGCGGGAGCCGTGAGAAAACACAACTCTTTTGAGAGAGTTTCGGATTTGCGCTTAAAAGCTTAAGCGGTTTTCACACAAAGATCGCTTTTTTTTTTTAACTTAGGACACCGGACAACAAAATCCGGTTTCTCAGCCTCGGGCTCACCGCAGCGGAAGCTCGGCTACCTGGGCCATTAAAAATAGCAATTTTGTTTCACAGTGCGGCCGACCGCAGACGGCTGAAACGACGGGGCCTCCGGGGGAACCGCTTCGCTTGTCCTCAAAGGTTCCAAATGAAGCTTTTCTCCGCAACCCGCCCGTTTCGTCTCTAGATAAGGACACTGAGGACTAGCGGCTTGGAAAATGGAATTGTGAGAACTCTCTTAACTTCACACGCCGCCCCCTCTCGGAGTTTCCTTCTTCCCGAGGGGAAAGAATAGACCGAGTGGAAGGGGGGAAAGCGGGCCGGCTCGCCCAAGCGAGAGAAAATAGCCCCGATGTCTCATATACCTGGATTGGGAAGCGTCCAGGCGTCAGAACTGGAAGCAGCGCTTCGAATTCAGAAAGGTGAGTTTTCTCGACGCCGGGCATGGAGCTGCGAGCCGAGGGGCGTGGCCTCCCGAAGACGGGGCGTGGCCTCAGCGGCGCTGTCTTTGCAAACGGAGGCTTGACTCGCCGAGAGAAGGCGGAGGGGCGTGGTTTCCCCATCGAATCCCGGAGCCCAGACAGCATCGTGTGGCGCGGCCGCCCGTCTGTCTTCCTTTCCGCCGCTCTCCAGCCATGACCCTGCGAAGACTTCGGCGCCTCCGGCCCGGACAACCGGCGCAAGAAACGGCGGCCAGCGTGGCCGGCCCGGAAGCTCCCGGGAGCCGAGCGTCGGAGCTGGAAAAAGCGCTGGCGGCCTCGGGGGGCACCTTGCCCCGAGCCAGGAGGGTAAGTGGAAGAAGGGACGCCGCCCTGCCGGAGGGGGGGGGGACGCGGCGGCAAGAACCGAGCATTGCACACGCGCGATCCTCCTAACCCGGCGCCGGCCCTCCGCGGCCACTCTCGCCCCCCCCCCCATACACACACACACACACACACACACACACCTTCCAGTCCTGGGTGTGTCTCGTTGCGGACCCGATTAACGCCCCTATCTGCCATTGCCTTTCCTGCCCCTCTTCGCCCCAAGGACTGGGAACTAGGGAGGAGAGACAACCCCCCCCCCCCAAATGGCCTTTCGCTGCCCCGTCCTGCGAGGAAGGGCTGCCTTTTCCCCAGGCTTCTCGCCTCCCGTTCATTCTCCGCGAAGGCATCGCCTCTCCCCCACCACCCCACCCGCTCCCCTCCGGGACCTGCCTGGGGTTAACGCGGTGCGAAGCCGTCCTCCTTCCATCACCTGCGGGAGTCCCAAAGATGCTTTCCCCCCCCACCCACCCACCCCAAGAGGCAACTGGACTTTTTGGTTTTCCTTTGAAGACGTTCAGCGTCTTCAAAGAAAAACCAGAAAAGTCCAGTTGCCTCTTGGTGGGGGCTGGGGGGTGGGAAGCATCTTTGGGACAACCATGACCTGGATGATTGAGAATCTCCATAGATAAATCACCTGTGGTGCTTGTCAATGCGGGAGGCGCGCTTCTCGGTGCCTTGAAGGTCCGCGTGGGAGAAAGAGGAGGAAGATTCACACACGCTTTGTGGTCCGTTTGCAAGACTGATCTTAGCCTCCTGCTGCCATCCCGACTCATCCTATCCTACCTTTCCTGACCAAACTCTCGGGTGGGGATGATGGAAAGTTTCCCACGGAGGCACCAGAAATTCCTTGGAGTGCAGAGATCTCCAACCTTGGCAACTTTAAAGCTTGTGGACTTCAACTCCCAGAATTGGCTGGTTGGGGAATTCTGGGAAGTCTTAAAGTTTCCAAGGTCAGTGACCTTTGTTGTAGTGGACCTGTTAATCCTGGGATTGACCAACTGCCCTGGATTTGCTTGAAGACACTAGTGGACAAGTCTCCTGGGTGGGCTAGCGCCTGTTCTTGATTGTTACCATTTAGTATCTGGATGCAATTTAAACTTGTAATTGACTGATGGCTTCCAGTCAATGAAAGTAGTACTGTTAATAAAAATTAATGGGTGGCAAACCATTTTGGGAACTTGAATCTACCAAGGGAGGGGGAGGAGGGGCTCCTGTGAGATACTTTTTTGGGAAACTGCTCTTTGGTCCAGCTAGTTACATTTTGCAGCTGATTTTCTAGATGGAAAAGCATCACATATATGAGCTCGCTGAACTTTGTCTTTACATTGCAAAAATGTGTGGCTTATGTCTCACAAAGCACGTTCAATGAGAAAATTTACCTGACTGCATATCCTACTGGACTTGGTTTGAATAAATTTGAATGAATATCCATTATGCTTTTTTTTTTTTTAGATACAAATGTAAAACATGACTGTCTACATTCAAAGAGGTTGTGATGTTCAGATGTTTCATTGTTTGCATGGGTTTCTTGCTCTCTGGAGGGAATTGTTAGGAAGGCAATATGGGGAAGAAGAAAAATGTCTATCTGTTCATCATCTCAAATTCTGTGGTTACTGTTCCCCTCCTAGTTACAGAATCAATTTTAATTTTTTTTCCCATTGGTACAAAGCAAAAAGTCTAGGGATTCAAGAATTCTCAGTGCAGGGACTGAACTGAGCTCCCAAACCTTCCACCCCAAAATTGATTCCTGATAACTCCTGACTTCATTCCTTTTCGGTCTCATTTATTGAGGGGAAGAAGTACTGTAGTTCACTTTGCAACTGGAGCCAGTACAGATCAGCCAGTGAGCTATTAACTAATGCAGACTAATCTTTATCTATTGCTAGGTTAGGTTATAGCTGAATTCTTTGGAAACTTCTAAGTGCGTAGGACATTTAAAAAAAAACAAAAAACAACTCCTTAAAATCATCTTCTTCTCCAAATCTTCCTAGTGCTCTCTTGGTGAGTTAGACTGTATGTAGCTTCCATAATTCACAGCTAGCAAGGTGGAAATGTAAGTGCCAGGATGCAGTGCTTCTGGGAAATTGAAATGGAAAGAAATATGGTGCTGTTTTCTTCTGTAGGGGTTTATGAAACAAGTTCTATATCTAAATTTGTTTCTGAGATGTTAGGTTGGCAATTCTAATTGTGTTTTGAAGGGAAGGGTGTTGGAATATTTCTGGACTCAGTACTAAGCGACTATGGTTTACGTCCTTAGTGCTCATTTTAACAAATCTGTATGTGTCACAGTTACTGCTGCAGGGACTGCTGCCTCCAGTTCATCATTTTATGACTGTGGTGATTGTGGTTTAAATGGGGAATTAATTTGTGTGCTTTTCTCTCTTTTTTTGTGAAAGAGGGGATAACGGCACAACAGCCCTTCTTTGTCTCAAGAAAGGGCAAGATCAAAAAGCTTACAGGAAGCTACTCAGAAAAGCCAAGGACCTTTGCTAGACCTATTCAAAATGAATCAAAACCTAACAGGGATATAGATGCCATTTATATATCATGACAGTATCCTAAAAACATATGGAAACCTTTTTCGGCCCTCACAGATGCTTTCATTGTTTGAGCGAAAATCACACTGCCCCACCCCCACCCCCTATCTATCCTGTCTAAAGCAAAGTTAAATGCAATACAGGTAGTCCTTGATTTACAACACTTCATTTAGTGACTGTCCAAAGTTACAACGGCACTAAAAAAGTGACTTATATGAGTCATGACCGTTTTTCAATTACGACCTTTGAAGCATCCCCATAGTCATGTGATCAAAATTCAGATGCTTGGCAACTGGTTCATATTTATGACCATTGCAGTGTCCCAGGGTCGTGTGATCCCCTTTTGTGACCTTCTGACAAGCAAAGTCAATGGGGAAGCCAGAGTCACTTAACAACTGGGTTACTAACCTATCAACTGCAGTGATTCACTTAACAACTGTGGCAAGAAAAGTCGCAAAATGGGACAAAACTCACTTAACAACAGAAATTTTGGGCTCAATTGTGATCGTAAGTTGAGGACTACCTGTATGTTGTGGGGGGGGGGGCACTTTAAAAAAAAAGATTATATTTTTCATTTAAGAACTTCAAATTGCATTCCAGAAACCAGCTTTGGAGTATCAACCTCTGAGCTGCATTTGAAACAACTATTAGAAGGAAGCAGGGACTCATTTCCTGTATGGCCCTTCATGTCCCATAATAGCGTCCTGTGGTTATGGCTGCTTGCTACTGTGTGCAGATTTAAAAGAAACTCGGTCTGCTGAGACCCGGTGCCACTGGTTTCCCCCTGACAGGCAGTCCGCTCAGCGGGTTCTAGACTTTATTAATCACCCTCCAGAGGGAAAGAGAGAGGCGCCAGACTGCCACACATGGGTGACATCTGTGCTAAAACACCTTGACGACCGTGACATCACTCTTGTCCAGAACAGAAGTGACGTAACTGAGAAGAAACAATTACGGGAAAGAGGGAGGAGGCATGGACTGTATGAGCCCACATGGAATGGCTTATAGCCTAATTGTCAGTATTTTGTTTCCCCCCACCCCTCCTCTCAACCTCCCTGCTGGTTTGAGGTTAGCAGCAATATTTTGATTTCTGTTTCCTGTGCTCATTGCCAAGCATGGGAGTTCCCAAACAAGAAAAACTTACGGTAATCACATTGCTTTCGGGGATGGCTTTTATCTCCGGCTATATTATATTCTAGCTGTGGTGGCACAGTGGTTAGAATGCAGTATTGCAGGCTAATTCTGCCCACTGTCAGGAGTTCGATCCTGATGGGGCTCAAGGTTGACTCATCCTTCCATCCTTCCAAGGTTGGTAAAATGAGGAGCCAGATTGCTGGGGGCAATAGGCTGACTCTGCAAAATGCTTAGACAGGGCTGTAAAAGCACTGTGAAGCCGTATATAAGTCTAAGCGCTATTTCTATTGCTATTTTTGAAATCCTTGGCTTCCACTGACAATCCTGGTTTGTATCTGGTACTCATTCTGCAACATCCAGCTATATAGCAATAGCAATAGCAATAGCACTTAGATTTATATACCACTTCACAGTGCTTTTACAGCCCTCTCTAAGCGGTTTACAGAGTCAGCCTATTACCCCCAACAATCTGGGTCCTCATTTTACCCACCTCAGAAGGATGGAAGGCTGAGTCAACCTTGAGCCGATGAGATTCGATCTGCTGAACTGCAGCTAGCAGTCAGCTGAAATAGCCTGCAGTACTGCACTCTAACCACTGCGCCACCTCAGCTCTTCCATCCTTCCAATATATCTCTTTGTCAGACAGACCTCGGATGGCTGAGCCACACTTCTGTCAGATTAATGGCATGGCTGCTCTTTCTCCACAAACTTTTAAAAGGAATAAAAATTGTCTATCCTTACAAGGACCAGATAGCTGCTCCTGCTCAGTGCTCAGGATTACTTCTGCAGAGATTCTACTTCTTGCTATCCCATCCTCCTCCTCCAAATTGTTGAGCACAAAGTAGTGAACTATCTGGTGTCAGTTAACTTCGTGACTGAGTTGGCAGTCTTCTTGTTCCTACTCCCAACACTCTAACCTCCTAGTGTGTTGTCCCTCAAGGCCAGCCTCATGAAATATTCTTACATCAAGAAGCAAGTGGATCTTTGAGAATGGTATGATACACTCTTATTGCCATAGAATTTTTTCCCTATTAAGGCAATGCCTCCCAGATCTCCACTGCAGAAATCCAGATAGGCACAAGATGGCGGCAAACAACCCCAATAATCCCAGTTTGTGGTCCAGATTTTGCAGATCAGAAAGGCTTCCCGGGGTGGTGGGGTGGGAACCAAGACAAGACCAAGGGTTCTTATGCTCCAAATAATTGCATAGCTGTACTTTATATTATTTTCATGCATCCTTCCTGAGGTGCCAGACTCAATTAAGCGCACTGGTGATCAGGCGGTCTAGTAGCACTTTCCCGACTGACACATTTCATTGAAAAGTTTAAGCTTTTTGAGCCGAGCTTGCTTCATCAGATACATGAAGTGCTATGCTGATGTAGGATTTTAGCCACTCCTTGCATTTGATGAAGCAAGCTGCAGTTTACAAAAGCTTATGACTTTTAATAAAAATTATTACAGTAGTTGGGAAGGATCTGCCAACTCCTGATTTTTATTTTTGCCACCATAGACTCAGCTCTCTCCTCTTCAATTGGTGACCTAACGTATCTCAGTTGCTTGAGCCATTCCTGACCAATTTTTCAGGCTTCTGGAGGTCAATAGGTTGCGTGGTGAATTATTTCAGTACAGGTAATCCTCAACTTACAACCGGTCATTTAGTGACCGTTCAAGTTACAACGGCACCGAAAAAAGTGACTTATGACCAGAGGTGGGTTTCAGCAGGTTCTGACCAGTTCTGGAGAACCGGTAGGGGAAATTTTGAGTAGTTCAGAGAACCGGTAAATACCACCTCTGATTGGCCCCGCCCCCATCTATTCTGGGCCTCATGAGTCCCAGTTGATCGGGAGGAAATGGGGATTTTGCAGTAACTTTCCCCTGGGAGTGGGGAGGGAATGGAGATTTTACAGTATCCTTCCCCTGCCACGCCCACCAAGCCATGCCACGGCCACCAAGCCACACCCACAGAACCGGTAGTAAATATTTTTGAAACCCACCACTGCTTATGACTGATTTTCACACGCATGACCATTGCAGCCCCTCCATGGTCACATGATTAAAATCCGGACACTTGGCAACTGGGTTATATTATCCCAGGATCATGTGATCCACTTTTCCAATCTTCTGACAAGCTAAATCAATGGGGAGGCCAGATTCACATATCTAACTTAACAGCTGGGGTAATTCACTTAACTATTCCGGCAAGAAAGGTCCTCAGATGAGGCAAAGTCCACTTAACAAATGTGTCACTTAGCAAAGTAAATCTTGGGCTCAGTTGTGGTCGTAAGTCGAGGACTACCTCCTGTAGTGTGGTTTTGGGTGAGGTTCTTACAGATGGATGAAATGAAGAGCCAAAACACATCGGTATGCAAAGCCTTAAAACGTTAACAGTCTATTTTGCATTAGCCCTTTTCAGAAGCCACTCTGAAAAGGTTGAGGAAGGTTGATCTTATTCTCTTCAATGACATCTTTCTGCAGACCATGAAGACTGGGGAAAAAATATAAAGAAGGGGCAGCCCCCTGCCCACCACTGCTGTACAGGCTTTTTCAAACATAAAGACTCCAGCCAACCGTTTTCCATAGAATAAAAAAAAAAAAAAATCCCCTCATGAATGCTGAAAGTTTGTTTTTATCCTGTAATTGGTGGCAGGAACAACCACAGGCCATTTCCTGGGTGGGTTATCTGGTGGGTTGTATGAGTTTCTTTTTCTCATCATTCCAGAACTCCTGTTTGTTTGCCCATGATAGGGCCTGGAGGAAAAGGTGCAGTTGTTTGTGTAACTTTGAGCCTAGGTCCCTCTTTCCTAGGAAACTCAGTGGTTTATGCTTAGAGGAGGGTTCATTTCCCAATGCTTGGTTTTGCCCTGGGGTTTTCAGCTTTGTGCTGCCTACTTAGTTCCCCAAGTAATTTCGGCCTGATTTGGTGTCTGAGAACTTCTTTTTAATATTTTTATTAGAATTTTACAGTACAATAAAAGTATAAAGTGAAAAAACGGGACGAGGGGGGGAGAGAAAACAGAAATTTGGATTTTTGTCTAGGAACTTCTGAAGCGGAGTATTTATTGCAAAAGGGTAAATGTGGAACATAACGTGTCACTTTAAGAAGGACAACTCAGATATTAAATAGTAGGATAGGGAGAGAGGTGCTAAACCAGTATGTTTCAAACTTGACAACTTTTAAGATCTGTGGACTTCCACCCCCAGCTAGCCGTGTTCCTCATGCTGCCAAGTTTGAGAAACTCTGTGCTAAACAATTGATTGATTTAAACAGATGAGTAGTGAGCAGATAATAATTGGGTGCCCTTAACCCTTGTCAAAAAGGAAAATTGGGTTTGGAAGAGTTGTCTGCTTTCACAGTTTGTATGTTGCACATGTTTGGCGTGTGTGTGTGTGTGTGCATCTGGGCTGGAGATCCCTTTTTTAATTAGAATTTTTCAGTGCAGTAAAATATACAAAACAAACAAGAACAAAGATAGAAAATAAGAAACAGAGATGCAGTGGCTCCTTCTGCCCTTTCTTCTAACAGTAATTATCATTGTAAACTTTTTTTTCTGCATTTTATATAAATCATTTATAATCCCCAAATCATCAATTCCTTCTTCCATCCAAAGACCATTTACGATTTCCAGACTTTTTTTTAATCTCTGATAAACTAGTTACTTTCGCCATTTCTGCAATTTCAACGAATCTTCCAATGTAGGCATTTCATTGCTTTTCCAACATACAATAATTCCACATACAATAATTTTGCTGCACTTACCGTATACAATATTAATCCCATATTTCTTTTCTAATTTCTGTGCTGGAGACAAAGTTAGAAGCAATTCTGAAGTATGGAGAATTGAATGCAAGCCTAGCTCCACCCTGAGACTAATTGTGTGCACATGGAGTGTAAAGAAATCCTCCAATACCTTATATTGGGTGTATTTACTGTCTTTTAGCTCCAAGATCCTTTCTGGTAATATTGCACTGTACATTTCTGATGGCTGCAAACATGTAGCCTGGTCAATTGCATGGTGCTAGGTAATTTTACCCAAATGGGCTCTCTTTTTTTTTATCCTGCCCATCTTATTGACCTGCCTTGTTTATCCCACTAGATGACAAATTCTTCATTTGTTTCTTCAAATACAGTAAATTGACCTCATGGAGGAAGTTAAAGCTTGATTTAATACAGATGGGCCGCTAGAGTATTTACAGAGCTGTCCTGGCCTTTCAAAGGAGCTACGTATTTGCCTGGGATGAACCCCATGAGGAGATGTCATAGAACGAGTAGAACTTCTTGGGGCTCCATTTCAGGCACCTTGAGGTGAGAAAGAAGCTAACCGGGTTAGGTCAGATTAGTGCTGAGAGGGGAGACCACTAGGAAATACCAGGGCTTTAGGTAAAACTGGAAAATAAAGAAAGTTGTCCAAAACAAAGCAATGGTAAATCAGTTCCGTATACTTGCCAAAGGAACAACAGGAAACCCACATTCAAACTCGGCTCAAAGTACGCTTTAGAAACTTACAACTATAATTGAGCCCAAAATCTCTGTTGCTAAGTGAGACAGTTGTTAAGTGAATTTCCTCCCATTTTACGACCTTTCTTGCCACAGTTGTTAAGCGAATCACTGCAGTTGTAAAGTTAGTAATGCAGTTGTTAAGTGAGTCTGGCTTCCCCATTCACTTTGCTTGTCAGAAGGTTGCAAAAGAAGGCTGCACTGCAACCGTTATAAATATGAACAGTTGACAACAGTTCTAATTTTGATCACGTGACCATGGGGATGCTGCAACAGTCATAACAGTGATGGTATTCAGCCGGTTCCATCTGGTTCGGGCAAACCGGTAGCAGCTGTGTGAGGCTCAGCCCACCAGGGCGGATTTGATTTAAATCGAGTTGATTTAAATCACAATTTAAATCATGATTTAAATCACTAGTAAAAAGGTTTGATTTAAATCAACTCGATTTAAATCATAATTTTTAAAGAGCAACTGTCATCTCTGCTACTCCTTTGACCCACTGTTGACTCACCAATAGTCCCAGTGTTGCAGAATATACAGCCTCATGCTACATAACTAAGCTCCATTTCATGCTGAATACACTAAATTATTTATGTATCTTAAATAGAAAACTATCTTACGATAGATTTTTACCCCAAAAGTTTTTTATTAAAATAAATTTGATAAAAATAAAAAAAATCCGATTTTTTTGATTTTTTTAAAAAAATCATTGATTTTTATCCACCCTGCAGCCCGCCCACCCGGATGTAATCACGTCCCATTTATCTATGTTTTTGACGCTCTGCGCATGCACAGAAGGCCCTGCCCATGCATGGAGGTGGCATGTGCGAGCAAAGTGAGCATGTGTGTGCGCTCACATTTGCGAACTGGTAGCGGAAGTCATAAGTCACTTTTTTTCAATGTCATCGTAACTTTGAACAATCACTAAACCTATGGTGGTAAGTCAAGGATTACTTATACTTTTTTCCAGATGGTGAATGCCTTTGGCCAACCATTCTGGCTTGCTTCATTTGCCAAGGTCTCAGATGGACTTTGGTCTATGACCTCAGAGGCCTGTAAAAACTGCAGCCCTGGAGAAGCTGCCCCCACCCGGGACAGGAAACAGCCACTTTTTCAGCCCGTAGATGAAAAGCCTTGTTTGTTTATGGAACCATCAGCCGTTTGTCCAATTTGGGGAGGGGGAGAGATGATAGCGCAAGAGACTCATTTCACTTTCAAAACTGAAGCATGCAACGATTTGCATGGATTCTGAGCCCCCCCCCTCCCCGCCCCGTGGTTCTGCATCCTGGAATTTCTCGGGTTGGCAAGGGGGGGGGGCGAGGTGGAACTAAAGGACACTCTAGGGTCTTGTGTTTGTCCCTTTTCCTAACGGCCTTCCCCACCCCACCACCGCCCCCCACCCCTCGCAATCCTGGCTGCCTGGCACAGAGTCTTCAGCCCAAAAGGGCGTTTAGCATTTCTCCCTGTTCCTGCCGCCCCCGCCTGATATTGGAAGCACATGTTTTTCTCCGTGTCTGGGTTTCATTAGTGGTGGAGACAGGCTTCTTTGCAGGTCTGAGGCTGCGCCCTTGCATCTTGGGCCCAGGGAGCAACGCAAGAGGACGAAAGGGGATGAATAATCAGAGAAATGGACTAGTTCTGAAACACAAGCATCCGCTCGCTCTCCTCCGCTGGTTGCCATTTGGAAAAGCTTCTATCGCTGCTGCTTTTGGCAAGACCCTCTTTCTTTAACTCCAGAGGTTCTTCCCTCCGGTGGCTTGCAATGCAAAACGCCTCATTCCCCCAGCAGGGTCAGTGGGCTCTCATACTCTCTGCAAACAGCAACCCGCTTGGCTCTTTGGTTCCTCCTACACGTGGCAGCAACACACGCAGGCACACACGCAGACAGGCACGCAGCACACCCCCCACCGAAACCCAGCTGGCAGCTTCAAGGCTCTGAGGTTGAGCCTGTGAACTCAGCATTTGGTTTCCTTGGCTGGATGCAGTGGTTCAAAGCCAAAAGGGAGGAGGGAGGATTGGAGAATTGGAACATTCTCCCTATTGTACTTTGGGTCAGCTTGGAGCTGAGCTGGGGGTGGGCGGAAAGAAGTTTTGAATGCTTGTGTTCTTGGGACAATTGGGTATTTTTCCTTTCCTGCCTTAACAACGTGCATCTTTAAAAGATGCCAGCAACGTCTTAGACCAATGATGGCAAACCTTTGGGGCTTGGCATGTCAAACATTTGGAAAATGGCTAACTTGACTCTGCTGATGGGTCATCCTCCCCCCATCTTATCTATCTCCCCCCCCCACACACACACACACACCTGCCAATCTAGGCCATCCTGAATAGTAGTACTTGGTGACAGTGCTGAGGCTTGGCCTGAAGTGTAGGCCCAGACTTTGACTTCACCCCTAGTGCTACTGCTGCCTCCGCCGTACCCCAAGGTGTGATTGTCCTGCAATCTAGCTCTCCCAGGATCTGCCATGCCCTACTTGTTGTGATCTAAGCTTCCTGAGTCATTAAAACACACAAGTAGTCCCAAAAACCTCTTTTATTGCAACAGCTGTGAATTACGTTCATTCACAGCTGAGTCCCAATTAGTTGCAAAAAGTCCTTCGGGAGAAGTCCTTCGGGATAATCACCAACCTTTATCTCCATTGACACGCTGCCAAAGACCTACTTGGCAAAGCCACAGAGTCCAGAATCAAGCAGAGATACCGACTGGGAACAGAATTAACAACGTTGCTTTCCTACAAAGGACCCACGTGCCTTTGCTCCTCTTTTAAGCCTTATGGGAGAGACCAATCATCTCCAGGCCTTACTCCCAAGTCGTCCCTTTTGTTTTAACTGTTCTTGCCTTTTGGCAGCTCTGCGCATGTGCACACTAGGAACAGGCTCCTCTTGTTCCTCTGCCTCTCTAATGTCCAACTCTGGAGACTCCGAAGTCCGCACATAACTCCCAGATGGCCCTGGCCCCATCTCTGCCTCTGACACAGAGCCTTCGTCCGAGCCTTCCCCAGACTCCAGGATTAGCCCATGTTCCTCCCCAGCCTCTTCACTGTCTGACTCTGCTGCCAGCTCCGCAGGCTGCAGTGGACCACAACACTGTTTACCGTCAGGCAGTGTTCTCTTTCCATTGACAGGCCCCTGCGGCCTACCCGAGCTTGCTCCAGATCACATGAAGCCTTTGTTCTTGAATCAGCTTCACAGAATGCTTTTTCCATGGCCTCTTCAGCCTCCCAAAACTGTGCAAAAGCACGCCCTATTCTCACGCGACTTCCGGAGGTTTGGATGGAGGCTGTGCAAGAACACACGCCGTTCTCACCCAGCCTCTGAAAACTGAGCAAAAACTATTTCACAAATAGTTGGGTGTGTTTGTGAATGCCACTGGGTCACCGGAAACGATGGTGTGATACCTTTGACATGTGCCGTAGGTTTGCCATCATTGTGTTAGACCCACATCCTTGGCCCACCAAGACTGGCAAATGATAATCTCTACTGAACTACAAGTAAGCATTATGACTGTAAGCTGCTCAGAGTCACTCAATAGTGCAATGGGCAGCATATAAATATGATCAATCAATCAATCCAACTGCACTGGGATTGAGGAAAAGATTCAGAAGTCATCACCAGGTGGGCTACTCCTATATCCTTCCAGACATGAAATCAACAGGGGTATGTGTCTCTTAAATTGATATTACTCTTACTTCTTGGCAAAAGAGAACTTGACCAGGAAGGATTCTGAACTGTAGGGAAGGGTGTATGCTCAGCTTGTAGTCAATGAACATCAAAAACTCAAATGGACTATGTTTCTATCAGTTATAATATGATACAATATAAGATTCTCTCTGGAGTCAAGCTCAGCTCCTGATAACTATCCATGTCTATTTTCTTGGCAACAACACGGAAGTGCTTTTCCACAACCACTTTGGGTGGCTTTTTGATTGATCACTCTAATCCAGTGCTGGTATTTCCTGGTGGTCTCCCTTTCAAGCATTAACTAAGAGGTCTGCCCCTGGTTTCATTTTCAAGATCAGCCCAGGTTGATCAGGTGCTGCCATCTGCTGTTTGGTGATGCTTTGATGCTTACTAAACATGGTTTACTGTAAGTGTTGGAAAATGCATGAGGATATTTTGGAGCATATCATGGGAAATTGTGTTCTTTCTCATTTGCAAGGAATCCAAATCCGTTATGCCTCTCTACTTTGCACTCTTTGGTAACTTTCAAGTTGAAATTTTCATTGTAAACAATAGAAGAGGGTGTTCTAGCATTAAATCAGAATCAGAATAGAGCTGGAAGGGACCTTGGAGGCCTTCTAGTCCAGCCCCCTACTCAAGCAAGAGATCCTATATCAGGAGTGTCAAACTTGTAGTCTGCGGGCCAGATGCGTCATGCGCTGGAAGGGGGGGGGAAGTTGCAATATGTCACGTGACGACAACGTAACGCGGTGAGTTTGACACCCCTGTCCTATACCATTTCAGACAACTGACTACCCAGTCAATTCTTAAAAACCTCCAGTGATGAAGCACCCACAATGTCTGAAGGCAAGCTGTTCCACTGGTTAATTGTCCTTCTGTTAGGAAGTTTCTCCTTAATTCCAGGTTGCTTCTCTCCATGATTAATTTCCATCCGTTGTTTCTTGTCCTGCTCTCTGGTGCTTTGGAAAATAAATTGACCCAGGGGTGAAATGCTCCCGGTTTGGACCGGATCGCCCAATCCGGTAGCGATGGAAGCGGGTGGTTCGGAGAACTGGTAGCAAAAATCTCTGCCCCCCCCCCGCCCCATGCCCAGCTGAGCCGTGGATCATCAGAAGCTTTTTTTTTTAATTTTTAAAAGCATTTTTTCTACAACCTCTTCGGCTGAAAAAATGCTTTTAAAAGTAAAAAAAAAAGCCTCTGATGATCGTGTGGTTCAGCTGGGATCGTCAAAGGCTTTTAAAAACATTTTTTCTACAACCTCTTCAGAGGTTGTAGAAAAAATGCTTTCAAAAGGCTCTGATAATCCCAGCTGAGTTGCCTGATCAGCAGAGGCTTTTTTTCATTTAAAAGGCTCTGACGATCCAAGCTGAGTTGCCTGATCGGCAGAGGCTTTTAAAAGAAAAAGAGCCTCTGCCGATCAGGCAACTCAGCTGTGATCGTCAGAGCCTTTTGAAAGCATTTTTTTACAACCTCTTCGCCGAAGAGGTTGTAGAAAAAATGGTTTTAAAAGTTTTTTTAAAAAATGGCCACACCCACATTACCCACCACCACCACCACCACCAAGCCACGCCCACAGAACCGGTAGTAACAAATTTTAGATTTCACCACTGAATTGACCCCCTCCCCTTTGTGACAGCCTCTCAAATACTGGAATACTGCTACCATGACCCCCCTAGTTGTCCTTTTCTCTAGACTAGCCAAACCCAAATCCTGCAACCCTTGTCATATGTACAGAGGCATGTTATATGTAGACTACAAGCTTAATGCCGAAAACATTCCTCCTGATAGCTAATCTGAATATTTGGGACAGGTTATTAATGGACACAATAGCTCTGATTATTCCATGGAAGGAGGAATGTGTTCGTCTCCTACCAGTAGGAAACCAATGTCTGTATCACTTTGTTATAGGGGTGGGTTCCACTTACCTTCGCTACCGGTTTGCAACGGGAACAGGCACGCTTCTGCGCATACACAGAAGCTTCTACGCATGCGCAGATCGTCCATGATGACATCCGGGCGGGTGGGCAGAGCCTCCCACCACCGTTACTACTGGTTCGCAAGAACCGGAGCTAACCGGTAGGAGCCCACCACTGCTTTGATGGTCTTTTCACAATATTATTTTTTGTATCATTGTTATTTTGATATCGTCTTTGTTCCTGAGATCAGTATAGCCCTGTCTTTGCTCTTTCTCAGCTCCAAAGCAGGATATCTGGATAAGGCTTAGGACTCAGGTTCAGCTTTCAGTACCTGCTGTTTTTATTACATAGAATTTGAATTTTGACTAGCTTGCTACAGCCTCCAGGGTTCCATCCAGACTTCTCCGGAAGAAAGAGGCAGGGTTGATGAAGACATTTCCCATGTGCCTTGGGAATCAACTGCCATTACAGTAGGATTCAAATCTATTTACTCCATTCTCAGCAGGCCACCCAAATATCCCACTTCACTGATGGGAGTTTGTTTACGTCACTGAAATGCCATTGTCCAGCTTGACAAGTAGGGCCATTTCATTCCAACATGGCGCTGGAAACCCTTGTCTCCACCCTTGCTTCTGCCACTCTCTTCCCCCCCCTCCCCCCACGCTGGTCTGAAAAGTCATTGCAATCTTGAACCTGAGTTTTTGAAAATGCTTGCAAATGGTTGCAGCCATGCATATAAAAAGAGATTTGGTGCCTGCAGGTTAAAACAGAGGTCATTCTAGGCTGGGGGAAGAGGGTGGAGTGCTTGCTTGTCAGAGGCGGGCAGGATGAAGTCTTACATGAACAGCTGTTTATTTTCAAGCATAATTCCAATTGCATGTGTAGCTGCCTAATAGAAAACTGATGCTTCGTTTCTTGGCTGCGCCTTGCAGGAGACGTTGAGTTCAGCCATAAACCAAAGACATGCACGTTTGCACACTTGTACAACTCGGAAAGTTTAATGAAAGCCAGAGCATTATCAATTGCCATGTTGTTTGCCATTATGCCAAGATGGCTGAAATTCTTCAGGGGATGCGACACGGCATGAATGTGGGGCACCGCCCACCTCCAAGGGTGGTTGAATCCATTTATATTAATAATTTTTTCCTAACTGGTCCTCCAAATTTCAGTTCCCATCATGTACTGTGTGGAAGCATCAACAATGAAAGTGTTTGTTCAGAATGGGCCTGGCAATTAATTTTATTTTGAAATTAGGGCTTCGGAATAAAATGGGCTTTCTCTTCCAAAGGTTTTTCTTTTTTCCGTGGCACCAAGCCATGTAGCTTTGAAAGCCTACAGTGTTCAGATGTGGCTTTCTGAATGCTTTTCATCAACCCCGGTGGTGGGTGTAGGACCCTCTTAGTTGGCATTTGTGGTTTTGGGTTGGGGAAACTTAACCAAGCTTGAGATGCAATTCCAAGAAATCTTCAGGCTTATGTGAAAATTGGATATCAAGCACCAGGATGCCCCTAGGAGATTCAGCACCCTAGATCGTGGTGTGCCATTTGTTTTGATCAATTTTTTTAGTCAGATGATGCAAATCACGGCTGGCTTCCTTGGCAGGTTTTTTTTTTTTTTTTTTTTGCTTCAAGCAATGAAACAGAAACCTCATTCTGAATGTCCATGAATGAGGACCTAATGTGCTTTTAACCTAGAGGAGTTCCCATTCATGCATTGTGCAAGTGGCTTCGTAAAAGTGAATAGCTGGTTTACGGGTAGCAATCCAAATTGGGCTGATAGTGGCATAAGAGGACAGACATCCCCTGGAGCAAAGGAACTGTTGTTTCTAACATCAACCAGAGATGCAGGAAGCATAATCCAGATCAGGATTATAGGGGAGGGAGGGTACAGGATGAAGAACAGGGAATGCCTCCTCACTTTGCCTCCAGCAGGCTCCCCATCCGAATTCCCCTCCCTTGTGTGTTGTTAACCAAGTGCCTGAATGGCCTCTTGTCTAGCAACGAGCTTCCCAAAACAACCTCTGCTTTGGAGTTAGCTGGCTAAGGCAGAGACCTTGTTTCATTTCGGCAACCTGTTTACATTGCCAGGTTGGCAGTGACAGGCATCCAGAGCAAGCTGACAAAGCTGAGCTTTTAGCATCGTTGAAAGCACGTAATGAAAATGACCCAAGTAATTCTTACAACAGCTCGGTAAACAAGGTAGGCAAAGGTTCTCTCAGATCTTGATGCCGCTTTAAGGACTGAAAGAAGAGTCGTTAGGTGGCAGGAAAATGTGCTTCGTATGCAGCCTGATTCTGGAGTTGTGCTGTGGCTCCGTTGTGCCAGTCCTTGGCTCAGTGCCACCAGCACTATGTCGGAGTGATTTTTGAGGCCAGCATCCTGCCATACTCTTGACTAATTCTCTTTTTTGCACCTCTCCCTCAGGGCTCTGCATTCAAGTGGCACTCTCTGAGCCAGTCACCTGAGCAGCACAGGTAGGTGCTAAGTTGTTCCTTTCTGCTGGGAGAGTTTCAGTGGTGAATTTTGTCCTGCTCTGCTGAAGACAGACTTGCTTTCCCCTATGTCCGCCTACAGAGAAAGCCTTGTCTTCGGTGTAGTCTAACCAAAAGCTATCTGTTTCTTGCTTGTGCTCGCTTTGGACACTGTGCACAGCTGCCTCCAAGTAGTTCTTGTCTTCCCCCGTGGCTGGGAATGAGTGAGATGGTCCTATAGTGGCCGGGGGGAGGGGGGGGAGATTTAACAGAAATTATGCACATGGAGGTAATTTACAAGCACCATCAAGGTATTTTGCCTTCTGGAATAGAGTCTTTAGGCCAGGGGGTAAAACCCGCGGCCTGCGGGCCAGATGCATCACACTACATTTTAGCAAAGGGAGGAAAAGTTGCAATACGTCACGTGACAACAACATGCCGTCACGAGTTTGACACCCGTGCTCTGGCTGTGTTAACTCCAGTCCTGCATCTCCTGCTGGGGACAGAATTTCACCAGCTAAAGCTTCAGAACGATGGTTAACCTCCCATGGAATAGGCAAGGGGATTCACTCTTCAGTTTGTCTCTTTAATAGGTAAACTTTTCAATTGGTGGTGATTGCAATTCCTCCTTGATCTCTCTAGTGCAACTTTCTTCAGCCTGGTGTCCAACAGAAATGGGATGCACAATACAGTGCTCTGATTCAAAAGCCAAAAAGCATATACCTTTCTGCAATTCCTCAAACCAAAATCCTCTTTGTGGGATCACATGGTAATAGGAGTATATAGGTTGGAGGACCAATTCCCATGGTTACCTCTATGTTGAGCAAGGCTTATGGGAATTGTTGTCTTAGCATATCTGATGGGCATCAGATTGCCATCCCTAACAGGAGTTGATCATACCTTCATGTGATCCGATAAAAGATGGCTGGGATGTGGCATAGTTGAGTGTTTATTTATTTATTTTATTTTTTATTTTATAATTGGATTTATATACCACCCTACTCCCGAAGGACTCAGAGTGGTGAACAGCCAAAAGATAAAATACACATAATACAAACTTTAAAAACAATATAAAAACACATTAAAAATTTGGCCCAAACAAATTAAAACACCCCTATTATTTTAAAACAAATTTAAAATTAACAGTTAAAAGGAGGTTAGGCCAGGCCAGCCTGTTGAAATAAGAAGGTCTTGAGGGCACAGCGGAAAGTGCGCAAATCTGGGATCCTCCGTATCTCCGGGGGGAGCTCGTTCCAAATGGCAGGTGCCCCCACAGAGAAGGCTCTCCCCCTGGGGGCCGCCAGTCAACACTGTTTGACCGACGGCACCCTATTGTGTTGCCTCACAATAAGAGGGTTTAGACAAAATATCCATCAATTAAATTTGATACCGAATCACCTTCAAGCTTTAGGAATGTGCCCTTAAAGCTGCATTGGTGAAAGTTGCAAGAGCACATTGCCACTTCAGCTTTTTAGGAAGAAGCTTTGTTGTGCAGAAAAAAAGACAGAGAGTCATGAAATTGTGCATTGGAGAAAGGACCTCTGTTTTTGCCTCAGCTACCAAGCCCATGGTTGCAGTTCTCCAAATGATTTGAGGTGAAATTCTCCTGAAGCTTTCTTAGAGAACAGGAAAGTTGGGCTTTAACGGGGGCACATTAAAGTTATAAAGAAATACCTTTCTATAGGCTTGTGGTTTCATTGCTAAATGGGGACAAAAAGAATTTCCAGTTTTGAAACATGGTAATTAAATATAGGATGACTGAATCCCATTATGTTAATATGAGCCATGATGGCGCAGTGGTTAGAATGCAGTACTGAAGGCTACTTCTGCTGACTGCCGTCTGCCAGCAGTTCAGCAGTTCGAGTCTCACCAGGCTCAAGGTTGACTCGGCCTTCCATCCTTCTGAGGTGGGTAAAATGAGGACCCAGATTGTTGGGGGCAATATGCTGACTCTGTAAACTGCTTAGAGAGGACTGCAGAGCACTGTGGAGCAGTATATATATATATATATTGCTATTGCTATTTTACTACATTCCCATCTCATGTTTTTGCCAACGTAGCATCCTCCAAGTTCTTCTAACCGACTACCTTGGCAGCATGCTGGGTGATAGAATTTGTGGCCAGTACATCTTTAAGTGTGCAATGCTGAAGGAATAATGACCCTCCCCCTTGTTAAAGCTACTGTCGTATGTGAAAGAACAAGGAGAACAAAACCCAAGAGTAATCCAGGCTATTAGGAAATGCTTCTCTATAAGAGCTTCTCCTAAAATATGTTTCTGAATTATCTTGGGGACATTTCTTAAATTCCAATTGACAACTTGTAGAAATTAAATAAACTTTTGGGAGTCACTTATAAAAACACTTCAACCATACTTCTTTTCCAGAAATAATAAGCAGAACAAAGGCACACGGGGTGGATCAAGTATGGGTGTGTACATGCACACCCATACATTATTTGTGGCCAGATGTTCTACTGTTTTATGAAGAGGTGCCATTTTTTCATGAAATGAAAGGAGGAATCCTTGACTCCTCCTTGCAGTTTCCAAATTTTCATTAAATAGGCAAGAAGAAATTTTGTCCAGTTACTATCGTTATAATACTAGCTAGATTCATATCATAAAATGGACAATGTTCATGGAATGATCAGTTCCACCTAAAAGGACAGAACATATACTCAACTTGCAACATCTGGTGGTAATATATGGACTTTGATAAAAAAAAAAAGGAACATTTATAATCTGGATTTATTTAGATAGGAAGGCAATGCAAATATTTCTCATGAGAATTTTCAGAATATTTGTAAAAGTTGGTTCATTTTACTCAAGTTACTCAAAAAAAATTCCAGGACAATTTGACTGGGATTTTAAAATGTATGTTTGATTGTGAAAGATTGCGGCTCTGTTATCAGAGGAGTAGCCATCTATGTAATTTACCCTAAAAGATGATTCCAGTAGGTTAGATTGTCTGCCATTCTTCGGTATTTATCTTATGTATCTCCTTTTTGCAGTCAATGAGTCTGCAAGAAGGAGATACATATATAAAAGCATACTCTGGAATGATGTAGTGGTTGTTTGCTACTGAATCTATGTTTGCTTCAGCAACCTCATCCCTGATTACATTTGTATTTGCTTTGGCTATGGTTTTGCATTTGGATCTCCTTTTGTTATTTTGTTAGCTCTGGTTTGGATTCATAAAGACTGGATGATACACAAAAGGCTGCTCCCTTCCTGTTTGTTTCATTGACTTAAAGTGGTGGTGGAAGGAGCCGTAAGGGAAAGAGGGACTGTGAGCTGCAGAGATGATTCTTGGGCAGGGTAAATGTTTGATCCAGCTGCCTAGCTAAGAGGCAGAATGCTGCTTTTCACTTCCCTTTGAACACACATGAGACAGAAGTTGCTGAACTATGACTAAGGGAAGTTCCTGTAACTTAAATCATATTGTTGGGCAGTGTTTCAACTGTGGGAAGATGGAGGAATCAGAAAGTGAAGAGAGATCCTTACGCAACTTTGTGAATGTGGCTTGAATCTGCCTCATGCAAGGTCCTGAGGAATTTCAGCTGAATTTCTTTCCTCTCGCATTGTTTCAGGAAGGTGATCACACTGGAGAAAGAAGAGAGTCAGACGTATGGTTTTGAGATTCAGGTAAATGTTGGGAGAAAGCCTTCCTAAGCTTACCTCACAAACTGCTAAGCAGAAGTTTTGCGGGCTGCACTCAGCAGGAATTGAGGATAGGGTTTTATATCACATGCCTCAGGCTATTTGCAAATGTGAAAATAAGTTGAAATACAAATTTCAGACATTAGAAAAGTTGAAAATTGAGGACTTGGATTTTCAAAGCATTGACTATCAAATCTGAGGAAAATATGACAACATCTTGAATCTGGCCTGTCTCATTTTTCAGCTGAGTTTGATCTTCGACATTTCAGAGAATGAGAAATGATCCAAATGAGGTAGACTTCATTTCATCTCA
Source organism: Pantherophis guttatus (assembly GCF_059756535.1). Classification (NCBI taxonomy): domain Eukaryota; kingdom Metazoa; phylum Chordata; class Lepidosauria; order Squamata; family Colubridae; genus Pantherophis; species Pantherophis guttatus. Next base: position 138,864,208 of record NC_142064.1, on the reverse strand, counting down.
CAGCTTGCTATGGCTGTCTAGCTCTTCATGCTGCTTTACCTCATTCATTATAGATTATAGCATCAACCCCTAATCCACCCTTCTCATGCCATAATAAATAATAATTCTTTTTTCCATCCGGGCAATTTTCAGACCTATGGGCTACACCATCAGGACACAAAACGTGTGGAGATGTTCACTTTTGTTTGCCGGGTTCACGAAAACAGCCCAGCCCAAGCAGCAGGCCTTAAACCTGGTAAGAAACTTCATTTACTGCTTTGTACTGCTTCACTGGAGCTCAACAGCTGACTGGTAAAATCAGCAGGTATGATTCAGATTTCAGACCTTCCTGGTCTTTAGTGGCCAGTGAGGTTTTTCACTCTGTCTTCTTGAACTGTGAATGTCAGTGCACACTTGTGTAGTTCTTCTGTTTTATTGTTGTTACCCAAGTGTACTCTCAGGTTCAGCTTATGGTCACTCACTCACACACTCACAGCCCTGGAAAATTGCCACACTCAATCCCAAATGAACCGAACACTGCGGCACAAACGGTTCTTTAAAACACACAGAGACCGAGTGAATTTAAAATAACAGCAAACTTTTACTGATATATTTTTGCTCTTACACACACACATACACACATACGTCCACATTTACCCAGCATCCATTACTAGGCTGCCAGGCATTAGCTAGAGGGACAGAAGCTGCCAAGTCTGGGATCCAAAAACAACTCAAAGGCTGGGCTGGCTTCAGGACCTCTTTTTATCCCCTAGAGTTGGTGGGAAGAGGCTTCCCATGCAGGCCCAATTCCTTTGTGGGTGAGACTTGAGGAGGGGCTTGCCATGTGTTCAAGGCCCTACTTTTGTCCTTTTGTTCCCTTAAAGACTTGGTTCCTTTTTCTGAGGGAACTTTTCCTGGCTTTGGTCCACGCTGCTTACATGCCTTCACCACTTTTAAGAATGGTGGCTTTAGCCTAGTCTCACATTGACTCCACTCTTCCTCCCAACCTTTTTTACAACTGTAGGGAAGGCTGAGTAGGCCTCTGTGGAAAGGCATTGGAGGACTCCATGACATCACTGACTACTCTTGTCACTTCACAGAACAGAGCCTGCAAGGCCACAATCTGAACTCCACAATGTCATTTACTGCTGGACACCCTCCAACTCAGTCTGCTAGTTTTACCAAGCCTTGGGGTGTGAGCTTCTATGTGAGGCTCCAAGGAGAGGTGCTGAGATCCCAAGGTGAAGGTTAGAAATTGGGAAGCGTACAGATAGAACTCGCTTAATGGCGGCCCTATTTAGCAGTTGTTCAAAGTGACAAAGGTGCTGAAAGAGTAGCTTTACAACCAGACTTCAGTTACGACCGTTGCAGCGTCCCCACAGTCACATGATCGATATTCAAGCTCTTTGCAACCAAAAAGCATATACGACAGATGCTGCATCTCATGTTCACGTGATCGTCATTTGAGATCCTAACTCACAGTCACGTGATGTTTCCCTCACCTCTCGTTATTTAGAATCAAAGGAGAGACCACAGTTGATGGGGTCACATGGAATCCTTGCAGATTTCATAGTTCTTGCAGGACTATCCTGTCCAGATTTGACTCCAGATCACCAACATGGGGAGTGACAATTGCCTTCCAGTTTCCCCAAGGGAAATAAAAGGAAAAAAATTGGTACTAGACCAGTTTTATATGTCTAAAACGGGAGGGTGGGGGGACCACGGACAAGAAACCCTCTCCAGGAAAAGCCAGACAGACAACAGCAGGAAAACCTGATTCTTTTTCCTAACATCATCAGTTTTTCCAGCTGGGATTTCCAGATTTAAAATATAGTAGTTCACAAGGCATTCCTGCTCACTGGAATGTTAGGCATTTTTCTGAACAATCAAAACACTCTATGTTTTCCTTTTAAAATGGGCAGTGGGCCCATTGTCCCCTGGCCAACAGGACTCGTTGAAGAAATATTGTACTGTACAATAGCCAAAGAGCAGGGTCTTTCTGACACAGGCCAGGAATGCAGGCTCCCTCTCCTTTTTGCCTGTGTTGCATTGGCTCCTTGTAAGAAGGCCTCAACCAGCTCTGGCTTCACATCACAGGTAACCATGAAGAAGGCTGGGGTACAGTTTGCATGACGGTGCTGCCTTCTTCTCTCCTCCCAGCTGCTCTGCTCTGCTCTGGAGAACCAAGCATTGTTATCTTCATTTAAAGCATCTGTTTTTTTTCAAACTTGTCACCTTTAAGATGCGTGGCTTTCGACTCCTAGAATTCTTCAGCCAGTTGAAATCCACACATTTTAAAGTGGACAAGGTTGAAAAACGCTGCTTTTAAAGAATCAGATTGACAGCAGGCTCAAACGGAGGTGAGGGAGGCATCCAGATGTTTGGTTGTGCAGTGTGGTACCTTCCTTTCTTCCCATTAAAGTTTGCTTTTCCTTCTTTTGGCACAGAGGGTGTTTTTTTTTTTTTAAAGTACACCTCTCCAAGCCTGGATCATCTGTTCCAATGGCAGAAAATTTCCTGGCTACCAGTTTCTTTTTTTCTCTTATGTAAGCAACCCCAGTCTTCAAAATCATAAGTTGCTGTGGCTCATCATAAACGAGGCGTTGTGGCACAGTGGTTAGAGTGCAGTACTGCAGGGTACTTCTGCTGACTGCCGGCTGCCTGCAATTTGACAGTTCGAATCTCACCAGGCTCAAGGTTGACTCAGCCTTCTGAAGTAGGTAAAATGAGGAGCCATTTTGCTGGGGGCAATATGCTGACCCTGTAAACCGCTTAGAGAGGGCTGTAAAGCACTGTAAAGCTGTATATAAGTCTAAGTGCTATTGCTAGTGCTATAAGTTGTGCTTAAAAGTTGCAGAACAATCTCAGACAAAATTTGGAACAATACTCTGTTAACATTTTCTACATAGTAATAGATTACTATCATCTGAATTGAGTGGTGTTGGTGTTTCTGAATGGGAATATTGCATTGGGAGGTTTACAATGCTTCGATTTCTCCCTAATACTACATGTATATATGTACAGACATTCTTTAGGATTATGTGCATACACATACGTATACAGTATATAAGCGCTTGTGTACATACATAAATGCAGACACTTGGATTCCCCGTGTTTCTGTTCTTTTCCCCCAACCCCAATGTTGTTTTTTCTTTTAGTTTTTGTCATTTTGTTTAATAAAACAGAGAAGAAGAAATATAAAAAGTCATGAGTATTTCTTGACTAAGTATTTCCCCACACTTCTCCAACGGTCCTGGCCTTGTCTGAACTCTTGACACATAATTAGAGTGCTCAGAATAAAACCAAATTGAAGTGCAATGATGCTGTTTTGCATAATTTAGACAGCACCCAAAACAAAATAGTCATTGCCGTGTTGGTCTATGGAGTAAAAAAAACAAAACCAAAACCCATATTTGTGCAATAATTTTATGAAGACCAAATTAATGCAATACAAATGTGTGCAAGCTTTTTTGTTCATTTCTTTAAGCAAAATGTTGCAAAAGGGGAAGAATTACTTCACCTCTTTTAGCCGTGAAGTGGAGAGATCACAGTCGACTCTGATATGGCCATTGTGGATTAAAAGTCTTCTTTGAGTTAGAAGATGTGGGGATCATCAGTCCCCCCCCTCAAAAAAAAGTGGGGGGGGAGGCTCCATCCATCCCTATCTCCACCACCATCCTTCCCAGCCTGAGACACCAAAATAAAGAATGTTTCTGCAGACTTGCAGAAGTGATATCTTAAGTTCAGGCTTTAAGTGTGCAGGCCCAGTACAGATCCTTTGTTCTCCCTGACTCGTTATTGTTGCCTCTCTGCTTTGTAGGAGACACAATCACAGGGGTGAATGGGCTTAACGTAGAAGGCATCCGGCACCGTGAGATTGTGGAGATCATCAAAGCATCTGGAAACGTGCTGAGGTAAAAGCCAGATTGATGTTTTTAGCCAGAACTAGCCATCTCTCCCCTCCGCCCCTTTCCATGTGCCACTGCTGTGGTTTCCAAGCCATGGAGGCACCACTCATCCCACTTTGTCCCCTGTGCAGGTTAGATACCTTGTATGGTGCATCAATCCGGAGGGCCGAATTGGAGGCTCGCTTGCAGTATCTCAAGGTGAGTGGCATTCAAGCAGGAACATGCGATGAAATGTTTACAAGTTTGGCTCGGGTTGCTGCCAAGAAGAGGCAACCGTTTTGAATTAGGGCCTGTACATGGACATGAAATGATATCCCAAAACTCAACCTGGGTAACTGCCTTGCAAATATTTATATAGACAGAATTGCAGGTTTTTTTTGGCTTTGATCAGGATGCTCCATACTCCTAAAAACCACAGAAAGCTGTCCTATGCCAAGTGCAATTGCTAGTCCATCTGGCTCAGTATTCACTGTAAAAGAAAAACCAGCAGTTTTCACTGCATAGGAATCACTAGGGGGAAAGGAGCAAAGTTAAAATTTCTTCCCCTATTTCTCCCGCCCCCCCCCCTTGCTCCCACTCACAAATGTGTCCCATCCCATTTGCCTCCTGCTTCACCCACTGAGCACCCGTATTTTGTGCAAATCTCCAGCCAAAGAAGTTCTCCCCTGTATAACAACGCCTTGGAATGGAGAAAATCAGGGAAAAATACAACCTCTAGGGCAGTGCTTTGCAAACTAAAATTTTCAGTAGGTATTGGAAGAAAAAAGAATAGTTGTGAAGACTAAGCTAACATTCATTTTACACTAATCAATAACTTTTCCACTTTCCATCAAATGTTTTTTGGCACTATTCACTTTGTTCTATCAAAATGTCATTCCCACTGTTGGTTTTGATGTACCAGTTTTTCCCAGCAGGAAATTCTTGATCTAGTCTAGTTCTTTACATGCAATATATTCTAACAGCAACAAGAAGGGCTGATGATAGCCATGCCACCTAGAGAATGCAGGATATGTTTCAGGGTTGAAATTTTGGGCTACTTTCCCCTTTATGTTCTGCTTTTGTTTAGGTGATCTATTTAAGAAAAATAATGTATGAAGCCCCTTAAGAGGTCTAATTTTACTTACCATTCCAAGCCCCGCAAATGCAATTTTTTTTAAAAAAAAAATAAAACTCTATATTTATGAGGTGAGGGATCCTTTAAAAATAGTCTTATTCCCCATGATTAGGGTGTAATTTAAGGTGATTCTGGACATGGCAAAAGGAATACCTACACTGATATAAAATAATACAGTTGGCTTAACTAAATTGAGTAATTTTTTTTCATTGCCTGATTTTTGGATTTTGTTTGTTCTTTATAAATATTATAAAAGAGACAGTGTGATGTAGTAGTTAAAGCATCAGGCTAGAAACCAGCAGACTGTGAGTTCTGTAGTCTTAGGCACGAAGCCAGTTGGGTGACCTTCAGCCAGTCCCTTCCTCTCATCCCTAGGAATGTTAATTCAAAGGCATCTGTCTATTCATGTATGTATGTATGTATCTATCTATCTATCTATCTATCTTCTATCTATCATCTATCTATCTATCTATCTATCTATCTATCTATCTATCTATCTATTTATATCTACCTACCTACCTACCTATCTCTCTCTCTCTCTTCTATCTGTCTATCTATCTACCTATCTATCTATATCAGTGATGGCTAACCTTTTCCGGACCAAAGCACCCGAACCCCCAAAATGCAATGTGTGCAGCCCCCACGCATGCACCCCACCCACCCACACATGCACACATGGCCCCCTGCACATGCCTTGCCCCCTTGCGCATGTGCGCATACCGCTCATGTGCCCCACCCCCGTGCATGTGCCCCGTGTGCATGTGCCCCGCGTGCATGTGCCTCGCGTGCATGAGCATGCGTGGCAGAGTCTCGAAGACCAGCTGGCTGGCAGTAGGCACACACACCTGCACAGAGGAGCTGAACTGGGGCGACGGCTCGCATGCCATCAGAGAGGGCGCTGTGTGCCACCTCTGGCACACGTCCCATAGGTTCGCCATCACGGATCTATATCATCTATCAATCTATCTATCTATTGGTATCTATCTACTGGTATCTATCTATCTATCATCTATCTCTATCTAATGTTGAAGGCTTGAATAAGTTTTTTTAAAGAAAGAAATTTAAATTAATATCAACACAGTGCAGCTTTGATCCCTGAGCTACTCTCTTATTTCTCCCATTGTTCAGAAAGGTGCTCTTCATCATCTCCTACCTCATGTTTTTCTTATTAGATATTTCATATACTAAACCGGGAAGTACTACCTGCAGAGTTTGCTGATAAATGGAGCCACAGCCTTGTTTATTTACCGTCTGAGAATCTATAGCTCTGAGAATTTTTTTATGTGTTTAGCAGGAAGCCTCCCTATCTTTGAGAAGTAGGTGGGCCATTAGTGTCATTTCGAAGCCAGCAGGTAGTTGGACAATAGGTTGCAACTCTTCTCCGGCTTTTGTTCACTCTTTCTGCAGCCCATAAATTTCCACCCCTTGCCTATTGAATTCCTTGAACCCACAAACCCAAGAAGGAGAAGCTATCTGCTATACCCACAGAGCAAATAAAAAAGGAAGGATGAGATTTAAGGAGGATGGCTCACCAGCAGTCAAGCACCACTTGAAGGAGATTTTAATTAGATATATAGACTTGACTGATCCTTCTTGTTGTTTGTAATATCTGTTTCTTTCCATTGCAGCAAACGCTCTATGAAAAATGGGGAGAGTATCGGTCATTGATGGTCCAGGAGCAGCGCTTGGTCCATGGTGAGTGTCAGAAGAGTGTCAGCATTTTTTGTGATTGTCTTCTAGGTCATGGAGGCGGAACCAAATCTGGCTGAAGGGGCTGGCAACAGAAAGACATATTTACAGACCACTCTTGGCTGTGTTGGTGTAACCCACTAGGCGAGTGTTTCTGGGAATTGAAGTCCATAATGTCTTATAGTTGTTGAGGTTGAGAAACACCGCACTCAGCCAAACCAAGATTACAAAGTGTTGATCCAAGCTCGGATCAGTTCTTCTCTTTGGGAGAACAAACAGGTTCTTGCATTCATTTCAGTAATTGTTTGCTTTCTTCTGGTAGGGATTGTGGTTAAAGACCCCAGCATCTATGATACGTTGGAGTCTGTCCGCTCCTGCCTGTATGGCTCTACACCCTACGGGATGCTGTTGAGAGGAGCTGGGAGTACGTACAGCAGCGTGGGCTGTGTCAGCACTGCCACAGATGAGACCGAGGAATCTCTTTACCAGACTTGCTTTTTTGACTCTGCCGACTCCCTGGACATTGTCCCCGCAGCAGCCCAGTCTTCACGCCCCAAGACAACATTAACCCGCAGCATCAGCGTCAAATGCACAACTACCACCACCACCACCACCAATGGGGATGCCTGTTTCTGGGACAAATCCAGAGAACCAAAGAACTCTGTGGTCACGTCAAGGCCCCCCAAAAGCAAACAGGGAAGCTTCCGCAAGAGATTCCTCAAGTTTATTCCTGGGTTGAACCGTTCTTTGGAGGAAGAGGAGAGTCAGTTGTAAAAGGACACTCTTGTTGAGAAAAGCAAAGCACAGTTCAGCTGTGAGGCCAGCTGAGGCCTCTGCTTGCTGTGGTCTCTATTTATTTATTTATTTGATTAACAGAGGACTGGGCTTCCGAACGCCAACAGACCAGCTCTATGGAAATGCAGGTTGCAATCCGCCTTGGACTTTTGGGAGAATAATTCATCAGCCTGGGTGGGAGTGGGATAACAGTGGGTGTTCAAAGTCCTAGGAAGAAACGGGTGGTGGGGAGAAAGAAAAAGATCTCAGAAGAAAAAATGTAGCACATTGTAAGGCCAAAGAAGGACAAGTGATTTTGTATACTTCATTCATACGAGGGTGGCTTTGGTTTGGGATGTTTTTCAGGAATTGGCATAAAGCAGTCTCTTCAAGTTATCGGGTGGTTCTTTCTCGTTGTGGGCCATAGGGTGACTTTTAGAAATGGATGGGAAACAGGACATTATTATTGGTTTAACTAGCAGGGATAGTTTTTTTAAAAAAAAAAATCTGGGATGTTTGGTTTGGGTTTGTACATTGGGTGACTTTTGTTAGGACTTAATGACGGGGACCATTAGAAGAACCAGCATGTTAATTTAGCCTAGAGCATGAAGTAGCATTTGAGGTTAAGTCAGATAGATTGAGAAAGCTCAGATCCGAGGCAAAAAGTAGAAAGCAAGAGCTACCGACACACTCCAGATGCATTGGGACTTCAAGTCCCAGAATTCCTGTTTAGCCTTGAATTTGGCCACGTTGGCTGGAAATTTACATTACATTTAGAAGGTTCGGTTATAGGATAGAGTGAGCTGCATAGGTGGCCACGAAGTAGCAAGAACTCCCAAGATATTTCTGCATTTTGTATTTTTAAGCGTTGAAAGGCAAGACTGCCAGGAGTTTTATGCATATCAAGTTCAATCTTTCCTCTGCACTTGGGGCAAGGTCAATTCTAAGCTATGCTGAGAAGAAGGAACACTTAATCCACTTTGTGAATCCATGTCTTGCAGTCAGATTACATGTCTATAGCAGCAGATACTTTCCCTCCCACTGGGAAAGCCGATGAATCGATTGAGCTGTAAATGTTTGGGGAACTCCCTTCCAACCCCCTCCCCCCCACACACAGTTTGTACAAATGTGGTTTCTGAGCTGCTCTATATTCTATATCTGTTCTGAGGAGCCACATCCTGTCTGTCTCATTACCTCCAGAGGCTGCAGCAATTCCCCACAACTTCCCTCTAGTCTTTAAAAAAGTCCAGATGTTATTACACATTTTTTTCTCTCCTTATTCTAGAGCAACTTTGAAAGGAAAAGTTATAAGAAAAGACTTGTTGGCGTTACATTTTTCTCTTTCAGTGTACCTAATTCTACTTGAAAGGCCAATAGGAAGAACAAATTGAATTTATTCTAGTTTTACTGACTTTTCTCCAATTCTGTAAAAGATTGGCTCTGTCAGGAGTCCCCGCTTTGCTCCTGCTGAATTATACAGCAATTCTCAGGACTGCTGTTAGGGAGAGAAACAGTGGAAGTCAAATTAGAGCCAAACCTTAAAAGATCTGGATCTGGATTCTGCAGGGTAAGCTAGATGTTATGAAGGTCGGGTCCTACACAGAATGAAATTTGTGGCTACCCTGCCCAAATCCCAGCACAGCATCTTTCTCAGGATTGCTCACAACTATAGAAGGAGAAAGGGAGAGGGGGACTTGGACAAACATAGACATAAAGAGTGTTGTTATGTTGGCTGGAAAAATGGGAATTGTAATCCAGCGTATCTGGATGGTGCCAGGTTGAAGACTGGGCGAACCTTAGATAAAACAAAAAGAGGTGTTTGTCTAAAACCTTAGAGAAAAGGTGATTTGTGAGCTTCCATATGCCACTGCATTACAACTCCCAGCCCCCTTTATTATCCGCTATGCCAGCAAAGGCTCTTGGGAATTGTAGTTTAGTGACGTTCGGTGAGCCATATTCCTGGCCTAAGTGAAGTCCCTCAGAACAGAACTGTGCCTCTAAAAACAGCTTCGAGTCTGACTGTTCCAACCTCTCACTAGCAAATGCCTTGTGTGAGGGAAACCAAAGGGCAGCTTTCTGGTTTTTTGTTTTTAACTTTATCTCAGGAAGTAGCTGCAGGAAGAGGGGAGGAGGGGTGACACAGCACAGACGGGAAAAGAGTGGCCATTGTGCACCCTGACAGATATTTCTCAAAAGAGATGTTAAGTGGGGGGGAAGCAACAAACAAACAAAGCAAGGCCAGCAATTTAGGGAGGCACCATGTGCCAATAACTGTATGCATAAAAAACTGATTTAGAGTTGGATTTTTGTACAGACATGTGCAGCAATGTTTCCACTGTAAACTTTTGGATAAAACTTGTGAGATGTTTTGCATTCAGACAGTCTTGCTCTCATTTTCTGTTGGTCTTACAAGCAGCAATGAAGGCCTTGGAGCTCTTCAACCATCTGCTGCTGGACTTTCTCAAGAAGGTGACCTCTTGACTTGAAAGCTCTTCAAGCTACTGAGAAGACTTGGGCCACCAAAGTGCAAGGTGTTAATGCTGCCCGGTCCAGGCCAAAGCCAGTTGTCTTATTGGGTGGAAGAACAGTATTTAGAGCAGAGGTGGGGAATGATGGCCCCTTTTATGACTTGTGGACAAACCATGCTGGCTCAGGAATTCAGGGAATTGAAGTCCTTCTTTTTCTTGGGCCATATCCATCATCAGACATTGGCGATCATGTCCTATTTTTATCAACAGCACAAAAAAGTGTTGCTGAGTTTTGACCAAACCAATCCCTTAGATTTTGAAGCCATGATGTTCTTCTGCCTGGACCTCTTTTGCCTTCAATCTTTCCCTGGAGAATTAAGTGAAGTATGCCATATTTTTCTGGATGTCGCATCACATATCCAGAAATAATCTAACTTTCGCTTTTTTATGGTTTTGATGATTTCCCTTGACTTTCCCAGGTGGCTTATCACCTCTTCATTTCTGTTGAAGTCCACAAGTCATAAAAGGGCCATCGTTCCCCACCCCTGATTTAGAGGATAGGAGCTTCTCTGGATGTTCTGCTGCCAAATTTTTGAGGTTATCCAGCTGTTGCTGAGCCCCAAGTGATGCAATGGTTCTTCAGCATTCCTTCATGCTGCTGAGTCCACACATTTGCTTCCTCGCAGCCTCTGGCTTTTTTTGCAGCCAAACAGTTCCCAATTGGGTGGCTTGACTTCTGCCTGCGGAACCTATGATTTCAATCTAGATCCGAAGTGGAGTAGTTAAATTTAACTTTGGACAGAGCAGGGTTCTTCTTGCCTCTGTGTTGACATGATTGTGGTATGGCCTTGCTCCTGTGATTGAAAACGTAGGTTTCCATCCAGGCTTGGACATGATGTATGGAAAATCCTGAATTTTGCTGAACTCAGGGTTTCTTGAAATGAAGTGTAGCACTGTCAGTAGCACTATTCACCTTCCAGCAGCCGGATGCCTGATAGAGATCATTCTTGACTGATTCCAAGAAGCTCATCGTGATAAAATCAGAGGAGGAAAGGGCACCCTCTAAACGGAAGAGAAGTACTTTATGTATTTGCAACCACTGGTTCCGCTATATATATCCATAAGCACTAGTTCCACTGCACTGTATATTTACAAGAATTCTGTATTTGCAAACAGGGCCTTTAATTCAGCAAATGCATCACACACAACTCTGTGTATGAGAAAGGAATGCATACAGAGATACACAAGCACACGTTCCCCAACAAGATACTGAGCAACTACCCAGTGTAATATGTAATACAGAAATCAGCTCTGCTGCAGTTTAATTCCCAGTATAAGAAGCCAAAATTACAGTTCTATTGACATGAAGCTGTTTTCAATCAATGATTTCTTAAATTATATTAAGATACGGTTTGTTCAACCATGGTTTATTGAAGAAATCACAGTTATTCTCACACTGTGCTGTTATGCCAAAGTCAAAGAATTCTGACCATATGAGAGGCATTCCAAGAACTTGATATAAATCAATACAGATAGTCTTCAACTTATGACCACAATTTGGATAAGAACTTCCCTTGCTAAGCAAGGCGGTTGTTAAGTGAGTTGTGCCCAATTTTACAACCTTTTTGGCCACAATTGTTAAATGAGTCTGGCTTCCCCCATTGACTTTGCTTGTTGGAAACCAGCTGGGAAAGTCACAAATGGAGATCACATGACCTGAGGACCCTTGAGTGGTCCAACGCATTATATTTGCAAAGCACCAGAATGTTGATCGCATGACCCCAGGGATGATGTGATGGTTGTAGGTGTGAGAACCAGTTGTAAGGTTTTTTTTTCAGTCCATTGCAATTTCAAATGGTTGTTACATGAATGGTTGCAAGTTGAGGATCACTTACAAAACTGAAAAGAATTCTTAGTCACAACTCTGTGCTGCTGATTTTGCCTTTTCCAATCCCTCCTAGTGAGCACTTAGAGCAGGGGTGTCAAACTGGATTCCTTCGAGGGCCGGATCAGCATTGTAGTTCTTCTCCGCAGGCCGGCCAAGGGGGCAGGGGAGACAGGACAGATACCTCTTGCAGCACTTTGCTGGCCAAAACGGGGCACGGGGCATGTGTGGTCCCCTGTGCCCCGTTTTGGCCAGCAGAGTGCTGGAGAAGGCTGTCCAGGCCAAAAACTGAGTATGGGGGGGGGCATGTTCCCCCCCCCCCCCATTTTGGCTGCCAAAGGCACTGCTGGCTGGTCCTTTGCTATTTCCAGGCCGGATCTGCCTTGGGTTTAACACTCCTGTCTTTGAAGGAGATTCGACCACTTGCATTCTTGCAAAACCTCCTAGATTAATGTGGCCTGTTGGGATTCTTTTCTCCAATTAGCAATAGCAATAAGACTTATATACTGCTTCACAGTGCTTTACAGCCCTCTCTAAGCAGTTTACAGAGTCAGCATATTGCCTCCAACAATCTGGGTCCTCCTTTGACTGACCTCAAAAGGATGGAAGTCCTGAGTCAACCTTGAGCTCCATCAGGATCGAACTCCTGGCAGTCGGCAGAATTAGTCAGCAATAATGCATTTTTTAACCACTGCGCCACCACGGCTCTTTTTAAAGGTAAATTAAAACTTTACCTTGGGGAACTGAGCAGCAGTGGTGGTGGTGATAGCTCCTTACAAAGTGGGCAGCTGGAACTCTTTGAAGGAGAAATTCTAGCATAGGTCTGTTCTCTAGAAAGACCATCTTCCCATTATAGTAGTTTTGTTGGTTTGTCGTTACCCCCAAAACCACCTGTTTTTCCATATTTTTTTTAGTTACCGTGTTCCCTGAAAATAAGCTCTCCCCCGAAAATAAGCCCTCCCCGAAAATAAGCCCTTCCCTGAAAATATTTAAACACATACGCAGCCAATCCCCACCATTTCCTTTGGTGAGGGTTAGGGAGACAGAGCTGGAAATCAGGTAAGACAGCAAAAGGAGACCCGTCTTGCTCCACGCTCCCCAAAATAATAATTTCAGGGTTCAAAAAAATATAAGACAGGGTCTTATTTTCAGGGAAATATGGTACCTTCAGAAACCGGGCATGCTCACACTCTTCTACTAAGTTCACCAAGATTCTTGTCCTTTGTTTTCAGCCAACCTAATAAGCAGCAAACTAATTGGCTGTTTGGCAGACCAGGGGTTGAGGAGGCTTATGCGGTATCCTAGTGCTAATTAACTTAAAGGACCCCCCACCCCCACCCCATCTGTTACCTGCCAAGTGGAGACCAACTGTTTTGCTTGTTCAGAGAAATACATGCTTAGCTGGGTGTTTCAGAACTCTTGGCAAAGCCTTTTCCACTAATCTCAGTCAGTACATCTGGGAATAAGCCAGGTTGACAAATTCACTCCCTTTCCAATTCCATCTTCCACCGTAGCCGCCCAAGGAAGCTATCCCGTTTTTCCTCAGGTCTTTGTGGCTCTGCACTTAACGACTGCCTGAAGACCAGATATCAGCAAGAAGAGCTTTCAAGATTTTGACTAGTATTGTCCTAGCTAAGCTGCGTGATGGAGAGGGCAGACATGGGGGAAAGGAGAAACATCATGGCAGGTTCCATACGTCATGCTGTATTGGAAGGCAGTTTGTTTTAATTCTGAGAGGGAACCCTATTCCCCATCAGCCTCTAGCTTTAAGATAAAGTTGCAGACCACCTGCTTTTATTAAGAGAGATCTGTAACAGGAGAGCTGAGTTGTTTTGAGGAAATACCCAGCTTGCTCTCTTTTCCTGAGAGCAAACGGCTGCAACAACTCCCCCCTGCAGAGCTGAGGATGAACGCTGCCATTTTACAGTCATTAATAAAGCGCCTTCTCTATAAAATACCTTTGGTGCAGGGGTGAAATCCAGCAGGTTCTGACAGGTTCTGGAGAACCTGTAGCGGAAATTTTGAGCAGTTCGGAGAACCAGCAAATACCACCTCTGGCTGGCTCCAGAGTGGGGTGGGAATGGAGATTTTGTAGTATCCTTCCCCTGCCACGCCCACCAAGCCACACCACACCATGCCCACCAAGCCACGCCCACAGAACCGGTAGTAAAAAAAAAATTGGATTTCATCACTGCTTTGGCGCCATTTTGGGAAATTTAAAAGGTAGCTTCAGAGATCATGGACTGAAATGGCAGGCATAACAGCATGCAGGTGATGCAGAAAAACTGGATCAAGCCTCCCCATGTTGAAGTCAGGACTGTTTGAGCTCCAATTTGCAAAATCCAATACCTGAACTGAAGCTTGATTCCTACAGGGAGATGATTCAGTACTTCAGGCCAAGAGTGGACGACTGTGCAGCCCAAGTCTGCTGGGAATTGCAGTTCAATGTCTGAAGGCTGCTGGTACCCCATTACTGGCTGATGGCCGAATATGACTGCAAACAGCCTCCTCTGAGCAGAAACAATTATATCTGGGCTTGAGAGTACAAACCAACCCATCAAGGTTGGCCAGACCAAACTGCTGTTTTCTCTCTTCAAAAGTTTGAAACCTTTGCTCCTTTATTAGAGAATATCCACCCCTGCGCTAAGGGCAAACACAATGTGTGCACCTGACACAAGTGATGGCATTGAGATTTTATTTATTGCTTGCCACCCATCTCACCAAAAGGTTCTTCCATTGGGAACTTCTTTCAATACTGGTAGAAGGGGCATGCTGCACAGCCTGGAACCAAGGAATTTTGACAGGTGGCAGGGTCCAGGAGAAGAACCTTTTCTGCCATGGCCCCTGCCTGCCCTCTGGGACATTGTGCCCTCAGAGGTAAGATCTATCCCCATCCTCTTGTCCTTCCTGAAGGGCCTCAAAACCTGCCTCTGCCATGCTAGCTGTAGATGTCACTAAGATTCTTCACCCGTTGTGTCTTTGCCCAAATAGATCCAAACTGGAAAGATAGATTAATATCTCTTTATGCATAAAAAGAGACTTCCCGCAATGGATACAAGGTAAAGGGGTTGCTTGGTCACTTTATATAATGTTCAAACCAGTGGTGAGTTTGAAACATTTTTACTATTGGTTCTGTGGGTGTGGCTTGGCAGGCATGGCAGGGGAAGGATACTGTAAAATCTCCATTCCCTCCCCAGGGGAAGGTTACGGCAAAATCCCCATTTCCTCCCGATCAGCTGGGACTCGGGAGGCAGAGAATAGATGGGGGCGGGGCCAGTCACAGGTGGTATTTACCGATTCTCCAGAACTGGTCAGAACCTGCTGAAACCCACCTCTGGTTCAAACATATTGGGTTTGGATTGTGTTCTTTCATTGGTTAGCATCATTTGACTCATCTGTGACCTAATAAGCACACTCAGTAGCTTGATATGTACTATGTAACATTTCATAGCATCCCATAATATTCTTCGCGTGATCTTGTTAATGCCCATTCGCATATTCAGGGGGTGAGTTTTGCACATTATAATTAGTTTTGGAGTTACTAAAGTTCAACTTTTGGTACAGACCTTGCCTTCAGCTGGTTTGGGCTGGTCCTTATCAGAATTTCACATTCTTGCTTGTTACATCAAAGAACTGGAAATATTAATCAAAGGCACTCTTAATTACTGAAAACATTGCTCAATGGGGCCCCCCTCTACTGCTTCCATCAGCAGGTTGGCTTGGAGCCCTGCTGGGGGCGTTTTGCATTGTAGGTGGCTGGTAGAGCAAGAGAGAAGATCCCACCTCTTGTACCACTTATGTACTAGCTTTCTAGTTTTAGCAACAAAAGTGGCTGAAGAAAATAGTGCCTTTAGGGAATCTGCAGGTGATGACCTAGGTAAGACAAGGCTATTAGGAGGTGGGCATTGGTGGTTCCTACGCAATCATGAGCAGGAGATGAAGTAAGGGAGAAGGTTAAGTCTATAAATAGCACAAAGGAACCACTTGTACTAAGCAGGTGTTGCTAATATCAAAACAGTCACTTGGCTCCACTGCCATAGTATTCAGACACCTGGCAGTTCTATTACAATACTATAGTGTTATTTTACAAGTGCTACCAAATCTGTGCTACAAAGCTCCAGATCCTGGTTCATCCAGATTTCCATAGGCTAGGAGCCCTACAAAAAACCACCATGAACGCTCAAGAAAAATGAGCTACTTCTATTAAAATATTATTGGCAGTAAATTATTTTCCATCATTATACCAATAAAAGTTTCAGGTTTTAAGATGGAGCCCTCCATAAGGGGGTGAGGGAGGAGGTGGAATAATCCGTTTTATATGCTGGCAAATTAGCTGTTTCTTGATATGTTCTATGAGCCTTGATATGTTCTATTAAAATTTTTCTCTGAAAAATCCACCTAGTTTTTCAAATCCATAGAAAACATTTTTAGTAACATATATAATGTTGCCAGGTGTCCACTATTTGAGCGGACAGTCCGCTTTTTTCACATTATGTTCACTTTTTTTTTCCACAAAATAGTGGACATTTTTTTTATTCAAAAGCTTTATGATGAAATTAAAATGTAATTTAATATTTTACATATTATTATAATATATTTGATGTTTTGAATTTTAAGTAAAGTTTTGAAGTGATTATTTTAATACGTGTTAAAATATTTGTAAGAAACTATATAATTTAATTGTAAATTTTTTTTTTATTTTTTTACTACTTAACCAACCCCTCCCCCGCTTGTCCGCTATTTTTTGGAAGCAGACCTGGCAACCCTAAACATATATTAATCTAAATGTTCTTGAAGTGCAGTATAGTATGCATTATGATTACTGTTCCAGTGCATCAGATTCTTAAAACTAGCATAATATACAGTAGTTTGTTTTATTTAAATTCTTGATATGATACACATTAATGTCAAATGTGTCAAATTTTATTTGATGGATTTAAAAAAAAAACACCTGAATTAAGGCTATTTTATAGCTTCCTCTACCATTTTGTTTCCTGGCTCATTATTTTCCAATCTGCCTCGGTGGAAAAACTGCCCCCTTTTTACTTTGAACAGGGGTCAGCAACATTAAAATGTGTGGATTTCAAGTCCCAGAATCCGGAAATTGAATTCTACGCATCTTCAGGTTGTCAAGATTGATAAACACTGCTCTACTGTACACAGTTACTATTGCTAGTGACAACCTGAGAGAAATTCTAAAGACTTTTGTAATATCATCCAATGTTGCTGTGGCGATATTAAGCCTGCCTACATTAATAATATGCTCTCATACTGCAAAAAGAAAGAAAAAAGGTAGAGCTATGGGTAATAGTTTTCCAACTGTACTTCAATTCTAATCAAAATTCCCTCATAAAACTGTTAGGCCCAGGAGGGAACCTACTGTGCCATTGGGATCCATTTGTCTTTCTGGGCTAATAGCAGCTTGTCGCTCCTTGTGTAACCACAACCACAGAGTTGGAAACTTCTCCATTCTATTCTGCAGTTCTTTGTATTTGCTTCCCGGTCCTACCCTAAAAAGTTACTCTGAGAAACTCAAATGCATTTTTATGTAATGACACTTTAGCAACTTCTCAGAGTAAAGGAATGGAAAAATCGTAGCTCCCCATTAGTTGCTGAATTTCAGATCCCATCAACCAGAGCTGTTAGTAGTGCTGCCTGGGG
Organism: Pantherophis guttatus; assembly: GCF_059756535.1. Lineage (NCBI taxonomy): Eukaryota > Metazoa > Chordata > Lepidosauria > Squamata > Colubridae > Pantherophis > Pantherophis guttatus. The sequence goes on along the minus strand of NC_142064.1, from coordinate 138,846,730 downwards.
CTGGAAGCATGGAGAAAATTAGAGGTTCCTAATGCCTGACATAAAGATATTACAGCTTTTTTTTGTTGTTGTTGTTACTCAAAGCAACACTTTATCTAACAGCTTGTTCTGTGGTTTAATATTCAGGATATTACCACAGAATTTAGGATATTACAAATTGACATTTAAATTCTATATTAGTGATGAAATATCTTATTTGATTTATTATTATAGTTCCCCCTACCTTTATAAATTCCTTCTGTTTGAAATTAAAGATCCTTCAAACTATTCTTACCAAATTTACAAAAATTCTCAGCCAAGAATGTACTGCACATACAAAAATACAGTGAATTCACGTTATATACTAAATTCTCTCAAATGTTTGTCATCTTGGCCTTAAGAAGCCACATTGCAGACTGTATGAGGAGTCTTGCAGAGAAACTGAGAAATATATACATCTATTTAAAAATAAAACTATTCCAAATATTGAGATGAGACTGAGATTCAACTGGTGATACATTAGAGAAAAAAATATAGTGGGGTTATTATACTGATATTAACATATGCCACACAGCTTCCACCTCAGTGGCTACTACTAGTATCTTCTATAATCCATCCTTGTACAACCATGTTGAATGATCACATCTGCTTTAAGAAGAAAATGGTGACCTTTTATCAGACGTGCATTCCAGCTTACTAAGAGGAAAGGAATCATGGGCTAAAACCCTTAGGCTGCTGTACACTGCTATATGAAAGTTGGTATCTTTCCAAATTTTGCTTCCCCAGGACATGACATCATACGTGTTCAGTTCTTGCTTCTCTTTTCTGGTTTTGCAGGGAGAGCTATACAGAACTGCTGATGGAATTTAAGGAAACGTCTTGACCTTTTCACATAGGAAACAGAAAAGCATCGTGTTCTTAGAAAAGGTCTGTGTTCCACATGGAAAACAAAATGGACATCTTGTTCTTAGACTTCCTTTTAACTGCTCAGTTTTTCTCTGTATCATATCAAATAGATGCACAAGAGTATTTGTCCTCAATACTGAAAGGAAAGCGTACCTAACGGGTTGTCTATGGAGATTCTTAGTCATCCAAGTCCTGGTTGTCCCAAAAGTGCTTCCCCCCCCCCAAAAAAAAAGGCACCAGGACTTCCTTTGTTTTTCCTTGAAGATGTTTCGCTTCTCATCCAAGAAGCTTCTTCAGTACATTCTTTAGTCCATTCTGAAGATGTTTCTTGGATAAGAAGTTAAACATTTTTAAAGAAAAACAAAGGAAGTCCAGTTGCCTTTTGGAGGGGAAAAAAAGCACCTTTGGGTACCTATGAGATGCCTTTCAGTTTTAGAAAATTCTCAGAGTTGGGCCACGAGAGATTGTCTTGCCTTTTTATTTAAAAGGATTTGCTTAAATCTGACATTGTGCCATTTTTCCTTTTCTGTCTCCAGTTTGTCCCTACTACCAATTTCCAGTGGTGGGATTCAAGTAATTTAACAACCGGTTCTCTGCCCTAATGATTTCTTCCAACAACCAGTTTGCCAAACTGCTCAGAAAGTTAACAACCGGTTCTCCCGAAGTGGTGCGAACTGGCTGAATCCCACCACTGCCAATTTCTCATACATCCTAAAATGTCTACTAGCTGATTTGACCTTCTCAAACTTACAGCAAAGTAACTAAGTATATTTCAATATACTAGTTATCTCTCAATTATTTACTTATCGCCCATTGTGATGAGATATATTTGAAAAATGTAAATGGGACATCTTGCCTGAATGCGGACTTTAAATTAGAATGTAATTAATGCTTATTATTTTAGACATAAGCTTCTACCGTTGACTTGGCACAGAAAAAAGGAACAGACGGGAGGAATTAATTTAATTGACTTGCTCCTTATTTTTCTCAACCTGTTGACTTCTAAGTGTGTCACATTACAATTCCCATTATCCCCAGACACCAGATGAAAGACTGCCCCATGCACGAGAGCTATACTAACGTTGAAATACATTGAATTAGGTATCTGAACAAATGTATTCTAATTTAGTTTATTTGTCGTAGATCAAGCATAATGATAAGCCGAAGCCTCTATCTTTTGGCTCATTGGAAGCTTCGTTGCCAAGTCTGAGTGGCCCACAATGACTCATATGAATGCGATATACTGTAGTTAGAAAGGTGTGTGCTTTTGGAGTTATTTATACAAACAGGCATAATTCCATATGTAGAAAGCACAGCCCTGACAAAAGAAAAGATAAAAATATATTTGTGTGCAATGTGGACATTCAATTTTCCTCTTGTCAGTCCTTTAACTACTGTTAACTAAATATAGTACTGTATCTTGAGTATCCCTCTAATTAGCAAACATCTCTCTAATGTTAAAAGTTTGCTAAAGTTTGCAGCTTTTTTTCTCAGAGATTGGCAATCTCTTAATGGCCAACTTTTTTTTCTTTCAGGGAAGGTGGTTCTGCCCTGTGAGTAGGACAAGTTTGCTTGTTAGATTTTTATCTGTTTTTATTAGGTTATAAATAGGGGTGGGTTGCTGGGGGTTCACAGGGGTTCGGGAGAACCTCTAGGTAAGATTCTGTGCAGTTCAGGGAACTCCCAAATTCCACTCCTGGCTGGCCCCGCCCACCCCACTCTTCCCAGGAGTCCCCACGCGGCCCATTTTGGATGCAGGTAAGTGCAGGGCATGCCCGGAGGCTTGGGGAGGGCAAAAAATGAGCGTACCGGAAGTTCAGGAAGGCCAGAAACAGGCCTCCAGAGGGCCTCTGGAGCCTGGGGAGGCCGTTTTTGCCCTCCTGGAGGCTCAAGGAAAGCCTCTGGAGCCCGAGGAGGGCAAAAACGCCCCCCCCTCCCCACCGTGGTTCAGGAGGCTGACTAGGCCACGCCCACCATGGCCACAGTCACCCAACAATCTGGCAGAAAACCGCTTGCTAAAATTTTTGAAACCCACCCCTGGTTATAAATAACTCAGTGTAGTGAACATGCATAATTTAATTATAATTTAACAAAGTTGGAAGGGACCTTGGAGATCTTCTAGTCCAACCCCCTACTTAGGCAGGAAACCCTACACCACTTTAGACAAAAGATAATATTTCTTCCTCCTTCTCCTATTTTCCCCACAACAATAATCCTGTGCGGTGGGTTGGTCTGAGAGTGAGTGACTGGCCCAAAGTCACCCAGCTGGCTTGGGCGTGTGTCTTTACTATTTATAATTTTACCTATATTAAGCCCACAGTTTATTTTAAGCCACCTGCTTCAAAATAGCAGGAAACTATAATTTGGGGGTGCAGTAAGAGCAAACTCTGGGGCTATCAAGTGGTTGAGGGGTTGTGGTTCCCCCTCTCACGCACACACTTATCTGGTGGTATTACTTTGGCCCACAAAATGGCAATGGCAGAGTCGTGTGTGAGAAAATGGACTGGAGTGTTTAAGGCCAGATTTCGATGGATGTTCTCTGCTAAGGTCTGAGTGCAATAAGACTTCTCAAAAGAAGAAATGCAGGGGTCAGATGACATGAGACATGCAACGTGTATGGATGCAGGAGGAAGTGTTAATTAACCAAAGCAGGAACTGCAATGACGCCAGGGGCAGCTTGGCATGGGGGTGGGTAGGTGGGGCCCTATCCTTAATCAGCTAAAGAGCAATGGAAAAATAGCTTACCCAAGTTCAAAAGTACAAGTATAACTGCACGTGACACAAAACGATTCCTTGACCGAGATAATGGGGGTGTAAAGAGAAGAGAGGATATTAAAGAGAAGTACTACTTCCCAATAACCTAGTCACATATTCTGCTAAACAACAGATTGTGAAACAAGTTGCAATAGCCTTGTTCACATATAAGACTATTGATTCTGGGTATATATTGCAGCAGGAAGCAGAATTGGCCACTCTTGAGTGATCTCAGAAAAACGAAGCAGGGTCAGAAATTATTAGAAATTGGTTGGGAGACTACCAGGAGATCCCAAGGCTGTAGGCTAGACTAGGAAGTTGAAAAAAAAAGTCTCTGAATGAGCAAAAGATGATCCATAGTTTGGCTAAAGAATGGATATACTTCGTCATTAGGAACCAAGCTTGGCTTTGGGGAAAATTACAGCCCACAATGGCTGAATTTGCATTCAGGTGATCTTTATTTAACACTCATCCAGCAACTGTTCAAACTTATGATGGTGTTGAACAAGTGGTACTTACAACTGGTCTTTGCATTTACATCCCTACAGTCACATGACCATGATCTGGGCATTTGACACCCGGCTTGGAATTGTGACATTGCATCATTCCATGGTCATGTGATCAGCATCTATTATCCTTTTCGTTGGCTTCATAGCAGCCAAGTCAACCAGGAAGATGTCAGGAGGTTGCAAACGGCAACCACATGACGTACTGCACTCACTTAACAAACTGTGGTGATTCACTTAAAGACAGCAACTGGAAATGCTAGAATTTCCATCATCAAACAGCATGGTCATGAAACATCACATTTATGATCTTCCAGGTATCAGCTTTAGTTGAGTGTGCATATGGGTAAGTAATGTAATGCCAAAGAGGACACCTTCCATAGGCAACCGTTGTTGGCTGTAAAACAAGTTGAGACCAGAAATTATGATCCTAATTCCTTTCATTAATTGAGACAATCTCTAGTATACTAAGCTAAAGCCAAACAAAATGCATTACCCATCTTTCCCTGCAAATAAGACCCGGTCTTATATGTTTTTGGGCTCCAAAATAAGCATTAGGGCTTATTTTTGGGGAAACACTATATCAGGGTGATCAGAACTACTGGACACCCCGTGCCTCTGCCTTCCATCCCGTGCCTCTGCCTCCATCTGCTGCCGATGTCACCACACAAAGGCAAGCCTCCCATGGCCAGCCGGCCGCTACCAACCCACCAATTCTTGGCTTTCCCATGGCCCACGTGGCATGTCTGGATCATGTGCTTCCCCTTCCACCTCTGTCTCTGCCTGCTGCTTCGATAGATAATCAACTCACCTGCGCTGCACAGGCTGTGGCTGCTGCTGGACACCGTTGGCCGCCATGCCCGCACTGCCTCCGGTGCTGGCCACGCCCCCCCAGCTGATGATGACATTAAGTAGGGCTTATTTTTTGGATAGGAGCACACTAAAAATCAGGCAAGGACTTATTTTCTGATTAAGTCTTATTTTCAGGGAAACACGGTATATATATTTTTGCAATTGAGATATAATGGCCAATCATATTCGAGCACAACAATGCCATCTTTCTCAACCTGGATGTTTTCTGCTATGGAAAGTGTCCATCCTGAATTCTGGGAGTTTATTTATTTAGAAAATATGTCTGGCCATCTTAAATGCATAATTCTGGACAGCAAACAATACATACAAAGCCAATTACACAAATCCCATAATCAATTATAATCTAATGCAAAAGAAAAAAGAAAAGTGAGGCACTATATAGCAATGCTAGAAAACAAACACATATCATTTGGGTTCCCCTAATATCCCAGCCCTTATATATGAGAAAAAGCCAGTCTTAGCAGCCTTCTGGAAGGCCAGAAGAGTGGAGCTTTCCAGATCTCAATGGTGAGCCTGTCCCATAGGCAAGAGGCTGCAACATTAGTGACCCTTCCTTAGTCCCACATGATGGCTCTGTTTAATAGAGGCGACCTGGAGTACATCCACTTTGTTGGCTCTGGTGGAAAGGGCTGAAATCCTTGGAGATAGATGGAGCCCCAAGTAATCTGGCCCTGTAATATGCAGGGCTTTAAGGGTGATGACCAGCATCTGAAATTGCATCCAGAAGTTTTCACCATTATTCTTGATTATTCATATAATAACAGTGGCTAGAATTGTATTTGCACAGAATTGGAAAGGCGAAGAGATTCCTGTAGATGAAAATGTGATTAAGAAAATATTGGAATGTGCAGAAATGAATAGATTAACATTAGCAATTAAAGGGAAGGAAGAATCTGATTATTATAATATATGGGATTTATTTTATCAATGGCTAGAGAAGAAATATGAAAGTAATGTATAATCAAGCCAAATCAGTTAAAGAGAAATGTTATGATAATAGAATGTTAAGTATTAAACATTAATATCAAAATAAGAGTAGGTATAAAAAAATGAATATGGTGGTAAGCTTTAACTGTTATGACACAAAAAATATGTACCCAGACAACACACTGTTTAATGAATGATGGAATGTTTTGTATTAAAAGAAAATAAAAAACTATTTTTAAAAAAGTGTTCTCCATTGACTTTGCTTGTAGGAAGCCAGAAAAGAAGGCCAGAAATGATGATCACGTGATCATGGGATAATACTCCAATGTCATAACTGCATGGCAGAAACCAGATCAGAGTGCCTGGATTGGGAGGGTTTACTGTGCAAGATGCAATATAAATCCAGTGGTTGACCAATTTCTGTGCCTTTCTTACTATCTGTTTCCTCACCCGGTCCCAACCCACAAAGAAGATTACAGGAGGACTACAGATCCTGTTATAACAGTGAGGAGGACCCCTTTGAAGCCAACAATTCACCCCTGAAGTCTTGAGGAACTTTGTTTAAGCTGAATATTTTTCCTTGAGGGAACCTTGTACGGATGGCATTCCCAGCCTTTGCTTCCAAGTGATAATTCCATTGGCACTATGAGGTTTTCTCCATGTTTCCAAACTGTAGCTCCCATCGGTCCTAGATAGCGCAGCCAACAGGGCGGCACATTCTGAACTGAAATTCAGCACAATCTGGCAAGCAGTAAATTTCCCACCCTACCTGTTTTCCAAAGAGATAGCCATATTAAGAGGCATGAAAAACTAACAAGACATTCATTATAACGGGATCAGCTTTCATGGATTGTAGCTGATTCACAAGACCCATCTGAGTAAGGGGCTGGGGTTGCAACTATATAAAATATCAGGGCTCAGGGATGTGTATTATTGACTTGCTTTATGGCCAACAATGTTCTCTGACTTAACTCTGGGAGACGGCCTCTTTAACATTGCTCAGATAACCTACCCATACAAACACTCAGCTAAGATTGATACCTAGAAGATCATTTCCACACATTATCTCCAGTGGTGCGTTTCAAAATCTTTTACTACTGGTTCTGTGGGCATGCTTTGTGGACGTCGCATGGCTTTGTGGGCGTGGCTTGGGCGTGGCAGGAAAAGGATACTGTAAAATCTCCATTCCCTCCCCACTCCAGGGGAAGGTTACTGCAAAATCCCCATTTCCTCCCAATCATCTGGGACTTGGGAGGCAGAGAATAGATGGGGGCGGGGCCAGTCAGAACTTTTACTACTGGTTCTCTGAACTACTCAAAATTTCCGCTACCGATTCTCCAGAACTGGTCAGAACCTGCTGAAACCCACCTCCGATTATCTCCTCTTGTTTTAATTCTGGGAAATTAAAAGGATAGTTAAATTTTAATTTACAATAACTAGACAACCGATTAAGCAGTAGATAACAGAAAGAAGCTATGGAAACATGTAACTGTGGGCATCGAGTGGCTGTCTAGGAAGTCTAATCAACTTTCACCATCTATACTGCTGAGAAAACTCTTGAGATAGAGATCAAAGGCCGCCTGCGCACCAAAACCAAGGGTGCTTCACTCTCAAGAAAAGATTGGTACAGATAACAAATAGAGCTTTGTAATTTTAATAAGCAACTGCCATTTTGCTCTCCGAATTCAGGCAGACCTAATCCTATCCCTAGGTGTATTTGCCCCCTCCCCCCCAATGGGATTTTCAAATGTATTTTATCAGGAAAATCCAGGAGAGTGCACCTAGGGTTAGGGTTAGGTCTCCAGGAATTCATAGAGCAAAATGGACATCGCCAATGGATTTGGAGTGTTTGATTATGCTTAGGAGGGTGCTGATTTTTCGAGTCAGCCTTATCTATGGTTCCTAGTAAAATACATGAGAAAATCCCCTTGGGGGGAAAATACACATAGAGTTAGTGTTAGCGTTAGTTTTCAATGAATTCAGAGGGCAAAATAGATATCGTCAAAGGATTCAGAGCACTTGATTATGTTTAGGAGGGTGCTGACATTTCGAGCCTGCCTTATCTACATTTCCTGGTAAAATACATGGGGAAATCCACTTGGGGGTAAAATAAATGTAGTGTTAGGGTTAGGTATCCATGAATTTATTGAGCAAAATGGACATTGCCAACAAATTTGGAGGGCTTGATTATTTATTTATTTATTTATTTTTGAATTTGTATACCGCCCTTCTCCCTAAGGACTCAGGGCGGTGTACAGCCACGTAAAAACATAGACTACAAATATTAAAATACCATTAAAAGATATATATAAATTTGGCCCCATAATTAAAAACAGAACAAACCAATTAAAACATTTAAAAAGTGTTAGGCCAGCCCGGCTTGCTGGAAAAAGAAAGTTTTAAGGGCATGGGGGAAGGCACCAAGGTCTTAGATTCTCCTTATCTCTGGGGGCAGCTGATTCCAGAGGGTAGGTGCCCCCACATTATGCTTAGGAGGATGTCGATTTTTTGATTCAGCCTTATCTACTGTTTCTGGAAAGATACATGGGAAAATCCTTTTGGTGGGCAAATACACGTAGGGTTAGGGTTAGGTCTCCATGAATTCAGAGAGCAAAATGGCCATCGCCAACAGGTTCAGAGTATTTCATTATGCTTAGGAGGGTGCTGACGTTTTGAGCATTCCTTATCTATATTTCCTGGTAAAATATATGGGAAAATCCCATTGGAGGGCAAATACACAATTTTGCTCTCCAAATTCATGGACCATACCCTAGGTGTATTTTCTCCCCAAGGGGATTTTCCAATGTATTTTACCAGGAAAAGTAGATAAGTCTGACTGGAAAAGTCGGCACCCTCCTAAGCATAATCAAGCATTCCAAATCCTTTGCCAATGTCCATTTTGCTCTCCGAATTCATGGAGACCTAACACTAACCCTAGATCTATTAGCCCCCAAGTGGGATTTTCCCATGTATTTTTACCAGGAAAAAGCAGGAAAGTCCATCTAGGGTTACAATTAAGACTCCATGAATTCCGAGAGGAAAAAATGGAGATCGCCAATGTATTTGGAGTACTTCATTATGCTTAGGAGGGCACCAAATTTTTGAGACAGCCTTACCTACATATCGTGGTAAAATACATGGGAAAATCCCATTGGGGGCAAATACTGTTGTGACCTAGGCTTCCTGAGTCCTTAAAACACACGAGTAGTCCCAAAAACCTCTTTTATTGCAACAGCTGTGAATTACGTTCATTCACAGCTGAGTCCCAATTAGTTGCAAAAAGTCCTTCAGGAGAAGTCCTTCAGAATAATCACCAACCTTTATGTCCATTGACACTCTGCCAAAGACCTACTTGGCAAAGCCACACGGATTCCAGAATCAAACAGAGATGCCAACTGGGAACAGAATTAATAAGGTTGCTTTCCTGCAAAGGGCCCACGTGCCTTTGCTCCTCTTTTAAGCCTTATGGGAGGGGCCAATCATCTCCAGGCCTTATTCCCGAGTTGTCCCTTTTGTTTTAACTGTTCGTGCCTTCTGGCAGCTCTGCACATGCGTGCACTAGGAACAGGCTCCTCCTGTTCCTCTGCCTCTCTGCTATCTGGCTCTGGAGGCTCCGGAGTCCGCGCATCACTCTGAGATGGCCTGGGCCCCATCTCTGCCTCCGATGCTGAGCCCTCGTCCGGGCCTTTCCCAGACTCCAGGACTAGCCCATGTTCCTCCCCAGCCTCCTCACTGTCCGACCCCACTGCCAGCTCCGCAGGCTGCTGGCGGACCACAACAAATACACCTAAGATTAGGGTTTGGTCTCCATGAATTCAGAGAGCAAAATGGACATCACCATAGAATTCTGAGCACTTGTTTCTGCTTAAGACTTTTCAAGCATGGCTTAGCTACATTTCATCGTAAAGTACATGGGAAAATCCCTTTTGGGCGGGCAAGTCCATCTAGGCTTAGGGTTAGGTCTCCATGAATTTGGAGCGTAAAATGGATATCGCCAACAGATTCTGAGCTCTTGATTATGCTTTGGAGGGTGCCGACTTTTTGAGCATGGCTCATGTACGTTTCCTGGTAAAATATATGGGAACATATCCTTTCGTGGGGGGGAGAGGGCAAATAAACCTAGGGTTAGGATTAGGTCTCCATGGATTTGAACCACAAAATGGATATCACCAACAGATTTGGAGTGCTTGATTATGCTTAGGAGGGAGCCAAATTTTCGAGACGGCCTTATCTATGTTTCCTGGTAAAATTCCACTGGGGGACAAAAAGACTTTGATTCATGGTTAGGTCTCCATGAATTCAGAGAGCAAAACAGACACCAGTAACAGATTCAGAGCACTTGATTATGCTTAGGAGGGTGCCGCTTTTAGAGCCAGGCTTATCTGCGTTTCATGGGGAAATACATGGGAAAATCCCCTTGGGGGACAAGATAGCAATCACCATTTTTCTATCCGAATTCATGGACACCTGACAATAACCCTAGGTGGATTTGCCCTCCAAGGGGATTTTCCCAGGTATTTTCCTAGGAAAAGTAGATAAGCCAGGCTCTAAAAGTCAACGCCTTCCTAAGCATAATCAAGTGCACCAATGTTCTGAGCCAGCTCTCCAAACACAACAAACCCTCTGTACTTGAAGTAATGATTCCTTTATTAGGAGCACAAGCAGCCCCAGCAAAAAGTTTCTCTTTCACCTCAGGCCAACAAGTCTATCCAGCAGGGAGATGAAGAGTTGTCTGCCATATCTATTCATTTCCGCCCTCTGCCTTTTATCCCCAGAGCTAGGGTGGGGCTTCGCTAACAGCGTGGGTCTTCCTTCCCAAGGATCGACCCACGGATTTCCACTGCTCTCCTCTCCTCTGCCTTCTGTGCATCCGCGCATCAGGCACTGGACCCAGCTATTCCTCCTCTTCCTCATCAGCCACCTCCAGACCTGGAGACTATTGACTCTCCATCTGAGGGCTGATGGACAATCCAGGCTCTGCCTCTGTCTCTCTCTCTGCCAGCTCCATTCCCTTTTCCCCCTTGGAGCTCTCAGGTTGCCTTGATGCTGACCCTGACTCCCACAGCTCCTCCTCCTCTGATTCAGCTGCTGGAGGGGCCAGCGGCCGACAGGCACAACAACTGAATCCGCTGGCGATGTCCATTTTGCTTTCCAAATTCATGGAGACCTAACCCTAACCCTAGGTGGATTTGCCCCCAAAGGGGATTTTCTGATGTATTTTACCAGGAAACATAGATAAGCCAGGCTCTAAAAGTCAGTGCCCTCCTAAGCATAATCAAGTGCACCGAATCTGTTGGCAATGTCCATTTTGCTTTCCGAATTCATGGAGACCTAACCCTAAGTGTATATACTGCCCAATGGGATTTTGCCATGTATTTTATCAGGAAACGTAGATAACTCTGACTCGAAAGTCGGCTCCCTCCTAAGCATAATCAAGCTCTCCAAATCCATCGGTGATGTCCATTTTGCTCTCCAAATTCATGGAGACCTAACCCTAGATGGATTTGCCCCCCAAGGGGATTTTCCCTTTTTGAACCAGCCTTATCTATGTTTCCTGGCAAAACCCCCTTGGTGGACAAATCCATCTAGGGTTACGGTTAGGGTTAGGTCTCCATGAAGAGTTGGGAGCTTCAATAACGTGCTTAGTTTTCTCTCTTTGCCTCCTACTTGTAGCCTAAAAAGCTCTGGACAATTCAAAAACTAAGTCATTATACTTTAGTAGATTCTTATAGTCAGTGGGGAAATCATAGCCTTTCAGATGTTTAATTGGTGAATCTAAGGTTCTGGGTGCTTATGACACATTGAACCATAAACTGATCCCATGAGCTGGTTTTGTATAACATGCTATGATCCAATGTGATGGCTGATTTTGGTTCAGAATATTTAAGAGTAGTGCTAAAACTGGTTTATAGAAGGGAATTAACCTGGCCCAGGGCATATCAGCTATAAGTGGTCACTCCAGGGTGAAATCCAGCAGGTTCCAACAGGTTCTGGAGAACCAGTAGTGGAAATTTTGAGTAGAGAACCAGCAAATACCACCTCTGGCTGGCCCCAGAGTGGGATGGGAATGGAGATTTTGTAATATCCTTCCCCCAGGAATGGGGAGGGAATGGGGATTTTGCAGTATCCTTCCCCTAGAGTGGGGTGGGGATGGAGATTTTGCAGTATCCTTCCCATGCCACACCCACCAAGCCACACCACGCCCACCAAGTCATGCCCACAGAACCGGTAGTAAAAAATTTGGATTTCACCATTGGGTCACTCCCACCATTTTGACCTCTTCCCAAGAATCTTCTGTTCCTTACTGGGAAGATCATACATATAATATGCTAACCCCAAACGCAATGTGCTTCATTTGGGCTCAGGTATTGCATGAATGCAGTCGCTGGAGTTTGCAGCTTGGCGTGATAGGTGAATTTAGCAATCACAGTGCACTGTGGGATATGAACTTCACTGCAAGAGAGGTCTTCTGTATTAGCTCTCAAACTGGCAAGGAGCTCCGAATGGCAGAATTATAGAAAAGAATCCCAGCAGGGCTGACCCCAGAGAAAATATTGACTAGCACTTCTGCTCGTACCACAACCCCCTTCCTTGGCTATCCCGAATGCTTCTCCCAGCACCTTTGATTGACAGGGCTTTTGTTTGCCTTTGTATCTGTGCGTCCGGATGGTACTTGCAGAAATCCATGTGCTCCTGTTTCTGTGCTTTTCCCACCTGGCATTCACACAGCTGGCTAGAGCAAAACCAACAACTGCATTCCGGGAGCTTGAGTTTTTGCTGACACTGAGAAAGCAATCCGGAGATGTAAACCCATTGTGACAGGCCAGAAGGCTTAGGGGTCTGAGACCCTTTCGCTTGATTTGCAATGGCGTGCCAGGCATGGAAGCCACTGGAGAGAATAGCCAAGAGTATTCTGTGTCCTGCAGCCTGTAGTGGGGGGCGGGGAGAGGGGGCACCTAGCAATGCAACAAAGGATGGTGATAGGGCTCTATCACAAAAAGAGTTGCAGAGGCACAGCCTTCTGGGTCTCCAAATCAGAGGTCAAAGCATTGAGATGGAGCCACGGATGGAGCGTGGAAGCTCTAATTCCTTTCTTTTGATGTCGCCGGGGAGGCTTTATGTTAACCAAGCACAACACGCAGGAATGCAGCATGGAAGCTTCACTGGATATATAAACACACCCGTGGGAAAAAAAGCTTCACCTTGAATTTGTTGAATTGTACCAGCCCTGCAGGTGCTAAGGATAAACCAAGAGCCTTGGTGGCGCAGCAGATTAAAGTGGTGTTAAGTGACACCAGCTGCCTGCAATTACTGCAAGTTCGAATCTCACCAGGCTCAAGGTTGACTCAGCCTTCCATCCTTTCGAGGTAGGTAAAATGAGGACCCGGATTGTGGGGGCAATAAACTGACTTTGTATAAAAAAGAACACCGCTTGGGGTGGGGGGCGAAAGCCCTATTAAGCAGGTATATTCAGAAGTATGAAGGCTATTGCTTAATGCATTGTAAGCCGCCCTGAGTCTCCGGAGAAGGGCGTCATATAAATTGAACCAATAAATAAATTCCAGTGGGAGCAGATCTGGTGATTTGACATGGAAACTCTTTACCTGTGTTATCTATGCTTAATGCCTTCTCTTTAAGCAATTCAAATGGCATCTTCCATTAGCCAGGACCTACTCCCCACCCCACCCCCCCAAAAAAACCCTCCTGAATTCTTCTCTTGCTGAACTATGTGGAGCTTTGAATTCAAAAGCTAAAAAGTACTTTGGAACAGAGGGAGTCCTCATCTTACAACCATTCGTTTACCAATTAAAATGACAACGGCCCTGAAAAAAGTGACTTGCTGCAACCAGTCCTTGCACTTACAATCATCATAGCCGCCTTATAGTCATATGATCAGAATCCAGGTGCTTGGCAACCGGCATGTTGTTTTATGATGGTTGAAGCATCTCGGGGGTCATGTGATTGCCATCTGCAACATTCCCAGGTGGCTCCCAACAAGCAAAATCAATGGGGAAGCTGGGTTCACTTAGCAGCTGCTCACAGTTGCTTAACAACTGTGGCAGAAAGGTCGTAAAATCAGGTGTATAACTCATTTAACAACTGCTTTGCTTTGCAACAGAAATTCTGGTCCTAATCGTGATTGTAAGTTGAGGACTACCTGTATTCACATGGCTCCAGTGAGCAGCTGCCTTTTTCCTTTGAGATAGAATTGTAGAGCCAGAAGTGTGGAGTTGGTACCTTGAAGATCATCTAGTCAGGAGATGTTCTGGGGGAAGTGAGTGTCCTGTCCTCTCTTAGGTCATCCCACTCCATAGCCTCACAGTTTCTCATGGCTCCTTCCGTGTCTCCCAGGAAAGAAATGGGGAAGGAAGTCTTCAGTAATTTTTTTTTCAGGAAGTTCCAGGCTGGAGACTAAAACATGTGAAGAACAGTTGCAGGGTTGGGTTTGGCTAGTCTAGAGAAAAGAAGGATTAGGGGTGACATGATAGCAGTGTTCCAGTATTTGAGGGGCTGCCACAAAGAAGAGGGTGATTCTCCAAAGCGCCAGAAGGCAGGACAAGAAACAATGGATGGGAACTACTCAAGGAGATAAGCAGCCTGAAATTAAGGAGAAACTTCCTAACACTGAGGACCATTAACCCATGGAATAAGCTTGCCTTCAGAAGTTGTAGGCGCTTCATCACTGGAGGTCTTTAAGAAGAGACTGGATCGGGGTGGGTTCTATTTACCTTTACCACCGGTTCGCAACGGGATCGCATGCGCAGATCACTGATGACGACATCTGGGGTGATGGATGGGGCCTCCTGCCGGTTTTACTACTAGTTCTTGTAAACCGGTCCGAACCGCGGACAACCCACCACTGGACTGGATAACCACTTTTCTGAAATGGTCTAGGGCACAGGTGTCAAACTCAATCACATCATGTGACTTATTGTGACTTTTTTGCCTTTGCGGAGTCAGGGTGGGCATGGCTGCTCATCCGGCCATGGGCCTCCAGTTTGACAGGCCTGGATAGGGTCCTCTGCTTGAGCAGAGGGTTGGACTAGAAGACCTCCAAGGTCCCTTCCAGCTCTATTCCATTCAGGGTTGCCCTCCAGAGCTGCAGCACAATCCCTGCTAAAGAGAAGTCAGACTTGGTTTCAGGAGTTGCTGCCAAGTGTTGCAGGCAGCTCTCCACGTGGGGGAAAGGCAAAGAGTAAGGTCTGATGGGTCTGATGACCTAATCCTGCAAATGCTGCCACCCACGTGCTTGCCTCAGTCTGTCATGGTGGCATTTGCATGATTCCATCATCAGGTGCCTATTATTTTGGCAGCATTAGGTCACACACCTGCTCCCAGGTGCTGCAAAGCCCCTTTGTGCTTCTGATTCAAAGCTCTGTCCAGTCCTCTTCCCAGGTGCGTATAACAGCAAAGCTGTCTTCCCAAAATCAGCAGGCAATGCATCTTTGGACACCAAGATAAACATCATTGTCTGTTCATATCTGCCTCTATGGGTTTGTGTGCCTGCACTTACGTGAAAGATTAATAGCAGGAAGTTGGATGGCATTTTAACTTTCCATGATGTCACAGCCTCCCAGCCAATAGCAGAGAAAATTTATAAATAGCCCTACTGGATGGTAACACCTGGATGATCTCAGCTAGAGTTTCAAAGCTAAGCAGAGCTGGACTTTGGGAGAAGCTCAGGTCTGTGGGCTAGACTGAAAAACAAGGTTGTGGGGGGTGGGATCCTATTCTGGAAGAAGGCAAAGACAATCCATGTTGCATTTTGCTAAGAAAACGATGTTGGTGTGTTCATATAGTCACCATCCATGAAGATTTTGCTTTACTTTATAACTGCCTATCAGCTTGGATGATATCACCTGGCCCAACGCCTAAGTTCTCCCTCCTCATAGATCTTGACTTTGTGTCGGAATGGTCAAAAAATTGGCAACTCCAAATCTCAACCAATAAATGCTCTGTCTTACACATTGGCAAAAAGAATCAGAACACAAAATACAAGCTAAGTGGACATGACCTTTTAGATGACCCTCACTCTGTCAAGGACCTTGGAGTAGTCATATCAAATGATCTAAGTGCCAAAGCCCACTGTAACAACATCGCCAAAAAGGCATTAAGAATTGTAAAACTAATCTTGTGTAGCTTCTTCTCCAGGAATATCACACTACTAACCAGAGCATACAAAACATTTGCTAGACCAATTCTCGAATACAGCTCATCTGTCTGGAACCCGCACTGCATATCGGACATTAATACAATTGGGCACGTCCAGAAATATTTCACAAGAAGAGTTCTCCATTCCTCTGCTCGTAACAAAATACCCTATGCCACCAAACTTGAAATTCTGGGTTTAGAAAATTTAGAACTACGCCGCCTTCGGTATGACCTAAGCATAGCTCATAAAATCATCTGCTACAATGTCCTACCTGTCAATGACTACTTCAGCTTCAACCACAACAATACACGAGCACACAATAGATACAAACTTAAAGTGAACCGCTCCAAACTCGATTGCAGAAAATATGACTTCAGCAACAGGGTTGTTAATGCCTGGAATACACTACCAGTCTCTGTGGTCTCATCCCAAAACCCCCAAAACTTTAATCTAAAACTGTCGACTGTTGACCTCACCCCATTCCTAAGAGGTCTGTAAGGGGCGTGCATAAGAGCACCAGCGTGCCTACCGTCCCTGTCCTAATGTTCCCTTTAATTATATTCATTTTATGTATTCAATTCATGCTTATACTTATATATATATTATCTAGTATATACTCAACAAAATAAATAAATAAAATAAATAAATCTTATCCTGCAGTAAGCCACCTCATGCTTTTGTCCTGGAATTCACCACAGGGAGTTTGCAATTGGCCAACTTGCACTTGGAAAAGAGGAGAGGCCTCTTCGGATGCCTCTGATCCTGAAGGATGTAAAAAAATCATGTGTCTGAGACTCACTTGGTGCAATCTAGGCTCCTCCAAGCTTCTTTTCCTGCCTGGTTTCCTGTGGGATCCGGTGGAATTTCTGCTTGGAAACTCCCACCTCAGCTTTTCCTGTGGCAGCCAGGGTCACCCTTGGGTCTGATTAAAGCTGAATGGATCCCTATTTATTCGTTCTTCCATCATCTCCCACTTCCTACTAGACCAGTGTCTCTCAGCTTCAGCAAGTTCAAGATTTGTGGACTTCAAACCTCAGAATTCCTCAGCCAGAATTTAAGTCCCGATATCTTACATTTGCTGTGGTTAAGAAACGCAGACCAAGAATATCACCACCTCTAGGTTTAGAGAAGATGGGGCTCTTTTCTGCTTTTTATTTGCAAGATGAGGCAGCTCAGTTGCCTCATTTTAAAGATCTCTTGGTCATGATTGCTTTGATGGGAAAAAGTATTAAAGCAATTTCATAAATTAAATCGCATCGAACAATTGTTTTGTTTGTGGTCACTAAGGTAAGTAAGCCTCGCACCTTTTCTTTCACCATTCCTGAGTTCTAACCTCGCTCTTTCCCATCCTTGCAGTGGTGTGTGTGTGTGTTTCTATGTGATGTTCTTCTTTTGCATCTGAGAAGTGATTTGTGTGACAATGTACAGTAGTTAGTACTCACCATTAATTGGTTCCAAGAGGCACAATGAGTACCAAAAATGATGAGTATCATAACTTAGTCACAAGGCAGCCAACACTGACAAGTTCTAGTTTGTGCATTGAGTACCAAAGAAACAACCAGTACCCTGGCAATATTTTCACGTCAAAATGTGTTGAGTACCAAATTTGATGAGTTTCAAAGCAGTTGAGTACCGTGGTACCACTGTATTAACACGGGGGTGTTTATCCCGTTGCAAACTATGGTACAAACAGACCCTGGCAATTTTTTTTTTTTCCTGCCAGGACAGGAGAAGGAAGGAAGGAAGGAAGGAAGGAAGGAAGGAAGGAAGGAAGGAAGGAAGGAAGGAAGGAAGGAAGGAAGGAAGGAAGGAAGGAAGGAAGGAAGGGCTAAGGCAGGTTTACAGTAAATCTGAGGACATGTGGGAGAAAAATGGAATGCTTTTATTAATTCAGATGAAAAGAATAGATGTAAGAATAAGATTTTCATTTTATTTTTTCAAAACCCATTCATAACTGAAATGTTTCCTGGGTTTACAAACATGGGATATTCCTCATTTGCTGAGCATATCTGGCAAAAGAAGAATGAGCCATTGCTCATTCTGTGCCCCAGATGTATTCAGCCAGCTCACAAGTGTGGCCAGGAGAGCAATGGACTCCTTCCACACTTATTCCTGAGCAGCTGGTACATGAATTTCATCGTTTTTAATGAGGAGCCAGTGAAGCAGCTACCGATAGCCCAGTCCTCCATGAATTGCCCATGGACAGGAGGAGAAAGGAACACACTCCATCTATTTTTCCATCTTCACCGATGATGCAACAGACAGATCCCCCTCTTATGCCTGAAAGCTGTATTTCTTTCAACTTTTCCCCTAACTCTTTTCAAACTAACAATTCCTAATTGCTGTAACTTTTCAACGCTACAGAGAAGCTTCTCCAACATCTCATCATGTGAGTTGGCCTGCTGGGCTTCTTTTCCATCTCGACAAAAGCCCTTCCCTGATGGGGTGCCCGTGAGCAGAGCTTCCAAAGAGACTCGCCAGAAATTGCCCTAAAGCCTTTCTGCATTCACTTGTTTATTGTTAGTCCCCTTCCTAATGATACCAAGCATGAAACCTTTTTTCCCCCTTTTCTTATAAACAGCTGTGTATTTGAGTGACTTATAAATCATGGATCAAGCAGTGTTGTTGGTTGTACTTTTTTTGATGATCTCTGGCGGGCACGAGATGTGGGGGGTTATGGGTCAGTTCTCGCTCTACTTGACCTCTCAAAGGCTTTCGATACTATCTGGTATCGACCATCCTATCCTTCTGGAACAGCTCCGAGAGTGGGGGGTGGGGGGGCACTGTGTTGTCCTGTTCACATCCTTCCCCTGAGGCTGCTTTCAGTTGATGTTGATGGGGGTCGAGAGGTCCAGCCCCCAGACTCTGCTTTGCAGGGGTCCCTCAAGGATCAATGTTTTCCAATTAACATCTACATTAAAATTGTTCATTTCATTTTGAAACGTTACAGTACAATAAATATATAGAAAGTAGAATTGGATCACCAGGATCATGCATGATTAGCAATTTAAAATTTTTGACATTGAAATATTTAATAATATTAGCCACAAAGGCTTTTTCCCCCATCCTACCCCATATATTGCTGCCTGAAATGACAGGATATTGATTATTGATTATATGCTATCAATACACTGTTGACATTTAGCGACCACGTAAGTAGTTTTTCTCCAGGACAATCTATCCTAACTTGGTCCTTCGGGTTTTCCAACAGCGCACCTATCACGACTGTAACTGAGTTCATCCACCTTGTTGCTGGTTGGTCTCTTCCACTCCTTCCTTTCCTTTCCCAGCATTACAGTCTTCTCCAAAGACATATTTGCACAAGATGTCTAAGGTAGGATAATTTGAGCCTGGTTATTTGTGTCTGAATGAGAACTCTCTGTTGATTTTATCAATAATCTATTGGTTTGTTTTCGGAGCTTTCCGTGGTATTCTCAGGAGTCTTGTCTAACACAAAAGTTCAGAAGTGCCTTCCTAACCTGCTTCTTCAAAGTCTTGCTTTCATTCCCATAGGGTCACAGGGAATATCATGGATTGCATCTAAGTCAGGGTCGTCAAACTCAAGGCCCGGGGGCCGAATCCAGCCTGCGGGGTGCTTAATCTGGCCCGTGGGACCACCCTAGAAACAGTGAAGGACCAGCCCATGGTGCCTCTGCCAGTGAAAATGGAGCTCAGGAGAGCCTCCGGAGCTCCATTTTCGCTGGCAGAGGGTTGCAGGAGGCCATCGCAGCCTAAAAAGGAGCTCAGGAGCCCATAGATACGAATGACATCGGGCTGGCCACTCCCACCCTGACCACGCTCCCCTCCCCAAGGTCAAACACAATCCTGATACGGCCCTCAATGAAATTGAGTTTGACACCCCTGTTGTAGGTAGACACATCATGGCATCTGAATTTCTTTTCCAAGGTCTTCATGGCTGGTCCACTAAGAGCTAGAGGATACTAGGAGTATATTTTTGCACAAACGTTCTGTGAGCTGCTTGAGTTTGGGGACTCAGAACAAATTCCTGAGCTCAAGAATTCTTTCCTTCTAAATGCTTGTCTTTTGCTCCTGTCTCCCTTTCCACAAATTTAATGCAATGAAAACCTCAGGAGTTTGCCCTAGCACTACAGTACCAGAAGGGAAGAAGACACGCGCCATCTACTGTCCACAATGTTAAACACACCCATGTTTTTTGGAAGAGTATTAACATTTTTGGGATATTGAAAAATGTGGAGTAATATCACCATTTTTTTCACTCAAAAAAAGAACCCCAGCATTGACTGCAATATGATATATTCTGACTATATGCTAGTATCTCCCTAAAATATATCCATACCTACACATTGCAATAAAGTGCATTATAACCACGTTTTGGTAATAAAACCAGATCTGTCCATTTGCACCCATTATGTTAAGCCATAAATAGTAGTCAGAACATTTGGGTTAAGATATATAGTTAATTGGTTTCTATTAATATGTTGAATTGTATTATTGGAAATAGTTGATAAAAGAATTAGAAGAAGTGATTAGAAGAGGAGAATTTAAGGAAATAATTGAGGATTGTACTATGTTATGTGAATCTAAATTTAGGGGTTCAAATTTTAAGGAGGGAAAAGAAAAATTGAGCTATAATAGGATGAGAAGTCAGGATGAAGGGTAATATTGGTTTCTTAAAATCAAAGAGAATAAATGCTATGAGAAAAATTGAACATATAAATTTGTGTTAAAGATGAATAAAAATCTGTACAAATTTAAGACCAGGCCAATATTCTGTTCAGAAAAGATGTATTCTATGTTTGTTTGTGTGTTTAAAGAATAAAAAAAAACTTTACAAAAAAAAGCCATAAATAGTGGTTTTACATACCATCAACATTCTGACAAAATAATACCAGCCCAAGATGTGAATCCCGCTTTGTATAAAGTATCCCATCATATCACTGTCAAATAATTTACTAAGGCTGTATTACTATTATTCCTCTCTTCCTTCCTAGAATCTATCTCTTCCCACTTATGACTATAACCGTGTTGCTTGTATCTTTCAATTTATATTGTTTTATTTGTTTACTAGTACAATTTGATAGCTTATTAGTAACCTTGACTATCTTTTTATTCTTGATGAATGTATTTTATTCTCCTTACATACACTGAGAGCATATACACCTAAGACAAATTCCTTGTGTGTCCACTTGGCCAATAAAGAATTCTGTTCTGTTCTATTCTATTCTATTCTATTCTATTCTATTCTATTCTATTCTATTCTATTCTATTCTATTCTATTCTATTCAAATAGTATACAGAAAAAAGAAGTTCTTCAAAGGTCCTTCTCATCCCAAGGAAACCAAAAAATTATCTCTTTTAAGGGTACTCAGTACTTTAGTACAGATTATTAGACCTTTAATGTAGGCATAATAGATTGATGGCAATCCA
This sequence comes from Pantherophis guttatus, assembly GCF_059756535.1. Lineage (NCBI taxonomy): Eukaryota > Metazoa > Chordata > Lepidosauria > Squamata > Colubridae > Pantherophis > Pantherophis guttatus. The sequence goes on along the minus strand of NC_142064.1, from coordinate 138,825,223 downwards.
GGTACCATGTCCCATATTACAATCTTTTGATTAGAATATACTACTGGGTGACATGACCATGTATCTCTAAGCTGCCTTGACTTTATAAAAAAAATAGGATATATAATTGGCTAAATATGGTTTCTTTAATGGTTAGTTCTGATCGTCATATACACAAGGTTTTTCACTGAGGGGAGCAGCTTCTCTCAAATTAAATGATTGGCTGATTAAATCACGCAAACTACCTTTCAAAAAAAAAAAAAAACTAGTGCCCAACAAGAATGTCAATACATTAAAAGGCAAATGAATCTGATAGAACGTTAGTAACTCAAGGTTGAACTGTGGGTTCCTTGATGCTCTTTGAGCTTGGTGGCTTTCTTACAGACATTTCATTACCAAACTAATACTGATGCCATTACCTAGTTTTGTCATGAAATGTCTGTAAGAAAACTACCAAGCTCAGAGAATGCTATGGACCCTGCAAACGAATCTGTCAATAACAAGTAATAACAGATCTGAAAAATGTCCAAGCAAGTAAAATGTATCGAGTTAATGTTTTGTATTCCAAGAGAAATAAAACCTTGGTCACATCCCATTGTCAAGATTCAAAGGAAGCCCTCTGGGGAAAAAAGCCTTAATATATCACCCGCAATGAATGACAGGGAATCCCATTCCAAGTGATTCTATAACTGGAAGTTAAAACGAAACTCACTCAATCCAAATAAATGAATAGAGATATAGAGAGTCCATGAAAATCTGTTTCTGAGAGGGCAATCAGGAGCTGGAAGGTTGCCCTCTCATGTGGGCAGCTCCATTTTGTTCACATTAGAGCTCCTCTGACTGAAAACTAAGTCAGAAAAGAAGCTCCCAACCCCATTGATATCTGGCTTGGAGAGCACACAATTATACAGAAAGACATTGAGCCCCCTGGATCATTGTTTCAGACAAATTTGCTTACCAGGTTCTCCAGTGCCTTCAATGAGAACTTTTACTGCCTTCACTGGAAAAGTTGAGATACATTCAGAGATGCATCCTACTTGAAAATAGCCCACACTGAACAGTATAGCAGAGTCAAACATCAGCACAGGAAACATTTTATGATATTTTGCTTTATGTCATAAACTGTTTTGCAATAACATTTATATCATAAAATGTTTGTAAAATTGCCAAATGCAATTCCACGAGAGTCATGGCTCTCAGAGTTGGGCTGCGCTCCTTGGTTCAAAAATTGTTGTCCTGTGATGCATCATTTTGCCCACTTAGATGATAGATGATAGATAGATAGATAGATAGATAGATAGATAGATAGATAGATAGATAGATAGATGATGGATAGAGATAGAGAGATAGATGATAGAGAGATGATAGAGAGATAGATGATAGAGAGATGATAGAGATAGATAGATGATAGATGGATAGACAGACACACAGACAGATATAGATGACAGAGATATAGATGACAGATGGATGACAGATAGATAGATCTTTATCTTCTTTATTCAAATTTCTATACTGCCCTTCTCCTTTCGGACTCAGGGCGGTGAACAGCCAAAAAATAAAACATTTTATATACAAAAGTTAAAATAAATTTAAAATAATTAAATAAATTTGGCCCATTAATTTAAAACATTCCAATTAAAACCATATCAAAATTATTTAAAACCAATCATAAAATCAGGACAGCCCGGCTAACTGAAAAAAATAGGTTTTGAGAGCCCGACGAAAAGTCCGGAGGTCTGGGATCACTCGTATCTCTGGGGGTAGATTGTTCCAGAGGGTGGGTGCTACCACAGAGAAGGCTCTCCCCCTGGGGGTCGCCAGCCGACATTGCCTGGCCGACGGCACCCTGAGGAGGCCCTCTCTGTGGGAGCGAACTGGCCGGTGGGAGGCAATTGGTGGCAGGAGGCAGTCCCGTAGATACCCCGGCCCTAAGCCATGGAGCGCTTTAAAGGTGATCACCAACACCTTGAAGCGTACCCGGAAGTCCACCGGGAGCCAATGTAGCTCGCGCAGGAGAGGAGTCACATGGGAGCACCCCGTCGCTCCCATAATCCCCCGCGCGGCCGCATTCTGCACCAGTTGGAGCCTCTGGGTGTACCCCAAGGGGAGCCCCATGTAGAGAGCGTTACAATAGTCCAGACGAGAGGTGACGAGTGCCTGAGTGACCGTGCGTAGGGAGTCCCGATCCAGAAAGGGGCGCAACTGGCGTATCAGGCGGACCTGATAGAAGGCCCCCCTGGCCACGGCCGTCATATGCCCTTCTAAAGACAGCCGTGCGTCCAGGAGGACACCCAAGTTGCGAGCCCTTTCCGTGGGGGCCAATGATTCGCCCCCAATAACCAGCGATGGCGCCAGCTGGCTATACCGGGATGCCGGCAGCCACAGCCACTCGGTCTTGGAAGGGTTGAGTCGGAGCCTATTTCTCCCCATCCAGACCCGCACGGCTTCCAAACACTGGGACATCACTTCCAAGGCATCGTTGGGATTGTCTGGGGTGGAGATGTACAGCTGAGTATCATCAGCATACTGATGGAACTCCACCCCAAAACCACGGATGATCTCACCCAGCGGCTTCACATAAATGTTGAACAGGAGGGGCGAGAGGATCGACCCTTGTGGCACCCCACAAACAAGGCGCCTCGGGGTCGACCGCTGCCCCCCTGTCAACACAGATTGTGATCGGTCAGAGAGATAGGAGGACAACCACCGCAAAACAGTGCCCCCCACTCCCAGTCCCTCCAGCCGGCGCAACATGATACCATGGTCGATGGTATCAAAAGCTGATGGGGTGAAAGATGATAGATGATAGATGATAGATAGATAGATAGATAGATAGATAGATAGATAGATAGATAGATAGACAGACAGACAGACGGATAGACGGATAGACGGATGGATGGATGGACAGATGGATGGATGATGGATAGATAGATGATAGAGAGAGATAGAGATGATAGAGAGATGATAGAGATAGATAGATAGACAAACAGACAGATATAGATGACAAATATAGATGATAGATAGATAGATAGATAGATAGATAGATAGATAGATAGATAGATAATAGACAGATAGATAGATAGACAGACAGACATGGATGGACAGACGGACGGACAGACAGGCAGACAGACGGATGGATGATGGATGATGGATAGATAGATGATAGAGAAATAGAGAGATGATAGAGATGATAGAGAGATAGATGATACATAGATAGATAGATAGATGATAGATGATAGGTGGATAGACAGACACACAGACAGATAGATGACAGATGGATGATAGATAGATAGATAGATAGATAGATAGATAGATAGATAGATAGATAGATTATAGATTATAGGTAGGTAGGTAGATAGCTAGGTAGAGAGGTAGAGAGGTAGATAGGTAGATGATAGGTGATAGGTGGATAAAGACACAGACAGATATAGATGACAGATGGATGATAGATAGATAGATAGATAGATAGATAGATAGATAGATAGATAGATAAATAGATAGATGATAGGTAAGTTGGTAGGTTGGTAGGTTGGTAGGTAGATAGATAGATAGACAGACAGACAGACAGACAGATAGACGGATGACAGATGGATGGATGATGGATAGATAGATGATAGAGAGAGAGAGATGATAGATTGATAGATAGAAAGACCAGACAGATTATATCTTCTTACATTTGCAAAAATAAGGGACACCTCCTATCTCCCTTGGATATCTTTACTGTCATTTAGCCTGCATTTCTTTAAATTAGACTGATAACCACATGAGGGCAGCAGAGCCCAGATGTGCAGAAACAAAAGCAAGTTGAACATCATCTTGGTTTAATAGCGCATATGCGCATTACAAAGGCAATCTGTGAATGCTCCATGCTCACCCACCATCCTTTTGTTCTGCTTCCTCTTTCTGCCTTCCACCACAGTGCAGACATTTTCCTGCCTCTACCTCCTGGCTTGTTCTATCTTAACCAAATCAAGCAGTTCAAACCTCTTGGGGCAGAGACTGGAAAGGGTGCTGAATTTTCATGCACACTCCCCTGAAAACCATGGGGGCTACACCACAGCAAAATAGAACTGTGTGGATGAGGTTTGTTTCACTCTCGAGATTGGAAACGCCATATGGGAATCCACATTTCTGCCAAGTTAAATAGAGAAGGGTATTTTTTTCCCACTTAAAAGTCCCATTTATATAGGGAAGAGGTTGAATGCAATAGCATTTTAAGAAGTCCCCCCCTTTAATTCTCTCTGCCAGATGAAAGAGGAAAAATATTCTGGGCACAGATCTTCCTCACCTTCCCCCCCTCGACATGTGCCAGAGTCTGGATGCCAACCCAGTAAAAATACTTTCCATATTTCAAACCATCTATTCCCAAACGGAAATAAGTCCACAGATCCTGCTGGTAACTCATGTATACTCTCTCTGTCTGTACAGAGAGCCATGCAAAATTTCCTTTTTTAAAAAAGATCCACTGATTTATTTTTTCTGCATCACAACACACCCTAGATTCCATCTATCACTTCTTCAGTGGAGAGATTCTTGCTCAGTGGCTCTATATCTATCTATCTATCTATCTATCTATCTATCTATCTATCTATCTATCTATCTACCTACCTACCTACCTACCTACCTACCTACCTATCTATCTATCTATCTATCTATCTATCTATCTATCTATCTATCTAATACCTGCTTAGTGCAGGATGTGGGTGGAACAATCTATTCCCCCCCGACCCTTGATAAATTAAAGTGGACCTTGGATTTATCCATTCCCAGCTTCACTTTACGAGGGTAGCTACAAGAAGGAGTACAGAAGAACTTGGTTCTATCTTTCATACAGTGGACCTGGAAGTTCACTTAAGCACAGTGGTGGTTAGTTTAAACAAGCCGTCTTCAGTAACACTTACAGGTAGTCCTTGACTTATGACCATAACTAGGACCAAAATTTCTGTTTTTAAGCAAGGCGCTTGTTAAGCGAGTTATAGCCCATTTTACGACCCTTTTGCCATGGTTGTTAAGCAAATCACTGCATTTGTTAAATAAAGTTGTTAAGTGAATCCGGTTTCCTCCATTGATTTTAGTTTGTCAGAAGCCAGCTGGGAAGGTCACAAATCACACGATCCTGGGGATGCTGCAATTGTTGTAAATACATGCCAGTTGCCAAGAGCCTAAATTTTGATCACATGACCATGGAGATGCCACAACTATGTGAGGACCAGTTGTAGGTCACTTTTCCCAGTGCTGTTGTAACTGCAAATGTTCACTAAATGAATGGTTGTAAGTTGAAGACTATCTGTATTGAAGGTCTTGTCTTGTGGTGTTTGACTGCAGTGACAGAATGTTGATCTTTTCAACATTCTCTATTTCTAACATCTCCCATTCAGAGAGAAGGCTCCGAGTAGGAGCAGGTTTCAAAACCCATCGCTACTGGTTCACTCGTGAGTGCACGTGTGCACACATGTGACACTTCTGCACATGTGCAGAAGCATTGGGGTGGGTGGGTGGAGCCTCTCGCCACGGCCGCTATTGGTTCACCCAATCTGGGGCGAACTGGGAGCAACCCACCACTGGCTCCAAGGTAAAAGGAGTGAGATTGTTTGAAACATCAGAGAACTAACATCAACTCACTTCAGGGCTTCCTCAAGGTGGTCAATATTGATCCCCAACGTCTTGCTTATTTATTTATTTATTGGATTTTTATGGTCTCCCATCTTAAACAACTCTGAGCAGCTTAAAAGGTAAAGGTAAAGGTTCCCCTCAGACATATGTGCTAGTCGTTCCCGATTCTAGGGGGTGGTGCTCATCTCCATTTCAAAACCGAAGAGCCAGTGCTATCCAAAGACATCTCCGTGATCATGTGGCCAGCATGACTAAACGCCAAAGGCGCACGGAACGCTCTTACCTTCCCACCAAAGTGGTCCCTATTTTTCTACTTGCATTTTTTACGTGCTTTCAAACTGCTAGGTAGGCAGAAGCTGCGACAAGTAACGGGAGCTTACCCTGTTACGCGGCACTAGGGATTCGAACCGCTGAACTGCCGACCTTTTGATCGACAAGCTCAGCGTCTTAGCCACTGAGCCACCGCGTCCCTGCTTACAACAACCATAAAATCAATAAATAAAACAATCATAAAAACATTAAACAAAAACTCTCCGCTGTAAATCCTCCACTTAGGATAACCCGCAGCAATCTCAGCTGCCATTCTTCTGTGTGTTCTTCCCCTACAATACCAGCACCTCGGTAAAAATTCCCGTCTTAATGGTCATCCAAAAGGCTGGAAGGATGGGGACCTGTATAGACTGGATTTGGCATTATTATCTACCTATTGAGTCCTCCCCAAGGAATTGAGATAGGCAGATGTTGATGTTTAACGGTGTTAGCGGTATTGTCGCAGGATGTAAGCTGTTCCGAGTAAAGCCGCCCTTTGTAATTGACTGATGGCGATTTTGCCAATGTTGATGGTATTCAAGTAGTTCTCCTTATATTTTGGGATTGCACCCAAGGCACCTATTACTATTAACACTATCTTTGCTTTCTTTTGCAACAGTCAAGCTCTTCTATTTGCAGGTCTTTATATTTTGTGATCCCCATCACCACCCACCAGTTCCTTCTCTTCAGTTGTCTCCAGGTATTGTGAAATGTCCACCATCCAGAATTTTTTTTGTCTTTATTATCAAGAATTGTTAAGTCTGGGGTGTTATATGGAGGGTGTGGGTCTGTTTGAATTCTAAAGTCCCAGAATACTGCAGACAAGTGGAATTTCTTGCAAAGATTCCAATGCACCATTGTTGCTACTTAGTCATGTCATTGTTTATAATCAGTCGGTGTGAACTTCTTGCAAGCAGCTAACTAGCTGGTCCACTCTTTCTTCAGCTTCTTTGCAAATCCGGCATTTATTGTCTCTTGCTGTCTTCTCGATTCTGGCTTTGTATGCATTTGTTCTTAAGGTTCTGTCTTGTGCAGCCAGAATTAGCCCCCTGTCTCTTCCTTCAATTTTCTTGTTCTTAGCCATTCCCAGGCCTTGTTGTTATCTGCTTTGTCTGTTGTTGTTTTTTGTGTGTCCTGGCCATGTAATACTTTGCCTTACCATGTCTCTTTTCTAATCTTCATTTGATCTTTCTTGTAGACCAGTACAGCCTATTCAGTATTCAGTAAGCCTTGGTGACATACTACCTTTAATGCATTTTCTTCATTGTCCTTCAGTTATTCTTCCAGTGCCTTTGCTTCTTCTTCAATTGTCTTCTGTATATTTGCATTCCATGCAAACATTCCATGCCCAATTACTTTCCTGGTAAGTACAGTCTCCCAACATTGCTGCATGGATGAAGGGCACGATTGTCATTATTTTTCTGATCTTCCTACTTAGGGCTTTTAGTTTTTCTTATTACAGTATTCTTGTAGTACTACAGGTAGTCCTTGACTAATGACCATAATGGAGCCTGCCCATTATGGCTGTACGTTGTGGCAGTCACAAAGTGGGTCATCACATGACTGACCCAATGTTATCACTTTTTTACAGTGGTCATTAAGAGAATCTATTGATTGCTATGGGGCATATTTGCTGGAAACTGGAAGAAAACATCAGCTTTCAGCAAAAACGTTGCAAATTGTGGTTTGTTTACGGTGACCGTGGGATGCTACAAATGGCCATAAATGTGTGGCCGCATGATGTCCTGTCACATGACCTTGTGGGGGGAGTGGAATTTTGGAACCAGGTTGTAAATACTGTTGTAATTTCAAACAGTTGTTAGGCGGCTGGTCATAAATTGAGGGCTATTAAAATAATATGGGAGTCAGTGAACAATCTGAAACTTTATGAAAGAGCCAAAGAGCAGGAGACAGTCCTAAGGTAAATTTGTGAACAGACTGACTGAACATAGAATAAGAGAGTTGAAAGGGATCTTGTAGGTCATCTAGTCCAACCCCCTGCTCAAGCAGGAGACCCTAAACCCATGATGGCGAACCTATGGCACATGTGCCACAGGTGGCACATGGAGCCATATCTGTGGGCACGCGAGCGTTGCCCTAGCTCAGCTCCAGTGTTCATGCGTGCGCCGGGCAGCTAATTTTCAGGCCTTCCTGGAATTCAGGAAATGGTCTGTTTCCGGCCTCCAGAGGGCCTCAGGGGGTGGGGAAGGCCATTTTCGCCCTCCCCAGGCTCCTAGAAAGCCTCTGGAGCCTGGGGAGGGTGAAAAACGGGACTTCCAGTCCCACTGAAAGTCCGGAAACGGGCCATTTCTGGCCTCCGGGGGGATGGGGAAGGCCGCTTTCGCCCTCCCCAGGCTCCTAGAAAAACTCTGGAGCCTGGGGAGGACGAAAAATGGGCCTACCAGGCCCACCGAGCCATCGCATACTAAAAGCAAGGGGAACGCAGGGGGAGCACGCACAAATGAGTTGGGGGGCGGGGCGCAATGATTTATGGGCACTCCCCCCACTTTTGGCATGCGACAGCAAAAAGGTTAGCCATCACTGCCCTATATCATTTCTGACAGATGGCTGTCCAGCTTGACATAAACATATCAATATGCATGTGCAGGTTATTTCTTATACATGCATGGATAATCTGACCCGTGAAGTTTGGGTCAGTGCATTTGAAGAGGGCCTGGGTGGAAGAGGCTGTTGTAGAATTGTTTCCATACCAAGCAAACCATTTTGATAATCTGCCACCTGGAATGAGGCCGCATGACTGGGTCACTTTCAGCCAGCACCTGAGATTTCATTCCACTCAAGCCACATAGTCCATCTTGCCCCTCCCCTTCTGAGATTACAGCTGCATATTTTCCCACCTGATCGATGCTTCTGCTTAGTTTTCCTTAGATCAATCTGTCATAAAATTGTAAAACTACAGGGGTCAAGTGAAACATTGGGTTTTAAAATGGCTCACTGGGATTTTCCGTCTCACATTTATTGCACACAGCTCTTAATGCAGGACAAGGTTTTTCATGATATGTGCAAAAAAATACACTCTGGCCTGGCAGTAAAGAAAGGTCTGCTTTAGAGGCTGCAACCTGAGCCAAATGTAGAAAAAGCCTCTAGAGGGCTACCTTGGCAGCCTATAGCAAATATTGTTAATGCAAAATAGAAAAGCCAAATTCTATTTTCTGTAATGTGTATTACAACTATAAAGCATTGGGGTCAGCTGCTCTTTCACACTGGTTATGGGTAAATGGCATGCACATTATTTCCCCCCCTCTGTTCTTGCACTTACAGTTCTATTTACAAAAAAAACCAGGGAGAAATCAAAAGAACTTATTTGAGATGATCCACAAGCCTGCCATGTATGCGAGCAGGTTGATAAAGAAGGAATGCTGGGGTGACATTCATGTCTCAAAGATCTTTTGTGTAGGGAAACTAAAGGATTACAATTATGCAGTGTTTACTCCAAAATGAAATCCCTTTTGAGTTAAATGAAGTTCACTTCAGCAGTTTACAATTGCAAATTCAAGGCCAGGTGGGATAATAGATCAACAGAAGTCATTTTAGCATGTATGAGAAGTGCAAAGAATGAAACAAAGTGTTTGCAAAAATAAAGAAAAATTACCTGAGGCGCATCCCAAGAAAAAGAGGGACACCACTGATTTTTTTTTCCCCTTTTCATTTTTTGCATAGATTGTACAGTGTGGGTGATGATAGATAGATAGATAGATAGATAGATAGATAGATAGATAGATAGATAGATAGATAGATGGGCAGATAGATTCTTGGGGAATATGTTTTATCCTTTGTTGTGGTCCATCAGCAGCCTGCGGAGCTGGCAGCGGAATTGAGCAGTGAGGGGGCTGGGGAGGACAATGGGCCAGTCCTGGAGTCAGGGAAAGGCCCGAACGAGGGCTCTGTGTCAGAGGCGGAGATGGGGCCAGGGCCATCTGGGAGCGATGCGCTGACTCCGGAGCCTCTGGAGGCGGATAGCAGAGAGGCAGAGGAACAGGAGGAGCCTGTTCCTAGTGCACGCTTGCGAAGAGCTGCCAGAAGGCAAGAGCAGCTAAAGCAAAAAGAACGACTTGGGAGTAAGGCCAGGAGATGATTGGCCCCTCCCAAAAGGCTTAAAAGAGCAGCAAGGGCATCTCTTGCTTCTGAACTTCGTGGGGTTTTGTTAAGAAAAGCCTTTGGCAGGATGCCAAAGATTGGTGATAAGGCCGAAGGACTGTTTATGAAGAATTTGTTTTGGAATTAATTTGGACTAAGCTGAGAATGAAGTAATTCTCAGCTGTTCTAATAAAATATGTTTGTTTAGGACTGATTGTGTCTGGTAATAACTACTTGGGCCTAGGTCACAACATCCTTATTGTTGATGGAAGACACATGCCTGTCACTGGAAACAAGACTCAACTGGCCATTTATTCAACTTCTATGCGTAAGGGAAGAGCAGAAGCATCAGGTCCTTCACTTTATGCTGCAAAAAGTCCTGGACTGGCTTTGATCACAGGTCTTAACCCTCCAAATAAGAACCACAAGGCTGTGATTCTCTGTGGTGCTCTGTGCGATAAAGCTGTTTTTATACGGGAACGTTTTTGGTATTATTGAAATCCTCCTACAATTAGCTGAAAGTGAAATTGAATAGCAATCCTCAGCACATTTATTACAGTATTGTATTATTCAACGATGTATTTTCCATTCAACCCAGATGCTCCTGTCGTGTTTACTAAGAAGTCAATTTCAATCCATAAATGCCTCTTTCAAAGTTTGCAGAGTTAAACTGTTTATGACTTCTTGACGATCCAGGCCTGGAACTGAGTGATTAATTCCCTTTTAAATGCTTTTGAATAGCATCTCTTTAATTTTCCCTCATTGCCAATTGCTGGCTGGCTAATTATGGCTTTTCCTCCATTGCTCTTGTTACCGTGGTTCATTTTGATATAGCAAGATAGTACCGTCAGAGGACTTCATGAGATTGTATTAATTGCTTTTAGTGAGCATTTTAGGCACAGCACATTAGGGGTGGGAATACACATAAATCTTCAATATCGGTGAGAGGTACTGGGTAAAAGAGGTATGTGATTGCAGGATGATTGCTTGACACTATATGAGTATAAGAGGATCTTCCGTTCTGAAAACAAAGTGTAGAATACCGTAATTCACAGGTATGGAATCTGAATTACTATATCACAGTCTGGCATTTTGAAATTCCAGAATTTTAGTATTTAAAAAACTGATAAAAATGAAAGACTGCACATGCAAACATCTGCAAATAGTTTGATTATTTGTTTCCAAAACCATGCCTGGACAGTACTATCAGCTGGTAGAAATCTCCAGTGAGGAAATGGTCAAGAGTAGATTTAATTTAATTTAATTAATTCAATTTATATGCCGCCCCTCTCCGAAGACTCAGGGCGGCTCACAATACATTTTTAAAAATCATTATAAAAAACATTTAAAAATTAAAAACATTAAAAACTCATTCACGCCATTCATGGCCGGATCTTGCCAGATCACAAGAGCGAGATCAACGGCCCCAGGCCTGCCAGAAAAGCCAGGTCTTCACTGCTTTTCAGAAGGCCAATAGGGTGGGGATGGTCCGGACCTCAGGAGGTAACTGGTTCCAGAGAGCTGGGGCAGCCACAGAGAAGGCCCTCCCCCACGGGCCCGCCAGCCTGCATTATTTAGCTGACGGGACCCGGAGGAGACCAACTCTGTGGGATCTTACCGGTCGCTGGGAGCTATCAGCAGAAGGTGGTCTCGAAGATAACCTGGCCCTAAGCCATGTAGGGCATTAAAGGTAATAACCAACACCTAGATAAATTTGAATTGAGCCAGGTGTTGATGTGATGCTCATCATCTGGATTCTCCATTGTAATATCTATGCCAGAGGGTCTCCAATTATGACCCTTTAATATGAATGTGTGTGACACCCTCCTCAAAAAAGAAACTAAATAGTAAATAAGCTGCTGTGATTGGCTTTGACGGACAGCTAGATTCTGGGGCTTAGCCATCTTTCAAAACTAATTTCATGTATTACGGTAGTTTTTGTCTTGGCTACAGCTTGTACAAGCAAGCCAGGAAGATTTTTGGCAGTGCTGCCACTTTGCTACATAAGCTTCATTAGGTTTTTAAAAATTGTGTGCCCCCTTCCTCTAAAGTTGCTTGTTATCCCCCAATGTTTGAAAACCCCTGACCCATGCACATTAAAAATCAGCCTTTGCTTTCACAAATCCCTAATTGTGCTGCTGAAGTGCCAAGGATTCTAGTCTTCCTTCTGGTTTCTATGCCACGAGGTACTCAGGAGAAAATCCCACAACTCCCAAACAGATAGATGTGCACTTGTTTGCAATAAGATGTGTGACTTAGTTCCAGGGGTGAAATGCTCCCGGTTCGGACCGGATCGTCTGATCCAGTAGCGATGGAGGCGGGTGGTTCGGAGAACCGGTAGCAAAAAACCCTGCCCCCTCCCCATGCCCAGCTGAGCCGCACAATCATCAGAGGCTTTTTTTTTTATTTTTAAAAGCATTTTTTCTACAACCTCTTCGGCGCAATTTAGTTTATTGTTAAAGGATAATAGAAATACCTTGTGTTCTGCTCTGGGAAGTCGGGGAGGGGGAGGGGGGTTGGGAGGGGGGGTGGGGAAATTGTGTTTGTTGTAAAACTTTTTCAATAAAAAAAAAAAATCCTTTTTTTCTTTTAAATGCCACTGCTGAGTTGCCTGATCGGCAGAGGCTTTTTAAAAAGCTCAGCTTGGATCGTCAGAGGCATTTAAAAGAAAAAAACCCTATTTTTCTTTTAAATGCCTCTGATGATCCAAGCTGAGTTTTTAAAAAAGCCTCTGCCGATCAGGCAACTCAGCTGGGATCGTCAGAGCCTTTTGAAAGCATTTTTTTACAACCTCTTCGCCGAAGAGGTTGTAGAAAAAATGGTTTTAAAAGTAAAAAAAAAAAAAATTGGCCACGCCCAGCCAGTCACATTACCCCACCACCACAAAGTCACGCCCACAGAACCGGTAGTAACAAATTTTAGATTTCACCACTGCTTAGTTCCCTTCAAAGAAGCTGATCCTCTTTCTATGAGAGAATACCCCAGTTCCTTCTGTAGGGAAGGACCCTTTTGTCGTCTTTTGTGATGTCCATTTACTACTGTCTTTGGAAGGCTATACACAGGTAGTCCTCAATTTACAACAGTTCGCTTAGTGACCATTGAAAGTAGCAATGAAACTGAAAAAAGTGACATGACCATTTTTCACACTTATGACCGTTGCAGCATCCCCAGAGTCACATGATTTACAGTCGGATGCTTGACAACTGCCTCACATTTATGACGGTGGCAGTGTGCTGGGGTCACGTGATCCCCTTTTGCGACCTTCTGACAAGCCAAGTCAATGGGGAAACCGGATTCACTTAACAACCGCCGTGTTACTAATTTAACAACTGCAGGGATTCACTTAGCAAATGTGGCAAGAAAAGTTGCAAAATGGGGGCCAAACTCCCTTAACCAATGTCTCCCTTAGCAACAGAAATGTTGCGCTCAATTATGGTTGTAAGTTGAGGCAGTGGTGAAATTCAAATTTTTTTACTACCGGTTCTGTGGGCGTTGCTTGGTGGGGGTGGGGTGGCTTGGTGGGCGTGGCAGTGGAAGGATACTGCAAAATCCCTATTCCTACCCCACTCCTGGGGGAAGGATATTACAAAATCTCCATTCCCACCCCACTCTGGGGCCAGCCAGTATTCGCTGGTTCTCTGAACTACTCAAAATTGCCGCTACCGGTTCTCCAGAACCTGCTGGATTTCACCCCTGAGTTGAGGACTACCTGTAGGTGTTTCAAGAGAGCCGAAAACACAAATCACTTCCAGACCTTAAAAGAACCTAAAAATTCAGTGGCTTTCGTACTGACCGATTAAAAGGGGTGGGGTGGGGGAGATAATGGAGAATCCACAATTGGATAATACTGTATTAATTAATTAATTCTTTATTAAGCATCAGCTAACATGTCACAGGGAGTCCTGCATGCTTTCGAGATCGCCGGAGCTCTTCCTTGGGACAATTGCATAACGGAAGGATTTTTTTTTTCCTCCCCTCCCTGCTCATATTGGAGGGGAAGGGAACGAAACCTGACCCTTTTGATCTAACCAGGCGACGGGAACGTCACGCTCACGACAGCGCGATCCTCCCACGGCGGCCTCGTCAACCCCGGGCAGCCCACCTCTTTGGCCTCGGGGCTAGCTCGGAAATGGGAAAACCTTTTTTTTCCACTCGCCGCGGAGCCGGGGGAAAAAAAAAAAAAAAAGCTTACTGCACCGGAGGGAGGGGAGCCGCTGCGCGCACCAGGGCGTGTATTTTGGGCTCGGAGGCGTCTATTTTTAGCCCCCCATTGATGGCTGGGATTCCGACGACGTCAATCGGGTCTGGGCTTTGACGTCACGGAGACTCCTTCCTGGCCGGGGCCGAAAGGGCGGAGTTTGCAAGAAAATAAAGCCGCGGGCGGATGGGGAGAGCAGCCTTGTGGTGGTGGTGGACGGGTGGGGGGCGATTGTCGTCTTCGGCGCGGAAGTGGGCGAGAAGGACGACCGGCTGGCTGGCCCGGCTCACAATGCTTGGGGAGGTCAGGGCCCCGGAGGCCGCTTCCGGGCCGCTTTCCCCGGCGAGGAAGCCGAGAACCGGCGCTGCGGGGACGGCGATGGAGAAGGACGTGCAGCAGGTGAGAAGTGAAGGGACGCGCGCCCGGGCGATGCCCGTCCCTACCCGGCGTGGTCGCACACACACACACACACACACACACACACACACACACATACATACACATACATATGATATACATATACATATACATACATATACATATACATATACATATACATATACATATGATATACATATACATATACATATGATATACATATACATATCATATACATATCATATACATATACATATACATATGATATACATATGATATACATATACATATACATATGATATACATATACATATACATATGATATACATATACATATACATATATACATATACATATACATATACATATACATATACATATACATATACATATACATATACATACACACCCCTTTTAAACCCACCAGCCGGCGGGTCTGTCTGTCGGAAATCCAAGTCCCCCCCCCCCCCACCCTTTGGGTTCCGGATTTCCTCCGTCCTTTTTTAAAGCCTTCGGGGCGGCGCCAAACTTTATCGGGTGAAAGTTGGTACCCTGGAGGGAAATGCAGAGGAGGCGAAGCAGGGAGCCGCCTGGTCTTATCCTCCGTTCTTTTACAACCCTGAGAGACGCTCCATTATGCGGGTTGGCGTAGTAGATGATCCAAGTTACCCTGCCTGGAGGCTGAGAAATTGTTGCTTAATACGGCCGGCCGGCTTTGATAAGCGCGCAAAAGTGCTTTTTCAAAAGGCGATTGGACCCGGTTGTTGTTGTTGTTGTTTCCCCTTCGAGGAAGAGAACCCAAAGGTGCTTTTTTTTTTTCAGGAGGCAACCCGACTTTCTTGCTTTTTCTTTGAAAGACGTTTGGCTTCTCATCCAAGAACGATCTTCATGGATGAGAAGCCAAACATCATCAAAGGAAGACCTTTAATGGTCCCTAACAATGTCGGAGATGGTCAGATAAGTTTCTGAGAAAATAATGGAAGGGTTGTATTGTTTTGCAGTCAACTGGTCCCTTAGCACTCTCTGTGGGGGTTTATCTTTGCCCTCAGGATGTAATTGGTTGTGGGTTTTTCTTGGCACTACAAGTTGTAGACTGGAGATTGTTGTTAGTTGCGAAGTCGTGTCCGATCCATCGTGACCCCATGGACAACTTTCCTCCAGGACTTCCTGTCCTCTACCATCCCCCGGAGTCCATTTAAGCTCACACCTACTGCTTCAGTGACTCCATCCAGCCACCTCATTCTCTGTCGTCCCCTTCTTCTTTTGCCCTCAATCTTTCCCAGCATTAGGCTCTTCTCCAGTGAGTCCTTCCTTCTCATTAGGTGGCCAAAGTATTTGAGTTTCATCTTCAGGACCTGGCCTTCTAAAGAGCAGTCAGGGTTGATCTCCTCTAGGACTGACCGGTTTTTTTGCCTTGCAGTCCAAGGGACTCACAGAAGTCTTCTCCAGCCCCATAGTTCAAAGGCCTCAATTCTTAGACTGGAGATAGGTGGTATGTTATCCCTCCCCCTCTGTTGAGAGAAGGTTGCTCAACATAAATGCCCTCTTTTACACCTCTTTCAAACTAAGGATCCTCTCTATCTAAAAGGGGTCCAGTTGCCTTTTGAAAAAGCACTTTTGAGACAACTACAGGTAGTCCTCGACTTACGACCACAATTGAGCTCAAAATTTATGTTGTTAAGTGAGACATTTGTTAAGCGAATTTTGCTCCTTTTTACGAGACCTTCCTTGCCACGGTTGTTAAGTGAATAGCTGCAGTTGATAAGTTAGTAACCTGGTTGTTAAGTGAATCTGGCTTCCCCATTGACTTTGCTTGTCAGAAGGTCGCAAAAGGGGATCACGTGACTTTGAGACACAGCAACAGTCATAAGTACAAACCAGTTGCCAAACATCTGAATTTTGATCACATGACTATGGGGATGCTTCAAAGGTCGTAACTGTGAAAACCGGTCATGAGTCACATTTTTCAGTGCCATTGTAACTTTGAACGGTCGTTAAATGAACTGTTGTAAGTCGAGGACCACCTGGATGCCTGAGAATCTCCACAGACATTTTACGGGTGCTTTTGTTATTTAGGGAATTGTGGGAAGGCATCTGCCTGGTTTCCCGCATTTTAATCCTTAGATGGGCACCTGGCTGGATCTTTACAGATCAATTTTGTTCTTTGGGGTTATTAGGGGTTAGAACAGCCTTCACTAATGCAATGTCTACCTACCAGATTGTGGCATTAGAATTCGGAAGCTTTGATGGCATTGCATCTTCGAGACTTGATAAGATAATGTGTCCTGGCTGAATACTTGCATTGAATTATGCTGATGGAAGCCTATGGGTTGGGATCTAATTTCTAAAAAAAAATGCTCTGCTACAAACTTCAGTGTCCATTTCCTTTTTCTTTGAAGCCTGCAGACCCCAGACCTCATCCATACTTGGAAGAAGATTGCTCAAAAATTATTCTGCTGAGAAGGGAGGAGGTTTCATTTCTCCCTTTCCTACAAATAAATTAAATATGGTGGGCAGTCAGCTAGTCATCCAGCACCGCTTGGATAGAGTTTAGAGCAGGGCTGTCAAATTCCTGACCCGTGGGCTGGGTGCATCACACACTAGCCATGCCCACACCAGAGGTAGGATTCACTTACCTTCCCTACCAGTTCACAAATGTGAGCGCCTTCTACGCATGTGCAGTAGTCGTGCATTACATCCGGGCAGGTGGGCGGAGCCTCCCGCAGTTGCCACTACCGGTCCGTGCGATCCGGAGAGAACCGGCTGAATCTCACCACTGGCCCACACCCAGTTTAGCGAAAGAGGGAAAAGTTCTGATATGTCACATGACGACGCCGTGATGACGTGAGCTTGACACCCCTGGTTTAGACAAAGACTTGTAAGACCCTGTTGGGGGCTACATGTATGAATGGAGTTAACTAATATACACAATAAATAGATTTATTTAGCCCTTGGGATGAAACTAAGTGTCCCTAAATCAAATTCTTTGTTTATACATCATGGACTTATTGCATAAGCCCACTTTGTGTTTGAGTTAGACCATCAAGAATCAGGTTGTGATACATTCTAAATACTTCGGAGAGTGATGTGTTTGATGAGGACAGTAAAACACTTTCTTAAAACAGCTTTCCTCTTTGCCTTCTGTTTGGAAGTCAAGCTAGTTTTGTTTCATGGCATTCACTCCTGAATTAAGCCAATTAATTGGCAATTAAATTAAGACTATTTACTTGGAAGGAAGTCCTGCTGAATTCAGTTGGACAGAGTCCACTTGTGTGGGCCTAGGCTTGTAGTCTTTAAATTTCACTGATGTGTGGGTGTGTGTGTGTATGTGTAGTGCTGGAGAGGAGAGTGTGTAGTTGATTGACAAGCTAGGCATCTTTCTAGAGTGCAACCTGCTTCTCTTACTGGAATTGCAGTTCCAATTGCCACGTGGCTCTGGTTGATGATCTTGGCTGTGCTTCAAAGGGCCAGAATCTCTTTTTATGTAATAGTTCTGAGCACTCCACTTTTCTTACCGTGCCACCCATCTAGTGAACAGTCTGCTTGAGATGTCAGTCAGGCTGGGTGTGTTAACTGCTCCTGCAGTCATCCTAGGTGAGCTTAATCTGAGCTTCCTCTTTTGGTGTGATTACTATATGCTTTTCTTTCATAGTTAAAACATGGAATCCATAATCCTTGTGGCTAAGAAATCAAGCTTGAAGCTATGTGGCTTCACTGTCCAGTGAAATAGTTAAGGCTGAAATTAGAACTGAGCAGTAAGCTTTTAGTGTCTTTTAACATGGCTATTTCCCGTGAAATGCTTTTTGACAATATTAGTTAATTTATTAATAAGCATTATAGCTGTTTTGAATGCATTGACTAAAGTAACAAATAATCAAAATTCTGTCACTCTGCTTTATTAATCTTGCTGGAAATTGTTAAGCAAGAATTATGCACTCAGAATATGGACTTCAGAATGCTAAGAAATTATAGGTTGTAGATGGATCCTTAAATTAAATTTCTCTGGTCATTTTTTTCCTCCCGTTCAAGCATGTCCAATTCTCAGAGATGGCCTGGACAAGTCCCTACAGTTTTTCGGAAGTGATTTGTCATTGCCTCCTTCCTAGGGCTGAGAGAAAGTGACTGGCCCAAGCCATGCAGCTGGCTCTAGTCATTGTTCGTTTTAATTGTTTGTTGATTGTCATAGGTCTGACTCATACATAGAACTAAGCTATAAACTACTATTTACAGATTTGGGGTTTACAGCATTTGGATTTGTCTACATTATAACTTAGCACAAAGGATAAAGAAAAACATAGATTACAGCTGTTGCTTCTACCCTTGCCATTTGAGATTAAATGTTTGGATATGTCCACCATAAAATATCTTTTTTTAAAAGCTATACAATAACTATTTCACTGAAGGCAAGGATGGAAGGGTAGGGGGTGTGTGCTTTTCTTGAAGGTCTCTTCAAGCCATGAATATTTATTTTCAACAGCAGAAATGCAGCCTTATGCCTCCATCCTACTTTGCTCTACTTAGCAACAAAAAATCATTGCATTAAGAGGAACCTGCTTGTTAAGTGGTATATAGAGAATTGGATGTCATAACTGATAGGGTCCCCTCAGTGCCAATTCCCATAAGCTGATTTCTGATCCTTATAGGATTGTATTTGCACTTCAGGCTTTATTGATTGATGGATTGATGGATTGATTGATTGATTGATTGATTGATTGATTGATTAGTTTGATTTATATGCCACCCTTCTCCGGAGACTCAGGGCAGCTTACAATGCTTTTAAGCAATAGCCTTCATACTTTTGTATATACCTGCTTAGTAGGGCTTTTTGGCCCCCCCCTAAGTGGTGTTCTATTTTATACAAAGTCAGCTTATTGCCCCCACAAACCGGGTCCTCATTTTACCTACCTCGGAAGGATGGAAGGCTGAGTCAACCTTGAGCCTGGTGAGAATTGAACTCGCAGTAATTGCAGGCAGCTGGCAGCTAAATACTACTTTAACAGTAGTTTAGTCCACTGCGCCACCAGGCTCTAAAACAGACTAACGTAAGTGATAGACAAGTGACGCTTCTCTAATCCAAAACCACATAATCACTTAGTTTGATGGAGCTCTCCCTTGGCAAAAGGAACCTCTTTTTATTAGGGAATTAAAATAGTGAAAACATGGCCAGCATTTCTTTTGGTGCGTTGAAATGTATTTTTACCTTATTTTATTTTAGAATTGGCCATACTGGGACTCAGGGATTCTCTTCTCAGTGTTGACTGGAAATATGTGGTTTAGGGGCTGACGAGGGAAGTTCCTTAATTTCAGATGGATTCCCTACCTGGCCTATAAAGAGCCTCTGGCATCTGCCTTCAAGAGCTGCTGACGCGGAGTGCTTGCTTGTCCAGCTGCTGACGTTCAGTAGTGGGTGGGGCACCCTTAGCACTTTGACGCCCCTGTGGGTTTGGCTTCCTCTGAAACACAAACATGTGTGCGCGTAGCATGTTGGCTGCCAAACCTCCGCTAGCAGTTCCCAGCCCAGCCTCTGTAGATTGGAACCAGCTGCAGGCATTAATCCTCCACCGTGGCTGGCAGGCAGCCAGATGGCTGGTGCCCAAGGTGTTCACTGCACCTGCACCTGATAAAAGGGGGGCACAGAGTAGGGGGCAAAAAACAGGTTTTACCTTCCTGAAGGGAAGCTCTTCTTCCAAGAGGAACATGTTTCATCCATGAACCTTTCTGTTTTGGGGAAAGAGGACATACTAGACATTCTTTCCAGAAGGGAAAACCCTTGGAAATAACTGCAGCTACAACATTCTGGCCAAACTCAAATATTTTTCTTAGCCATTGGGCTTAAGTTTTTATTTGAAATGGCATGTCACATTTTTAAGGAAAGAACAATATGATTTTATTCGGCTTTCGGTGGGGGTTTGGCTTGATTCTAAGTCAGTTGTGCTTCCAGATGGAGAGCTTTTGTCACTACCAATCAAAGGGCATAGCACAGCTGTTCCTTCTCCTTCTCCTGGATATGAAAAAAAGGTCCAAGGCAGGATTATGGGGAAAATATAGGAGGGGCACACTAAAATGTGAACTTCTGCCTGTGGGATGCCACAATAAAGATCTCATTTGGGGGGGGAAAACATATAACCTTGACAGTTTTGAAAAGAGTTGACAACTCTACAACCAATGGAAGGTATACTCTAGACCAGGAGTCTCCAACTTTGGCAATTTTAAGACTTGCTGGCTGAGGAATTCATGGCGTTCAAGTCCACAAGTCTTAAAATTGCCAAGGTTGGAGACCCCTGGTCTAGAAAACAGTAGGAGACAGGTTTACATTTAAATAAGCTGCACAGTATTATCGGGACGGATGAATTCATTTAAGGGTGCATTCATTCCGAGTAGAAGAACCAGTTTTAACCCAGAGTTGAAACAAGGAATATTCCACAAATCAATACACAATTTTGATGCCCTTCAGAGGTGTTGGACTCCTAATGAAAATGATGGGAACTGGAGTCCAATGCTTGTGAAAGGCACCATGTAAAAAGGAACAATGGAATTGTTCAAACAGAAGGACTTGACATTTCAATGAACTGATTCAGCAACAACAAAAGATAGTTATGTTAAATGAGTTCTCAAAACAGAAATGCCTTTCTTGCAGAGCTGGTTTCTTTCTCTTACCCCTGTTGCTTTTCTTGGAAGGATTCTTCCAGTTCAGTTCTCCCGGCCGATTTGCCAGTACACCTTGTCCTATGGCTGATAGCTTGGGCCAAGAAAGATGCTCTACTATTGTGTTGGTTTTCTGCCAATAAAAATTGTCGTGGCAGGATGCACAGGCTACAGATGAACATTGTCCAGAGTGACGGAACTATGGAAACAATCAGGAGTCATCTGGGGTCAGGTATCAAGATAGGGAAAGTCCCCTCTGTTTCTCTCTTGATGGAATTAGAAAGAAACATCTTTCCCCTTTTTCTGGGTAAGACCCAAATGTTTTAAGGGGCTTCTTCTCTTTAAAGTGAAGGAGCATTACATGCTGGGATTTGGTCAGAATCGATGGGCATTTACAGGGGTTGGCTGCTGGGGGTTGGCAGGGGTTTGGGAGAACCTCTAGCTAAGATTCTGTACAGTTTGGAGAACCCCCAAATCCCACTCCTGGCTGGCCCTGCCCTGCCCCGCCCCTCCCAGGAGTCCCCACACAGCCCGTTTTGGATGCAGGTAAGTGCAGAGCGAATGTGGAGGCTCGGGGAGGGTGAAAAATGGGCCTACCGGAAGTTTGGAAGAAGGCCTCTTGAGCCTGGGGAGGCCATTTTCGCCCTCCCAAAGGATTGAAGAAAGCCTCCAGAGCCCGGGGATGGCAAAAACACCACCACCCCGCCGTGGTGCAGGAGGCCAACTAGGCCACGCCCACTATGGCCATGCCCACCCAGCAACCAGGCTGAAAACCCCTTGCTAAAATTTTTGAAGCCCACCCTTGCATCGTACCATAATATTTCCTCACAAGCATAATATGAGAAAATGCCAAATGCCTGCCTTCTGGAGAAATATGGTCAGTGTTACTAGAAAGTTTAAGACTCTGCTTTAGAACATTAGGCACTGCCCAGAAACTAAAGTATGAAACTTGCCCAGTGAGGCTAATTGTTTGCTATCTTCCATCTCAACCTATCTCACAAACTTGTTTGCAAAACTAAACTTTTTGCCCAAAAAAAATTTTTCCCCCCGAAGAGGAGCATCCTAAACCTGACATTTTTGTCCTGAAAGAAATGAATTCTAGATCCCCATAGAACCTTTTGGTCTCCAAAGATGAAAAACCCTGCTTTGCAAAAAGAAATGTCTTTGGTTTGTTACTTTTTAAACAACTATTCACTTCGCTGCACTTCAACCAAGTGAGCCACTGCGTTTCCTGAAAAGGACTTTCTTCTCTAGAAATATTTGTTACTGTCTAGAATATCAGTCTCCACAATTCCAGCTAGGAACTCCAAGCACCTTGGCACATTCCACTCCAGAGTGAAAGTGAGAAGGACTTCGTCTTCTAGCTAATCTGATCTGCACCTGGACTGTTGGCAGGAGTGGGGCGGCAGGGGGTCGACTATCTGAAACTCCAAATTCAACGTACATCAGGCTGTGTTGAGCCAGACACAATCAGCAACAGGGCTAGTAGGCAGAATAGCTGTCTTTGAAGAAGACTGTCAGGATCACTCTTCTTTCTAGGGAAGAAACTGCTTTTGAGTGGTTAATGTTTAGGAATTAAACTCTACTACTAACTTTCTCAGTCACTCAGAAGTAAACAAAGCCTGGGTGAACTGAGTGCATCTATCCAGTCACCTGTAAATGCCAGAGCATGAAAAAAAGGAGCAGGTCATGTGAATAATGCAGTCTGCAATCTTGACAGTTGGAACCTCTCTTCTCCCACAGGTCCTCCAGTTGTAGTCAGGGCCAGGTTGAAAGTCATACTCCCCCATTGGATGTGTCTTCTGATAATAATAACTGTCCCTTATAGCAATCCTTGGGATCATTTGTAATGGTGCTTCGGTGGTCTCTCAGCAGGAGAGGGGTAGAATGAAATGATGCAGGCAGAGGGGACTGATCTTTAACCTCCTACTACCCTACTAAAATTGCAGGTCTAGAAGGAAAGAAAATAGTCTTTAATCAACAATGCATCCAAGAACCGAGTTGCCCAACATTTAAATTTACCCTCTTAATTAAGCACTGCAGTGATAATATTTTTCAAATGCCACTTCTGGATCCTTTCAGGTGGTTGAGAAGCCAATGTTGTTAGCGCTGCTGCTTAAGGGTCTCATTCAGAAGTCCTTTTCAACAAAACCCAGCAAGTTGCATGGTAAGGCAAGGACTTTGAGATGGTTACTGGTGTCTGTCCCAAAAGCACTTGGCAATTCAATGGTGTTTATTACCTTTGCCAGCCAGTTCCAAGATATGGCTGAGAACACTCTGAAACTGGGAGTTGTCTTGCAAATGTACTCGCACACCCTCTTTCCTTTGGATCCATGTTGTGCCAGAATGCTTTGCAGATCTGGGTTCTTGTTGGAAGGGTGCATGATTTTGATATGATTGGCAGCCCAGGATGCTGCCAGGGATGTTAAAGCACAGTCTCTCGGGACTCGCCACCTGCTCCATCAGTGTTGCTGGCTGGTAAAGCAATAGCTTTGTTGCTTTGAGTGAAACTGCAGTTGGCTTTAGTTTTAAAACACATTGTCAGATAGCTTTCAGAGCCTTCTGTTTTTCCACAGCACTGTTGCCATTGCTACAAAAAATTCTCCCTTTCTTTCCAGTATTCTTTTAAATGGTTGGAAAAGGCACCGTGTATATAGTTTGTTCACCAAGCAATATATATATATATATATATAACCAGAACAGGACAACATGTATCAGAAAGCACGGAAAGCACCCCAAAGTCTGTACCAACAGTTAAGAGGGGGGGAGTGGGGAGGGAAAGAGAGAGAGAGATGCCTAAATAGGGAGGAAAAGGAACACTTAAACTAAACATCCATTGAGAATGGAGCAAATTTAGTGGCCATACAATACTTTGTATTTGTGTGTTTGGGAGGGAAATCTCAGGTGGGGAATTAGAATTGAATTAGCATTCTGGGCTGCAATTACCTGCTGCAGGTTCTGTTGCCTTTGTTTTTGTAGTGAGGACTACACTCCCACCAGAGAATTTGTTTGGAAGATACAGGGCAGGCAAATTGAATGGGCCCGGGTAGAGCCAAAAATACATTGCAAGACCCAGGCTTTCATTCTAACAGTCTTTCTTTTCTGTTCTTCCTTCCTTTCTCTTTATTAGGTGGGCTCACACAATATGCTTAACCTGTTTTGCTGAATTAACCCTGGTTCTAGCTCAATATATTGTGCAAACCTAGAAACGTAGCCCAATGAGTAAGGTCCACTCAACCTGCTACATTTTATATTCTCTTCTCGCATCCCTTTTTTTCTGTCTGTCTTTCAAGATCAGAGAAGAAACCTATCTTTCATCAGAGGTTTGAACGGATGTCTTGTCAAGGGTTTTTAAAGTCAGCTCCAGGACCCCATGAAATTGGGCCAAGGGCTACAAGTCTTAAATCATTTAATCGGCAGCTGGGTTGGTTTCCTGGCTATAGATCTGCATTCAGGTTGCACCTTTCATTTTGCTCCTACTTGTCTGGTGAGGCTTCTTTAACACAAGATTTTCCATTTCATTCCAGAACGTTGGTTAGGAATGGAACCCCAGGGGTTAGGTACATATTGACAGTTCTGTCAATTACTTTGAACTGAAGGGAAGAAAGGAGATATCTGGGCCCGGAGATCTAAGTGGGTTTCCCCTGCCTCCTCTGAGTGGCAAGCCACATTTCCATGCACCTAAAGAAGTTCTCACCTCCCCCGCAGACATTGCTGAGGCTGGAAGCCACAGGCTGTTCACCTTCAAGTATGCTTATTTACTTCAGTGGAATTTCCTACTAAAGCCATCTGAAGGTATGCCATGACATTTACCCCTTTGGGGGGTTCTCCCGAGTTTGATTTTGCCTTTTATGAGGCTATTTTTCTTCCTCTTCTGGAATCCAAGCCACCATTACCGTTTGGGGGCTAGGTGAATATGCAGAATGTTTTGTGGCTTCTTGTTTTCCGTCAGGTTTGGCTTTCTTCCAAGGGGCTCTTTTTCCAGAACAATAGGAGGACATATTGACTCCATTTTGACCCATAATAACCCAAATCAAAAAACTAGATAGTAAATCCACATTTAAATCCTATCATTCACCAGTCAGCACAAATTGTCATCATTAACAATTTCAGTATTATATAAGGAGTGAGGGAGGATGTTCTGAGATGGAATATTGACTCTTTCTGTATTGTGGAAAGAGTTGGATTCGTGACCTAAATCGATCTTTCTGGTTGATATTCTATGAATTCATCCTTAGGAGGGCTTTGGCTCCATGAACATTAGGTAGTATACTGCAGGGGTGGGTTCTACTTACCTTTACTACCGGTTCGCAATGGGGCCATGTGTGAGCACGCATGATGTTCCTGATGATGTCGGGGTCAGTGGGCGGAGCATCTTGCCAGTTTTACTACCGGTTCTTGCGAACCGGTCCGAACTGGGGGCAACCCACCACTAGTATACTGTCCCTGAATTTGCACATCACAATGAGGCAAGATATTATTTCTTTGGTTTTCTCTTAGCAAAATAAACAAATCCAGCCATTGTGATTTACAGGCCATGATTTGTGGCTTAACCAACCAGCTGTGGTTTGTTTTTCAAATTATAGTTAAATAGAATTCAAAGCCTTTAACATTATCCTGAACAAACAAGCCCGTATCAGAATGCAATTATGTTTGACTAAAAAGTTGGCTGGTACTTGGTGTAAGAAACAGGCAGATGGAATCTGGGCTCTTCTGAACAGCCCTATGCTGCAAGCATGAATCCTCTGTTAACCTATTTACCAATCTGACTCTTTAAAAAGAAAAAATTAAATCCTCCACGGGACATCCTCAGTTCCACATTCATGAAATGTTCTGGTTTGCCCTTAACACAACCCAGCCTTTGAGAAGTGTTGGAAAGATGGTTACATTCTTCAGAGCAGCTGCTCCGGGATTCTTGCCAGGTCTTTGACTCAAACATTTCCTTAAAAACGCATCTCGTTACGCAGTCGGTTTTACAAATGTGAGGCCTTTAAGCAAACTCAGAGGTTGTCTAGGCCAAAAATATTTTTAACAATAGGAAAAGCCATCAATCTTTCCAGCTGCTGAGTTATCGGTGTCTTTTATGCTTGGCTCACATAATTCCATTCCGAGACAACAGTATCACCGAGCAGGAGAATTTGGAAAGGGGAGGAATAAAAGAGGCTAGACTGAGGCTAGACTCCTGTCTACAGTAGTGAGCAAACTTTTTTTAGGGATTGAACTAAACTTTGCAAAGAGGCTTTTGCATCTAACTGTTGAGCCAGTAAGCTCAAGTTTCCTTTTGGCCAGGCCTCTTTCCAACCTGTTTCTCAGCATGCTTGCTCAAAAAAAAAAGAAAAAAAAAAGACAATGCTATTCAGCAAGAGCATTTTTGTTGTTTGTTTCTTCAAGTCAGCCTTGACTCCTGGTGGCAGCCTGGACAGCTCGCTGCCATTTTCTTGGCTATTTTTTTTGGAAGTGGTTGTCCTTGCCTGTTCTACCTGGGGCTGAGAGAGGGTCTGGCTCAGAGTCCCCCAGATGACTTCATCCCCAAGGCAGAACTCATGGTATCCTGGTTTCTGTCCTGATGCTTTTAACCTATACTCCAAACTGTCTCTCAGAAAAGGAAATTGTCCCTTCAAGTCAGTTTTGACTCCAGGCAATTGCCTGCAGTTTTCTCAGCAATGTTTTCAGAAGTGAAAATGAAGGGAGAGGCAGTTTGGTCTACTGGTTAAAGCACCACGCTAGAAGTGGGAGACCGTGAATTCTAGTCCCGCCTCTGGGCCAGTCACTCATTCCCCACACGGTTCTTGTTGCTGTGGGGAAAATGAGAGCAGTGAATGTGTGCAGGGTTTAGTTTAGTTTTAGTGTTTGCCGCCTTGAGTAGTTTGTAAAAATAATAGCGTGGGTATATAAATATAGATAGATAGATAGATAGATAGATAGATAGATAGATAGATAGATAGATGATAGATAGATAGATAGACTGCCCCAAGCTCACCAATTTGGTTTTGTGCCTAAAGCAGAATTAGAACTCACAATTCCTTAGTTTCTAGCCTATTGCCTTAAACCACTATGCCACGCTGCTTTATAATAACTTTTTTTTAATAACAAGCTTATTTGTTCTTCTTATGTTTAACAGCAGTTATTTTTTTCAAGTAGTCATTTCCCAGCGGTTAGCATCTCTAGAGAGAAAAAAGGCAATATTGCTTCATGCATTATTCGGGCACGGAGTTTCCTCAGAGTTGCTTTTTAGAAAAAGAAAGGTATCCAGTAACAGAAAAAAATTATAAACTTTTGTTAATGGTATAACAGAAATTAAGAGTAAAGGAAGAGAAAGCAGTGAAGTAAAGTATGTTGTAAACAAAACAGATCTCCAAAATTGGCCAGATTCCTTAAAAGATCTCTTATTGTTGAAACAGAAAATGAATAGAAACACAGTTAAATAACGCATATCCATTGCTGTAAGGCAAGTATAGATTTATTCTTCCAGTATTGCATAATAATTATTTTGGTTATAGTTTGTGTGGAGAAAGAAAGAGCACAATTCTTGGTATTTTGAGAGATTCTAAATATTGGGGATATAACTAGGAGGAACACAGGTTTCTTTGATGTGCAACATTGGTTCTACCATATTAATAATCTTGCAGTATTGGTTTTATTTTATTTTATTTTTTTATTTTATTATTTTATTTTATTTTATTTTATTTTATTATTTATTTTATTTTATTTTTTTATTTTATTATTATTTTATTATTTTATTTTATTATTTTATTTTATTTTGCGCCCATCCTGCCATGAGGCTACCCTTGGCAGCTTACCATAGTACAGTGTTTCCCAAAGTGTGGTACGCGTACCCCCAGGGGTACGGGAAGAGTTTGGTGGGGATACGCGTTGCACCGGAGTTTGGTGGGGATCACGTGGGAATATCCACTGCACCGTGCTTAGCTGCGCCCACAGAACAAGGAAAGAAATAGGCGTGTATCACAGTTTTTACACGGGAACTGGGGCCATCGTATATCGTATCGCAACTCATTATGGCGGGAACTTCTGCGCATCCTTCGCGCAGCTCTGGTTCGGCCATTTTTAAACTGCGGGAACATTAACAGTTGAAGTTGAGCCGCGGAGCTGTTTAAACGCCGGAGAATTGCAGTGTTATCTAATGGTTAGAGTTAAAGCATATGTTTTTTATGAGGGGTACTCAGCGTTATGAAAATTATAGAAGGGGTACACATATGTCAAAAGTTTGGGAAACACTGCCATAGTAGAACATAAAATATAAAAAATGTAATAACCATAGTAAAATAGTCAAAACACTAAAAATAAAATAATGCAGTAATATAATGCAGAATTAAAAGATGGGTGAGGAGGGAGCATGATGTCGTGGAGGGTGGGAGGTGGGAACTGCCGCAGGGGAAGGCGAATGAGATCTGCCATAATAGGGAATGATCTTGCAGTGTTTTTCACTCCTGTCCGGTTCCATGTGCTGGGCTGAAAGGTGCAATGATCTCCATTTACAAACCAGTTTCTTCTTGTAGGATCTTTGCCTTTTGAAGATATACTGTATCTGTGGTGTTCACTTTATGATACCTTAGATTTTCAGTTAGCTTTTGATTTTTCATACATTTAATGTGTGATGTCTTTTCTGTTTGCTGTCCTGAGAACAGAAGATGGTGGATGGAAGTCTTTTAAAATGTTTCAAAGCCTGAATCTGGGAGAAATCTTAAACTACTTGGAAAATTACCTCAGGGAACTGAAAAGAAACTATAGAGTGAGGAAAATACTCAAGATACATAAAGAGGAAAATCTCTTGAGAAGACTTGAGAGGGGCAGTGAAATGCATCTTAAAATATATTTATGATTGAGGCCTAGGGAGAATCCTATTAAGCCTGCAACAGGTGCAGAAAAGCACATACAGAAACTGGCTTCAATGTTTTATTCCCTAGTCACTCCTGTCTCTAATTTCTTCTCCTTGACTGAGGGGTTCCACCAGGTTTTACCCTGAGAAGGGGAGAGCAAGTAATAAAAGAAATATGTTATATAACTTGGCTGGTCCTGCCATCATTTTAACATCTACCATGTTTTCCAATAATCCATCTTGGAACTGATTTTTAACTCTACACAGTGACATATTTAATATGATGCAACTAGCTGTATCCATCTGTGGAGCTTTAAAAAAAAACAGATAAAAATTTGCAGTAGCAAATATCATTTTCAAAAAAATGCTTCCTGCAAGAGAGAAGCATCCAAAATGTATTTGCATGATAAAAACAAGTTTTATGTGAATTATTCCATTAAGCTAAATCACCTAAATGTATTTAATTAGATTACAACTCTATCTAAAGTATGCTGGCTGGGGAATTGTGGGAGTTGAAATCCATACATCTTAAAGTTGTTGAGGCTGAAAAACATTGATCTAAAGATATACATGCACTTCTCCAAAATTATTCTATACTGTAAAACGTAAGTTTTTAAATATTCAATCTGCAGCTTGGCCAAAACAGATTTAAATTTGTGTTAAACTACCTTTAGTAGCCTGCGACAGGTGAGTTCTCTACAATTTCCCCACTGCATAGACCATTCAGGTGCAGATCAGCTTGGCTTCAACCAGCTTCCTCTATCAAATACCTTAATTTATTAACTCAGGTCTAGGGACTGCCTTAATGTCAGTTTATGAAGGCAATAATCAGAAAATGTCCCAATATTATTAAATTGCATTTAAAACGTACAATGCATGGCCGGCTAAAACTGATTCCAAGATTGCAGGGTTTTTTTAATGGACCTCATCTGTTTATTTTTGTTTTTTAGGCATTTTTACCTGTGTCTTTAAGAGAAGATGCTATTAGCACTATTTTATTTCCAGAACAGAGAGCTTTTTTAAAAGGTCTATATTATATGCTTATTGCTGCAGAATTAAAAAGGAATAACCTAAGTAAAACATTGAAATTGCAAACAAGCCTCAGGGCTTGGTCCTCTCTCCCCTCCTATTTAACATCTACATGAAGCCCCTGGGTGAGATTATCTGACGATACGGGGTGAGGTATCAGCAATACGCTGATGATACAGTTGGTCCAGAACGCAGTCGCGCAAGCTGTCATGGGTGCACCTAGGTACACCCACATTACACCAATTCTCCGCGAGCTGCACTGGATCCCTATTGGTCTCCGGTCACAATTCAAAGTGTTGATTATTACCTTTAAAGCCCTACATGACTCAGGGCCAGGCTATCTTCGAGACCGCCTTCTACCGCATAGCTCCCAGCGACCGGTAAGATCCCACAGAGTTGGTCTCCTCTGGGTCCTGTCAGCTAAACAATGCTGGCTGGAGGGCCCGCGGGGGAGGGCCTTCTCTGTGGCTGACCCAGCTCTCTGGAACCAGTTACCTCCTGAGATCTGGACCATCCCCACCCTATTGGCCTTCCGAAAAGCGGTGAAGACCTGGCTTTTCTGGCAGGCCTGGGGCTGTTGATCTCGCTGTTGCGATATGGCGAGATCCAGCCATGAATGGTGTGAATGGGTTTTAATTGTTTTTAATGTTTTAATGTTTAATGTTTTTATATATGGTTTTTAAATGCATTGTAAGCTGCCTTGAGTCTTCGGAGAAAGGCGGCATACAAGTTGAACAAATAAATAAATAAACAAATAAATAAATATCCTTTCCTTTCAAATTACCAGTTTTCAGTGACAGCAAAATCAAAAGAATCATCATAGACTTTTCTAGTGCTGTAGTCCTGCTTGAGACATTATTACACAGTGTCAAGATGTCAGGATATTAACAACCTCCTGCCTGTATTTTCTCACTTCCACTTCAGTCTGTTTTTCTTACTACAAAAGGTGCTTCGAGACAGAGAGCTCCTTGTTCTATCACCCAAAGACATTTTGCAATTGTTTTATTTTGTTTCTTCTTTGACAGATCTCTGGCAGCAGTGCAGCAGCCCAGGGGGAGGGAACGGGGGAGAGAAACAAAAGAAAAACACAGGAGGGTTCTGGTACTATAAGGTGGTTTTAGAAAAGGCTGGTTGTAACACTGTGTGGTCTCTCTGCCTTATTTGTAGTATGTTCCTCCATCCCTAGCAATATTTACAGTACTCTCGTTTCCCATGCCTTTTTTTCCCTTAAAGTTCAGGAGAGGATCCCGAGGAAAACACAAATTGGTTTCCTTTCCACAACTATCTTTGGCTCGGTAGTTTACAGAGGAATACTGTATTTTCTAGCAACAGAACTAAAAGTATCTTCTGTCCCCTTAGCAGCAAACGCATTTTAGTGTACTGCTTACATTTTTTGGAGGATGACAAACGAGAAGGTATTCCTTCCTCCATGCATCATTCTGAAAGCGGTCAATAAATGTTCAGATCGCATTCTGGCAATGAGGCAGAGACAATGGCCAGGAAAGGCCCCATTAAAGCTACCCCAGTTCAGTCAAGGGAAAGAATGTGGAATATCCCTCCGGAGCTCTTCTCAAGGGTTTGCAGCGTGAGGCGGTTGCGCTCAGCACTTTCCCCCCTTTTCGACTTTTTAGCTTTCTTCTTTCTTCTTCTTTCTTCTTTCTTCTTCTTTTCCCCCTTTTCTTCTTTAGCTTTCTTCTTCTGGAGCACCGGTTGCTCAAAATCCCCACATCTTACATAGGGTAACCTGGCTGTCGTCGCCTTCATCACCAGCAGAAGAGTGGAGAGAAGAGATTTACTTTTAAAGGAGTGGACGGGGGAAATGGAAAGGCAAGGATCAAGAAGTCTGTAGAGATTCTCAGTCATCCAGATCAGGGGTCTCCAACCTTGGCCACTTTAGTGGACTTCCACCAGTCCACGACTGGTGGACTTCAACTCCCAGAATTCCTCAGCCAGCGCATGGACCCTGATCCAGGTCATGGTTGTCCCAAAGGTGCCTTTTTTCAGGAGGCAACTGGCGTTTCTTGTTTTTTTTTTTCTTTTGAAGACGTTTCGCTTCTCATCCAAAGAAGCTTCTTCAGCTTCCTGAAGAAAGTCCAGTTGCCTCCTGGAAAAAAAAAAAAAAGCACCTTTGGGACAAGGCTCAAAGAAGTACAGAAGCGAGCCAACGTTGGGCACTCTCTCCCTTGAGATTCGCAAGGGTCGCCGTGGATTGGAACCGAGGGGGGCGGCGCCGCCATCGATGGAAACGAGCGAATCGAGCAAGGCGTGGCAGGGGGTTGCAGGGACAGGCGGGTCGAGCCCATAAAGCCTTTGCACGAAAGTTGAGAAAGCGGGCTCTGGAACCGCACCTCGAGCTTTCCTTCGCTTACGGTCCTTCGCTTTACATTTCCGTCCGTCGAACCTTTCTGCTCCGTCGCTACCCCACCCCACCCCCTTTCTTTCTTTCTTTTTGGTTCTTCCTATGACACTCTTTTCTTTTCCTCCTCTCTTTTAACCAACACCCCCTCTTCTTTTTTCTTTTTTTTTCCCCTTCAATCCTTGCTTAGGAAAAGGCTCTATTTTTAGCCGGGAGTGGGGGGGGGGGGAATAGCTCGTTCTATTTTTAGATCAAACAATTCTAAGGCGTGCGTCAATGGAACCCCGTGTGCGTCACCCGCGCAGACATTCCGATCCCGCCCCTCGCTCCGAGGGCGCCGGAACATTCCGCCCCTTTTTGCCTTGTATGGCGAAGGCTGCAGCCGAGCTCGTGCGTCAGAGGATCTCCCCCCTCCCTTTTCTGGCCACCCCTTCGCCTTGCGTCACAGAGAGCTTAAGAGAATCTCCTGGCCACGGGCTGGTGAGCCCCAGTGGCTTAGTCGGCGTCTAGACTGTAGGCAGCTCGCTCCGGCGCGGGCTCGCTCGCTCGCTCTTATCTTCAGCTTTGATCTGCGCGGCGGCGGCGGAGAACGGCAGCGAGAATCGGCGCTTTCCCCGATGCGCTTTGGGTTTGCTTAAAACATTATTCTCCGACTTCCCCGACGAGCTTCATGTGCAAAAGTGGAAGGGACCGCAGCTAGATTCTTTCAGCTCCGTTGGGTATGTGTGGATTTCTTGTTAAATTTCCCCCCCCTCTCCCACCCACCCTTTTCCCGTCTGCTTTTTCGTAAAAGTGCAGGCGCGCTTCGTGACTTTTTCTTGGTCGTGGACTGGTTTGCAGGACGAGGGATGCTTTAAAAAAAAAATAAAAAAAATCGGGTCGGGGAGAGTAAGGGAAAGAAGTTGCGGGGGAATCGGAAGGGATCTTCTTGCTTGTTGAGAAGTTAGGGAGGCGCGAGAATTGCGGGCGAGGCGGAGAAATTAGAGGTGAGGTTGCGCTTTATCCTCTGATGCGCTGCAAAATGAAAAAGAAGGGTAAAATAGCGAGGGAGGGTCGTTCTACCTAACAAAGCGGCAAACGCTTGCTAAGTGAAGAAGTAGGGATGTGCAAGTCCCATTTGCAAGAGCAGAGTAGAGTTTATCCCTGAAGAGTGAATCTTAAAAGACCGGCGGTGCCTTCTGTTACTTGTTCGTACTTTTAACTGTATGAACTGCAACAAGGTTTTTCCAAATCGGCCTGTTTTGATTTGCAGATCTTAGAAAGTTACTAGAACTGCCATATGTCATCTGCCTGGCTCTTCCTATGTAGTATGGGACAACTTGAAAGCATCGGTTAAGATATACAGAATGCAAAATCCCTGAACCACTGGACTAAAATCCTACAAGGGCAGGCTTTTTCTCCTTTAAAAAAGAAGTATTTGTACTTCTAAGCTTGAATTGCAAGAAGATCTGGCGGCTGGGGGCTTGGCTGATGGCAACTATAATGGTGCACTTGTTTCCAAAAGCAGTTTTCAAAGTCTACATTTGCATTTTAAAGGACAAAATTGCTGTAACCGGAGCTTGTGAGAGCCCTGGCAGATGTGTACCAGTGACTGGATGCATTTTGCCATTTTTATGTCCTGTGACCTTGATTGTGATGTCAGCATAGGATGGGCTCCTCACTTGGGCAAAAGTGAAGTCTCTTTTAGAGGAAAAATTGTGATATTAAGAAGTGAAGCGATCTGATGCTTGATAAGGAAAGTAATATTGTACAGCTAGTGCTTGCGTCCAGGTGCGAGGCCTCGTCATAAGGCCTGGTGATTATACCATGTTTTGGAGACAAACAGGTCAGACTCTTAATGTCTTAGATATCTGAAGATATTTTATTCTTCATCAGGCTGAATATATCAATTCTGCCCATATCAAATTGAGAAAAGAACTTTAAATCTCTCTTCTCTGTTTGGAAGATCACTATGGGAAAAGCTGTTTGTGCCAGATTCGTATTCTCACTCTGCCTGCAGCTAGTCCTCTTATACTTGCATATTTTTTTGTTAATCTGAAGGTAATATGCATTGTGTGTCTGTGCACATATGCACGTTTACATTTTTCTTTCCTAGATGCAGAAATTCCCCTCCATATTTTCAAAAAGTGGACACCTTTGAAAAAATGTTTTCTAATGTTCTCTCTCCCCCCCCCCCACCTTCCCTTTCCAAAGAGATGCTCTTTTTTTGTGAGTGTGCATATCCATGTTTGTGAGCCGATCTACTGAGCAGCTTGGTACCATCACAGGTGTTGAAGGACATAAATCAGCAAAGCTCCTAGCCTGGTGCTTTCATGTGGCTTTGCAAGGGGGTGGAGGGCTTGCAGTTCCTGGCATGTTCAGAGCGACAGGTGCTGCATCAAGTTTGAGCACCTGGCAGCCTTTGCTATGGCGGGCTCTCCCTGTTTCTAAGTCTGTGCGCCAGACTTCAAAGGCTGAAGAAGTCCACTTGCCACAGTCTTGTCTTTGTCTATTGTGAGCACCTCCTTTAGTGATTTTGGTCACTCCAGAATCATTAAGTTAGACTGTAAGGGGTTTGAAAACCTTGACTGAGACCAGGAAGCTTCAAAGTATAAAATGGGTTGAATCCTAGAATAATCTCAGCAATTTACACAGAGCAGTGTGGGGTAATCACAGCATTCCCAAAAACTTGATTTGTTTTATATATCACAATCCTGTGCATATTTATCCAGCAATAAGGGCAGCTGTTTTTTAAGGGTTTTCCTCTCCAGTGAATCTGCCTAGGACAGAAATTTAGGTAGGAAGAGAACCAATTGCCTTCATTATGTCATCGTTAAGACACCTTCTACCAAGGAAAAGTGTCAAGGCAGAAAGCGGGGAAATGTGAATTATTTTATTTTCCATGGTTTGATCACAGAAAGTGGGAAAATGCCAGCTGGCATTTTCCACAGAATGTGAAATGATTATTTCACAAAAACAGCATTGGGGTTGGTCTCTTGGAATGAAGCCCATACTTACCTCTTCCATTGATAGCTTTGAGTAGTGTTGATTATCTTTTCTGCAGATCAGACATCTTGACAGGCGCAGTTTTTCTCAACTGCTGCCATTTATACAGTATGGAGTGCTACATCAGTTGAATATCTTGATGTGCAACTGTTAAAAAGCATAGGAAACGTGCAAAGCAGGAAAGGGGGCTGCATAGACCAGGGAAGAGTTGGATATCTAATACCAGAATCCATTTGCCCTTGTTCAAATGCAGCTCGACACAAGCAGTGGATTCAGTCTTGGAACATTTGAGCCTGGAAGAAATTGGTTTCAACAAGAAAAGCTTCTTTTAGATAATTCCACCCATTGTCGAACTGACAATAACAGTCTGTTCCTGTTGCAAGTTTCCTTAAGCTGTTGAGTATTTCTTCTTGGAAACAGCGTGGTCATTTATGCTGAATGGTGCCAGTTTTTGCTTACAGAGTTCGGAATCTTTCTGTGGTTTTTTTTTTTACATTAGCACTGAATCAAGTTGCTGGGAAGTTGATCCGTCCCTGCTGTTCTGCAGCTCTACAGCAGAGGGTGCTCTTGAGCAGCCTCTAAAGTCTAAATGCAGCCCAACAAATTGGGAGGAAATTGTAGGGCTGCGTGGAACACTGTAATGATGGGCTCCTGTGCTGTTCCCCTAAAGCAGCAATGGATGAATTGCTAACCTTCCCGTTCAGCTATCTCTCGGGATCCCTTGCTATTGGCCAGGCTGTCTTGGGCTGATGGGAATTGTAGTTCAGCCATCTCTTGAAGACACAGATTTCCCATTCCAAAAGCAATCATCTCTCCCCTGATTGGTTTATAGCTGCCATTGTTCTAGAGAACTTAGCTGTTGGCTCTTAAGTGTTGGGAGGAATTGATATATTAGGTTGAGATTTCAGCCTTTCTATTCCAGGGCTATCCAAAGGCAAGCAGTGCTTGGTCACTGGTCGCAAAGCCTTCCATCCTGCTGATTGCAGTGAGGATCCAGCTAGCCTTCAGTCTTACTACCTTGAGTGACTTTGTTTTTGTCTCAGCCTTTGAAGGTAAACGGAAGCTGTCAGATGATGGTGGGAGGGGGTGGGGGGGTGTGCAGGGCAGCAAAGTTCTGCAAACAATGCTTCTCTGCCTATCAGATGGGATAGTAGCACATCTGTTGCTGCATCTGTTTTACAGTGATTACAGGAGCCATTTGTGCGCTAAAACAACAAGGATCCCAAAGGGGCGGCTCGCAGGGTAAAGAGGTGAGTGTGTCGTTATAGCAACGCCATGCCGTTTCCATTGGAAGATAGTAGAGGACTGTGAGAGAAATACACAGAGGAGAAAGCGATGGCAACAGTGCCTGCAGGAAGAAGACACTTGTGCTTCCAACAATGTTCTTTGCTACAAAGGAGGTTAATTCCAGTTCCTCTCTCATGATTCCCTGGTGAGGCTCTTGGTGGAAAAGGGTTGGAGCACCAGCCGTAGATGCATGAGTGGAAGTGTTTTTAGGCAGCTAGGTAGGCACTGAGGAAGAGAGAAACTGAAGCATCTTGAAATGCCTTTTCTGGTGAATCCCATTTAAAAATCCTTTATGGCCACAGTGGGAAAAACTACCAGTCCCGGAAGAGAATAGGTCATTCACCTGTTTTCAAGAAGAGGGTAGAAATATCTAGTAGTCAAGTTATTATCTACCCAGGTAATTATTGGGTGGATTCAGCCTTCTATTATAGGACTGTTCACTAGACGTGTGTTGCCTGCCCTTCTTTTTGCTTCAGATGTCAAATCAGTACAGAAACCTGGCAGTGTTCAGAGGAATATCCTTTCTTGCAAACGTTTGCATGTCCAGCAGGTCTTAGGATAGACGATTAAAAGCTAGTCCTCTCTAGTCCATTGTGAAAAGAATTTCATTTTTTTATAGTGCCATATTCTTAGAGGAAGAATTCTTATTTTAATTGCTTGGTTTGATTGTTGTGAGCCGCCGAGTGCTGTGGAGAGTTGGGATGGCCTTCGGATTTAATAAGACGGTGGTGATGCGCATTTTTAGGACAACAGCAAAGTGTGGGGAAATGAGACCTTCCATATGGAGACTCCGATGAACTTTCTCAGATTCCACTTCAATTAGCTCAATTTCATTGTGTACTTTCAGAGCATAATGTATATTTCCACTATTGATTTCTCAGTCCATGGGTGGGCCAAGGCTGCGTTTCAGCCCTTTTGTCTCTGCTCTCACTTTTATTTTGATATTTATGCCTTCAGGCCCAGGGAGAAAGTAAGTATTATCAGTCAAGCCATTTTCTTTTAATTCTGATTTACAAGTGCTGTCCTTTTTTCCCTCTCCACAGGAGCTGGTAGACTAAATATCACTGTGTCATTGTTGTATACGGTGGTTAGATTTAGCATGGAGGCTTTAAAAAGGCAATGGGGGAGGAGAGGGTTCCAATTAGAACAGTATCACAAAGAACTAAATGTCCAGACTGGAATAAAGGACTTCATGATTGCTGCTTTAAAAAAAAAAAAAAGACTTGACTTTTAAAAAGCTTGCACACTAAGGACTAATAACATGAGAAGTATCGCACCAAGCTTTGTTTTAAAAGGCTCACTGTTGATCCTTCCTATTTGCTAAATATCTGCTGTCCAATCAGCCCTTGTGCTCAGCGGTGCTAGCAGCAATACCTAAGATTAGGATTACAACCCCTGTAATGGAGCTCCGTAGACTAGTCCTGCATTAGCTAGGGAGATGCTGCTCTCCATTTGCAGACGTCAGAACTTCCTCTGGGGAGAGTAGGCTAATAAATCCTGTGTTACGAGGAGCCCTGGGTATCACCTGTTGCTACATTGGAACAAATCATAACAAGCCTTAACAATTGGATATCCAAGTTCTATTTTAAGAATACAGAATAACAAGATCAGATAGCGTCAGTGGGTGTGCAGAGGAGTTATGAGGTTCCAGAAAACGCATGGACAAGATATTTTCTTTTAAGGAGGGAAGTTGAGTAGAATTGGCCAATGTAGACTGTAAATGCAAATCTTGTCTCGGATGAAAACTCAGCAAGGGACTCAAATCACCTAGCTGCTGGGAATTGTAATCCCTCTGCCACTTTCTCTTTGGGAGCTTAGGCAGTGAAGGGATCCTGCTGGTTTAACAACCGTTTCGGTGATTGTGTGCTTCGCGTGTGTCCACAGTTTTACAAAAATTTACCTTCCGCGTTACTGCTGGGAGTAGCACAGCTAAGGCACGGCAATCCGCTCTGCCGTGCGAATCAGCTGAGAAGATATAGAATATAGCTGTAAGATATAGCTGTAAAGCCCAGAGGCGGGTGGGAGGGCAGGCGGACCTGATCGTTGGAGCAAACCAGTTCACTCCCAGCTGATTGTTGGAGCTACTAGTTCGCCCGAACTGGTAGAATCCCACCCCTGATAGAGTAGGATATTGATTCACATAACATGTTGAACTCTTGCTAAAATTTGGGGACAAATTAACTGGGAAAAACCTTAATAGGAATCACATTCGTTTAAAAAGGGTATCAACAATAATTTTTCAAAATCTCTTTTTGGCGCATGCTTTTGCCAACCCCATCTGATCCTCTTAACAAATTGAGAAGAAGCTGCAAGCTTCAGTTTGTTTTTTTGGTTTTTCAATTGAAGTTCAACACAGGTAGTCCTTGACTTATGACAGTTTGTTTAACAAGGGCTCAAAGTTACAATGGGCTTGGAAAAAGTGACATATGTTCCTATCCTCAATGTTCCTATACCACCCCCCGGGTATCACAATTGATCACAATTTGGGTGCTTGGAAATTGGCTTGCATTTATGATGGCTGAAGCTTCTTGTGATCAGGTAATTATCATTTACAATCTTCCAAGCCGACTTCTGTCAAACAAAATCAATTGGGGAAGTCGGATTTGCTTAACGGCTACAGTAAAAATGGTTGTAAAATCAGGTCCAGTCACATGATGATTTGCTTAATGACTGCATTGTTTAGTGGCCAAAATTCCAGTCCCAGTTGTGGTCATAAGTCAAAAACTACAGATAGCCATTTCTTGGGTGATGCAGTTCTTACCCATCCAAATCCCAGGCTGGTCTGTCATTTTTGATCAATTTTACTTAGCAGAGTGAGGATTATTTCCAAGTAAAGGAGCTCCTGTCCCTCCGATAAACGGGTTATAGCCTTATTTCAAAAGTGCAGTGTTAAAATCACTTGGAATTCTCTATGTCTCAACCTCCTGTAATTCTTTCCTCTGTTAAAGCAGCTTTTGGTAACAGAACCTGACCAATATTCATTTTGCCACAAGAGTTGCTGCTACAGACTTGACTTCCATCTCGACTAATGCTTCCAGTTATAATTCCTTTTTTGGAAAGTGCCATTCTCAAAAGACACTATAAAGTTCTGAGATTCTGTTTTCCCAGCAGTTTCAGTTTCCATGTTCCTTGTGAGAGGCTGCTGACATTTAGATGGATCTCCTTCAAAGAAAGGACTACAATAAGATAGAAGTGGGATGATCAAGTAGGATAACAACATGATCAAAATCTCTTTTTTTGCAGTAGTTTTCCTCTAGCGCTGGCAAGAAACTACATATAGCATTTCCTTTTTTGTTGTTGTTGATAACTGCACTAATTGTGATGCAGGTGAGAACAGAATTGTTGCTTCTAGGATTGGGCATTTTGTACAGGATATTGAGATTGAGATTGGGAAGATAAGAGAAAACTTAATTTGGAGACAGGACACATTTTCTTTGCTCCTTGGTTCATCACCCTAAAGTTCAAGTGTTCAAAACCATTAGGGAAAGGCCTGATCTGTAACAGAGTCCAAACTAAATTCTACCTTGTTTTTATAGGTCAAATTGTTTGGGATGTTGATGGTTCCAAGTTTGTAAAATTAAGATGGAATAAATAGCGGCAGTAGAAATTTCAAAATCAATCTTTAACAAGCTATGGGAATCCCAGGCACTGCACGAAAACAAGAACAATTAAGGACTTTGATCAGGTGTTAATATCTTGGCAGCCTTGCCATTTAAAGTTTGAAGTTGTTTAGGTAAACAGATGGTTACCTCAGTCCTTTAACTTTCATAAGGAAATTCTTGAAATATGCTAGGTTTTGTTGTTTTTTTTAACCTGGAACACATTCATAGAATGTTTGCCTATTTCTTTCAGGCGACGACAGGTAGTCCTCGACTTACGACCACAATTGAGCCCAAAATTTGTGTTGTTAAGTGAGACATTTGTTAAGTGAGTTTTGCTCACTCATTTTATGACCTTTCTTGCCACAGTTGTTAAGTGAATCACTGCAGTTAAGTTAGTAACCGGGTTGTTAAGGGAATCTGGCTTCCCCGTTGATTTTGCTTGTCAAAAGGTGACAAAAGATCACATGACACTGCAACAGTCATGAATCACCTCCCAAGCATCTGAATTTTGATCACAGGTCCATGATGATGCTGCAACGGTCATAAGTGTGAAAAATAGCCATAAGTCCCTTTTTTCAGTGCCATTGTAACTTTGAACGGTCACTAAATGAGCAGTTGTAAGACAAGGACTACCTGTATTGGCTTAATGCTTTAGTTCTTATCTCCCACATTGAGAGAGAACCGGTATAAAATTCAGGGGCTCCTCCTGGCCCTTCTGTGTTCATTTTGCATTTTTTATTCGTTTGCTTTGTTCGTTTTCCTTTTTTCCCCTCATTAAAACACTTGATCGTGTGCAGTGTTTGGCCCTCTTTATTCTCTGAAATGACATTAACCAAGGAGATGGGATAGCTATCTTGAGCATCTGCAAATTTACAGCTGGGTTTGCATCATAATGCCTCATTATTGTTTTAGCAGCATGGCTTTTCTGGATGCACAAAGGTTTACCTTTACCCTTGTCTCTTGTGTTGGCAG
This sequence comes from Pantherophis guttatus, assembly GCF_059756535.1. NCBI lineage: Eukaryota > Metazoa > Chordata > Lepidosauria > Squamata > Colubridae > Pantherophis > Pantherophis guttatus. The sequence goes on along the minus strand of NC_142064.1, from coordinate 138,783,935 downwards.
AACTATTTTTAATTTCAGACAAACACATAGGAATCTTTTCTGCCGAGTACGTGGTGAGGCTTTTCATGGCGTACCTTGTATCACCTAGGAAGTAGTCTCTTACATGTATGACTGTCACTTTGCATGTCCAGAAAATTTTAAAAATTGAACAGTACCCCAAATTTCATCAAGGAAGGAAAAACAAAGCAAAAGATGTTGAAATAAACTTAGAACCAAACCTGTTAACTATGTGAGGAGAAGAAAACTACCACCACGCATGAGTCAAGAAATGCAATTTACTCCCAACTTTCAACATCGGGACTATTTAATAGCTTTTTCTCTTTTCAGCAGAAAGGAATATCAGGGATAGAAAGGAAGGAGAACATCTTGTATCTCTCTCTAATAGTCCCATGAAGAAATAGTGCATCAGAAATATTGGTCTTCCTTTTAACAAGGGGCCTCAAACTCTTTCCTTCCCCATTTGTGCTTCCCTGCTTCAGTAAATAAAAGTTTAGAACTACGATCAAGAGGGAGGTTCACAGAGGTGGGTGGCATATGGTTTGCCCCAGCACCGAAAATGTGCATGTGCACCTTCCATGCATTTCCGCGGCCTTCTACGCATGTGCTTTGCTCGTGCGCCTGCTTGCACACATGCGTACGGCTTAAAAAATGCAGCTAAATAGGACGGCATAGCGCCAGGGTTCACCCAAACCAGTCCGAACCGGTTGAATCCCACCCCTGGAGGTTCAAGGCCAAGAACTTGGTTTGTATTAAATCTAAAGTAACAATTTGTCCCGATGTTAATAAAAGTCCGCCATATTTGTAAAGGTACCTAATGGAGACCAGCCTTCTCTGGCCAACTACATTTCTGGGACAAGAGCCCCTAGAATATCATTTTAGCACATCTGGTAGTCAGTAGATCAGGGAAAGCTTACAAGGTCCTCCCTTTTTATGGCACCTTTAAGATCCCTTTTCTGCCAAATCAATTCATGAGAGTTTCTAAATTAGAGCACAGATGGACCTTTTATATCTCTCCAATATCTAACAGTAGATTTTTCTCCTTCTCCCTACCCTTGTCTTCCCTTAGAGATGCCCTGTATCCAAACGCAATATGGGACCTCGCTTCAGAATGGAGGGTCCTGCGAGCGCTACCCAGCAGACCTCTTGACCCCTGAGTTTGGCAAACCCACCATGGACCTGGTCAATACCGAGATCTCTGCTGCCACTACTACTCTGCCCAGCTTCAGCACCTTCATGGACAATTATACAGGCGAATTTGACGCTTTCCTTTATCAGATTCCAGCTGCGAACCCCAATACCGCATCCTTCAAGCTGGAAGATTTCCAAGTGTATGGTTGTTATCCTGGTCCTTTCAGCAGCCAGTTGGATGAGACCATGTCCTCGAGCGGCTCAGACTATTACGGCAGTCCATGCTCAGTCCCTTCTCCTTCCACGCCAAGTTTCCAGACTTCCCAAGGTCCAACTTGGGAGAACTCCTTTGGAAGCTATTCCCCCACTCATACCTATGAGGGCATGAGGCCTTGGGTGGCAGCAGCAGAGCCTCCAAAAAGTAGTTCTACTCAACCATCTTATTTTTCCTTTGGCCTTTCGGCTCATAGCCCTGGAATCCCACCCCAGAGTCCCCTGAAGATGCACCCGACGGCCCACCAGCACTTGGTGGATGGAGAAGTCTTTTCACTCCCGCAAACCTCCTCTTCGGTCCATTTTTCTCCTTTGCCACTCAGCCAGGCCTCCCCAGGCGTAGATAGTTCTGGCCTGATGGACAATTCCCTCTCTCCAACAAAGACACGCAGCCCTGGATCCAATGAAGGGCGCTGTGCTGTGTGTGGGGACAACGCTTCATGCCAACATTATGGCGTCCGGACCTGTGAGGGCTGCAAGGGCTTTTTCAAGGTAAGAGGAATGCGTTATTTCAAAGTAGAGCAGGAACTTGATTCTGAAACTTCTGGTTCTATTAAAACAGCTTTCTCCAGCCAATGGTCTTTCAGTCAGCCCGAACCAGCAACTCACCCAATTTCCTAACCAGCATGGCTTCTTTCTTATGATAGCTGAGAAGCTGTATTCTCAACCAATTTGGAGGGCATGAGGTTGGGATTGACTGGCTGAAGACAATCCCAGCATTCTGCATGTCCTTAAGCTCCAGCAAAGAATGCCGGGATTCGAAGACCTCTTTTTCCAGGGAGGGAAAGGAAAAGCCTTTGCTATGTGTTGACTGCCACAGGGATGACTCATCAGACCTTTCTCTGACTGCTTTCTAAATAAAGGAGGTCATTGTAAGCACTCTCTTCCCCTCATAAGGGTAGGTGGCAGGGGGAAAAAATTCTTCCAGTGGGAGGCTGTAGAAGAGCTCTGGCAAGCCCTAAATCCATATCAATCCTTCTGTGTCTTTCGGAGGCTACCCTTATTTCATCTGGAAACTGTTGAGACCCAAAGCAGCCAAGAATCAGTAGCTCCTTGGTGCACACACAGAATTCCTTCCCAATAGTCCTTGTAGATTGCTGTAAAAATGGGGGCGGGAAGGCTAAGAACAAAATTATAAAAGGAGCTGTAGCCCAACGGATTTGGCAGGCACCATGTTGGGAAAAGGCTACTCTGCAAAAATCACCAGGAAAAGCGGTAGAGTCTTCAGGGAAGGGATGGAAAATGGGGGAACCACTGAAGATACATGAGGAAGAATTGAAATGTCTGGTTCACAGCTCTGAAAAAAACAGTGTAAGAAAATGAGGTTATGAATTATAGGAATTGTAATTGGACATACCTGTAGCATGCCAGGAGGGAGGAGGCCGATAACATTGGGTGGTTTGGCATCCCAAAGGTGGTCACTGCTCTTCTGAACGCAGAGATTTGGGAAGGCCACAAAAGCAGAAAGGAAGACAGGTCTGTAACCAGTGTGGAATAGAGAGGAGAACACAGTCAAATAGGCATACCTGAAATTAGCCTAGTATACACCTTCTCTGAATATACCACTGTTTACTGAGTGGGAACTTAGGCCAGGAAAGTCTTCAATACAGAATTGACTGGGAAATCCTGAGGACTGCACTAGGGGTGGGTTTTACTTACCTTTGCTACCGGATTGTGCACCCAGCACTTCTACGCATGCATGGAAGCTTCTGCGCATGTGCAGATCATATTTGATAATGTCTGGGCGGGTGGGCGGAGCCTCCTGCCACTGCTGCTACCAGTTCGCCTGAACCAGGGCGAACCAGTAGCAACCCACCACTGGACTGCACATCCGACACATCTGGAGGAGAGCAAGTTGAGGAAGGACATCTTGCAAAATCTTCTTCGAGTGTTCTCTCTCAGCAGGCATTCAATCAGTGCTCACAGTGCTTTTTGGGATTCTCTTCATTATAAATCTTAGGCCTTCTGCAAACTTTGGGGGTTCTCCACAACTGCAGATATCTGCATCCTGATATCTCTTTTGGCTAATGCAAAAACTACCATTCGGGATGAGCTTACTTTTGTATGTTATAAGGTAGCCAGTAAACAAGCTAAGTTTACAGCTTTCCAGTTGTTGCTGAAGTACAGACTTCAGCAGCTGCAGCCAGCAGGACCCTCCAAACTGGAAGTTGGCAACATCCAGAAAGCTGCAAATTAACTACTGCCATGTCTTTTTCTTTTTTCTTCTTTTTAACAACAACATGTAAGGAAAAGCTTGAAATAACGGTTTTCACTCCCACTCCTTTTCATACTTGAAGCCCCACAGCGTAGTTCTCCTGTCTAATCTCAGCCTGACGAAGGCTGGGCTTTAAGTAAAGACCTTTCTCCCTTGGGACGTCCCTTCTGAATATACACCAGTGCAACATGCAATGCGCATTCCTCACATTGGGTTACTTTGAGCAACCGCTAATGTGCTCTCCTGGGCAGGCGCTTCTGGCAAGGAGGCCTCTCGACAGCACACATTTCCGTCTCTTGAATTCTCCCTTGCATTGTGGTTTGGCAGCGATAGGAAATGGAGGGCGTTCCCTGCCTTTGTGGAGAATAGCGGTACTTGTAAGAGAAAGGCCTTTCTCTTTTCTCTGGGAAGGGCTCTTTGTGTGCCGACTGAGAAGAGAAGAGCTTCAAGAGCTCCTATGGAGCTCAGCTAGGTGACTAAATCAGTACGTCTGGCCAGTTTGTAGCCATAAAAGCTAAGATTTTTGAAAAGCAGCCAGTGATTCTAAGGGTGCCTTGATACTGTACATTTAATGCCCCTGTGATTCACTGAACATTGATGATTATTGTGTTAGAAATCAGTAGAATTCAATGAACAGGTGGTGCATTATCACCGAAACTGCTTTATCAAAATACAGGTAGTCCTCGGCTTACAACAGTTTACTTTGTGACCATTCAAAGTTACAACAGCAGTGAAAAAAAGTGACTTATGACCATTTTCCACACCTATGACCACTGCAGCATCCCCATGGTCACATGATCAAAATTCAGATGCTTGGCAACTGACTCGTACTTATGGCCGTTGCAGTGTCCGGGGGTGATGAGATCACCTTTTGCAACCTTCCGACAAGCAAAGTCAATGGGGAAGCCAGTTGTCATTAACTTCACAACTGCAGTGGTTCACTTAACAACTGTGGCAAGAAAGGTGGTAAAATGGGGCAAAATTCACTTAAGAACATAAATTTTGGGCTCAGTTGTGGCTGTAAGTCGAGGGGTACCTGTACTTCAGCTTGGTTTTACATGTGTTTTAATATTAAATGTGATAATTTCTTGTGTTACATGGCCTTCTTTTTCTTTGCTCATCTTTTAGCCATCAGATGCATTTAGTCTGCTTGGCTGGGAATCGTAGGAGCGGTAATTCAACCTATCCTACAGAGAGCCATTTTAGTGTAGATCATGCTAAATTGGCCACAAATCTCCTTTCTTGCAACCATAAATAAAGGTGTCAATGTCTCTGAGATATAAAGTTCCCTGCTGCAAATAACCGGTAGCTATCCCACCCAAGATCTTGGCAGAAGGAACGGGTCTGAAATCAATTTTGAATATAAGCAGTAGTATGGAATGGAATCTCCCTGAAATCATAGAGGAATGGAGACACTAACTTCCAGGTTTTTCCTTAACTGCACATGTTTTCTCCCACAAATTTCTAAGTAAGGATGGGATTCAATCCATAGTGAGACAAATGAAGGGACATCCACTTCTTCCAGTCTGGATTGTGTTCTAGGGAGAAATGGCAGGGAGATGTTTCCCAATAAAACCGAGATTAGGGTTGAAGTCAGTGGTGGGTTCCTCCCAGTTTGGTCCAGTTCGGCCGAGCCGGTTGCAGTGACAATATGACGTCACCGAAACGTCACCCCCCCCCACCCTCCCACCCCCCCCACCCACGTTATTCTTACCTTTTATTTGGTCCCACCCCCAATCTATTGCTGCCTCCTGAGTCCCAGCTGATGACTAGAGGGAAAAAAACTTTAAACTCTTGCTGCGGGGCTTCAAAGGGCCATCCTACAGCTGATCAGTGTTAAAAGCAAACAAATGAGTCGGGTCGTAAGTGCGAGGACTGGTCGTAAGTGCGAGGACCCTCCAGAAATGACTCTGACCAGCTAGCCACGCCCACCTAGTCACATGACCTCCAAGCCACGCCCACAAAATAAGCCACGCCCACAGAACCAGTAGTAAAAAAATTTAGAGCCCACCCCTGGTTGAAGTGAAAGAAAGTTGCTAAGACTACAAATTTAGCTAACGAGCTAAATCCCATTGAAATAAGAGATGGAAAAATAGAAATTTGAATAAAAAGTTGCAAATTCCAGGAAGAAAACCATGCATGGTTTGCTTTACTTTATAAAGTAAATAAAATTGACATGAGGTTGATTTTGATTGTTATGGTGGTGTAACAATCAGGTGATTCCTTGCAACTTGGGTATATGCTAGAAAGATGTTTAGAAGAGGGTGAAAGGAGGAATTCGTTCAGTGGTGGGATTCAAATAATTTAACAACCGGTTCTCTGCCCTAATGATTTCTTCCAACAACCAGTTTGCCGAACTGCTCAGAAAGTTAACAACCGGTTCTCCCGAAGTGGTGCGAATTGGCTGAATCCCACCACTGAATTCGTTGCTGTGTTTTGGGGGATCTAACAGCTGCACATCTGTTTTGCAGCATGCAAATCTTAACCTAAGTGATTGACTTTGCAATCAGAATATGCCTTTTTTTTTTGATTGAATGACTTCTCTAGAACAGATAAATACATAAGGGACGAATTTCTTTGCTTCCCATTTGAATATGAACTTAATTTGTAATTCCCAAGTCAATGCAATCCCAAATCAAGCCAAAACAAAGTTTATTCTGACTTTTCTAATTTTGCAGTTTGGACCAAAATGTATACAACTCTGTATAATAAGGAAATTGCACAAGTACACTACATTAGAAAAAATTGCTTTGCTTAGAAGCAGATCAAGGGTTAGTGGGTCCCTAGGGCAAAGGAACAAATGAGAATCTCTGCCAAAAGTAAACTTCATTATTAAGTTTAATACTAATATTACTAGTATGTAATATTATGAAGTCAACCAACGTTGCATCTGTTTTACTTATAAATATTAACTTACATGAAAAGTAAACTATCTCTTGCTTACTTTGCAATGTTTAATGTAAAATAACTGCCACATTTTATATACAAAACATAAATACACTTAAACATTTTATATAGCCCAGTAATTAAGAATGAGGTCGTGTTTATTTTATGGTATTTTCCAATATAATGTTGCATTAGCACTGTGGTGGTTCCAAATTTACAATGTTGAGATTTTTCTCTTATCATGACATTAGCTTAATCTTCATGCTTCTTTAGGAATAATTCTTCCATACACTGGCTGCAAACATTCAGGTGACCAAGAGATGGTGGCAGAGACACAGGTTCTATCTCTCTGTGTTGCCATCTAGTGGCTGTTAGGAAGTTGCCAAAACTGGATCTATTGAAAAACAGGACTTCTGCTAGGCTTCCAATCCATTTGAAATACAGTGAGAGCTATTGCTAATTGAAATGTCTTCAAATACTAGTAGCTTGGGTTGGTAGTTATGTTGTTGGTTGAGCTCAAACCAACAACATAGCTATTGCTAATGTTTTGTTTGCTGCAGATAGGATTTTTAAAAGCTTTCTCTCCTGTACAGTGCACCATCTACACAATGTGTACAGTCTTCTGACTCTTGCACTTGATCTGTAACTTGCAGATATAATTGCAATCTTTGTGCCCATTTTAAAGTTTCTTCCATATTTAATTTAGGAAGGTTTAGAGTTCTTTGTCTTTTCTTGTCAGTGGAGGCTTCGGCACTGGAAAAATCTCTCTGATATCTTGATCTTGCCATCTCTGCTTGCAGCCTGTTTCTAGGCTGGGTTTCCCAGCCAACGCTAGGCCCAGACAGGTCTCTTTATTCTTCGTTACTAGGCAACGGTGGGAGCAGGTCTAGCCTCTGAGGCGTCTTGGGCATAGTTGGGCTGGCACCAGGGATACACGGGTCCTAACCTACCCTCAGCCATGCAAGTTCACTGGGTAATTTGAAGTCAGTCCCTCTTTCTCAGCCCAACCAACCTCACAAGATTGTGGTTGTTGGGGGAAAATAGGAGGAGAGAATGCTATGGACATAAAGACATTAGTTCTCCAAGGAAAGAACAGCCCCCACTCAGTCTCAAAAACAAAGAAGAAATGGAAGAAGAAATGCAGGCTCTCCAACTTTCTAGGCATTTCTGCATTCCCAACACTTACCTTGATTGCCCTGCCTTTGGTTAAATATTGCTGACCAAGGAAGTGACATTTTACTGTATTATCGATACATGTCCACGATCCCACTATGACCGTGTTATCCTTCTCTGAATGACCTACTGCCAAGACTTATAAATAACCCCAAAGTAAAGAAACTTGAATGCAGGAATGCTTAGAAACATGTGTGTACATTTCCACGTAGATTTTTTAAAAAATAAAATGCCAAGGTGGAATGAACAAATTTGGAAAAAATTAGAAACTGGGAAAACGATAGAGGTTTAATGCCTATGGATGAATAAAGAGCTGTCTTCTGAAGAATTTGGCTTCCCTTGCATCTCTATCAATTGAATGGAAAGAGGACTTTACAGATGTATCACTGCTTTTCCAAAATACTTGAAAGTATTTTGTATTATTTGGATTCCTGAATCATCTGTACAGTGATTTTAGGTGCACTAAGGCTGTCATACATGTAACATCACGAAAAGAATTGTCACCTTAGATAAAATGTTTTCCTCTCTTGACTCTGGGTGCATGTGTGGGTGTGTGATTTACGGTATGTAGATACCATAATCCAATAATGCAAAGAGGTGGGTAATGTTGGACCCTCAAGATGTTGAACCACTGTTTCTAACAAACCTTCACAATTACCAATGCAGGCTGGAGCTGCTGGGAGTTCTGTTAAAGCAGAAGCATTTTGCATTCTTTCTTAGCAGAGGTGATGGGTTGAAATTCTTGCTTCAATTTCGGCAACATTAGAATATTATTACCTGCAAATGGAGATATGCAGGTCTAGCTGCGCATTGCACTTAGATGGAACATGAGATTTTGGTCATACTTACGACATGAGAAACCAAGGTTGTAAAAATGTTGCAAGAAATCTATCTCTGGTTAGACTTCTTAGTTTCTCTGTAACCAAGGTTGAAATGCCCTTTATTTATAACGGTGTAATCTTGTGTTCTCTCTCATAGCGCACAGTACAGAAGAATGCCAAATATATCTGCTTAGCCAACAAAGATTGCCCTGTGGACAAGCGGCGGAGAAACCGGTGCCAGTTTTGTCGGTTCCAGAAGTGCCTTGCTGTGGGAATGGTCAAAGAAGGTGAGGCATGTTCGTTCTTGTTCACTAGCCTTCTTCATCCTAAGGTCCTCTGAAATCCAGGTTGGGGAGGCATTTTAATAGTTGAGCTTCCACATGCCTGTAAGGTTCCAGGTTAAAGAGGGCTGCAAGAGACTGGAATTCGATATTTGGCTCCCAGAGCAAATTAAATATTTGCAAGAGGAACTGGCTGAAAAGGAGGAGGAGGAGAAGGAGATTTAAGATTTGTTATGCAATTCATTTGCCTGATCCAGCACCTGTAATTGCAAAGGAGGGCTTAAAACCTCTTTGTAGCCTTAGGATGGGCTGAAATGGTCGAAAACATCCACTCTTCAACAATGACTTATCAGTACGAGCAGTTGCCTGGCTTTTTGTGCTAAGCCAAACAACATGAACTGTATTATGTACAATATCAGGGTGGGGGTTTCAGTCCAGGAGGGTTAGTACCTTGTTTTGGCCGTTAATACCGTCATATTTAGAATTGAGCTATTCAGAGCCTTGTGACAGGAGGCAATCAATGGAAATGAACATCACACATTGCACTATGGATTTTTCTAAGATTGAAAATTTAGTGAAAGGAAACTGGAGCTTCTAACCACTTCCTCTGGCTGCTCAGAGTAGTTCCTAGGATGTTAAGAGTCTTTGACCAGGGTCATGCCCTGCTTAAATCCGTGGTGCGATTTGTTGAATAAATCATGCATCAAATGAAACCATAAAGCAAGATAAGCCGGAATATCAGCATTCGGATACATGCTAAGTCAAACCCAAACAAATCCAATTTTTAAGAGGATGCTGCATTCTGCCCTTAATAAAAAGCCCTCATAATGTATAAAACGCCGCACAGCTCTAAACCCCATTGAATGGTGGCTAAGCTGCACGGAAGCCTAACATCATATGCCTCTGGCTGAGATTCAGTTTGTGGTCCTTGATTGTTTTTAAAAACAGAAGCAGCTGTTCCTAGATTGTGGGCTTCTCCTGGTGATAGCGCTTGCTTGCCTATAATCCTCTCCTCATCTTCCTGTTCCCCCTTCCCTTTTCCTCTTGTTTCAGTGGTGCGGACAGACAGCTTGAAAGGCCGACGTGGTCGGCTGCCCTCCAAGCCCAAACAAGCTCAAGATATTTCACCGGTCAGCCTCATCTCCTCTCTTGTGAGAGCACACATAGATTCTGTACCCAGCGCTACCAAACTTGACTATTCCAAGGTATTTCTCTACATCTTTGGAAATGCGAGATTCTGTGCCCTAGACACTAGCCTTTTGGGGGGTTGAATTTCTGAAACTGAGAAGTGAGAAAATATGCTGATAGCTTTGGACCCCAGTCCTCTTACCATCAATTGATCATAATGAATCTGGAAGCTTCTTACTTCTTTCTTACTGCTTACAGTACTTACTTACTGCTTCTTACACAGAAGGCAGTGGATATTTCTTCCCCCTTTTTACTTTGCTTTTTTTTTATAAAATGCACACTTGGTTTATTGGCCTGGCCATGTGTGGCTCAGAGAAAGGCACATATCGCATGAAATATTTATGCCTGAAATGCCTCTGCCAAATTAAATTGGTAAGTGGCATCAGAAGAATGATGGTGGATCATGCCAAGGTCTCTCATCCAGTATTGTTCATATGTCTTTTTAGCCAGTGATAGACAGTCCTGTATGGATTCATGTAATTTATATCTATTTACTTTTTAAAATTCTCTGTCACCATTTAGCTAGAAGTTTTCAGGCCAGTTCAGAATCTATATCTTTTTGTTTTAAAAATCATGCACATAATACTTACTTAGACCATCTAAGGTTGCAAGGTGGCAGCTGTCACTTCACTTCACAGCCATGACTTCTTTAGTTTATTTTTGGGGGACTATTATTTGAACAGATTGTTATTGTTCAGTGGCTACATTTTATGGGCTATTTGTATACATTGGACATCCCCAACTTGGTGACATTTAGAAGAGTTGAGATTATTAGTATTTATTCATTTATAGTTCAACACCAACCAATAAGCATTAAGACATATACAGCAATTAAGGAGAAATTTTTATATAGAAATATGAATATATTACATTAAAACAAAGCTGTGTGGGAGGAACCAGCCAATTCCTTTGGGCTAAAACTACAGATAGAAATTTTGCCACTGTCCTCCTCATATGAGGGGCATTCAACTTTGCAATGTCAAGTCTTAATTGACATTGTTAAAAGTGAACATTTAATAGAACATGGGATATAGATTCAATTACCATATATGAACATTTACAGGTTTGATTTTTCATATCTGACCCTGATGATGGTGCAGAGAAGAAACCTATGTATAGCATGCATGACATGTTTGGATTATTGATCCCAGAATTCCCAGCTAGGAATGACTAACGATGAAGCAGATATTTTACTACACTTGATTATTGACAGTCATCTTGTAATAGCCTGACAGATAATCTAGGAGCAAACTCTTCACTTTCCAACTTGTTAAATAAGCTGACATTTTTAATTTTATGTGGCCTCTCCTGCCCACCCTCTAGAGCAGGGGTGTCAAACTCGCAGCCCGGCAGCCGGTTGCATCACATGCGGCCCACTCCTACCCACCCCCAGTTTAGCGAAGGGGAAAAAAGTCACAATACATCACAATACGTCAAGCAACGTGACGTCACAGGTTTGACACCCCTGCTCCAGAGCACATAGTCTACAATGCCGAAGCTCTTCATACTAGATAGCCCTGCCAGAAACAAAGAGTGCCAGAAGGGATTTTATAGGATGTACTTTGGTCACTTAGAGAATAAAGGAACTCTTCAGTGCAACTTCTAGAACGTGTCTTGCTGACTTCAAGAAAATAACTGCTTGCCACCTCACAAGAAATGCATTGCTTCTTTTCTAAAGACTTACTTGCTTGCTTGTGTTGTCAGTTCCAGGAATCTGTCTCTTATCAGTTTGAGAAGGAGGACTGCATGGATGTGCAGCTGTTCTATGACCTATTAACAGGCTCAATGGACGTGATCCGGAAATGGGCAGAGAAGATTCAGGGCTTCTTAGAGCTTCCAAAAGAAGACCAGGACCTGCTTTTGGAATCTGCTTTTTTGGAGCTCTTCATTCTACGGCTAGCATACAGGTATCATGTCATAGCTACGCCTTTCAGTTAAATAGCAAAGCATCATGTCTGTTAGCCCCATCTGGTTCCTAGCCTTTGCAATCTAGAAACAGTTCACGTGAAACCATTCAGTGGCTTTGAGTTATAACTTTGTGCAGCATCGTTTTAAAATGTTACCTTAACATCAAAGGACCACAGCAAAAAGAGGTTGGGATGCCTTTTGTGGATAAGTTCCACCTGGAGGACGTCCGGTGCATTTCAATGACCTTTTTCCAAACTGAACATCAGAACAAGGAAATTGTAGTTACCATAGCCTTATGACTTTTGCATCCTCAGTATTGATCATCATTATCACTACTACTACTACTACTACTACTACTACTACTACTACTACTACCCCAAAGATGCTTTTTCAAGAGGCAACTGGACTTTCTGGTTTTTTGTTGAAGATGTTTTGCTTCTCATCCAAGAAGCTTCTTCAGGTTTTCAGATGAGAAGAGAAACATCTTCAAAGAAAAACCAGAAAGTCCAGTTGCCTCTTGAAAAAGCACCTTTGGGACAACCATGACCTGGATGACTGTGAATCTCTATAGACATTTACCACTACTAACGTTAAAATATATGATGGCTGCCTACTTGAATTATTTCATTAATTTGATTTATACTCCTCATAGCTAGTGAGTATTTGCCATGGACAATGATGCCAGTAAGAATGAACTCACTCTCCTGGTTCAGTAAAATAGAGAACTTCTGGGCAGGGATTTTTAAAAGGATTTTTTTAAAGTGATGTTGCTTTTATCCTATGCTTGTATAATTAACATTTCAGGATATTTAAAATAGAAAGAGAGAGTATGTGTGTGTGTGTGTGTGTGCAGATAAATAAATCAATAGGACATTAGAGATGACATTAGAGAGACATTAGGGGCTGCAGGTATCAAAGTAAGAGCAATATTCAAAGTAGCAAGGTAATCCTGCAAGATGAGAAAGGAAATCTGTTGAGATAATAAATTGGATAGCATGTCAGACTTTGACCAGGGGACAAAGCTTAAACCGGCTTGGTGTGAAGTTTATCTTGGCTTCATGACACCTGCTTGGGTTAGCCACCTTGCAATGTAGCTGAGAGAAGAAAATAGAATATCTGTTGATGCATGCAAGAGCTATATTTGCTGCCCTGAATTCATTCTGAGAAGCAGCAAATAAAAATGTAATTAACGCAAGCAACTCTAAATGTGATAATTAGAACTAGCACAAGCCACCCACGCTTGCTTAGATTCAGTGGGCCGCCCCTTCCCAGCCACAATTGGTAAGGAAGGAAATGCTGGGCACTTAACTGTCACCTTAATCCATAGGGTCTGTGGTGATGAGTTGATTTTAGCCCTACCTGGAGAAGCCAGAGGTTGAATTTGAGATCTTCTGCATAGTTCTGCCATTACTACCATATTTCATTACAGGTGTCTGTTTCTGAGCCTCTTCTCTGACTACACAATGTTTTGTCTCTTGCAGATCCAAGCCAGAAGAAGGCAAACTTATCTTCTGTAACGGCGTTGTGCTGCATCGTATGCAGTGTGTCCGGGGTTTTGGAGAATGGATAGATTCCATCATAGAATTTTCCCAGAACCTTCACCGCATGAACATTGATGTGCCCTCCTTCTCCTGTCTTGCAGCACTTGTCATAATTACAGGTAGGTGGACAGGAGGGCTCTTGAGAAGAACATACGGACAAGCGGACAGAGGGACACGCAAGCAGGAAATACAGCATAGAATGGAGGGTGAGGGGAATCCTAAGAAGATCAATAGAATTTTTGGCCAAGTGTGATTGGACGCACAAGGAACAACTCTGCTTGTTAGGAATATGGAAATTGAGAGATTCTAAACTCTACAATGAGCCAGAATTGTTAGGCCTTATTGAAAGGGGTTCCAGATATGTGAAAATATCCTTAACTGGTGTCTGTAACATAGATGTCTAGGTGCTAAATAGCAACCCTCAGCATCCCTCATCATTAATCATAACTGTCTGGAGTTGCAGTTAGTAACATTAGGACCAAACATTCTGTCCCTGGAATAGGATCTAGTATTAGGGGGGTCGAAAATAATCAACTTAGTCATCTTAAACCATGTGGTTCAGGCAGCATTTGCTGGAGATCCCTGGAAAAAAAGATTCATAGAATCCCAACTTTTGTACACTTCTCTTTATGTGATGAAACTGATATGTCCAAAGGAAGGCCTCACATTTCTTGTTGCTGTGTTTATTTTTTGTGAAACACAAGGCAGGATTGTTCTGATGTAGCTGGTGAGACATAGATTTATAAAAACGACACTCCCAAAGGTTTTTTTTTTTCAGGAGGCAACTGGACTTTCTGATTTTTCTTTGAAGACGTTTTGCTTCTCATCCAAGAAGCTTCTTCAGCACAGAGCTCCAAGAAGCTTCTTGGATGAGAAAGTGAAACGTCTTCAAAGAAAAATCAGAAAGTCCAGTTGCCTCCTGAAAAAGCACTTTGGGAGCAACCATGACCTGGATGACTGAGAATCTCCATAGAGATAACTGAGAATGTTTCTATAAAAACCTCAGCTTCCCATTAGTTTCCACAGCACAAAGTCAGGGTTAGAGAGCTTTGTTAATAAATTCCAGAAAATGTATATCTAAGCGCTTTGAAATGAGACTTGATTTGATTTCTTCGAGTTGATTTCTTTAATGACTAACTTCTTCCCGGTTCCTTACCCAACTCTGATGTCTCAACTAGATCGCCATGGGCTAAAGGAGCCAAAGAAGGTTGAAGACCTCCAGAACCGCATTGTCAGTTGCCTTAAGGACCACGTGACTTCCATCACCAGTGAGCAGGTACAGCCCAACTGCCTCTCAAAGTTATTGGGCAAACTTCCTGAGCTCCGCACCCTTTGCACTCAAGGCCTACAGCGCATCTTCTACTTGAAGCTAGAAGACCTGGTGCCCCCTCCTCCAATTGTGGATAAAATATTCATGGACACGCTGCCGTTCTGAGGACAAGGTGAAAGGAAGCCACCACCACCATGAACCAAATGGTGCTTTCTTTGGGGGAGAGTGGCTTTGTTTGGGTTTCTCCTCATCCTGCCTCCTACTACTACCACCGCCGTCACCGTTTCTCTTCCTCGGAGGGAGAGAAAAAACTAGCAGAAAGAATGTTCTGCCACCTTCCATCCAGAGGGAAGTTTGCAGGAACATTTCCAGAGACATTTCCAGAAGAGTGTTTTAAAATGTTAGTCCAATGGTTGGAGACTGAGAACCATAAGCACTGTACGCGCCCTTTCCCCCTCATTCCCTTGACGTTTAGAGGTTACCGGGACATTAAGAATTGCCATGTAATTCTCTCTGAACTTGGGACAACTTGGAGTTTGTATTTTTATTTTTTTTTACTTGTGGGGAAAGCCCTGTGTGCCTTCTCGGGTTACGTGCACAATCCCTAAACAATGCTGCCTTGTTCCAGGACCTGCCAACAGCTCTGCGTGCAATCCAGCACCCCTCTTCCATAGTGTTGCATGGAGCCACTGTCTGTGTCACGAATGGAACATTTACATTGATTTGACAGCTGAAGGCCAGTTAAAAAATTTTTTTTTAAAAAAAAGGTTGCCTTCTCTTATTCGACCTTGTCATCAGCCCTGGATTACATGCCCAGGTTTGGCAAGTGAAGTTTTCCAACCCCTCGGCCTAGAAACTGCTTGCATCCTGTCCTTGGTGCAACTGGGGGTGGGGGGTAGAGTTCAGGGAGAGTTTTGCCGTAAATAAGCATATGTCCCTCCCGCCTTCCGCTTAGACAGTGGCCGTTTTGCTCTGTTGAGTAATTTCTTTGTAAAAGATGTATATAAGAAGAACGATGGGTTGGCTTGTAAATACAGAGGAAAGGAAGGCTCTTTGTCTTGAGCCACCAATAGTTGTGTATCACTCTACACCTGCAGGACACCTTCTGTCTTTCTATGTAAATAACTTTGTATTGTAAAGTCCTCCATTTTTGACATTTATATTTGTCTATCCCTGCTTTCCAATTTCCAGTATGTGACTTTTCCAATTATTAATATATATAAATATATATATATTTAATATATTGAATAAAAAAGATTATCCAGGTTAGATGTAACTCCTAATCCCACTTGTTTATGTGCCTGATCATTTATATGCCTAGAGTAGCCCAAGTTCTGTGAAACTAGATAATTATGTGCTGGGGAAAGCATGGTTCTCATTCCCTATGCTTCAACTCCAGCATAGAAGTGAAGAGCCAGAATAGAAAGGAAAGAAAAAAAACAACCTTAAGGTCAGAGACTAACACTGTTTCCTATGGTATTTTATACTTTTATAGAAAGCAGTGATAGGGTTTTTTCTCAACCCTGTTTGGTGCTTGGGTGATCAATTTGGGGCCTTTTGCACAGAAGGTTGTCTGAACCAAATCCAAAACCTCTAGGGAATTCCTGGAAGTTTGGCATTCGGACAAATTTGCCATCAGCAAACACATAGAAATAAATCTTATTTACACACCATTCAATAGAAATAAACCTTATTTATACGCCATTCAAAAGAGACAACATAAAGCTAAGAAGAAAATAAAAAAGAACAGAACACATTCTCTCCAGAAGCTTGTACCCAGATAAGCAGGGATTAACACCAGACAAACAAACAGAAAACAATACCCTAATCAAGGAACTACCAAGGAGAAAAACCATACTTCCATCAATACTGACAGAGCAAACTACTGCATATAAATAGGGAGCAAACCCCATACGTACTAGCATTGATAACGTTACCAAGAAGCTTCATCATTTGCAAGCAAATAACTAAATTCAGAGAGTACCAAGGACTTCAGCAGGCTGTCTGTGCAACTCCAAACCATTTGTGATGTGACTTTCACACTAATGTTCTGCTTTCTTCAGTGCTTTCAGTTGCTGTAGGTTTCACAGATTTGCTGTAAGCCACAGTTTGTAATCATGTTTTTGAATAAGCCAAACTGATATAGCTACATATAATAAATTTTAAGATTTTAATATACAATGGCTGAGTTTGGCTTATTCTAGCTTTGCATATTCTCATTCTGGCTTTGCATAGCATATGAATCCAGCTCTTATCCACATCCATTTAATGCACATTCACTCATTTGCATATGTTAGCAAGTATACAGCTTGTCTTAAGATACTGAACCTTTTCATGATTTGCTTCTATAGGACAACTTCTAGAAATATTTATAAAAATATTGTAACATTGTGCTATTTTAAGGTTTTCATGTCTTTTTTGAAGTCATGGACAGCCACTTTTAGCTGATTTCAAACAACTATTTCAAGTTAAAAAAGAATCCTCATGCTGCCTTAATGTCTTTGAAGATAAGAAAAGCTGGAGAATGGGCAAACATTACTTGGAATGAACCAGTGGTGGGATTCAAATAATTTAACAACCGGTTCTCTGCCCTAATGACCAGCTGGGTAGGCGTGGCTCAGTGGTCATGTGACCGTGTGGGCATGGCCAACTCACCATCACTCACGTCGATGGGTGCTTTGCCTTAGCTGTTACAATGTAATAAGGGTTAACCAGAGAGGCAGTTTTTATAAGTGGGGCAATAAAGATTAGGCTAGAAATAACACCAGAATGTTTCCTTCCTGCCTTCCTTACAGGATTAGCCCTGTAAAGTAGAAAAAAACAAAAGGAGATTTCTTCCCACAACTGGGTCTCTGAACTGCTTAGAAAGTTAACAACCGGTTCTCCCAAATATGTGCGAACTGGCTGAATCCCACCACTGGAATGAACCAAATAATAGATTTTTTACCACTGGAAACTCTGGGTTGCATAAGATACCTCCACAAAGCATAGTTAAGCAGATCCAAGTTCAAATCTGGAAATCCAAACACTTAGGTTGGGAGGGAAGTCAAACGCCATCAACCCATACCAAGTTGAGTTGGTCGGCTTACCTTTTTAGGACTTGATTAGCTGAGGTTACTTCTCTCTTCTGAACCTTGGCATGAAAAAGGGTGGCTAAAGCAGCCCCCCAAAAATAGGTGGCTCAATGCTCAAAAAATATCTTTTTACAGACCAAGACTTCTCCTACCTGTCCATTGAGCCTCCAACCCTAACCATTGTAGATTATTTTATTATTATTAAAAAGAGGAAAAAGAAAGAAAACGAGAGCCAGACCCCATCAGTCTATTCCAAATGTAACTAGAGTAACTGTTTGTTACCTTGGTGATCTGTTTTTGAGTTTTGTCTTCTCCTTTTTGGGAGGCAGGGAACATTCTGCGTGAATATTATTTAATTGTATTTTCCCTGTGTTTCATACAAATTTAATAAATTATTGTGGTTGGTCATACAGTCAGCCAGATGTTTAGACTGGACTTGGCATTTTCATTCACCTATCAAGATCTCCCCAAGGACCTGAGATAGGCAAATGTTGTTGTTTGATGGTGTTAAAGGTATTGTCGCAGGATGTAAGCTGTTCCAAGTAAAGCTGCCTTTTGCAATTGACCGATGGTGATTTTGTCAGTGCTGATGGTGTTCCAGTGGTGCTCCAGTTGTTTTGTGATTGTACCCAAAAAGCTTATTACTATTGGTACTATCTTTGCCTCCTTTTGCCACAGTCATTCTGCTTCAATTTGCTGGTCTGTATTTTGTGATGTTTTTTCAGTTCTTTCTCTTCTATTCTGCTGTCTTCAGGTATTGCAGTGTCCACTATTCCAACTTTTTTTGTCTTTCTTATTGACAGTTATTAAGTCTGGGGTGTTATGTGGCAGGTGCTTGTCTGTTTGAATTCTAATGTCCCAGAATATTTAGCTTCTTCGTGTTCTATTACTTTCTCTATTTTATGGTCCTGCCACTTCTTGCTTGCAGCTAAGTAGTATTTCTTGCAAGTATTGTTGCTATTTTGTCATGCCCTTCTTTGTAGTCAGTTTGTGCAAACTTCTTGCAGTAGCTAACTTTGCTTATAGTGGTCCATTATTTCTTCAGCTTCTTTGCAGAAGCAGCATTTGCTGTCTGTTGCTGTCTTCTCAATTCTGGTTTTGTATGCATTTGTTCTTAAGGCTTGATCTTGTACAGTCAAAATTAGCCACTCTGTCTCTTTCTTCAGCTTTCCTGCTCTTAGTCATTGTCAGGTTATTTGCTCTGCCTGCTGTTTTTTATTTTTTTGTTTTAATGTACTGTAATATTTTGCTTTGCCATGTCTATTTTCTATTCTTCATTTGGTCTTGCTTACATACCAGTTATTATTTTATTTTTTTTAAAACACCTTCTCTGCAAGTAGTATAAGTACATTGTCACACATGGGAGAGGGGAAAATGGAAACCTTTCTCCTTGTTTATGCATGATAATGCTTGCAAGAGTATTATTAAACCTCTTCTGGAACCAGAAATGGTACAAACCAAAATTCTCCCATAATTTCTTCTATAATATATAGAATCGCTTAGGGGCTGAAAGCCTTCCAGATATCCAGATGAAAACATTATATGTAGGCTCTGCTCTGTTTAAATACAAGTCCCTGTGTGGGTCAATCCAAGACTAATATTGGAGGTGGAGTCAAGGTAAGGAGGAGTTATGAGGGAGTGGTTATTGGAAAAGGGAATTAATATTTACATCCTTTTGATATATACTTTATTTTTACTTTACTTTTATTTGATTTATATACCGCCCTACTCCCGAAGGACTCAGGGCGGTGAACAGCCAACAATAAAATACATACATACAAAATTTAAAAAGCAGAAATAAAATCGAATTAAATAGTTTGGCCCAGACAGATTAAAACCCCAATCAATTTAAAACAAATTTAAACTTTGAATATTAAAAATATTAAAAAATATTAAAAATTGGTTAAAAAGAGGGAGAAAGTTAGGCCAGGCCCGCCTGGTGAAATAAAAAGGTCTTTAGAGCACGGCGGAAGGTGCGCAGATCTGGGATCCTCCGTATCTCCGGGGGGAGCTCGTTCCAGATAGTAGGTGCCCCCACAGAGAAGGCTCTCCCCCTGGAGGCCACCAGTCGACATTGTTTGGCCGACGGCACCTGGAGGAGCCCCTCTCTATGAGAGCGTACTGGCCGGTGGGAGGCTATTGATGGTAGTAGGTGGTCCTGCAAGTACCCAGGTCCTGAGCCATGGAGCGCTTTAAAGGTGGTAATAAAAACCTTGAAGCACACCCGGAAGACCACCGGGAGCCAGTGCAGCTCACGCAGGAGGGGTGTTACATGGGAATGCAATGTCGCTCCCATTACCACCCGCGCGGCCGCACTCTGCGCCAGTTGGAGCCTCTGGGTGCTCCTCAAGGGGAGCCCCATGTAGAGAGCGTTACAATAGTCCAGGCAGGAGGTGACGAGGGCATGAGTGACCGTACGTAAGGAGTCCCGATCCAGAAAGGGACGCAACTGGCGAATCAGGCGAACCTGATGAAAAATCCTCCCGGTCACAGCCATCAAGTGCTTTTCTAAACACAGCCATGAATCCAGGAGGACGCCCAAGTTGTGCGCCCTCTCCGTGCGGGCCAATGATTCGCCCCCAATAGTCAGTGATGGCACCAACTGACTATATCGGGACGTCGGATACCACAGCCACTCGGTCTTGGATGGGTTGAGCCTGAGCCTATTCCTCCCCATCCAGATCCGCACGGCCTCCAGGCACCGGGACATCACTTCAAGGGCATCGTTGGGGTGGTCTGAGGTGGAGATGTACAGCTGGGTGTCATCAGCGTACTGGTGGTACTTCACCCTGAAACCACGGATGATCTCGCCCAGCGGCTTCACATAAATGTTGAACAGGAGGGGCGAGAGGAATGACCCTTGCGGCACCCCACATATGAGGGGCCTCGGGGTCGACCTCTGCCCCCCTATCAACACAGACTGCGACTGGTCAGAGAGAAAGGAGGAGAACCACTGCAACACAGTGCCTCCCACCCCTAACTCTTCCAACCGGTGCAGCATGATACCATGTCCCGAGCCCTCCAGAGATCATCTACCAACACGACCAAAGCCGTTTCCTTGCTGTACCCGGGCCCATCAATCAATCACAGGGTTAGTCATTTACATGTGACATTCTTTCCCCCTCAATCTGCCACAGAAGGAGCAACTGTAGGGTTCTTCCTGCAAGAAAAAAAATAGTACTTAGAAGGACAGGCCTGAATGAAAGCACAGCCTAGGACCGTGATGACGAACCTATGGCATGCATGCCACAGGTGGCATATGGAGCCATATTAGTGGGCACGCCAGCTCAGCTCTGGGGCGCATGCGCGCGCCAGCCAGCTGATTTTTGGGCCTTCTGGGCCCACCAGAAGTAGGGAAACAGGCTGTTTCCTGCCTCTGGAGGGCCTGGGGGTGGGGTGGGGAAGGCCCATTTTTCTTTCTTACCTGGCTCCAGATCCTCTCTGTGTATCTGGGAAGGGCAAAAACAGCCTTTCCCACTCCCTTGAGGCCCTACGGAGGCTGAAAGGGCCCATTTCCCGACTCCCAGTGGGACAGGAAGTGACATTTTTTCCTATCCCCAGCCTCCAGAGACTTCTAGAGAGGCTTCTAGAGACTCCTAGAGAGGCTCCTAGAGACTCCTAGAGAGGTTCTGGAGGCTGGGGACAGCAAAAAATGTCACTTCCTGTCCCACCGAGAGTTGGGAAATGGGCCCTTTCAGCCTCTGTAGGGCCTCCAAGGGAGTGGGAAAGGCTGTTTTCGCCCTTCCCAGATACACAGAGAGGATCTGGAACCAGGTAAGGAAGAAAAACGGGCCTACCAGGCCATCATGTCCCAGGAGTGGGGGGGAGGGGGTTGCGCACGCATGCGCGTGGACACATGCGTGCGCGACCCTCCCCCACCCCCCCTCTCCTGGCACGCGATGGCAAAAAGATTAGCCATCACTGGCCTAGGATCTCACCCTTTGGCTAAGAGCATATAGTCCAGTGGTGGGTTGCTACCGGTTCTTCCCGGTTCTTGCAAACTGGTAGTGGAAATTTTGAGTAGTTTGGAGAACTGGTAAATACCACCTCTGCCTGGCCCAGCCCCCAATCTATTTGCTGCCTCCCGAGTCCCAGCTGATCGGCTAGAAGGAAAAAAACTGTTTAAACTCTTGCCGCGGGGCTTCAAAGGGCCGCCCTACAGCTGATCAGCGGTAAAAGGCAGTGTGGTGGTAGACCAGTGCACTCAAAAAACAAATGGGTAGACCGGTGCCTCCAAAAACAAATAGGTAGACTGGAACGCTCCAAAAAGAAATGGGCAGACCGGTACGGCTCTGCAAGCAGCTAAAAGCCTGGTAGACCTGTACCTCTGCTAAATCCTAAAGAATTGTTTGTCACATGACCATCAAACCATGCCCACAAAATAAGCCACACCCACAGAACCGGTAGTAAAAAATTTTAGAACCCACCCCTGATATAGTCTACTGGGTAATTAAAGTGTTTCTCGTCTTCAGCATCTCTTTGACGTGTGGACTTCAACTCCCAGAATTCTGGGAGCATCTCAGAGATGCAGAGGTTGAGAAACACTTCTTTGACGAGACATGTCTTTCAGTAAGGAAAGATCAGTTAATATTCAGCTTGGTCTAAAATCTCTTGTTTATCGCTCAGTTTTCCTCCAATATTGTCAAACCAATTCCTCTTTTCTACCTCTTCCATCCATTCTCTGTTCCTTGTATTCTTATGTTGTAAGCCTGATGGCAAGAGCTTGTTCCTATCACCATCATTATGACACAATTGTTGTCATTATAATTCAAACTGCTTTGGGAGCTTATAGTGAGAAAAGTGGATCAGTCTTCTTACCTACCTATTTATGTTATTCAAAAGACAGGTACAAACCTAATTGCCACATTCTAGTAATATCAAGGGTACTTCAAATGATGGGTTGCGTATCAAATGCTTACATATTATCAGTTTCATGCCTGGACATGATTTCCTTGAATGTGTCCACTGTAGTTTATCTTGTGCTTATTTATTTGGTATATACATATTGGGAATTCTGCCCTGTTTTGGCTTGTTCAGTAGCTGAGCTCCACCGCTTCAATATATTCATTATCCCTACAATGAGATTAATCCACCCCGTCTTTCTAATGAGATTATTTCAGTTTTCTGAAAGTTGAACTAACTTAATATCATCAAGCCACAGACTTGGCAAAGGAGAATGAAGTTTCTCTTCTCATCTTTGCCCCCCCCCCCCCCGTCTATTATCCTCCAGTCATGTTGGTTAGAAGTGAAGTTCAGTAACTTGTAGAACACCAGACTGTAGAATAGTAATAATATTAATAATAGCCTTTATTGTCATTGTGCATCATGTATACAACGAAATTGGAACCCTGTAGAGTTCATTAGAATAGTCCCCTATTGTTGCTATGATTTGCTTGTTGGAGTGTTCAATTCTTTGCAGAGGATCTCAGCATAAACTTCTCTAAAAGGAGCCACACCATCTGCTTGCAGAGAGTTATGGTCATGGCACGTAAGTGTCCCTGAGAAGACCATTTCTATCAGGGGTGAAATGCTCCTGGTTCGGACTGGACCACATGATCCAGTAGCGATGGCGATGGGAGGTTCGGAGAACCGCTAGCAGAAATCCCTGTCCCCCCACCCCCCATGCCCAGCTGAGCGATCATCAGAGGCTTTTTTTTAACTTTTAAAAGCATTTTTTCTACAAATGCTTTTAAAAGTAAAAAAAAAAGCCTCTGATGATCATGCGGCTCAGCTGAGATTGTCAGAGCCTTTTAAAAACATTTTTTCTGCAACCTCTTCAGCTGAAGAGGTTGTAGAAAAAATGCTTTTAAAAGTAAAAAAAAAAAGTTGGCCACGCCCACCCAGTCACATTATGCCCCCACCAAGCCACGCCCACAGAACCAGTAATAACAAATGTTACATTTCACCATTGATTTCTATGCTCAATTCTCTGGGGAGTGAGACCCATTTTGCCTTTGAGTGGAGTTCCAGGGGCTACATTTTTAAAATCGGTGAGATCAGAATAAATACATTTAAGTATGTGTATTCTAGCTTTTAATGTAAGCTTAATTAAAATTAAATTACACTAATTACAGTTAATATGATCATTCCATACACATTATTGAGGTCCTCTCGTGATCATGACTGATCTTGAAAACCTAAGGTGGGCCAGATCTGATTTGTGCTTGGAGGGGAGTACTTTCAGGAAAGCCTAATCCTATAGGCAAGACTGGGGGATAAAATTAAGAAATCCTGAATGAAATTCAGCAAACTATTTCCTTGTGGTTGCCAACATGTAACCCATTTTGACATCACCAGCCAAGCCGGTTCATGGGAAACAGCTTCGTTTTACCACACTAAAAATAATGCTAGAACGTAACGGACCTTACCACCTTTGGCCTACATCATATTAAGAGAATTTGAACTACTGGATATACATCAGTCAGGATAAGACACATAGGCTACCCAAAATCTCCCCTGTGGATAGGGCTTGCCCCACATAGGGAGCTATGTGGGGAAAAAGCCATGAAACCCTCAGCTCAGTCCTAAAATAGACTTTTCAGCAAAGTCTAAGCAGGTCACTATGCTAAACAAAACCCGCATACACACAATGGGCTTGCAAAGCATCTGTTTGCTACAGAGATTCCAGCCATGCCCCCACCAAATTTCAAGTAGGCAGCCAGACAGAAGAAAAGCACCCACTCCCTTGGGATCTGAACAATCAGCCAGGAGCAAAACGAAAAAAAACAAAAAAGGCAGTCTGGTGCCCATAACTGCTGCCTTTTGAACTGCTCCCAGTCTGTTTTTTTTGCACCAAACCTTTCCCTGTTCCAAAGGATCTCCCCTGTGCGATAGAACTACTGAAATGCTAAGCAGCGATTTAACTTTCGTCATCTGGACAGGACTTTTAAAAGACTCCCCGGCATCCAGAACAGAAGAGTCACTCCTTTCTACACTTTGCTTCTTATGTCAACACCATTTCTTTCCTTTATTTTTTATCCCTGCAGCTAAGTTCCTTGGAGCCAACCTCAATTCCTGATGGCTTCATGAACCTGTCTGTACATTTTTCATGGAGATGACATTCCGATTGGTTTGCCAATGGCCACCTTCTGGGATATCATTTTCACTTCCCAGTCTAGTCTACAAGCCTGGGATTTATCTTGTTCATCCATCCAAGACCCTGCTTAGCTTCACATTTTACCAATTAGTGTCAATCTATTTGATTGAGTTGGTACAGAATGCGGCCATGCGAGTAGTCCTCAGCGCCCCGAGGACTGCTCATGTAACACCTATGTGAGGTGTTATAGGGCCAGTTTGCTTCCAGGCCATATTCAAGATATTGGTTATCATCTTTAAAGTCCTACATGGCATGGGACTGGGTTACCTAAGGAACTGTTCTTGTCCCAATTATATCAACTCCTCTCATCCAATCGGGCAGAAAAGGTAAGCTATGGACTAGTGGTGGGTTTCAAAATTTTTTGCTACCAATTCTGTGGGCGTGGCTTGGTAGGTGTGGCAGGGGAAGGATACTGTAAAATCTCCATTCCCACCCCACTCCAGGGGAAGGATACTGTAAAATCCCCATTTCCTCCCAATCAGCTGGGACTAGGGAGGCAGAGAATAGATGGGGGTGGGTCCAGTCAGAATTTTTACTACCGGTTCTCCAAACTACTCAAAATTTCCGCTACCAGATCTCCAGAACTGGTCAGAACCTGCTGAATACCACCTCTGCTATGGACCCTATCCAGGGAGTCTAGGCAGACTTTGTGTTCATTCAGAGCCTGAATTCACTGCCATTGCACCTACTGTATGAACATTTTACCTCCAGAGGTGAGGCTGGTTCAGGGGTGGGTTCTAAATTTTTTTACTACCGGTTCTGTGGGTGTGGCTTATTTTGTGAGCATGGCTTGATGGTCATGTGACAATTATTTAGGATTTAGCAGAGGTACTGGTCTACCAGGCTGTACCAATCTACCCATTTATTTTTGCAGGCACTGATCTACTCATGTATTTTTGGAGGCACTGATCTAATGTATTTTTGCAGGCACTGGTCTACCCATTTATTTTTGCAGGCACTGATCTACTCATGTATTTTTGCAGGCACTGATCTACTCATGTATTTTTGCAGGCACCGGTCTACTCATTTGTTTTCTTTTAACACTGATCAGCTGTAGGGCGGCCCTTTGAAGCCCGCGGCAAGAGTTTAAACAGTTTTTTTCCCTCTAGCCTGCAACTGGGACTCAGGAGGCAGCAATAGATTGGGGGTAGGACCAAATAAAAGGTAAGAATAACGCGGGGAGTGGGTGGGGGGGCAGAGGGGCGGGGGGCGAGGTGGCAGAACCAGTTCGGTGATGTCATATCGTCACCGCTACCAGCTCGGCGGAACCAGGCGGAACCGGGAGGAACTCACCACTGGGCTGGTTCCCACTATCCCAGCCTTCTGGGAGAGTGTAAAGACTTGGCTCTAACAACTCATGTGGGGATCAAAGACGGTGTACAACCTTGAGGGTGATTGGAAATCTGAGAGGTCTCTCTTGTCCTTGAACTTATCTTTTCCCCTTACTTTTACCTGTTCGTCATTTGGTTTTAATTCTGTTTTAACTGTATCTTTATGAGGAGGATATTATGACTTCTTTAAAAAAAATCTGTAAACCTCCCAATCACTTAGATAGGGAGGTGGGTGGTGCCTACAATTGAAAAAAAGTTGAATAAATAAAAAACAAACCATAAAGTGACCATTGCTCATTATATATGGATCCTGGAGCAGATGTTCCCACTGATCCTCCTTGAGGCCCTTCGCAGAAACTGGAGCTGCTCCCTTATTGAAAAGTGTTTTGGGTAGTTGCTTTGGTACAAAGTGGGACTGAGCCCATCTCCCCAAAAGAATAAAGCTTTTTTTATGCTGGGGCAGCAGTTCACTGCCAGGAGGTGGGGAGGATCACAGGATGGTGAGCCCCTGTGGAAACTCTGATGCCCTTGAGCAGTAAGTAATATCTCCCAGGCAGCAGCTGTAAGTCTCACCACCTGTCGTGCTGTTGATTTGTTCTCCTCAAAATAGGCCAGCCATCATGATCCCTTCACTTTCCCCCCCCTCCAACACCAATGGGAATGATTCCCTACCTGGCATGGAATCAAACGTTCTCCAGTGTCCCTGCCTGGTGTGGCCCCCTCACCGGGGAAGGGTTTCATCAGGTCGCTGAAGAATGATGTTTAAGTACAGGGAGGAAACAGCAAGAGGCCCAAGGACCATGTGACTCACCAGCTTACTCCCTGCTGACCAACGAGGTATTTGTGTGTGTGTATCTGTGTGTGACTGTGTGTGTCTGTGTGGAGAGATGAGTTCTGCCTTAGTAGGACAGTGTGGCTCTGCATGTTGATAAGCCTGAAACCAAAACTAGCCATTTGAGGATCCTTCCACCCAAGGCCAAGCCCCCAAGGTTTTCAACACAACTGACTGCTTGATGGCTATTGCCCAGCCTTCTGATGGAGACCACAATTTCCCCCCCCCCTCCAGTTTTTTGGAGCAGCTCCCAAAAGCTACTATAGGAAATTGATAAAGAGTTCAGTGGTTAAGCAGCTGAGTTAAGAACAGGGAAATTCTTGGTTCAAATGGCTTCTTTGTTAAGAAGCTCCTTGTGCTCGGCCTTCATCCTCCCACTTCCCCTAGTTTCCAGCATGAGAAAACTATGGCTGTGGTTGTATAGCATGTATATTCCCTATTAACTATAAATTCCTCTGTTAATCCATTTTCTTGGGTTTGGTGCAAAACTAATCATAATCTACACACACAGACAATTTTGCATTAAAATAATAAAACTGGTTGCATTGATGGTTGTACATCATGTGAACCCGGAAAGTAAGAACAGCCTTTACAGATTAAAATATAACTCACATTTGTAAGTCACCGTACTCGTGCCTAATGTTGTTTTAGTAGTGACCCCTTCTTCTCAGGAAGTTTTGGGAACTGCAGCTCTTAAGGGGCTTATCTGACTTGGAATCTGTCAGTGGCATTGGACTACAACATCCAGCATTCTATGAGGTTTAGAATTCTGGGAAGTGTAGTCCAGCAACTGGAAGGCTTCTGGTCTCTGGAGGTTGAGGGGAATTAGAACTTCTAGATAAAGAATTCTGAGCCCCATCCTCACCCTCCCACGCACCACCCACCCCTCAGAAAGATCAGCACATTGCCAATCGGTACCAACACTTGTTTCTCTAGTCTTAAGTCAAGGTAGTTTTGCAATATAGATAGGACGTGAAGCAGTGGTGGAATTCCAATTTTTTTACTACCGGTTTTGTGGGCGTGGCTTGGTGGGCATGGCAGGGGAAGGATACTGCAAAATCCCCCTACCCACTCCATTCCAGGGGAAGGATACTGCAAAATCCCCCTTCCCACCCCACTCTGGGGCCAGCCAGAGGTGGCATTTGCCGGCTCTCTAAACTACTCAAAATTTCCACTGCCGGTTCTCCAGAACCTGTCAGAACCTGCTGAATAGCACCCCTGATGTTAAGCCTGGTTCCTTTAACACCTTCCCCTAATAAACCCAAAAAGAAAAAAAAATGAAGTATATTTTTGCAATCCCAAGACAACTTCAATGTGCAGCCACATTAAATTCAAATTTAAGCATTTAAAGCTAAAGACTCTTACCTAGCCCTTGTTAACATTTAGTCCAGCATCATATGCTGAGCACGCCTTTGCTTAATCGTAAATCACATCCTTCATCTGCAGAGTCAGGTATAGTTTGTGGAAGCTCTCATGAAACAGATAAGGTCACTTTCGGGTAATGAGAAAGATCTTCTGCATGAGTATTGGAGAGCTGCTGGCAGTCAGAGATCAGTCAGGTGCAATGCTTGGGTGTCCCACTTCATTATTTCTCAGACAGTGGCTGACACAAAAAGTCCATTTCTCTTGGTTTCTGAGTGAGATGTCAATATTTGCACAAGAGACTTGGCCTAGATAGTGTAACTAAAGGTCATGACCAACTAGGAAGGAAAGGAGTTAAATCTTACAAGTCTTATAAGAGAAGTTACATACGCTTTCTGTTTTCCTCCCAGTAACTTAAAACGATGGTCGTCAGCCCCACTTTTTTTTTTTTAAACAATGATCCTGTAACTGAAACAAATGGAGGGCGGGCCACCCAATGACCTTCACGCCTGGGAAAATCAAACCCAGTTCACACTGGTTCCTACCTGCCATTTTAGCCCAGGAAGTGGGCACCTGGAAGCCTTGGCTTCAGCATCCAGGGACCTTCCAAAACATGGCACTCATTTTAATGTTCAGTGCGAGATTAAAGAAAATAACAAACAATATAATGTAAAAATTTCATTTATAATGTAAAAGTAAATGAAAGAAAAATCAGCTTTTGTCCATTTCCTGCCTCTAGCATATCACTAGGGGCATATCATTTCTCCACTGGCCCATTTCTGGAATTCTCCAGGCGCCAACCAAAGATAAGCTTTGTATCTCTGCTCCACAACAGCTGAGTGATGCCGTACGATGCTATAAGTGCCTGGTAGGAAAAGACCAAAGGCCCAAAGCTGCCCACAGTCTCCCCAAAAGGTTACTCCGCTTTAAAACCTAAGGCGCTTTGGATCAATGCTTTAGAGAGCCATGCGTGTCCTTTTTCCTCAGCCTCTGTGGACCAGGGCATCCTCTGGGAGTTAAAAAAAAGAAAGTCAAAATGATGACCCCCAACTGTGTGATTGAAATCCCATCCCTTTTTAGGTTCATTACCCATGCAATATGTGCAAAAAAAGGGGTGGGCTTTCTATTGTAAAAATCTTGATCTTCATCTTAACTTTTCTGACCTCCACTCCTCATGAATGCCCTTAAGTATCCAGCTACCATTGCTCCAAGCTTCCTTGGGCCATTTTGTCTCCTTCTTCTATGGGCAGGATACTAACCATAGACCTTCCTGAAGACCTTGCGATGGCTCCCTCCAAAAGGTAGTGAAATAAGGTTTTACCTTATTTAGGTTTTGATAGATAGATAGATAGATAGATAGATAGATAGATAGATAGATGATAGATGGATGGATGGATGATGGATGGATGATAGGAGACAGAGAGAGAGAGAGATGAGAGAGAGATGATAGATAGATAGATAGATAGATAGATAGATAGATGATAGATAGATGGATGGATGATAGGAGAGACAGAGAGAGAGATGAGAGAGATAGATAGATGATAGATAGATGATAGATAGATAGATGATAGATAGATAGATGATAGATAGATAGATAGATAGATAGATAGATAGATAGATAGATAGATTTTTATGACTGTAAGCCGCCCAGAGTTACCCTGTGGTAAGATGGACAGCCAATAAAATGTATAAATAAATAAATAAATAAATAAATAAATAAATAAATAAATAAATAAATAAACAAACAAACAAACAAACAAACTCTGACAAGCTCCTTCCCCTCTTGCTTGCTCCTCCCCTTTGGGTAATCTAAACGCTACGGCATCGCGAACAGCCCCCTGAAGAAGAAACAGCTCTCCGGACCTCAAGATCCCCCATTGCCTTCCAGGTGAGATGATTCAGCAGGACTGAACGTTCCATCAATCCAGGAGACCATATAAAAGGTCAGCTTTCCCATCCAAGCAGGACAGGCTGTCAGCAGCTCTCCAGGTCCCACTTTCTAAGCCAGCCTGACTCTGCCAGGCACATGGGTCTTCCCCAAGCCAAGGGCATGGATGTGCTCTTCAGGGCAGGGCAGTATCAATGCTTGTGGCTGGTGATCTGTCTCAATTTTTTCGCTCGGCCTCCCTCACCAGAGTACACATGACACCCATGGCAGGATGTGATTTACTTTTGGATGTGATATCCAAGTGGAGATGATATGAGTGTGCAGAATGAAAAAAGCACACACCCCGGAAAAAAAACCCAACAATGCAAAGGTTATTTTTAGTAACACAGATGTTGTTATTCTTCAGGGAGGGTGGCTAGAGAGAAAATTCACAAAATGAAGCTTTTTCTTTCCCAGTTCTTCTCTTCAAATGCACCACAGGACAGATGAAACAATAAATAAGAAAGAGCGACTGCTGATTCTTGTATGGAATTTTTTAAAAAAAAACCAGGCATGTCAGATGGGTTTGTCCTCACGTCTCCTTAACTACAGCATATATGCGCCCTGGTAACCGTTCTTTAATGCCATGTCTCCTAGTGTTGGCTTCGTCTCATCCGCAACGCACAGCTGAGGCAGCTAAAAGGCCTTGTTAGCTTCTAAAGTCGTGTTCTCCGTCTTCTCTTGACATAATTTTGGCCCAGGGATATGACCTGGCAGGCTTCCCCAGCAGTGTGGTTGCTGATGAATTTAAGGGGCTGGGATCTTCTCATCTTCCACTGGCTAGTAGAGGCTGCTGTAGATACATCTCCGCCTCTGGTCGCTGGCCATTGCCCTCTATGGCCAGATTGGCTCAGACTGCAGGGGAAACTGGACCCTTGGCTTCCACAGTGGCATCTGTCACTATAAAGTCAAATGGGTATTTTCAAAAGGGTTATCAGATCTTATTTGGATCCTTACCAGATACAGGTTTCACACTTTTTTTGAAGGAGCATTGGACCTACTGTGTTGCCCCCAAAATAAGACTGGGTCTTTGCTCCAAAAGACGCATTATGGCTTATTTTCTGGTTAAGGCTTATTTGGGGGGAAATACAGTACTAAACGTCCCCGCCCCCCCATCTGCTGATGATCTTAACTGGGGCTTATTTTGGGGGTAGGTTTTATATTATGAGCATCCTGAAAAATCATGCTAGGCCTTATTTTCCGGTTGGGTCTTATTTTCAGGGAAACAGGGTATTATTTTTTTTAAATGCTGTTCCTTAAGTTGTCCCATAGTAAAACAGTAAGGTACAATTTGGCTTCTGAACAAGGAAATCGGAGTCTCGGAACCAAGCTTGCTACCTTCCTTCCTTCCTTCCTTCCTTCCTTCCTTCCTTCCTTCCTTCCTTCTTTCCTCCCTCCCTCCCCACTTCTCTCTTTTTCTCTCTCCTTTCCCTCTATCCAAAATAATTTCTGGCACTAACAATGGAGTCTGTCTCACTGTCATGTTCTTGTCATTAAGACACATCCGCTCGGCTCTCAGAAGGGAAAGAACAGCCCTATCCTCTGGCAATGGGTGTACAAGGATTAGAACTAATGAGAGTAAGGAGCACCAGAATAAACAGGAGCAATTCTAAATTTGTGAGCAGGCTGGTAAACTGGTAAGCAAGGCAAGCACATCATTAGTCAAGAGGGCCATACAAGGTGACTAGAAGGCAAGTGTGCAAAGACATTGGGTTGAGAACCAGCTGACCTTCAGCAATGATGTCTAGGTCTTCATAGTTCAAAAATCTTCTGTGGGCTAGGATTAGAGAGAAACAAGCAGATTAAGGAAGAAAACAGCCAACAGACTGAGCAAATAGCTCCACTGTCCTTTCTTATTCAAAAATCAGTAACATTTGATCACTATTGGAATACCAGCCAGTCAGGTATGTCAATTCATTAACTAACAATAGGCTGCCCCAATCCGTATGGACTCTGGGTGGCAAACAACGATTACAATATACAATGAATTAAAATAGTGAACAACTAATAACCAGCTAATTATGATGGCTGCCTAAACATGATCAGTGGCCAAAAGCCTGCCAGAACAATCCCAATTTATACTGCAAGGATAGTTGGGATTTTCCGGTAATTCTGGCATTAAATAGCCCATAAAGTGGGGCGAATTGGTTGGTAACAAACTCTTGTTTATTAACTCTTCCATTTCATTTTTTTAATAATCTGCCTTAACTGTGCACACCCTGCAAAAACTATTGACATTCAAGAATATATGCTCATGATAGTCACATGCTCAGAAATGCTCTTAAGAGTGTGATGAGGAACCTTTTGGGCTCGGTGTCTCAAATGCCTAATTTGACTCTGCTGGCAGGACACAGACACACACCCAAACAAAAAACAAACAATTCTTTACATGTTTGTTTGTTTGTTTGTTTGTTTGTTTGTTTGTTTGTTTGTTTATTTATTTAT
Source organism: Pantherophis guttatus (assembly GCF_059756535.1). Taxonomy (NCBI): domain Eukaryota; kingdom Metazoa; phylum Chordata; class Lepidosauria; order Squamata; family Colubridae; genus Pantherophis; species Pantherophis guttatus. The sequence continues at coordinate 138,751,184 of NC_142064.1, read as the reverse complement.
TTATTTAAAAATACAGTCCAATCATGTGCATGATCCCCAGAATCTGTCATGCGCCATTTACCTTCAGGCAGTGTTCTCTTTCTATTGAGAGGCTCCTGTGGCCTACCCATGTATTTGCATGAGGCCTTCATTCTTGAAGTGGCTTTAGAGAATGGTCCTCTGTGGTATCTGGAGCTTCTGAAAACTACTGGATCCATTTTTTTGCGATTTTTTGGAGGCTCCAGAGATCACGTGAGAGCACAGCCCCTCTAAAGCGGCCATGAAGAGCATCATCCATTCTTGCACATCATTGGAACCACCAAAAGTCCCACCAGAATTTAAAGCACAAGGAAGGTTGGGCCCGCCTATATTTCTCCAATTAGAAGTCCCATAAATGGCTTGGTTGATAACCAATTCTTCTATATTACTTCTACTTCTTTAAATAACATATTTAAATGTGTTAAATGTGTTATCTTTATCGGCTGTGAAATGGATGTTATGGAAGCCATGTAAGAGCACACCCCATTCCTTCGTGGCCTTTGCAAAAGTCCCACAAGAACGTGCTTTTGAGAACAGTTGTTGTCGGGTGAAGTCTGTGTGCTGGTGAACACAGGCGGATCACCCAAAAACATCATCGCATCTGATTAGATTAGAGATTACAGATTATTAGAGTTGGAAGGGATTTTGTAGGTCATCTAGTCCAACCCTCCACTCAAGCTCTCTTCTTTTTCCCGATTATTGAGTTTTAAATAAAATAAAGATACAAAAGTAAATAGGAGAATGAGGGAAGGAAGAAGGGGAACAGAAGTGAGGAAGAGTAGAAAAGAAACAAAAAGAAACATTGACTTCCGACCAGTGATGAAATCCAATTTTTTTTTACTACGGGTTCTGTGGGCATGGCTTTGTGGGTGTGGTGTGGCTTTGTGGGCGTGGTGTGGTGGGCGTGGCAGGGGAAGGATACTGCAAAATCTCCATTCCCACCCCACTCCATGGGAAGGATACTGCAAAATCCCCATTCCCTCCCCACTCCTGGCGGAAGGATACTGCAAAATCCCCATTCCCTCCCCACTCCTGGCGGAAGGATACTGCAAAATCTCCATTCCCACCCCACTCTGGGGCCAGCCAGAGGTGGTATTTGCCTGTTCTCTGAACTACTCAAAAGTTCCACTAACGGTTCTCCGAACTGCTCAAAATTTCCGCTACCGGTTCTCCAGAAAATCCAGAACCTGCTGGATTTCACCCCTGCTTCCAACTGTCTCTGCTACAGTAAAATAAGGCATTAAGATCAAATCACAACTTTGTGTTTTTTCATAATAATATAAACAAGCCATTTCTATAAAGATTTACCTATCTAATCAGTAAATCTCTTTACTCATGGCATATTTCTTGACATGTGTATCATAGGTTCACCATCATGGATCTAAGACACACTTCCCCTCTCTTGAATCACTATATATTTGGCAGCTGTTTCTCCCAGAATGCTAGTTGGGAATCTGGCATCTGGAAGAGACCAACTTAGAGGAAGATTTTGTAACATTCACAGATATTTGCAGGGAAGTAAAGGAGGCAAATGAAGACACGTATAAGGTACTGACAGCACTCAACATGATTTACGATGTGAATTATGTATGTACTAATATGAGACATCATGGCATAATTGCTGCATTTGCAGAATGACACCATGACACAAGTGTTGTCATTTTGACAGCAGAGTATAGTATATACAATTTTTTTCAGTAAAGAAATTTAAAAGGTGGGGGGGAGGGTGTGTGTCATCAAATGCAAATAGAAAAAAGTCAACAATGATTAATAAAGAATCCAAGTTAAACTACAACAGGAATGTTCTTATAGGTTAGTATAAATATGTTGTTGTCTTCAGTGTTGCCAAATGTAATATCCAGTAATATCTTTATTATAACTTACAAAGCAACATTTGATTGACGTTTACATAATAAATCCCTGAAAAACTCTGTAATTTTAAAAATGATACCGTACGGAAAAGCACTTTTCAACGGCTTGTGTGAAATTGTCAGCGCATCTTCAATCAGAGGATACATTCTGGGGAAAATGAGCAGATATTTTGTGCATTCTTGCAAATCTCACCTCCAGGAACCTTTTGTCAATAAAGATTTCTAATAAAGGAAGCACTGAATTTAAACATTTGGGAGCTAGTGCGTTTGTTTGTTAGTTGTGTTTCAATATTTCACAATTTTTCTTCATTCCACTCTGAAGCAAATATATATAATCTACTACTACTCTAATAATTACCTTTTTTCCATTATCACTGTTTTCCTGTTTATCAACTCAGTGAGCAACAATGCTATTAAAAAGCTTCCAGAATTCTAATTCATTTTCAGTATCACCTTCAAAATTAACACCATCATCCTGTTTTTACATCTGTTGACATCAATAGGATTGTTTCTTTGGATGAACAACATCTGAATTAATCCTTTTTGATAAAGGGCAAGGAATATTTTAAGTAATACAGATATTCCTCAACTTACAACCATTCGTTTAGAACCATTCAAAGTTACAACAGCCCCAGGGGTGGGTTCTAATTTTTTTTACCAGTTCTCTGGGTGTGGCTTATTTTGTGGGCATGGCTTGATGATCATGTGACAATTATTTAGGATTTAGCAGAGGTACTGGTCTAGCAGGCTTTTAACTGCTTGCAGAGCTGTACCAAATCTACCCATTTATTTTTGCAGGCACTGGTCTACCCATTTATTTTTGCAGGCACTGATCTACTCATGTATTTTTGGAGGCACTGATCTAATGTATTTTTGCAGGCACTGGTCTACCCATTTATTTTTGCAGGCACTGATCTACTCATGTATTTTTGCAGGCACTGATCTACCCATTTATTTTTGCAGGCACCGTCATTTGTTTTCTTTTAACACTGATCAGCTGTAGGGCGGCTCTTTGAAGCCCCACGGCAAGAGTTTAAACAGCTTTTTTCCCTCTAGCCATCAGCTGGGACTCAGGAGGAAAGTGAAAAAATTTTGAAATGAAGAAATGAAGAAATTTTGATGGTCATTTATGATTAGAAATTTGGACACAATATGCAAATACCCAGCCAGGGGTGAAATCCAGCAGGTTCTGACAGGTTCTGGAGAACCGGTAGCGGAAATTTTGAGTAGTTCAGAGAACCGGCAAATGCCACCTCTGGCTGGCCCCAGAGTGGGGTGGGAATGGAGATTTTGCAATATCCTTCCCCCAGGAGTGGGGGAGGGAATGGGGATTTTGCAGTATCCCTCCCCTGCCACGCCCACCAAGCCACGCCCACCAAGCCACACCACACCCACCAAGGCACGCCCATAGAACCGGTAGTAAAAACAATTGGATTTCACCACTGGACCCAGCCCTCTGGAGAAAGCTGGGAAAAGTGGAAAGAAAAAGAAGAGAATGAGCAGCACCAAAGTGGATGGACTCGGTTACAGTGGTCAGGAGTGCATTGTTGCAAGACCTGCAACACCAGGCTATGGATATAATACGTGATCACGGAGAAGAATCTGTGTAATCATTAGGAGTCAAAAACAATCTGACAGCACATAATCAATCAATTATATTTAGCAAATTAATGAGCTTCTTGAATTTTCCAAAGTGTTGCCTGAATACAGCCTCAGCTCTCATTTCTGGCACACACTTCCCCACCCAATCAACATATTTCAATGCGACCTCAAAATACATGTTTTTCTCCTCCTTAGTGATGTTATTTTCAACATTTGCAAAAGAAAAGAAAAAAAAAGGAAGAAACCCCACAGATTTGACTGAGCAATCCAATTGCTTCAGTTTTCAGATGATCACATTTTCTCAAGGGGAAGACACTCCAATTAACTCGAGAAGCAAATAATACTTTCTTTGTCTGAGTGCTTAACTCTGTCTGAATCCAAGTATTCAGTCAATCGCTGAACCAGCAATCATTTGAAAGAAGAGCTTCTGTAAATCCAAGCAACATGTCCCTTTTTTTTATGTAAAAGCCATAACAACTGTACACATCTAAACATTCCTTTATGCCTCAACCAACAAATCCAGCTAGATTAAAGCAACGAAGAAACAACATGTTTTGATCAAGATTTCTGAGAGAGAAGCTTGAATACCCCAGGACGTGCCTTTCATAACAGATACCCCATCATATGGCTGAGCAATTAGCTTGTAAAAATGTAAGCGGAAGCTCATCAGCGTTAAGAAACATTCAGATGTCAGAACAGTTGGTGAATGCTCTAACCTACCCACAGATATTTCATGTTTCATGTTTGCCAGGCATCAAAAAGCAACTGTTAACTTTCAGTGCCTTTGCTTGTGCTGATCACAGCACGTGGCAACACTCAGCTGACTTTGTCTAGGCCACACTTCATAGAATCAGCTTCAAAAATTTTAGCAAGGGTTTCTCTGCCTGGTTCCTGGGTGGGCGTGGCCATGATGGGCGTGTCCTAGTCAGCCTCCTGCACCACGGCAGGGCGGTGTTTTTGCCCTCCCCTGGCTCTGGAGGCTTTCCTTGAGCCTCCGGGCAGGCGAAAACAGGCTTCCCAGGCTCCGGAGGCCCTCTAAAGGCCCGTTTCCGGCCTTCCCAAACTTCTGGTAGGCCCGTTTTTTGCCCTCACCAAGCCTCCGCACGCACCCTGCACATACCTGCATCCATAACGGGGCACATAGGACTCCTGGGAGGGGAGGGGAGGGCAGGGCCAGCCAAGAGTGGAATTTGAGGGTTCTTCAAACTGCACAGAATCTTAGCTAGAGGTTCTCCCAAACCCCTGTGAACCCTCAGCAGCCCACCTCTGGATCAGGCATGGTTAATAGTTAGATCAGAAACTACCTGGAAAGATTAGAGCTGTAGGATAGACTGGGTATTTAAAAAAAAAAAAAACACAGCAGCCAAAGACAACAATAATAAACCACTTCTATAGCACTATCCTGGATACTTAGATACAATCACCCAGCATCCAATGTAACTCCATGGAGACATCACAGTCACCTTCTTCCTTCAGTCAGCAAATCAACCCTAAGTATTTTCATCAGTGCACTCCACAAGATAGGGAGGGGGGGGTGTTTGTTTTTAGTATCCTTTGCATCAGAGGTGGTATTCAGCAGGTTCTGACCATTTCTGGAGAACCGGAAGCGGAAATTTTGAGTAGTTCGGAGAACCGTTAAATACCACCTCTGGCTGGCCCCGCCCCATCTATTCTCTGCCTCCTGAGTCCCAGATGATTGGGAGGAAATGGGGATTTTGCAGTAACCTTTCCCTGCCATGCCCACCAAGCCATGCCACGCCCACCAAGCCACATCCACAGAACCAGTAGTAAAAATTTTTGAAACCCACCACTGCCACCACTGCTTTGCATGATTAACTAAACTATGCATTGTTTCATTTTGGATTTTAGAACTAGCCCACTGTGCTACTGGCAGAGATACCTGCTGTAATCTCTTGTATTTTTCAGAATATTTTCTCACAGAATCATAGAAATAAGCCCACTTGCCCTTTTTTATTTCCTGATTATTTATGCGCTCAGTCATCCCTGAAAGACAGTTGAATATAACAATTAGAAATGTAATTATTTCAGCAATTGAACAGTATCTGTTGCTACTTTATAGAATCAAACTTTTTTTTTAAAAAAAAATAATAGTTTCTCTGCTCGTTGTGATTTTTGCTGCTTTACAAAATTATGTGTGATGTTTTGGTGGGCTTGAGATGCTGCCTGCTTGAAACATTCTTTTTTTATGCTACATTCTTCTTAACAGTATGCTCTTTGCATAATTTGTCACAAAGACTTTTCGTGCAATTTAAACACGCTATCTGTATCAAATGAACACTCCAGGAATAAAAAAAAAATCTTCATGTACGTTCAGATATTGAAGATGCTGGATACGATGAGAAATAAATCTACCCGGATTTATTGTCGCCTAAATTGGGTTGTGTGTTTACAGCACCAACCATTCCGTGGCTTGGTAGCTTTCCAAAGCAGTGGTAGGTATGCTAGTAACAAATTATGAGACCGACACAATGTTTTCTTCATCCGTTTAAGGTGCAGCTGCTTTCAAATAGCCTTGGATGGGAGTTGCTGAGTTAGAGCCATTTCCATCGGAGAAAATTAGGACGGATGTTTGCTTTGAAGTCATGGTAACGATAATGGGGTTGGTGAAGTCAAGATTGGCGCTTAGCAATTAGAGATGTGGAACAACAGAAAGCAAAAGCTCTGTCTTTGCAATCTACCAATCCAATCCAAGGTTGCAATGCTGAGGAGAAAGAACCAGGTTAAAAGTGCAACAGACCTGGTGGAGAGTAATTTCTAGGCCTAATCAAAATGGCTTGGGTGAGATTTCTTCATCTCCACTCATGTCTCACTGATTGTTGCTTCTCCCTCCCCTCTTTTCTTTCTATGCCCTTCCTCCTCCAAAATACAATGTCAGAGAAGATCAGGGAAATAGGCCACAATGGAGGAAACATCCTACCTCTAGACTTCATGGTCCCATTATAGGATAAGGAAGTAGGCCACTGCAACATATGCTCCATCCTGCTCTCATTGAGAGTTGAAAGAAAAAGAAACTCTGTAGTTTCTTCCCCAAACCCCCAAAACTTTAACCTTAAACTGTCTACTGTTGACCTCACCCCATTCCTAAGAGGTCTGTAAGGGGCATGCATAAGTGCACCAGAGGGCCTACCGTCCCTGTCCTAATATTCCTTTTTACTTACTCTTTTCATGTATTCAAATTATGTTTATACTTTTACCTGTTACCTTATATATGCTTGACAAATAAACTTATGATTATGATTATGACTCAAGGGCAGCTGTGATGGGAATTGATCTGAGGGTGACACCGATGGCTGGAGACCATCCTTTGATTTGTACCTTTGAAGAATCGGAAGGAAAACTACATTTGGCAAAGATATCTTACCACTAGTCCCTTGGGTCTTCAGCTTTTCCCTGCAGCTGGATCCTGAATCATCCTGGGGTGTTCAGCTTTGTGGGTGTGGAATGTTCCCTTCCTTCTCGTTTTTGCAACAGACAAGCCAGGAAGGGGGAAGGCATGTCCCGTTGGCTGGCCATGGGTCTCTGCATTCTGGACAAGAGCGGCATTGAAGCCTGAATGGAACAATGCGTGGGTGGGAAGGGACATAAATTGAGATGCAGATACAGAGCTCTTTGGTGCTTCTAGGCTACAAAAGATTTGGCAGATTCTTGCCCAAATACATCAGGGTGGCATTTTTCTTCTGTTTTGACAGAAGACTCCAGAGAGATAAAGCAGAGGCACAACCCAGAGCCTGGTAAGGAAAGATCTACAGCCTTTGAGACTTGGTTCTTTCTGAAGAAGGAGGGGTGGGGAGGTGGAACAATCTATAGACTAGGAACTGCTGCTCTTTGTTTCCATCCTAAGAAAGGGGGTTCCGCTGAATGCGGCCCTTTAGCCAAGCTCTGAGCAACGCTGAGCCAAGTGGAACTGCTGATGCTGCGCCCCATGACTTACACATAATTCTCCTGTTAACACATCTCAAAATAGCTTTTTATTTTTTGCTGCGCTTCTCAACAGATCGACTCTGTGGATTCACGTTTCGTGAACTTGGACAAGAGACACTTATTGTCTTCCTTCCAGTTAGCAGGAAGTGGGGTACCCAGATTTTCAATCATGCACTCAGGCACAGATTCACACACTCACAGTGAGCATGAAATGTCTGCATATGGCCATTAGTATGAGGTCTGGCACTGCATTCTTTTCCCCAAACCAGGGCGATAATGAAAAAGTAGTCTCGCTTGTGCTTAAATGCTCCTCTGTAAAGGGCGTGTCTGCCAGCTACTGTACATACTGTACTCAGAAGAAACCTGATCCTAGCAGGATCATGCATGATCATGCATGGTGAAATAATTCTATTCCCATTCAGAGCACCAGATCATTCATTTGTTCCCCACCCAAGAAGTGGTTGCCCTGAACTGGAACAGATTATTTCCATGTCTCCGAGGGAAAGGCCCCAGCAGTAATGCAAAAGAATGCAGGGAACCGGTGCCTTGCCGTCCTCGGACAATGGACTAACAGAATATGGAAGGAACCTTGGAGGCCTTCCAGTCCAACCCACTACTCAAGCTGGAAATCCAAAACCATTTCAGACAAATAGTTGTCCAATCTCTTCTTAAAAAAACCTCCAGTGTGGGAGCATCGACAAATTCTCAAGGCAAGTTGTTCCACTGATTAATTGCTCTAACTGTGCAATTGTGAGGTCCTTATGCTCTCTGAGCTTGCTTGTTTTCTTGCAGAGGTTTCATTACCCAAACCAGGTAACATCATCAGTGCTGATAATGTTACCTAGTTTGGGTAATGAAACCTCTGCAAGAAAACAATCAAGCTCAGAGAGCACCCAGGACCCCTCATCTCAATCCTACAAATATTCTCCTTTATTAGTGTCAGGAAATTTCTCCTTAATTAGACATTTCTCCTGAAATAACTAAGTACGGTTAAAACAAACCTTATTCCAATTTCAGACCCCCGAGAAAGGGAGGTTCCTTCTTCATGCTTAGAGCACCTTATTTGATTTGACAACGTCCATGCCACAGTTCCTCCAAAGCCTTCAGGAGAGCTTACGTGGTTATGTGATCCTCTTCAAATACTTTTGCTGACCACAAAACTGGAGGATCAGGAACCAAAACCACTGCCCAAACTGCTGCTCCCTCTTGGAATGAGAGAAATGAGAGAAATGAGAGAAAAATAAATTGCTTGTTTTCCACCCTACCCTCAAATTGATGTCTTTACCTCCCATTGTGTATTCCTGGTTGTGGCAGAAGAAGATTCCCACAGCCATTGAGGAGGAGCTGGACAGGCCTCCAGACATCCTTTGCCTTCTGAAGGAGCCGGAAGCCATTTCCCTTTGAAATATGAGTTTCACAGTGGTTTCAAATACAGCAGAGCCAGACATCGTTCTCACCCCCAGAGAGGTGAGAAGCAAGGGACAGATGGCGGAAATCTTTCAGCTGGGAACCAAGCAGTAGGCAGCCACTGACCGCAAAGGGCAGGACGAGAGCTACTCAGGATTAAAACGTGGGGACCAACATATAAAGACAGCAGCCGGGTCTTAGATAGAAAATGCCTTTGTATATATGGCTCCCTCATTCTCTGTAATAAACTTATTTATTTAATCTATTTGTGCCTTCTTGGAAAAATGGAAGAGGGAGAGAGTTTAATTGAAATGATATGAAACCTTGAGAACAGTGTCCTTTTAACTAGGGCCAGATGAAGGCCAACGGATGGCCTAAGGGTAGCCCAACAATTGAGGTCCTCAGCTTTTCAACTGCTTAACTGCGTTAATGTCTTGTGTCTTAATGACACAAAAAGCACTAAAAACTGAAGTTGAATGTGACAGTGAAATAGTTAAGGGCTTGATAGGTAGGGGAGAAAAGTCTGTAGAATCCCCTTCTTCCCTTAATGCCCTAAGCGTGTGTTTATTTTGTGTAATGCTCAATCCAGGGCTGCTTTTAGCTTGCTTTCAGAACCTAGCCACTGTAATCTATAAACCATGGTTTATGGTATAGGCAGCCTACCTCTGTTACCTTGAGGATAGCATCCTTAAGGAAAAGAGAGAAGAGTCACAGTGCATCTAATCTGGAGAGATGAAATGTTGCCTTCGTTCCCCACTTTCATGGATGAAAATATGGGATCCGGAGGGGCCCCATGGTTTGAAAAACAGGTGTAGGTAAGTTACACTTTCTATAGCTCTGGTTTATAACATAGACTGCTGGGAGATTCTACTGAATTGTGCTTTAGTCCATAAACCATCATTTAGTGCAAAATACAAATCCAATTGTAGTGTAAGGCCAACCTGTGTGGAGTGTTCAGCAAAACACTACTTCCCACCTGGGATATACCCATTATTTTCATTTGCTCCCCTCATGGACAGCGATGCCCTTTAACTCCAGTTGCTTAGTGAAACTATAACATTTAGCTATAGTTAATGCAAATCATGTTTGCGGACCCTAAGCCACAATTTCACATTCTTGGTTGTGGCCAGTTTTACTATAAATTTTAAAAAAACAAAACAGTAAAGCAGGATCAGGTTCAAGGCAATCCAAATACAATTTTTGCTTCCCAGTAGAAGAGAATATCTCAGGGTTGAACTGTGGAATGCTGATGATGTTACTTAGTTGGGTAAAGAAATGTCTGCAAGCAAACAACGAAGCTCAGAGAACACCAAGGATGCCACAGTTTCTGTTTTGCCCAGAAGAAAGCACAGTGAACCTGTAGACCAGCATGGAATGGAAGGAACCTACAGTACATGGCTCAGGGCCAGGTTATCTTCGAGACCGCCTTCTACCACATAGCTCCCAGCAACCGGTAAGATCCCACAGAGTTGGTCTCCTCCAGGTCCCTTCAGCTAAACAATGCCGGCTGGCGGGCCCGCGGGGGAGGGCCTTCTCTGTGGCTGCCCCAGCTCTCTGGAACCAGTTACCTCCTGAGGTCCAAACCACCCCCACCTTATTGGCCTTCCGGAAAGCAGTGAAGACCTGGCTTTTCGGCAGGCCTGGAGCCGTTGATCTCGCTGTTGCGATCTTGTGAGATCTGGCCATGAATGGTACGAATGGGTTTTAATGTTTTAATTTTTAAATGTTTTTATAATGGTTTTTTAAATGCATTGTAAGCTGCCCTGAGTCTTCGGAGAAAGGCGGCATATAAATTGAACTAATAAATAAATAAATAAAATGTTGACAAATCTATCACAGTACTGCCGTTTTAATATGAAATATGCCTTAGTCTGCATACAGATTTCATTGCTACCATATCCTGCCATTTATATGGTTTTGTTGTCTGTTTCAGTGCCTGATGACATATTTGCTATTTATTGACCTGGAGTCTACTGGGTCATACGTAGTATATTCATATTTAAGATTTTTTAAAATGAGAATAGAGGATCTACTGTATTATTTTGAACATTCTACCCTCCTCAGTTGATGAATCCAGGTGACTTCCAGGTGACTCTCTTTTCAGTTGGACTGCAAACAACCTTGCTAAGTCCAGGTCAGCCACTTCAACAAGGATCTGACTCAGGAAATTCAAGATATGAGGAGGGGCTTCAAGCAGCGAAGTAGCAAGGAGATGACAAGCAGCATGCCAGGAGAAGGAGAAAAAGGGAGTGATAGAATCCAAGAGATCATAGATTAAAGGTCATATTAGAGCCTCCTTAGCAAGGGTTGGCAAAACCTTATTTCCTCTTCCAGCAGTGCTTCAGAGGGTCACCTAGTGAAGTTCTCCTGACTCGTTTAACAGTTTATCAAATCTGAGCATGCACAAGTTAACAAATTGATGTAAATAAGTTTCTACATTGATAAAATCACCTCTACATATGCTGCTACAATCCTGGCACCGTTCTCAACCAGTTTAAATGTTCTCAGGATTTGATTGCTTATTTGGTCCCTATGACTATCATTAAGTGTTGTACCTTATGATTCTTGACAAATGTATCTTGTCTTTTATGTACACTGAGACTTATGCACCAAGACAAATTCCTTGTGTGTCCAATCACACTTGGCCAATAAAGAATGCAATTCTATTCTATTCTATTCTATTCTATTCTATTCTATTCTATTCTATTCTATTCTATTCTATTCTATTCTATTCTATTCTATTCTATTCTATTCTGTCTGGATAGGTTTCAAGGCTTTTTGGCCTAAACATGCTTTTAGTGCCTGAATATTGAAGACACATACAGAGGAAGTCCTTGACTTACGACCACAATTGAGCCCAACATTTCCATTGCTAAGCAAGACAATTCTTAAGTGAGTTTTGTCCCACTTTATGACCTTTCTTGCCACAGGCGTTAATCATTACCATTAATAACACAGCTGTTAAGTGAATCTGGTTTCGTCTTTGACTTTGCTTGTCAGGTTGCAAAAGGTGATCATATGACCCTGGGACACTGTCATGCTCATAAATACATGCATCCAAATTTTTTCATGTTACCACAGGGTTGCTACAAAAGCCGTAAGTGTGAAAAATGGTCATAAATCACTTTTTTTCAGTGTTAACTTTGAACAGTCTATGGTTGAAGGTCGAGGATATCTGTAGCAACCTGATGTCATTCTTTTAAAACATCCAGAATGGTTAAAGAATTGTCCATGTTTATCTGAGTTGCTTGATTTCTGATTGTCTCAGAAGGATTTCTTATTAAATAGGAGCTTCCTATTAAGTGAGAGCTTCCTTGAGACTTAGGTAATATGCTAGATTGGGTGACATGATAGTAATGTTCCAATAGTTGAGGGGCTGTCACCGAGAGGAGGACAACCTATTTTCCAAGGCACCTGAAGGCCAGACAAGGAACAATGGATGGAAACTGATCAAGGAGAGATTCAACCTAGAAATAAGGAGAAATTTTCTGATTGTAAGAACAATCAACCAATGGAACAGCTTGCCTTCTGAAGTTGTGGGTGCTTTATCACTGGAGACTTTCAAGAAGAGGCTGGACAGCCACTTGTCAGAAATAGTACAGGGGGTTGAGCAGGGGGTTGGACTAGAAGACCTACAAGGTTCCTTCCAACTCTGTTATTGTATATTCTGTATATATTCCATTTTGCCGGAAGTGAAGTTGGGCTTCACCAGGACTGAGGTCATTTCTGTGGTAACCTTGCAAGTAGGGAATCCCCAGAAGAGACCTATACTGTCTCACTCCAGATATGGGGAGAGAAAATTCCTTTTGTTGTCATTTGTACATTGAAGTTGGGTTTTGGGCCTTCTGCTATATGAGGGTTTCACCATTTTGTATGTCTTCAATGGCAACATACAACACACCTTAGCTGAATGGCAAACCATTTCCATATTGTTGTTAAAAGAATGCCATGATTGTGTCTGGGTCATTACCAGGCATCTGCTAGGAATCTTTAAATTAAGAATTGTGCTGTGGTTTACATTGCCTAAATAATTCGGAATAAATGCATGCCTGGTGATATCTTGTTCAGAAAACTGATGTCTTCCTCCTCACTGCCTTTAAGAATAAAAATCTGAAAGGGTTTTGGATGTCTTCTAAATAGAAATAAATATACCTATATGTTTGGGAATATTTTTGGGGAAACAATGGTGGGGGGGAAAGGTTTTGGCCTGCCTCTTTTATGTTGACCCAAATATTAAAAATATTCCCTCCTATCACAAGCAGAATTGTGGATTATATTTCCAGGATGAGCATGCTGGGAGTGCTAAATGGCCATTCATCCTTGCATTTTAGGGACAGGTTACTTTAGTACATAGACCACAAGTCTTCTTCTAACGCAAAACTTCCTACCCCATTCGTAATACTGCCCAAGTAGCTGAATGCTTTGACTTCTCCAATGTTGCTAATCAAGAGGAATAAGGTACACAATGTTCTTGATCAAGAGTTTTGGGGTTAGGGTGCCTGCTCTGAAGGAATGTCATTTCCATCAATCAACGGACACAGATCAGCTTATCTCACAAAGGTGTTTTACAAGTACAACCACAAATTCCAGCATCTCTCACTTCATCCATGATGAGAGCTGGTTTTCAACACTACTTGGAGGTTACTTTTCCCTTCTTTGAGGCACCCCAAAAATGGTGTGTTGCAAACATCTCTGGTTCTAATTTAGCAGAGCGGCCTCTTACCTATTTCTCTTTCCTACCTCCTGGGGGCAGGGATAGGCATGCAACTCCCTCTCCAAATACTGTAGTGGCTTTCTGTGCAAGTGTTCTCAAGTTCAACTTTTCCAGGTAGGATGGAGAAGAAAGACTCACAGCTTCTCAGCAAAGGAACCCCATGTTTGGCCCAGCCAGCTAGGGATGGGTTGTGTAGGAAGGCAAAGCACAAAAGGAGGCTGATGGGAAAGACTTCACACTACCAGTTCGTGAAGACACAACTAGGGCAGATGGACAAACTGTCTTCTGAACCATAAAATAGCTTCCTAACACACTCTAAGAAAAAGATGGTATTACAGGTAGTCTGTCAATGTTCTGACTGACGAACCCAACCAAAGCAAGCACATTCGAGATCTTCCATTGTCCGAATGCAAAATTTTATTGAGTACATCATTTCAGCACTGACAAAGGCAAAACCAGCTCTACCTAATTCCCATGCAAACCCACATAGTTACAATATGGAATTCCCTCTCCCTCTATTAGTGCAGGTCACATTGTCCAATTGAGTGTTATTGTATTGTTATGAGAAAAAGTCTCTGGTTTTAGCAAACACCTGCCGATGTGTCCTTGGCTCTCACAATTCTTCTTCTTGAAGTCTGAAGCTTGCATTCCATCTCACTCTTCCCTCCCCCCGGTTCTTTGGCAAGTTTATTTATTTATTTATTAGTTCAATTTATATGCCGCCCTTCTCTGAAGACTCAGGGCAGCTTACAATGCACTTATAGCAATAGCCTTCATTCTTTTGTCTATACCTATTATTAGGGCTTTTGGCCCCCCATAAGCGGTGTTTCTACAAAGTCAGCTTATTGCCCCCACAATCCGGGTCTTCAATTTACCTACCTCGGAAGGATGGAAGGTTGAGTCAATCTTGAGCCTGGTGAGATTTGAACTCACACTAATTGCAGGCAGCTGGCAGCTAAGTGCTACATAACAGCACTTAGTCCGCTGCACCACCAAAGCTCTTTTTTGAAGTTGAAAAGCGATTATGGTTGCAACAGCATAAGCGCGCTTCGAGCTTGACATAGTCCTTGACTTACGACAACAATTAAGCCCAAAATTTCCGTTTGTTAACTGTTAACTTGTTAAGTGAATTTTGCCCCATTTTACGACCTTTCTTACCACAGTTAAATGAATCACTGCATGAATCACTGATAAGTTAATAACCCGGTTAAGTAAATCTGCTTGTCTTGACTTTGCTTGTCAGAAGGTTGCAAAAGGTGATCACATGACCTTAGGACACAGCCACTGTCATAAATATGAGCCAGTTGCCAAGCATCTGAATTTTGATCACATGACTATGGGGATGCTGGCAAAGGTTGTAACTGAAAAACGGTCCTAAATCATATTTTTCAGTGCCATAACTTTGAATAGTCACTAAACGAAATGTAAGTTGAGGACTCCCTGTATTAGTGTCTGATTCATGCTATGGAAGCTGAATGAACACCCATCCTTACAAGACAGATGAGTAGTTATCCTTCTAAAGGAGAGAGGAATAAACTTTGCTATCCTTGCAAGAAAGGAAGGACACAACACTTCCTGCTCACAACAAAGGAGTTAATGAAGTCTAACTGGTGGAAAGGGCAGCTAACTAATTCACGGTCTGAATCTGTCTCTCACCCTTGTGTCAAACCCACCAAATCCCTCTCTCTCAGTTGCTGATCAAGCTGGCAATTCTCACAATCAACTGAGCCCGCCTTGACTATTCTCTCGCTTCCTGAGTTCCCTATTCTCCAGAGGAAACGTTCTCCGCCAGCAGCCGTATCTTAATCCTTCATCTTCTGCCTTGCAAAGAGTAGAGCGTGGTTCTTTCGGGTGAGGTTGGGGGGAGGCAGGGAAGGGACAGCAAAAATGACGCTAACAAGAACGGCATTGACATGGCCCGAGATAAACAGCTGGCTCACCGCCCTCTCTGGAACAACAGCCGTTCTGTTTGGTATTGATCGCTAATTTCCAAAGCTGTACAATAGTAAAAGGGAATCTGACGTAAAGGCAGGGATGGAATCCCAGGCAGCTCTTTTTCCAGGCCTGGATGCCACACGTTTTTGGCCGTGTGGGTTTAGGAAATCCTTGATCACTCCGAAGACAAGGGCCTCCTTGCAAGGCCCTGCCAGAGTTCCCAGTGCCTCAGCCTCCTTTTGTGCTTTGCCTTCTTATACAACCCACCCCCGGCTGGCTGGGCCAGAACATGGGGTTCCTTTGTTGGGAAGCTGTGTGTGTGTATGTGTGTTTGTGTGCGTGTGTGATGAGGAGATGCAGCACTAAGGCTGTGGAAGAAGATCCTGCTCTCTGATCAAAAAACCGCATGCGGTCCTCAGACATTCAGGCCCCTCTGGAATAAGATTTAGCACAATGTTTCCAATGCCTCAAGTGAAATAATTTCAGCTTTACGTTCAGTCTTTTCAGTAGAGACTTGAACTACTTTTCTGCAGTTTGACTCAGTGGGGCACAGAAAATGAAACCACATTCAAAATAACAGAGCTGAAATACACTTATTCAAATGCTATAAGAGCAGTAGTAGAAATGTAACCCACATAATCCCTGAATTGTTCTTCAAAGATAAGCAAAGCTGAAGTAGTTGATAGTGGATTTCTTCAAAACAAAGGCCCTTTATTGATTTAATATATGTGCAGGTAAAGGGCCAGACATACATGGACGCAATTCAAATACCAAACCTGTGCTGGATGTTGTTGGTAGCATATTGAATGAAGTCAAGTAAATTGAGGCCTCCTCCAGACGAGACCAAAAGTGCTGATTTGAAAAACCACAGCCAGAAGCAAGAGCTTTTATTGGCTGGAAACCTTCTTGAAAGCTTGAGTTGTTACCACAGTTTTGGAGACTCTGTGGACTCAGTATTAAACTGTAATGCCTAGATTTGGGTAATACCTACGTCGCTAAGGATGTGCTTGTCCAGCTAAAGGCAGGTTCATCAACTAAGCCCGTGATGGCGAACCTATGGCGCGTGTGCCACAGGTGGCACGTGGAGCCATATCGGTGAGCATGGGAGCATTGCCTTAGTTCAGCTCCGGTGTGCATGTGGGCGCCGGCCAGCTGATTTTTCGGCCTTCCAGTCCCACCGGAAGTTGGCAAATGGGCCGTTTCCAGCCTCCAGAGGGCCTGCAGGGGTGGGGAAGACCATTTTCGCCCTCCCCAGGCTCCAAGAAAGCCTCTGGAGCCTGGGAAGAGCAAAAAACAGGCCTTCCGGTCCCACCAGAAATTGGCAAATGGGCCATTTCCAGCCTCCAGAGGACCTGCAGGGGTAGGGAAAGCTGTTTTCACCCTCCCCAGGCTCCAAGAAAGCCTCTGAGGGCGAAAACTGGGTCTACCGGGCCCACCGGGCCATCATGTGCCAAAAGTGGGGGGAGCACAGGGGGACGTGCGCGGGGGAGTGGGGCACATTGAATTATGGGTGTGGGCATGGGCGCGCATGACCCTCCACTCCCTCCACTTTTGGCACACGACTGCAAAAAGGTTCGCCATCACTGAACTAAACTGATGGCTGAAGATGTCAGACCTTGCTGGGATGACAAGCTTTCTGTCCAGTAGTAGGTTCCACTTACCTTCACTATTGGTTCGGAACTGTGAGTGCATGCGTGCATGCTTTGCTCATGCGTGGCACTTCTGCGCGTGCGCAGACCGTCCGTGATGACATCCAGGTGGGTGGGCAGAGCCTCCCACCACCACCACTACCAGTTTGCCCGAACCAGGGCAAACCGGTAGAAACTCACCACTGCTTCAGTCCTTCTCAGGTCAACCACTCTAAGCAGATCTAAGTAGGGTTGTCTCTGAAAAGGAAACACTATGCTGCAGCCTGGCTGTTTACTGGAGATCAGTAACAGGAACCAGATGTAGTTCTTGTCATTACATCTTCGCTGAAGATGTATCTCTTTCCCAGCACAAATTATCTGTGTCGTACAGCAAGCTTTACATGACTGAAGACGAGGCTTTTTTGAAAACGCATTCAAATCCAAGCGAAAGGTGGTATTCCTGATTTAATTCTGTAGATTCAAGTTGAGGAACCATTTGTTGGCTGTGGGCTGCCCTTAATGTGATTTGGGAGCTTTAACTCAACTGTAACATTTTATCTTAGATTGCAAGAATGTCATTTCTATTCTTTTCTAAAGTTGGGCCACATCTGTTGTAGGCCGTGTAAGAATACCTAGAGCAAAATAGCTCAGATGAAGAAACTGATTTTGGATATAATGCCCTGGAAACAGCAAGAGATTTGGATGGACAGGCTTTACTTATACAGAATGCTTTAGGTCAAATAAACACTTTAAAAATGATTTCTTACATCATACCTAGCATTTCTCTGCATATTCCTATAATACAGTTTCATAAATATAAAGCCCTGTTTTGGAGAGGGATGTAGGAAAATTCCCAGGAAGAGCAGCTTCAATCACAGAATTGCAACTATTGGAAAAGGAGATTTAAAATTTTTCAGATTTAAATTTAGATCATAAACAAATAGTCTTTCACTGTTTAATTAATGCTTAATTCTGCCCCCCTCGAAACCTGCCCTTAATACCTGTTTTGATATGGGCGTTGTGACATCCCTTACATAAGTTAGAAGACCTAGCAAGGGGCTGCACTGAGCCGGTCATAGCTTATCTCTGAAACTAAGAATTGGCCCAAGTCTATTACTTGGATGTAGAGGTTTCTTAGCAATTCCACTGCTGACTAGGCTGGGATTGTTAGGATTGCCAGGTCTGCTTCCAAAAAATAGCGGACAAGCGGGGGGTTGGGGTGTTAAGTAGTAAAAAAAAAAAAAAAAAAAAATTACAATTAAATTATATATTTTCTTACAAACATTTTAACACGTATTAAAATAATCACTTCAAAACTTTACTTAAAATTCAAAACATCAAATATATTATAATAATATGTAAAATATTAAATTACATTTTACTTTGCTGTCGTGTGTATTTTTTATTTGACTGCGCAGCTTTGATCAATTCTTTGTGTTTAAAGAATAATTCTTTAATTTCAGTACAACATTGAGAAATATTAAAAAATATACAAAGTTCACTTCGAACTGATGGTACAAGCAGTCAGTTACGTTCGTCAGTCCACAAATTTCCCATGACGCTGAAAATTCGTTCAAAGTTTGCATTTGATACCGGAATTGATGCACAATACTGGAACAGTTTCAGTAAACTCGGAGCTGGCTCTTTCTTGAAAAAGTACGTCCACTTATCAAAGGATGAATCGCCCTGCAGATGAACATAAACTTCTTCTAAGGCAGAAATTTCATTGAAGAGAGTGTTGGGTGGAAGTTCTTCTCGCCATGGTGATAATAACCAGATGTTCGTCATTTCTTCTAAAGTTGGAGGATTATTGCGATCAATTAGATTGAAACAACTTAGTGTCTCATATACTGAATTGGTGAAATTACACCACTTTTCTAGGTACGCAATGGCTCTTTGATACACGTTGATGGCTTCTTTCTTGAACTTTTGCACGGCATTCTCAGGCAAATGTTTTTTACGTAAGGCAAATAAAACTTTCATTCCAAAAAACTGCTCATCGTATTTTTTTTCCATAGAATCACACAGCTTACACATGATAATGTGAAGATCACATGCAAGAATTTTCTTGCTTTCCAGCTTCAGTAGGGTATCTTGCATTATTGACACGAAGAAGCGCGTGAAATATAAATACAATTCTGAAATTGTTGGTTCATCATCCTTTGCGAGTTCATTTTCCTGATCCGAAATAAGGTTCCAGATAACCTTATGGCACTCATCAGATCCAAGAGAAATAAAATACGATTTTAGAGGTATCCAGTTTAAAAGAAGTCTTTCGACCGCTTTAAACAAACTTAACCAACGTGTTGGAACATGGCGCAAAACTTCATGGAATTCTGACTCGCAAAACTTATGTACCATTTCATCATAAAACTTTTGAATAAAAAAAATGTCCACTATTTTGTGAAAAAAAAATAGTGTACATAATGTGAAAAAAGCGGACTGTCCGCTCAAATAGTGGAGACCTGGCAACCCGATTGTCAAAAGAACAGCCTGGAAAAAGACATTGGCAAGCACTTCCATAATACTGCCCAGATATTTTCCTGGGTGCACTGCAGTCCCTAAGACTTGAAGGCATCTTCCCTTATATGTTGGGTGGTGTTTCCCAGAATGTGGAAAATTTGGATTTCTCCTTCTTTTATCAAGAAAATCATGGTGTGCATTGCCAACTTCACTGTGACCATTACAGGGAAATATAAATTAGAAGAGAACAAGGTCATTCTTTTGTTAGAGAATCTGGACAGAGTGTTGAATAACAGGATTAATTTATGATTCTTCAGTTATTTACAGAGTTGTGACATAAGCATTGCTTGACAAAAAAAAAGTACAAGAGGCTGTATTTTCAATGAAAACACTTTTCAAAATCTCAGCAGGGAGCCATCTTAAGTGCTTAAGAAGAGATTCTGGTACCAGAAAATATAACATGTCTATTACAAAAAATAAACCTATAATAATGAAACATAAATGGTTGTTAGTATAGATTAAATTAAATGTTCAAGAAGATAATGTAGCATGGAATAAAAAAAAATTGGAGAGGCCAGTAACAAAACATCAAGGAAGGCAATGTTCACAACTATAAATCCATTTTTTACATATTTAAAATTACTGATAAACTCTTCCAAAATATCATGCGTGGTCTATTGAACACTCATGCATTTTTTAAAAAGAAATTGGATTTGGTTACTGGTGCTCAAAATCCATTATTTTCCTGATGCAGTTTTGTTCCATAGTACGCTTCATGTATTAATTTTGTTCTTTAGATTTGATAGTATTTTAAATACTGGCTTGGTCGCTTTTTAAAAATATAATTTGAAAATTAACAGGAAATGGATATTATACCCTTTTTATGATCACACAAAAATGATGTTACAAAATTGGATAAATATATCCTGGGCACATTTTGTTCCTGTCATTGTCTTCCTGATAACCCCAGTCCAGGATTAAAGCAGGCTTAGACCATTCTGGGCTATATTGATATCAAAGTTTTCCCCTTAGGCCAACAACATCCAACATACATAAAATTGTTCAGGTTTGGGCTCTTCCACATGGCAGCCCTGAAGTGCTATTTTTTTTTTTTAATTTGATTTATATACCGCCCTTCTCCGGAGACTCAGGGCGGCTTACAATGCGCTATTATACAGTGTGTGAGTAGCAGAAAGCAATGCTACCTTAAAGAAGTACTCCCTGCATGGCATCTGTAGCTGATTATAAACTGAATTCAGGCATAAGTATGTCTCTCCCTCTCCCAGCCCCCATGAGCCAATCTGCCAAGTCAAGATGTTCCATGGAAAATCCAATTATATTTATAGAATTACATGTGAAGCTTGAAATCCTTCCAGGATGGGCATGTGAACGCCAGATGTTCAGAGAAGTGGGGTACCTTAGCCCATTTGGAATGACAAATGTTTCTGCAATTTTTAGAGAATTGGGGTACTTTATCATGAGTGTGTATTGCAGGGGAAAATTACAATCACTGTTACCTCAGAAATCTAAACCCTAACAATAAACTATTATCTCAGAAAACTGCAAAAACAAGAAAGGCCAAAAAAAAAGTAGTCAATCATTTCATAAGTCATTGAGGGAGGGGAACATAATTTATATTAATATTATGTTGTAATGTTATTCAGTGACATTCTTAGTCAGCAACCTGGTGCCTTCCAGATGTGTTGGACTGTATAGCAACATCTGGGGAGGAGGTCAAACCAGGCAAGATGGCAATCATCGCAGTCAATCAAAGCTTTGCTCCTTTGTAAAGAGACAAAGTTTCAACGGCGCTACTATCTCTCACATCTTCATGACCTTTTCCTGAAGAAGTCCCAGACCTGCCCCAAAACACTAAGCTGGGAAAAAATATTATGCGGCCCTTATCGCCCAAATGGATTGATAGCTTCTTATAAAATCAAATTATATTTTTAAGTGATTCATCTGGATTTTCAGAAGAGGGAAATGAGTGTTCTTCATAGAATGTTTGAAAGGAATTAATAATGAATTTAGAATAAAAGCACTACAAAAATGCATTTAGCCTTGGTAATTAATAAACATAAAAGATATCAAACATGTGAGAAAAATACATAATATGAAGACCCATGTGAAATACGCTTTTTGTTAGTTTTCTTTTAAGATCTTTGTTTTTACTTGGCAACATAGCAACAAAGTAAAACTAGCTAGGTATCCTTTAGAAACAACCATAAATTCAAGGTTGGTTTATTTGGGCAGGATAGTTCTAAGGTTTCTCATAGTGAATTGTCTCAGGCAGGGGTGAAATCTACTTACCTTCCTTACTTGTTCGGAAGTGCGCGCGCAGACCCTCTGTGCAAGTGCAAAACCTTCTGCGCATGCGCAGAGGGTAAAAAACACATTACTTCCTGGTTAAAACCAGGAAGTAACAACACCCAGGTGGGTGGGCAGAGTCTCGCGCTGCCATCGCTACCGGTTCTCCGAACCACCTGCCACAATCGCTACCGGATCGCCTGATCCGGTCCGAACCGGGACCATTTCACCCCTGGTCTCAGGTAGAGGAACAACCAGGGCAGAAATCAGCTGAATTTTCCCTTATTCTGCTAATCCTTAGAGTGTCTAATATAAGGGAGCTTTCTAGTTCACAGCAGTTGATGATGGCAGAGTACAAAACATATGTTGCAGTAATCATGCCCTTTTTCAGGACTAAAGTCTGGGGCAGAATATTAAAAATTCCTTAGCTGGCGATTCCATCTAAATCAACAATCCATACACCTGCTATTTGCCTTTTAAAACAATCTGCATAGTTACTAATGCAAAACTCCCAAAAGGCTTCTTTTTATTAAGTATTGGAAAAGTCAGCTGCAGTTTCATGAAATTAGGGGGGGGGGGGGTTATTATAATTTCACTTATAGTAATCAGGTAAATTCCTCTTATGGTTCATTAAAAATCAGCTGTATTCTTTTTAACTTTTAACAACATCTGATCTCCAGATGAATAGCATTTTAAGAATCAGTTCTGTTTACTGATACGCTCATAGCTTGGGTGAATCTTGTTTAAGGAAACGGAATGCGTACTGTATATGTTGTGGCTGAATTTTTATTTATTCACAATGTTATAGTGGTGCTGTTAACAAAAGCTCTTGAATAAACTTAGTGATCATGGGGATAAGAGGCTGCCCCTTGATGGAATGCTAATTGGTAAAAATCAAATAGCAATGAGTAAGAAAAATGGCAATTTCTCAATGGAACAACATTAAAGTAAGACTTTCGCTGGGCTGGGACCAACCAGGGCTTTTGAATGTGTCATAAATGATGTTAAAGCTAAGCAGTAAAATGGCCAAGTTTGCAGACAATACTATTCTAATCTGGATATTTTATTTATTTATTTATTTGTCAAGCATATATAAGAAGTAAAAGTATAAACATAATCTGAACACATGAAAAAAGTAAGAGTAAAAAGGAATATTAGGACAGGGACGGTAGGCACGCTGGTGCTAAAAACTGAGAGCAATAATGAAGAGTTGCAGAAGGATCTTTTTTTTTTAAGGTGAACATCAGCCTATCCAAACTTACTATGGTTGTAGTAAGTTTTTTTCAGCTAAACTGGTTTTACATACAGTCCAAGCTTTGGAAGTAGTTAACTCAGCCTTCTGCCTCAATACTGAGACAGAGACAGCAGGGCTACAAAATGAGTCACTCCAGCTGTAATGTTAGCTGGTCCTGGTTTGTATAAATCCATGATGGCGAACCTATGGCACGCGTGCCAAAGGTGGCACACAGAGCCCTCTCTGCGGGCACGTGAGCTGTCGCCCTAGCTCAGTTCTGACGCGCATGCACACGCGCCTCCCGTCGGCCAGCTGATTTTCAGATCTCTGCATGCATGTGGGGGGGTGCATGTGGGAAACACGTACGCATGCGTGGGGGGGTGGGGCGCATGCACGGGGGTTGTGCATACCTGCGTGGGGAGGAGGGGCACACACAGGGGTACGTGGGGGGCATGCACACATTGCATTATGGGTGTGTGCGCGCACTTTTGTCACTCGGTGCCAAAAAGGTTAGCCATCCCTGGTATAGGTGATGACATTGGATCAGGAGTGGTTCAGCCATCCCCCCTCTTTGCACTGTAGCCTGCATACCACATATTCAGCTTTGTTTCAATGTATAAAAGCCCAGGAAGTGCTGGTTGACTAGGTACAGATATTGATGTCTGGGTGAAAAGGAAGTGGTACAAAAATGTACCTGTTTGTGGTTTGCTATGCGGGAGCATTTGCTGGCTAATTAACCACAATTAACATAATGCCTGACTTAGTATGCTGTGCAAATCACCTCACCCATTTTATCTCTGGCTCTTTGCAGGAACAGGACCTCTCTTGATCTATACTTGTACAGTATTTGCGACTCAATTGCTATCAATACAATTAGGTAAGACATTATTATGCAAGCTCACTTCAGTATAGAGCCAGTTGATACCCTCGAAAATTAACCCAAAGGTGCTGTTTGAAAGGCAATTGGACTTTCTTCACCTTTTGAGCAGAATGTTTGGGACAGCCATGACCTGGATGATTGAGAATTTCCATAGACACTGTCAGGAATTAACTGACATCCCACTTGGATAGTTCTGCAAGTTCCTTAGTGGTAAAGTCTTCTGAGACACAGGACTTGACTGAGCTGGGTCTCCCTGCTCTGGCATCTTATTTTTATTATTCTATTCTATTCTATTCTATTCTATTCTATTCTATTCTATTCTATTCTATTCTATTCTATTCTATTCTATTCTATTCTATTCTACTCTACTCTACTCTACTCTACTCTACTCTACTCTACTCTGTCCCACCCCTTCACACCCAAGATATTGCATTTGTTCCTCCCAACCCAACTCTTCCCTTTGATCTCTAGCATCAGGGGCACTTTTCTGAGGAGACAATGTGACACCTGTTAGGAACAGAGTTGGACTATGGCTGGGCTGAAAAAAAAAATGCAGAAAATCTCAAGATGACATCCATAACTCTTGGTCACTCTAATGGTTATCCAGCTTTTTGCAGGCCAAAGGCAATACTACTACCCAGTATTGTCCATAGAAGAGACAAATCTTAATCCTGTAATGAGGAATGTCAAGCATCTTCATTTATTCAGAGTCCTCTGACTTTTCTTTTTTTTAAGTCTTTCTGAAATTCAAGAAGAGCAGCTTTTATTGTTGCATATATAAGGGCAAATGCTGGCATCCTGAGCTTTCTGTTGCCATGTTATAGAGAGAAATTCTGAAACGATGCGTGTTAAATCATGAAAATGGCAAGAGTCCTATCCTTAATTACATTGGCTGCTTCCATTAAACCTGGGCATTTGTCTTCCTTGCTGTATCAGAGAACATAGACAAAATGAAAGAAATTAGGAGTAAGGCTCTCTGGCTAGAGTATGGGAGGAAATCAATTGCTCCAAAATGTTCCTTTTATTGAATAATATCCATTTAGGGAATTGACAATGCAAATACAAGAAATAGGGATGAATCTTTTAGAATCTCAAACATTTATCAAGCAAAACTTCACAATCGGCAGCAATTTTTTTAAAAATTTATTATCACTTTATGTGCTTATTTATTTTTACTGATTGATCGATTACATGTATAAGCCCCCCATCTCACTGTCGAAATGACTCTGGCTAACTGTGTTGTATCACTTTTAACTGGTTTGTGATCTTGGTATGATCTTACACCTATATGTATTACTTAGGGCTCACAAACCAATCCTAGTAGCCACCCATTATAAATTGCCAACTGCCAGCCAGGGGAGATGTCTAAATGGAAAAGACAGTACCAGGAGAAGGATCACTGTTTATCCAGGTGGTGACCTCGTTGGGCGAAGAGGGGAGGTTAAGCATGTTTGTGCAAATAGGAAAGATGGTGTCGTTGCATAGACGGGGCGTAGTCTGGGTCAAGAGATCCTGCCAAGCCCTCTCCACCAGATGGGACTGGGCTCCCTTTTGTCCCCATTAACCTTTGCCAGGAACCTGACCTAAATTTATTTATTTATTTATTTGTTTGTTTCAATTTCTATACCGCCCTTCTCCGAATAGGACTCAGGGCGGTGAACAGCCAAAGTAAAAAACAGGACATACAAAATTTAAAAACAATTTAAAATAATTAGATATTTTGGCCGTAAATTAAAACAACCCAATTTAAAATCAATTTAAAATTTAACTCAAGCCATAAATGGGTCTATGTAGCAACCCACATGCGTGGGAATAAAGCCGGGGTGAAATGCTCCCGGTTCGGACCGGCTCGGGTGAGTAGGTAGTGATGGCGGCGGGCAGTTCGGAGAACTGGTAGCAAAAATCCCTGCCCCCGCCCCCCCATGCCCAGCTGAGCCGCACGATCATCAGAGCCTTTTTTTTCTTTTAAATGGCTCTGACCAGCCAAGCTCTGACGATCCCAGCTAAGTTGCCTGCTAATCAGGAAACTCAGCTGGGATCGCCAGAACCATTTAAAAGAAAAAAACTTTTTTCTTTTAAATGACTCTGACGATCCAAGCTCTGACGATCCCAGCTGAGTTGCCTGCCAATCAGGCAACTCAGCTGGGATCGTCAGAGCCTTTTGAAAGCATTTTTTTACATGGTTTTACATGTAAAAAATGGTTTTTAAAGTAAAAAAAAAAATGGCCATGCCCACCCAGTCACATTACCCCCCCAAGCCACGCCCACAGAACCGGTAGTAACAAATTTTAGATTTCACCCCTGGAATAAAGATATACAGGTAGTCCTCGACCTGCAACCACAACTGAACCCAACATTTCTCTTGTTAAATGAAACATTTGTTAAGTGAATTTTGCCTCATGTTATAACCTTTCTTGCCATCGTTGTTAAGTTAGTAGCATGGTTGTTAAGTGGATCTGGCTTCCCCAGTGACTTCGCTTGTCAGAAAGTCACAAAAGGGGGGCGGGGTCACCTGACCCCAAACATTGCAAAAATATGACTCAATTGCCAACTGTCTGGATTTTGATCACAGGACCATGGGGATGCCACAACGGTCATAAATGTGAAAAACGGTCACAATTCACTTTTTCCAGTGCCATTTTGTAAGTTCGAACGGTCACTAAATGAAGTGTTGTAAGTCGAGGACTACCTGTACTCTGAATGGCTTTTCAAGAACACGCGGGGGCTTGGCAGTCAAATCAAACCTGAAGAACACCGTCTGAATGCAGGTGCCATAGACAGAGCTTCCAATAGACAAAGCTTTCTGTTCAGAAGCAAGCTCCGTGTTTGGAGCAGCATTTCCTGCTTGCAGACCCCTCTGTGTCTGGCTGACTTGTGCCTTGCGCTTCATCTACCTTGCCATACTACCTTTCAGTAGCAAGATCACAACTTTTGCTTTCTTGCCTTTGTCTTCTAAAATCTTGCCTAGGACCAGGGGTGGGCTGCTGGGGGTTCGCAGCAGGGGTGAAATCTAAATTTTGTTACTAC
The DNA here is from genome assembly GCF_059756535.1 of Pantherophis guttatus. Taxonomy (NCBI): domain Eukaryota; kingdom Metazoa; phylum Chordata; class Lepidosauria; order Squamata; family Colubridae; genus Pantherophis; species Pantherophis guttatus. The sequence continues at coordinate 138,724,156 of NC_142064.1, read as the reverse complement.
CGGTTCTGTGGGCGTGGCTTGGTGGTGGTCGTGGGGTAATGTGACTGGGTGGGTGTGGTCAATTTTTTTTCTTTTTACTTTTAAAACCATTTTTTCTACAACCTCTTCAGCTAAGAGCTTGTAAAAACTTGTTTTCAAAAGGCTCTGAGGATCCAAGCTGAGTTCCCTGATCAGCTGGGATCATCAGAGCATTTAAAAGAAAAAAAACCTTGTTTTCTTTTAAATGCTATGATGAGCCGCGCGATCATCAGAGGCTTTTTTTTTTACTTTTAAAAGCATTTTTTCGGCCGAAGTTGTAGAAAAAATGCTTTTAAAAGTAAAAAAAAAGCCTCTGATGATCATTCGGCTCAGCTGGGCATGGGGGGGCGGGGATTTTTGCTACCGGTTCTCTGAACCACCTGCCTCCATTGCTACCGGATCGGGCAATCCGGTCTGAACCGGGAACATTTCACCCCTGGCTCTGTGCTGTTCAGAGAACCCCAAAATCCCACTCCTAGCTGGCCCCACCCACCCCAGCTCTCCCAGGAGTCCCCACATGGCCCATTTTGGATGTAGGTAAATGCAAGGCGCGCACGGAGGCTTGGGGAGGGCAAAAAACGGGCCAGTTTCCAGGCTACAGAGGGCCTCCGGAGCCTGGGGAGGCCATTTTCGCCCTCCCAGAGGCTTGAGGAAAGCCTCCGGAGCCCAGGGAGGACAAAAATGCCCCCCCCAAATGGTGCAGTAGACCGACTATGCCACGCCCAACATGGCCACACCCATCCAGCAACCGGGCAGAGAACCCCTTGCTAAACATTTTTAAGCCCACCCCTGCCTAGGACTGACTTTACGTCTAGATTATTTTATTCCTCTTGGGTGTGTTTTGCTGGCTATGAGAAGCCCATGTGGAATTAGACCATGATCTGCATTGCCTGGCTTTTGCTACTCCCAGTTCATGACCCCAAACAAGTTGTATGCCCACAACTGAGTAACCTTTTCACTTTGAGCGGTGATGCTGCCTGTTGTTGATGGTGCTGCCTGATGCATTTGCCTAGTGCCAAAGTGGCTCTCGTATTGCTTTAATTTTCCCAGCGGTAAGCAAGATAAAACTCTGGGGCTGGCAAAATTCAGTTAGAAATCTTGGTGCCAAGATGTGTCAAACTGCACTTATGACAGCTTGGCAGCACACCCAGTATTGCACATTTCTGAATACACCTGGCTCTGATTTGCCCCTTGCCAATTTCATCTCTTTTATAGAGAGGAGGGCATGAGACCAAGATCCAGCAAGCTCTTGTGGTGCTTAGGTATTGAAATAACATGGCAAGAATCATAGAAGTGCTATACACAAAGAGCTACCTTAAAATGTAGAGAAGCAAGGATCCCTTTTCAGCTAAGTAAAGTGTGCTAAAAAGATCAAATCTATTGGGTTGCTTCCACACAGGATATTGTCTGAAAACTTATTCTTGTTTCCCTGAATTTGCAGAGATTTTTCTTTCTAACCCAGTAAAGTTTGCCAACTTCTGAACACCCTAGATTCTACACCCTGGATTCTACACATGCAATATTAAGGTAGCTGGGTTGATACCAACCCAAGAGCCTTGGTAGTACAGTGGTCTAAAGCACCCTGTTATTAAGACCAGCTGTCTGCAATTACTGCAGGTTCGAATCTTGCCAGGCTCAAGGTTGACTCAGCCTTCCATCCTTTCTAAGGTAGGTAAATTGAGGACCCGGTTGTGGGGGCAATAAGCTGACTTTGTATAAATATACAAAAGAATGAAGGCTATTGCTTAGCACCGTGATGGCGAACCTATGGCACGTGTGCCACAGGTGGCATGCGAAGCCATATCAGTGGGCACGTGAGCTCAGCTCGCCAGCTGATTTTCGGGCCTTCTGGGCCCACCGGAAGTAGGGAAACAGGCTGTTTTTCTCTCTCCCCAGGCTCCAGAGTCTTTCTAGGAGCCTGGGAAGGGTGAAAACGGCCTTCCCCACCCCCCTGGAGGCCCTCCAGAAACGGTCCGTTTGCCGGAAGTTGGCCTTTTCTGGCCTCCAGGGGGGTGGGGAAGGCCATTTTCACCCTCGCCAGGCTCTTAGAAAGGCTCTGGAGCCTGGGAAGGGCGAAAAACAGGCCTACCGAGCCCATCGTGCCATCACGTGCCAAAAGCAGGGGGAGCCCTGCATGCATGCGCAGGGGGCGGGGTGCATAGAATTATGGGTGTGGGCAGGTGCACGCACGACCCCCCCATGCTCCCCCACTTTTGGCACACGATGGCAAAAAGGTTAACCATCACTGGCTTAGCACATTGTAAGCCGCCCTGAGTCTCCGGAGAAGGGCGGCATATAAATCAAATTAAAAAAAAAAAAAAATCAGAAATACATCCAACTTTAACTTTAATAGTGAATTTATTCTATAAACTACTGTTGTTCAGTGCTATAGAACAGGAAGAAGAGGAAAAGGGGAAGGGGAAGGAGGAGAGGGTGGAAGAAGAACTTAATAATTATCTTCTTCTTTTTCAGATTTTACTAGCTCTGCTATAATTTGGGTTGTATTTGATCATATTCACTGGTTATTGCACTTATCAATCAATCAATCAATCAATCAATCAATCTCTTGTTCAGTGCTACAGAAAAGGAGGAGGAGGAGGAGGAGGAGGCAGTGAAGAAGGAGTCAAGTTTTCATATTCGTTACTGAAACTGTGCACTTCTTCTGTAACCCCTGCTTACTACCGTAGTAAAGTTATTTTTTAAATTTATTTTTATTTATTTACTTTCGTCAAGCATGTATTTTATGACAGATACAAGTGTAGACATAATTATAAATACATAAAAACGATACGAATAAAAAAAAACATTAGGACAGGGACGGTAGACACGCTGGTGCGCTTATGCACGCCCCTTATTTTGTTGTTGTTGCTATCACTGTCCATTTCAGAAATCCAACTAGAGTATTTGATGTTATGAGATGCAGTGCGTATGTTTCTTTGTTTCTAAATAAATAAATGTCTTTAAAGCCTGCCTCCCCAATCTTCCTATCTCGTATCCATTGGAAAGCCATTCATCACCATAATATTAACCCACTGCTCAATACTCACCTCTGCCTCACCGTGTACCACTTCCTTATACACTGCAGGAGCCCTGAATCTATTGAGTGACAAGGTGCACAGATGGTTGCTCTTTTGGTTAAAAATACACTGGTAAAGCATATGTTCCCACACCTTTAAAATATACCTTAGAGAAGCTGCAGAGCAGGCAAAGGCAAGGTTTTGCAGGAACTTAAATGTTTGCAATTATACCAGCAATGCTCGTTTTGCAATCACAATTGGGACCAGAATTCCTGTTGCTAAGCAAGGTGGGTATAAAGTGAGCCACACCCAGTTATACAACTTTTTGTGCCACGGTTGTTAAGCGAGCCACTGCAGTTGTTAAGCAGACCATGCTGTCATTAAGCAAATCCAGCTTCTCCCCTTGGCTTGCTGGCTGAGGGTTGAGGTCCACACATTTTAAAGTTCTCAGGGTTGAGAAACATTAAGACAGACAGACAGACAGACAGACATTGTAGAACTAAATAGAAATCTGGGAGGCAGGAGTGGGGTAAGGCTTAAAAACCATGTTGCTGGCAAACCATGATTTAGCAAGGCAAAACGGGAAGAAAACCACAACGTTCTCTGTGCACAGATGACAATAGGGATAGCCTATTTGCAGTGGTGGGATTCAGCCAGTTCTCACCACTTCGGGAGAACCGGTTGTTAAACTTTCTGAGCCGTTTGGCAAACTGGTTGTTGGAAGAAATCATTAGGGCAGAGAACCGGTTGTTAAATTACTTGAATCCCACCACTGCCTATTTGCACATGTGCACAACAGATAAAGATCCTCCCTTGTTTTCTTTGATCTGAGCTATTCTGTAGGTCAGGATTTAATCAACCTCCTATCAATGATCGTGCTTCAATCTCCCAGCTTTGGGCTTTTAATTCCAGCCATTTGGATGCCGGTAAAAACCCAACAGGGAGAAACCATTTTCATTAGGCCATACACGATGGACGTCTTATACTCTGGGGAAGCAGGCCTCTAAGACTTCCTACAGCCGCAGCTAGTTTTAATTTATAAGCAAGTCAAGGCTAAATTTATCATCAAGCGAGGATGACATTGCTAAGTAACCTTGTGGTGAGGAGCCTTAGTTGGCTCCTTCGCTTCAAGTGTAGCTGGGTTTTAAACGAATTCAATCTCCTTACAAAGACCTTGGGCTTTTTCAGCAGCAGCTGTTGAGTTTGGACCAAAGCCTATCAAAAATCTAGCAAATTAGGTCCATGGGTTTCTCACCTATCTACTTCATCTTAGAGGGGAATATATCTTATCTCCATTTATGATGCAGTTTGACTTGGTACCATTTTTCCAGTATCTCTTACAGTCTCAAGTACCGTATTTTTCGGACTATAAAATGCACCTTTTTCCCCCCTAAAAGAGGGTGAAAATTTAGGTGCATCTTATACATTGAATGTAGCCCCGCCAGGGCCGGATTTAGATGAAAAGAGGCCCTAGGCTATTCCACTTATGAGGCCCTTTCACCTATAGTGAAAGTGTGATTTTAATTTTGCTAACAATTTGAATGTAGGCCCCTCTTGATCTTGAGGCCCTAGGCTGAAGCCTAGTTAGCCTATAGGAAAATCCGGCCCTGAGCCCCGCCTGTCCACCCACTGGCCCCACCCTTTGGCCTCTGCCTCCCAGCAACTTATCTCCTTGCAGCAAGCAGCAAGAAGAGCTCGTTTCAGCTCCAGTACAGCCTAATGAGCACAAGTTGATTGTCCGTTGGATCTGCCTCCCAACTCTCAGCTGTTTTGCGTGGGCCTCTACTGGTTGCTGCAAAGAGGTAAATTGCTGGGAGCAGATTTTTTTTTTTCTTGTGCTAATCAAGCTATGCTGAAAACGAAAATAAAAGTAAAGCAGGCTATTTGTTGTTTGCTGCAATGAGGCAAAACTGCTGGGAGGCAGAGGCAGATTTCTTTTCCTTGTTTTCCTCACCAAAAAAGGTACAGTAGGTGCGTTTTATAGTCCAGAGTTTCTTATACTCCAAAAATATGGTAAATGTATGGTTTCACAGCAAGGATAACTTAGAGGCAGCATCTCACAACATTGTATAAAAGCAAATGGACATGTTTTCAGCTCAGTTCTTGTAGGCACCTCTGAGACAGAGTCAGAAAGAGGTAGCAGATTTCAGATACTCTCATAGGCCAGTGTTTCTCAACTTTGGCAATTTTAAGACTTGTGGACTTCAACTTCCAGAATTCCCCAGCCAGCTGGAAGGCATTCTGAGATCTCCTTGAGTCAGGTCCCTAAATTGTAGAATTTATGTAACATGAACGGGAGAGCCAGTGTGGGGTAGCGGTTAAGGCCCGGGCTAGAAAACGGGAGGCCATCAGTTCTAGTTCCAGCTTGGGCACAAGGCCAGCTGGGTGATTCTGGACCAGCAGCTCCTCTCTCTCAGTTCCTAGGAAGAAAGCAGAGGCAAAACCGTTTTGAAAATGTTGCCAGTAGAATGGCACGGACTCATCCACGCAGCCATCTGAGGTCAAAACTGACTCAAAGGCTTAAAGTATAAGTATACCGATGACATTATCTAGCTAGGTGATAAGACATCTGCAAGAAAGGAACCAATCTCAGGGAGGACCTGAGCAAGGTTTTCACAGTTCAACTCTGAGCTACAAATATTCTCATCAATTTGTAAAATGTGGATTGGTACACTAATTAAAATGAGTGGGACAGTGGACGTTAGGCATGGCAAATATTATGAGAAGGTAGACTCAGGAGTCTAGAGTGACATATGCAGAATAGCACAAGGTGCTGAGACAGAGCAACTGTACTATGGTTTATCATAGCAGCACAGTGGTTACAAACTATTAAACATAAACACAGTGGTGGGATTCAAATAATTTAACAACCATTTCCCTGCCCTAATGATTTCTTCCAACAACCAGTTCAACAAACTGCTCAGAAAGTTTAACAACCGGTTCTCCCGAAGTGGTGCGAACCGGCTGAATCCCACCACTGCATAAACACTGTAGTATCATAAATGAAATTAACACCTTGAAGAACATATAGTCAGCCTTTCTTGGAAACAGAAAATAACTTAAAGTGTCCACTTGCAATGGCACACAATAGCATTAATTGTGGGGATTAATTCAGTGTCATTCTCATTGGCTGATAATCTGCCACAGGCAATGAGGATCCAAATACAATAGAATTCTACAGAGAGTACGGTTCATAAAACCATAGAATCATTGGGCTGGAAAGGAGCTTCGTGGTCTTCTAGTCCAACCCCCTGTCCAAGGCATGAGTCCTTATACCATCCCAGACAATTTTTTTTTCCTGAAAAACTCTAGTGATGGGAGTACCCACAACTTCTGGAAGCAAGCTGTTCTTGTTAGGAAATTTCTCCTGAGCTCTGGGTTGGATCTCTTTCATGATCTTCCATGTGTTATTTGCTTTCCTGCCTTCACGTACTTTGGAGAATAGGTCAACCCCCTCTTCTGTGTAACAATCCCTTGAATATTGGAAGATTGCTATCATGTCATCCCTAGTCCTCCTCTTTTGTCAGACTAGACATACTCAGTTCCTGTTCATTGTATATTTTAGCCTCCAGTCCCCTGATCATATTTGTTGCTCTTCTCTGGGCTTCAGCATCTTTTCGGTATTGTGGTGACCAAAACTGGACACAGTATTCCAAGTGGGGTCTCACTAGTGCACTATATTCATCCACAGCTTTCCCACATCCTGGTCTTCCTCTAAAACAAACTGTATTTGGGAACTCTGATCCAACTCTGATAGGCAGGAAAACCTAAAGGTACAAGTGCAGATTAGGTGAAACCTGGCTCAAAAACAGTAACTGTGAGAGGGACCTTGGAGCCCTAGTGGACGATCACTTAAACATGAACCAGCAGTGTGTGGCAGCAGCCAAAAAAGCTTATACTGTACAATCCTTGGTTGTATAAACAGAGGCATAGAATCAAAATCAGATTCTATGTAGAAGTACTAGTATTAGTAGAAGTACTAATACCACTTTACAAAGCCTTAGTAAGACCACACCTGGAATACTGCATCCAGTTTTGGTCACCACATTACAAAAAGATGTTGAAGCCTAGGAAAAAGTGCAAAGAAGAGCAACTAAGATGATAAAAGGCCTGGAGACTAAAACATATGAAAAAGGGTTGCAGGATTTGGGTTTGGCTAGTCTAGGGAAAAGAAGAACTAGGATGGATATAATAGCAGTATCCCAGTATTTGAGAGGCTGTTTCAAAGAGGAGGAGGTCAACTTATTTTCCAAAGCACCAGAGGGCAGGACAAGAAACAATGGATGAAAACTAATCAAGGAGAGAAGCAACCTGGAATTAAGGAGAAACTTCCTAACTGTGAGGACAATTAACCAGTGGAACAGTTTGCCTTCAGAAGTTTTTTGGTGGTTCATCACTGGAAGTTTTTAAGAAGAGACTGGACAGTCACTTGTCTGAAATGGTGTAGGGTCTCCTGCTTGAGCAGGGGGTTGGACTAGGAGACCTCCAAGTTCCCTTCCAGCTCTATTCAGATTGATTGAGTGATTGAGTGATTGAATGATTGATTGAGTGAGTGTTTGAGTGATTGATTGAGTGAGTGAGTGACTGAGTGAGTAAATGATTGATTGATTGAGTGAGTGATTGAGTGATTAATTGATTTCTGGGTGCTGAGAAGTCTCACAGTACTGCAGAACTGCTCCCTGCATTGGACAAGTCACCTGATGAGCATTTTGGCTGTCAAAACTCTGGAAGTTCCACCGAGTGGCTGTGGCTTCCGGCATCCCGATATAGCCAGCTGACGCCATCACTGGCTATTGGGGGCGAATCATTGGCCCCCACGGAGAGGGCTCGCAACTTAGGCGTCCTCCTAGATGCACGGCTGTCTTTAGAAGAGCATATGACAGCCGTGGCCAGGGGGCTTTCTATCAGGTTCGCCTGATACGCCAGTTGCGTCCCTTTCTGGATCGGGACTCCCTACGCACGGTCACTCAAGCACTCGTCACTTCCCGCCTGGACTACTGCAATGCTCTCTACATGGGGCTCCCCTTGGGGTGCACCCGGAGGCTGCAGTTGGTCCACAGGGGATTATGGGAGCGACGGGGCGCTCCCACGTGACACCTCTCCTGCACGAGCTGCACTGGCTTCCTGTGGTCTTTTGGGTGCACTTCAAGGTGTTGGTGATCACCTTTAAAGCGCTCCATGGCTTAGGGCCGGGGTATTTGCGAGACCGCCTTCTGCCGCCAATAGCCTCCCACCGGCCGGTTCGCTCGCACAGAGAGGGCCTCCTCAGGGTGCCGTCGGCCAGATAGTGCCGGCTGGCGACCCCCAGGGGGAGAGCCTTCTCTGTGGCGGCACCAGCCCTCTGGAAAGACCTACCCCCTGAGATACGCACGATATCAGACCTCCTGACTTTTCGTCGGGCCCTAAAAACACACTTATTCCATCTAGCTGGGCTGGCTTGATCCTGTCCTCTCAGTTTTAATTGATTCGGTTTTAATTTGGGTTGTTTTAAATTATTTGGGCCAAAATTATTTAATTGTTTTTAAATTGTTTTTTAAATTTTGTATACGATGTTTTATTTTGGCTGTGCACCGCCCTGAGTCCTGCGGGAGAAGGGCAGTATAGAAATAAAAATAAATAAAAAAATAAATAATAAATAAATAAATAAATAAAGAGATAATATTCCTAGTGTTTTTTCTCATGGAGGGATTCTGGACCTTCCTCTCCAGGAAGCAGGCACAGCCTCTTAGATTTAGACTTATGCATTGACCTCTCTAATAGAGAGAAAGTAAGCAAGCCTCAAAATACAGCATTGTGCTTTGCATCATTACACTGTTTTCCCACACCACCGAATGGAATTTTCCTGGATTATTTATTTATTTGATTTTTATCCTGCTATTATTTATAAGCAAGACAGCAAACATACTTACTAACTAGTCCTTCTTCCTCCTATCTTCCCCACTATTGAGGTAGGACGGGTTGAGAAAAAGTGACTCGTGTTATTAATTCATCCAATAGCAGGAGCATCCATCCCATATTGTTCTATCCCCAACTCTCCAGAGATTGTGGTGATCTGTTTTTCTATTGGCTGCTCTTTTGTCCTTCCTCCTGGACTTCAGATGAGTGAATATTCTGCTGCCAACGTCCACCAGCTTCTTTGCCTTGTGACATCCGCAGGCTTTGGAAGGAAAGTTTGAGCATAAGGCAAAAAGAAGGCTTGAAAAGTGTGATCAATCTTCTTTCCTGACAAGAGTTCAAGTTTTGCTTTTGCCTGGGGGTTTGGGGGCAGGGTGAACCTGAAAAATGCATAGCATGCTGCTTTAGACCAGTCTCTACAAATGCTTATAGTTGTCTGTCCACACAGTAGACAAAGGAAGGATGCACAGACAGGTTTTGCCCATTTTCCCCTTTTGTTCACACAGGACCAATGCCCAGAGTCATTTGAAACAAGATGGACAGCAAACAAATTTCATAATAAAATAAATAAATAAAACTCCCCCTTACAAAGCTTCAGGCTTCTTTTACTGTGTTTCGTGGTAGAAGCTGCTGCTTCGTGGTAGAAGGTCAGGGGGGACACCAGCAATTTATTTTCTGTCTTTGAAGAAAATAGTCCTTGACTTATGATCAAGGACTGAACTTATGTTCAGCCACCCAGGGCCTTCCCACCCCCACCCTTGAGGCATCCCAAACTCTACATAATGACTACAATGGGGAGAACTGAGATTGCATGGGTGCCATGCTTAACAACCATAACAAATTATTGCTATAATTCTGGGGTCGATTGTGGTTGTGAGTGGAGGACTACCTACCTATATGTGCAGAGGAGACTAAGGGGCATTTTCCTCCCACTCCCACAATCTTCAGCATCATCGTATTCCTGATGACTGCCTGCAAGCATTGGTTAGAATGCAGTTCCTTTCCTGCCACCCCAGCAACAGGCAACCATGGCGACAGCTGGTGGGAAAAGCACCTGGCAGCAAGATTGCTGGCCTGCTATCCTTTTCACCAAAAGTGCTGGCAAGAGGCTTTTAGTTCTTCAGCATGTTATTGCCTTTCTATCTTCTCATCCTCCCCCACCCAATTTCTCCAAGAAATAAAAGTACAGCATATGGGGGAGGGGGTTTCTAGTGTCCCACCATTTGATTTCCCCAGCCATCCTATTCAGGAAATGGGGCTCTTGAATAGAGCAATGTGACAGAGGAATGCTGATTTGAGTGCCCCTTTATAGCAATCACTTACATACGGTATCTTTCCTTCCCCTCCCCCCCCAAAAAATAACCAGACATTCACCAAATGCATTGGAAATATGGTGGGGTGGGTGGATTGCTGTTTATTTCCTGCTTTCACAGTGAGGGTGGGGATGGTTTTTATTGCTTCCAGGACTTGCAGTAGTTAAAGTGGCAAACCGTGGATATAATTGTTATGGAGTCTCCTATCAGTTGGCTGGACAAAGAGCATTGATTGCAGAGGTGGTATTCAGCCGGTTCGCACCGGTTCACGCGAACCGTTGATGGAAATTTGGCCAAGGTCACCAAACTGGTAGTGATGGCCGGCTGGCTACGTCCCCAAACCGGTCCCCCAGTCACCACTCGCTCACCCCATGTTCATGCTCGCCATGTTCATCGCTGCCATGTTCTTCACGCACGCACATCCCATTGCCTTGCAAGTTTAATGGGATGCACATGCGTGAAGAACATGGCAGCAACGGCAGCAGATTTTTCCGCGACCTCCAGTACTTTTCAGCAGCCAGTGGCCAGCTGCCGCAGCCATAAAGCAGCTCTCAAAGATGCGGTGGCTGGGAGGCTTTTTTTGCCAGCCACTTTCCAGCAGCAGCGGCTGGCTGAGTTTTCGGGGGCCGCCGAAAACTCCGGTCAGTTTGCCTTCTGGACTCTGGACCAGCCACCGCAGAAAGTAAGCAGCCCAAACAAAGAGGCGGTGGTGGGGAAGAAAGCGGGGCTAGGGCCAGGGCCACTAAAGGAGGGGAAACGGAGGCAACTGGCAAAGGGAGGGTGGGAGTAGATAGGTGGAAATTCCAAATATTTTCCTACCTTTTCCTGTGGGCATAGCTAGGTGAGGGAGTCATGTGACTGAGTGGGTGTGGGCATGAGTGACATCAAGTTGGCCATGCCCACTCAGTCACATGTCCCCCACCTAGCCATGCCCACCAAACTGGTAGCGAAAATTTTTGAAACCCACCATTGATTGATTGGCTTGTGGACTTGCTTGTTTTTACCTTCCAAGGAGAAATCATAAACTATCTTCAGACTGACATGTGAGGATTAAGAGGAAATTTCATAGTATGGGAATGCCCCAAACCATGGATAATTCAAGTAGCCCAAATAATACAGTGATCCATTAATTATACATGGACTGAGTCTGTACAGCAGGCTATCTAAGATTATGGTTGGCTAATTGTGGTTCAGTGTATGATACAAACTGAAGAATTTCAAATCTGTTGAAGAGATAAGTAAAACGTGATTGATGGGTGATCCCTAATGAAGCCGTTCTTAATTCATTGAATGTTAATTGTTGATAGGCAGTATTAACAAAAGTGCACATTAGTCATAAATTTCTGAAGCAAAACACGTTTCTTATTAGGTGATACAAGCTTATGCATATTATTGCAGGCATAAGCATCGGAGCAGCAGAGGGAAAAAATGTTCTTTTTAGTTGCCAGTTACAAGTACAGTATTTACTTACTTAAATTAAATTAAGAAAAATCAGCTGCTTGGGTAATTGGGGACACATTTTTGGTCAATTGAATTTTGGGCCTGCAGCTGTCTTTTGGGATGGTGTCCAAAATTTCTACTCCAAAATACTCTGCCACCAGCGCTCTGAAGGCAATTAGGGTAGGAAGCATCCGAGGGTGGAAACTCTGGATTCACTACATCCTTTCCTTTCCTGGGTAAGAGAAAAACAGGTGGAAAATATAATCAGCCCTGGGGTTGGCAGCTAAACTGAGAAGGATACAACATGATAGTATAGTGTTGTAGGCGACCCTGAGTTGCACATGGGCACCAACACGATAAAAATGTAATAAGCTCCTTTCTGCAATGACTTGCATAAGAGTTTTAAAAGTTGTAGTTCTTCTGCCATGGATTAACACACACGCACACCAGTGGTGGGTTGCCCTTGGTTCGGACCGGTTCGCAAGAACCCAGGGCCGGATTTTCCTATAGGCTAACTGGGCTTCAGCCTAGGGCCTCAAGATCAAGAGGGGCCTACATTCAAATTGTTAGCAAAATTAAAATTACACTTTCACTATAGGTGAAAGGGCCTCATAAGTGGAATAGCCTAGGGCCTCTTTTCATCTAAATCCGGCCCTGCAAGAACCGGTAGTAAAACCAGTGGGAGGCTTCGCCCACTGACCCGGACATCATCAGAAGTGATTATGCATGTGAAGTGAGCGAGTGCATGCGGGCACGATGCAAACTGGTAGTAAAGGTAAGTAGAACCCACCCCTGATGCACACCCCAAATTAATCTGATTCTGCTTAGGAAATAAGATTTGCCATTATAATTTTTATGGAAGGTCCTACGTATCACTTAATCTAATACAAGGAAACCCATCTATTTGGCCCAAAAAGACACATCTGCAAGTGTGTGAATATAAGCATTCTCATAAAATGGTTATCATGGGAAGGAGGGGGTTTACTCACAAAATGCACAGATAATTATGAAGTGGAATGGGCTGTGAGAATAACCCTGAGGAAGAGCTACAGTCAAGGCAACGGTCAGATAAGAGAAATCTTAATCCAAAGTAGGAATGGATAAAGCCACTCAGGCTGGACCTTCCCAAGATCTCTTTAGGATAAAGACAGGGAAGGGAGAGACACATTCAGGGTTGCAAGATTCTGTCACTGTAATCCTGTAATAAAAGTAGCTGTATCATTCATGACTTTGGTCTTCAAAGGTCAGCCTTGAAAGGCTGACACTAAGGTCAGTTTCTATACCTTCTATACTTCCTTCCAATATGTCCTCCACTGTCCTTTCTTTCTTTACAGAGTACTAGACAGAGGGAGGATTCCCATAATTTACCTACCGGTTCGCCCAACACTGAAAATGTGAGTGCGCATGCGCATCAGGGGTGGGTTCTACTTACCTTTACTACCAGTTCACAACAGTTCGCTTCTGCACATGCGCAGATCGCCGATGATGACATCTGGGGCGGTGGGCGGGGCCTCTAGCCAGTTTTACTACCGGTTCTTGCAAACCGGTCCAAACCGGGGGCAACCCACCACTGATGCACATACGCCAAGCCTCAAAAACGTGCCTAAATAGGACAGCATAGAGCCGGGGCAGACCTGCGATTTCTGCTACCGGTTCGGTTGAACCCGTCTGAACTAGCTGAATACCACCTCTGGTACTAGACGTCAACCATTCTTATTTTTTACACTCAAAGGATGTTTTTCTAGTCTGGAGGACCCAGAGGCATTCCTAGGTAATTTAGGGTCATTTGTTTCAGTTTTTTAAAAAGAAAAATCTAAATTAAATGCATACTGATGCACTCCAAAAGAGGTGTCACTGGACAGGCTGATACAGTAACTCAGGATCTAGTAGCAAACTCAAAGGATCACAACTAAAACCAGAAGTGTTTTATATTGAGAAGGTATTAGGATGTTTTAGTAAGCTCTGATATTTACAAAGTAATGCATCATTTATTAAAAAAAGAAATCCAGGCCAGGTATTGCTGAGCAGGGTGTTCTAGAATGCATAGTGGCAGCTGAAAAAGCATCAGGAAGTGTCTTAATGGAAAAGGAGTATTCCAGGAGAGGAATGGGGGGCTAGCTAGAATGCTGATCAGAAAGTACTTCTATCAGGAGGGAAGATACTGCGTAATATTTAGTTGCAGGACGGATTTTCACTTTTGCAATATTTAATAGCAAACTCAAGTAGTGTCAGGACTTAGACTTAAACTTAAAATAACTTTATTGTCACTTTAAATGTACACTAATCGGCATAGATTACAATGAAATTTCGTTGCATACAGAGAAAGGGAAGCAGGATCATTGGCATAATAAGGAATGTACCCATCCAGATTTAAAACTCAGACAAAAACTTCCCCATGTGTTTTTTTGTCCTATGGCCCATAGGGGAATATTACAGGGGTGAAATCCAGCAGGTTCTGACAGGTTCTGGAGAACCGGTAGCGGAAATTTTGAGTAGTTTGGAGAACCAGCAATTACCACCTCTGGCTGGCTCCAGAGTGGGGTGGAAATGGAGATTTTGCAATATCCTTTCCCCAGGAGTGGGGAGGGAATGGGGATTTTGCAGTATCCTTCCCTTGCCACACCCACCAAGCCACACGATGCCTACCAAGCCACGCCCACAGAATTGGTAGTAAAAAAAATTGGATTTCACCACTGGAGTATTGCCATTACCGCTTTGTGCTTTTGAGGTGCAGAAGAAAAGCTAATCATAGTCCAAGCCCATAGATATGTTTAAGCCCAGGGGTGGGTTCTACTTACCTTTACTACTGGTTTGTAATGGGGCTGCGTACTCGCGTACGCACACAAGCATTTTCATGACATCAGGGTCAGTGGGCGGGGCCTCCCACCGGTTTTACTACCGGTTCTATAGAACCGGTGCGAACCAGGGGCAACCCACCACTGGTTTAAGCCATTTGGTTTCCAGCTTCAGAACTGAAGGTGACCTAAGACTAGCATGAAAGAAGCATCTGCATGTTCAAAAGTGATGCAATCAGCAGGTTATTATTTTGAGCCTAAAATATTAGTCACTCACGGTGTTGCTTTACTCTGCCCGGCAAAATGCCGAAAGACGCCCAGAGGTAGTCATAGCTGTAATCAAACGTTTGATCCATGCAAACTATACTGTCAGGTGCAAAGTCTACCACCCGAGTCAGCAGATCTTGGGGACAAATTTCCTCCAGAGGGGTGTCACTGGGTGGCTTTGAGAGGGAGCAGTCGGATGCCTTCCAGGAGAAATGGATTTAAATTACAGGAAGGCGGATTCCAACTGAACACGAGCCAAAACTTCCTAAGGGGAGAGCAGTTTGACGGCCTAACCAGTTCTCCAGGGAGATGGTGGACTCCCATTCACTGGAAGTAGTCAAATGGAAGGTAATCAAGGGATTTGTTGGAGCTTTTCTTTGGCTTACCATCCTGAGTGGGAAGTTGGGACCGATGACCTCAGGGGCCCCTTTCAACTCAGTAATTCTGTGATTCAGAATTGCTCAGTGCTTAGCATTGGTTGTAGCACAGGGTGT
Source organism: Pantherophis guttatus (assembly GCF_059756535.1). NCBI lineage: Eukaryota > Metazoa > Chordata > Lepidosauria > Squamata > Colubridae > Pantherophis > Pantherophis guttatus. The sequence goes on along the minus strand of NC_142064.1, from coordinate 138,708,917 downwards.
ACCCACGGGACTCACAATGGTTTCTCTGCAAGCACCACTGAAGCCTAAGGAAGCTGTAAAAGCCTCCTCTTTGCTTCTCCTCATCTCCTTGTGTTCAACACAGAGCAGGGGCAGTGCCGAAAACACACCAAAGGGAGAGGGCGCCTGCCCTCCGCTGGCTGGAATGGCACTTTTTTTTTTCCCCCACCACCCCTTACTGGGTCTGCAGAGATAATCATGTAGGCAAACGGATGATTCTCATTGAAGCCACATTCCACATGCTTTGGGAAATTCATCTTTTTTTTTTTTTTTTCGTCGTACGAAGTTGGCTTTTAACATTGGTGGGACAGACTTAAAGGGGAAAGTAAGACGGGCTTCAGAGGAGCCCCTGCTGGAATATCCAGGCGTACAGTTTGTGTCAACCCTGTCTCTCTTGCCATCCTTGGGCACAGTGGGTTATATTTAGCAGCAGGAAATTATCTGGGTGTGAAACCTGGGTTACAAGGGTGCATCGAGCAGTGTAGTTCACCCTCTGTGTTAAAAAGTAACACGGAGAAAATAATGCTGAGAAAGCAAGCCAAGGCAGTACTAAAGAGAGGAATGAAGGGAAAATATTGTCAGAGAATTTCACTTAATTTAAGAGGTAGGGTACTTCTGCTCCAGCTCGTCTATGAAGTCAGGCGCCAACTTTGGCTACATTTTTCTCACTCTTTCAATCTTTGGCACAGAGCAAGTGAAACTCATACCTTGGCACATGCTTGAAATCTAGATTTCACACCCAGTCTTGCCATGGCTATTTATAGCATGGAATGCCCGCAGAGGGTATCAACCAGCAGTTTCTGCATTCAGTTGCTATCTCGCTGTCTTTTTATCCACCCATAGGTTAAATTAACAATTTATTTACTTTTAAAACTCCAGAAAATTGGAATTTAGGAATTGCAAGTCGTTCGTGGTGGGTGGGATACACGTGCATCCTTCTTGCCAAACCCTACTTGAGTTTTTAAAACAGATTGGTCATAGATAAGAGATGAATATGATTTTTTTTAAATGAAGAGTAGAGACCTTTATTCATCTATGGTGAATAAAAATAAAATATGGGCAAACAGATGGACAAACTGAAAACAAGTCATTTTTCTATTTCTTCAGCCATTTAGCAATGTTCATTTGGAAGAATAAATGCAGGATGGATCGATGTACCAAAATGAAACCATGGAAGCTGATTTCATCTCCCACTTACAGAACATGCATTCATTAAAAATAGATGCATCTGGTTGAGAAAAACTGCAGCTTTTCATCTGTGGCTAAATAACCACCTCTGTTATGGTCGGCCACTAGATAAGTTGTTTGAGGATGATGGGAAATATTGTCCAAAAAAGGAATCAAGTTCTCCATTTTGTGGTACATATTAATTTATTAGCGCATAAGTTTACTTTTCAAAGTTGCATATCGGTAGATGGGAAGTTCAGAATTTTTTCCTAGCTGCTGCTTTCCCACATATCAATATGTATACTTCTTCTTTCCATATTTAATATTGATCAGCAGCTTTTGTCTACCAAAAATTGGTAACCTAAAAAAAAAGGGGGGGCTACTCAGAAGTTTGGGCAGCCAGTAACTTTTATGGAATCAACTGCATTTTGATTTTCTTTGAATAAAAAGGAAGGAGATAATAAATGTAGTATGTATTCAAATTGTGTAACATAAGGCACTTATATATTTTATTTGTTTACATATCATCAGGAGTGGGTTCTACTCATCTTTACTGCCAATTCACAACGGGCGCACAGGCATGTGCAGATTGTCCATTATGATGTCCGGGCGGGTGGGCTGAGCCTCCCGAGTCCCACCGCTTTTACTACCAATTCGCAAGAACCGGACAGAACCGGAAGCAACCCATCACTGCATATCTTATGTAAAAAAATCGCCCATCTCCCTCATACAGTGACTCTGAGCAGTGTACAAATAGACATTAAAAACAATAGAGCCGAGGTGGCACAGTGGTTAGAGTGCCTTACTGCAGGCTGCAGTTCGGCAGTTCAGATCTCACCGGCTCAAGGTTGACTCAGCCTTTCATCCTTCCCAGATTGGTAAAATGAGGACCCAAAATTGTTGGGGGCAAATATGCTGACTCTGTAAACTGCTTAGAGAGGGTTGTAAAAGCACTGTGAAGCAGTATATAAGTCTAAGTGCTATTGCTATTGCTAATATATAAGTATTGTAACAAAAACAATTAAAAGAGGATTAAAAATAATTAAAGTTCATGATTAAAAGGTGGAGGAGGGCCTTAAGGATGCTAACCAGCCCCATGGCTGTGTGTGCCTCTATGGGCCCAAAGTGAGTCGACAGAGCCAGAACGTCAAGCATTTATAAAAGATCTGCCTTTCTTATGAGTTACAAGCGGGAGCCTATCTCACCTCTAGGAGAAGAATGTTCCGCATGACAGAGAAGGTTCTTTTCCTGGACCCTGCAGCTGGAGTTCTTTAACTGAAGGGGTCCGTGACATACCCTCCCTGGCTGACCAAGTGGGATGGACTGATGTAATGGGGTGAAAACGGCTCTCAACGTAATCTGGCCCCATACTACGGAGGGCTTTAAAGGACACAACCAACACGTTGAACTGGACTTGAAAACAAACCAGCACCCAATGCATCTCAGGCAGCAGCAGTGTTACACGTGCCATCCTTGAGATACCCAGGATTCGCATTCTATACCAGGGGGTCTCCAATCTTGGCCACTAAGACTTGTGGACTTCAACTCCCAGCAAAGCTGGCTGAGGAACTCTGGGAGTTGAAGTCTACAAGTCTTAAAGTGGCCAAGGTTGGAGACACCTGTTCCAGGGGTGAAATCCAGCTGGTTCTGACAGGTTCTGGAGAACCAGTAGCGGAAATTTTGAGCAGTTCAGAGAACTGGCAATTACCACCTCTGGCTGGCCCCAGAGTGGGGTGGGAATGGGGATTTTGCAATATCCTTCCCCCAGGAAGTGGGGAGGGAATGGGGATTTTGCAGTATCCTTCCCCCTGCCATGCCCATCAAGCTACACCCCATCCACCAAGCCACACCCAGTTGTAGTTCCATATGCTTTTCCAGGATAGCCCCATGTAGAGCGTTTATTTATTTATTTATTTATTTATTTTATTAGATTTTTATACCGCCCTTCTCCTACAGGACTCAGGACGGTGAACAGCCAAAAATAAAAACATCATTAAAATTTCTAAAAGAATTAAACAAGTATTAGCCCAATAAAATTTAAAACACCTCAACTAAAACCAATTAACAATTAAAAATATCTAAGAGGGGGTCAAGCCAGCCCAGCTTGATGAAATAAAAAAGTTTTAAGGGCACGGCAAAAAGCACAGAGATCTGGGATCCTACGTATCTCTGAGGGCAGGTCATTTCAAAGGACAGGTGCTGCCACAGAGAAGGCCCTCCCCCTGGGGGTCGCCAGCCGACATTGTCTGGCCGACGGCACCCTGAGGAGTCCCTCTCTGTGGGAGCGTACTGGCCGGTGGGAGGCTATCGGTGGCAGAAGGCGGTCCCGTAAGTACCCAGGCCCTAAGCCTGGGTACTTACAGGTACCCAGCATAGTTACGGGTACTGGGTACTTATTATTAGAATGTATATAATACATTCTAATAATAAAACGCTCTCTTCAAATATGTTTCCATATTTTGTGTGTTTTTAGTTTTTAACATAACAAAGAAAGAAGAACTGCTAATAAGCAAGGGAAAGTCCTGCCCTTATTAAAGAGGAGTAATCCATTGCTTCCTGTGTGGCCTAGTTTTGTGATTATAGGATAACAACTTGCTTTTTACATGTGTTGTATTGGAATTCCCATTACTTCCAGCCGGTATATACCTTCTGGTCATGCCTCCTGGGAATGGTAGCAATTGTAATCCAAAACATGCTGAGTGTGCCAGGGGAAGACTATTCAGATGGGATTTCACAGTTGTTCCCATTATGACAAACCAATGAAAAGCCAGCATACTCTCCTCTGTTAAAATGAATGGGAATTAATTACTCTGATCACTTGGACTGGTTTTTTCTTTAGTTGCCAGGTGAATTTACTGCAGCTTTAAGCAATAGCTTTAGTTTTATTGTGGTTTACTGAATAAATAAATTGATAATATTATGGTTTGGTGCCATGTATAAAACCAGTCAGGACATGGTGGCTCAGTGGGGGACATGGTGGCTCAGTGGCTAAGATGCTGAGCTTGTCGATTGAAAGATCGACAGTTCAGCGGTTCAAATCCCTAACGCCACGTAACGGAGTGAGCTCTTGTTACTTATCCCAGCTTCTGCCAACCTAGCAGTTCAAAAGCACATAAAAAATGCAAGTAGAAAAATAGGAACCACCTTTGGTGGGAAGGTAACAGCGTTCCATGCGCCTTTGGCGTTTAGTCATGCCGGCCACATGACCACGGAGATGTCTTTGGACAGTGCTGGCTCTTCAGCTTTGAAATGGAGATGAGCACCATCCCCTAGTCGGGAACAACTAGCACATATGTGCGAGGGGAATCTTTACCTTTTACCTTTATGAAACCAGTTACGATAAAGCATTCGAAATCATCTAATTATCCCTCAGAAGAAGACATGTTATAGATGGGAATGGGCTCATAGCAAATTATCTGAATACACTGAAAAAAAATAGCTTCTGACTGGAGAAAGAGTATGCCACCATTCTCTGGTGCAAGACATGAGCTCATATAATCAGGTGACAGTGGCCGACCCAAATACTGTATATAGTTTCCCCCTGTTTAATATTTGCCACAACTGCAGCGCAAAATCTGAAGTGCTAGCTCCCTCTGCTGGCCAGCTTCTAACTATGACTGGCTTGCAATCACAAGGAGGCACAAAAAGATGAGTTTGTCGTATCGTAAATAGGTATAACCTGGGTGACCAAGTTAAGTACAGGAGAAAACAGAAAACTTAGTTGTACAGAAGGAGGCATTTAACCAGAAATCCTTATCCTAAGTACAGTTAAGCATTGTCTTTAATCAACATTTTCTCTTCAACCTTGTAGAAACGGTACATATGGTTTCCTCAAGCACTGACTTTAGATGTGACAAATCAGCTTTTATTTTAGGAAATATGGTCTCTTCTAGTACTGTAGTTAGAGAACCTTGCAAGCTGTTCTTTGAAATGTGCATTCCCATTTTGATTCAGCAGTGGGATTCAGATTCAGATTCAGAACAAACCAGCAGCCTGGGGATCAATTTTCAATTGGAGGATGAATTTCCAGCTCACATTTCAGTGGTTCAATAATTCAAGGCAAGTGATGAGATCTGATTCCACTGAAAGAAATTCAGGAGTATTTCTGAACTTAGCTTTCAGTATTTCTCAAACTAATTTAGCTGGAGCCACAAGTAACACCACAGGCTATGTCTGATCTGCTGCCCATGTCTCCACAGCAGTCATATCCTATATAATTTAATGGGCAAACTAGTGTCATCAAAAGCCTTCTTAGCTGCATGTTGCTCTATAGTCAAGACTGAGAGACCATTCTTAATCCCCGCAAAAATTGGTTGGGATTAGATGGGGATGGATCTCATGTAAGATCATACATAATCTACTGCAGCTGAATTTTACATATTTATCACTGCAAATTTAATTTTACATTTTTAATTGCACCTGAGACTTTGAAAATATTTTTATAGATCACTTTGTAATCAGTGTGTATAGAGTCTATAACCTGGTTTGGAAAAAAAAACAATTGTACTAATAAAACACTCTCACTGAATGAAACCAAGGTTAAGGTGTTCACAAATGGAAATGTACAAAATAATTATCTGTCTGATTTCACATACGTTAATGTAATATTATGTTAATTTTTATACTCAAGCCACAATAGTTACATGAAGTTTATTCTCAGGTACTAGTAGCTTTAGAAGTACTAATTTTATTTACTGTGCACTTATAATAAAGCACAGTACAGAAACAAAATAAATAATTGGAGCAATAATACATAACACACAAAGTCTTAAGAAGAAGGCTACCTTCATGTTTGCTATAATGCACTCTGTTTTGAAACACTATAATCAGTTTCAATTAACAAAGAAACACTAAACAAAATGTGATTCCATACAGACTCAGAAGCTCTTAATTGGTGTATGACATAAAGTTCAGTAACACAGTGACTGTGTTTCCCTGAAAATACCGTAAGACTGGGTCTTTTTTTTCTTTCGGGCCCCAAAATAAGGACTAGGGCTTATTTGAGGGGGGGGTCTTGGTTTTTTTCCATGTACGGGAGGCCCACTTCTTCTGCTTGTTCGCGGTGGAGCAGGAAACTGTGTGGTGCACAAGTGCTGCTGCTGCGAGGAGCGGGGATGGAGTTGCCCCATGCACCCCACACTGGTTTACCTCAGGGCCCTTGCAGCAAGGCCACCCATGCCCCGACACCTGCCTCACCTTTTGGCGGCAGCTCCAACAGCCCTATCCAGCAGGACCCCACATAGCCATCGGCCCACTTCTTCTTCTTGCTCATGGTCTCAATGGAGCAGGAGGATGAGCAATGTGCTGGTGTCACGGCCACGAGGTAAGGCGGGGGGGGGGTGCTGCCCCACATGCCCCGCACTGGCTTACCTCAGGGGCCCTCACAGCCAGGCCACCCACACCCGATGCCTGCCTCACCTTGCAGCCACAGCACCAACACACCACTTGGTCTCGTGCTCCATTGCGGCCGCAAGCAAGCAGAAAAAGTAGGCCGTCAGTCATATAGGCTCCTGCTGCACATGGCTGCCGGTGCTGCTGCCTTGAGGCAGGTGTCAGGGCATGGATGTCCTGGCTGCGGGGTCCCTCAGTTAAGCCAGTGCGGGCTTTGTGGGGCAGCTCCATCATCACCTCACCTCACCTCATGGCCATGGCATTGCAAGCAACCAGATGGAATGGGCGGGCAGCCAGCTGCGCAGGCTCTTAAATAGGGTTTATTTTAGGGGTAGGGCTTACATTAGGCCCATGTGTAAAAAAACATGCTAGTGTAGTGCTTATTTCGGGATAGGTCTTATTTTCAGGAAAACAAGGTATATGCTAAAGTGGTGCATTGTTTCAAATTATATTTAAATAATCATATCAAGCATTGGTTATTCAAAAGTAAATACTGTTGAATTATTTGATTTTCCACCCCCCCAATAATCATATTAATAAAGGAGAATATTTGTAGTTCAGAGTTGAAATGAGGGGTATTTGGTGATCTCTGAGCTTGCTTGTTTTATGGCAGACATTTCATTAAGTGGATAACATCATCAATGCTAGTAAACATATTAATTTTGCAATCTATAAATCTAATCCCAAACTTGTTTTTCAAAGAAAAACCTCCCATGAGTTTTCAAGTCTATATTAATTTGTAAACCTAGCCAATTCAAACCATATTCCAGTCATAAATCATAAAATGTACCACAATATTTATAGTTGATCATGATGTACAGCATTTAAAGTTGTCCAAACAAATGCATATGGTTATCCTATATAATATCTCAATGCCTTATAGAAAATTGTCATATATTCAACATGCCTTCCATACATTACCTTTATCACTTGGAATTTTTCAATGAATCTAGGAAAGATACATTGCAAAGCAATGCTTACATTTCGTAGTCCAAGTGGCCATTTTTGGCACACGATGTGCTAGCAAGATCTTTCTTACAGACTGTACAACAGGCAGGAAAAAGACTGTCAATATTGGATGCTTGTCTATTCATCTTGTTTCAGTCACATTAGATTTCAAAATGCCCTTGATTTTCAAGAATCTTTGTCAGAATGGAAATAGTTTAGCAAAGCATCATTACTGAAGAAGCAGAGAGGGAAAACAATCCCATACAGTATGTACATGCTTATAAATTATACAGAATACAGTAGGATATGCTTCAGTGTGCACGCAGCACAGGGTTGTGCTACAAATCAGTGCTGTTGGGTTATGTTCCTTCCAGGAATTTTCCAAGAAAAGTTAAAATGCTACCAAATGGATTGTTGAGATGTTCTACTGATAGTCATGGAATCCAGGATCCCCAAAGAGAAAACCATCTAGGATGCAACAAAGCACGTCCCAAAGCAGCCTTGGTGGTAACTAAGCAACCCAGTTGTCTCCTATGTAAGGACTGAAACTGGGCCAAGATGAAAACTAATTGATGTCACAGGAATGTCAGAGCCCTTGTCACAAAGATGTTTAATAGTTCTGCAATCAACCACATAGTATTTTTCAGTTAAGAACCTGTGAAAAATTAACAAGTGAACAGAGTTGACAAAGCCTGGCCTTGGAAGATTCCTTTAGTGCTTCCACATTAGGCAGTTTAGCAACGATTTGGCACAGGCAGAAAGCTGCTCATAGCCCAATATCTTTTTTTTTTTTTGAAAGGTTAGGCATCGATCAGCGTTTTATCTGCTATGACTGTTAGTGAAAGACACATTAGTGGCTTTGTTTTTTTTTTTTTCCATAAACACTAAAACATGCATAAGATGCAGGCAGGCAGTAGAAAAGACACATGTTGATCCTCCATAAAAACAGATAAACATACAATACATATAAACAAAGAGAGAGAGGGAGAGAGAGAGAGATTTTTCCTCTTCAGTTTCATGCAGGGATGGGCTGCTGGGGGTTTGCAGGGGTTCGGGAGAACCTCTAGCTAAGATTCTGTGCAGTTCAGAGAACCCGCAAATCCCACTCCTGGCTGGTCCCGCCCACCCTGCCCCTCCCAGGAGTCCCCACGCAGACCGTTTTGGATGCAGGTAAGTGCAGGGTGCGCACAGAGGCTCGGGGAGGGTAGAAACGGGGCCGTTTCTGGCCTCCAGAAGGCCTCCGGAGCCTGGGGAGGCAGTTTTTGCCCTACTGGAGGCTCGAGAAAAGCCTCCGGAGCCCAGGGAGGGCAAAAACGCTCCCCTGCCATGGTGCAGTAGGCCGACATGGTACACCCACCATGGCCACACTCACCCAGCAACCGGACAGAGAACCCCTTGCTAAAAAATTTTGAAGCCCATCCCTGGTTACATGTATTTTTTCTGTTCACTTCCTAGTTGGGCTGTTTGGTTAAGAGGTCTCTAGTTTTGCATACTCTGCCTGAGGCTGGAACACAGGAATTGGCACACAGCTTTCCTGGATTAGCAGAGGGATCTCTCTCACACGGATATAGCCGTGGACATCCAAGAATGACATTATATGATGCTGCCAGCTGTTATATATATTTTACCCCTCTTTGGCTCATGGAATACTGAGAGCAATCTGTTACTTTAAAAAAAAAAAAAAGTAGAACAGTCCCAACCAAACAAGATTGGAAGCAGCAAATTATGGAAGCAAAACTACAGTATGATAATATTTAACAAAGTGTTAAGAGCCCAGCTGTAGCTGATGGGGTGATGAGAAATTGGACTATACTCCCAAAGTTCCATCGAGGAATAATAATTTCTAAAATTCCAGATGCCCATCTGAGAGCCTGTTATGTAATTTGGAAGACTCTTTTTCTCCAATCTGGTGCCCTCCAGATGGTAGAGCTCTGACTGTTTCAACAACTGTTCCCAAGGAAGCATCTGTGTTAGCTTCTTTACATGTTCTTTTTGTATGGGCTTTTCGTATACGATGCCCAAACCCCGTTGTTATTTTTAAATAGCACCTGGAAAGTCATTCTTCTTCTTGCCCAAACGTCCTTTTTTTTTCTCAATCTAACTGTAAGGGGTAGTTGTGCAATTAAGGAAACAAAACACGGCAATAACTGGGGATCTAAAAGCCGGAGCAGTCACTGCGTAGTTTATTCCTGTACAGGAACTTGTTCAGGTGACACAGACACATGTATATCCTTGCAACACCCTTATATTTATCAATAATCACATGCTACCTAAGCCGGGGAGCCCAAGGCAATTTTTGTGAGCATGAGATAGGGATGTTCCCTGAGCCCAGTTTTGGCTGGACGCCCAGCTGCACGGAAAGATTGGAACAGACACGTCTCTGCTGTCATAGCTACTGGCACACACAACACCCTGGTGTTGTTGCAGATCAGCAGTTTGGGGTGAAAAGAGGGCTAACTCTTTTTTAATCTGTTCTTCCTCCTGGGCTTTTAGGGATAGTAGTCTAAAACAGGGAAAGCAAAATAGTCTTTTCCTACCCCGTGTTACTACGTCAGAAAAGATTTCACATGTTAAATTCCTGCATGTTTAAAGTTTGAATGCATTGGACAGATGCCCATCAAGAAGCCACAAAGAAGCGATTGCTCCTGCTGGGACTTTTGTAATATGGAAGGCAATCACTAAACGCTGTGATTTTATGTACAGCAGTCCAGTAAAATCAAACCAATAATCCATGTGGTGTACAGATTAAAAACATCAGCATATGCTGCAATGGTAATGCCTGCAGAGCTTAGAACAGAAAAGGGATTTTGACTGAAAAATCCGTGCATCATTGTGTGGAAGCAGTGCAGCCTGGCAGGAAGTGACAAGAGATCGCTTGACCTCCCCCTCATTGTACCCTGTTTCCCCAAAAATAAGACATCCCCTGATAATAAACCCAATCGGGCTTTTGAGTTCATGCGCTAAAATAAGCCTCCCCTGAAAATAAGCCCTCCCTGAAAATATTTGCCTTCCCTGAAAATAAGCCCTCCCTGAAAATAAGCCCTCCCTGAAAAAACACACAGCTGGAAATCAGGTAAGACAGAAAGAGGAGCCCCGTCTTGCTCCACGCGCCCCAAAATAATAAGACCTCCCCGAAAATAAGGCCAAGCACTTATTTTGGGGTTCAAAAAAATATAAGACAGGGTCTTATTTTTGGGGAAACACGGTAGAAGGAGAACTGTGTGTATTAATGTAAGGTGGCAAAAAGTCAGGAGGAGTCTTATGGGACTTTTTCCAGCTAACACATTTTCTTAAAAGGCAGAAGCTCTTGTGAGTTCGCTTCATCCGATGGATCCTGTATTGCAATTTCACCTGCTAAAAAGGAAAGAGTTCATTATTTCACTGATGTGCTATAAGGCAAAGTGAAACCGAATCCAATCACATGGAAGGGTTTGCATAACACATGGCACCACGAATGGTCCTCCTGTGGTTTTCTACCCCTTGGTACAATTTTTTCCCCTTAGCCCACAAAATAAATCATGGGAACATTAGAATGTGTATTTATTTACTGTATTTGTATACAGCTGGTGCTCGACTTACGTCCACAATGGAGCCCAGAACTTATGTTGCCAAGTGAAAAATGTGTTAAGTGAGTTTTGCCCCATTTTACGACTTTTCTTGCTACATTTGTTAAGTGGCTCACCGCAGTTGTTTTTTTGTTTTTTGTGTTTGTTTTTAATTTGATTTATATGCCGCCCTTCTCCGAAGACTCAGGGCATCTTACAGTGCATTAAGCAATAGCCTTCATCCTTTTGTATATTTATACAAAGTCAGCTTATTGCCCCCACAACTGGGTCCTCAATTTACCTACCTTAGAAAGGATGGAAGGCTGAGTCAACCTTGAGCCTTGGAGAGATTCGAACCAGCAGAAATTGCAGGCAGCTGGTCTTAATAACCAGCTTAATAACAGGGTGCCTTAAACCCCTGTACTACCAAGGCTCTTGGTAGTTGTTAAAAGTTGTTAAATTAATAACACAGTTGTTAAGTGAAACTGGCTTCCCCATTTTGACTTTGCGTGTCAGAAGGCCGCGAAATATGATCACATGACTCCAAGATACTGCAAGCATCATAAATGTGAGTCAGTTGTCAAGCATCCGAATGCAAATCGTGTGACCATGGGGATGCTGCAACGGTCATAAGTGTGAAAAATGATCATGTCATTTTTTTCAGTTTCATTGTAATTTCAAATGGTCACTAAACAAACTGTTAAAAGCCAAGGACTACCTATACTGTCTTTATATATTTATATAGTGTCATGCCCTATATAATATGTGAGAGCCAGAGAGTACTAACCTTTGGAATGCTAGCAGCAGACCATTTTGAAGCATAATAAACCCCTCTCTACGCAAATGTGTGCAGGAGATTTAATTTTAAAACCACTAGTGTAATCACACACACCTGGGATTAAACAGGCCAGGAAAAAACCAAGGCCCCTTTCAGAGTAGATTTTTAAATGTTTTAGCAATTTGCACTTTTGGTCCCTAACAATTTTCAGGGGTGTCAAACTGGCGGCCTGTGGGTCGGATGCATCACATGCAGGCCATGCCATCCCCAGCTCCACAAATGGGGAAAAACATTGCAAAACGTCACATGACGGCGTGAGTTTGACACCCGTGCCTAACATCTTCTTTAAGGTTTTTAGCCTTGAGGAGACAAGAGAATATTTAATGGCATTCAGATCAGGGGTGAAATCTAAAATTTGTTACTACCGGTTCTGTGGGCGTGGCTTGGTGGGGGTGGTGGTAATGTGACTGGGTGGGCGTGGCCTTTTTTTTTTTTTTTTTACTTTTAAAACCATTTTTTCTACAACCTCTTCAGGGAAGAGGTTGTAAAAAAATGCTTTCAAAAGGCTCTGACGATCCCAGCTGAGTTGCCTGATCGGCAGAGACTTTTTTTCTTTTAAATGCCTCTGCCAATCAAGCAACTCAGCTTGGATCGTCAGAGACATTTAAAAGAAAAAAAGGGTTTTTTTTCTTTTAAAAGCCTTTGATGATCCCAGCTGAGCCGCGCAATCATCAGAGACTTTTTTTTTACTTTTAAAAGCATTTTTTCGGCTGAAGAGGTTGTAGAAAAGATGCTTTTAAAAGTAAAAAAAAAAAAAAGCCTCTGATGATTGTGCAGCTCAGCTGGGCATGCGGGGGGGAGGGCAGGGATTTTTGCTACTGGTTCTCCGAACCACCTGCCTCCATCGCTACTGGATCGGGCGATCCGGTCCGAACTGGGAGCATTTCACCCCTGATTCAGATATGTGAAAGAGGGTCCTATCCAATTAATGGCCCTATCCAATTTGCTTCTAATTAGGAAAAGCAACATTTTATATCTAAATAATTACAATTATTTAGCTTTAGCAAAAGGCTTAGCAACTGAGACTTCTTGAGTTTTTTTTTTTATTGTAGTAAGTAACCCAGCTTATTGTAGGAAACGTCCTGTATCTTCCATTAATATCGTTGACCAGAAGGAAGGATTGAGCAACCAAGGTATTCAGTAGGGCTCTCTCTGAATCATGCAAAATTAGATCTATTTTAAAAAGGATCCCTGAGCCTCTTCTGCTCTCTGTGTATGATAAGCCATCTGCTTAAGAGAGGCCAGAGCTCAATGGAAAAGCCCCATGTAGAAAGAGCCCTGTGTAATGGGAAAGGCATCCAGAGTGAATTGACAGATCTCCTTGCTGCAACTTTCTTGGGGAAGGACTTGGCAGACATGACAGGCAAGTGGAATCATAACCTGGTCTGGATTTAGCAGTGTCCTTGACTGTAAAAAGAGCAGGCGAGTAACCCATACCATAAATGTCCAGACACAAAGTCATTTTGGACCACACACAAGACATCTGAGATGCGGCAAGCTCACTCACACTTATTACGCCCCTCTTTGAACCCTGGTCAAGTTCAGGCGGTAGCTGACAAGAAGGGTGTGCACCTCTAGTGGGAAGGGAAGGGGGATCAATAGCACAGGGCCCTACTTTTCACCTTTGGAAAGGATAGCGGGTTGTCAGCTGATGCCTTAGACCTTGTTACCAGGGCAATTCTGCACATGTTTTCTCAGAAGGCTCCAGTGAATCAGCGTGATTCACTCTGAGGTAAATACGTAAAGGATTACAGGTAGTCCTTTGCTTGACATCCATTTGTTCAGGGACCATTTAAAATTATGGGGGCACTCAACAAATTATATTCATGACTGATTCTTGAAGTCCCGACCTTTGCAGTAACCCTAGATCACGTAATCAAAATTCAGATGCTTGGCTTCGAAACATATAGGAGTGCTTCAACTCCCCTCATCCATCTTTCTCCCCTTATCTCTGGCCTTTTGGCTTTCCTGCACTTTGCTGCCCTCCACCACTGCTGCCCCCAGCTGAATTTCGCCATCTTCTTTCTCCTGCTCCTGGGCCTAGACTCTAAGCACTGGGTGAGAGTGCAGCTCTGTGACATATACAGAAAAACCGCAGCACAGCCTTGTTTGCTGAAGGAAGTACCTATCCCCACTTACAAAACCAAACTTCTCTGCTCTTTGAGCCAAGGGAGCTGCAGTTAAATGAAGCAATACTATTGATACTCTTTTATACGCATCAGCCACCGTTATCCCTACTAGTGCAATTTTCTTTAACAGACTCTCCAAGGTTCCTCGCTGCTTTTGTCTTGGGCTTCAAAGCATCCTGCTGAGTTTCCTGCTTTCTTCGGTTACATAAATTAGCCAATCTTTTTTCTTTCCCTGCCTTCATTCAGACGGTGTAGCATTTCTGCGCTCCAGGTTTTTTTGTGGCAAAAAGCTATACAAATAGTCCTCACTTAGCATAATTAGAACCATTGGAATTGCTGTCACTAAGCAGGGCAATCACACAATGTTTTGCCAATGATCCCTTCGCTTAGGGATGGAAATTTTGGTCATTAAGTCAGAACTGTCCCATTGTTGAGGGAGGACCTCACACTTCTCTTGCCCTGGTGTGCTTACCTCCACTTCAATCTCCCATGCTCCATCTCTGCCCTTTTGTCCACGCTGCACTCTGTGGGTTACCCCTGCCACCCCCAGCTGACTTTGCCATCTTTTTCCTCCTGCCACTGGCCTGGGACCCTGGCACTAGGTGAGGGTGCAGCTTTGAGATGAATGTGACAAGCAATGTAGGCAAAGACAGGCAAAGACCTGTCTGCTGAAGGGAGCTTGCCAGGCCCAGCTGAGGAGGAGGTGGTGAGATGGGATAGTGAGATATGGTGTAGTGCACTTGATCCCTGAGTGAGATAGGAGAGGTGGCAGCAGTTCCCCAAGTGAAGGTGGAGGCTGTGAGGAAGACACTGTTTGAGATGGCAATAGAACTGAAGGAAGCAGAGAGAGAATGGCTTCCTAGAGGCACAGTGCATGCTCTGCAGCTCATATTGGTAATGCACCTGGAGACTTGGCCTAAAGGCTCCAGGAGAAGTAGAGGCAAGCTCAGCACCGCACCAACAGAACGTAACCAAGGCCCTCAGCTCCCTCTCAGACCAGCCTTCCTTTTGCAAAACCTCAAAAAGGTTCAGCAGCTTCCAATGTGCTGAAGCCAATGGTGGGTTGCCCCCAGTTCAGACCAGTTCGCAAGAACCAGTAGTAAAACCAGCGGGAGGCCCCGCTCACCACCCCAGATGTCATCATCAGCTATCTGCACATGTGTAGAAGCAATCCCATTGCAAACCGGTAGTAAAGGTAAGTAGAACCCATCCCTGGCTGTAGCCCATAGATTGGTTCTCTAGGGACCTTCTGGTACATGCTCTGCAGCTCACATTGGAAGCTGCTGGCTCTTCTCCACTCCCTCTGGTGATACAAGAGACAAATACTTTAAGTTTGGCTTCAGTCTTCACTCATCTTAGTGCACAGGTGTAAAGCAATCTTTAATCAAGAAACATTAGAACACCTGTAAGGTTAATGATCTCTTGAAGTACAGGAATATATTTCCTCTCATTTAGAAGTTCAAGTTGCTTTCCTCAATTGATGCTCTCCAGATGTATTTAATGAGAATTCTCATTCTCTTCCCCCAATAAATATATGAGTTGGAGATAAGCCAGCATATTGAAATGCAAAACATCATATTGATAGATAATGCTTTAGAGAGGCAGTAGTCTCCCAAAAAAATTATCACATATACTTTAATTTAAAAACAAACAAACTGAGCACTAATGTTGTTTATTAATAGTATTTATAAATCAGTTTGCACCTACTAAAATAGTGTCCATTTATTCATTAATATAGGTTAATTGATTTACATAAAATTCCAATATTTTCTCCCCATATTGATTGCTTTATAGACCTCACTTCAGGGACCATTTCTTTAGAATGAAACCACATTATCTTCTAGGAAATGCAATACATTTTCACAGCCAAATGAAGTCCAATACATTTGAAAAAGTAAATTTAAAATACAAGAAAACCCATATTAGTTAGCCAATGCAATAGTACCACAAAAACCATATTGCAAATATTACAAAGTCTATATCCTGTGTGGTTCTCAATATACATAGAAATACTTACAACAGGTAGCCAACCTCACTGGTGCTGAGTACCTGTTGTAAGTATTCCTTTATAATATAGTGATTGCATTTTAAAAATTTTTAAAGATTTTTGAACTTCAAAACTATCCTGAGTTCAGCAATCTCTGATTTCTAGAGAAGCAGAAATATTGCAACTTCAAAGAAGGTAAATATAGTTCCCAACAGCAATATAACCAATGGTGAAATCCAAATTTTTTTACTACAGGTTTTGTGGGTGTGGCTTGGTGGGCATGGTGTGGCTTGGTGGGCGTGGCTTGTGGGTGTGGCAGGGGAAGGATACTGCAAAATCCCCATTCCCACTCCACTTCTGGGGGAAGGATATTGCAAAATCTCCATTCCCACCCCACTCTGGAGCCAGCCAGAGGTGGTATTTGCCGGTTCTCCAAACTACTCAAAATTTCCACTACCGGTTCTCCAGAACCTGTCAGAACCTGCTGGATTTCACCCCTGCATATAACCATTCTTTTTTCAAGCCTTTCCTCATAGCTTTTTCTTTCCAGTTCTCAAAATACTGAATTCTATGATAATCTCATTTTCTTGTTTACAATAATGCAACTTCAGAATCTATCAGTTCTAAACCTTGGAATTTTCCCTTACATATCAGCACAAAATACGCCTTTTGGTTTCAACCAATTTCCTGTGCCTCTCGGGCTACATAAGGAGACTTACCAGCCATGGGCTGGGCTGAGCCGTTTCCATACATTCCTCATTTCTAATTGATGGTCATAACTCGTTCCAATATTAACAGTCATTTATTTTGCTCTACTTATCACAAGAGTAGATCATGCTGGTTTAAAAGACAGAGAATTTTCTGTATTTCTTGCACCACCTCTATCCACTGCTGACCCTTCTGATCAGAGCTGAGCCAGAGTCAGAGTATATTGGGTGCACTATTATATAAGGGACTATTTTCTAGTGAACCTCAAAGAAGCAACTATAAGCTTATTTAACCATGAACCAAACCCAACAGCTGGACATCAGGACTGATGGTATAGGACCACACCATTTATGTTTAAAAACTTACACAGTGTTTATTGAGGAGTATTAGTTCAGTGAGGCAACCTGGCAGTTCCTGATAAAATATGGAAGCCAGAGAAGTCATTAATCAGACTACGTACACAAGATCAATTGTGGCTCTATTTCCAAGTTTCAGTCATGAATAACATGCTTGATTTGTGAACAGTCTTTTCATAGAAGTCATTATTGTATAAATCAAGTGCACAAACACCAAAAAAACCATATTGGACTTTTAATACACTTAATGTAACATATTAAAAACACTTATTTCCAGAATGTTACATGATAAGCATATCATGTGGACGGGTCCAAGTGATGATAAATCCATCCTTGTTGAAAAGGATATTCCCAGCTCTTTTTAAGGAGGCACTGGTGTACCCCTTCCTCAATAAGCCATTGCAGGATCGTGTCATTCTGGACAATTTTTGCCCAGTCTCCCACCTCCCTTTTTAGGGAAGGTGGTTGAGAAGATGGCGGAGTTGCAATTCCAAAGGATCCTGAAGGAAATGGATTATCTCTGGATCATTTTCCGTCAGGTTTCAGGCCCGGATATGGGACTAAAATGGCATTGGTCATACCCATGGATGATTTCTAGAGGTGGAACATCCATCCCTGCTCTTTTTAACCTCTCTGTAGTTTTCAATACCATGGTATCTTTTGGGGCCAACTTAGAGTTAGGGATGAGTAGCACGATTCTATGCTGGTTCACCTCTTTCCTCCGAGGTCAATCCCAATCAATATTGATAGAGAGTGAGAGGAACAGCTCTTGGACATTGCTTTGTGTGGTGGCACAGGGATAGGTGCTCTCTCTGCTTTTTAATATCTGCATGAAACTGCTGGCCAAGACCATCTGTCACCATGAGATGAGGTATCATCAGTACGCTGATGATACCCTGTTATATATCTCTATCCCATGTGAAGTGAGTGACGTTCTTTTGTGGTGCCTGGAGGCTGTGGGGGCCTGAATGGGGAACAACAGACTCCAACTGAAGCCTGGCAAGACAGAATGGCTGTGGGTGGGCTCCTCTGTACCCAGGAGTTTATCACCTGTGGTCTTGGATGGGGTTGTACTAACCCAGACTGATCCAGTGTGTAACCTGTACATCCTCCTGGATTCACACCTCCTGCTCGAAGAGCAGGTGGCAGCTGGGGCTAGGAGGGCCCTTTGTTGTGCATCAGTTGTGTTGTGCACCAGTTGTATTGTGTACCAGTTATGCTGTTTCCAGGGTAGGGAGGCTCTCCACTCATTGGTCATTTCCTGTTTGGACTACTGCAATCCACTTTAATAAGGCTACCCTTGAAAAGTTCCAGGAAGCTTCAGCTGGTACATAATGTGGCCACACGGGCAATTTTAGGTGCCCAAAGAAGGGTACATGTAACACCTATGTTCTACAAGCTGTATTCGATACCAGTTTATTTTCAGATCCAATTCAAGACGTTGATTGTGACTTTTACAGGGCATAGGGCCAGGCTACCTACAGTAATGTCTTTCTCCCATTACATCAACCCATCCCACCTAGTCAGGCAGGGAAGGAATGTTGAGGACCCCTTTAGTTAAAAATTCCAACTGGCAGGGTCCAGGAAGAGAGACTTCTCTGCCGTTGCCTGTGGAACATTCTTCTCCCGGAAGTGAGACAGGCCCTCACTCTCCTGGTCTTCCAAAAGAGCTAACACATGGCTCTTTGGCCTTGCATGGGAGCATGGGACTGGTTAGTCCCTGAAAGCCCATCCTTCAGATCTTAACTGATTTTAATCTCTTGCCTCTTCTTAATTTTTTAAAAATTTTCAACACACCCACACACACACACAGGGAGGGAGGGAGTTTTATATTTTTTAACTTTTTATTCAACACTGCCTACAGCCTGTTTTTGAGGGAAATGGGCAGTACAGAAATGTGGAAAATAATTAAATAAATAAATAATGTTCATTTTAGGATTTTTTTTTAGACCTAAATAACAATAATGCATACTAACACAGTCATCCTATGTTTGGAAAGACTGGCTTTCACCATTTGAAACTAAAGGGCACAACATATAACAAAACCTATGTAAAGGAAGGTATATATAATGTATGCATACCCATGTAAATGAAAACATGTATTTTATGCTTACAAAAACCTGTTTTAGGTCTAAAGACATTTGTTTAAATAAGGAGGCATCCCATCTATCTCTAAAACAAAGAAACCTTTATTTGTATTAAGCTAACACATTCCACTCCATTCATAATGATTGGATAAATTTCTGAACTTCAGAACCTGCATGGCCACTCAGTAACATTGGATGAATGAACGTACTTTGACTCTCCACTAATCATCTGGTATGTTTTACTGGACTCCCAGTTTGGAACAGACCGTGGGAAAAGAAAAGGGCAAATCCTTCTTATAACTTATGTCATGATGTGATGATTCAGCCAGGACCGCCAAAGTTAACTGGATGAATGCTGCATGGATTTGAGGACGAACAAGCTAACATGAAGCTATCTTGCCTTTAGCTCTCGAATTTATCACTGCTGTTTCTCACTGGGGTAACAAAGGGACTCTTGGCTTTTGCCAACCAATCAGGTTACCAGTTAGTAAGTAAGTAAGTTCCTGTTAGTAAGTAACCCCTTTAAATTAATTACTGTACATTTGATATTTGGTTATTCTGCACCACACACACAGACAAAAAATAAAACTTCTTGCTATGGGTGCCACATTTTTAAGAAGTGGCACCTCATTAGGATGTCTCCAAGTCTCCTGGAAGGAACCTAAAGGGTACTAGACAAGAGTGTCAGCTTTAAAATAGGGACATAGATTGGGGAAGATATAATCCCTAAGAATTTGCCCCAGTTAAACTCCTTGCTTGTTGGAGTGAAAGCAAGCTTTCTGTTCATCCTGCTAGAACAAAAATTCATGCTTGGGTGTTGCAAATGAACCAGGTATTTAGATAATTGGCAAAGAAAAATTGGTACTTCTCAATGTCAGTTAAAACTGTTCTGGTGCTGTCTAAAAGACTTGGCATCTCAGCAGATCCAGGATTATATCTATGGGCTAACTTGTCAGATAGAAATTGCCCACACAAATATACAACTGGGCACTTACTACAGTAATTTATTGCAAACCCTGGGGGAAATGACTAAAAAATCTCTGAACTGGCCAGAACATCAAAGTGCTTAACAAAAGGTTGATAAAAACCTCATGCTTATCATGCCAGACCCTGTAAAAACTGAGGATTGTAAATGGTGCTTTTGTAAATCAAGCAGCACCTGATTTCAGGCAACATTTTTTTAAACAATCCTATCTAACTGGCCAAACATGGATCCTAGGAATTGAACAGAATAACTATTTTTGCTTTTAATCAAAGAAAAAGAAAGACATGAACAAGGCACCAGTATTTTCTGTTGGCAAGCATTTGTCTATGTAAATTTGTGTATGCATTTGTCAAGGCAAGTGGGTAATACACGGCTTGCTTCACCTTATTCTCAAGATATGTGGTGTTTGTGTCTGCACATATGTATGTACTGTATATAAAATGTTAATTTGGAAACCGTTTCGAGCTGGAGAGAGAAAATTAAAAGCAATGTGGGTCTGTCTTGTGAAAACTGAACAATTGGACAAACTGGACAAACTCCCCACAATTGGAAGCAAGCTATGGCCAGGCCATTTATATTCCCTTTGTGTATGTTGAATGCATAATAGAAATTAGGAAATTTCTTCTTAGCTTACCGCCATTTACTCTTCATTGTTTGAAGTCTGTGTTCAGTAAGTCATGCCATATTGAACTACTTCTATTTTTTGCCCCCCCTCCCCTCAACAAAAAAAAAAAAAAAAACTTTGTGAGTATGAGTGAGAAGCTCTCAATTTTGTTGGTCAGGATTGTTTGTCTGATTTCCTAATTGCATGGGAGGAATTGAAGACCTGTTCATGTCCCACTGGGCTGGGCTTTTGGGGTCCTGAAAGAGTGAGCATTGTTCTACTTAGCCTGGGATTCTGTCTATTCTTATTTCCTTTTGTTATTGAATACATTAAGAAAACAATGAATAAAACATGTAGGTGTTAAATTGAATGAAACTAATCACTGTTACAGTAAATCTTTTTGTGGTCCTTCAGAAAGTGTGGGTTCCTATGATCTGTTAAGATTGCTGTCACTCCAGAGCAGCTTCAGAGCACTCAGAAAGATAAGATTTATTGCTGATATCTGGCTTCACGATCCATGTTTTCCTGTAGCTCAAGTACATTCTCTTCTGACATTAAAAAAGGAGGAAGGAAAGCTAGGAACCAAAGTAGTAGAAGCAATTACAAGCATGGAAAGATTCCTCTCAACATTTGAGGAGTTTTTTTAAAAATCTGAGGAAAAGGTTATGGTTTTTATTATTAAACAAGACAGTCTTTACAGCTGCACAATTCTGGGATTAACTCAAAATAGTTAAATTCAGTTGTGGCCTTAGATCAGTAATATACTGTATACAACGAGCTATGCCAAAATGTAGCTTGTTTTTAGTTTAGCATGTAACATACATCCAACTACCGGTAAGCATGTTTTATTCAGTAAACCATATTTAAACAAGCAATGTTGTATGAGATCAGCCACGTTTCCTCAGCCTGAAGTAGAATGAGAAGAATCATATACACTGCACATTTGGAGAAAGGGTTAGCCTAAAACAGAATACAAGAGATACTATATAGAAGTTATTAATGCATTTTTTCAGCATTTCCATAGCAATTCAGACAAATAGAAATGAAGTAACCCTATGACTAATCAAGTTTTCATAAATGTCAGAAACAAATAAGCTACATTTATAGCTATCAGCAGCAGAGACAATTTTAAAATCTGTTTGCCATCATGAGTCATTTACCTTTTTAATAATTTTATTGAAATATATTCCATAAAAGAGGCAATTAGAAATAACATCAGTAGAATAGTTCCATTCTCTAATTGCCTAAGGGAGAAAAAAAAAGTCTTGTAGTAAGGCATGAGAAGGGGGGGCCTCAAACATTGGGGGGGGACTTTGGATCAGCCATTAGAAAGTGGGGGGGAGGAAAGAATCCAAAATCACAAGAGCTGAGCTGAAAAATAAAAGCTGAATCAGCTATCACTTTTAGTGGTTCACTTCCACCAGATTCAGAGTAGGTATCTTTTTATTTTAGTCCCCAATAATTAGCTTCAGTCTGCCTTTAAAGATTGTGGAATTGAACCTTTATATATGCATGTTCTTATGTCTTTTGGGGGAAAAGACATGTGCATATAAAAACACCTTTCAAATCTTAATTCTAATTATTTTGTAAATAGATCAACCTTTGACAGCTGAAAGGGATTACATTTTTACAAATATCGTAAAATTTATGTAAATAAAATTGTGCAAACCAGACATGAATCCTAAACAACTGGACTGAACCAAATTCTTTTGCCAGCAAAAGACGCCTTACTGTAACATAACTTTTATTACCAAAAGGAAAAAAAAAACCATGAAAAACATGGCTGTAATACAAAGGCACCTTATTTGTAATGTTAGTCTAGCGTCTAGATTTTGTATTTATATATTGCCTGCTTGTAAATAATTTTTATTTTTATATTTATACAGGTAGTCCTCGATTTACGACCACAATAGAGCTCAACATTTCTGTTGCTAAGTGAAACATTTGTTAAGTGAATTTTGCCCCATTTTATGACTTTTCTTGCCAACAGTTGTTAAGTGAATCATTGCAGTTATTAAGGTAGTAACATGGTGGTTAAGTGAATCTGGCTTCCACATTAATGTTGCTTGTTCAAGTCACAAAAGGCCTGACCCGGGACACTGCAACCATCATAAATAGGAGTCAGTTTGCCAAACATCCAAATTTGGGGATTCTGCAACAGTCGTAAATGTGAATCATGGTCATAAGTCACTTTTTTCAAGGTGTTTTTTTTTTGTAACTTTCAACTGTCACTCAATGAACTGTTGTAAATCGAGGACAACTTGTATTATACGCTGCTCATTACTTCTTTGAGTTGGGAGACCTTGTAAAACTTGAAATGAAGGAAGATGGAAATCAAGAGACCATCTTCTTCTTCTAAAGACCATCTTGCAAAAAGCATTGCTGCAAAAAAAGGAAAAAAAAAACGGGAGAAGGACAAACGAACAGCAAAATTGGGATTGATATAACCGGGCGGCCGCCGTTTTTATTCAAAAACACCAAAGATTCACCATCGCGCGAGCCTTCACCCTCACACGGATCGTCGCTCCCAACGACTTCAGGATTGCCGCTTCCTACTCTCCCGCTTTTTGGCCGCCTCTTCCGGTACGCTGCGCATGAATGACGTATCGCCCTGATCTGGGGGAGGGGAGGCGCATGCGCATTTGCGACCTCTGCCTACATAGTTCCGGTTGGTATAAATTACCGGTAGGTATAGTCTTTAAGTGTTGTTGATGACGTAACGAGGGACGTAAAACTATGGCAAATCAGCTGTTGGCTCTGCAGTAATAAGGATGAAGATGTAAATCTCGGAGGTCACTCCTTGTTCCGAGAAATAATTTAATTTGCCGTGTGTCTGCCGTGCTAGAGGCCTGTTCATAAACAATGCCTTCTCAACAGTCAGTTTGAACCATCAGCTTATAAGGTGTGTTGAAAATGCAAATTTTTTGCCAGTGGAGTAAGTCGGTCCAGGGGAGATCGAACTAAAAGGGACGATTGGGCTTTATTACTGTAGAAAAAACACGCAGATGCAGCTTTTTTCCCACCTCGCCCCCCTTCCTCTGCTTTTTCGCCAATTTTTTTTAAAAAAATATATTTTGGGGATATTCTGTAGTTTTCTGGACGGGAAAGGGAAAACTGCACCTTGTTACGCAACCTCTCAGGGTATAGAATAGAATAGAATTATTTTTATTGGCCAAGTGTGATTGGACACACAAGTAATTTGTCTTTGGTGCATAGGCTCTCGGTGTACATAAAAAGAAAAGATACGTTCGTCAAGAATCATAAGGTACAACACTTAATGATAGTCATAGGGAACAAATAAGCAATCAGGAAACAATATAGATATAAATCGTAAGGATACAAGCAACAAAATTACAGTCATACAGTCATAAGTGGGAGGAGATGAGTGGTGGGAACGATGAGAATATTAATAGTAATGCAGACTTAGTAACTAGTTTGACAGTGTTGAGGGAATTATTTGTTTAGCAGAGTGATGGCATTCAGGAAAAAGCTGTTCTTGTCTCTAGTTGTTTTGGTGTGCAGTGCTCTATAGCGTCGTTTTGAGGGTACGAGTTGAAACAGTTTATGTCCAGGATGTGAGGGGTCTGTAAATATTTTCACAGACCTCTTTTTGACTCGTGCACTATACAGGTCCTCCATGGAAGGCAGGTATGAAACAAAAACAAATGAATAACACACTCCCACAAGCATCTCGTCCTTTTTAAACCAATGAAATAAAATACCAACAAAAACCAGCTTTCTTTTTTAACTGGTTAAAAAACCATCGCCAAACTTTCAAACCTTTACTGCATTAGCATCTCCCTAACCATCGCATCTCCCATTTGCATTGGGGGGCAGCAAAGGGCGAAACTGTTTTCTCTGAAACCCGGAAGTTTGACCCTTCAACGATGGCGTCTGTGGTTTGCTTTCTTGGACCGTACCAAGAGCGGCAGGGGGGGGGAGGGAAATGTTATCTCCGCAATTTCTATTTTAAAAGCCTGGAAAGGGTTAAAAGCCTTTATGTAAATGAAATTCAGGCGTTTCTCCCGGCGGGCGGGCAGAAGCGACCTCGGCCAAGAAGAGTAAGTACTTCGGGCTCGCCCTTGAGGATGATTTTTCAAATCCCTCTCTCCCATGTTGTCTTAGTTGGGCCGATCCGAAGATTAAGTTGCTTGTGTAGGGAAGCACCCAGATCTGGGACAGGTGAGTTGCCAGCTGTTATTCCCACTAGGCACCCCTCTGCCTCTTTATGCCCCCCCTCCCACCTCCCAGGAGGCGCGAGCCCTTGTCCGGTCGGTTGCCTTAGTTACCGAGGGCCTCCTCCTCCTCCTTCCCCCTCCCCTCGAAGAAAGCCTAAGGAGTGTTTTGGTCACAGCACTGCGGAAGTCACAAGAGGTTTACCACCCCTCTCAGGGCTGAGGTCTGCGTTAGGAACAAAACACGTTCTTTTCCCTGGTGGGGTTCAAAAGCCCAGCGTGGTGTATTGGTGAAAAGACTGAAATATATGGGCTTAAATGTCCCAGCCAATCAGGTCATTCGGAAATAATTCGAAAATAAAAAGTGACCTCACATAGGTGGGTACATGAGGACGAAAGACCGTCCTTACTTTTGTTGTTGGGTCAATGGGTGGCCTTACTTGCAATTTTTTCCAAGTTACAGTGCTGCTGGGTTGAGGACTACAGTATTATATCCCCAAGGTGCTTTTTCAAAAGGCAACTGGACTTCTTTTTTTTTCTCCCCTTGAAGACATTTAGCTTCTCATCCAAGAAGCTTCTTCAGTTCTTGGATGAGAAGTGAACCGTCTTTAAAGAAAACAAAGAAAGTCCAGTTGCCTTTGGAAAAAACACCTTTGGGGCAACCATGACCTGGATGACTCCATAGATGTTGAGGACTATTGCATCTTTCAAAATTCTTGGGAAATAATGGGATTCTTTTTTTGTTTGGCGATCACTTTCAATCTCTTGCACTTGATGACACAAGATAACTGGGTTGTTATCATTTGGGGCTCTGTTACTGATTTTGTTTCCGAAGAATTAATATTGGTTGAACATGAACAGTAACTGTTAAAATCAGTTTTGAGGAATAAACCGAACCTTTCTAGCATTGTTTTGGACTGTCTCACTTTTCAGAGTTTTTAATTTTTAAAACTTATGTGAAATTTAAAACTGATTTTGATTTGCCTTAGAGTGCTTCTTCGTAATTTATTCAGTATCAGCATTTTTATTTGTAGTTCCAGAAAACTAGGACAATATGAACCAGTTATGAAGTTTAAGACAGCCATGCAACTCAGAACAATTGTAAAATCCTCAAAATGGCCCGTTTCACGCTGTTCTTTAGAACAGTTTGGAACCAGACATTTTCCACCTGCTCATATCTATCTACTATAGATGCTACAGTTTTCCAGACTGCTCATGTAGCTTTTTTTCAAGAGTGCTTGCTTATTTTTCCTTTGCAGAAGTCACAATGAACTGCCGTTCAGAAGTGCTGGAGATATCAGTTGAAGGTCGCCAGATTGAAGAAGCTATGCTGGCACTTTTGCACACCATATTACTTCATCGCAGCACAGGAAAATTCCATTACAAGAAAGAAGGCACCTATTCAATTGGGACAGTTGGCACACAAGATGTTGATTGTGATTTCATTGATTTCACCTATGTCAGGGTTTCTTCTGAGGAACTTGATCGTGCACTGAGAAAGGCAGTTGGAGAATTCAAGGTAAAAGTTAAGTATGTTTATTTCAGAATGATATGCATTTCCTGTTGCTTGTTCAGAATCATTGTTTGGCCCAGAATACAGATGCCAGACAGTTAGCAGGCTGTTTCCAGGATTAATTCAAGGTGTTGGCTTTATTTTACAGAGCCCAAATCGGATTGGGATTGGAACATATCTGGAATTAATGTCCAAAAATTCTGTTTCTTTGCTAAATCTGTTTACTATTTCTTGAGCAATGTGTTCCTAAAAGAGGGAGTCTTCACATGCAGATTACAGAACAGTTTACGAAAGTATTCTTGATTCCATCAATACACAGTTAGCAAGCTGTGAAAGCAATATTATTTCTATATTATTTAAATATTTGTTCTCTTTATAATGATTTAAATTATTTAATTTAAATTGCTGCACCAGGTCATATTAAAATAAATCTCAAAGTGATTTACAATTAAAATTATACCCTGTTTTCCCCAGAATAAGACATCCCCTGATAATAAACCCAATCGGGCTTTTGAGTGCATGGCAATAAGGCCAACACTTATTTCAGGGTTCAAAAAATATAAGACAGGGTCTTATTTTCGGGGAAACATGGTAATTAGTGAATTACAGTCAGTTTACAAATTTTAAAATAAGCATTAAAATAAAAAATGCAAAATTAGGATACTGTTAATGATGCATAGAAAAAAAATGGAATTGAAAAGTTTAAGATCATAGCATAGTTAACATAGTTTTGAAAGCCCTAGGAATATAAAAATGTCCTTGCTTGGCACTAAAAGGACAGTAAGGAAGCATGCTAGGCCACATATTTAATCCTTTTGAGAAGTGTAACTCCATATAAAATTGTTGGAATTCTGCTCATCAGGATAGGTAACCTATCCACTAACAGCACCCCTATCTTATCTAGAGTGATCTTCAGTTTGTTGGCCGTTATTCAATCCATTACTGTATCCAAGTGCTGATTCAGCAGTGTCTAGCATAGACCCCTATGAAAAAGCAAGGTAGAGGTTACTATTGGTATGCTGCTAATTTACTTCATATCTCTGAGTGAACGCATTCAGTGATTCCATGTAAAAATTGAACAGCATGATGGGTAAAATTACACTTACAGGATTAGGCAGCATAAACATCATGAAGAAGACTATCTAGGTATGAGTTAAACCACTCAAAGCTCATTTTACTCACTTTTAAGGTGGGCAATCTTTCCCAAAGAGTATCATTGTGGTGGTATCACGCGAGAGATCCAAGAGAATCAACAGGATTGCACTCTCCCTGTCTCTTTCCCAACAAAAATCATCCAACATGATGACCGAGGTAGTTTCGGGGCCAAAACTAAGTCTACATTCTTACTGAAAAGGAAATACCATATTTTTCACACTGTAAGATGCTCTGGACCATAAGATACACCTAGCTTTTGGGGAGGAAAACAAGAAAAAAAAACTGCCTCTACCTCCCAGCAATTTGTCTCCTTGCAGCTAACAGCCTCGCCAGCTTCAGCACAGCCTGATTTAGCATGAGCAGCTGATTGGCGTTTGGATTGGCCTCCCAGAATACTGCCGATCAGCTGTTCCAGGCTGCGGGGATCATTGCCGCTGTCGCATATCGCTACCTCCAGCACCCCATTTTCGGTCTCCGTGCACCCCATTTTTGGCAGTGATAGGCAGCGGGATCCCTGCCGCCTGGAACAGGCCGAAAATGGAACACACAGAAGCCGAAAATGGAGTGCACAGAGACAGCAAAAGGCGGTGGCGATGGGTGGCAGCAATCCCCGCAGCCTGGAACAGCTGATCGGCAGTATTCCAGGAGGCCCATCCAACCACCAATCAGATGCTCGTGCTAAATCAGCCTGTGCTGAAACTGGTCAGGCTGTTTGCTGCAAAGAGGCAAATTGCTGGGAGGCAGAGGCCAAAGAGTGGGGGCCAGTAGGTGGGCGGGGCTTCGGCAACATTCGCTCTATATGATGCATAGACATTTCCACCCACTTTTTTGGGGGGGGGGGGAGGAAGTGCGTCTTATACACAGAAAAATACAGTAGATTTCATCCAAGAATATCTGGATGTGATTAACCACCATATGCTCAATCCCTTTTGTCAGGAGAAGGATATTGGCCTGTAAATGTTTACATTTTATTCAGTAATCATCTCACTGCAGCCTCCTTTAATAAAGCTAGAACCACTCCTTGTAGCAACATATTTATAATTTTATGGTTCTAGAAAATGCTGCCCATCTACTACATATGCCAAACTAAGCCATGAGAAGCACCTTGTCTGCATCATTGAAGCCGTAAGAACTGAAACTCATCCCAAAAAATCTGACAGGTCCTTGGACAAATAGTAGAGTCTGTCATGCCACATTAGACTGATTTTGTCCTTGAAGTATCTGACTGACATGTCCAACAACTATGATTTTTTTTCATATAATTCATATATGAGCCAGACCCCTGAACTCCTTGCATCACTCAAAAAAGTTCCACTGGTGCTGAGGGTACACAACAGAAGGAGAAAAAATATTGCCATAGTATAGGCTCAATAATGAGTTCTTACTAGCATCCAATCAGATTCAAGATGTGTTTTCTTCTACTTGTGTTTTATAGTCTTCCTCCAACTGCCTGCTTTACCCTCAGCCGAGATGTGTACCAAGGGGCTGAATGGGCTCTGCACTGGGAAGAGGAGTTTGAAGAGCAATTGTTTCAGCTGCTGTCATCATCTCTGTAGCCAAACATTTGACAGGGATTAAGGAAAATGCTTCAGAGCCTTCTGGAAGCCATTGGAATCTATCATCTTCTGAGATGATAGAGTTCCTCACCCCTGCAGTGAAAAATAGTCTCTGCAAGCTTTATTTTCAATACAAAATAATATATGACAGAAGAACAGATATAAACATAGCCCCTTTTCAAACCATCATCCACTTGCCCACTAGGGAAAAAAAATCCAGAGTCTGATTTGCTATTTGTGTTGGAGCAGTAACAAGTTAAGACAGACTCATCATTATCAAGAGAGTTATGACATTTTGAGTGGCTCCTGTAAGGCAGTCCCAATTTAAATATAGAAGACTTCTAGAACCAATATTCTAGAAGTCCTACACATCAAATCTGAAACCATCTCTAACAGCTCAGGCAGGAAGCATCCCAATCAGCAGAATGAACAGTACCAGCAGAAAATCCCATTTGAAATGTACAATACAAAATGCAAAAACATTCTAGATTGCCATTTGAATAGATGGGAGGGGGCTGGGAGAACTTTAAAGAGAGAGAGTTCCTTAAAGAACATTAAATTTATATGCAGTAACACCTACGATCACAATTTCAATATTGTGTTAGGAGTATCATTATTGAAGAATGTGCATATTGCTAAGGTTCTGTGGAAGTTATCATTTACAGCTTTCCACTGCAAAAGTACATTATGGTCAATAATCATTTTATAAATGGCCACTTTTATAAGCCAATTATTCTTGGCTATATCTTTTACGTTACGTTAACAATCTTTTCTTCCTCTTCTGCTGCCGTGAAAGTAAATATACTACAAAGCATGCATCTGATGAAATTCTTGGTCCACGTGAAAGGTTATGCCATAATAAATATGTCATCTTTAAAGTGGCGCCACAAGATACTTTATATTGCTGCAGGCTAAATGGCTATTGTTCAAAAAAGTGTTATATTTCTATCTTTTTTTCAGTAAATTGGTAATTGCTTCTTTTCTTCCCCAGGTAACAATTTTGAGTTGCCGCTTCTGTATCTTAATAAAAACTGTAATTCATTGCAGTTGCAAGTCACATGACTGGAATATATATATATATATATATATATATATATATATATATATATTGATTGTTCTTTTATTCGTAGGTTTATATGTATAATACTTTTCTAGTCAGGTTTTTCCTACGTAACTCAAGATGTTTGTATTGCCATAGTTGGGTGATTTGAGATATCACCCAACTATGGCAATACAAACATCTTGAGTTACGTAGGAAAAACCTGACAAGATAGATAGATAGATAGATAGATAGATAGATAGATAGATATAAACAAAACTTTCTTTTTTGGCAGTGGTCATTAAGTTTCTTTTATAGGTATTTTTTGTTCCAAACCAGAAGTAAATGCTGGAAACTGGCAAAAAATGCTGCAAAATGTCATGTGATTGCAGGAGGCTGCAAATGGCCATAAAGATGAGCCAGTTTCCAAGTGCCCAAAATGCAGTCATATCAGAGAGAGAGAGAGAGAGAGAGAGAGAGAGAGAGCGTGCTGCTGTTATAACTTCAAAAATAGATTATAAGTAAATCTGGAGAAGTCCATTGTAACTTCAAAGAGTTTTTATTTATTTATTTTTTTATTTTATTTTTATTTTTTGATTTATATGCCGCCCTTCTCCGGCTTACAATGTGTTAAGCAATAGCCTTCATTCTTTTGTATATTTATACAAAGTCAGCTTATTGCCCCCACAAACTGGGTCCTCAATTTACCTACCTTAGAAAGGATGGAAGGCTGAGTCAACCTTGAGCCTTGGCAAGATTCGAACCTGCAGTAATTGCAGGCATCTGGTCTTAATAACCAGCTTAATAACAGGGTACCTTAAACCACTGCACTACCAAAGCTCTTAAATTGTTAAATGACCAGTTGTAAATTGAAGTCTACCTGTATTAGAAACAGGTATCAAGAAAATAGTTTATGATTGAAACTATACCCATGTGTTAAGACCTACTATATTAAGGACTCTTCTTCAGTTCTTTTTATTAGAGGGTAGCATATGAAAACAAAATTGTCTTTGTGTCATTAGTGAGATTTCAGTTTTGGAATATTTTCTCTACAGAAAAAGAAAACATCATTCAGCATGGCATAACTTTGTTCCAAGTAAATATTCATAAGATTTTATTATAAATATACTGAAAATATACAATAATTCCAGTGAAACATGGAATAATGCTTTTTTCCCCCCTAGGACGCATTGCGAAACACAGGCAGTGATGGGATGGGCCAAATTTCCCTGGAGTTTTATCAGAAGAAGAAATCACGCTGGCCTTTCTCAGATGAGTGCATCCCTTGGGAAGTTTGGACGGTCAAGGTAAATGTAGTGAGTCTGGCTAATGAGCAGGAACGGCAGATATGTCGTGAAAAGGTAGGTGAGAAACTTTGTGAAAAGATTATCAACATTGTAGAAGTGATGAACCGACATGAGTACCTGCCCAAGATGCCTACCCAGTCAGAGGTGGATAACGTCTTTGATACAGGGCTGAGGGATGTCCAGCCCTACTTATACAAGATTTCTTACCAGATCACTGACTCACTTGGGACCTCTGTCACCACCACCATGCGTCGCCTCATCAAGGACACCCTGGCGCTCTGATGTCCAGGATATCATGGACCAGACATTTTTGAAAAGCAACACAAGCAATTGGTTTTCTGCTCTCACCTAGTTCCAGAGCTCCACATCCATCATTCTTGGAAATTTTTGGATTCTTGACATCCAGACATCCTGTTCTCATTCACTAACTGTTACAGGTCGAGGCTAGAATTAGCTTGTCCACCAGTTCACCAGATCCCAACTTCTTCCAATTGCAATAGAGAATGGAAACTAAGTCCTCTTCATGTCCTTTTCTGTTAAACTAAATTCCATTAGATGAACTTCAGTGTGTCTATGGGAAAAGATGGCTTGCATGCTTCATAAGTATTTTGGTAACATCTAATACACATAAGATAATACCAACATTTGCACTATCAATGAGCTGTAAACTAAAATGTAAACTAGATGCCCTGATTTCTTGATTTTGAGATCTTCTACAAGGCTGCCAAGGCTGAGGTTACTTTTCTTGGCAAAACGTGTGCCTTCCTTTCCTGATTACCTAATTGTTAGCTCATCTCTGGCTTTGGAATAATTAAATCTGTTAACAGGACATTTTTGCTTCTAGGTGCATGTTTTCAGGGTGGGAGTGTTTAAAGGTTTCAAGCCTTCTGTCTTTTTTGTAAGTGAAAATTACAAAAAGGACCCATTCTCCATACTTATTTTCAGTAGAGTTTGAAATCTGTAGCCTGTATTTCTAGAGAAAGAAATTTCATGTTTTGTATATATTTTACCAGTGTAATATTATATGTATAAAATAATCTGAGAATAAAAAGAAAATTCCTGTCTTTTGTGTCATAACTTTCTACAATACAAAGTAGCTTTGAACTAACCTATACCCAAAGACATCTAAATTATTCCAACTTGTTTAACTTTGGTTGATAATCATTGAAATCAATTTCAATCCTGATTTCAATGTTGAATTCAGTTATGTTCCCAATTCGTTTTTGAGTTTCATTTGGCAAAAGTGAAGCTTGGAAATGCCACAGAAATTCACATGATGAATTTGAGTTATTCTCTGTCCTCAAGCTAGCTTTCTTATTGAGACATAATAAACAATATAAAACCAGATATATAGCCGGGATTTCTGATAATTAAGAAGAATGTCAAGATTTATTTCCCACTAAAAACTTGGCTTGTGAATACATTGGTAGATATTATAATCCAAATAATATGTACTTACATTATAATGAGGCGAACTGTTAACAGCCCCTTGCTTATCCAGGTGTATACGTTGTAGAAGCATGTTTCTCATTTGCACAAAATTGCATTAATAGTGCCGAGATTAAATCTTAATCACTGAGTTTAGGAAATTATATTCACCTTTCTGGACAACATGTGGCAGGCATGGCTGAAATATGCCTGGGAAAATTAAAACCCCTACTTAGATTTATCCCTAGTTATTTAGTCCATTGAAATAGTGAGTTCTAATGAGATATTAGAGCTACTGGAAAAAAGGACAGCCTGAGTTCTAGTCCCACCTTAGGTACAAAGCCAGCTGGATGATCTTGGGCCAGTGACTTTCCCTCAACCCTAAGGAGGCAATGGCAAACCATTCTGCCAAGAAAACTGCAGAGACTTGTCCAAGCAGAATCAAATATGATGGAACCGAAGGGGAAGGGGGGAAAAGTGAGATAAGCCATTACTTCACCCAGTAAATGGACAATTAAATGATAATACACAAGACCCTTATAATTTTGCAAAATTACTAACTGGTATAAGGAATATTCCTCAAATTATCATGGAAGACCAAATATCAGTTTCAATGTGGAAAGGAAAGCAGGATGCACTGGTTTGTCCTATACTTTCAAGTATGGTTTAACCTCTAAATCAGAGGTGTCAAACTCGATTTCATTGAGGGCCGCATCAGAGTTATGTTTGACTTTGAAGGGCCAGGGGGGAGGGGGGGTGGGCGTGGTCATGATGGGTGTTTGACACAGGCTCAAGATGCGCTTTTTCCCTTCTCTCTTTCCACAATACTCCCCAGCCTTCAGAAGCACTCTGCCGGCCAAAAACAGGCTGCATGGAGGCCCCACAGCCCGTTTTGGCCAGCAGAAGCACCGCGGGCCGGTCCTTTAATAATTCCAGGCTGACCCCGTGGGCCAGATTTAAGCACTCCGCAGGCCAGATCCAGCCCATGAGCCTTGAGTTTGACACCCCTGCTCAAAATTGATCTCAAAATGCAGCTATTAGGTATGTGTTTTGCTACAGCATTAAAGTAAGCCCCCAATATTAAAAACTCAAGAATTACTGTATGTATAATTTTACAGAAAGGTGTTAAAATCTTTAGGAGGTTTTCAATGGGAGATTTGTCGGGATGGTGTAGGGTTTCCTGCTTGGGTGGAGGGTTGGACTAGATGACCTACAAGGTCCCTTCCAACTCTGTCTGTCTATCTATCTATCTATCTATCCATCCCTCTAATATACACCCCATCTTAAACAACTAGTTTGCTTTTTCCTAAATACAGATTGTAGCGGTTATCAAATTTACATATATTTGTTCAGAAGCCTGTGTGTTATGTACCCCTGATTCTCTGGAGAGTTAATATTCCTACATCACAATCCTTTGTACAATTATACTGGAAACGTAATGACCTAATTTAACTTAGATCAGAACCATATTTTATAACATTAGTTCATTGGGTTTAAATATAGTTAACTCTGCACAAGATCATAACTTTTCAGTTAAATATAAATCTAATCCGAATAATTCTTAATGCACTCTACGTTTCGCAACGCAATAGCTGCCAGTCGGGCACCCCATAATCTCTCTGACCTACCAAACCGCCGAAGCTTTCAGTTTACACAAGGACAAACCTAGGGCATCCGTTCAGCCTTCAGTCTAGAAAAGAGCGCTACCTGTTTTACATTTCTAATCGCTTTTTTCTATTCAATTGGTAGAAGTTCCTTTAGAGGCGTGGCTTGTAACATCTGTCCAATTAATAAGCAGGATTTCTTTGAAGCGCATCGATGCCATCCAATAACGAGAGGCCCTTAGCGAAGCGAGTAGCTCACGCCCAGGAAGCTAGCATTTTCGTATTGGGAGAGCTCAGCATGTGCCATAGCTCCGCCCTTTGGAAGCCTGAGCGAAGCAGGGGGAGTTTTTCCAATCAGCAAGTCCTCAAGCGCGTGAGTGACAGGAGGGCACCCAATTAGACTCTAAGAATGAAGCCCGTTGACCAATCTGGATCCAGAATTTATTCAGCGAGCCCTTTAGAAGCCGATCTAGGTTGGAGGTAGGGGCTGCTCTTCCACTTCGCCGGGTGGCAGCCATGTTGGGGTTCGCGAGTCGCTGCTGCGCCTCTTCGGCCTCCTTTTTACTGAGGGGAGCGCGGGGCGCGCCGAGTCCCCTCCAGGACCTGCTGCGGCTTCGGGGAGGGGCGGTTGCCGCTGCCGCCGAGGCCCGTAAGTGGCGGGCGAAGCACCAGAGGGAGCTCGAGGGCGGGGTCACCTTGCGGCCTAGTGCTGGAGGGGAGAGTGGACCGGCCGTTCGGGAGGGTTCCGGTCCTAGAACAAAAGGCATCTGCACCGAGGGTGCTGCTCGGCCCGGATGGGAGGGCTGGCTTTAATCCTGGCTGTATAATAGCTACATAATATATATATTATATATTTATATAACGGCTATATAATACCTGGCTAGGTGGCTAAAAACGCTGAGCTTGTCGGTCAGAAAGGTCGGCGGTTCGAATCCCTAGTACAGGTGAGCAGGGGGTTGGACTAGATGACCTCCAAGGTCCCTTACTGTTAGGTTGCTGCTAACGTCTCTCTTCGGTGCCGCGCTTGGAGAAGGAGGGCGGTGGGGGGTGGGAAGGGGAAGAAGCAAGAGTTCCAGCTTTGGCCCAGTTGCCTTGTTTTCTGCTGGGTTCATCGCCTCTTCGTCGAGCCAGGCGGTTTGGCCTGGGAAAAGAAACCAACCCCCAGGAACGCGGGGTTTTTGATTCGGTGTCTAATAACGGGCACGGCCGTGTTGCCCTTCCTCTGCAGAAACCCAGATGCCGAACCTCCCTCCGGTCGTTGCTTACGTGTCGGCGGCCGCAGGGATGGGGGTTTGCGCCACCATCGTCTCCCTCGGTTTTTTTGCCCACCCCGTTAAATACGGATGGAAAACGATGGTTTCTGGCCTTTTCTGCATGGGATGGGAAGGCACCTCAGTGCGGGGGGCGGCGGAGCTGTGGCAATATATTCCCCCGCTTCCGAATAAGACGGCTTGGGACGATGAAGGCCGCATCGGAAGAGAGCGAGCGAGCGAGCGAGGAAGGGAGGAAGGAAGGAAGACGACCTGGGAGCACTGAGCTTGCTTGATGGGCTCCTTTGCCGAGGACAAACATGGCGTCTTTCGGCATTTAGAGGGCATGAGGAAGCATTGCGGAGCTCTCTCGCATCCTGCACGCCGTTTGCCATCCCCTTCCTCTTGTGGGTGCAAGTGGCCAAGATGGAAAGAAGAAAAGCGCAGCAGGATAAAAAAAGAGGATTTCCACTGGTCCGCTGAGATCTAGGCACAAACCTTCCTCCATGAATTTATATGGTGCACACCTAGAGACGGTTTTTAAATTGCGCTGACAGGATTTAGGAAGGTTTTGCAAGCAGTCAACCATGCTTGGTCGATCTATGTGGTCGCTAGGAGCAGAAAAACGAATTTTCAGCAATGCTCGTTTCATGCTTTTTATGATCATCGGCTTCATGAGTTCGGGTGGATCTTTAGCATAACCTGGCTGGGGGTATTAACAATCCAGGCTTTGTGAGGAAGAAATGATTTCAGTAAATTTTGGTGGTCTTGAGTCAGGGAGCTATTCAGGCATCTGCATTTTGAATTTTTTCAGAGCCTATGATTGGTCTGTGAGAATTCCAGTTGTGATAAGGAAAGGTTCCTTCAAGGGAGTGATATGGTTATTGATCTCTCCTGGATGACAACTGCAAAAGCCTGGCCTTCTATATATCTCATACAGGTGTCTCATAAAAGTTATTTCTAAGTTTTTCTTTAAACCTTGGTATTAATGTATTCTTAGAATAAAATCCATTCAAAACATGGAAAACCTGAGACTCATTTTCCTCCAGAGTTCTGTATTTGACCAAATATATATATATATATCTGACTAGATTGCTGCTTCAAGTGATTTTATATAATTGGCAGAATTATTTATAAAATGTATGCTGCCCAACTTGTGACAACTCTGGGAATGAAACTACAAACAATTGAAGTTATCTTCCAAAGAGGAAAATCTCAATTTTATACCTTTTTCAGGAAGTGGGGGTGCTTATAAGTTGCTGATTGTAAAGATGTATAATTAAGCATCTAATTTGCCTGCTGATGGTTGTATTTTCTTTTGTAGGCCGGAACTATGCTGCACAAACATCTCCTGCAGCTAAAGCTGGAGTTGCCACTGGACATATTGTGGCAGTCATTGGTGCTGTGGTTGATGTCCAGTTCGATGACGCCCTGCCACCAATCCTCAATGCCCTTGAGGTGCAAGGCAGAGATACACGCTTGGTGCTAGAAGTGGCTCAGCATTTAGGTAAATTTCATTGATCAACCTGGCTTTCATTCTGTTAATGCTCCTTGTGATGATAAATAAAAATGACTTTCGTTCTTCTGAACATAATGAAGTCATATTTATGAACTGAAAAGGAAGTCTTTTAATCAGAAAGCTTTTGGATCTGAGGCCAAGTAGGCTAGTATTTTTGATTGATATTGTGGATCAGTCTTAAGTTTTATGAGCCTCCTGTTATGTTTCAAGGTTCAGTATGTCTCCGAAGCTCTCACATAAAAGAATACTTAAAATTTTGCATGTCTAACTGGGCATTCAATACCAGTTAATTATTTTGCAAACATTATTTCTGTTAATTTTTTGACTGCATGAACTTTGTGTATCTCTACAGCTAGTATTACCTACATAATAAAAGGCACATTGTTTTATAAACAACCTTCTACCAACTTTCCTAAAAGCTATTTGGATTCTTTATTTTTACACATTGGTAAAAAATAACTTTTGAAATGACCGAGTACATTTCTGTTGCTCAAGCATTATTTCAGGGTAAAGGCATCTTCTGTTATATTTCTTCTATTGCAGGTGAGAATACTGTTCGTACCATTGCTATGGATGGTACTGAAGGTTTGGTGAGAGGCCAAAAGGTTTTGGATTCTGGAGCACCAATCAGAATTCCTGTAGGACCTGAAACCCTTGGCAGAATCATGAATGTGATTGGAGAGCCAATAGATGAAAGAGGTCCAATAAAGACCAAACAGTAAGCACAAATTTGGGGGAAGACAGTGAGGCAACCATCATTCATTATTTGGATGGCCTTATTTACCTGGTGTTCTCTCCACTAGAAAACTATATTTCAATCACAAAATCAAAGTCAGCGAAATGGAAAAGGAGAGACAAAATGTGTACCTACTGATTTCCATGCCACTTCCTAAATGTTTGAAGGGACAAGAAAACTTAATTTTGCACATATGTGGCATCTGAATTATCTAACTAACTGGGAAAAATGGTCTTAGATGAGTCCTAGTGGATGGTTCAATGAAAATGTTGTTTTACTATATAGTTGCAGTTGACAAGAATATTCCATACTAGGGATAATTAGGAAAAAAAATGCCAACATTAATATGAAATATGACACTGAAATATATATCTACATTTAGGGAACTGTATAATTTTGGTCATCTTGGAAAAAGATATACTTAACATGTGATCAATCACTTTTTTCAGGTTTGCTGCTATTCATGCTGAAGCACCTGAGTTTGTGGAAATGAGTGTTGAACAGGAAATCCTTGTGACTGGCATTAAAGTTGTGGACCTTCTTGCCCCATATGCAAAGGGTGGTAAAATTGGTAAGTTAAGTGAGGTAGAAGGGTGACCAGTTGTGTTTCTGCAGCTTCCTTGCCATAGCATGGACTTTAAATCATTAGCAGTCTCAATGTTTTACATACAACTGATGTCAGCTGTCTTTCCTTCACTGATGAGCAAAACTCAATGACTTTCGTTCTTCTGAGATTGCTGAAGCAATTCATCTTCTGAGAAGGAAAATGGGAAATTGTAGAGGAGCTCCTAATCATTCTTTGGTACTGACGCAGCTTTTTTTCTTCAGGTCTGTTTGGTGGTGCTGGTGTAGGCAAAACTGTATTGATCATGGAGCTGATCAATAACGTTGCCAAAGCTCATGGTGGCTACTCAGTATTTGCTGGTGTTGGAGAAAGAACCCGTGAAGGGAATGATTTGTACCATGAAATGATAGAGTCTGGTGTCATCAACTTGAAGGATACCACATCCAAGGTGAGCAAACAAGTCAGGATCTAGCTGTGACCCTAAACTCCAAAAATGCGATATGGGTTGGCTTAATCTGCTGTCTTGCTTGCACCAGAAATTGGCAATTATTCTTAAGGGCATGCAGTTTTGAATTTCCACTGTTGATCTTGGGTCATGTGTTGACAATGCCAGAGAAAATTTCAAGGACTAAAGGAATTTCTAGTGCACCAGGAATATTTTGAACAACATATGAAGTGTACAAATATTAGACAGTCACTCTATGAAAGAATTACATAGGCTGGAAGAAAAGTATATTATTAGAAGTAAATCCCATTAAGTTTCAGAAAGACATTAGAGTTGGTAGGATAATAAATCAGCTAGGATATTTCTGGGTATGTATCATAATACACCAATTTATTGCTATGGAGCAGAAAATTTTTAACCACACGCTAATGAAATGGGACAATTAACATAGTGTTATTTTAAGTTTCTTTGCTCTCCCAAAGGTTGCTCTCGTTTATGGGCAGATGAATGAGCCGCCTGGTGCTCGTGCCAGAGTTGCTTTGACAGGCTTGACTGTTGCTGAATATTTCAGAGACCAGGAGGGTCAAGATGTGCTGCTCTTCATTGATAACATCTTCCGTTTCACACAGGCTGGATCTGAAGTAAGCTTTAAACTAACTTGTCAGTCAAAGGAGAACAGTTTAATAATATTAAGATTGGGATCTTCCCAAATTGTGGGCAGGGGAAGCATAGATGCATTGTCTGAGACTTTCTGTATCGTAAAAGAAGCAACCTTGGCAACTGCAGAAGATTTTAATCTTCTCTTCCAGGTATCCGCCTTGCTGGGTAGAATCCCCTCGGCTGTGGGTTACCAACCTACTTTGGCTACTGATATGGGTACCATGCAGGAGAGGATCACAACAACGAGAAAAGGATCTATCACCTCTGTGCAGGTAATTTGCTATAAATGTTGTTTCTCCAATTATATTGTGGACCAATTCAGGGTCTACTATGTTACTGTCTCATTTCTGGAAGGCAATTCTATTTTCATCTCCATTCCCTATGGGATCTGATGGAATTGCTCCCCTGTTATATAAATAGCTACACAAAGCTGCTGATGGTTAGCATTAAAACTGTCAATGCAACTGGACT
This sequence comes from Pantherophis guttatus, assembly GCF_059756535.1. NCBI lineage: Eukaryota > Metazoa > Chordata > Lepidosauria > Squamata > Colubridae > Pantherophis > Pantherophis guttatus. The sequence goes on along the minus strand of NC_142064.1, from coordinate 138,668,731 downwards.
GTTAATGTAGTAAATTTTCTTTTTCCCAAGGCCATCTATGTACCAGCTGATGACTTGACAGATCCAGCTCCCGCGACCACATTTGCCCACTTGGATGCCACCACTGTGCTGTCTCGTGCCATTGCAGAGCTGGGCATTTACCCAGCTGTAGATCCTCTGGACTCTACTTCACGTATCATGGATCCTAATATTGTGGGACAGGAGCATTATGATGTGGCCCGTGGGGTGCAAAAGATCTTGCAGGTGAATGGGGGGTGGGGTGAAAACCATGAATTCTAACTTATGAATTAGTGAATACTTTTTGTATTCTTTTTCATTGTGCATGTAGAATATTAATACATTTTTATAGCAAGTGTGATACTGCAAACCAGCAGCAAAGCTGCTTGGAAGAGGTAGAATATAGATAGGGTGGCAAGTGGCTTGATCCACTCCATGGTGCCCTTGCTGTCTCAACTCACCTGCAGGTTTCCTCTCTAGGACTACAAGTCCCTCCAAGACATTATCGCTATTTTGGGTATGGATGAATTATCTGAAGAGGATAAGCTGACAGTGGCACGTGCCCGTAAGATCCAGAGATTTTTGTCCCAGCCCTTCCAGGTGGCTGAGGTCTTTACTGGTCATGCAGGCAAACTGGTGCCTCTGAAAGAAACAATCAAAGGATTCCAACAGATTCTGATAGGTACGTATGGCAACTGGAACTGAAACCCCCTGAAGCTGATGGCCGTCTTGTTGCCATCTTTTCTCATTGCTCATTTTCCCTATTCTAGTCACAGGGTATCTACTGCACTACAATCTTAATTGCTTTTCAGATGTAATGTAGGCATTTTTCCAAGTAATCGTCTAGTGATTACTGTCAATATTTTTCCATTCAAATCTAGGAAAATAGCCTTCTGTAATGAAACTACAAATAATTACAGGTAGTCCTCAATTAACAACCCCTGTTCAGTGAGAGTTTGAAATTATGACAGTGCTGAACAAGTGACTGGTCATTGAACGTCTAAGGACGTGATTATGATGCAGGCACTTGGCAGCCAATTTGCAATTAATGATGGTTGCAGCATCTTGCAGTCATGTGATCACTATTTGTGACCTTCCCAGCCAGCTTCCCACGAGCAAAGTCAATTGGGGAAAGGTGGCAAAGAAGGTCATCTCAAGTTGCTGTTGATGCTTTTTCTCCTGAGGAGCCCAGCTAAGGAGTACAAGGTCCCAAGAATCTTGTACTGTGCCCTGTGCACACATGCCCACAGCAGCCATCCCCAACCTCACCATGCTCTGCCTTGCCACAGAGTCACGTGTCCACCAAACTGCTTGCAAACTGCCTGGGACTTGCAGGCAGTTTTACTATTGGAAACTGGCAAAAGGTTGTGAAGTGGTCCTCATTTAATGACTGACAAATCTTCACAATGATGGAAGTAGGAACTACTGGGTTTCCCATTAAGGGATGTGGCAGTGGTGGGTTGCTCTCGGTTCGCACCTGTTTGCAAGAACCAGTAGTAAAAATTTCTAGTAGTTCGGAGAACCGGTAATAACATTGGCTGGCCACCCCCCCCCCGAACCGGCCCAGCCCGGTCGCCACTCACCCAGCCCACCTCATCAGAGGCTTTTTTTTTTTTTTAAACACTTTTAAAAGCATTTTTTTCTACAACCTCTTCAGCTGAAAAAAATGCTTTTAAAAGTTAAAAAAAAAAAAAAAAAGCCTCTGATGATTGTGCGGCTCAGCTGGGATCGTCAGAGGTTTTTAAAAGCATTTTTTCTACAACCTCTTAAGGTTGTAGAAAAAATGCTTTTAAAAGTAAAAAAAAAGAAAGTTGGCCACGCCCACCCAGTCACATTCCCCCCCCAAGCCACGCCCACAAATTAAGCCACACGCACAGAACCAGAAGTAACAAATTTTAGAACCCACCCCTGGGATGTGGTCACATAACATTGTGCTTTATAGTCACATCACTTAGCGATGGAAATTCCATTCCCAGTTACCATCATTAAGGAAGGGCTATCTGTACAGTTAAACCATGGTGCTCAGTTACTATTTGTTATTTAGATGTTGATAGAATGGGCAAAAAGGGCATGTAGTTGTGATCTGTTTCTTCTTAACAATTTTACTGATTCCAGTTTTTGACTTTGTTTCTGCAGGAGAATATGATCATCTCCCAGAACAGGCTTTCTATATGGTGGGGCCCATTGAGGAAGCCGTGGCCAAGGCTGATAAGTTAGCTGAAGAACACTCATGAGTTTACCTTTGAGGCAAATCTTGTATGTTTTCAAATGTCCAGTGGTTCACTTTGTCTCACCTCACAGTTCTTGAAACTCTTGGAAATATCTTGAAAATATTTAAAAGTTTCCAATAAACCATCTGGTGCGATTATAGAAGTAGTTAATGGTACTGTTGCAGCACAAAGAGAAGCTATAGCTTTGAAGCAGACCAAATTTGTTGATTCTGGGTTCACTGACCAAGAATAAGGCATTCTCGCTGACCATATTGGAAAGCAATGTTGTGTTTCTTAATTCCAATGTGGTGATTGCCCAGAATATTCCACAGAGATAATTGATGTGAACTGGATTGATGCAGAAAATTCTTCTACACTGTAAAGATCATTAAATGCTGGCACTTACTGATTCTTTCCTCTTCTCCTAAGCTTTTGCCAAATAAAGCAGATTAGCATAGTTAATATGCTGGCCTACAGCCAGCCATTCATGCAGGCTGAGATTCCTTGGACAGCAGTCCAGAAATGCCTCTGCATATTCTAGATAGTGTGCATTTAAATTTTGATCTCCCAGAACAGGCATGTTTGCTATGAATTCCAAAACACACTTCAGTTTTTTGTAGGCAGCTTCACCCAGGCTTGGTCAAGTAAGTGCCATGTTCTCTAATGCAATTGAATGGATACAACATGGAAGGTTGGAATGGGAAGATTTTGGCTGCATAAGTCTTTGAATAGACCATTATTGAAAGAATGCTCAAATGTTGCTAATGTCTTAATCCTAAAACAGAATCTAAAGATTGATTGACACACAAACCCTCTGTGTTTCCACAACTTTGTATCAAGTCACAACACTGCCTATTTGGTTTTGGTTTAATGTATTGTGTGACTCCCAGTTCAGTAATATGTAAGGTTAACAAAACTTAACTACATAAACCTAAAAAGAAGATCCCACTGATATGCAACAAGTTGTTTAAAAGAGGTAGTATCCTTTTGGCTTTTTCAATCTTGAGTTAGCTTTGGTTTTTAAGTACTTTTTAAGCAACTTCCTCCTGAATCTCGTTATCTAACTCCTACACCACACAGAGAGATGTGTTTCTCCCTCCCTTGCCTACCATGGCTATTGAGGTTTCCTTTTGGAAGGGAGTGGGACAGCAGTTCCCTTTTCCTTTGCCTGCTATAAGGAGACTGGGCAACATTAACCTTGATGTGGTTGCCATGTATATTCAATTTGTCATTAGACACTCATTTTAAAGGCGTTATGCCTTGATGCTCAAAGAAAGGATAGAAATCGATAACTTGCTGTAAAATGAAAGTAATTGGGATTAATCGGCTAAGGCTCAAGGGATAAGTAATTGCTCTAGTATCAATTTCTCAAGCTTATTGCTCTGTTTATGTCTGGCAGTGTTGGGTTACAGAATCTCCTGATACCTTTTCAAAAACACAAAACAAGTCAATTTGGCAGAGGTTAGTTGCAGTGAAGAGATCTAAAGCAAGTAGGGCTTTTATTAGAAAAAGATTTTTTCAGAGCGTCGTTTTATGGTTGAGAAGTCTTATCAAACGTAGATTGTGTCCTGCAAAATTGAGACCTGATAGTTATGTGCTATACATGTCTACCCTGCTGCAATTAGAATTGACAAAAGATCCATGGCAAAAGTTATAATAAACATTGGGAACAATTATAACAAAATCACATATAGATGAGAAATTTCTAGTAAACCGAGCTTGTGTTATGGTGCAGGGCAGTTGTGAATCCTATGTTGGATTTGATGTATTCTATACCTGATTAGTTTTGGTTAAACTGATCAAACCACGCAATGTGTGAAGCATGGGATATTCCACTCAAGGGAAGTAGAATTGTCCATTTCTTTCAGTTTAGGATTATGCTAAAATTAACCTTAAAGCATGCATACTTGCTGTAGGACTGCCTTTTCTATTTTTTAAAAAAGAAATTATTCTATAATGCAGAACTGTCCAGTACTTAATTAAATGCCATATATGGGATATTATACCAGGCCTTACATTTTGTAATTTATATTTTTTGAGAATTTAAAAACTATATATTTAATAATTGGAAATATTATTTTATTTTTGATACCTTGACATGCTATCATTTCCCATTTTGCCTTTTAATTTTTTTTATTAATTTACCAAAATATAAAACAAAAAATACGAAAATAATGGAAAAGTAAGAAAAAAAGAAAAACACTGACTTCTAACCCTTTAGTGCAGTAGAATAAGATAATATACAGCCTCAATTTTTAAATTTATATAGTAATATATATTAACCGTTTCTATAACAAACTTACCAGGAAAACCCTATTTCATTTTTTTCCCACCTCGAGCACAAAGTTAGAAGCAGTTTCCAAAGGGAAACAAAGCTAGGTGTATTCTTTAATTAAAACAGGCAATTTATCTCTGCTAACTCCCATCAGTTTTTGCAATCAGTAGAATTAAAGTATCTTTCTATTTTCATGCATAGAGCATTCTTGCTACTTTCAGTATATACAGTGGTACCTTGGTACTCAACTGCTTTGTGACTCATTAGTACTCGATGCATTTTGACGTAAAAAATTCATCCTGGTACTCATCGTTTGATATTCAGTGCACAAGCTAGAACTTGTATCAGCTGCCTTGTGACTCACTACATTATTCCTTACGGGAAAATTTTATTTGGTATTCATCGGTTTTGGTACTCTCGCCTCCCAGAACCAATTAATGATGAATATTAGGGTACCACTGTATAACATCAAAATTTCATTTTTTTTCAAGTTCTTTGTCTATTAAGCCTAAGAGGCAAATTTGATTTTACCTTTATATTCACTTTGAGACACTTGGGTATTAAGATGCGAATCCTACTGCAGTATTTTTTTGCTTTGTCATAAGTCCACCAAAGATGATAAAAGATTCCTTTACATTTACATTTCCAGCATGCCTTTCAAATACCTTTATACATTTTTGACCATTTATCCAGTGTTAAATACCATTGGCACATCATCTTATAAAAATTTTCTTTTAAATTATAATTTAATGGAAATTTTAAACCCTTTGTCCTCATATTTTCCAATAGTTCAAGCATCATATCCAAAATTCTTTGCCCATTGAATCATACAATGTTTCATGTATTCATTCTTTCATACTTCTGATTCCAACTCTTCTTTAAATTTGGAGGTAGGTTCACCTTGATTGAAAAATTATTAGACCATAGGTCCACCAGTCTAACCTTGCCATCCTTTCTTTTCTACAAAAAGCTTCCTGGTGCAATGCCTTAATTTATTCCAAACCCTTAGGATGGCATGTCTAACAAAGTGGTTGTTGAAACATTTATTTTAACCTTGTATCATAAGTAAGCATTTCGTCCAAATCTTAGTTCATGGCCCTCCAAATCAAGTAACTTATTTTGAAGAGACCCATTCTTTAAGCCAGCCAAACAGCAAGCATCGAAGTACTATTTCAAATCTAGTAAACCCAAACCTCTTCCTTGAGTATCTTGCAGTAATTTATATCTAATTTGTTTTTTCCTCTTGCCGTATAAACTTATCCATTTGCCAAGTTTTGAAATATTTTTGATGCCATGTGACCTGCTGAAATCCTAATGTTTCATGCAGTGCACCTTGATGGTCACCTTTGTGTCTAACTACAACAGTAGCTAATTTCCTGACTAGGATCAGGTAGATGGGACAGGTTATCTGCAATTGACTTAAATCAAAAATCAACTCCAGTATAGGTCAGTCAATCCTTTGGGACCACCCTTTTCCCATGAAACACACCCAATAGGATTCTACTTGGCACTACTGGCATAGCAGATCTAACCACATTAATCTTGCAATTTTACATACTCCAGCAGCAGAATTTGCTTGTACACATCGCAATGGCTTCCTTTGCAACCTATTTGTCCTGGAAAGGATCCAGTTTTCTTTTAGTACATTCTAGGCCAGGGTGTCAAACTCGCGTTGTCACGGCAGCATCACATGATGTATTGGGACTTTTTCCCCCTTCACTAAACCGGGCATGGGTGTGGCCAGCGCATGATGCATCCAGCCCGCACACCACGAGTTTGACAGCCCTGTTCCAGGCTCTGCATCTCTTTTGTCCTTTCTTACAGCCAAAATGAACCTAAATAAAAAAGGGGCTTTGCAAGATGCTAAATAATCACTCTAGAAGAGCTGTTCAGCTAGAGCAGTGGTTCTCAACCTGTGGGTCGCGACCCCTTTGGGGGTTGAACAACCCTTTCACAGGGGTCGCCTAAGACCATCAGAAAACACATATTTTCAATGGTCTTAGGAATAATTTTATGGTTGGGGGTCACCACAACATGAGGAACTGTATTAAAGGGTCGTGGCATTAGGAAGGTTGAGAACCACTGAGCTAGATCCTAGATAATCAACAAAGATAGGTGACAGGCATTGTATTTTTTACATCATATCAACATGTTATCTTTTACACATTGTGTGGCCTGGGGCATAAGAACATCAACTACAGTACAACTTACTAGTGAGGATGTCAAAGTAGTGATGTAAGCAGGTGGGTATTCCTGGTAGTTGCCATTGAATGTGGGATAAAGCAGGAAAAGGGAATTCTGTGCAATGTTGCTGAAGTATAATTTGACATCACTATGGTCCATGATGCTAGGGCTTCTGGGAACTGCAGTTCTGACTTGAACTTTCATCTCTACCCCTGGAATAATGATTATGATCAAGTAGCTGACCTTGGCTGAGCTAGAAAGCCAAGTGGGATTAATATTGATTAATATTTGGATAGGAGATTTCAGAATTGTAGATTAAGGGATTGCCTGAAAAGGATGACAATAAACCACTACTGCAAGTCTGTTGGGAAAACTATCAATAGGTCGGTGAACTTAACCAGAAGAGGAACTCAAAGGAGACTTGATCGATAAGAAAGTGAGCCATAAAGAGTAGCAATCCTTGAGTGGCTGCCAAAAGAAAAACTAGGTAGAAAAGCCCATTGGGTTTGAAAACCATGCAACGCACCAGGCTACAATCTGCTTTGTTTAAACTGTGTTGCAACATCTCAGCTTGCACGACTAGCAGATAGTAGGTTGTGTTGTACTGAGCCCAGCAATTGGGTGAATGGTGTAAACCACAACTGAGTCAACGATACGTAGTTTACTCGTACATCACAGCTCCTCACCTTTGAAAAAGAATAAGTGAGAATGGCCTTCCCTTTGGAAGTGTGGGGTCATGAAAGACTCGGATGTGTGGAGATAGCTTACTGTGTCCTGACATCCTCCTGATGGATTTGTAAAAAAAAAAAACAAAAAACCCTCTCCTTTTGTTTCACCAGTCACTGTAGAGGAGAACAAAAGGTTTTCATCTGCATATGAAGGATGCTTGGCATTTAATTGCACTTTCTTTGAGTAAAAAAGGGAGGAGATACAATAGAGCAATTGCTGAAAAGAAACATTTAGCCAAGATGCTGTGTTTCCTTAGTGCAAGGCAGGTGGGGGAGATGGAGACAGAAAAAGTCCAAGAAATTAGACTTTTAGAGCAAAATGACACTTTCCCGTCTTTGCTTATGCATATGGGATGGTCTTCCTGGTGCCCTCAGGAGAGGGAAAATAGAGCTGGATCTTGTAGGAAGGATACAGGCTTTCTGTTAAGTGCCAGGAGTGGACGCAAATTCACACGGGAGTTCAAGAGGAAAATGGAATGCAAGCTGCTCCCTTATCCTGCCAAGTTCCTTTTTCTGGAATCTCCAACATCACCGCTCCTTGCTTTGTGAGTCTGAAGAATGACATAAGCACTCCCAGGATATCAGATGAGTATTTCCTCTGGTTAGCCTTTATATATACATGATAGAGCTGAATACACCACATTGAATACTAACACTTTCATGCGGGTGGGAGGGTGCCACCCCCCATCAACTTCTTTGAGAAAAATTGTTGACATTACTTCCAAAGAGAGTGCCAACATATGTCTTCAGGCTATACGGAGCCTATGCTGAGGCTCAAAGATAAAACACCCATGGCTGGCTCACTGTTTCTTGCCTTGGGTCTGGCATCGTTCACCAGCAGGGTATTTACAGTATTTCAATGTAGTAATGCCAGCTTGCTGGAAGCATAACTATTTCCACTGATGAAACAGGATTAAGCATCGTTTTTTGTGATCCTTGGAATACAGGATAAAGCGTCATCACATTTTTTAAAAAAACAAAACCCAAACAATAAAAAGTAACAAATATGCAGGACCTTGTACATACAAGATTTCTACAATTTCAGATATAAAAACCATTTACTTCCTGCAAATACCAGCATGGGTGTCCAGCAAGGAACCGCCTCAAAACCCATTTTGCCGTCCCTCCCTTTCTTCAATTTCCCCATCATTCCCCCAACTCCCCTTTCTGCTCTCTTCCCCCTTCCCAATTGCACCACATGTACAATAATGTCCTGATCCATATGACCTCACTCTGGCTTTGGTCCTATAGAGAGAGCCCTTCCAGGACCAACAGCAGTGAGTTATGTCAATTGATTGCATTATTGAAGTAACCAGGGACAAATATATCTCTTCCCCTAAGGGGGTGGAAGGGTTAAATGCATGTTAAGTATTGTGAAGGCTTAAAAGACAGCTAAATGTTGTCTTTTTAGTGAAAAAACAGAGTGGGTGAATCTAGGTGTTCCTTGAACGGTACAAAATGGTTCTGAGACGACATAGGCTGCTCACACTTTTTCTTTTTTTTGAAGAAAGACAGGAGTCTTATCTTTTTTAAATAAAACAATCTTTTTTACAATCAAGGCTTTTCATTTGGAGACTTCTGCACTGTTGGGACCTATGCTTCTAACCACAGGTAGGTCTACTGTGTGTGTGTGTATATATATACACACACAGACACACACACACTGCAAAAATCTGGACAGTCATTCACATCAGCAACATGTTCGAGCTTTCTATATCACTTTACTGCCAGTTATGACCATTCTGATTTTTTTTTTTTTTTTACCTCCCTGAGGCACCCAAATGTCAAGAAAGAAACGTGACAGTTCTCTTCCGCGAGGTGGTCTCCAGCATCCGGTTGTCTAGATCAGATAAATCCCATTTGCTTACTGAGATTTGTAAATGTGAATAGCCACGTATTTCTTCATTTGATCTAATAATTTTTGAAAGCAAGCTGACTTAATGAAAACTGCCACAATTAAATTATGCCTCTCCTGAAGAAATACTTCTTTTTGTCTGTTCTCAACCCATCACAAAAGAAGCTGGTGAGGTGACCGTAAACTCATGCATTATTAAATAGGATGGAAAGCCATATTCTATAAACTTCTAAATGTACAATGTTAGAAATGCATCTTTCCCTCCCCCACTCTCTCCGTCCCTCCCTTCCTCTGCCTCTCCCTCCCTCTCTCTTCCTCCCACCCTCCCTCTCCCTGGAGAGCTGCTGCTCTTAACAGTAGGCGATACTGCACTGCATTAGACAGCTCTGATTCTGTTTAAAACAGCAGCCTAAATGCCTGCCTCCTTTTGCCTTTCTCTGCAGAGCAGATTAGTTCACCCCGCAACTAACTGCAAGCAACTGCCCTTCTCAAAATGGTCTGATTGGTGCAAATTTTGACGTGGATAATGTGAGAGTGCTGGTTGGGCTGGCCTGGTTGTGTGCGGCAAACGCACACAATCTCATCGGGCAAAAACATAAGACCCTGGGATTGTTGTTCCATGCTGTCTTGATATGGATACAGCCACCGATCATCAGATGCAACATCCGCTTTATCTCTTTTGCTCATTCCTGTTCTTTGGAACATTTCTGCAGCTCTTCTTCCTTCTTCCTTTTAGGGAGTTGCTAGGGTACCAGCTAACCGCCAGGGCAGCCCTCAACCTACAGTTCTGCCTAGTCTCTGTGAAATCCTGGCTTATTACAGGCAGAGCTGCGGGGTGCCACGTGGTTCTCTTCCGCCTCCACTCCCCTTTAATTAGCAAGATGAGGCGGCCTGCGTCATTCCCATCCGTGGGGAGAGGTCAGGGTGCGCTGTCTTCAATGCAGCAGCAACAGAAAAAGCGAATCTGTCTTTTCTTTTTCTTCCCCCCCCCCTTCCACCTCCAGTTTCTGAAATCTTCTCTGCTGAACACTAGAAGAATAAGAGAAAGCATCCTCTGTTAATTACTCTTCCCCCCCCCTCCTTGTCAGTGAGGAAATGCCAGAGAGGAGGAGGAGGAGGAAGAAGAAACGAAAAGGATGCTAGCTCTGAACAGTATGTCAGAATTGACGCACATTCCCTTTATTTATATTCCTCCAGTTCGTTACTGTTTGTCCCTTGGGGATTTTGGTCCTTAGAACTTCCCTATCCCGATCAGTATAATTCAGTAAAATAATGGAAGGCATGACAATTGGAGACAATATGTACCCGTGACCGATGAAACTATTTGGTGTAGGACAGCGGAGGGAGTTGTTGTTTTCTCTGAGATTCTCTCTAATAAGGCAGCATCCTGCGTTTTGCTTCCTTTCGTTATAATTATAACGGAGGACAAGGGGTGTCTCAATAGCTTTAAACCCCTTCCCTCCAGTTTCTGCAAGCTGCACTGGTTGCCAGTTTGGATCCATTTCAAGGTGTTGGTTATCAGCTTCAAAGCCCTTCATGGCATGGGTCCAAGTTATCTGAGGAACCTCCTCAACTTGATGAGATTAGCCTGCCCGCCCTGACCCCGTCCCCCCAAGCCAGCAGAAGAGGCATGCTGCAGATCCTGTGGGCCAAGGAATTTTGGCTGGTGAAGTCCAGGAGAAGAGCCTTTTCTGCCATGGTGCCCGCCCTCTGAAACATTATGCCTCTCCAAATGAGATCCACACCTTCCATTTTGGCCTTTGGAAAGGACTTGAAGACCTGGCTGTGGCAGTTGGCCTGGGGCCCCAATGGGGAGGTGATATCTTGGAGGTGGTTAATGGATTAGACAGACCCCACCTCCTTCCCCATGTACATTTTGCTCCCTTAGTCTCCATCTTCGTCAACTGAATTTTAAATCTATGGTATTTTTTGTTCTAATGTTTTATATGATATTTTTACTGAATAGCCAGCTGTAAGCGGCCTAGAGTTGCTTGACAAGATGGGGGGCATAAAAGATAGATAGATAGATAGATAGATAGATAGATAGATAGATAGATAGATAGATAGATGATAGATAGATAGGTAGATAGATAGATAGGTAGATAGATATAGATAGATGATAGATAGATGATGATAGATAGATGATAGATAGATAGATAGATAGATGATAGATAGATAGATAGATAGATAGATAGATAGATAGATAGATAGATAGATAAGCAAGCAGAACTTGTGGTCTGCCAGCAGCCTGCGGAGCTGGCAGCGGAGTTGGACAGTGAGGAGGCTGGGGAGGAACATGGGCCAGTCCTGGAGTCTGGGGAAGGCTCAGACGAGGGCTTTGCATCGGAAGCAGAGATGGGGCCAGGGCCATCTGGGAGTTATGTGCGGACTCCGGAGCCTCCAGACTTGGACATCAGAGAGGCAGAGGAACAGGAGGAGCCTGTTCCTAGCGCGCGCATGCGCAGAGCTGCCAGAAGGCAAGAACAGTTAAAACTAAAGGGACAACTCGGGAGTAAGGCCTGGAGATGATTGGCCCCTGCCATAAGGCTTAAAAGAGGAGCAAAAGCATGTAGGCCCTTTGCAGGAAAGCAACGTTGTTAATTCTGTTCCCAGTCGGCATCTCTGTTTGATTCTGGACTCCGTGCGGCTTTGCCAAGTAGGTCTTTGGCAGCATGTCAAGGGAGATAAAGGTTGGTGATTATTCCCGAACGACTTCTCCCGAAGGACTTTTTGCAACTAATTGGGACTCAATAAAAGAGGTTTTTGGGACTACTACTCAGGAAACCTAGATCACAACAGGACTATGGAACTTCCCTCCTTTGCTTCCTCAGTGGAATCGGGGGGGGGGGGGGGGGGGGGACTAATTTCTCCTTTATCCCAAAGCTGATGCAAGAAAATCCCATTTTGTTGATTTGTTGGGAAACTGTGGCCTTAAAATTCTACTTCTGATATGAAGGTTTAGGAGACACACCTAAGAGTTAAATCATATATTAGGATGTTGCTTGCAGCTATATTTTTCCTTTCCTTACTAAAATGTAATTTAGTGTATGTACATATGGAAGGAACTTCTAGATCAGGGGTGTCAAACTCAATTTCATTGAGGGTCACATCAGGGCTGTGGTTGACCTGGGGGGGCTGGGGAGGTCAACTAGGAGGGCATGGCTAGCTTGACGCCACTCCCCAAACTGTTGGCATGTTTCCTCTTTTCATTGGGTAAACTGGGCTAAAGCCATGCTGGCCTGATCTTTCCTCTTCGCATTGGGTAAACCAGGACAGCCCCACAGGCCAGATCTGATCACATTGCAGGCCAGATGTGGGACATGGGCCTTGAGTTTGACACCCTTGTTCTAGATCAAAAAAGCACAGAGATAAGTAGAGGCAACTTTAATTCTTCTTCTCCTACTGTAACCCAAATTTGGGAGAAGTGGGGATGATTCAATCTGATTTGTCCCTGTTTGTTTTTAACCTACATCTATTCGATAAGAACAACAACATGAAGAGTGGGACATTCAGTATTTTTATAGCTAGATCTCTGTTGAATATCTGAAATGTGTGTCTGATTTTATACATAATAATTTTCACAGGACACAATTCAGTCGCTTTTATGATATTTCAAATCAGAAATGAAAAAAAAATGCTATTATATGTGGGTGTTGGGAAATTGCACTTGATATAATGGCTGCATTTATGCAGCATCCTGACTCATGATTTGTTTAACCATAGTTTACTGAGTAAATTACACTTGAATTCTGAATGTGTTCTGTACATGGCATATATAGAGAAAACCGCAAACCACACTTGCATGCTGAGAATGTTTCTGTACACTCCATGTGCTCCTTAATTAATGGGCTGTGGGCAACAATATATTTATTGTAAGATAATTATTAGCCTAACTTGTATAATATAGCATAAGGATGCTGGGGAAAACAGCTTAGTTTCCACTTGTGGCATTCTAGTCAAAATGTGGCCAAACTGACCCCTCTGTCTCCTACAAGACCACCTCTAAGGCAGGGGTGGGTTCTAAATTTTTTTTACTACCGGTTCTGTGGGTGTGGCTTATTTTGTGGGCGTGGCTTGATGGTCATGTGACAATTATTTAGGATTTAGCAGAGGTACTGGTCTACCAGGCTGTACCAATCTACCCATTTACTTTTGCAGGCACCGATCTACTCACGTATTTTTGCAGGCACCAGTCTACTCATTTGTTTTCTTTTAACACTGATCAGCTGTAGGGCGGTCCTTTGAAGCCCCGCGGCAAGAGTTTAAACAGTTTTTTTCCCTCTAGCCATCAGCTGGGACTCAGGAGGCAGCAATAGATTGGGGGTGGGGCCAAATAAAAGGTAAGAATAACGCAGGGACTGGGTGGGGGGGGGGCGGGAGGGCAGAACCAGTTCGGTGACCTTATATCATCACCGTTACTGGCTTGGTGGAACCGGGCGGAACCGGAAGGAACCCACCACTGCTCTAAGGTCCCTTTCAACTCTGTTATTCTGTATTCTCTGTTAGTAGATAATATTGTGTGTGATATAGAATGACAACTCTGTTTAGAAGGGACTGAGTTACCAGCCTATGTGAAAGCTTCACTTGATCAAAACCAGAATGATTCATGGTGGGCCCAATCACAGCATATGGAACAGTGTGGCTAGGAATGGAAGAGGATTAAATGGTAAAGAATATGAATTAACATATGAAATTACAGAAGAGAAACAAAAAACATATTCACGTCTGTGAAGCTAAGAGAAAGGGGAGCGGTGTAATTGATCTGAATGAACGCAGCCAGATTGTGTGGCGTACAACTAATGAATAAAGGGAAATTGTTTAATTATGAATGAAAGAACTAAAATGTCAGTCTGAAAGTCATCACGATTGTTGCAATTGTATATGAAAGTAGAAATCCATAGGATGGTGATAGTCACATGATGTGCTCTAATGAATAGTTACCACTAAATAAGAATGAGTTAGGGAGGGAATGCAGTGTGTTCTAAATATATGTGATCCTGAAAATATAGTTAGATGACATGAGTAGATGGGAATGGGCGAGAGAGCAGAAAAAGTGATTGAGCCATTTGGAGACCTAAGAATTAATGAAAATGGTGAGTGATAAGTATCTGCTTAGAAATAAAGGTTTGCTTTAACTGAGAGGTCCTTAGTGCTCTCTCAGCTTGGTTGTTTGCTTGCAGACATTTCATTACCCAACTAGGTAACATCATCAGTGCTAATGACTGTGGGGTTTTCTTCCTGTTTATATACAGTAGCTTGTCCTGCCAGTATTGGTGGGAGTGTGGTTTTGTCTTTGGTATACCTGATTAGGGTATTGTTTTCTGCTTCTAAATAACCAGAAAAAGTTAAGTTGGTTCATACCGTAGGTACACATGGCAAAGGTATGTAATAGCATGGTTAATATCATGGTTTATGACGAAAGATTGATTCAGTTATAAAAAGAATAGAATAGAATAGAATAGAATAGAATAGAATAGAATAGAATAGAATAGAATAGAATAGAATAGAATAGAATAGAATAGAATAGAATAGAATAGAATAGAATAGAATAGAATTCTTTATTGACCAAGTGTGATTGGACACACAAGGAATTTGTCTTGGTGCATTCGCTCTCAGTGTACATAAAAGATACGTTCATCAAGAATCATAAGGTACAACACTTAATGATAGTGATGAGTGTGATGAGAATTCTGACTGGGGGACATTTTTTTTTTCATTGCATCAAGAAATAATCTTGAGAGGAAATGGACATTGAAGAAAAGGGAACAAGTGAAAGAAATGAAAATAGAATAACTTGCAGGGTGCAGACGTGATTCCTGTATGAAGACACGTTAGAGGATAATATCCATAAAGAATGAACGCAAAGTAGACGTAAGGAAAGAGAATGTAGAAACTACTTGAAACAGAGTAAAAAAAAGTAATTCTACAAAGTACTACAGAAGCATCTTGAGTTCCATTTTTGGAATGCATGCAAAACTGGGTGGTATTTTGAAGTGGAAGAACCTGTGGATGACACAAAATATATTCAAGAGAATGATAGCTGTAAAGAGAGCTGAGAGAAAGATATTCTATAATAGGTATAGAAAAAAATACAGTTGCAAATGTAATTAGAGAGAGCAAGGACAGGGGCGGGTTCCAAATCCCGTCGCTACCGGTCTGCTCGTACATGCGTGCGTGCACGGTGCTTCTGCGCATGCATAGAAGCATCCGGGCGGGTGGGCAGAGCCTCCTGCCGCCACCGCTACTGGTTCGCCCGATCCGGTGCAAACCAGTAGCAACCCACCACTGAGCAAGGAACAGTTAAAGTTTTAAAAAGCTGGGTAAATGCAGAGCGAATTGGATAGAAATGTGAAAAGAAGAAGTTTGAAATATGAAAAAAGAATCCTATTCGGTGCAGTGAAAAGGATTAAAAATAGAAAATAGAAAAATAGAGAGAATATATAGAGAAATATATAAAATATAGAGAAATATAGAAAAATATAGAGAAAAATAGAAAGTCTACTTACATGTCAGAGGCGTGTCAACTGCAAAAGGATGCAGATAGATATGCAAATGATTGCATGCGAAGGAATTGTGGGATCAAAAATTGGGTGCAAATCAGAGCTGGCAAAGTACCCAACACTCTGGGCAAGCAAACTGGGGAGAGGCAAGATCTCAGCTGAGCCTTCGCAGGCTAGCTGGAAATCTTTGGGCAAAGTCACCATGGGGTTGAGGGCAGAGGCAAGGAGGGGCAAGGAGGCAGCCATGCATCCCTAGCTCATACTTACCTGGCAGAGGAGACACCATGATCATGAAGGTGGTTTTCCCAGGGTGAGGCTCATCCATTGCACTCTGGGTGTGCTGACCCCTGCAATTTCCCCAAATGTGGGAAACTTGACTGCATAATTTGTGGTAGTGGGGGACTGCGTTCGCGCTTTCCCCTGATCTTGCTTGTTCAAAGACAGAAAAGAGATCTTGGTTTCTTGTGCATGTTGTTTCATTTGTTATCCCAGTACAATCTTTTCCAGTATTTGTTTACTGATTTTATAAGCTATCCTTATCAAATAGGATTTCCACTGGGAGTTGAAAGTAGCAGATTTAAATGTATACTTATTTGGGAAGTGAAAAAATAAACGCAGGAAGACTTTACAGCATCTTTGTCAACCAAGGGGAAGGGATTATGATTTGGGGTGGGGGGAGAGAAGAGGCTGGGTTGCTGGGTATTTCAGATGGAAAGAAATGTATCTTGATTGGATTATCTACTGTTCTTTTTCAGTTCTTTGATCTTTAGTTTATTCTGATGCTTTATTCCTTCCTTGCATGGCTGCATGAGAATTCTAGAGGAGAGGTGGCATAAATATTAAAAGATAAATTGCAAAAAAAAAAAAGGATTAAAAATATAAGTGGAGAAATTATTTGAGATTAAAATTAAATAAATGAATGCTGGAATTTTAAAAATTTCTACAGTGTCACAGAATGAAATTGAAACAAATGCCCTAAATGCTAGTGTTCTGGAAAAAAAGATGAAAAAAGGGAAATTGTAAATACTGTGAAAATGTTGGACACCAGTAAAGTTTTGGTTTACGTTACAAAAGAAATGGTAAAAAATTAATCTACTTTGCTAATCAAGTGGTGTGCAACTTGTTTAATGTATGTGCAAAGCTCTGTGCCTGACAGTTGGAAGGATGCTATTATTACATTAATAAGGGAAACTACAGTAGTAAATGTAAATCCTTTTTTAAAGAAGCCTTTTGATAGTATTCTGACCGAAAGGTATGTTGAGCAGACTTGATAGCATTGTCACCCCACCTAATCAATATTTCTATTCTACAGGTTGACCAAATTAATTAGGATTCTACACTGATTAACCACTCCACCATTCCTGCAGAGATCTGTAGTGTTTGTCAGATTAAAATCAACTTTGCCTATGGCAACAAGATTTGCAGAAAGCTCCTCCACTCAGACCATTAACACCAAACAAATGGCATAGCATATTCAATGGGAATCTTGCAACATTAGTTACCACTTGAAAAAAGACCATAGTCATCATAGTAAACATTAACCTTTGAGCCACCCCTGATTGGCAGTCTCTGGAAGGCCACTGAATTCCTCAACATAAACCCAGGATAGTCCAATGCTAAGCTAGATGTTCTGTCCCCGTAGCACACACACCCCCCCACAGACGGCCCGGAGTTAATAAGCCACACGACAAAACTCTTTGAAGATAAAGCTGGCAGCAACCCAATGGCTAGCTGCCAATTCAGACTTTACTCACACAAAACAAAGATTAGACTGCAAGCATTCCGATAAAATAGGCAGAGTTTCAACAATACAAGGATTAATCCAAATGCAGTCCGATAAAGCAGGCAAAGTCCAGTAACGCAGAGATAATGGATTATTTCCAGTTTTTGCTCGTCACAAACTGAACCGGTCACCACACCCACATTTATACCCTGTGGGGTGTGGTCCAGTGACTCAGCTAATCTCTGGCACGCCTTCCCCTCTGCTGCGCACGCTTCTCCCTGTGCCTCTGCTGAGGGTCCAGCCAGCACTTATCTTCTTCGTCGCTGTCCACCTGTGGCTGCGGGGACGTGCTTGGCTCTGAGCCTATCTTTTGGCCTTCGGTGTCCTCCGGAGGCATTGCCAGAGAGGAGGGTCCTGGAGAGGGAGGCCTTGCCAACTCCTCTCCCTCACTCTCAGAGTCTGCATCTGTCGATAGCCCAGGCTCAGGCAACGGAGCCACAACACTAGAAATCACCACAGCTAACGGGGGGACAGTAGGGTGGACACTAACAGTATCTTTACATTATCCTGGCCATCTAATGGTAATACTGAAAATCTGATGAAGCTTCTAGTCAATGAGATGAAATTTTTATATACCAGAATCACGCCATCACTTCCTGTCCCATCTAAGCCATTACTTGATGGTCAGGTTGGAACTGAAGAGTGAGAAAATGGAATGATGGCCATTTAACCTTACTACACATTGAAAAGTACAGCACTACAGCCAGATTCTAGTCTGAATGGCTAATGTAAGCAGAAATCAGGATGGAAAGAGACAGTATGTATTCTTTGCAATTTAACAAAACCTAGACAGCTTTCCTGAGTGATACTAGCAATTTGCATTGCCCAGGTCTTTGCAAGATAACACACCTAAGTGCCTTTTACCATCTGCCCTGCAGCAATCGGACTGCTGTTTTAACATTGCCCCAGCTATCTTACCTTGCCTCCCCTGAGATTCACAGCTTTTTCCCCCATTTCTGCTCAAACTGGCAATTTCAAACCTTATTAGCGTGTATAATATTACATGCTCACCAAGCACTTAATTACCTACCCGGGGAGAACACTGCATTACCTGAAGTGAAATCTCCAACCCAGGCATGATTCCCTTTAAAGCAGAAGAAAGGAACATGTAGAGGCGAATCTGTTCCTAATAATGGAGCATCTAAGGAAGATTGCTCAATTCAAGTTAAGATTGCATATTGCAAGATTTCAAGATAATTTTCTAGGACAGGTCTCTGCACAGAATATATCAGTAATATTACAGGACCCAAGGGTGCATCTGAGCATGTGCAGTATCATTTCTTCACCACTGAGCAACTGGGGACTTGTCTTTACAGGATAGGAACTGGGAAGTAAGGTTTCCTGAATAGCACCGATTCAGTAACTTTTTTGGGAGGGAGGGGCTCTCACCAAAATGGAACCTTCTCTGGAACTGACACAGGAAATGAAAGGAAATCCTTCACACTTCAGAATTCACTTAGACATAGCATTGAGCAATTTGGGGTCACAGTTGCTACCTGTAATTTTGGAAAGGTACCAAGAGATGCAGAAGGCTGAGCAATTATGCAAAGTAGGAGAACCAGTGGTGAAATCCAATTTTTTTTACTACCGGTTCTGTGGGCGTGGCTTGATGGGCATGGCAGGGGAAGGATACTGCAAAATCTCCATTCCCACCCCACTCCAGGGGAAGGATACTGCAAAATCCCCATTTCCACCCTACTCCTGGGGGAAGGATATTGCAAAATCTCCATTCCCATCCCACTCTGGGGCCAGCCAGAGGTGGTATTTGCTGGTTCTCCGAACTACTCAAAATTTCTGCTACCGGTTCTCTGAACTGCTCAAAAGTTCCACTACCAGTTCTCCAGAACCTGTCAGAACCTGCTGGATTTCACCCCTGGGCAGAACCATGTATGACTTATTAAAACAAAGCCAAAATTGGAGGTGGGAATTTTCTTCGATTTGGAGAAGTTTTTGAGGTTCTCCTACATTTAAACCATGAAGTCTATTTTAGGAATTAGGCTACAGTTTGAATGAATTAGTTGTCTCAAAATGGTTGACAATGGTAGAGCCACATTAGTTTATGGTAGCAAAAAAATCAGAAACCTGGGAGTACCTTTTCTGATCAACAAATGTTATCAAAAGATTAAAGCTTTCTTCATTTGACACTGCAGTTCAAAAAAGCTTATGTTTTTGAATACAATTTGTTAGCTGGAAAAAGTGCTATCAGATTCCATCCGATTACTTGAAATGGTAGGAAATTGACTTTCCAACCATTTAACCATTGTAGTTAAGAGGCAGCTACAAAAGCACAAAAATGAGAGCAAGAAGGTGGCGCAGTGGTTAGAGTGCAGTACTGGAGGCTATTTCTGCTGACTGCTAATTGCCAGCAGTTTGGCAGTTCAAGTCCCACCAGCTCAAGGTTGACTCAGCCTTCCATCCTTCCAAGGATGAGGACCCAGATGAGGAGCCAGATTGTTGGGGGCAATAGGCTGACTCTGTAAACCACTTAGAGATGGCTGTAAAGCACTGTGAAGCGGTATATAAGTCTAAGTGCTATTGTTGAGAAAAGGAAAAAAGAGTTTGGGTTCAGTTTGGTTAATTATGCTAGATAAACTGGTATCTATCTCACATTTCAGAGGCTTAACATGTTTTTGTATGTGCTGGTTTTATCATCCTAGTGATATTTATTCATTTCTTTACAAAGCAACCATGTGGTCCAAACTAACAACTTAGTTTTCATTCTGAATGTGTTGAAAGTTCTAGTAACACTTATTAACTACAATGGAGAATGTTAAGCATTTATTTTATAATTAGCATTTGTGCACTGCAATTCTTTACAAAAGCCAATGCATCAGGTAGCATATCAAATCAGTTAAAACAAAACAAACCAGAATTAAAACAATCACAGTCAAATCTAATAAGAAGCAAAAAATGTTCCATAGGTACATTCTGGGAGTGACCACACAAAGTAAATCCCATTGTAAGGCTTACTGTTAAGTAAACATAGAAAGAAATGCAATTTAGCTGACATTTCAATTGCTATTAAACTGCTTAAAAGATAGCCCAAGTGAGCTTTCGTCAGAAAGATTCCAAAATACAGCATGAGAGATATTACCAAGAGGGCAAGTCTACATCCTAAAAATTTAATGTCTTTAAGAGGGCTATCAACACCCCCCACTAAAGCCTCTTTACCAGATATGACGGCATACAGAGAAATGTCTTTTCTTACCTATTGCCTCCCAGGTAGACTACAGCTCCCATCATTCCCAGCTCACTTGCTCAATTCCTAGAGGATATCAGGGCAGGAAAGGTTAAACAATATTTATCTGGAGATGTAGCTCTTACCCTTTGGTTCAAACCAGGGGTGAAATGCTCCCGGTTCGGACCGGCTCAGGCAAGTAGGTAGCGATGGCGGCGGGCAGTTCGGAGAACTGGTAGCAAAAATCCCTTCCCCCCCTCCCCCCCAGCCTCCAGCTTGCTTACCTTAGCTGCTGGTTGCAACGCCTGCTTTGCTTCGCTTGCTGTAATCCCTGCAATCCATTGCATCAGCAAGCAACTGAATCTCCCTGCCTGCAATCAAGCTCATCGGTGAGCAACTCTTTCTGCCTGCCTGCCTGCCTGCCTGCCTGCCTGCTTGCCTTGTCCCGGTAAGTTTTTTTTCCCCTTTGGGAGCTTTAAAAAAAATAGTTAATTGGTTTTTTTTTTAGTTGTTCTTTTTTTAGACCTAGCCATTTAAAGTTTAGGAAGTTTTAAATTTAGCTGCTTTTATATAAAAATAAAAATAAAATAAAATAAAATAATATTTGTGCAGGTTTCTGAGATTTTGTGTGTTTCTGTAGGGTTTCACTCTAACTACACAAACATACAAAATCTCACAAAGCTGTATGTGGAAATTTGTGTGTGTAAAGTGTGAAAGTTGGTTTTTTGGACTTTTTGTGGCTGTGTGTGGTTCCTGCTTGTTGCAGAGGCCATTTTGGGTCTAGCACAGCTACTTTTACATTGTGTGAGCCTGTTGTGTTGTGTTGTGTTGTGTTGTGTTGTGTGTGAACTGTGAAAGTTGGTTTTTTGGCCTTTTTGTGGCTGTGAGAGGTTCCTGCTTGTTCCAGGGGCCATTTTGGGTCTAGCACAGCTGCTTTTACATTGTGGGTGAGCCAGTTGTGTTGTGTTGTGTTTTGTAGGTTAAAAAAGGGCAAAGAAGTGACATCAACCTGGCCACGCCCACCTTACCAACAAGCCACACCCACCCAGTCACCTTACCACCAAGCCACGCCCACTAATTAAGCCATGCCCACAGAACTGGTAGCGAAAATTTTTAGATTTCACCCCTGGTTCAAAGTTACTATCCCATAGAGCTGAAGAAGCTTCTTGGATGAGAAGCGAAATGTCTTCCAAGAAAAACCAGAAAGTCCAGTTGCCGCTTGAAAAAAGCACCTTTGGGATTACTGCCCCATACCTGCCTAATAACCATTTCAAAGAAATTAAATGATTGCATTTCCCCCTCCTTCTTTCCATTTTGTTTCTCCTTCTGTTGCCTGATAGGGCAAATAATCCTGATTTGGTCTGGCAAGAGGTAGTTAATCACACTGATGATAACCCAGTATAGGGAAAGATGCCTATGGGAAAAGAAACTTTTAAGTATTGAAGCCACACCCAGTTTGTCTCTTGAGCTACCTTTGCTAGTGACTAACTGCAGACAAGCAACATCAGATCATGCCTGTAAAGGCACATATAAAATCAGCCTCCTCCAACACCATTGGCCAAGTGTGGATCTTGATTACAAAATGCTGCAGATTGATTGGCTGTTAGAACAATAAATCCTTTTAGATGATTTAGCAACCCAACTATGGGTGGGTAGTGTTTTGATATTTCAACTTTGGAATAGCTCCGAAATCTTTGAGTTACTTTTTCAATATTAAGATCATTAAGAATGTACTTTGAATTTATACATTCTAAGACAAGTCTACGAGTGACTGGGAGCTTGGAGATCTCCCCTAGCAGCTTCTGTTTGGCATGGTGTACCAGAAGTTGCTCAATTCTATAGTTGTCTATAGTTTTTGTAGGGTTCCCAGATTTGGGCAGCAAGAATCCAGAGGAACACTAGGTGGCTGCCAAGTTTACACTATTGCATATTTTTGCTGCCATCTAGTGATCATCTGATTTGTTTGCAGCCTTCATCTAGCTTTTGTCACCTCAATAGCCCACGTTTTTACATCTTTTTCTATGCTAGCCCTTCATTTGAGCAATGCTCCAGACCATTTTAGGTTATGGATTTAATGGCCGTATGTTTTCTTCAACTGACTGGGTAGCCTTTCCATTACTTCAGGTATGTAATAATCCAGCCTTTATGCATTTGTGAGCCCACCTACCCTTTCTGCTGTTTTGCTTAAACTTATGATGCTGCCACTGATTTTCCTTAGGCTAGTTTGTTTTGAGGTCATTCTGCTTTGGAACTATCTTGATGGAAGTCCTTCTTCTGTTAGAGGTTCCCTACTTAGTCAGTTAGTGTGAACAGCAAAACCAATCTTAGATGCTTTGCTTAAGTCCAGGTTGCAAACGTCTGGACAGCCAATAGATGGCAGCAAAGTGATACATAATCTCTACTTCTTTGCTACCATCACTCATGCTGGCCAGGGAATTCTGGGAGTTTAAGCACATACATCTTAAAGCTGCTGAGATTGAGAAACACTGACCTAGTGGACCCCAATTTTGCTTAGTAACCCCAACTTACTTAAAAGACAGTGATCCCCTAGAACTTTTTTTTAAAAGATCAAATCTTATACAGGTAGTCCCCTACTCATTTAGTGATCGTTCAAAGTTACAACGGCACTGAAAAAAGTGATATATGACCATTTTTTTAAACTTATGACCAGGGGTGAAATGCTCCCAGATTGGACTGGATCGCCTGATCCAGTAGCGATTTTTCCCTGTGGTTCGGCGATCTGGTAGCTATTGCCGTCCAGGTGTCATTACTTCCTGGTTTTAACCAGGAAGTAATGTTTTTTAACCTTCTGTGCATGCACAGGTTTTGCACATGCACAGAAGGTGTGTGCGTGCACATGATGCATGCGCAGAGTATGCGCTTCCGAACCGGTAAGGAAGGTAAGTAGATTTCACCCCTGCTTATGACTATTGCAGCATCCCCATGGTCACATGATCAAAATTCAGATGCTTAGCAACTGGTTCCTATTTAGGATAGTTGCAGTGTCCTGGAGTGATGGGATCACCTTTTGACACCTTCTGACAAGCAAAATCAATGAGGAAGCCAGATTCACTAAGCAACCGTGTTACTAACTTAACAAACGCAATGATTCACTTAACAACCATGGCAAGAAAAGTCATAAAATGGGGCAGAACTAATTTAACAAATGTTTCACTTAACAACATAAATTTTGGGCTCAATAGTGATAGTAACTCGAGGACTACAAGG
This sequence comes from Pantherophis guttatus, assembly GCF_059756535.1. Lineage (NCBI taxonomy): Eukaryota > Metazoa > Chordata > Lepidosauria > Squamata > Colubridae > Pantherophis > Pantherophis guttatus. The sequence goes on along the minus strand of NC_142064.1, from coordinate 138,644,793 downwards.
CTTTTCTGAATTCAGCTAGATTTGCCCCATTCTACACTTTCTGAATTTGTTTTAAAATACAGTACCCCTTTTCAAGTCAATAAAAATACAATTTCTCAGGTTTTTTTTAAATAAAGAAAAACAAAAAAGAGGACAATTTTAATTTAACCTGCCATTCCTAGGCTAGACTAGGAAGTTAGGAAGAAAAAAAAATCCTGAGGAAAATGATGGCATTGGTGCTGGTGGCGTACCATTTAATAACTTTTTACAAAATTTTCCTCATTTTGCAGCACTTCTGGCGGCCAGGCTAAATCTGATGCTCCTAAAGCATCAACATAATCCTAGTTGGTCAGATAGGCTGCAGAATTTGTTAAAAGCCGAAGCTAAGAAATAACAGCGATGAGTACCAGCCACGCTTATTTGAAAAAGGGAAAGCAACCAACTTGATTGCCCAGTGATCGACACGTATGTATTCTCTACACAGTAAGGGGAAGAAACAAGATACTCATTACGTCTCTCACTGCCACCCTCTTACACAGCAATTGAATGTATGGAGAGAGAAAAAAAGCATTCAGCCAAACGGGGCTTTCTTGTGGGAGGGGGTTGTATAATATCATATACGTTACAGTTGTATAGTATCATTACTATAGGACCATAGTCCGTTTTGGAACTGCTCCTGCCCGAGGAGTTCTAAAAAGTGGGGTGGGGCCAATGCGTGTCCTACTTAGGGCCCCTCACTGTGAGCTTGGAGTAGCTTGTTGACAAGGTTACTCAGTCCGACTCGGAGGTCTGGGCAGGGCATTTCTTTCAGTTCGTGTGATTTACTTCCCCCTCCGCAAGGCGCAATTAATACTGCCCGACCTAAAGCGTCTTTCCTCCCGCTGGAATAAATCCTCTTGACTGCGGTAGGATTTACTTCTATCCACGGAGATGATCCCGTGTACACTCGCAGCCTTCGCGGTTTCCCAGAGAGCGGGCGAGAGAGGGAGAGGGAGGGCGAGAGAGAGAGAGGGAGGGCCGGCGTCTTCATCCGAGGGCTGTAGAGAAAGAACTCAGGGCTGTTTGTTCCCCAGGGTGCATTAAGGTACCCAGGATGATGTGCGTCCGCCTGCAACCAACCGCGTGACATCTACCCATTAGTGACCTCCTGGAGTAGGAAGACAGGGAGGGTGGGAATCCCTATTACTAAGGATCTTTTCTGCCCCCTCCCGACTCGCTCCTTAGCCGGAGGGATCTCCCCGTGTCCCCATTTCTGGGTAGAGGGGGAGGCGGGCGGTAACTGGACTAGGCAACGGGAGTACAACTCCCCCCCCCCCCCGCTTTGCGATCTCCCTCGCCTTTGCCTGCAAGGCTCCTGCACCTTTAAATAATTCATCGTCCTGCCTTCGCCTCTGCCTCCTGCATGGGGCTGGGGAGGAGACAGCAGCAGCAGCAGCAGCAGCAGCCTGGTGACATCAGCGCCAGGGCTTCAACAGCCACCTGCTCCCCGACGGAGACGGAGAGGAAGCAAGAGAGGAAGCTGCTGGGAACCCCCGTCGGATCCGCCGCCGCCGCCCTCCAGCCCGGCTCTCCAGATCCCCTCTGCCTCCAGAGAGCTTTCCTCCGCCAGGTAAGCGGGCGCGGGACGTGCGGGACGCCTGGCGCGGGTGGGTGGGGGGAGCGTAGGGGGAACCCCAGACGATCCCACCGAGTTGATCGGATCCGATCCAGGAGGAGCCTGGGAGTCCTTGCTTCACCATCACTTTTCCCCCGCCTTATTCTCTCGTCCTTCATGCCCTGCCTGCGGCAGCTGCCGCCGCTCGGAATCCCCCGGGTCCCAAAGGCAGAACGATTCCGTGCGGTTTCTGTTTTCCTTGACAATTGTTTTAAAGCAGTCGAGAGCCCTGGCGGGGGCGGACAAACACCACCTCCCCACTTTTTAAGAAGAGGGATTCAAACGGGGTGGGGGTGGGGGCGCCTTCTCAAGCAAGTTCTCCCCGAGTGTTCGTTTTTCCTTCTTGCAGTCCAATCAATCCCAAGCCCCTTAAGAAACAGTACATTCCTATTAAATCCGAAAAGAGATCTAAAATTGGGAGGCTAGCGAGCGGCTGAGAGGAAACCCTGGCTTCTAGAGGTCCCCTGAATGAAACGAAGCAACTACAATGACGTGTTATCTAGTGCTTAGGCTACCTGAGCAATTCTCTTAAGATCCTGAAGTGATCCATTGGGTGTTTTTCCCTTTTCGGAACTTCCCTTCACCGTGAATTGTTGCTTAGGATCGGGAAGCACAGATCCGTCCTCAGTTAAGAACATTAAGTCGAGAATGGTGTTTTTTTAATAGAGCCTGAACAGACCCCTGAAGGTATTTGGGCATCCAGAGGAAGAACACAGGGGTGGGGTTTGTAAATTAATAGAAGAGGATATTGGTAATAACACCCTTCAGAGCTCTGGGGAGAGATGGGTGAAAAGCTATTCTGGGAGGCTGTGCTCTCTCTCTCCCTGCGTCCTGCCTGCTCTCTCAGCTGCCTCGCAGGTGAAATTGGGAGATGGCATCCCTATCCCATAAGAAGGTGAATGAGTTGGCAGAATAAATGCATTTGCGTTGCAGCGCCTGGATTTTCATAGTCTTCATGAAAAGCACTTTCAGTGGAGCCGTTTCACCCTGGAAGAGGTGGGTATGCTAATGAGACCGTCTTAGCTAGCAGCTTCTTCACCTTCATAGGAAGAAGGGGAAAGAGATCCTACTTGGAAGAGCCCTTTTCTCATTTCAAGCACCAACAAAAGTCCTCATTTCTGAAGCTTGGTTTGGCTAAGTCCTGTGGGTGGGGGCGGGTTACTACTCCTGCTCTAGAATCTTCTGCTGTTGACCTTGTGTTTCGGTCCCAGGTAAATCCCAATCTTCCTGAATGGGTCTAGGTGGTTCTTAGCATACTTCCAAATTGATGAGCAAGCTGCTATTCATTGACTAGATCAACATACCACATTCAGCCATAATCTCTTGTCTTGGGTGAATTCACACATTGGGTCTATAAATGATTTGTCTTTTGGTGAAACGCATTTATACAGTTAATTGTAACTTGTTAACCAGTGTAGACTAATAGGCAACCCACAACATGTATCTTAATTATGGTTGTCATAAACCCGCCCATGGTTAACCTGGCTACCAACTTGGCTGGGCTTCAGAAAAGGACTCGACCAATTCATGAAAGTCCTGGACATCAATGGCAGTGTGCCTATCTCTTAAGGCCACCTTCCTGGCAAACTAGTGAGTTTTCTTATGCAGTTGGTTAGCCACTGTGAGACTAGACTCCTAGACTAGATGGGCTAAGTGTATGATCCAGCAGGGCACTGCATATGTTCTTAACCAATCTAAAGAATAACTCGAGTTTCCTGGGTTTGTGTGATGCAATGAACTATATACTGATAACATGGTTTGGGTTTAGCGAGCATGCTGGACTGAAACATGGTTCGCTAGTTTCAGCATGGCTACATATTCAGCTCAAGGTATTAGTCTACCCAAGTCAGAGCAGCAAATCCACACACTCCTTCGTGATAGCTGTGAATTTTGGTCCATAAGACAGGAAGTCCCACAAGATTCCTCTCCTTGTCCTTAGATAAATAAATGCAATACTGGCAGTCCTTGACTTACAACAGTTCATGTAGTACCATTCAAAATTACAACGGCACTTTTTAAAAAGTGACTTATGGCCATTTTTCACACAGCGACTGACTCGTATTTATGATGACTGCAGTGTCCTAGGGTCAAAAAATTTTGCAATTTTTTGACAAGCAAAGTCAATGGGGAAGCCAGATTTACTTAACAACTGTTATTAATTTTAACAGCTGCAGTGATTCACTTAACAATTGTGGCAAGAATGGTCATAAATGGGGCAAAATTCTCTTAACTGTCCCATTTAGCAACATAAATTTTGGGCTCAATTGTGGTCGGGGACTACCTGTAACAATAGAATGCTTTCTTTTCCTTTCTATAATAATCTACACAGGATGGCCACATACCCCTTCCCTCTCAAAGCTTAGCTGTGACCCTGAAAATCATTTTGTGACCTTGGCTTTTGTATTGTCTGAATACAGTACATCTATATAGTGCATGCACCATGATTTGAAAAACCAGTGGCCAGAGAAAGAGCAACTCTTTCTTCAGGTAACAACTTTTGATTCAGTGCTCAGAATATTAGTAACAGTGCTTCCTAAACTAGATCACTTGCTCCAGGAATTAGATGTTCCTGATTTGTTTGTTCTAGTCTACTCTTCTGTTGAGAAACATGCTATCCAGTAAATTACAGGATCTTTATAAAGATGTGTGCAATAAAAAAAACTATGAGAAAATCTGAATCTTATATCATTCTCATTCATTTTAATGTAGAATTATGCAAAACCAGATAGAGAATAGAAACTGGCACTTTTCTTTATTTTGTACGGTTTTAATATTTCTCACGACTTTTTCTGGTTTTTCTAGAGATGAGGAGGGATGGCAAATTAACCATGGCGCTGAAAGTCTCTCCCTAACAATTTTTACTCTTTTAGTAAATATTGGATAGACATTTTCAGCTACATTTTAGCAATCATCGCCCTAAAAAGGATCAAAGGACTTCTCAAAGTTGTACTCTATTCCCAAGACCCATGACTAAGTCATGGTTTAAGACAGGGTTTATTCAATAAACCATGTTTGGATGGGTGAATAGAAAAGCTAAAGCAAAAACCAAACAAGTAATTAGCATAGTACAAAGTGCAAACATAGTTCTTATTTATTTAACTTTTTTACTGCCTGATTTCCAATAACTCTGGGCAGCTCACAAGAAAAAAATACAAATAGTCCTCGACATATGACCACAATTGAGCCCAAAATTTATGTTGCTAAGCAAAACATTTGTTAAGTGAGTTTTGCCCCATTTTACAACCTTTCTTGCCACAGTTGTTAAGTAAATAACTGCAGTTAAGTTAGTAACATGGTTGTTAAGTGAATCTAGTTTACTCATTGACTTTGCTGGTCAGAAGGTCATAAAAAGATTATCATATGATCCTGGGACACTGCAACTGTCATAAATATGAGACAGTTGCCAACAGTCTGAATTTTTATCATGTAACTATGGAGATGCTGCAATGGACCTAAGTGTGAAAAATGGTCATAAATTACATTTTTCAGTGATGTAATAACTGAACGGTCACCAAATGAACTGTTGTAAGTCGAGGACTACTTGTAACTATAAATGATTCATATTTATGGTTTGGTCATGCTCTAACAGAATGCAGCAGAGAAAAAACAGTGCAATAATCCTCTTCTTTGAACCAAAACCTCAATTCTATTATAAAAATGGAATCCATTGGAGTTGGCAGTCAATAAATTTAAATAAATAATATAAATAAAAACAAAGTTATATCTTATGGAGTTTATTTTTGTTTGGAATTAGGTATTCTTTTCAATTACTTAGATTTTGTAAGGCATGTAATACATCCGAATTATGAAAATGTGCCCCAAATTAGATATTTGTTTATTTATGCTTAAAGAGGTAAGCCCATTTTTATACTTTACTCCTTGCTAAGCAGATTTTAATCAGAGTTGGGCATGACCTGACCAGAAATAGATTGCAGCCAGCCAGCAAATCTACATTGGAAATTGTAGTCTGAACTGAGTTTGCTAACTGTGATTGTAATATTTGCAGTTTAGCATTTTTAGGTTTTAAACAGTAAGTCTGATCTGCCTTATCAAGATGTTAAGTAGAAAGAAGTTGGAAATAGTCAAGCTGATCGTAATTTGGTTAAAAAAGAAAGAAAATATAATTTGGCAGATTAATCCATTATTTGCATTTTAAACACTGGAAAACATGATGTATAAAATGAATTATGATTTGACTCCCACTCAGCTTGGAAGGAATTTGGATCAAGAATCAGAACTAATAGAACCAATCTACCCTTTGTGGTTAGTTTGAGCCATTATTTGACATGACATCAGAGCTGAGCCAATAAATGAGTTCATATGTTGGGCTTACTCATTAGTTTAACCATAGTTTATTAACCATCTTAACAAAACACTGTTTTAGGGATGCCTAAGCTACATGTAATTTCTCTAGTAACTTAGATCTGATTTTCAGGTTTCAGGACAGCAATGCAATTATTGGCTAGGGGTATCTATTATGCCACTGATATACTATATTATCACTAGCTACTCCCTTTCCACTGACTTATTGAAGGACAATTCCTGTAGTATTCTAGAATTACTTACCTTAGCCAGTAGATGCAGTAACTTGGAAAAAGAGAATATGACTGGCTTCACACAATACCTAAGCCAGTGATGGCTAACCTTTTTGCCGTCGCATGCCAAAAGTGGGCGGAGTGCGGGGGGGAGTGCGCGCATGCGTGTTCACACCCATAATTCAATGTGGCCCGCCCACCCCTGCGCATGCGTGCATGACCTCCCTCCCAACGCTCCCACTGCTTTTGGCACGTGATGGCACAGTGGGCCTGGTAAGCCCATTTTTCGCCTTCCCCAGGCTCCAGAGGCTGTTTTTGCCCTCCCCAGGCTCCTAGAAAGCCTCTGGAGCCTGGGGAGGGTGAAAAACAGGCCTACCAGGCCCACCGTGCCATCACATGCTAAAAGCGGGGGACCATGGGGGAATCACGCATGCTTGCGTGGGGGGGCAGGGTGCATAGAATTATGGGTGGGCACGCACGTGCGCAACCACCCCGCACTCCCCCCGCTTTTGACACGCAATGGCAAAAAGGTTAGCCATCACTGTCCTATCCTTTCTTGCATTTAAAAAAAATATATAGCCCAGATGCATTCACAGATTCTTACAGATAGGCTGGAGTGCAGAGGTCGTTACAAGGACGATTCCTCCTCTTACTCTTATTTCTGTGAATGTAGCGCAGTCCTCCTCAACACAGGAGAATCTGTTAATCTGTTGGAAACTCGGCACCCACAGCTGCTGTTTGGCCGGGCTGGCTGAGCCTTCTTCTGGCTGTTATGTACCCCCCACGTTTTACCTGGCGAACAGCAATTTGGACTGGGCTTGAATTGAATCAGGAGGACAATAATGCTGAATTCAAGCTCGCCTTGTCTTCCTGCCGGTCTCCCTAGTGAGGATAATTACCAGACCGCCTCACTCGGGGCGGGAAAGGCTTCTGTGCCAGTCAGTTCCCTGAGCGTGACTCACGCTGGAAGAGAACTGGGTGGTTTGGGCTAAAAGCCCTGAGAGGGAGGGAAGGAGGGCAGGCAGGCGAGGCGGGGCGGGGGAGAGCGCGAGCGCCCACCCGCTTCTGCCGCTACTTCGCTAGGTGGAAAAGAAAACCTTTGGCGGCTGCAAGCTGGGCAAGGCTGGGGGTTTTTTGGGGGGTGGGGTGAGAGGAGGGACTCGCAAAACCTAAACCATCTGCCTCTCCTCGCTTTCACCAAGCCTGCACCTTGCAGCAGCGTCGTGCAGCGCACGCAGCCTCTAATGGCCTCTGGGTTTGTTTTCTTGTTTGTGGGTGGGGTGTCGACAGATCTTGGGAGCGACAAACGAAATGGAGCAGGAGTGTATGTGTGTGTGGGGGGGGGGGGACGGGGGGACGGAAGGAAGGAAGGAAGGAGGAGATAAGAGAGATTGGGGAGTTTCCCAGCTGCCTCAGAGCACCAATCCCGGACCCATCCAGGCGTCCTCCTGGGAGCAGCCATCGACCAGTCCTCCTCCCACCCCCAGAAGCTGCTGCGTGCTTTTTTTTTTGTGCGTGTGTTGTCTGGCAGTGCGCAACCCGTGGAAAGTGAACGCCCGCGTCCCGCCTCGCTGTTTGATCTCTCCCCCTCCCCCCCACTCTGCCCCGCCTGCCCGTGTGACTCGAGGAAGTTGCTTCTCGGTCCTCTCCCGAGCGAACTTCCTCCCATCTAGCGCCTTGTAGGGAGGCGAGGTGGGAAATCGCCTCGCAGCCGCCGGGCGTCCCTCGGAGAAGGGCATTTGGGTTGTCACCGCGCAGCGGATGAAGGACGCGCCGGAGGCTGCTGGCCAAGCGCCTTTCTCGGAAGAAGTTTCCCTGCCCACCCCCCTCCCCTCGTCCCGAAATACAAACTTCGAAGTCCATCCCAGAATGCTTATCTTTGGCAATCCCTTTGACCGCTTTGTTTTCGCTCTTGACGCAGCGAGTTCATTTCAGTTTGCGAGCAGGGCGGGTGGGGGGGGGACGGGGGCGGCCGGGCTCCGAAGCCGTTTTCCCTGGTCTGCTTAAAGGAGCACTTAAACCCCTTTCGGCTTCCTCACGCGAAGAAGGATAAATTCTAGAAGAAGCGTTCCCCCACCACCACACCCTCTCCCTCCATCGGAAACAAAATGCCTTCAAACACATCGAGCGAGATGAGCAAATGTATTCCTTTTCTGAGTCTTTGGCTTTAAAAGAAATGGCTTGCTAATGAATACTTCATGTTCAAAGCACTCCATGTATGTACTTTAAGTGATCCTTGTTCTGCAGGGAGCTCAAGTATGACTGTCCCCGTTTTGCTAAGAAGACTGAGGCTTAGAAAACCAGGGCTTGCCAGTTTACCTCAGCTGGGGCCCAAACTGACTCCCGGGCTCATAGTCTTGGTGGCACTTCAGCCTGAGGTTCTGCAAGGACACCATAGAGGTCCTTGCAGAAGCTAGTCAGGTTCTCAGAGATCCAGGTCACTGTTTCCAATAGATCTAGCTTGGGATCCCTCAGCTTGGGATCTCTCGGAGAGGAGAAAGGTCATTTCTCTGAAGTATGAAAAAAAAAAAAGAAGAAACAATACATCAGCACCTTTGCCCATTCAGCATCCAGAAGAAACTTGCCATGTCTTGTCCAGTCACTGTGAGGTCCTACAGCCTTGTTTTATTCAGCCTTTGTTTGTTGATGCTTCTTTGACAGGACAGAGACTATTGCTGGTGAATGGATTTATAGGATACTCCTGTCTAGAGGCAGACTCATCTATTGGCAGGGGTTCCTGTTCGTGCAGATCTTTGGAATTCCAAAGATCTTTGTTTTTCAATTTGATTTTCTCTCTCTCTCTCTTTCTCTCTCTCTCTCACACACACACACACCACTCCTATTTAACACAATAGGTCCTTTCATAGAATTACACTGCGGATTCATGCTCTTACTCAGTCTCTATGGTTGCCACAGTGCAGCTACCCTGAATGTTTATGCAGCAGATGTGTGGGCATCTGCAAAGGAAAATCTATATACAAAAACGTCTATATGTTTGGAATGTACGAAAACCTACAGTTGTGTAAGGTACAGGGACATATAATAAATGCTGATTTTTCTTTTATGATGTTTAATGAATTTGCAAATGGTACTGTTACTCCCAACTGCTCAAGTGTTGGGTTTTGAACAAGTTTTAGCCAATAGCAATCTTGTGCTATGATCCACTATAGACATCTTGAACCCCTGCTTTTGTTTTCTTCTTTTCTGCTATTTAAAGTAAAGGCAGAATCGGAAAACCCATACATTTTCTACACAGGGACCATGTCACTGCAGTATTTTATCTGACTAAAAATAATTTGCAGTGAACTTGATAGTGTTATGGGAGAGAGATGTGCACAAAAACTAAGTTTAGAGTTCTTAGATGCAGATCTATGAGGCCAGAGTGATAAATGAAGGAAGCAGAGTAAAAGGATAAAATCACCATGGGGGAGATATTCACCATGTATTATTTCATTTCAAATTTGTCATTGGTGAATCTTTGTTTTCACTTTAAAAAGCACAGATGATGTATATTTCATCATCTTAAGTTATAATGTAGGTGAGAGCAAAAATGTATGTATATATTCACTTATTCAGTTTATACCATTTTTTCTGTTCAGATGAGTACAGCAATTAACAAGTTTGCAAAATACAAAATATTAATATTAAAAGATTAAGTAGTACTGTAACACAAAACCAATTAACAGATTGATTGAAAAGTACATCTTCAGAGATTTTCCAAATACAGAAAGAGTCCAGACAAAACTCCTTAAATGTACATTCTGCATCCTTGAAGTAATGTTAAAAGCCTCCTCCCATGTATGTTACAGACAAATCTCTGACAGCAGAAGCCTTTTCAAAAGGCCTCTCTTGTAGATCCTTATGAGTGGACAGATTTGAAAAGGGAATGGTAATCCTTCAGATAATTGCCCTAATCATTTTTGGGGGTTAAAAATTCAATTTTTGAAATTTATCATCGGACAAACAGAACAGACATTTCTATACTGACATCATATGATCCTGGTACCTTGTATCCTTTAGCAGCGTTGCTGCACTCTGCAATTTCAAGACACTTTTCAAGGATAGAATGGTCCATATATAATGCATATTGCAATAATTAAGGCAGGATATTAGCATAGTGTGGACTGATTCTGACAGGATCTGACATGCCCAAAAGTTACCTAGGATCTTATTTATCTGAGTAAGAATTTGAATTCAGAAGATCCAACTTTTACCCAAATACACATAGGTAACTCAGTTTATAGTACTTTTGTGTAAGAGTTTATAACACTATAAACTAAACACTACACAAGGGGGCGCTGAGGGATAGTAGTTGTGAAGCAATTATTTCCTGACTTGATTGTATTATTTCTGGACAGTTCCTAGGCAGATTTCCTGAACTTGGAAGAAAAAAAAACAAAACAAAAACCTGAGATAGAATTCAATTCCTGTAAAGACCAATTATTTTTCCAAGGAAAAGCATTGGCAGATGAAAACTCATTTTACTTCTATCTAAACACGAGGTGGCTGTCTTTATATTTCCTTGTCAGACAGCTTCTCAGGTCCAATATATTCCCCACCCTATGCTTGAATGCACAGAAAGGTTCCTGCAACACGCTATAACCTACTTTTGCTTCCAGCAAACAGGGCAGGGAAAACCTCCCTTCCACTCATTGGGTTTTGAGAGCTTGCAGCTCTTGGTTAATGGGTTTGTCTGATGCACTCCTGCAGAGTCTGGCTCAGAAAATGCTGGACAAACTGGAAAATAGCTGCAAGCAGGTTAGCTGCAGATTGAAAGATGAACCACCATGTTTTCATCATAGATTACAATAGCTGTCCTGATGGAGCAGAAGTGGTCAGATTCTGGTTTAGGCTAGCATTCCTAAACTATTATTGTTGTCCTTGTTTTCCAGTCTTTAAAGTCATTGGAACTCTGTGTAATTAGATATTTCGTACTGGCCTGGTCCATGTCTCTCGTAAGCGGACAATACTGTAGTATTTTTGAGTAGCATAATTCCTGTACTGCCCCTAGGAAGCACAAGAATTTAGGGAATATATGTATTAAAATGCTTTTAATGGAATTGATCAAGTATTATTATTTCAAACATAAAAACTGATAGATACACAGCATTGTCTCAAAATCTATGCATCTAATATTTGCTTGGAGACTTCTTTTCCCATAGCAATGAATTCCTTCAATCTCCCCTTACATAGGAGAGGCTTAAGGAGGCCTTGCGGGAAAATGATGGGGCTTCATACATTTTTGTACTGTATTTTGGACAAAACATGCAAGGAATTAATATCTTGATTGGAACAGGATATTAGTTGTTCCTTTCATATTATCCAGAGGTATATTCCACAACTTGACAAGTATTATCACTGCAGTTTTAGCATACAAGCTTCAAGCCATTTATTTTGCAAAAACATAAGTGTTGTCAATAGCTTTATTAAAGTTTTTACCACTGTTTTATGATCCTGACAGCTTTGACAGTTACAATATAATTTTAGCAATTATATTCTTCCATGTTTTGTGGAATAGAAAATTTATGTATAATGGACATTATCAAGATATTAAAGGCTGTGAGTAGTGGTTTTATTATTCAAGGAGGCCAGCCTGCTTGCCTTCTTGATGTAAAATTTTTGAATATAGGCCTGATATAAACTATAATGATATGAAGGATATCTAAGCTTTTTATGGCAGAGATGGTTTCCATGATAATGCAGAGCAGGCAGGTTCTTGAGAGGGAAAGGGTGCTTTTGGCCATAAAGGATTGAAAAAAGCTTTAAGGTTTTTAAAAGCACATTGTTTTAAAGGGAGATAGAGCCAATACAAAACATGCTGTGAGAGGGAGCATTTAATGCTGCTTGGCCCTGATGTATTCTCCTCTGCTGACTTACTTGAGAGTAATGCTTCATGTCCCTTTATTTCCCCTACTGCAGAGTATAGCTAAGTCGTTATCAGTGGTTAATTAATAAGTGCCTTCCAGCATACGAGGTGGGAGGCTGAGCTGAGGGATGATAAGAATAATGAGTTGTTTTGCTGCGTCTGGCTGACTCAACCAGCTGGATTCAGCACAGAATGGAGGGAACTGGGAAATGAGGAAGATGTGTTCTGCTTCATTTTCTCCCAATCCATTTGGATATAGGTCCCACTCCCTCTATAGATTGTAGTCTTTCCCCATTACAGTCTCCGGGTGGGGTGCAAGAATGTGTACTTCTTCCGTTCTTCCCTTTGCTAGCGGGATTTTTACATTTGTGTTTTCCCCGTGTCCTCCAGCTGCCCTCTGATTCCTTCCCCCGCCCTCTGGTTCAGTTTTTTCCTGCAGCCACAAGAGATGTATTTTGTGGGCATTGTTGGCGTCAGCTTTTGTATCTCAGAAAAGGAGGGGTGGGTGAGTTGTTGCAGTTCCAGTCTCCTTACACCACAAGCAGCTAGGAAAGCTGAACTTACCAGTGGACATCTGCACCAGGAAGCTGCTGCTCTTGCAGTCTGACTACACTACATGCCTCTTGTTGTGTGGGCTTGTCAAAAGGAGTTCAGTATAGCCCTGTCCTAAGCAATCTTGTGCCTGCCCCATCCCCCAAGTTTATGAATGGTTTTAATGCTATGGATGAGTATGCCATAAAGTAAACTAGACATTCATAAAACAGGGATTAGAGGTCTTATATTTTTAGAACCTTGCGCTCTGTAAGGAGAATTTAATTCCCTCATTTGTTTTTTTAAAGAAAGATAGGGGAATTTGTGGATGAGGAAATCCAGATAGCTGTAGCTGAAAGAATAAGGGTCTGCAAGAGATGTGTTTTTGATCCCCTCTCCCAATTAGTGGGAGAAAAATGCAAATGGTTGCCAGCTACATTTTTTTCCATTTTATCATTACAAAAGTATTGTTAGTATTAATAGGGAGAAGTGCATCAAGAAGAAATACTATTAGATTGCATAAGTGAACTATAGCAATTTCATAAGCCCTTCTCAGAGTGGATCCATTCCATAATTCCCTTTCATACCAGCTAGGCATGATCAAGTTAGTTCAACACATCTGAAAAGTATCAAGTTTGGGGATACTGTCTTGCATTAATAAAATAACCTAGACAGAGGGACCATAATTACATATAAGGTCTGATTGATCTTTCGTAGGAATTGTCATAAATCCCTGATAAAAGCCGTGTCAGAAAATTGCTGCCAGTCAAAGTAAACAAGTTGATGCTCACTTTGTATAACACAGTTGCATTTAGTCATAAAAACACAACAGATCTTTACTACTGCAGTAGGTAACCTGATGTTCACTTCGTTTTGGACTTTAGCTCCCTTTTGCCCAAATCAATGTGACCAATAGTAAAAAGTTGTGAGAGGTGTAGTATGGTATTAAATATCTAAAGGGCACAAGATTGCTTACTCTTGCTTTATTGGAACCAACAAAATTGCCACATTACTCTGTATGATTGTGACACTTCAACTCATCCAAAAATAGCTATTGCCCTCCCTTGCTGTTTTTGAATTGGCTGCTTATGCACCAAAACAGCTACTTATACCTTCCATACATCCAGACAATTATTTTTAGCGATTTCTCTCTTAATAATGCTATGAAGGAGAGCCAGTCCTGTGTAATGGTTAAAGACATGGGACTAAAAACCAAGACGCACTAAATTCTAGCCTTGCCTTAGCTTAGCCATGAAGCTAGCTGGTAACTTTGCCCTAGCCACTCTTTCTCAGTGCTATAAAAAAGACAATGACAAACCACTTTTGAAAGTGTTGTCAAGAAGACTGCATGGACTTGTTCAAGTGGTTGCCTGAGTCAAGATTGACTCAAAGGTGCGCAAATACACACACACAAACACACACAGTTAAAAAGATTCCTGATTCGCTATATAGTTAACATGAAATATGCTGCTGCGTGAACCAGTGAGAGCTAGTCACTTTCAAAGGAAATTCAGAATGATTAAAAAAAAAGATTGAAATGTGTAGTTTTGAGGATGGGGAATTTTACAATGTGTGGGGGGGTTAAAAAAATAGCTGGCTACTGTTGCTAGAATAGGACGACACTGGGTTCAATTCAGACATACTCCTATGTCGTCACAGTAGATTTACAAAAACTCAAACCAGATTTTGGAATAGAATTAGGACAGATTCCACTGCCATTTAAATAACAGAACTGGCCATCTACAGGTTTACAGCAGTGACTACTTGAAACTGTTGGTTTTCTGTCCCTTTGCCCAGCAGATCAACTTTGGGTGTTCCCAGGTCCCCCCAGGTTTGCATTGTTAGTATAGAAACAAAGCCTGGTAACATTGGGAGCAGAGTTTTACAGATTCCCAACCTAGTTAAGAAGACAGACGTATACAATTTTGTTTCTTTTATGGCACCTAGAGAGAACTCTGTTACTGCAGCCGAGAATATTCCATTATTCCTAAACTAAAGAAGATGCACACAACCAAATAGTGCTTATGATGAGTGGGCAGTTGTCTAATACATTTACCACCCCTTATATTCTTTATAGATTAGGAATGGTAACATCAAAGATTTGCTGTTCAGTTTAAATCTTCATGTTAACAGCTCTCTCTCAGGATGCTTGTTCCCCAGAACCACCAATTTGTGTATCTTTACATACACCTATACTCCTCCTCCTGTTCTTCCTGTTACTACAGTTCAATTCTCTGACAATAAATAAACACTAAATGCCACATTAAATGGTACTGGTATATGCCTCCACACTGTCCCCCAAAACAGATTACCGTACATGGTAGTCAAAGGCCCATGGCCACACAATCTTAACTTCCAAGAACTACTTATCATTTCCATTAAGAATTTATTTAATTGGCATCATGTTCTTATTTTGATACAGTCACAGATCAGGCTAGGAGCCAGCTCCCCTGCCCCCTTTGTATGACCTTTTTTCCCATTTAAGGGGTTTTTCTTTATTGGTGGCATTATAGCAGTCAGTTGCCTATTGTCTGACAGTCACCATTCTACTAAGCACCCTAGGTCACAAGAAACCCTTTTTAGCTTGTCTGTATGCAATAAGCATTTTGTGATGCTCTTTCCTGTTCCTTATTGTGTCAGCCTACATCAATCTAAGTTCACTCTTTGACAATCACACTTCTTTAAAATCAAAGAATTGGTGTCTTGTCAGATAGGGAAACTTACCTGCACCTATCATCTTTCCTAACTACCATGTGTCCCCTGTTTCAAATTAAGCCCTTCCTTATTTCCCAAACAATTGCTTTTAAGCACATGCGTTTCCACACTTCCCACAAGATGTTTCACATTGAAGCTAGCTTGATGGCCCACGCACAACAAATGTATTACAGGTAGTCCTCAATGTACGACCACAATTGAGCCCAAAATTTCTGTTGCTAAGCGAGTCAGTTGTTAAGTGAATTTAGTCCCATTTTACAACCTTTCTTGCCACAGTTAAGGGAATCACTGCAGTTGTTAGTAACATGATTTTTAAGTGAATCTGGCTTTTCCATTGACTTCACTTGTAAGGTCGCAGAAGGTAATCACATGACCCCAGGACAGTGTAACCGTCATAAATATGAGTCAGCTGCCAAGCATCTTAATTTTGATCATGTGATGCCGCAATGGTCGTAAATGTGAAAAACAATAAGCCGCTTTTTTCAGTGCCGTTGTGACTTTGAATGGTCACTAAATGAACTGTTGTAAGTGGAGGACTACCTGCACTCTATTTCTTATCCTTCGATAACCTGACAGTGGTCGGAGCCAGGGTTGCAAAAGGGCACAATGGGGCAAGGAAGTGCTGGTTTAGCTCCTCAGCCACTATGTGCCTCACCGAGTTCCTTTCTTGTCACCCTGATCTGTTGTGAAATAGAAATGAAGCAACGGGGAACCATACCCGGGGTGCCTTTAATCAGAAAGCAACACCCTTCCCAAATCTGGAACATGAACTGAAGTTGCCTGAGGCTAACCATCTTCCGAGTTGTATCTCATGTCGAAGACTGTCCAGAGTTGGAGACCAGGCTCCTTCCTCAAGCCCAGCCCTAGCAGCAGAAGGCTACCCAACTGTACGCGTGGCCTGCAGAGCATTGGCTGAACCCCGCAAGGCTCCGTAGCCTTTTTAGACCGACCTCCACCGGCAATCTCCAATCCCTACGCCGCCTCTTTCGCGGAGGAAAGTAGACCTTATCTTGGGTACTCTTTTTTTTTTTTTTCTTTCTCCTCAGAGCTTCTTCCGCCTCAGAGGCTTGGCTTTTTTTTTTTTTTTTTTTTTTTTTTTTGCACGGGGATTTCGGACCGACTCGCTCTTCCTTTAGGCCGGCAGAGGTGGCGCTCGCGCCTCCGAACTCCCATCTTCAGCGCTGCTAGGGCGGGCGGGCGGCCGCGCGCTAGGACCCTGGCGGAGGCCGTCGGCAGTGGCGGCTGCCGTCGACCGTGGTCCCGGCGCTCTCTCGGTCCTTCGCAAGCTGGCTCGGCTTCCTGGCCAGGGACGACGACGACGACGACCAGGAGGGTAACAACGATAACGGCCGCTTGGCCTGGCTCCGGCCCTTGCCTTTTGCTCGCGCTCGCCTCGGCCGGCGGGCCCTTCCGCTCGCCGGTCCCAGCCGGGTCTCCCTCACACCCCCCCCACGCCCCGCAGGACCCGACCCTGCTCCTCCGGCGGGCCATGTGAGGGGAGCCGGCTGACACCTCCCACAGGTGAGGGGGGGGGAAGAGCTCCTCCAGGAGGCCGCGGAGCGCCTGGGACGCGGCCCCGGTTTTTTTTTTTTTTTTTCTTCTTCTTCTGAGAGGAAGTGAGGGAAGGAAGTTTGGGCCCGGATCCCTGAGGAGGAGGAGGAGGAGAAGAAGGAGGAGCAGCAGCACCACCACCAACAGCGGCGGCGCTACTTCGGCGGAGCGGACGAGTGGGGTGGGGGGGGTCTGGCGACCGCCAGGAAACAAGTCCGTCCTCGCCCCGCTCGGGCGGTGAGGAAAGAGGCAGGAGCGGGCCGGCGCGCGCGCGCGCGGGGGGGTGGGAAATGGCTGTGAGGGGAGAGCCGTAATGGCCCCCGGCGGTTTGATGGGAAGTCCTGGCGGCCATCCCTCAGGGGTGGGGAAGAGAGAGAGGTGGGGGGGTTGGGGGCGAGCGAAGAGCCGCCGTCTCCTGGGGAAAAGAGCCGGAGCGAGAAACGTTTTCGTGGGAAAGCCCAGCCGGGTGGGAATGATGGGGGGGGGGGAGTTAGGGTGCGTGGGGGTTAAAGTCAGGGCGGCCGCGCTTCTCCCGTATTTAAAAGGCGGCTCGTGCGTGTGGGGGGGGGGTGTTGTTGGTGGGAAGAAAGACTCGAGAGCTTTCGGGCTCGCCGGCGGAGAGTATTGGGAAGCTGGGCACCCCGGCCGGCCAGGGAGGCCTGGCTTGGTGGTTGAAGAAAAGGCGAGGACAGAGAGAGAGAGAGAGAGAAAATCGTTAAATCACCACAGCAGCCTCATCTGTGAAGCGAAGGACCTAGAAAACTTGGGGGGGGGCGGCGGTTGTGAGGGTTCCTCACTTTTTTGGGTGGGAGGGAGAGGCCGGTGATTAGCCTCGAGCGAGAGGAGTTTCGGGAGGCGAGCGAAGAACTCCCCATCTTTTGGCCGCTTTTAACGCAAGGAGGAGGGCTGCCGGGAAGGGAGGGAGGCCATAGTAGGGGCTTTCTGGGGATGCAGGACGAGCGTGACTAGGTTAAGGAAGACTTTATTGGGGAGGTGGGAGGAAGAGGTGGGCCAGACGAGGATCTTTGCCCCACCTCTTAGGGGTCCTTCCCTGCCGAGGCAGCTTGGGAAGAAAAAATGGCTTTAGGAAAAAGAACAGGTAAAGGGAAAGAAACGGGACCCGAAGCTCCTGTATTGGCTGATCGGCATCCGTTGGTACCTCCGTTGGGGCTGGCAAGAGGAGCTTTTCCGCTGGGCATATATGAGAGAGGAACCTGGGTCTTTGGACGGTGGGAGAGCTTGAGGTTCTGGCATCATCGCTGACATACTTAGGTGGGGGAGGTGCAATCTGATGCTGGGGAATCTCCTTTTTTTTTTTCCCCCTCTTCTCCATGGGTGTACCATGCCTATGAGAAAGAGTCTCGCCTGTAAAATAATCTGAGGTGATATATTTCGTGGCAATCTCTCAAATTCTTGGAAAGGCCAATATACCTGTTTTGGGAGACGGAGAGAATAGTTCAGGTAGATAATGGCTAAGGCTGAGAGCCTTTTGTGTGGGTGGAGGTGGGATGCAGGCATAGTGAGAGACAGCCTTAAGTGGCTCTAGGGTGAATGAATGCTCGGAGCTGTTGTTTTCCCTTGCTGAATCATGTGTGCTGAACCTGATGCAAACAATCCTTTTCTTCTGCTCCCTCCCCCATCCTTGCAGGAAGTGGCCTGGAAATGGCAGCTGTGTTTGTTGCTTTTTGAAATTTTCTTTTTAATCAGAAAGGGTTTTGCTTTATAACTTTCCCTAAGCTCCCTGATTAGATTATCCCTGTTTTTTCTATGGGGAACTAAGGAAGTAAATAAAATTCCTGCAGTTTGAGAATATCACCTTTTAAGTACATATAAGATTTAGGTAGTCGTTTGCGTATCTTTTAATCTAGCAAAATGGCAAATCTTAGAAAGTGATCTATATTTAACAGCTTGCTCAAAGATGCCAACCCTTTCAGGTAGACATATTTCTATACTTAATTAAATTTAAAAGAATTAACTGCTATGTTTCTCGCACATAAATATTTTCTCATGGCTCCTATTCTGAATTGTTTTTAAGACAGATAAATATAGCTTCAAAGGTGCCCGGATGGTAAAATGATTTTCAATAAAGATATACTTTTTAAAACTTTAAATAATTTACATTTGAAATGAAGAGATCCTGAAACCCTTTCCTTGGTGTCTCAGCAGGTGGCATCACCTGATTTGACCTTGACTTAATCTGATTTCAGGAACTAAACAGAGTCAAGCCTGGCTAGAATTTGGATGAACTTTCAAAGAATGCTTGTGCTGTAAAATAGATTAAGGAGTCAGAAAATAATTCCAGGGGAAAATATTAGCAAACTATTGTTATATTGCTGCTAAGAAAACTGCATAAAATTACATACCGTATTTTTCGGACTATAAGACGCAGCGGTGTGTAAGATGCACCAAGATTTCAAAGAGGTAAGCAAGAAAAAGAAGTTTTTGCCCTCCCCGGCCCACAGTAGCATTCTGCAGGCCTCCCAAAGCCTCTGCGCGCCCTGTTTTTCGCAAAAACAGGATGCACGGGGTGGGGCTTCGGGAGGCCAAAAATGGCTGTATTCGGTGTATAAGATGCACCAACATTTCTACCCTCTTTGGGGGGGGGGAGTGCGTCTTATACTCTGAAAAGTACAGTAAATATGACCAGGAATTGAGCTCAAATTGAAGGAGTCTTAACTCTTCATTGATATCTGTAAGAGCAGGGGTGTCAAACTCACGTCGTCATCGTGGCATCATGTGACGTATCGGGACTTTCTCCCCCCTTCACTAAACCAGGTGTGGGTGTGGCCAGCACATGACGCATTTTGCCCCAAGGCCGGGAGTTTGACAGCCTTCTGTTAGAGGGTACCCTAAATTGGGCTTTGTACTAACTAAACCATATTCTTTTTTTATTTATTATTACAATTTTAATACTTTACATTTGTTCTTCAGTTCATATATTTGTGGAATAACTGGGAATATATGGATGCATGTAAATGATCCTATATAGGAAGAGTTATATCAGGGCAGATAATGTTTGGAGAAAAATATTTATTTTTTTCTCCAGCAATTTTTTAAATTATTTTTCAGCAAAGGGAAAAAAATGGTTTTGTCAACCTGAGGGATAGTTTCAAGCAATTCAAAGTCTAAATATACATGCTTAAATTTTTGCATGAAAATTCAATAATACAGCTAATACACAAGTAGTCTTTGACTTATGACCACAATTGAGTCCAAAGTTTCTGTTGCTAAGCATGACAGTTAAGTGAATTACAACCCATTTTATGAACTTTTTTGCCACAGTTGTAAAGCAAATCACTGGCTGTTAAGTGAACCATGTGGTTATTGTGTGAATCTGGTTTCTCCCATTGTCTTTGCTTATTGGAAGCCAGATGGGAAGGTTACAAAGATGATCACATGACTCTGGGATGCTGCAATTGTCATAAATACATTCCAATTACCAAGTGCCCGAATTTTGTTCAAGGGACCATGGGAACGCTGTGACGGTTGTAAGTGGGAGACTAGTTGTAAAGCAATTTACACTTTTTTCAGTTCCATTGTAACTTCAAACAGTCACTAAATAAATAGTTGTACGTTGAGGACTACCTGTACCATAATTGTACACTAATAAATGAAATGTCACTGAAGCAATGTTAGAATAGTCTTCCCTTATGCCCTAACAAAAATCCAAATGAGAGCTAGCACAGAATTATTTTATTTCACTTTGTTTTGCTCCTAAGCCCAAACTTCTCAGTCTGGTTTGGCCAGAATGCTTAGTTCTTTTTCATTTGCCACTTGACTGGAAAATGGCAGCTCTGCCCTTCTTTTCTACCTGGCTTATCACATATTTGTGGAGGGGAGTTGCATTATTTCTGTTTATCATCAATGGTATGCATGCTACTGGTTGAGAAAATACTAGTCCAGAATAAGCAATATAGTTGTTAGTAAACCGTTCTTTGGTTTACAAACAGGTTATTTGTTTTCACCAAACATTTTGGAGAGAATTGGTTTTGTGAGGCAAATAGAATTCTTTTATTAACAATGATGAATTAATGTATGCTATAAATGAAAGAAACTCCTATTTTTTTAATTAAATTGAGCCATGTTTTTAAATAGAGATGGAAGGACTCGTGATCTTCTTTGTAGCTTTGTCGAGTGATTTTTTTGCAGGAAGTTCAAATCATAAGGTTGCAAGTCTTAATCATCAATCCTGTATCCCCGGGATTGGAATCTATGGTTCATGGGCCAGATGCGGCTGCCACCTGAAATCAAGTTGTCTATAGTCCCAAAAGAAATACCTCCCCCAGCGCACAAGAGAAAAAGGAAGAGCAGCTATCCATTTGGCTGTTCCTGTGACAATTCACCACCTTGGACAGCCAGTTTGATGACAGAATCACCAGTTGCCCTGGCGCAGGTGGAGCAACAAGTCCACTGCCTGATGCTAGTTAGAGTGAACTGTGAGGCAGAAAAGGAGGAAGAAACAGCAGTGGCAGCAGCATGGCCTCTGACTCCTATGCAGATGAAGGTTGCTGACCTTTGTCCTATCTAGTACAGGAGTATAGATAGCATCCTTGACTGGTGGCCATGCAGCCTCTGTTTAAACACTTTCAGTGTAGAAGAATCTACTATCTCCAATCTCTTTCACTGTTGAATACTTAGGAATTTTTTTTCTGGGGTCCAACCAAAATCTCCTTGTAATTTAGATCTATTTCTTGTCTTCTTGAAAAACTTTGAACAATTTTGTCCTGTCTTCTATATAAGAGGCCATTTTATAGTTGAAGATTTTGCAATTTTCTCTAGGCTAACCATACCAACTGTTCCTCATATGCTCACTTTTCAAACATCATATTGTTTTGATTGTTCAGTTCTTAATATATTCCAATTTGTTAGTGTTCTTCCTAAAATTTGATCATAATATTCTAGATAGTCTGACCAACTGTTGATGCAACCCAGAAGTGCATGTAGAATGCACATGCTCTGCTACATGGTATGATATTCTCCCATCCTATACTGATGCCTCTGATTTTTTTTCCTATCCAGTGTAGGATTCTGCATTTGTCCCTGTTGAAGTTCATCTTACTGTCTTCTACTTAGTGTTTCAGGTTGTTAGTATCATGGATCTTGATACTAACTTGTAAACCATTTCTCCCCCCTAGCCCTTTCCATCTTTGTCTGGTCCACACCTTCCTTATTACATTCACCTTCCATTTCCCAAATTTCCTCTCTTCTTTTATAGTACTCATTAAACTGGTGTCTGATATACTTTCAATATTTTATTTTTGAGTTACCAACCATTCTGCGTTCTTTCACCAAAGGACTCTTCTTGATAAATCCTATCAAGAGTACTTCTCTAAGCTTTTGAAATTGACTAAATAGATGACTAGGTTCCAGTTTGTCTTTCTGTAACATCTTGAACCAGAAGATGACATGGTTATTTCCTTTCAAAGTTCTCACTGCTCATCCCTATTGGTTAGTATGAAATCTAAAAGAATGGATCCTCTTAATTCTCCTTCAAACTTCTGAAAAGTAAAGACAAATAAACCAGGTGTCTTAAACTTTTAAGCTTCCCCCAAAACCCAATTTGGGAAATTCTAAATCTTGGAGAGTAAAAAAAATGGGCTGGAAATCTGTAGAAGAGCAGGAAGAACTGGGAGTGGAGTTAAACAAATCATCAGTTTAGAGTTGTTGAATTGCCACAAGAGATCCAAGTCCAGTCCCTCTTGAGTTCCACAATTTTGTGCTGACTATTAGCTGACTAGATTCCTATCTAAGCTTTGAATAAATTTTCTATGCTGCAACTGTATGAATGGTCCTGATTCTTTACACCTAACAAAATCTTGCTCCTTGCCCCATCTACCCTGTTTCCCCCAAAATAAGACATCCCCTGATAATAAGCCCAATCGGGCTTTTGAGCGCATGGCAATAGGCCAAGCGCTTATTTCAGGATTCAAAAAAATATAAGATAGGGTCTTATTTTTGGGGAAACACGGTAGTAACAACAATAACAAAAATTATTTTTTGTTTGAAGCCCCGGTTACAAAAAAGACATCCATCTTTTTGATGCTTTTCTTTAAAGCAGGGATGAACTTCGTGCCCTGCAAGATTCCCCCCTCTCGCAGGTTTGGCCCTCTTCGTTATCGAGGGCCTATCTTGATGACGGGCTTTGGAGCCCCGAGAGATGGCATGCGGCAAAGAAGAGTTTGAGGGGTTTTTTAAGTAGGTTTTTTAGTGGGTTTTTAACAAAAATTTTAACGGGTTCGGGGGGGATTAGGGTGGGTTCTGGGGGAAATCCACACGGTTCAAGACCAGCCTCAGCGAAGGGCTGTGACACTAGGGACGTAGAACTGAAGGTTGGGGAGGGGGTTGGAGTTCGATTTAAAGAGGGCTGTTCCATCAGTATAGTGAGTGGGAGGGGCAGATATGGCGGAAGCTGGGGACCACATCATGTTCGGGGAATGCGCACTCGCTATCTTAGAGCGATTGTGCACTCCGGTCCCCAATGCTTTTCTCATTCCCCAGGCTGTCCAGATTCTCAGGGCCAGAGCCTTCGGCTGATGTTATGCAATGCCAGGTCCGTTGTTAATAAAGCCCCCCTCATTCACGATCTTATTCAGGAGGGGGAGGCGGACCTAGCGGGCATTACGGAGACCTGGTTGGGCCAGGAGCGGGGAGTTCCCCTCGTGGATATATGCCCACCAGGCTTCCGTGCATTCCATCAGCCGAGGGCGCAGGGCAGGGGCAGGGGAGTGGCGGTTATTATAAAGGAAGGTCTGGATCCAAGGGAGACCACTGTTCCACAGATAGCCGGATGTTAGTCCCTCTTTGTGAAGTGGGGTCGTGGAGTACAGATGGGCTTGTTGGTCACGTACCTGGCTCCCTACCACGTGGCAACGGCCCTGCCCGAGCTGCTTAACGTTATAGCCGAGGTGGCGGTGGATATCCCCAGACTTGCTATCATGGGGGATTTCAACCTGCCATCTATCGGTGAAACGTCTGAGGTGGCTCGAGAGTTCATGGCTTCCATGACGGCCATGGAACTTACTCAGTTAATTCATGACCCCACTCACACAGGTGGACACACTCTGGACTTAGTTTTTGTCTCTGGTCAGTGGTTGAGTGGCCTTGATAAAGGGGATATAGCCATCGAACCCTTGTCATGGTCTGACCACTCGCTCCTTCGACTGGACTTTCTAACCGCTGCACCCCGCCGCAGGGAGGCAGGACCGACCAGGTGGTTCCGCCCCAGGCGCCTGATGGACCCTGATAGGTTCCAGATGGGAGCTTGGGCCATTTCCTGAGACTCTGGCTCATGACTTGGCTGAAGACCTGGTGGCCGCCTGGGATAGTGCGGCCGCCGGGGCTTTGGACCGTGTCGTGCCTTTGCGGCCTCTGACCCGGCACCGAACTCACCTAGCTCCTTGGTTCTCCGAGGAGCTGAGGGAGATGAAGCGCCGGAAAAGACGCCTGGAGAGTAGTTGGAGGACCAGCCGCTCCGAATCCGACCGAACACTGGTGAGGTCACATATTAAGACCTACCTAGTGGCGATAAAAGCGGCAAAATCTAGCTATTTTGCCGCTCTAAATCGCGTCATCATATAATCGCCCGGCCGCCCTGTTTAGGGTGACCTGCTCCCTCCTCCATCTGGAAGTGCGGGATGACCCCTTGCAGGGCCGAGCTGAGGATTTTGTGCAGTATCTGTATGACAAAATCGCTCAGATTCGGGAAGGGCTGGCCTCTGACTGAGTATGTCCGGACGGGATGACTGAGGCAGGTCTTGAGAGCGTTATCTGGGAGGAGTTCGATCCTGTGGCTCCCAAGGACATGGACAGGGTCCTGGGACGGCTGAACGCGACCACATGTTTATTGGACCCGTGTCCCTCC
This sequence comes from Pantherophis guttatus, assembly GCF_059756535.1. NCBI lineage: Eukaryota > Metazoa > Chordata > Lepidosauria > Squamata > Colubridae > Pantherophis > Pantherophis guttatus. The sequence goes on along the minus strand of NC_142064.1, from coordinate 138,620,101 downwards.
TGGTTGGTACTGGCTTCCCGGGAGGTGACACGAGGCTGGCTCCAGAAGATTGTTAACGCTTCTTTGAGTGAGGGGGTCCTGCCGGCCGCTTTGAAGAAGCGGTTGTGAGGCCCCTCCTCAAGAAGCCTTCTCTGGATCCGGCTGTTTTGGCTAACTATCGTCCAGTCTCCAACCTTCGCTTCGTTGCGAAGGTTGTTGAGAGTGTGGTAGCGCAGCAGCTTCCCCAGTACCTGGATGAAGCTGTCTATCTAGACCCGCTCCAGTCCGGCTTCTGGCCTGGGTACAGCACGGAAATGGCATTGGTCGCGTTGGTGGATGATCTCTGGAGGGCTCGGGATAGGGGTTGCTCCTCTATCCTGGTCCTGTTAGACCTCTCAGCGGCTTTTGATACCATCGACCATGGTATCATGTTGCACCGGTTGAAGGGGCTGGGGATGGGGGGCACCGTTTTGCAGTGGTTCTCCTCCTACCTCTCTGACCGGTCGCAATCTGTGTTGACAGGGGGGCAGCGGTTGACCCCGAGGCACCTTGCTTGTGGGGTGCCACAAGCGTCGGTCCTCTCGCCCCTTCTGTTCAACATTTATGTAAAGCCGCTGGGTGAGATCATCCGTGGCTTCGGGGTGGAGTTCCATCAGTACGCTGATGACACCCAGCTGTACATCTCCACCCCAGGCCACCCCAACGATGCCCTTGAAGTGATGTCCCAGTGCCTGGAGGCCGTGCAGGCCTGGATGGGGAGAAACAGGCTCCGACTCAACCCTTCCAAGACCGAGTGGCTGTGGCTTCCGGCGTTCCGATATAGCCAGCTGACGCCATCGCTGGCTATTGGGGGCGAATCACTCGCCCCCACAGAGAGGGCTCGTAACTTGGGCGTCCTCCTGGACGCACAGCTGTCTTTAGAAGATCATTTGACGGCCATGGCCAGGGGGGCTTTTTATCAGGTTCGCCTGATACGCCAGTTGCGCCCCTTTCTAGATCGGGACTCCCTACGCACAGTCACTCAGGCACTTGTCACGTCCCGTCTGGATTACTGCAACGCTCTCTACATGGGGCTCCCCCTGGGGTGCACCCGGAGGCTCCAGCTGGTCCAGAACGCGGCCGTGCGGGGGATTATGGGGGCGACGGGGCGCTCCCATGTGACACCTCTCCTGCGCGAGCTGCACTGGCTCCCGGTGGTCTTCCGGGTGCACTTCAAGGTGTTGGTGACCACCTTTAAAGCGCTCCATGGCTTAGGGCCGGGGTATTTACGAGACCGCCTTCTGCCACCAATAGCCTCCCACCGGCCAGTACGCTCGCACAGAGTGGGCCTCCTCAGGGTGCCGTCCACCAGACAATGTCGGCTGGCGACCCCCAGGGGGAGAGCCTTCTCTGGCGGCGCCCACCCTCTGGAACAACCTCCCCCCAGAGATACGTACAATAACGACCTCCGGATTTTTCGTCGGGCCCTGAAAATTTATTTATTTCAAGTAGCTGGGCTGGCTTGAGTTAAATTTTAAACTAATTTTAAATTGGGTTGTTTTAAATTATGGCCAAAAATATTTAATCATTTTAAACTGCTTTTAAATTTTGTATGTTCTGTTTTTTACTCTGGCTGTTCACCGCCCTGAGTCCTATTGGAGAAGGGCGGTATAGAAATGGAAACAAATAAATAAATAATAAATAAAATAAATGTCAAACTGGATTTCTTCGAGGTCCGGATCAGCATTGTAGTTCTCCGCGGGCTGGCTTGGGGGGTGGGGTGGAGACAGGACGGGGTGGAGACGGGACAGATGCCTCCTGCAGCACTTTACCAGCCAAAATGGGGGGTGGGGGCCGCACGTGGCCCCCCAGCACCATTTTCAACCTCCATGGCCACTTGCAGCACTCTGCTGGCCAAAAACAGCCCTCCCGAGGCCCCTGCGTGGCCCGCTTTCGGCCAGCAGAGTGCTGCTGGAGGCCATGGAGGCCAGTTTTCGGCTCCATTTTCGGCAGCAGAGGCACCACGGACTGGTCCTTTGATATTCCCAGGCCAGCCCCACAGGCCAGATTTAAGCACGTTTGACACCCCTGCTTTAAAGGATACAGTTAAATAAAGAAGTTTTGTAGTTCATAGTGGTTGAGAGCAGTTGTTGCCTAAAAAATTGTATGTACCTTTTCATTTTGGATGTTGCATTACTGGTAAATTGTCTTGCACTGCACACAACTGGTTATTACTTTTTAGAAAATTCTGACTTTCCATTAACATATCTGGGATTTTCCTTATACAAGGAAAACCTCAATAAATCAGATATTTTCTTGGTTAAAACCTGCTATTGTCAAATACTTTTTAAATACGGAGTTGATGGGCATTTCACAGCTTTAGTTTTTTGTAGTCTGATAAGATCATTAGGATTTTTGCAAGACTAAGCAGATCCTTTAAAAACAGTTCTTAAGTATCCTTTTTAAGAAACGCTAATTTTGATAGAACAGTAAAGCATAACATTTCAAGATAAGTCTGGGGACAGGATTGGCCAGCAGAATAGAATACATGAAAATAAGTTCACACTATTTAAATCAGGAATTCTCCAGTTTTTAGGCACATGATTCCTTGTTTTTTTGAGGATGTAAAGGATTAAATAAACTCCATAAATCATTTGTTAAAGGGTAATCAAGAATAGAAAGTGCTATACCTACAGAAGACTATGCCTCACCTAAGTTACTTGCAAATGCCATTCCCTCTCCACATGGAAACAACTGTACCTGAACTAAATGCTAGCCTGCTTTAAACACTCAAGCTTTTATTTAAACACGCACTGTGTTACAGTGTCATAAAAGAAATATAGTTTTGATATAAATGAAGCCTCTTTGGCTTACTAGCTGCTCAGCATTATCCCAGTGTTTCTGTTTAACCACACCCCTCCCCTTTAAACCCATGTTGACTACAATTAATTCAACCACTTTGCTTGGCCTTTTTTTTACAGCAAGCCATTCTGCCTTCCCCTTTAATTACAATGCTTTCCTAGCACCTCCCTTCAACTCAACTCCAGCCCAGCTTGTCTCTGTGCTGGAAGAGCAGCTGTTTTTTCTCCTGATACCCTGGCCCTTAAAGGGATATTCAAAGCAATGTTATGATTCCGGACACTTGTTGGGCTATCACCCATTGCTTTTTTGAGGGGGAAACAGTAAGTGGCATAGGATTTCCTTAATAGAGCCTTGGAAGATATGGGGAAATGATATTTCCTGTGTTCTTTCTAGCTGCTGCTGCCCTTTTTCATTTTTCTTTGCAGTTATAGAAGCTTCCTAGTTTAGATGATAGAGCCTGATATGACATTGCAGGAATAAAAGGTTGTGTTTGTATGTGGGAGAAAAGCTCCCTGATGTGAGATTTATTGAATCTGCGAAGGAATAGTTATTTAGACCAATCACATGAATACATTTCAGGTTGGCAAGGAAAAATATGTAATAAAATTCTCTACAATTTTTTGTTTTCTCCCTTTAAAATTGTCCCCCTTTTCAATCACCTATCTCTTTCCCTTCTTCCCATGCTTGTGAGTGTATGAGTCTTGTAAGATTGTGCCTGACAGTAAGGGCACTTAAAATTGTGCTTTTTTTCATGTACTTAACTATGTGCCGGTGATTTTCAGTGCCTTCTACTGGTAGAATTGGAATGGATATGGAATCTGCTTGTCAAAAGAAATTCACATTCCTAAAGAGAAAATTCCATGTTTTCCTATGTATAGTTTTCACTCATCATTCAGCAACAAGAACAATCTTTTGTATCAATTTAATCTAGAATAGTTGGTCCTTTATCCCCATATTTTTGTGACAGTTTGCATTTTCATTTTTATATATTTGGATCACAGTATATTTATTCTGTTTTCATTATTGCTGCCAACAGTATATTTTTGGTACAAGAGCTTTTATTTAAGAACATTAAAAGGTGAAGTATAAATTTTTCCACAACAGATGGCCTTGTTTGCTATTTCCTTTGTCTTAGGGGGAAATACAGTGTACTGTACTCCTATTATTACTCCTAAAATTTTTGAAACAAAATAAACAATATGGAATACTCTGCTTTTGAATCACACGTGATAGAAATGTGTTTTGCCAGCATTGGAACCCAAAATTATTTTCCAGCTTGCAGTCCTGAAAGCCTCTTTGCTTTAAAGTATCTCTGAATTTTCAGTCTTCATGGTTCTATCCAGTGGCTTTCTCCAAATTAGTATCAGTTCATTCTCAATGATGGCCACTAACATATATCTAACCAGTCTATGCTCAATATATGAAAATCATCTGGGGCCACTATCTGCCTGAAACCCCAATCTGCTGTCTCTTAAAGAAATCTCGATGGCCATTGAATCTGCATATCAAGCAAGCAATACTAGAATCAAACTGTCCACTAAAAATATCCTGAAAGAGATTGCTGGGAATTCTATTAGTAATTGCTATGATATTAGGATGTAAAAATCAGACATAGGTGCTTCTCTATAATGACCCCCACATTAAGGAATGCCCTCCCCCTAAATAACTCTTGACAGTTTCTTTTAAATAATAGTAGCTTTCCAGAGTGTGATAATGATAATGTGCCATAAAGTTGTTTTCAACTTTTAGCAATCACGGATAGATTGGAAGCATTGTTTTCTAACAAATACCATGTAAATATAGCAGAGCAATTATGCGCACACGCACACACACACACACAGGGGGTGTTATATGTGCTTATATAGATTCTCTGTTATTTGAATAAGCAATTGAGAAACAGGACTCTGATTTGTTTTTTTGTCTATTTTGCACATTTTGGTTGTTCAGATCCTAAATTAAACTAACAACATGTCATGAATGAAGTACGCACACACACATGTATGTACTTCATTCATGACATGACATGTTCTTTATTTTAGAATCATATATACATATATACACGCACACACAAACATGCTCTAAAGTTGCTGTTGCATTCAGAATATAGCTGTCACCCTCACCAAATGCATCAGTTTCTGATTGAGTTTCTTCTTACTTTCTGCGATTATCCAGTCTTTTCATTGACTCTCAAATTAATTATTAAGCATGGCTTAGATGATTTGTAACCTATAAAAATAGCTTATTGGGAAACCTGCCCAATGTACTTGTCAGATCATAGAGAAATTGCTGGAAATTCTGCTGCTTATTGCTGCTTGTGGCTTGTTTAGAATTTACTATATGTCTACTTCTAGGAGCAGTTAATCAGATGGACTTGCTGTAGAAACCCAAACAATCCATGGAAACCCTCACAAAATTATCCTACAGACACAACTAAATTCCAAAGGAGCCACAGACAGCATTTTTCTAGCTGAGCTTCTTGTGGAGGATGAAGTGAGGTTTTCCAATAAACCATCTTTATTGTGCCATAGGACAAGTTAAAAACTTAATACTAACATTTTCTTGAGAATTAATTTTTGAAGAAAATCACCCACAATCTTTTATATGAAATTTGAGGCTGATTTACTTTGCATATTTCCTAACACAAATGGCAAGTCATCCCAAGAAATTGATTCATTTTATATGTAGAAATACATTTTTGGCAGGAAATCTGAAAAAGTTTATATTTATCCTCAAGTCTACATGAATATGTGTATTCCTCCTCTTTTCTTTTAAGTATATTCATTGGATTTCTTAATAGTTATTCCTTCTGATTCTAATACACTGACTCTGTAAACTGCTTAGAGAGGGTTGGAAAGCACTGTAAAGTGGTATATAAGTCTAAGTGCTATTGCTATGTCATTATTGATTTTTCATTCTAGTTTCTTTCTTTTTCATCTTGCAAAATAGTAATAAAAAGAAGCAGTTCTTGACCGTTAACTTTACAGACAGCGGTAGTCCTCGCTTAGTGATAGCCTTGTTTAGCAAACATTCAGAGTTATGGTTGAAAAAAAAGACATTACAACTAATCATCACAATTATAGCCATTGTAGCATTCTACAATCACATAATTGCCATTCAGGCATTTTGCAACTGATGCGCATTGACAAGCATTGCAGTGTCCCATAGTCATGTGATTGCCATTTGTAAACTTAATAACCAGCTTCCAATAAGCAGAATTAATGGAGAACAATGAAGTGAAATTAAAAGTCATGGTCACATGATATCTCGTCTAATGACAGTGGTGATTTGCTTAACAATGGGAGTGAAAGTGGCATGAGTCCAGCACAGTCACATTATTGTTCGTTTAGTGACTATGCTGATTAGTGGTAGTGAACTGCTGGTTCCAGATGTAGATGGTAAGTGACCACTACATGTACATGCATCACTTACTGACAGAAATCCCAGCAGGCTAGTAGCCATTGTAACCCTAGGACTTGCAGATTTTTATGAGGGAAGAGGGCAGGAGTCCTAAGTAAGGGGCATAGGGGAAGGCTGTAGGGGGATGATGGTGCTAGAAAGCGCAGGAGGATTGACAGAGGCCGCAAGAGGGCCTTTAAGATGATTGGCATATACTATGGAGTGTGAGCAGGCAGGGGGTGCTACTGAGTACAAGATCCCTTGGATCTCATTGTCCATGGCAGATTCATTGGGGAGAAAAAGCAGTGGGAGCAATTTAGTAGCACAATTTCCAACCTTCCCTGCCAGCTTCCTCAGTAACCTGAAAGCCACTCCTTCACCTTTTAATTAATTTTAATGTCTTGCCTCTTCTTAAACTTTTTATTTTTTAAAATTTTTATACATGTACTGTTTTATCATTTAACATCTTAGTATACACTGCCCAGAATCCCTCCTTGAAGGAGATGGGCAATACAGAAATGTGAAAAATAAACAAACAAAAAACTTTGTGGGAAGCTAGCAGGGAAGATCGCAAATGACCTATCACATGATATGACTCACTAGGACATTGTAATTGTGACCCCAACACCTAGACCATGATCACGTTACCATGGGAATGCTGCAATGGCTGGAATTTTGACAACCGGTCATATATTAAATTTTTTCAGCACTGCTGCAACCTTGAACAGTTGTAGAACAAATGAACATAAGCCGAGGACTGCCTCTGTTGGCAGAGTGGACTGCAGCCAGGATTTCCTTCATTAGTAGTTGAAACATTTTCCTCTTAATATACAGGAGGGGGAAAAATCCTACATCAGTTGGATAGAATTGCCCAAATTGTGAACATGTACTCGTAGGGTTTTGATTGAGTACAGGTTGTAATTTTGAATCATCATTAAATGACTATCACAATTTACGACTAATGGGTAGGCTCCATTACAGTCGTAAGCCAAGGACTTACAATTGTAGTGGAGTCTGCCCATTATGGTCGTAGGTTGTGATGGTCGTAAAGGGATCAACCACATGACCGACCCAATTTTGCAGACTTTTTTGCAGCAATCCTTAAGTAAACACTAGTCATTAAATGAACCCATTTTTGTTATGGGGTATTTTTGCCAAAACCCAAAATAAGTGCTGATTTTTTGGGAAAAAATAAATCACAGTCATGTTGCTGTAAATACAGATTGGTTGCTGAGCACCCAAAATACAGTCATGTGACCACAGGGCAGGGCAGCTGTTGGAACATTGGAACCAGATCATAAATACCTTTGGAGGGGGGGACTTATGATAACACAGAACAGTTGCTATGTGATCAGTCATAAATTGAGGACTACCTGCATAACCTTTCAAGGAGAAGCAACATTAATAAAAGCATACAATAGCAATAAGCAACAATAAGTGAACTATATTAAAGGCATAAAACAAGAGAAAACTTATTTAAAACTCATTCCAGGTTTTTATCATCCAGACAAATTCATAGATAATTGATTTCTGCCTGTTCATCTTTGCCTGTCGGCTTTCGTCAATTGGGGTTTCAACCTAATGTTTCTTTTAGTAAGACAGAGAGGGTGTACACTAGGTTACCAGTGCCACATGCTGTATTGATTGCTAACACTATGTACAATACAATATCAATCATTTTTGGCAGACTTGGGCTGGTATGCCAAATGTTCTATCAAAACTCAGTTTTACTGCAGTAATGCTCCTGTTATTTTATGCAAGTTAAGGTTTCAAATCTCTAATTTACCATGGAAACTAACATACGGTAGTTCACATCCATCAGCTAGGTAGTATATGCAGTATACTGATGCACACTTAAAATGCATCTTTGTATTACCTTTAAGTCTTTCTTGAATGTCTTTTTATTTTAGAAATGGAAGCAAACAACCATTTTAATTTCACTGGCCTTCCCTCTTCACCTGCTGCCTCAGGACTGAAACCTGCTCCTTCCTCAGGGGACAATGTCTACACAAATGGATCTCCTATGAACTTCCCCCAACAAGGCAAAAGTAAGTGAAAACCAATGGACTTGGCCGTTGCTGTGATATTAGTAGTAGACTTGACCCTTGATTATGCAAGGTCCAATGGCTATAATGCTACCAGCTCTTCCCTTTATGGTGTATAATTCTCTGTGTATGGAATTATTACTTTATTACTTTGCAATGAAATCTGAGGTTCAGCAGATCTTAATAGAGATGGATAACTCAGTAATAAGAAAGACTTGTGTATCCTTACATCCATAGAGATAGCAGAGTTGGTATACAAAGTCCGAGCTTTCCTATTTTATTATTAGCAGAGAAAAGGGTCCAGACCTTTAAGATTTTCTTTAGTTTATGTTGAAAATATCTATACACCACAAAATCTCTTGTGTCTGCCTGAAATCTTCAATTGAGAAAAGTGGTGCATCATAGGGCAATAATTTTTGAACCAAACTACCTCAAATAAGTTGGGACCCATTACTTCCATGGGAATGAAATTTGGGAAAGTGACTGCTTCAGCACTGCCACACTGTTGCCAGTCAGTCATGTTACAAGATGTTATTTCCACTATTCTCTCTCTCACAAGTCAGTGGGGAAGCCAACTGAAAGGATAAACTCAATCATGATTGGCAACACTTCTGCCACCTCCCACAAGAAAAATCTTTTCTTATGGAAAGCCGGCAGGGAGTGTTGGCAATGGGGAAGCTGGCAGGGAAGGTCTCACATTGCTTGGTTAAGTCTCCCCCACCTTTGCAACTTCCCCAGCCCCTCTGTACTTGTGCTGGACATTAACCCATTCTGCACCCCTATGCCCTCTTCACTCTACATCTCCCATGTACCCTATGAGCCCTCCCTGATATGTGGGTCACCTCTCAGAATCCTTGTGCATTCTTCCTGACCTATACAATATCCCTGCATACCTCCCTGTGGGGAGGAGGCACAATGTGGGTTGCAGGAATACAAGTGGGTTTACAAGAGGCACAGTGCGGGTTGGAGACATTGTGCAAGGTTGTGAGGAATTGCATAGGGGGCAGTGCAGGGACGGGGAATGTATGTAGGAGGGGGTGCATGTTGTGGAAGATGTGTCAGGATACGAGGATGACGTGAGAGGATTTGCAAGTGCTAGGTAAGGAAATATCTCTGAAACAATGACCTAACAAATCATAGATTGTCTAGTGAACATCTAAACGTAATCATCTTGCTATGAATAGAAATCTAAAATTGTTAATCAAATGTAATTTTCCTTCAGCATATGTTAAGCTTCACATTATTTTGAAAGATTTGGAAACATTGTTGCTATTGTTTTGCCTTGTTGCTAAAAAGTAAACAATGATCACATTTTGGGCACTTGGCAACTGGCTCACATTTGTGGCTGTTGCAATGTTCCACAGTCATGTGACTGATTTGTGGGGTTTTTTTCCCCCTGATTTCCAGCATTCACTTCTGATTTATGGCAAACAATGCCCATTGAAGAAAATAGGTTCACAACCATGGCATTTGCTTAGCGACTGCCACCAAAAAGGTTGTAAAATTGTGTGTGATCATGTAATGATCCTCTTAATGTCCACCATGATGTATGACTCTGGGCTCAATTATGATCATGTTAAGGACTACCTATACGATAAAAATCAGCACAATCCTTGAAGCCATTCAGTTTATGGATGAATTGTTAAAGGAAAAATGGTAGAACATAAGAAAGAACAGCTTGATTATAGTTTTTCTCATACTGAAACTATACCATTTGACTGCATAGAGTAGGAGACTCCATAAGTATCATTCATTATCCTCAAAACCATGATATAGAATGTGAAATATCTTTAGAAATTAGAACATGACATAAAAACTGAGTGCTTATTCTTCCTCTTCCAAAATCATTTAGAATAATTTTTCCTTCTTTTTTCCTTCATTGCTCTTCTCCCTTCCTACATCCTTCGTTATGTTATACTTCTTTTTCAGCAATAACTTCCACTCTTAAATTTTAATACAAAATAAAAGTAGGATAAAATACCCTTTTGACTGCTCCTTGTATGACAGAAGTGGGAAAACTTTTTTTTCCTTTTGTGGTGTACATTGCAGGGATAAGCATATCTGTAGCAGAAAGTGAATTGAGCCAGAAGTGCATGGAATATGGCTGTGGTTCAAAATGCAGTACAAAAAGAAAGAATGAGAATACAATTACATCCATGCATTTTTTTATGACTTCAAGCAACTCTGTAGTGGCAGAAATTGAAAGATGGAGTTGGAAATAGCCAGAAAATGATGTGGGCTGAGAAAATGTGCGAGGATGGTGACTTGCATTAATGGAGCAGAGTATTCAGCTTTATTATGTCTTATCTCATTTTGCTGGTTGTATTTTTCAAAAGAAGGCAGGCCTAAAAGAAGAAGATAATCTTTCTCTTAGTCACTGTTCTTGGTATTTATTTTTTATTGATTTATTAGATCTTTTTAATTCTTCATATTATTACTTCATAAGTAACTCAAGATGGTGAACATACATAACTTCTTCCTTCTCCTGTTTTCCCCACAACAACCCCGTGAGATGAGTTGGGCTGAGAGAGACTGAATGGCCCAAGTCCTAGTCTAGTCCTGCCCAGCTGTCTTTCGTGACTAAGGTAGGACTAGAACTTACAGTCTCCTGGTTTCTAGGTCAGCAACTTAACTACTGCACCAAACTGATGGTGATATTATCCATTCCAACTCTTAGCAGTTCTGTGGGCCAGGTCTCTCCAATCTTCCGATATTGCACTGCTTCTTTGAGTTTTTTTAATGTTCTGGCTGGTATCAACTTTGATGGTGACCAAACTAGCTCTTAGTATTTGTTCTCTCTTCCTTTTTCCTCGTGGCAGGTTTAAATGGAGACATGAATGTTAATGGCCTATCTACTGTATCTCATGCTAGTACTTCAGGGACCCGTTCCTCAAACAACTCTCACCTCCATCATCCCTATGACTATCTGTGGAATTATTCCCAGTATCCCTCTGGCAACAGCAACAATCTCAAAGATGGTCCACTGTTCTCCCAGTACCCATTGAATGGCACTGTTGAGAACAACCGGCAGAACTCACCTGGACATACCACCAGTCTGAGAGGAAGCAGTGGGCAAGAGTTCTGGGCCAACGGTACCCCAGGGACCATGGGATTAAATTTTGACTCAGCAGAGCTCTATGACTCTTTCCCTGATGATCAGAACTTTGAAATCCTACAAAATGGCCCATCAAGCTTCTACACATCATCTCAGCCTTCTCCCATGCTTGCTTCAGGGAATCAGGACTTCTCACCACAGCAGGAAGAACCAGGCAATGAAGAGGCAGTAAAAGAACCACCATCTACGGTTTCAGAAAATGGCACCAGATTGTTGGGCAGTATGGAGCTGGAAAATGCACAGCCAGGTATAACTCACAAATGGTCCTCTGTGGGGGGGACTCCGAAAAGTACAGTACATTCAATAGTATTATAGGACATTATGAAATTTGACTTCTCATAAGCCCAGTGATACCTTATGATTAATTCCAATTTAGGCAGGAAGCATAGGTACTGTACAAGTCTTGCTTACTGTTAAGATTTCAATATCTGCCATTCTAATTATTTTTTTAAATTTTTAGAAGTAAATGACTATGCCTCCTACACTTGAGTATAGTAGTAGCATATTCACCTTGGAATCTGTGTGGCCTTGAAATATGTCTTCTCACAATAGTAACTCCCAATGCTCGGTTCTTTACCATAGTTATAGACTACCAACAGTCAGATTACTTTAGTGTAATACCATATTTTTCGGACTATAAGACACACTTTTTTGTCTCCCAAAAGGGAACGAAAATGTCCATGCGTCTTATCGACCGAATATTGCTGAAGCCCCGCCCACCTGCCAGCCATTTTTTTGCCTCCAGACGCCCTGTTTTGGGGCCTTTTTCAGGCCTTTTTTTTGGCCCATTTTTGAGGCTTTTTTCGGCTTGTTTTCGAGGCTTTTGGGGGCTTTTTCGGCCCATTTTTGAGGCTTTTTTCAGCCTGTTTTTCAGAAAAAAATGGGTAAAAAAAGCTGAAAAATGGGCTGAAAAAAAACCTCGAAAATGGGTCAAAAAAAGCCGAAAAAATGGGCCGAAAAAAGGGAAGCCAAAAACTTTATTTTGTTGTTTTTCTCTTCTAAATTTAGGTGCGTCTTATAGTCCGAAAAATACGGTATATTGGTTTTCCAAGTTTGAGTGACATGGCTTTCAGGTTTACCAAGAACTGTGGCCTTCTTTTAAATCTATATTGCAGGTTATTGTGCTTGGTGCAAGGATCTGCCAGTTTTCTGCTTGTTTTGTTAAGTACCATGACAGGAATGGCATTTATAAAATAATGATAAAGTATCTTTTCCAGGTAGATGAAACCATAGAGTTAGAATTACTGAGATAAGGAATGAAAAGTTCTTTGATTAATTTAAAATGATGTGTGTGTGTTTGCTGTGAGATTCTGCTTATTTTTAAAGTTTTCTCAAGTCCCGAAGTGAAAGATAATTTTTAAAATCACAATTTAGAAAGTTCAATGTGACAATATTTCCTGTAGAGTTGAAAATATGTGGCTACAACGGTTCTTCTCCAGTGGTTGAGCCTCTTAGCCAAGAGGCCTCTGTCTTGGAACCTGATGCTGGAGCTGGTTGCCTTGAAGATGCTTCTCGGATCCCTCCTCCTCTGGAAGACTCTTTGGAGCCTTTTGAGTCACTAGACAGAGGTAAGTGGATGAATTTTTCATCTTTGCATTTTTGTATCTATACAATTTGAGCTGGTGGTTTCTTCCAAATCTTAGAAATGATGTCCTTGTAGAGTGAAAAAAATATGAAAAAATATAAGGCATCCACATACCTAAGTAAATGAGAGAATTTCAGCAAATGTAGTTTGTTTTACAAGCTATACACACATAGTGAAATTTCTTTCTCTTTACTATTCAAAATGCAAGAGCTCTTTTGCAGAGATCTGGGTATCCCATGTTTTACCAATTGTCACAGTATTCCATGCACTTCATGTGGAATGGTGGGAAGTAGGCTGTGAGACATAAAAAGTTATCCCATTGTAAACTGGATTAACTTTTAAGATGGACAGTGACTTTAATATTTCTGTAAATGACTAACATGGCTATCCTTGTGGAAACTATTTTGTTGACAAAGTTTCTCTTAAGGCCTTACAACTAATGACAATGAAGAAAACTTTATCTTGCCTAGATGTAGCTCCCATATAAATGTTTGCTATTGTTGTCATTGATGTGCAGCTTCTCCAGCAGCAGCATTCTTGTAAATGTATGCACTTATATGTAGCCCTAATTAGCAATATACAAAACAACACACACACACACACATGCAATCCTGTTACTTTGCTCTTTCCTGTCTTATTGTTGTTCATGACTAGAGGCTTAAGCAAGCATTTTACTGACTAGCAATAGAGGCACAATCTCCTTCGTGAATTTATGGTTCAATTATATTTTGTATTGTGTTAGGGGCTTGGTTCAAAGCCTATGGATTTAAAATCCAGTTTTATAATTTAATGATAAACATCAAAAGAGACCAATACCATGATGGAGGCAAGTGGTTAGATTTACAAGATAAAGCATTAATGGTTAGTTCTGATTTCTGCCTACAGTTTATGTCTAAATGATCTCCAGTTCCAATAGTTGCTTTTAGTTTCACTAATATGGGACCAGTGGGAGAAAGAAGGACAAGAGAGAAATAAATGTTTTGAGTAGTATTTTTAAGTGAGTGAGTGAGTGAATGAATGAATGAATGAGTGAATGAATGAATGAATGAATGAATGAATGAATAAATAAATAAATAGGGCATGTGTATATCAGTGGGTATGTGATATATGAGTTCCAACCCAACAACTTAAATATCTCTTCCTCCAACTGTATTGTCCAACCATTCTGTATGTTCTGCTTATTTATTACAAGATTTATATCCTAAGTTTATTTTGTCCAATTCAAAATGGCATACATAATATTCCCATGTCCTGTTTTTCCCACAACAATCAAGCGAAGGGGGTTGGGCTGAGAGAGAATGAGTGGCCCAAAGTCACGCAGCTAGCTTTCTTGTCTAAGGGAGGACCAGGAATTGCAGTTTCCTAGTCCCTAGTCCAACAATGTAACCACTCTGCTCTTTGCTTATGTGTCTTGTAGATGTAAGCAGTAAAAACAGATCTAAATGTTGCTATTAACAGGCTAACTTCCATAATTTTCTGTCTGACTCAGCTTTTTCCTTTCCTAAAATGGATTTTTAAAAGATGTACAAAGGCTTGGATTTGGAAGTTGGTGTAACAAATGATTTGGATGCTAAGCCAAGCAAGTGGCAGTCTGTTTTCTTAAAAATAACCAAGAAATTTATTTAAAATACCATTAAATGTTTCTTTGGTACAGCATTTCTAAAGACTGGTCTAATTACACAGAGAAGTGTAAAGAGCACTATGTATAGTTAGTGTTTAAATTATGGATAGTAATGCAAAGACATATTATTGGGATTAAATTGTTAGTTTAAACCGTGTGTAAGAACTTTACAAATGTATGATTTGTAGACCCAGGGACAGGAGATTTGTATGAAATGGATACATCTGAACTTGTGAGTGGCAAGTCTCCACTGGAGGATCCTCCTGACATTTCTGCCCTGGACTGTCCTGGCAGTCCTTCTCTCAACCACTCTGACTCCTTCAGCCTATTGGCAGATGACAGTCAGCCTGATACCTCACTTTTTGGAAGTGCCAGTTTGCCTCCTGTTCTTGGAGAGTCAGTTTTGCAAGGTAAGCAAGACCTATCCATTGGTCCAAACAGTTCTCTGTCTTCAAATACAGTAGCTTTTGCTTAGTACTTGTAAAAGGAGTTGTGGGATCTAGAAGTACACATTTCCAAATAATAAATTGTTTAGATTGGGGGGAAGTGAAGCTAATTTATTTTGCAATTATAGGGGACAAAGAAAAATACTTTTAACACTATAAACGAGAAAGAATTCAACAAATGTGCAGTATGGTTAGAAATTTAGTTAGAGGGAGACAGATAAAATTTAACTGTACAGAACTTTACAAAGTATATATTGAAATACCACATACAATATATAGTTGCATAACTGAATCCTTGGTAGCTATTTTATGCAGCTGGAAGTTCATATTTTGTAGAAAATCCTTCTCTAACAGTATGTAGAAGAAAGGACAATACTGCAAATTAATCCTGAGTAGATACGAAGCACTATGTTGGTCACATAACAATTATAATTATCATGTGAAGGTTTAAATTCTTGAAAGAACTTCCAAGTGATGAGGCTCAGTACTTGAAATCTATATCCCATGTACTATATGCTGTTAACAGCTTGTAGCATTCCACTAAGTAACTAGGAATGCAGCAGAGGTAAGCATTGTCTTACTCCCTGCAATGCTCAATTGTGTGTTCATCCTCTTCTTTCTGCCTTTCTATTTCTCTGTTTCTTCTCTTTTGTTATAGAGAGTAGCTTGGAGCTGACTGGTGTTAGTGAAGTAGGGCAAGAGGACACGGAGTTTCTGGATTCGCAGACACCCCTTGAACCAGAATCTCTAAATACCTCTTTGGAAGAGGCAGTCAAGAGCAGTGGTCCAGACAATCCTGTATCTGTAATAGACGGGGACAGCAAAGAAGCTTCACCGCTAAATGTATCTGCCAAAAGTAAGTAAACTCTTTCTTCATGCTGCCTTTAAATGTAATTTAGTTGATAGCACTGGTAATGGTTGTTTGTTCTGACAGGTGATGTTCCAAGAAGGAGAATAGCCACAGTAGAAGAGGTGTACTACCCCTTGAAACATGGGTAAGTAGTGCCATTTTCCTTGCTTTTGTATGGTGCTAGTCCATGCACAGCAAATAATATTTCTGAGTTAGGAAGCAGGTTTCCAATCTTTGATTGGCTACCTTTGTATTCAGATGGCGAAGGGAGGTGCGCATCAAGAAAGGGAGCAATCGATGGCAAGGAGAAACCTGGTATTATGGACCCTGTGGCAAAAGGATGAAGCAGTTTCCAGAGGTGATCAAGGTAAAAAAAAAAGTTTCCTAGATAGGAAGAGGTGGTAAGTCACTTTTGTAAGTGACTTCTCCATTTTATATGCTATTCTGCAACCCAGTTTTAAAATCATTCTTGAACATTAATTTAGTTTACTGAGAATAATGTTGCTTTTTTTTTTTCTGGCCCAGACAAAGTTCCTCTTTCTTCACTATTTCCAAAGAAAAGATATACTGTGTCAGAATATCTTTTTTACCTGGATCCGCACTTGGTGGATCCAGGTAAACCGCACAGTTTCTTTCTTTCTTTCTTTCTTTCTTTCTTTCTTTCTTTCTTTCTTTCTTTCTTTCTTTCTTTCTTTCTTTCTTTCTTTCTTTCTTTCTTTCTTTCTTTCTTCTCTTGCTTGCCTGCTGCCTGCCTGCCTGATTGCTTGCTTGCTTGCTTGCTTGCTTGCAAAAATTTGGTGCAAAGTCAAAGCTCTGATCTGCAGTCACTTCATTGCATCCCCAAACCTGGGCGGGAAAAGACTGGGCTTCAAAGGTTTACATAAGGCTAGGATGGTAGAGGCCTGCTGGACCTGAGAATAAAGAGTGTTCCATCAGGCAAGGGCTGTCAGAGAAAAAGCAGCCTTCCTAGCTCCCATAAGATGGCAATATTTAGGGAAAGGGACTAGGAGTATGCCCACCCCTCTGACCTGGTAGGATGGACAGAGGTCTTTAAGGAAGAAATATAGGGCTTTAAAGATGATGACCCAGCACTTGAACTGCACCCAGAAAGATACTGGAAGCAAGAGCAGCTTGCGCAACAGAGGTATTAGATGGGCAAACCTAGAGGCCTCAATTACTGGGTGCTCTGGTGCATTCTAGACCAGTTGAAGCTTCTGGATAGTCTTCAAGAGCAGTCTCATGTAGAACACATTGCAGTAATTCAAACAGAGGTGACCCAGGAATACTGACCTTGAGCAAGCTCTCCTGGTCCAGCAAAGGGCACAATTGCCACACAAGACAATTTTTTTCAAACCTCCCCCACCCCCTCCTGGCTGCCCTCCTGTTCTTAAGCAAAGTTGTAGCTAGAGGTTCAGCACTATTCATCTGCTTGTATTATTCTTTGATCCCCTATTTCAGATTGTGATCTTTTGTTATCCAAGACTCCTTCATTTCCTCCTTGTCCAGTTGCTCTCAGACCTAACATGTAGCATCCCCTGCCTTTTGTTATCATGTAGCTACCTTCATCATCTTCTCTATCAAAATATGAATGTAGTTCCTGTCTGGAGAATTGGGCTAGGAATAAGATTTGCTTTGCTTTTTTGGATACTTCTTGTAAGATACCAAGAAGAACCTAAGATTGTTAATCAGTTATAATGGAAGATATCCAATATGAATGTTTAGATTATATGCTTCTCTGGACATCGATATAGAGTATTTCAGTTGTTCCAGAAATACCATGCTCACTTCAGAGAGAACCTCCATCTCAAAAAGAAATTTTTAAGTGCTTGATTAATGTTTTGGTGGTTTTTTCTCCTGTAGTATCTGAGCAGAAATGATGGGCAGAACGTCCGCCGTGAACACTTCAGCTTCAGTCCCCGAATGCCAGTGGGAGATTTTTTTGAAGAGCAAGATACATCTGAGGTAGATCTTCTTCTGGGGAATCATTGGCATCTTCTGTTTTTTTAGCATCTATCCTTTTGCCAAGATTGTGCTAGGAATCCTGGGGCCAAGTCCAAATGACATTTTACAACAGAGTATCTACATAGATCCTAGTTTCAATATTTTAAATGAGGGAGGACATTCTCACGAACTACTATATCTCTTGAAGCATAGTAGGTAGTCCTTGACTTTATTTAGTGACCATTTAAAGTTACGATGGCATTTGAAAAACTTAAAACTTAAAATGACTTAAGGCCATTTTTCACACTAATGATCGTTGCAGCAGCCCCGTGAATGTGTGATCAAAATTTGGACACTTGGTTACTGACATGTATTTATGATGATTGCAGTATCCCTGGGTCACATGATCATCTTGTGCAACCCTCTGACAAGCAAAGTCAATGGGGAAGCTAGATTCACTTAACAACCATGTTATTACCTTAACAACTGCAGTGATTCACTTAACAACTGTGGCAAGAAAGGTTGTTAAATGGGGCAAAACTCAACTTGCTAAGCAACAGGAATTTTGGGCTCAATTGTGGTTGTAGGTCAAGGACTATTTGTAGCTGGCATAATGGCTTAGTAAATGGTGAGTTTGAAACACATAGTCCACTCTTCGTCCGCTCCCCAAATTGTTTTTCTACTTCTAGACCAAAAATATGTTTACAGGTGTCAGTGGAAGGATTGTTTCAGTGGATTCTGAGGATCTGCCCCTTTGCCCTTCAGATATTGTTGTCTTCAATTCCCATCATCACTAACCAGTATGGCCAGCAAAAGGGATGCTGACTTGTGTAAGCTACAACATCTGCAGCATCCTTTTCTTCATTTCACAGGGTGTGCAGTGGGTAAAATTGTCACATGAAGAAATCCCTTCACGCATCCAGGCCATCACGGGTAAGCGTGGCCGTCCTCGAAATACCGAGAAAGCCAAGGCTAAGGAAACGCCCAAAGTGAAACGTGGACGGGGCCGACCTCCCAAAGTGAAAGTGATTGATCTGCTGAGCAAGACGGATGCCAGAGTTTTGAAAAAGCTGGAAACTCAAGGTACCAGTTGGACCAGCCCTTTTTGCATGCTTGTAGCTTTCACAAGAAAACGTTATAGTTTGTGGCAGTGGTTGTTTGTCAGTATCTGGAGGAAAGGCTGTTCATTATGTGCAGCAAGAAAATTCAACTTTTGCTCTCAAAAATAATGCCAATCAACAAGATGCATGCAAATCTGCTTATTTTTCATTTGCATGCCTTTTCTGGAAACTGATGTGTGAGTTTTTGCAAAATTTGGAATTTCTTGTCAAGGAGCGGTGTGGCAGCAGGAAGAGAGGAACGGATAAGCAAAGGGCAGTAAGAATATATAGGTAAGAGAACATGACTGGAGAATTTGAGGGGAGGGGCAGACAGCTACACAGAAAATAAGAGGTGTGCTTTTCAGAACTGGAAGTACTTGGCAGGTACCATCTTCTTCCTAGCTGTCCCTTACGTTTCCACTGCCATGGGGGCTAGAACTTCGTTTTGTTTTGTTATTTAAAAATCTGAAAGATTCAGGATCAGAAATATAAATAGAATTCTTGTGAGCTGCATCCATGGGTGCTCCATCAGTCCTGTCTTATTGTAAGCAGCTTCAAATCAGGTCGCTCAATATTTTTTTGGTAGCCTTAGGACCGTAGTAGGTGGGCCAGTGATGAAAATTGGGTTGGGCTAAATTTTATTGGGGTGGGGAATGGATTTTGTGTGGGGTTTTTATATCTTAATCTATTTTAAGCCCATGTTGGATTCATCACTACATTTTCCATTCTGACTCAGTATGGTGAGGAACTATGTGATTAGTATTCAGCAAATATGAGGAGAGGATATTCTGATGCCACACAGAAGGGGTCACATGCTGTTCTGGGGCAGAGATAGCCTACCTCTGTTTTAATTGCAAGAAATTTGAAGCATCCAGGGTGTCTTAGTCTCCATAATTATTATACTTTAAGCAGTAACATGCTGTCGCTATCATGAATACTGAATGCTTCCTAATAAAGCTACAACTCTGCCTGGGTATTGTTGGGGAGAGCAATTTATCCACATTGATTTAATTATGACTGTTAGGGCTTGCTGCCAGTTTCATGTGGTGAAGCCACTGTGCAGAATACACAAGAGATGGAGGCAAATAGGAAGAATTTTTTATTCCTTATACAATGAACTAAAATCCTTAGTTCCACATGTCAACATTATATCTTGTCAGCACTTGATCTGATCTTATAGTCTATAGAAAGTTTCCTAGCAAAAAGTATTTTATTTTTATTTATTAAGTAGTACTAAAATCATGCAATAGCTATGGAACTGGGCAGTATCCAGATTCGTATTTGCTGTCGGGCCTGTGAGTAGATTGTTCAGTGTTTTGTGCTCTTAGATTATTTATATTCTTCAAAAAAATCTTTTAAAAAGTTCATTAGTTTATATGTGGGTGGAGTATGCAGACTTCATTCCTCATTATGGATATTTAAAAAAAGTCATGATCACCAAAGCTTGTTTAATGACTGAAACAGTTAAACCTGAGAAAGGAACAAAACTATGAAAAGAGATTGTGTTGTGTTCATGCTGAGTATATTTTTTTGGCCCACGTTAGCAATGTCATTTAGAAAATTAATACTTTCTTATAAAGAATGAAGGTATTGTTAGACATCAAGTGTAGAACTAGTTTAGTCTCATTCTCCCTTTTTGTGTTTGCAGATGTTCTGAGTGATGAAGATAAGCTGAAGATGACCAAGATCAAGAAGAAAATGAGACAAAAGGTACACAGAGTAGAAAAAGCTGTGCATTCTGCGTAAGAAGGCTCAGTCATCTTTGTGGGCAATATTTGAGATAGAAAAGGCATTCCTGATCTTGGAAGATGTAGAGGATGGAGGTGATATTGTAAGATCTTCTTTCTTGATTACTAGTAAGGCTGCAGATATGCAGAGGTTTAATAAGCCTTCCATATTGCACTGGAGAAAATCCAAAACTGAATGAATATTCACATACCTTTTTCATATTTTAAAATAATGTGACATGTGGGGGGAGTGGTTTTAGTGCAAGGATTAGAACAGCAAAAAAGAATTGAGAACCAAAATTACCTGAATTTCGACATTGGGAAGAATGAATTCCCCAGTATTTCTACAGCTGTTTCTCTACAGGGGGAGGGGGAGGGGGTGGAGATATTTGTTAAAACCAAAGTACTTAAATGCCAAATCTTGCAATTCATTTCCTGGTGAATCTAAGCAATGTGAAGTAGATCATGTCTTGGTTAGCAAAATCTTGGCGGTTTAGAATGTTTTGGTTAGAATGTGAGACAGGCAAAATACGATGGATAAATAATATGTTGTAGAAGTTGAGGGAAACCACTGTTTTATTTAAAAATGGAGCAATTATTTTTCTCCTTGGTGTTTTTCTCTGTGTTCTAAGCATGGTTGGTTTTCTCCCTAGGTACAAAATAAGCAGAAGCAGGAAGCCAAGACCGCAAAGCCCAAGGAGACCAAGTCTAAGGAACCAAAAAAGAAACCTAAGGTAATAGTGATTATGAGGAGCTTCTTGAAAAGGAGAAAAGTTGCCAGGTTGGGAATAACCTTATGTGTGAAGCTTAACAACTTACTTTCTCTCCCTGCCTTCCAGCCCCAAATCAAGAAGGAGAAGAGCAAGCCAGAAAGGACCAAACCAGAGAAGCCAAAGGAGAAAGGGAAGTTGAAAGAAAAAGCAAAGCCCAAGGAAAAGAAAGCGGCACCATCAGGGAAAGTTCCCCGGAAGGCTGATAAGAATCTCCTTGCTCAGCGCCGTCAGGAAGAACGGCAGCGGCAGCAAATGATTTTGGAGGAAATGAAAAAGCCCACTGAGGATATGTGTTTAGGAGACCACCAGGTATGTTGATCTGCTCAGCTAGATTTATGTTGTGGGGGAAGGTACTGGTTCATTCATCCTTCTGTTTCAAAAGGATCTTCTTCAATAAAGAAGGGATTTCTGCACCAGAAGAATGTGAATGCTGTATAAAAAGAACCTTCAGCAATATGCCACACATAAATTCTTATTGTTTTACTTTTTAAATCTTTAGAATATTTGTGAATTGTGTAGTTTTTGTCAAGACTCCAGTTCTTAGAAAACATTTGACATTTTGGGGAATAGGATAGAGAAAACAGAAGAAAAAAAATAGTAATAGAAAGATAAACCTATGCAAATTGTTAAAGCTATACCTAGAATAGAACCCTTACTCATTTGGAAGGTGTTTTCAGCTTCTTCATGCAGCAGCCAATGATAAAAGGTGCCAGAACTGAAATATATTTTCCCAGATTATATGTGGGAAGAAATGTGCAGTGCACATAGTATAATGTGTCATATCAGGTAGTCCCAGGATAAAAGTTCTTATTAAGTGGAGTTGTACGTGTGAACCACCTGCTGGTTGCGCAAGTGGAGCTGTGCATGTGAGCACGAGCAGCCCCTGCTTGCACAAGTGGAACTGCATGTGCGTAGATGCTCACCTGCCGCTTGTGTGGCCTGGTTCCAAATGTGCTGTGGCTGGGTAGTCGGCGCAGCCTGGGGATTGGAGACCCCTGTACTAGACAACCTGTGATTCCTTGGGTCATCAGTTCAGAAATATTTCCTTAACCAGGTTCTTCAATGCATTTATCAGTGATTAAGTTTCTATTATACTGAGTTTCATTGAAAAGTTGTGATGCATTCAGTGATATATCTGCCTTGAAAATAGCTCATATTGAACTATATAGCACAGTTCAAACATCAGCACAAAAATGTCTTATGGCAATTTGTATTATGTCATAAACTCTTTTATGATAATGTTTATTTATAAACATTTATTTTTAATCCAATTTCATGGGATTCATGGGTCATAGACTTTGGACATATTCTGTAAATTGGTCCAATTGAGGTACCTTGGTTCAAAAATTCTTGTCCTATGATACACTGTTTTGCCCAATTAAAGATTGTGGGAACAAGAATTTTACTAGTATATAAATGTCCTTGGGCTCTACCTCACTGGAACCAGTAATTGCTAATACCTTGTATGTCAGTTTGGGCCATATCTCCCTTTTGTATTGTGCTAATATTTTTGCCTTTTCTCTATTTTGTCCAGCCTCTGCCAGAATTCTCTCGCATTCCTGGATTGGTTTTGCCCAGCCAAGCCTTCTCAGATTGCTTAGCCATTGTGGAATTCCTCCATAACTATGGCAAGGTGCTGGGCTTTGATGTAGCCAGGGAAGTTCCCAGTTTGAGTACCCTCCAAGAAGGCCTCTTCAATGTAGGAGATAGTTTGGGTGAAGTGTTGGATCTTCTGGTAAAGCTGGTGAAAGCGGCATTGTATGACCCTGGCCTTCCTTCATGCTGTCAGGTATGAGTGTATATATGTTGTCAGGATGCCATACCCTCAAGCAGTCCAAATTCTTTACCTGCAAACTAACATTATTTATTATGTAAATTCTTTTGTGATCAGGCAAGTCAATGAACTGAACTGAACTGAACTGAACTGAACTGAACTGAACTGAACTGAACTGAACTGAACTGAACTGAAAGAAAGAAAGAAAGAAAGAACTGAAGCTATAACTTCAGTTGAGCATCCTATTTAGGCCTTAAGAATAAGGAAAAGCCAAGAATGAGAAAGCTGTACCAAATGGTTCTTTCTCAGCTGTGGGAATGAGGAATACATGCAGGGTTGGCTTTATTTCAACATATATCCTATTAATAGGATATGGACTAAGATGGCTTGTCACCAAATGCCAACAAAGAAAGTCAGCCTTGTAGACTAAGGGATTCTCCTGTGTTGGTATCTATTGAAAAGATTTACATATTAGCATTGATCAGCTGACGTAAATCCCAAGTAGAGAGTAGGTTGCTGTATAATACTTTGGATTCAAAGGGGGGAAAGTTAGTTTTGGAGCACATGGCAGCACCATCATAATCCTGGTTCTTGAGTCCAGTGGTCTTTTCCCAGTTTCTGCTCCAGAGTCCCATGAACAATCCCATGAATAGATGCAGTGGCTTTAAGGAGTTGTTGACAATAAGCTACCTGAGTGCCTCTGCATTCTCTGGAGTATATTTTTTTTCTTCAAATCAAAAATGCTGAACAGTCCTTCAAAATAAGTATAGCTGTCTCTGTCCAGGGACTACTTTTGTATTGATAATTTGATTTTTATGCAGATTAAGCTAATAACTGAAGTCAGAGTTGAATGACCAGGCTTACACTTTGAATAATTTATGATTCACTGTAACATGTGAACCTAGCTAGTTGTGGTGTGTTCAGTAAACTACAGATAAAGAAGCTACAGCTTATTTATTGGGTGTACAAACATAATTTGATAGTTGCCATACTGAAACAAAGAGCTAACAAAGGGTTGCAGAGATGTAGCAAGCATTTCTGCTGTTTTCCTTATTAGAAACCCAGAGTTTTAAGTTTTCTTTTTCAGCTAACACAATAGACAGCTTGGGCAAAAAATAAAGAAATGTTCAGCAGACTAAAGGAAGAAAAAAAGATACGTTTAAAGGGAAAAGACATATTTTTAAGTGTCAGTGTTAAGAAGTCCTTGGCTGATGTTCAGATAGTTTTCAGACTCTTTTGCCGTTCATAGCGGAGAATGTGTGTTTGTAATATGAATTCTGAATTACAATGAAGAGAAACTGGAATGTTGCTTTTGTAGGAACTATTGCTTGCTTTATGGGTTCAATTCAGACGCAAAGGAGCTCTTAAGGCATCCATCAGGTTCCCTGAACCTATTAGTTTTCAAGGTTACATGATAAAACGTAGATGTGTTTTATGAGAGGAATCCTTGAAAAGGAAGGTTGACTGATTGTGCTGCAAGTAGTTTTTGTATCCCTTCATATTAACCCAAACACAGTATTTTGTCTGCTGCCATAAGCTGTGCATCACTAAAAGTGGTGGAGAAAGATAATAAAATAACAATGCTGTATAAACAAGAATAGTACAAAAACTAACTGCCCATTATACTTTTGATATATCTCTAGTAACAAAGGGAGAAACTGTGCAACATGTGCAATTGCTTTGATCACTTGCAAATTTATTTCCACCCCACCACTGGCTTTGATATTTTACCAGGTGCAGTCAGCATATTTTCATATCTCTCCAGTCAGTTTGTTTTAGATTTTGTTCTTTTAAGTGAAAGTTGGCTTTTTTAAGACTGCTGGACTGTGTTTATCCCATACCAGACCTTGAACTACAAACTATAACGTAACTAAAGAGTTCACAAGATCCAGGTTAAATATCTCTTTCTTCCCTCCTTTTCACCATTGCTCTATTTTACATTTATGGCAGAAAATGCAATCTAGTACAAGTTATACAGATTGTAGAATTTTTAAAAGCTTGCTTGGTTGTCACATAAAAGTTTGCTTTCTCAGCAAAGGTGATATATTTATTTTTAAAACTTTGTACTCAGTGTCCTCCATTTCTATCTGTTGTTGATAGGAGGAATTGGGATATATGTGCGTCAACAAAATATATATATATATATATATATATATATATATATGTAGCCGTTTCTTGCTTTTGCTTGCCAGACTTTGAAGATCCTTGGTGAAAAACTCACAGAAATAAGCCTGAACCGTGACACCGTGTCTGAGGTCTTGCGCTGCTTCCTCATAGCCTCTGGGGGGGATGAAAGCCTGTGTGACAGCTTGAGAACTAAACCCTTCCAGGCACTGCCTCCAGATAAAAAGGCTGCTATCCTGGCTTTCTTGGTGAACGAGCTCAACAGCAGCACCCTTATCATCAAGTAAGTGATGCCAAGTTAGGTGACTCTTGCAGTTGTGCCTCTCACAGCTCAGTGTGACTTATGTGGCAAGAGAGTTATGTAGTATAATGCAACACATCAGATCCTTTCTCCAAAAGCAGCTTTGGAGAGTGGGTGTAGCACCAGCTTGCAGTACCTGAATGTAATATTTCCCATTTCATATTAGCTTAAAACATTACAGTTTGGTAACAACTTTTCAAAATTTCCAAGGTGGCCACATTCAAAAGCTTCAAGGTGGGAGGCCGTGCTTGCACACATGGCCTTTGGTATCAGTTTCTCAACATATGTGCTGTTTAGGTTTAGACATATGTATCTGCCACAAAAATTCTGGCTGCTGCGTGTCAGGATACAGCTTTGATCCACAGGAGAACCAATGCGGGTGCTTGCATTGACCTCCTCTGAGACAGGTAGAGAAAGTATTCACAGTGTAGAAGTGTTGCCGCTGATACTCAAATTTAGGAAACCGCAATAAAATAGTGTTGATGAAGTGGGAGAAGGAAGTAGGGTCCAAAACACATTATGCCCATATAAACCAGATTGCATTTTCAGATGTCTCTTAAAATTAGCATTACACACAGATGTTGAAAAAAAAAGAAATGTCATTCTTCTGTTATATATGTCCTCCCCACTTCCTTAACAATTTTTTTCTACATCCTGCAGCGAAATTGACAAAACTCTGGAGAACATGTCCAACCATAGGAGAAATAAGTGGATCATTGAGGGAAAGTTACGCAGGTATGTATCTATAGAATTAATTTTGGCCCACTGTATTCTATCTATGGGAATACAGTGACAATAAGAGGAATCAAAAACATACTGATCATAAATTTATTTAATGTGAAAATCACAGTAGTATGGAATCTTATTGTGACCCTAGGATTCTACTACATTTCATTTACCAGGGGATTTAGGAATAGCAACTTTTCCTCCAGTTCTTCCCCTTTACTGTATGGATCATCTAAGTCCTTTGTAGTAGGGCAACATGTCCCTGTTCCCTTTTCTTTACGCTTCCTGTTCTTGTTATTGTATTGAAGATTAAAGATTGCCCTAGCTAAGAAGACTGGACGTCCTGAATCAGAAATCACTGGTTTGGAGGAAGGACGATGGCGACGGAGCTCCCGCATCATCGAGGAAAATGAGGACAAAGAAATAGAAGAAGAGGAAAGAGGAAGAGCATGCAAAACCCGGAGAGATAGTGAAGTAGGTTTTAGCACAACTGAGTCAATGACGAATATGATGTGTTCTTGAATCTTTGCTCTAATAATGATAACATATTTGGACAGTATTTAATCTCATAACACAGAAAATACTGAATAACTGGAACCCTACATTTATGTCACAATTTCTGGCATAAAAATTATTGGGTTTATTTTTAAAGAAAGGATGTTTGAGGATTTCTACTGCAAGCACCATAGTATTCTTTTTAAAAATTCTTAGAGGGCTTTTCTTTAAATGAAATTTGCCTTTTCCTAAAGAGTTATAGTTGTCAACAAATACAGGTGTCATACTTCCCTCTTGGCCTTTTAATGGGAAACATTTCAACTGCCAAGAAAATCAAAAGTGTTGATGTTATAAGTTTGGGAGGTACAGTGTTTTCAAAACAAAACCTATTTGGGGAGGTAATCAGGAATCTGGTTTTAACTTGTCTCCTCTTTCCACAGAACGAAAGTTTGATTTCCAGCGTGCCAGAGCTAGAGAGGCAAATTGAAAAACTTTCCAAGGTAAATGTTTGCTGTTGAAAAAATAAATAGAATAGAAGAGTTGAAACTTCTGCTAGATGTAGCAGTGAGTATTGGGGTTTCCTATAAGAGTGATAGGTGGAAACATGTCACACTTAACTCTGATAATTAAAGTTTAAAATACTGACTCTTCCTTTTACATTCTTGGTGTTCTGATTTTTCCTGCAGCGCCAGATGTTCTTTCGCAAAAAGCTGCTCCATTCCTCACAATTGTTACGCGCATCATCACTTGGGCAAGATCGGTATCGACGGCGGTATTGGGTCCTGCCCCACCTAGGTGGGATCTTTATAGAAGGCTGTGAGGCCTCAGAAGGTATGCAGAGCATAGAATGTGGGTATGGGTGGTTCCTTCTTGGAGGGAGGGAGGGAGGATTTATTGGATCGCATCATTTGGATTCTCAGTTGTATCATTGAGTATAGGTAGTTCTTGATTTACAACCGCAATTAGTACTGGAATTTTGGCTAAGTATTGCAATCATACATTGAGGCACCATGTGACTGTTTTTATGGTAGTTGTTAAGTGAGTTGCCACATTTGTTAAGCGAACCACATGATCATTCACTGAACCACATGGTTGTAAGTGCGAATCCATTTTATCCATTGGGCATTTTTTGCTGGAAAATGGCAGAAAGCATCACAAAATGCTATCACGTAACTCCTAATCATTGTTAATTGACCAGTTGTAAGTGGAGGACTACTTGTATACAATACATCTTTCATTACTGGTACCCAAGGAGCAGGATGGCTGCCATTGGCAATAGATAACAACTAATAAGACGAATGTAAAGAAGTGTAATGTCAGTCTGGTTTTTAGGATAGAAGAATAGAAAATAAATAGTGTGTTACAATGCCTCCCTTAATAATTCCACCACTGAAATACATTCTCGGTTGACCAAATTGCTCTCTGGATTTTGGTTGTATGTACAATTAGACAATGCCGTCAGTTGAAAAAAATTGTAAGAGCGTACTTTAATATTTTCTTAGTCCCATTTTTTCCCTTTTTTTGGGAGGGGGGTGTCTCATTTTTTCCCTTTTTTTTTTTTTTGATTTATATGCCGCCCTTCTCCGGAGACTCAGGGTGGCTTACAATGCGTTAAGCAATAGCCTTCATCCTTTTGTATATTTATACAAAGTCAGCTTATTGCCCCCATAAACTGGGTCCTCATTTTACCTACCTTAGAAAGGATGGAAGGCTGTGTCAACCTTGAGCCTGGTGAGATTCGAACTTACAGTAATTGCAGACAGCTGGTGTTAATCACAATGCTTTTAGTCTGCTGAGCCACCAGGCCCTTTCTGGAACACCCTCTGTCATTTTTCTAATCTGATACCCTGTTTCCCCCAAAATAAGACATCCCCTGATAATAAGCCCCAAAATAAGACATCCCCTGATAATAAGCCCAATCGGGCTTTTGAGCACATGGCAATAAGGCCAAGCACTTATTTCAGGGTTCAAAAAAATATAAGACGGGGTCTTATTTTCGGGGAAACACGGTATCTAACTTGCAACATGTATCTGGCAACTGGGGTGGGGGGAGGTACTTCCATTGGCATAGATCTGTTGGTAGTGAATTGCATGGTGGCCTAGTGGTGAAGACACCTCCCATTCGGAAGGTTGAGAATTCAATCCTAGGGAGCAGCAGATGCTTTTCTTCTAGGAAGCAAAGAAAAAATAACTGCTGCGAACATTGTATGGCGTCAGGAAGGGTATCTGGCCAAACTCTCAGCTCCATCCAGTAACCCTGACTCTACCCCAAATCAAGGGATTACAGCAGGGGTGAAATTCAGCAGGTTCCGACAGGTTCTGGAGAACCGGTAGCAGAAATTTTGAATAGTTCAGAGAACCAGCAAATACCACCTCTGGCTGGCCCCAGAGTAGGAGGGAAATGGAGATTTTGCAGTATCCTTCCCCTGCCATGTCCACCAAGCCACACTACACCCAACAAGCCATGCCCACAGAACCAGTAGTAAAAAAAAAATGAATTCCACCACTTGGATTACAGGGTTGTAAAAAGGGGGTTTAGATGCTGTTGGTAGTACACGATGTTGCTTCACTGGGACATCTAAATTTCGTTGCCTCTTTCACTTCAGTAAGTTTGAGCACCACCTACTGGTGAAAGTTACCCAACTTTCTCTGCTTTGCTGTTCCCCCAAGCAGTGTCCCTCCCCGTGTCCAAGAACTCATTGGAAAAGGGAGAGGCTCTGAAAGAGGAAGAACATGAAGCACCGTCAATCAAAAAGGAGAACACTGACACACCCTCAGATCCTGATTATATGAACTGCACAACTTCAAGATCGTGGAGTTGGCCGTGGAGAGGCAACGTAGGCATGTCACCACCAGAACATCTGGAATCCAAGATGCCAGAGCCCACACCCTTGTCTGTCAATGGGTTTTTGGAAGATCCAGTGTCCCTGGGCCAGTCTCAGCACGACCTCAGTCAGTCAGCCTTTCTATCTTGGCTCAGCCAGACACAGCAAGCCTCTTCATTGTTTAACAGCTCTGTGCTCACCCCAGACAGTAGCCCTGGCAAAGGGGATCAGTTACCCCCAGACGAACTGCCGGACTCTACAGCAGATGAGGAAAGTATCACAGAAACACAGGTGACCTGGTTCAATTTGCTGCCTAGGATGCCATGCAATGACTCTTCACTTGCTCCTTCCACTGAGCGACCCTCTCGAACTTCACAGCTCTGCAAGTCATCTACCAAGGACCAGTCAAAGACTTCAGCTCAGCAGGTGAGTGCTGCCTTAGAAGTTTCTCCTTAGGAAATGCAAGCTCCACTTCTAACCTGGGGTGAATCAGCAGATTCACCCCAGGTTTCTGTAGATATGAAGATGTTCGGGGTAAAGCTTTATTCATTTCTGAGACAAAGACTTGGAACTTTTTGGGGTTGGAGATCACATATTAGTATCATGTAAGATTCATTTCCTTAAGAATGGTGTGGCTTTTGTAAGGAAGACATTTAACTTTTCTTTTCTTTTTAAATGTCTTTAGAAGAACAAAACAAGTAGGAAAATTCTATGGCAAAAATTTAGAGCGGGGGAGCCTTGGCTTGCAGTAGTACACGCGAAAAACTTCTGAGTGTCTTTCTTGACCGCAAGTTAAACTTGAGCCAATAGTTGATGCAACTGCTAAAAAGACAAATGCTATCTTGAGGTACATTAATAGAAGCAAAGAGTCCAGGTAACAGAAGGAAGTTGTTCTACTCTGCCTTGGTCAGACCCCATGTGGGGTACTGAGTCCAGTTCTAGATACAATTGATCAAAAAGGGCAGTGACAAATTGGAGCAAGTTCTGAAGAAGATTACCTTGATGGCAAAGGACCTGGAAACCAAACTCAATGAGAATTAAAGGATGTGGTTATGTTTAGCTTAGCGAAAAGATGACTGAGCGGGAGATAAGACAGCAGTCTTAAAATATCTGAAGGGCCGTTAAACAGAAAAAGGAGAGGACTTATTCTCTGTAAGCCTTTAAACATGAGTTAAAAATACATGGATGGAGGTTCAGAGTAATATCAGGAGGAACTGATTCTATTCTAACTCCCTGAATCTATGAACTGTCAGCCAGTGAAACAAAACACCAAATAAAGTGATGATGAAGATGACCACTAGCAATCTTCAATCAGAGACTAGATGGTCATCTGTCAAAGATGTCTTAGAGAATCCTGTACTGATCAAGGGGTTGGACTTAGCATCCTCTAAGCTTCCTTCCAATTCTCTAATGATGTTATTCTTTTGTAAACTTTGTTATGCTTCTTGTAGCAATGCTTAATGCAAATGCTTTTTGAATTTTTCCTCCCACAGCTGAATGGCTATTCCACCTCTAGCCCAGCATTGCCACCACTGTCCTCTACTCCATTGCATTCCAACTCCAGGGTCCACAATACTTGCTCCAGAGCCAAGGATAATTCCAAAAAGACCCTTGAACCTTTGGGGCAGCCAAGGCGAAGGGGGCGTCCTCCCACTAAACTTTTCAAACAAATTGAGCAGAAATATTTGACACAGCTGACAGCACAGCCTATACCTCCTGGTAAGTGACAAACACATCTGCAAGTTCGTGGTCCATATACTGGATTATTTGAAGGCATGACAGAGAAAGAGAGAGTGAAAAAAATAATGTTTTACGTTTTGCAAAAGCAGTTGGGAGAATTAGTTCAGTGTCACATGTAGGTAATGCACAACTAAGTTGTGTCCCATTCAGTAACTAAGGTACAAGAATCTTTTTGTGATAGGGGGAACATGCTTTTTAACACACACACACATACACACACACACACACACACACACACACACACACACACACACACATGTATACATTTTTGTCAGTATACACGAACTGTGGATAACACTGGATATGCCATGATGTCAAGCATCTTGATGAAATTAGTAGTGGTTGTTTGCTTGCTAAGTAGACAACATCTTCAGTGCACATTGATGATGAGATGTAATTGGGTAATGAAAACATCTGCAAATGAACAACCAAGCTCAGAGAGCACCAAGGATTCCACGGTTCATATCCTGAGAATATCCTGAGCCATAGATATTCGCTTCTATTGGCATTGGCAATTTTGGGAAGGCGCCAGGCTCTGGGCTCATTCTGTTCTTCCCTTGCAGAACTGCAGAGTGGCTGGTGGTGGTTGCAGGATCCAGAAGAGTTGGAAGCTGTGGTGGAGGTACTACACCCACGAGGCATCCGGGAGAAAGCCCTACATAAGCACCTTACCAAGCACAAGGATTACCTACGGGATGTCTGTGCCCGAGCTGCCAATGGTAAGAAATACCTATTTTGTGGTCCGTTGCCTATAAGCACAAGTGTGATCTTTTTGATTGACTTTTGTGACCTTCCTACCTAGATCCCATCTTCAGGATTCATTCTGAAGTTGCCAGCCACCTTATCTCTCAAGAAGCCTTGGTGCAGTGGTCCATGTCTGAGCGTGCCCTTGAGATGGACCTATCAGTACTTCAGTGGGTGGAAGAGCTTGAGCAGCGGGTGCTCATGGCTGATCTACAGATTCGAGTAAGTGCTAAGATTCTGTGGAAGCTGTGCTCCTGTTGACAGTGGTATGCCCTTTCACCAGGGTCCCAAAGGTGCTTTTTCAAGAGGCAACTGGACTTTCTTGGTTTTCTTTGAAGACATTTTGCTTTTCATCCAAGAAGTTTCTTCAGCTCTGTTTCTTGGATGAGAAGCAAAACATCTTCAAAAAAAAACCCCAGAAAGTCCAGTTGCCTCTTGAAAAAGCACTTTTGGGGCAACCATGACCTGAATGACTGAGAATCTCCATAGACACTTGACCAGGGTGTTGAAGGATGCTTAGATTCCAGAGGTCAACCTGAAAATAATCATTCAATGCTAAACAAAATTAAGTTTTAAGGATTAGAACTCAGACAACTAGAGAAATCATCTAGGGCTAGGCCATCTGAAAAATTTTCATTCTTAACTTACTGATGTTACTCTCCTGAAAGACAGTTGCACTGAATTAGAATCTGTGCAGCTCTATGAATCTGCAAAATATTACTTGATTTTAGATTGTAAGTATTTTGAATATAGTTACTTTTCACGTGTAATTTACCATGGCAAATTACAGTTGCATGAACACTTGCTTCCCTGTAGTCATAACTTTGGCTTTCTTGTTTAGATCAGTAGATTTTATTGTGGAAGTGTTCTTCATTCTAGAATACCAGAACTCCTCCTAAGTCTTACTGAGAACTTCTGTTCTATGAGTGTCATCACTATTTGAAGTGAAGCTTCCGAGGGGCAGCGACAGAAAAGAATAGCATAGTCTGAAATACCAAAGAATAGTTATAAGGACTGGGTTGAATCATTATTTCGGGAAACACTCCAAATTGCTTCTGAGAGTTCACAGTTGTGCTGTAAATATTTCTTCTGAATATTTTTTATTTATATTTTATTTTATTTATCATTTTGGTTTGGATCTTTTGTCCCTCTAGGGCTGGACGAGCCCAGATCCTGATTCTGTTAGGAAAGACTTGCGGTACTGTGAACGTGAACTAGAACTCCTGGAAGACATCACCGTAAAAAACAGGCGAGAGGGACCTGCCCTGGAGCGTGAATCTAACAACCCTCTGGATCTTGCGGTGCTCCGTCTTGAAGACCTGGAGCAGAACTTGGAACGGAGATACCTCAGAGAACCTCTCTGGCCTCTGCATGATGTGGTGGTAGAAAAAGCTTTGCTGAATAACCCTGATACCTTGGAGCAGGGTACCACAGAAATGTGAGTGTCTTCTTTTATTAATGACTGAATTGGCAAATTTATGTCCATGATTCTATATCCCAAGTTGTTAAAAACAGTGGGTTAGGAATCCCAAAATCAGTTATTTGGTTTTTTACCATGTTTCCCCAAAAATACAACCTACTCAGAAAGTAAGTCCTAGCTTGATTTTTACACGTGTGCCCAATATAAGTCCTACCCCCAAAATAAGCCCTAATTAAGACCCCTCCCACTGCATGGTGCACAGGTAAAAATTAAACTAGGGTGGGAATGGGGGGATGGAGCTGCCCTACCTTCAGATAGTTGGAGCCAGGTCTCGCACACATCAGTCGATTTCTCTTGCTACAGCTGGCAAGGCTTTCCTGAAGGCCTCTGTAGCCGATAACAGAGCCCTGGATCGATCCAGAGCTCTGTTAACGGCTGAAGAGGCCTTCAGGAAAGCCTTGCTGGGCTTGCCAGACAAAGAAGTTCCTGAAGGCCTCTGATAGTGAAAAAGAGGCCAGGGGCAATGCGCACAAGTGAGGTGAGTCAGTGGAAGACATTTCTCTTCTCCCCCCCCCCCCCAAAAAAAAAAAAAAAAAAAGACCTGGTACCTTTTTTGGTGCCAAAAATAAAATAAAATAGGGTTTTATTTTTGGGAAAACATTGTACATTTCAGTAGACTGGTATGGTATGAACTTTTTAGAATGATTGATTTCCAGACCAATTGCCAGATTTAAGATTATAGTAGGATTTGAAAAGACAACACTGCTGTTTGGGCAATAGCAGCTAATTCACAGAGGAGCAGAATTTATTGGGATAGAACCAAGTATGGGTAGTCCTTACTTAACAACCGGTCATTTTATGACCACTTGAAATTATGATGGCCATGAAATGGGTTCTTAATGGCCTACAAAGCATCCACACCCATCGTAAATGGTTTCCCCACCCTGGCACAGTCACATGACCACATTTGAGCATGTTAACTTGATGACCATGGTGTTCTGCAAATCATGAGACTTCAACTCAGGAAGGCTTTTGCTAGTTTCCAGAAAAAAATGCCCATTCAAATAAAGAAGTTCTCCAAAAGATCATGGCAATCACTTAGCAACTGTTGCAAAACAGGTTGGAAATGTGAGTGCCTCAACTTATGATCATAACTACATCCCACTGTAATTCCAGGCTCAGTTACAGTTTGCTACCCATCTTCTAATACTTACTCATCCTTCTCTTTTATGAACGCACCCTTGTGCAAAAACATTGTTGGAAAAAAGAAAAGCAGCATTTTGCCTATAACATCCAAACTCATAGAGGAAAAAAAATTGAAAGATAAAAAAAAAAATGAAAAAGGCAGAAAGATTTGGTGGGGAGATTTGACACTTTCATTGGCTTGTATGTATCTCTGTGTTAAAAGAGTAAAGACCCCAAGGTTAGCCACATCAAGCTGCAGGGAGATTTTTCTTGCTTTTTTTTGTTTTTGTTTTTGAGGTCTCTTTGTAGTGTACAGTAGCACCAGGTGAAAACAATGGAACCTTTCTACTGAAAATATGAAAATAATACTTGTATGTTGATAATGTATGTTGTTAAATAATTCAATGGATTGTAGCATTTAATTTAGTAATATTTTAAATTTGCCAGAAAATGTTAGCATTCTTCAAATGGCTAACATTTATTAAAAAGATACTGTACATGTTCATGAGCTAAGGCATTTTAGGAACTAATCTTTTGGAAGATTTTGGGAACTAAAAATAAAAGGGAGTTTAAGTGACCCAGAAAAGGCAGTCTCTGATCTAGAAGTTCTTTGTGGTGGTCTTTAGAACACAAATTGTATTGCTGCATCTAAAAAGAGTAGGATTATTTTTTTAAAAAAAAAACTGTACTCGGGCTGTGCGCAGCCCATCACCATCCTTTCATTATCTCTTAGAGGCTTCCCAGGAATAGTGGGACCAAAATTGACCTCCTACAAAGGAGGTTCTTTGATGTCACTTCACTAATCATATATTTTATTGACTGAAATTGATATTCCTCATTTAACAATTATTTTTCTTGTGCAGCACATATGAAATCACACCACGGATGCGAATGTGGCGCCAGACTTTGGAAAGATGCCATAGTGCAGCACAAGTCTCTTTGTGCATCTACCAACTGGAGCGCTCTATAGCATGGGAGAAATCGGTCGTCAAAGCGGTGAGGAAGGGGCATTGGACTGAGAGAGTTTTAGGGTAGGAAGTATAACCAAGTCTAAAGGAGATATCCAAGACAGTTAAGTCACGTGTGAAATGCTTCGGTGCAGAAAAAAGTATTAGTGATTCTTCTTCTGGCTTGGTTATTGGCATGTATGTGGCTGAGCTAAAGAAAAAAAGTTGTTGGATTTATGGGATGGTATCTCTGTTTGAAAGAGATGTGTCTCAAGCAAAGATTTAGCCTGTTTGAGTTTTATCTAGAAGGAGCTCACCTTTGGGGGTGAGAAGGGGCTTCACTTTAGGGAATCTAATCCTGTTAGAGTGTCTTATTCACCTCATGAAGAGATTTGGCATTATCCATTTTT
Source organism: Pantherophis guttatus (assembly GCF_059756535.1). Classification (NCBI taxonomy): domain Eukaryota; kingdom Metazoa; phylum Chordata; class Lepidosauria; order Squamata; family Colubridae; genus Pantherophis; species Pantherophis guttatus. The sequence goes on along the minus strand of NC_142064.1, from coordinate 138,583,991 downwards.
GTCTTCTCTGCTTTCCAGACTTGCCTTGTGTGCCGAAAAGGGGATGATGATGAGAATCTGCTGTTGTGTGATAGCTGTGACCGTGGCTGCCACCTCTATTGCCATCGACCCAAGATGATGGAGGTGCCAGATGGGGATTGGTTCTGCTCTCTCTGCATCGCTCAGGTACTCACTCCGTATGATGCCTTTTGTCTTGTCTCCCTGATTTTTCCTGGGTTGGCAAGGTTTTCTTTTGTTTCTACTGGGTGCCTTCATGTTCCAGGGTAGAAGGGGTGGCATGTAGTATGATGCTTCCCTGTCAGGAAACTGGCATGTTTACTAACAGATAGCATTGATGTTGTGGCCTGTCGGCCTCCTCCAGCAGCCGAATCAGAAGAGGAGGAGGCGTGGGAGTCAGGATCAGCATCAAGGCAACCTGAGAGCTCCGAGGGGGGAATGGAGCTGGCAGAGAGAGAGAGAGGCGGAGGCGGAGGCAGAGGCTGGGCCATCCATCAGCCCTCAGATGGAGAGTCAACAGCCTCCAGGTCTGGAGGTGACTGATGAGGAAGAGGAGGAACAGCTGGGTCCAGTGTTTGATGCGCAGAAGGCAGAGAAGAGGAGAGCAATAGGCGGAGATGAATAGATGTGGCAGACAACTCTTCATCTCCCTGCTGGACAGACTTGTTAGCCTGAGGTGAAAGAGAAACTTTTTGCTGGGGCTGCTGGCGCTCCTAATAAAGGAATAATTGCTTCAAGTACAGAGGGCTTGTCGTGTTTGGAGAGCTGGGTCAGAACAATTGACTTCACTGAAGTGGACTCCTAGTCTAGGACTTGATGTTAGTATCTATCTTCTCTCTTTCCCTTCCCCAACTTTTTCATGATGCAGATGCAAGGGGGATATCAGGACGAGTATGGCTCTCCACGACGGGGGAAGAAGCGGAAAAGTGGTACTTCTGGGCCTTTTGGGGGAAAGGAAGAGCTCAGCCCTCGATCTCGCGCAGCAGCTGTAGCCGCCTCCCAACAGCATAGTATCCTGGCAAATACATCCCCTCGCTACTCAGGTGAAGGCCTCTCTCCCTCCAAACGAAGAAGAGTGTCTCCCCGAGGCCAGAGCGCTGACCTGACCTTCTGCGAGTAGGTGTTTCTCCTCTGCAAATTAGGGTCAGGGAGAGGCTTATGGGACATATTTCCCAGAGAGTGTTGGAAAAGGTGGGGACAGAGGTTCAGTTATGCATTGGCAAAAATTAATAGGGAGAAAGAGACAGAGAGCTGTCACTTAAAAGTGACTTTCTTGATTAAAAGAGGGCAAATAACACTCCTCGCTTCTGGCCAGACTTACATATGCCCTTCAGTGCCACTCAGTGTTGGCTCTTCTTTTGTCAGGATCATCTTGATGGAGATGGAATCCCATGAAGCTGCTTGGCCTTTCTTGGAGCCTGTTAACCCCCGGCTGGTGCCTGGCTACCGGAAGATCATCAAGACTCCCATGGACTTTGCCACCATGAGGGCCCGGCTGTTGCGTGGTGGGTGAGTACACAGCAGGGCAAGGCATTTGGAATTGCCAAGCGACCCTTCTTTTCCTTTCCTCGATTTCCCTATCAATAGATACAGCTGTCAGTAAGTGATCATTTAAGTAACTGTTTCAGTTTACATAAAGGGGCTGTAAGGAGCATCTTTATATCATAGTTAAGTAATACCTTTATTCTGGTTAGAGCTAGGATATGCATTCTGTGATCCCATGCAACATTCCATACCTGCTGGCTTGTTCCTAGTAAGTGAATAACTGCTGTTTCCTCAGAGAATACTTGCACTTCCCATCTTTTTCAGGGCTGTGCAACTGGTGGAGGATGGAGGGTAATCCTGGGGAGATCTAATGAGACCAAATGGCTGGGGCTGCTTTCTGTAAGGATGGGGGCAGGGATTTCCATTGCTCTCAGTTTGGGAGAAGTAGGGTTAGCTCTCTTGGTGGTCCACTTCAGAGCTTCTAGAAAGAGTGATGCTGTGGCAAGAACGTTCTAGTGCTTATTTGAAGAGAGGCATGTCAGACTGGGATGGTTTTGGGGAGTTGCTAAATGTAATTATATATGGCCTACTTTAAATTCAGAAAGATGTGCCAAAAATTGGCAGCAGTTGTGAGAAGAAATGAAAAGAGGATGCAGCTATTGAAAAAAGGAGATTCTCAATAATAGGCACTGTTGTGTCTCAGTGCTGTACTTTTACACTCACCCTTGCTTTTTGTCATCCACAGATATAGCAGTTGTGAGGAGTTTGCTGCTGATGCTGTCCTGGTGTTTGACAACTGCCGGACCTTTAATGAAGATGAGTCAGAGGTGGGCAAGGCGGGGCTGGTCATGCGCCAGTTTTTTGAGAGCCGGTGGGAGGAATTTTATCAGGGAAAACACGAGACAAACCCATGAAGCTGGCAGAACGGGGAAAAGTGCAAGGAGCCAAAGGGGAAAGTGCCTCCCCTTTTACCCTGGGCTGCACACTTGTCTCTTCTGGAGCTCATCTTGCTACCTGCTGATTTAATTTTTTCCCCTTCACAATGACTGGACTTGGATTGGCATTTAACATCACGCCTTGATTCTCTTCACTCCAAGCAACACAAACTCTGACTGTATAAGCCAAATAAAATATATATATATCTCCTTTTTTCAAAATGGAAAAAAACAACAACCACCACCCACATCCCCACCTTAGCTGGGGCTATTTAATAATAGCAATAGTTCTTAGTGAATGTGTAAGAACACTTTTTTTCTGTGCAGTGTCAGTACCATGCATTAATGGCCAGTAATGTGGACGTTAGGTTTTCCTCCTTTTTAGATTCTCATTGAAATGTATAAAAGCAGATCACTCCTGCCTCTGGGAATGACAACCTTGACAAAACTAAAACATGCTGCTTCTCTTCCCCTTGCCCCTCCCAACTCTGCCTCACCCCACCCCCACCCACTTTCCCCCTTTAAGAAGAGCCTTCATTTCTGCGGCCATGTTTTTCTTTCTAGCCCGATTTCCTTTTCTAAACCCGAGAGTAGAGTTTAAAGTTGGTATGTGAATTGGGAAAGGATGTTGAGCTCTGCCCATGAGGGTGCACTCCCTTTGAAAGTGCTCAGTCCTTCTAGTCAAAGAAGATGCCCCCTTCGCCGGAGAGGTATCCAAATACGAGCCTCTGTATGAAAAGTTAGGAGTGAGTGGGGTTATATTCCCCAATTAGATTAATTTCCATCAACCCACATTTGCCCAGAGATACTGAGTTACTCCAAATTTTATTTCTAAGGAAATAATGCAAATAACTCACACAGCAGTTATCCACTAAGCAGCCGGTATCACTCAGATTGTATTGTTCTCTAGGTGTGCAAATGATGGTTAACTTGGACTAACCTTTACACTCTTCCCCCTCCTGATCTCTCCACAGGGGCAGTCAATGAAATTACTATAGTCAGAAGTTCCTCTGTCTAATGTTCATACAGTTCATTTTCCCTCCAATAGAGGGCAATATGCTGGAAGGACTCACTGGGCTATGGGGGACCAAAGTAAACAAGCTTGCAAAACTGGGCTGCTCCAGTCAGCATCCTTAGAGGAACTGGCTTTTGGATGGTTGATGCCAGTTCTTCTGGCAGATCATATTATGGGATCTCATCCTTATTTGAATGCCCACAGCTCTCCTCATCCAACTCTGCCCCAGTGTTATTCCTCAGGGATAGCTTCCGTCTACAAAGCTTGATCTGCCATCTCTGTGTATGTGTGGCAGGACTGTTTGTTTCCTGCCTTGGCATGTGTCTACCATAATCTATCGTAAGGTTGCTTCCCTTCTGAGAAAGTTGTGAGATTGTCTCCATTGTAATGGAAGGAATACAATCCTTTCATTCTTCAGTAGCTATCTGGACCTCAACAAGATGATAGAGGATTGTCACTGTTTCCTTCTATGTTAGGTTTCTATTTCCTCACCATATTTTAATATATGTGATCTAAAGTGCAGCCTTCTTTGATTATTAAAGCTAAGATTTCGCCTAAATGCATCTTTGGATTATAAGGCAAGTGAAGGCAAAATAGAAATCTTTTGTGTCTCATGATGTGGGATACAAGTTATTGCTTCATGCCTTTAAACAGGAAGCAGAAAAATTAGAAACAGAGCAGTGCTCAGCTGGACATCTTTGTGTAATATCCATAGCTGACTTGTTTAAAGATCCAGACCTGTTTATACATGTTTCTTTTTCTTTTTGGTCTATATTTTCTATATAGTATTTAATTTATACACATAACACGTGTGAATATTTTAATTTACTCTATATTTGAACATTGTTTTGAAAGGAGGAGGCAAAATTTTGATTTAGTCCAACCATAATAGTTTTCCTGCACATCATTTTTACCAGTTTGTCGTTTGTTCCTGTGCATTTGGGTGTCTGGTGCTAGAGACTTGCCAGATTCAAATAGTGGTTGAAGCCAATCTCCTCTTAAGTCATTCCCTCCCTTGTTTGTCTCTTATTGAAGCAAGAATTAGATTGTGGTCACAACAAAAGCTCCATCTCCATACGTGCTTGTGTATGTATATGTGTGTATGCACACACATGCATGCCAGTGCATTCGCCAGTTGGCTGGTTGGTCCTTTAAAAGAAAAATCAAAAAACTGTCCCCGAAAACTTTTATTGAACACAAGACAGGATAAATTGGCCAATTCTTTTTCAGTCCCAGCGTAATCTCTCTCTCAGTCATTCCCTGATGATAGGTTGAGGCCGGTTTGCAGCCTGTATTCCAACATGTCCTATGAGATCCCATATCCCACCGAATGCGAGAGTTGCCAGAGAACCTGTTCCCTGGCCTGTGCTCTCTTCAGGAGCTGCAGACTGGGAGAAATCCATCGCCCAGGCACACTACAACGAGGGGCCTGCTGTTCAGCCCTTGGCCAGTTTCTGCTCCCAGAAGCAGGGGATTGGGCAAGACCTATTCCGATGCACCCTCCAGAAGGTATAGGTTGACTGTTCAGAGGAAACAACTTGGTTCTTCCATTTTTCTTCCACCACTTTTGGTGGATCAGAGGCGTAGAAAGCCACCCCCTGGAACCTTTCCTCCCTTGCTGCTTTCATATCCAGCCTGGCTCCTCAAACCATTATAATTACGGGTATCACTTGGGGCAGACACTTGGCTGGCAGGGTCCTATTAGGAGATGGCTTTCTCCCCAATATCCACCTCTGCTACATCGGAGTGACATAAGGGTGTGTGTGTGTGTGTGTGTGTGTGTGTGTGTGTGTGTGTGTGCACGTGTGTGTTTTCGCCTCAATCCGCGTCAACCAATCCAATTGCAAGAGCACTGATGTAAGTAAAATGTAACCACAGGTGATATAACCTGGAGACGGAAACCTCCCTTACTGTGCTTCCTCCACCCAACCTCACTTTCCTTCCCAATTGTTTTCAACAAAACGTAGCCTTTTTATATCAAATAACCTCAATCTTTATTTTATTTTAAATTTGGGGATTTTTGTTTTTTGGCTTTTAAAATAAAGAGGTAGAGTTGAAGTCTATTTGAAACTGACTTTATATTATGCATAAATATTTATATTTTATCTAAATGTGCTGTAACAAAACTTCTTTTGGTGGGTTTTTATTAATTCTTTTTTTCTGGATCATTTGGGGTGTTTTTTTTTTTTTTTCATCAGTCATGAGAGAACTCTAGAGTTGGAGGTGTTAATTTTTGGTTTTTAATTTAGAGTTTCATGGTTTTGGTTTTGGGGTTTCTTTTTTGTTATAGAAACATTAGATTTATAGATTCAAAGCCTCACACTCCTTAAAAGAAGGAATCCAGGTTTGACCTGATCTTGATCTTCATTAAGGGATATGGTCTTTTCAATCAGTTTATAAAAAAAAACTTGTTTATTGAAAGTTACATGGTTTTTGGAATTTAATTTAAGAATTGCAACTAGAATTGGCCTTATCATTCAACCACTGGCTTTTTCTTCCCCTTTCATCTTAATTTGGTATCGGAAAGGAACCAACTAACCCATCATCCTGTGAGATGTTCTGAACAGCAGGAAGGGGAGGGGGGAATCAAACTTTTTTATATGAAATAACCAAATGTGTTTGTTTTAGTGAATTTTTGATAATGTACAGTTTTTTGTGAATTTAAATTGATTTCTTTCTATATTTTTAGGACCAACCTCATTTTTAATAAGGTTTAAAAGGAAGAAAAAAGTCTAGAATTCTTGTTTGTTTCCTTGTGATGTTTCCACAAGTACAGATGTTAGAGTGCTTGTCAAGTTTCAAAGAATAAACAAAAACAACCCAATGTTTGATAGAGAAGAAATCGCCTGAGAATGTTGTCTTTTCTCTGTGATCATCCCTGCTTGGGGGGTGCATCCGCTTGGTCTTCCCCTCCTCTGCCCTTATGCAATGCACCCTGGGGCCAGTTAAAAGACAGCTAAGCCAATTAGATGCGGGTTCAATCCTGGCAAGACTTCAAAATAGTTTTTGAAAAGCTGTTAAAGTTGAATCAAACGCTTGATAAATTCATAACTCATGCTTAGCAAAATTGCAGGGGCCCAAGAAATTTTTTTTAAAAAATTCTAGTAAATATAATTGGTTTAAAACTAGGCTTTTATACATACGTCTCAAAAAGAAGCTCAGTCTTTGCAGTTAATCTCCGGTTTTTCTTTTGTTTTCCTGCCTTTTGAGTTGAAACGAAAAAATCAGCCTTGACCTTCCATCTCTTCCCTCTTGAGCTGTGGAGAAGGGAGCTAAGTCTGCCATGCACTTACTTTGAAGAAGCTTCCCAGACACACTGGCAATTATCAAGCATCAATTGAGCTAAATACATTTTGCTGCCCAAATGAGGATTGGGCAGGGACTGCTCTTTGTTTGAGGGGGGCGTGCAATGGGCAAGCAAGGATACAGAACAGATGAGTTTTCCACAACCCAAAATAGGTTTTGAATTCAAAATGGCCTGCAAGACTTCTGGAAGTTTTGAGTTCAAGAGCTATTTTAAAACTTTTTACATAGTCTAAATTCCAATTTATGGTTTAGTCTTTAAGGTACATGTATTCTGCATTCCATGCTAGGAATGGGTAAAGAATCACAATTCTCATTTTCTACTTTTCTGGCCTTGAATTTCAGTAGTCCGGCCAAAGGCAGCCTTTCTCCACCTGTTCTTAACAATATCAAAACTGTAGCATGAACTACAGAACTGGTATCAGAACTGTAGCCCTTCATCTCATAATGATGTTGTTGTTGCCTGGAACAAAAGTGTATCCATAGCAAATGTTGCTCATTTTGAATGCTTGGGGATCAGTTGGCACTGTTCACTACGGTATACTACAACTTTTTTGAAATATTTGGAGGAAGGGCATCATGAGTAACTTTAATTTGGAGACAAATGAATTTCTCTATAGGCACTTAAATCCAGTCCTATTCTACATTCTCTAATTTCATCAAATTTTGTCTTCATCCTTTATCATTTGTATTGCCAATTATAGGTGCTAAAAATAAGTCCCCATCCCCAAAATAAAATCTGCAGATTGGCAGAAGCTAAATCCTCTGTGTTGCCAGCGGCTGCACACAGCTCACACCGATTTGCTCACTACCATTGCAAAATCTCACATTGTGTTTGTGGACATGTTCTCATACGCATGTTACTGCTCCCACAAGATAAGATTTCAGGTAGAGCAATGGCTGTTGAAACGTCCTATTAAATCTCCTTGTTTTGTGTAGAATCGGCACCAGGCAACAAGCAAAGCTGTGTACAATAGTGGGATCTAAAGTGATTGGAAAGATTCAGGACTGGAACCTGAGCTTTTAAGGGGTTATTGGCACTACCTTTAGCTATTTTTTTGCCCTTTTATTCTGAGAAGGATTCCATCTAATGAAAGGGGTATATTTAAAAACATTTTTATTCTAAGTGTTTGTCAAAAAAAATGTTCAAATATTATCTTTTTCACACAAATGTTTCCCAGATGATGGATTAGCTTTCAGGGTATAAGCACATTGTTTGGCATAGCTTGCCCCTGCCTCCTTCCCAGGGCTAAGAGAGAGGAATTGGCCCCAAATCACCTAGCTGGCTTTGTGCTTAAGGCAGGACTAGAACTCCCAGTCCCCTGGCTTCCAATCCAGCAAATCCAAAACTGGAAATCTTGCCCTGTGTAAGGGAAGAAAGCTATTTCATCACACCATGTTGCTGTCTGATCTCCCCCAACTCAAGATAAAAATTCTCTTTGTCAAAATAATGTTCCATTTTTGTGGACCATTTTCCTTTGCCTGCAGAACAGGCTAGCTGACTTTCCCCCTCGGCAAGAAAAGCTGAATCATGCAACCTATTACAAAGAAATTTAACAATGGTGGTTCTACTCTGAGAAAGGTATTTTCACCACAAGTAGTTAATGGCTTAATTTTGTCCTAGAGGAAAAAGCCCTCCCAGGGCAACCCAATCTCCCCATTTTACCATTTTATTTCCAATTAGTGTGGCTTATAGGAAAGCTTTGGAAAGTTGCCAGCAAGGAAAAGACCTTCTGTACTGGCATACCTTTCCACAGCAAATACTTAATGGCCTGCTGACTGAATAGAGTTGATAGCTGCAAAAAGAGCTCCCAAAATATAGCTCTTTCCTCTTAAAGTGGTGCTTACCACACTCCTTTGCACCATCAAGTCTATAATTTGCCTGGGGCAAAGTACTTCCATTTGGCCTGAAAGGATAAGTGAACTACTTGAGCACCTGATAGTCCTATAATGAGGTTTTCTTATCCACATTCTTCACACACTAAGCAATTTGACACGTTTTCATAGCCCTGAGTTATATACAGAAGAGCACATTAATAAAGCTTTGATTCAGCTGGAAATTAAGTTCTCACACAATGGTCTAGTGTTCAGCAATGGTATTTTTTTTGTCACTAGTAAACGGGAAGCTTTGGCTTTAAGATGGTACCCGATTTTAGTTCACAGGCTGTTAGGGGCCAGAGTGTTCTTCACGTCTGAGAGCTTCTGGCTTTGGCTCTTTGCTTCGGGATCTCCTGCTGCTGTGAGTGGCTTTTGCTTAGCCCCCTGGTTTAAAGAACAAGGGGCCCTGAGCCCCATTCGGTAACCTGCATCCTTTTGCACAGGTCTTGAATCACCCAGCCTAGGACTCGTCCCTTTTTCCTTGGCCACATAGTACATCTTTGTGAACACGATGTATGTTTGTGTGTGCCTTTGAGTCTGTGTTGACTCCTGGCAACTGTCTGGACAAGTCCTTGCAATAGTCTTGGCAAGGTTTTTCGGAAGTGGTTTGTCAGTGCCTCCTTCCTAGGGCTGAGAGTGTGGCTGGCTCATCACCCAGCTGGTTTTGTGCCAAAGGCGGGACTAAAACTGACAAGTGTCCCAATTTCCAGCCTGGAGAATTAACCAGTTATTCCTGTTAACTCCACAGCTGACGGAAGCACAGCACTGGGCAAGCTGTGCCAGAAGTTGGCCTGTTTTTCAATTCACAGAAAGTGGCTGAAAAGCTTCCGCGGATGCAAAAGGATTTTTCTCGAATATAACCTGAAGCTTTTATTAACAAATAATCTCTATTAAATCTTGGCAATTGCTCTTGTATTAGCAAATGGCCCAAATCCCACTATTAACTTGACGATCATCCAGTGCAAATTCCCTCTTAAAAGTGAATCTTGAAACAATTGAGGCATAGCATTTTTTTTTTCCATCTTTTATTTCAAAACAAAAATTTGTTCAAAATGAGACCAGTCAGAGCTCCACAGAGGGGCAATTGTACAGGGTTGAGAAAGAGAGAGAGAGAGAGAGAAAGAGAGAAACAGGCCTGGCGGTATGTAGCATGGAGGATACAAAACAATAGAAACTTTTCAATTAAAAAAACCTGTACAAATAGTCCCTAAGTATATAAATAAAACTAGTCAGTACAATGAATGGAGAAATGGGCAGGAACTTTCCTCGGGTTTGTGGCAAATGGAAGCCTTTAAGAATTCCAGTACCTTCAAAATGGGAGTTCTGAAGGTCTTGAGTAAGAAATGGGATAAAGGCAAACGAGGTTCCATCCTCAGTTGGGTTGACTGCCAAATGTGTTTTAACAAAATACATTTTTACATCCATGACATGTTTTTTTTTTCTTAAAGCAAACATTTAGCTAACTTGTTCCCAAGTCATGAAAAAACACAAATACACTGAAGCACATGAAATATAGCCTGTAGCTTTGTTATACCGATGATCCAGCATGAGAAGGACGTTGCGTAGGGTGTGGATGCCTATTGCTATTCGTTTTAAGGGCAATTTGCTATAGGGCAAGGCATCAGTGCAACCATCACAACCCCCAGGTTAAGGGCATATTGCTCCAGAGGAAAGTGCAGACAAGCTGGAGATTTGTTCAAGACAAGTTAGGTTGAACCTTGTTGCATTGAATCAAGAGATCCTAGTTTTAAGCTCATCCGCACAGGCCCTTCCTGCTAGGGGATGGGAAGACTATGGAAGAACACGAAATAGTCCGCAACCATACACATTTATTCCACAGCAAGTCAAAAAGTGGGAGGGGGGGGGCTGTTCTGATTTCATTACTTTTTTTTAAGTCACAACAGTTTCAAATCATCACCCGCATGGTAAGTTTGGAAGAGAAAGAAAGAAAAAGGGAGGGGGGGAAACATCGCCTCGTCTGCCCTACCTTTGGCCCATCCCAGAGACAGCTGCTCACTGTTCTGTTGGGGGCCATCTCTAGAAGACCCCAAGTACAGCAAAAATGGAAGCAGGAAATCATAGCACCGAGAGTCCTGGAATATAATTGGCCGGGTTAACAACTTCTGGTTAACTACAAGTCGATTTGGAATGGCTGAAGCCCATCCTCTCCGAGTGTGCTGTCTTGCATGCTTGCTTGGGGAGGGGGAGGGGGTGAAAAGCTGACCATTTCTTGGGGACAGGGCTTCCCAGGTTACACGGGCTACCATTATACAGCTCTTACTGGGAACAAGTTTGTATCAAGCATGTCATCCTTTTTTCTTTTTCTTTTTTTTTGTGGGCTCTAGTTCAGCCATCCTGGGCCAAACCCAGGATCCACATAACATCATCTTTACAATGAACCAGAGTTTGATCTTTGGAAAAGTTTTTAACAGTATAGTAGCACTAAATATATCCTTACCCTTCCCCCCCTCAGCTTCTTATCATCCCCAAAGCCATACTATTCATACATCACCTTATACAATTTTTACAGATGATGAAAGTCCTTGCTCAAAAGTAAGTCTGTCTGCTAATTTTGTTAACAGGGCCTGGCTGGTTTTGTTGCCTGCATTCTACCTCCTGGTGGTTTTTTTTACAGGAGAAACAGGTGTTGGTGAGTTAGAAAGCGTGGCGTATCTTAGGGCAACGATTCTCTTTCTGTGGTTGAAACCAAACCCTTGTGAATAAATACTGTACCCGGCTACAGTAAAACTCTTAGGAAGACAGCAGCCTCTTCTTTGCTTTGATACTTCCCAAATTGGGTAATGTCTTGTTTTTGCAAGAAAACATTAACCATCATTCTCGGTTATAAAACAAAAACTCTGATGGGACCGCTGTCATTCTGGAATCTCCCTTGATCTCCTCCGGTGCGAGCAGTGAAGCCCCAGGAGAGCCTGGAGCTCAAGAGACAGTTGGGGCAAAAAAGCAGGGGAGGGAAGAGGGAAGCAACTTCATGGTCTTGTCAACTATTGCCCGGTTGGGTTCTCACAACAGAGCCACCAAAAAATGCTTCTCTAGACAAAACCATTTCTGCTTCATTTTTTTAAATAAACTAATACATTTTACAAGGAAAATTAGAAAAGCAAAGCAAAAAACGAGTACATTGAACATAAACTGTATTAATTAGCAGCAACACAGGGGTCTTTTTTTTTTTTCCATTCAAACCAACATTTTTCTTCTTTCTCTCTCTCCCACTTCCCAAAAGCAGAGGAGCCTAAAGGGTTTTCTCTTTTTAAGGATGAGGTGGGGAACGTATCCCTTGGAGAAGGTGCAGTTTGCCGGTTCTGGGTATACAAATGAACTGCGAGTGCATGTGAGGTAGATGTGTAGCTAAGAATGATGAAAACTGGAATTGATGAGCATAAAAATGAAGGGAAGTTCTGAACCGGGTTTCCTCTCTCTCTCCACCCCCACCCCACCCCACCACCATACACCACCAACTTCCAAGGAGTGTAGAGTTCAACGCCAGCATGGTACAGCTAAAGAATTCAGGGGTGATGGTGCTTGCTTTCTAAACTATCTGCATTGGAAATGGACTCAAGAGGCTCGTCTAATAGCTCTTGGAGGCAGCCTGCTGCATTCTCCTCCAGTGTGGTGGGTGGAAAGATGGAGTGAAGGCTGGTTGGGGAGGGAAGGGGGGGAGCTGGAATAAGGAGCAGCAGCCAGGTAGAAAGGAAGGACAAGACTACAGCATCCTTGCTTTTTGAAAACTGACACGGAGAAAGGCTGAACTAGGACTGGGCATTTATAAAGTGCAGGGACTGGTTCCCCCTGCTGTCAGAATGGGACAGGGGAAATCAAGGCACAAGATAAAAAAAAACCAGCAGCTCAGAGGTGTGGGCTCCAAAGGTCCCAGCTGCTTGCGTTTGGTCCCTGCACAAAGCATGCAGGCTTCCATATCATGATTTAAGCAAGGGATGGTTATATATGGTAAAGCATCGTAACAGTGATCTTCCCATCCCGCAGGTGGGTTATAGCTGTGGACTTGACTTGCAGTCTGCCAGGAAGCTGGAGCCTTCCTGTAAGCTTTCAGCGGGACACCGTGAGATGGGGCTGGAAGCAGAAAGTGCCCTCTGCAGCTTACTGAGGATGAAAGAAGAGCTTAGAATTTTCTTCATCACCCACTATGCTTCTCTTCCGAATGGATACGATGGAATAAACTTAAAATAATAAAAAGTTACTGCCCCAAAGCACATCTCTAAGTAAGATTGCACAGGAGCATCTCGAGTGTGCAAATAGCATGTCCGCAACTCTTTTAACTCCCTGCATCTTTGCCTGGGGTAACACACTTGCCCTCTTCAGCTGCCATGGGTTCCTAGATAAAAACCCAGCCGCTTTAAAGAGTCGCAGAGAGACATGCTATGTCTCTGCACTCTTGCATTCCAAAGGACCTTCTTGGATCCAGATCCAGAGTGTTGCACAAACCTAACGTCTACCTTGGGTGAGAGGGTTGTGAGGCAGTGGTCCAGGAAGAGAAATGAGAATAGAGCTGAGGCTTAAAAGGAATCTTGGCAAGGGCAAAACGCGTGGAAAAGATTGTATCCCTGTCTGCGCGTGTTATTTCTTATCTATCAGCTTACATTCACTCTTGCATCCATCCGTCCCTAGCTTTGATCTTCTTCAATCTTACACATAGCTGACTTCCTCCAATGCATTTTTGATCTACAGCTGTCCTCTTTTCTAAACTCTTAGCAATCTCTGCCTTGGCATGCACACCAAACACCGGCCCCTGCTACTCTGTCTCAACTGCTCTTTTACCATTGTCACAACAGTCGCCTTTGGATGGCGATTCCCGGGTGGCAATTCTACTGTAGATTCAGGTCTACTTGTTTCTAATACGCTGTGTGATCACTTAAGATTCCTAGGGAGTCGCATGTGATAGACCATGCCAAGTCTGCTTCTATTCGTAGTCCAGCACCCTCCTCTTCCATCCTCGAAGGCTGCTTAGCAGAACTGGGTTTGAAACACTGCTCCCTGTAATTTCCCCCATCCAATAGACTGGACTTTGGCTCTGCCAAATGCTATCACCTATTCCACATCCAAGATGACTATCAGTGAGCCAGCCCCAATCTCTGGTTCTAAAAGAGGAAGACCCATCAACACTTCAGAAGAACCAGCTTTCAGAGATCACGGGGAAAAAAGGAGGATAATAAGGCAGGGAGTCTTGAGGCCTTTTGTCTTCATTTAGAAATGAACACTGCGGTTTGGACAAGTGGGTGTGTTGTGATCCTGTCTTATGGGTTCAAGATTATATGAGCAGGATGCATCTAGACTAGACCACGAGTGGGTTGCCTCCTTGCTGGCAAACATATATTTAGCTCTTTGCCACAAACATATGGATCCATTAAGCCTCATCATAAGGAAGAGAGGGCTGCGTGATTTTTTTTAATAAGCAGATCATATACCCCGGACTGGGACAAATGCTGTCAAAAGGACAGCCAACACAGAGGAAAGTTTCATGTTTTTTGTGGGTGGGAACTTGGCTTAGGATATGCTAGGTATCTAATGGCAGCCCAAAACCAAATGCACAGCTCAGACAAGCAATCTGGGCAGGCAGGTACGCTGAAAGAAGGAACTCTGTTTCCAAAGCAGCTCTTGATCTGGCACTTGGTTTTTACAGAGCCGTTGGGGGCTTTCGATGCAGACATACATTTCGGTGCATGGATAAGCATCCCAGCAGTTCAATGAGGGTCAGATTAGCATTGCACTAGAGATGGGACAGAAATATTGGGGGCGGGTCTACAAAGCCACATCCCCCATTCACCCTGAACATTTCCCCACTCACTGGCCATATGGGTGTTTGAGGTTTCACTACGGCTACAAAACACAGGAATGTGCACATTTACTTAAAAGTTAATTTCCTGAATTTATGGGGATTTCCTTCTTGGTAAGGACTGCTCTCTTAACCGTAACTAAATTTTACAGAGTTGTATCCCAGAGTTGTATTCCTATTCTTTGCTTTTTTTTTTTAAACTGAGTGCTGGAGAGAAAGAGATAAAATTTAGGAAGCTAGGATACTCCTCATTTCATATAAGCAGTAAAATAAACTTGGTAGCTAGTTAACTATAACTTCTTTGATCTCCCAAATTAGCTTGGGTTCAAATCCCCATAGTTTGTTGCTCTGTTTTACAGCTTGAAGACAATGCCCAACCAAGTCAAAGGTTTGGCATTTATCTGTTTTAAAGTCCTGATATCGGGATTTACTAATTTTATTTACTTTATTAAATTAATCAATGATTTTTTAATGATTTTAATAAATAATTTAATTAATTTCAATGCTGTTCCTACTGTTTAAGAAAACGGAGACCCTGATTTTAATGATTACACCTGAATGCCAAAGCTATAACAGGGCTGGAAAGCTAACTCATGTTTTCATTACCTGCTTCAAGTTTACACTAAAGGCAACATAACGTAGTCAAGCCTAATCCTTGGTGTTTATTTTCTAACAGGTTTCCGAGTTAGAGTCTAGCAAAAGGGAGTTTTTAATTTTGCTTTCTTTGATTACTGCTACATTTAAAAATGGCCTCATTCTAAAGGCCCTACAAGCGCAGACTAAATTTTAATCTAAGAGTTGAATAAACCCATCAGATCCTTAGTTGCCATCATCAAATGCCTAAATATCTAGCATATTTCCCACTCCAATCTAAAATAGGGAGGGGGAAGGAGTGCTTGGAGGTGATCGAAGTTAAGTCTATTAACACAAGCCAGAAGAATCTTAATTGTAAACATATCAATTTGTAAGAATCAAATTTAAGGATCAGGAGATTCTGTGGACATCACCCCCTTTTTTTTAAAAAAAAAAAACATGGGTTTTACTAACCACCCACTGTTAATTATTTTAGCAAGATCTTGTAGCAGATTTGGACAAGCAGCTAAGAATCCTAACCTAGCAAGAAATTTGGCAGCACGAATCCTAT
This sequence comes from Pantherophis guttatus, assembly GCF_059756535.1. NCBI lineage: Eukaryota > Metazoa > Chordata > Lepidosauria > Squamata > Colubridae > Pantherophis > Pantherophis guttatus. The sequence goes on along the minus strand of NC_142064.1, from coordinate 138,568,425 downwards.
CAAAACAGGAGGGGGAGTGTATGCCTTTCTACAGATCTCACACATTCCCAAGAAAATTTCATAGGACACCTTTCCTCAACTTGGTGTCTTCCAGATGTGGAGCTGTGCTTTAACTCACCTGGAATGCATAAGAAAAGGTCCTAGGGGATTAAAGAGAAAACTCAGGGTACCGAGGGTATCTGCTATAACCTTTCTAAAAGCTGCTAAAAAAAAAAAACAAAAAAAACTGGGGGAAGGAGACAGGAGAGTGGCCTGTTAAGGACCAGGTGTACCCCGATGTAGTCGGAGGTTGCAGCCCATATTTGGAGCAAATCTGGAACCAATTTCTCAAGTAGAATCCTTTTATAGCTTGTATTTACTCTGGGTGCAGATGTGAGGGGTTTCAAAGTTTCCCTGTAGTTTGGCCTGTGAGCTCTGCAGGCATATAACGAGAGGGAAGGGCGGGTAGGTATCAACCCCCAACCTAGCTGGGAAGTTCCTTTACTAGTCCTGCAGAGACTGTGTGCTCCTTTGCCTTTGCCCCCCATATAGTCTGAGTTAGTTGGAACCAGAATCTCAGTTACTGGTTTTTTTTTTAATTGTTTCTCTAACTAGCCACCCCAACCCATTTTGGGACCCGACCCTGCAAAACTCCATTTGGCCACGGATAACGGCCCATTGAAGATCACATAACATAAAGATGAAGGCAAGCTTGCATGCCACAAAAAAGGCACTTCAGTTTCTCTCAGCATTAGGGGGAGGGGGTGGTGGTTAGGCCAACCAGGAGGGTCTGGCCAGGCTAGAGAAAGGGGCACCAAACGTAGCCAGCCTTTGGATCCATTGGGCTCCTGCATTGTCGGTCTTCTCTCTCTATTCTGGGTGGCATCACGGTCGTGTCTGTGGGTCATCCCTCGTCACAAGCAACACGGGAAGATATTTAAACTAGTCTAGCTGAAGGATTATGAGGATACTCAACGAACTCAACCCTCCTCAAATCTCCAACAGGAAGTCAACCTGCCCTTGCTGGGTCAGGACCATGCTTTCAAAATGGTCAAGACAACAAAAGGATTCTGAGCAACACACAAATCCAAATTACACTCGATATATTTATGCCACCTCCTCCAACGTCACCCCTACCCACAGATCTGTCTCCACTCCCTCAAAAGACAAGGATGGTACGCACACAAACCAAGACAGATAGGGACCACATGCACACATACTCTCGCTTTCCTAGACTCACGTGACACCCGTATGGCCTCCGCCATTGCTCCTTCCTGATTGTCAGCTGCATAAGAGCCATTTCTTCAAAGGAAGGGGCCAGCAGGGAGGATGGGGGAGGAGAGGAAAGGGGGACAAGGTGATCACAGCCCACGGTGGGAAAAGCAAACGTCGTCATCGGAACAACAGGATGGAAGGGTCAGCTACATGGGCCAGCTGGGCTGGGCTGGGGATGACTTTATGGTGGAAGAGAGGATGACTTTTAGCACCATCTGGTTGGGGGGGGAGAGGGGAAGGGAACATGCAGAGGTGTCTAAAGCACTTCAGGAGGCTCTGCAGGGAAACACAAGGTAGGAAAGGCTGAATTATTGCACATAGTCTCCTCCTATTGCAAATCTCAGGGCGCAGCCAGCAATCAAGGGCTGGGGGAGGGAGGGATAACGTGCATAGTAACTAGGGTCTCCGGAGGGGAAGTGGGAGGGGAGGGGGACAGCGGGGAGCTGGGACATCCCCTGCAAGGTGCTCGATGCTCCTTGGTTGCTTGGTTCACGGCAATCGGGACGGGCTTCCTGCAGTCCCCACCAGTCGGAAGGAGAAGCACCTGTTCCCAGCTGAGTTGGTCGAGAGAAAACGGATGCATTGTGGACCTGGGCTTGGCAGGCATGCAGGAACTGGGGGCGGGAGGGGGGGGGCTTACGGCAGCACAGTCCGGACCGCAGGCAGCAGAAGGCACTGTGTGTGTGTGTGTGTGTGTGTGTGTGTGTGCGTGTAAGAATGTGTGTGTGTTTGTGTATCCCGGGGATGGGGACGGGGCGAAGCACTGCTGCTGGCAACGTGTCCATTCAACGTCCGAGAGTCCAGAGGTGACGACGCATCACTGGCGGCAGATTCCTTAGTCCGTTTATTGTTCCCCTGGTCCAGGGCAGGACGGGGTAGGCGAAGGGGGGAAGCCTCCCCATGGAAGCAAAGACAGGTCTGCACAGAAGCTCAAATCAGAGTCCAAAACATCCAGCAAAAAACAGTCCAATTGGACAGAGGGCAGAAATTGAGGTCTGGCGCAAACTCTGTTTTTCTCTCTCTCTCAGCTGAGGCAAAATTTATGCCAAAAAACAAAAACAAAAAACCAGGATTAAGTTCATCCGAAGCCTCCAGCCGCATCATTTCATTCCAACGTGACAAGCATTAAGCAGACCCCTCTTGCTGCCGCCAAAGTTCAACTTTTTTTTTAAGATTTCCTTTTTTTTCTGAATTTTTTTTTGTAAATTTCCTCTTTTTTATTTTTTTGTAAATTTGTCTTTTTTAGAAAAAAAATACCCTCTTGAAATAATAAAATAATCCTTTCAAAGCAAAATTCCCTCCCCGCTCCCACCCCAAGGAAGAAGAAGAAGAAGAAGAAAAAAAAAAAAGAATTCCGCACTGATTTTTTATCCTACAGCTGCGAGGTGGGGCTTTTCAGAGCATTTTTTTCCTTATAAAACAACAACAAAAAAAATATTCAAACACTTTTGCATATTTGTCCTTTAAAAAATCTTTTACATGACCAAAGAAAACAAAATGAATTCAAAGGAGCAAAAACACCTTCCTCCCACAGAGGTACCGAACCAGCTTTCCAAAAGAAGGGGAAAAAAATTCATTTTCTTCTCTGGGGAATTCTGGGGCATCCAAAGCGTTTGACTTTGCTGTTATCAAGAAAATAAACACGCACGCGCACACACGCACACACACACGCGCAAACATACACGCACAAATGTTCTCGTATTAAAATAGTCCTTAGTCCATCTGTACATCTAAGGGTTGGGGGTATTATTTTTTTTTGTACCCCCATTCTAACCTCCTTTGGTTCCTCGGTGACAAAAGTCTATTGCGGTTATTTCCTTTTTTTAAAAAAACAAAACAACCTTTTTCTTTGCCAAAAAGAAAAAGAAGAAAAAAAGAAACAAAAATGGTTCCGACATCTTCTAAACGCAGCACAAAATTTTAACCAAAAAAAAAAAAAAAAAACCACGTTGTCTCCCTCGAAGTGATTGCTCAGAGTTGAGCTGCTCGGTGGCACTAGAGGGACGAAAAATAGAGGGAATTACAAGAGTGGGCAACAAAGACCATGGGGGAGGTAGTTAGCGTGGCACACAAAGTAGTAAGCAAGAAGAGAGACCGTCCCATTCCCAAGCCTTCCTTCAGCAGAGGTCTTCAAACTTGGCAGCTTTAAGACTTGTGGACTTCAATTCCCAGAATTCTCCAGCCAGCATAGCTGACTGGAGAATTCTGGAAGTCCACAAGTCTTAAAGCTGCCAAGTTTGGGGACCCCTGTCCTTCCGCCTCTCTTTCCCCGCTTCTGGCAGCCGTCCTAGTGTCCAACGTGTTAGGAAGCCTTTGAAGGATTTATCTGAGCACACACGACCTTCTCAGCCACTCGGCTTCAACCTTCAGCCACTTACCTATGTGGGAGAAGGACTTTGAACTGAATGGGCAGACATGTTTAGGTCTGAATTAATTAGGGCAGCTCTACACTGAACAGTTGCTGCAGGAAGCCGTGCCCTGCGTTTCCTGCAACGAACAAAGGAGACGCCACTCTGAGGCACAGAACTATTGACCTCCTTCAAGTGTTCACTGTGGGAAATGTTGATGTCATACCAGGAGCACCTTCAAAAAAAAAAGGTCATTCTGAGAGTTGAACTCAGAATTCCAAACGGAGGGTCATATTAGCCTGCTTGGGAGAACCAACGAGTGTTGTGACACCTTAAAGATCAATATATAATATAGGTTTCATTGCACAAACGAGGCTGGCATGCAAAAGGTTCAGCAGGTGATCTTCAGTTGTTCCTGAAGGTCACCTACCTTTCAAGATCACTGGGTCACAAACTGCCAGGCTATGCAAAGGCGAGAATCTTTATTAGTCTCATTAACATTCCACTTTCTGCTCATTCAGTTTGTGGTTGTGCCCCAAGGTTCAAATTTGACGATCCTGATAGAAAAAACTGAAGCCAACAGAGACACTGGGCCTGTTCCTGGGACAAGGAGGAGATTCTGCATCCTATCTCAGTGAGAAGTTGGATTCTTCTTCATTCTTGGAACTTGGGAGGTGGGACAGCCTCCATCAACCTAGGTGATTTCCAGATGTGGAGACTTCAACTCCCAGAATGCCCCAATTACCACAGCTACCGCTAAGAATTCTGGGAACAAAGGCCACACACTTGAACAATGTCCGGCTCGTTCCAGAAATGCTCTGTGGAACATGAGGTGGAGACTCAAGTCTAGCCTCTTGGCTTCCTTTTCCCTTTTTTAGAGTAGTAGTTCAGAGTAGTTCAGCCCCCTGTCTGTCCTTAAAGCATCTCAAAACCCTCTTTTAAATTAAGCAGCAGGAAGAAGCACGGGGCTCTGCTACAAGCCTTCTGCTTGGCAACTCTCTTGTCTTCTTTTTAGAAATTAAATCCTGCTTAAGCACAAGTCCACAAACCGGTTTCCTGCAGTTACTTGAATCACATGGGGTGGATTTTGACTTTGGGGAGTGTGTGTGTGTTTAATTTCCAAGCCACACTTGCTGTCCCTCTATGGTAAAAAACAGGGAGGGGAGGACCCTGGATCTCATTTTCCAATTGACCATGACTGGATGCTGTAAAATAGCGATCGAGGTTCCTCTGTCATCCTCCTCTATGACATATTCCCAGTTCTAGTCAATGTCCCAGTTCTCAAATGCCACGTTAACCTCCTTTAAGGAATCTTCCTGGCATGTGGATGAGACAAATCCAGGTTTCTGGAGTTGCTGGAGAAAATATCTTCAATGGACTCCTAACTCTTGCTTTCTCTCATCTTTTTTACTCTCTGCACCTCTCCTCCTCCTCTTGGGAGGAGACAAAAGGGGGTCAATCTATTCAGATTGCTCAAATTACCCTGAGAGGGACCCTCCTGTGCTCGAGGGCTAATGCCCAAGGCACCAGCCATGAGCTCCAAATTCAGTTATTTTCCGGAACTGGCAAAGGATCAAGTAAGTGAAAAGAACGGAGCTATCTCTGGGAGAAGAAGACTAATATATCTATCTATATATATATATATATATATATGTCAGTGCCCCCTGCTGTCCTTACCTGTTGTTACTTGTTGTACTGATACGAGTAGGCAGCATGATCCGATGGAGACTCCACTGTCACGTGGCTCTGCTGGCCACTGTTCTCCTGTGACAAAATACCCATTGGGGGAATTGGGATGGTAGCCATATCTTCCCCAAACCTTTCAGCCCCACTAAGATGAGCAAGGTCAAATCGCTACGTGGCTCGGTAGGGAATGTGGACCTCTCCACTTGCCTCCTTAAGAGCTCAGCAGCTTGCTGTGTGCTTTTTCTACCAACAGGAAACTGGTCTCCTCATCTTACCCACAAACACAGACCCCCCCCCCCCCAACCCTGCAATGGGACTCAAGAGGCTTTCTCCACGTTGCCTTTTTAACGCTCGACATAGAAAGACGCTATGTGGCTGGGAAGGAAAACTTTTCAAGGGCCTCTGTGGGAAGACACCAGTGGGTAGAAGGAAGAGCTCATTTCAGAATAGAACCTATTGAAGATCAGTGGCTGATCGAATTCCCAGACTAATTTAAACTAGTTTGGTAAATGTCATTATCCGAAGCATTTATATGCCATAGCTCCTAAGGACAGAGCGGTGGTGGTAAAGAAGAAAAGGTCACAAAAGTCATGGCAAGGGTGGCAGTGGAATATGGGAATCCTCTTCCATTCCTGAGCATTTAAGGGATGTCATTTCAAAAATCTATAAAACATGCTCTGGGTTTCTGCCCACCCACTTACCCTCAGTAACCTGTTCCTCTTTACTGGAAACACACAAAACCAAAATGTGTATCAGTGCAAGGTGAGCAATCTCTGAATAGGCATGTAATATACCCCAGACAATATACAGTCCAGAGGCCGAGTTCACACAACACACCAAATCCCAAACCCAAGTTAATAAACCACGCTTGCTGTGTTCACATAATATGTTATGTGATTCACTCAGCCACCCACCCACCCCAAAATGGCCTAATGTTAAGAGCCAGTTGCCATGGCTAAGGTTGAGATTCCAGAAGAAAATAAGCCACGCATTTCCCATCCCCATTTTAGCTTACTCAAAGTTATTATGTGAACTCAGCGTGAGGCGTTTTTGTTTAAAGGCATAAATCTGTAACCAAGGAAGCATTCCTAATTTAAGCAGGAAGGACCAAAGGGCCTCTTACCTCAACTGCGACACTAGAGGAAGGCACCGGTGTATACTGGGGAATATAGGCTCCTTGCATAGCTGCTGCCGCTGGCATATACTGGCAAGAAGGAGAGAAAACATCAAGAGGCCGCAGCAGGACTGGGTCTCAAGCCCCGCAAAAAAAAAAGGGAAGGAGAATCCTTACTGTGCCAGCACTGCTGAGGGACAGATGGCCCAGCTGTTGGGTGAGAGGCCCCATCATGGAAGTGGGCTGGATGGAAATGGCGTGGTCCATGGCAGGTGTGAGCACCGTCCCCTGCTTGGGAACAAAATACTGAGTAAAAGAGGGCACCATTAGAGACAAAATGGAAAGTAATGAAGGGATGAGCCTATAGCAGGGGTGGGCAACTGTGGCCCTTTTACCACCTGTGGACTTCAACTCCCAGAATTCCTGATACAGCCAAGCTGGCTCAGGAATTCTGGGAGTTGAAGTCCACAGGTCGTAAAAGGGCCACAGTTGCCCACCCCTGGCCTATAGACATTCTAAGAACAATGTGCATTACAATGGTATGAAAATACTACATTTTCCAAAAGTTCAAATTGGGGGATAATTAGAAAAGGTGATACATGCTGACTAGCACGCTAGGCCACACAGCACTTTGAATTAAAAACAAAAAAGTTTTTCCCACTGAGTAGTAAAGTATATCAGTTGTTATTTTAACACAGATGACACATAAGGTTTTTTTACCCTCCTGGCCCAGGAAGACAAGCAAAACAAAACAAAAAACAATCACACAATTTAATCACTTTTCCTGTCATTTGGACTAGAAAGGGAGAAAGTCCAAGGTCTCACAAGTTTCCAAAAAAAACCCAAAAAACAGCCATCAAGTCCAACTTTCACTGCTCCATCTGAATTCACAATTAAAAAGACTATTCAGCACCATGAGAACTTTGGCAAAGTTTTCCTTAATGAAGGATTCCAGGTAGGTAGGTAGTAGGTAGGTGGCAGGTAGGTAGGTAGTAGGCAGGTAGGTAGGTAGTAGGCAGGTAGGTAGTAGGCAGGCAGGCAGGCAGAAATAGCTCTCACCGTGGGCTGCATGAGGTATGACTGATGGTGCATCCAAGATGGACTGTGGACCTAGAATAAGACAGCAAGTTTTATATATGGTCTCTTAGCTAAACAGTAGATCCTAAAAAGTAGATTGAGTTATTCATCCCCATCATGGAGGAGACTGAGAAACAATATCCAAGTAATGCAGGTAAGATTTCAACACAGGACTTCTGGTTCACAGCCCACACCAGTGGTGGGTTGCCCCCGGTTCGCACCGGTACTATGGAACTGGTAGTAAAACCGGCGGGAGGCTCCGCCCACTGACCCTGATGTCATCAAAACGCTTCTGCGTGCGCGGCCCCGTTGCGAACCGGTAGTAAAGGTAAGTAGAACCACCCCTGGCCCACACCCTTGTAGTTTTTTCTGCTTAACCTGTCTTGCCCCACTCTGGGTTCCCTCCTAAAAATGGGGTTTTGGACTACAACTCCCGTAATCTTTGATCATGGGTCATGCAGTTTGGAAGGCCACTTTAATAAAGGCAGACCTCCCCTGTCACACACAGAGTCAGCGGATAGAGGGTGGTTTTTTTTTTACCATTTTCTCTCCTTAAACTACTTTTTTTGTCTAGACGAGGTGACATCTGCTAGCTGAATAGAAGATACAACAGGAAAGTCAACCAGAATTACCTTCCATTTGTTCTAAAAAAAAATCAAGACATGTGTTCTCATTTTTCCCTGCTGGGGAAACACAAGGGATTGGACAAATGCATCAGCCCCGGCCGGGTTGGCTTGGTCCTTCACAATATTGTCACATCATTTCTTGCCATTTCTGACTCGTTATTAGTGGCCCCAAGCCATGTTAATCACGGAATCTTGTTATTGTATGTGGCCGATGCAACAATCTGTTAAAGTCCTCTGAAGCAGGGGTCTCCAACCTTGGGCACTTTAAGACTTGCGGACTTCAACTCCCAGAATTCCCCAGCCAGCCATGTTTCTGGGAGTTGAAATCCTCAAGTCTTAAAGTACCCAAGGTTGGAGACCCCTGCTCTGAAGGGAAGAAAAGAAAGGTTGCCTCCTTCTCCTTCCCATTCTTAGTACAACTGTTTCCAAGCTCTCGTCTTTTGTACTGACTCAGGTCCCGGCTTGTCTTTTCCAGTATTAGCTGCAAAAGCAACACACCTGGTAAGAGGAAACAGGTGATGGGAGATAAGGGGAGAGCGCAGTCTGGGCAATCATCCTGTTCGGGGCCAGGCTGTAGGGCGTTGTATAGAACCTGCAGAGGAAAATAGAAGTAGGCTGTTAGAAAAGTCTGTCCATAAACCGAGAGAGGTCTCAGCAGACCTCTCTTCCCAATGGTTGCCATGCCAGTTTAATTCTGCCAGGCCCCATTTTTCTATCATTTCTAACGGAAAATATTACTGTACCAATAAAAAGGTGAAGGCACAAGAGCAAAGACATACCCGTTTTGTAACGCTGTTGTAGGGTCATAAGTCAAGGTCATCCCACCCTGCAGGAAACAATAGTTAATTCACATATGGCTCATGCCTTTTCCTCTTCCCCAATGCACCACATTCTCAGCTCAGTGAAGCAATAGTTATGATTTACTCAATAGTAGTAATTGTGAGAGGGATCTTGGAGTCCTAGTGGACAACCATTTAAATATGAGCCAGCAGTGTGCAGCAGCTACCAAAAAAGCCAACACAGTTCTAGGCTGCATAAACAGAGGGATAGAATCAAGATCACGTGAAGTGTTAATACCACTTTATAATGCCTTGGTGAGGCCACACTTGAAATACTGCATTCAGTTTTGGTCGCCAAGATGTAAAAAAGATGTTGAGACTCTAGAAAGAGTGAAGGGAAGGGCAACAAAGATGATTAGGGGACTGGAGGCTAAAACATATGAAGAATGGTTGCAGGAACTGGGTATGTCTAGTTTAATGAAAAGAAGGACTAGGGGAGACATGATAGCAGTGTTCCAATATCTCAGGGGCTGCCACAAAGAAGAGGGAGTCAAAGCACCTGAGGGTAGGACAAGAAGCAATGGGTAGAAACTAATCAAGGAGAGAAGCAATTTAGAACTAAGGAGAAATTTCCTGACAGTTAGAACAATTAATCAGCGGAACAAATTGCCTCCAGAAGTTGTAAATGCTCCAACACTGGAAGCTTTTAAGAAGATGTTGGATAACCGTCTGTCTGAAGTGGTGTAGGGTTTCCTGCCTAAGCAGGGGGTTGGACTAGAAGACCTCCAAGGTCCCTTCCAACTCTGTTATTCTAATTCTAATTTCACCTTTCCAGGAACAAGTTGCAAGCCTTCTCCTGGCCAGCAGAGAGCCTGTTCTCTCAACCATCTTAGTGGCATATCAGTAAAGCCAGTCAAGCCGTTAGGAAACGTTCTCCTGCCTCTGAGTTTAGCCTGCACATCTTGTGGCCAGTTCACAAAATCCAAAGGGAGGGATGGCAAACCAGTTCGCTTAGGAAGTTCCATGCCAGGGATGCAGCTGTAGATTTCCCGTGAGGAAATGGTACACTGACCTACCACGGAGCGGTGGGAGAGATTACAGTTGAAAATGGTAGCGGGATGTGGGATCCAAACAACCAAAATTTCTCCAGAGAAAGGAGACATTTGAGATTACTCATATGTATTCCAGACAACTATTTTTTTGTGAGTACATGGTAGAAATCAAGGATTTTGCCGCTGCTTGCTATCAGCTGGCAGTTGTGGGATTACAGGTAGTCCTCGAATTATAAGCACCATTGAGCCCAAGGTTTCGGCTGGTAAGTGAGACAGTTGGTAAGTGTGTTTTGCCCCCATTTTATGACTTTTCTTGCCTTAGTTGTTAAGTGAATCACTGCAGTTGTTAAATTAGTAACACGGCTGTAAAGCGAATCTGGCTTCCCCATTGACTTTGCTTGTCAGGAGGTCACAAAAGGGGATCACATGACCCAGGGCACTGAAACCGTCATAAATATGAGCCAATTACCAAATATCCCAATTTTGATCATATGACTAAGAGGATGCTACAATGATCATCAGTGCGACAAACAGTTGTAAGTCACTTTTGGGGGGGCTTTTGTAACTTTGAACTGTCACTAACAAATGGTTGTAATTTGAGGACTATATGCACATGAGCCAGAGACTTTACTGTAGCCTTTCCTAGACTCAAGGTTCAACAAAACCTCACTTCTTAATCACTTTGGACTGTATTTTTTAATTGCTTTTTAAAGATTGAGAATCTTCAGAACCACAAGTTTTATTGTATTCACTGGGTCAAGGGTTTTGTTCTTCAGTTTTCTTTCTTTTCTTTGGGAAAATCATGAATTTAAGATTTGAAATCGTGAATGTATGATTTCATGAAATCATGAATTTAAGAGTTTGTAAAAACTTTTTTTGAAAATACAGAAAAAAGTGATTATAGAAAATACAGAAAAAGGTGGATTCTAGAAATTTTCAAATAGATTAAAGAGATGAATTTGAATTACTACTTTGAAGTTAATTAAAAGGATTTTCCTATGGGAAACATTCCATGTTTACTTTTGAAAACAAATAACTGATGACTTTTGAAGGCACAAGGAAATTAATGTATCAATAGATTGAGTGAGCTACAGTATATGACTTTGGGGCGCAAAAATAACTTTAAAATAATCTGCCAGGATAGATAAATTAGATGGTGTTGCAGAGGAGAAACTGATTTTATTGACTAAAGTTGAAATTTATCTAAATGCAGATTTAAAAATGTATAAGCAGATGAAAAAGGTGAATAGTGGATACAAAAAAACAAGCTGTTGGACATACAAGTGAAACTGATTGATTGGAAAAAAAATGGAAATAGTAAACCAGAAGAGTGATGTGAATAATCACTTCATATGGGATTTGTAAAAGGAATTTGTTAAAATTGTCAACGTTTTTCTGTGAAGAAACATGGAGAATATGAAGAGTGATGTGGATAACCTCTTTACACTGGAGCTACAAAAGGCCTTGAAAAAGATGCCAATGATTTGGTGAGAAGACATAAAGAGAGCATAAAAAGAAAACAGATGTTCGGATATTATCTGAGGAGACTAAAGGTTGTTAATGAGAAAGGGGAAAGATTATGTATTTGGTTTATTTGATCAAGGTTAAAAGAGATGGATTGCTAATTCTGATAACGTTTGATAGATTTATATGGACTAGAACTGGACAACAATGTTTTAAAAGTTTTGTTTATTTATAAGCCAGCTTGGTCTAGGCACGAGGTTAGAAAGCAGGAGGCCATGAATTCAAGTCCCAACTCAGCCATGAAAGCTGGCTGGGTGGCTTTGAGCCAAGCATTCTCTCTCAGTCCAACCCACCTCACAGGGTTGTTGTTGGGGAAAACAGGAGGAGGAAGGTGTGTTGGATATCTTTGCCATCTTGAGGTATGTGTAAAAATAATAAAGATGGGATACAAATAAATAAATAAATATTTGAAGAACTGAGACGGGGAGATTTGTTTAAAGAAAATCAGGAACGAATGTGAAAACGAAGAATCAAAATGGGTTTATTGAACATAGTTTACAATAGTTATGTTGCTACTTCTTAAGCCTTAATGGACTTTTGCTGGGGGAGATGGAGTGATGAGGTTTTAAAGATTTGTTGATAGAGAATGGGATGGATTATGGGATGAAGAAATGATTGGTTGTATTTTAAGAGAGGGTGAAAAGTTGTTAATTATACTTAACTAACGGCTTTAAAAAAAATATTTTGTAGTTTGTATTAGTTTTATTTACACAATACAATTCTTAATAAAATTATTGCAAAAAAATGAAGGTCCATGCTAGGAGCAAACATGTCAAATAAACTTTTTATCAAGTTCTCGTTGGGCCACCATATATGACCAAAGGGTATTCTGTGCCCACTGAAGCCCTCTAACCCCCTGCTGACCCCCCACCCTTACCGTATCACTTTCCCTTGGCCAGGCTCGTCCATTTTGCACGTATTTGCCCTGATTCTGGCGCTTCTTCTGGCCACCATCAGCAAACTTGCAAAGCAGTGGATCTGGAGGAGCTGCGGGGGGTGCGGGGGGGGGACAAAAACAAAGCTGGGATTAGCCTTGGGACATTTTGTTATAACGTATCTGGATGCTCCTAGTATGAATGATATTCCTATGTCTCAGTATTCTCTTGATGTACTTGAATCTAAACCTACACCTTCTCTTCACTGACTGGATACACTGAATTCCACTTCACACACCGTCCCACTTGTGATGTACTCATTAACAGGAGGCTATTTTGCTTTGTAGCAATAACCACTATATCCAACCTGAAGATCTAAAATGGACATCCTTGGCTGATCACATTGGATACAGAGTTGAGTTGCTCCTCGTCTCTTCTTCTCCTTGACTTCATCCTATCTCTGAACTACAAATGATACCCTTCCTTCCTTCCTTCCTTCCTTCCTTTCCTTTCCTTTCCTTTCTTTCTTCTTTCTTTTTTCTCTTCCTTCCTCTCTCTTTCTCTTTTTTTCTTTCCCTTCCTTCCTTTCTTTTTCACCCCTCATGGCTAGAAAAAGAGAATCAAACCTTCTGCAAATTGTTCAGGATCCAGCCGTGCCAAGGGGCAGTCAGAAGAGCGAGCTAGCATCAATTCTGTGACTTTTATGAGACTATCTGCAGACTTTTATTTTAACATCAGTGCTAGGCCTATTAGCATTTTGTAGGGAATGCTACAGCTTCCGTCCACAGTGTTTGTGTGTGTGTGGCCCAGTCAGCTTTCCATGTAAAGACTTGCAGACTTCAGTGTCATGCTACTGCTTTCCTTGAACTCTTGTGGTTAACCTTCCTTTTTGTTGCCAAGCAACTGCTTTCTTCTCCCACAACTGGGAGAATGTACAGAGCTACATAGCATTCTGAATTACTACCACATGAGTAGCACATATGTACAAGAGGACACTCCTGCTTCCCTCCATTGGGCCCTTGGCCAACAAGTCAGAAGGGCCAGCTGATACATGCACTAAAACCAAAAGAGCCTCTATTCTGTGAGTTATGGGAGGAAGGGGAGGGCACAAGGTATGGCCATTTTGGAAAAAGCACGTTATTAAAATAGCTTGTCAAAAAGAAGGCATAAAATAGTTGGGAAAGAGACTATTTTTTATGGGTCTGCCCCAATCATATAAGCTTCCTCTGAGTGGAGGGGCTGTGTTCCCTCTCCCCAAATTCAGTTTCGTTATGCAGCCTAGTTTTATCGCAGCCTGCACTGAGAGAGTCTGTAGCTGTAGCCATTACAGCATCGGATGTGACTTGATCAAGCACTTCTCTGACACAAAGACTGTTTAGGTGATTTGGGGATAGCCATCTTCTCAAAGCATAATCCATCTTTATTGTTGTGGGAATTAAATTAAGGTCAGTCTCCATGTAAGCTCCTGGAGTGTTCAGACAAAATTGGGGACATAAATGCAATGAATAATAACAACCTCAGCACCACAAGGAGCAACCTATAAAGGGAAACGAAGGGAAACGAGTGGAAGACAATGCAATATTGTATTTATCGGACATGATCAATTGATCACAGCCTGGAAATGGCAAGAAACCCTTATTTCTTTTGGTAGATTCCCCTACCTTATTTGAGATGTGATGAGCTGGACACAAATATGGAAATAAAAATATCCCTCTTATAAATATAAAATACCTTTGTTGGAGTGAAGTCTAACTATTCCACAAGAACCACGCTGTGAAATGTTACTCCAGGGAAAAAGTATGATTCCTTAACTCTACTGCATATAAGAAATGATCCCAAATCTTCCCCCACACATTCCTCTTAGAGCATCCTACTATTCCAACTTGTTTATCTGCTGATTTATCCAATCCTGTCTTTTCCTGGTTGAAGTGTTTTACCCCTCCTCTCTAGGCCACAATTTTAGCACTGGGTCAGATTTAGATTATTTAAATCATACTTCACAGGAAGAGGCAGCAGCCAAAATAATTTTAGCAGACCCATTTGATCAGAACAGCCATTCTGATTCAATTCCCTCCTTCCTTTATTTACTACTATTTACTTTCTCCCCGTCTCTTCTCATTAGGCTGGTAAATTGTTCTTTTTCAGTAGCTCTCTGTTTCTTCCCTGTCTCACCGTCAGCAATCTCATGGCCCTGTTTCAATTGGGTTACATACAACAACACGTTTTTATGCATTATAAAGGGAGAACTAGTTAGCTCCAGTTTCAGCACTGTAACTTCCTTCTGCTGCATTTGAAACCCTGACCATTCAGTCACACTGCCCTCTTCTGAAGTTACCTCCAAGGAACTGCTCACACTGCATTTCAATGGTTTTATTCCTACTTATCTCAGGACACTTTTTCTGTGATTTGAAATGGTACCATATCCTAGCTTTTTCCTTTGTAAGTGAGGGCTCCCAGGGTTCTTTTTATTAACGTTGTCAACTGCTCTTTTGGATCCATTGATTTCTTTTAATCAGCTTCACTATGACAGATAAATGGTAGATAGATAGATGATAGATAGATGATAGATAGATAGATAGATAGATAGATAGATAGATAGATAGACAGATAGTTAGATAGATGGATGGATAGATGGATAGGAACAGGGACAGAGAGACAGAGACAGAGAGAGACAGAGACAACACACAGATGTACTTTTGAGTGAAGCAGCCAGGGGGGTATCTTTCCAAATGCCTTGATGGATGCTGATGTTGGGCTGGATGGTTCCCTCCATCTCAAACTAAATGTGCCACTAGTGAGTCCAACTCAATGATCCATTTTCATTGAAAAAAAAACACTGATAATTTTGAAATTCTCAAGACTGGACTTGAATTGACCAAATTTTTAAAAAGAGAATAAAAAAAAAGATTCACTAGAATATCTGTAAAAATGACCATGTATCAATAATGAAAAATTGGTGGGAACACAGAGGTGAAAAATGAGTTGAAAATGAGCAAGTTAAAATATTGTGAGACTTCTGAGTACAAACTGACAATGATTTAACTGTGGTTGAGAAGAAGAAAATGTGGATAACTGATGTGACAATACCAAGGGATAGTAGAATAGAAGACAAAGAACTGGAGAACATTACAAAGTATCAAGAACTAATAATCAAAACTGAATAAATGTGGCATAAAAGTTGTGTCCCATTGATTATTGGCACACTGAGTACTACACCAAAAAAAACCTGGGCCAGAATTTAAAAATCTGCACTTACCCAAAATTTCCACCTGTCATTTGAAAAAAATCACTGCTTGAATCCACACATATACCTATCCTAATGCTTTATGACTTCCTAGGTTCTTGGGAAGAACTCTGCGAATGAAGGCTAACACCAGTTTTAAAAAACTGTAACTTCACATTGTTGTGAATAGGCAATAATAAAAAACTTGGAGTTCGCATTTAAAGAATATTCATTGGCTTTATCAGTTCCTCATCACAGAAACAGGAAAGCAATTGCTTCATGCCCTGATCATCCCTTAGCTGGATTATTGCAACAGTCTCTTAGCAGGTCACCTAACATTTTTATTTATTGAATGATCTGGATAGTGTGTGCTATTCTGGACCTTCCCTGAATTAATCCTTCTTTCCCTCTATCAGTGGCTATCCTGTTTCCCCCAAAATAAGACATCCCCTGATAATAAACCCAATCGAGCTTTTGAGCGCATGGCAATAAGGCCAAGCGCTTATTTCAGGGTTCAAAAAATGTAAGACAGGGTCTTATTTTTGGGAAAACATGGTAAGTATTTATGAAAAGTACCAACTCTAATTGCTGGCTAACTCATTGGATCTTGCCTTTTGGCTGTCAGGTTTTCCCAGGCACATCTACCATATTTTTCGGAATATAAGATGCACCTATCTTTTTTGGTGAGGAAAAGAAGAAGAAAAAAATCTCCCTCTGCCTCTGAGCAATTTTGCCATTGCAGCAAACAGCAAACTGCCTGCTTTACTTTCATTTTCGTTTTCAGCATAGCTTGATTAGCACAAGGAAAAAAAATATCTGCTCCAGCAATTTACCTCTTTACAGCAAGCAGCAGAGCCCTGCACAAAACAGCTGAGAGCAAATCAGCTGAGAGTCGGGAAGCCGATCCAATCAACTTGTGCTAATTAGGCTGTGCTGAAGTTGAAAGGAGCTGTTTTTTCTTGCTGTTTGCTTGCAAGGAGGTAACTGCTGCGAGGCAGTGGCCAAAGGGTGGGGGCCAGTGGGTGGGCGGGACTACATTTAGTGTATAAGACGCACCTAAATGTTCACCCCCTTTTAGGGGGAAAAAGGTGCGTCTTATACTCCGAAAAATATGGTACTTAACTGGAAAATCTGATGGTAGCTCCTCTCTGTGAACATTTAGCTATGGGTGAATGGTACCACTTCACACTAAAATTGTGACATCAGATTTGAGATTTTTTTTCTCATTTTAATGCCAGCCCTCTAGAACCAACTGCTGCCAAAGTTATGCCCAGAAGTTTAAGCATTTGAAACAGTGCTAAAACCTTCCTTTTTTATGGGATTTTTTTCAAGCTGGTTTAAATATTAATTATTTGGGCAAAAATGTTTTGTTGTTTAGATCTGACTTCTAATGCCTATTTTAACAGATATGGGCTAGTTACTGAGTCTTTATATAGTAGTTGTGACCTTAATTGCAGGATAGGGAGTTACTGTACTAATGTCTCGACATTGTTTTATTATTTTGTATGGTGCCCTTTTTTTACAGGTACAAGAAAAACACTACTATTCTTGCTGCTGCTCCTGCTTCTATTACTTTACATTTTTGTTCCTCTGGAAAGGGACCAATTCACCCACACCGTTATAGTATTTTCTCACCTGGGACCCCAGGAGGTGTCTTGATATATTTGCCATTGAAGTGGGTGATGATAGCTTCACACTTTTCTGTAGACTCCATCCTGGGAAAGCAATGACAAGAAATTGTCCATGAAGCTGGAATGGAGAAAATGCCAAATGTTTCTGTTCAGGAATAAGTACCCTGTTTCCCCCAAAATAAGACATCCCCTGATAATAAGCCCAGTCGGGCTTTTGAGCACATGGTAATAAAGCCAAGCGCTTATTTCAGGGTTCCAAAAAATATAAGACAGGGTCTTATTTTCGGGGAAACACAGTAGGGAGAAGAATGTGCTCGGTAACAAATGTTGTGGAATTCCAAGTCCCTCAGACATGGGCAACACAGCCACCAGGAGGGATGATTGGACAACCTCAGCAAGACGTCTAGACCACCTGCTCCTAATCGATGGAACTTGCAGCTCAAAATATACTAGATGTGAGCATTACCGACTCATAATTCCTATGGAGAAATTCATCCATTTATATACTTTGCTGAACTGAAGAGGAGCTGAACTGAAAAATAGCTCCATGTCAATTCCAATTCATGTCAACACGCATCTTCAAGTTGTCGAGATTGAGAAGCAGTGCTTTAAATGGCCCTGCTTCGATTTGAAGAAGCGTTTCCCAATCTCATCAGCTTTAAGATGAGTGGACTTCAACTCCCAGAATTCGCCAGCCATCAAGCCAGTTGGGGAAATCTGGAAGTTGAAATCTTCAACTACACATCAACACAAAGTTGCTGAGGTTGAGAAACACTGATTTAGAGGACTTTGCAGAGAGGAAGGGACAGGGACATTGGGATGAGTCCTTAAGGGAGAACCCTGTAATCAGAAATCCAGGTACTTAACTTTCTGTTATGCTCAGAGACTTGTGATAAGCATCAATATTTGGAAAAGGTAGATAGGAATTAACAATCCGCATGATTCTCCTAGAATCTCCTAATCAAGTTTCATCAAAGCCAACAGATCAAATTTGGAAAATTTATGTGATAGCTAAGCTATAATTCTTTGGGGAGATTTACAAAAAATGAATCCAAGTATGCAAAATCTGACATCAGAATTAACCTGGACTTGCAAACCAATCCACTGGTTTTGAAATGTAGCCGTTTCCCAATCACTAGCAGGATATGAATTTAGGACTCCAAGTACTGTAGTTCCAATATTTCAAGGAGCTTTCAAAATGCTGGCCTGTGTTTCCACATGGCTCTGCTATGATGATTAGACACCTCATTTTCTTGTTATCCCTTTTGGCTCTCAAATGCTACATCTAAGGACTCAGGAAAAATATTTTAGAGCTGTAGCATTTGATAGAAAGCGGGGGCGGGGGGGCAAAGCGGCTTTGACAGAGAGAGAAATAAGTGTTTTAGTTTCTCTCCTCTCTTGATGAGGACCAACCTCATCCATTACAACCAGCTGTAAGGAACAGGAATACGTAATTAATCAACCGGTGCTGATTCTATCTAACAGTCCAAGTTTACTTCTTCAGGTAGGAAGGAAATAAATATGGAGGAGCCAGGAAGTGTCTGCTGCAATGTGACAATCTACCAGTAGGGGGCAATGTAAGACAGAAGAGAATGGTCAAACTAACTCAGGAAAGGGAGAATGTGGAACAAAACTGCCCACCCAGGTGGATGCCTGAGCAGCTTGGATGTACACACCTATACCTAAAAATAATTCTACACTACAGCTCTTTAGCAGTGATCTTGGGTTAGGAACCAAATGCATACAGATGTATTTTCTTCCTTCTTAGCAACAATACTCAACAACATTGTGGATCAGGAAGCTGTAGGCTCAATGGTGCTTCTGCCTTGTTCAGCTTTCCTGTTCCACATGAAGCCGTTTCTAAATCACTAGTTTTCTGCTACCAGTTTTTCTCCCCTTCCCTCTCAAACAATTAACTAAATATCTTATCTAAATATCTAAATTGCTTAATGAATTGTAAGCCGCCCTGAGTCTCCAGAGAAGGGCGGCATATAAATTGAACCAATAAATAAATAAATAAATCTTGCTTCTACCTAAGGCTAAACTGAAGACTGAACAGCAGTTGGGTGCCAAGGGAAAAGCAAATGAGGTAGCCTACGGCTTTATAGTCCACATCAAAACATCTGGCCCACAAGTTAGCCACATGTTATAAGGCTTTAGGACAGACGAAGCACCCCCTGAAGTTCAGCTTTTTCTGTCTGCCAACCAAATATAGAAAGGAATCATTTTGAGTATCGATGCTCTACCATCTTTCGCTGCAGCCATCTTAATCTTTTAGGAACATTTGGTGATATAGTAATGGCACATTTAGGGGAACGAGAAACGGAAAGACACACCTGGTAATAAACATACAGCGAGCTAAAATAATACGGTTTCAGAGACAGGTAGAAAAACTTGCATAGAAAAGCCAAGTGTCCATATGTAGTCCCAGGGAACCAACTCAGAAGACGAGTGTGGCTACAGCTATCCCAACCCTAAAACTTAGGGAATAGGGCATGGAACTGTAAAAAGGCAAATGCCCATCACCGCCTTAAACCAAGAGGGAAATATTTGCAAACGCTCAGCATATTTGCACATGCTCCATGCGTAAGGGAATATTTAGCCCAGCAAATTTCTGTGCAGGTATTCCTACAGAAAACCATCCTTGGGCAAAGGAATGGCTCAAGGTGCTCGCTCACATACAGGATGTGAATGGATCACATTTCATAGGGTTCCCCGAGTGAACATAGAGGCTATGCCAGTTTGTCCTTTTAAGCCAGCACTACTGTGTAGAGCTGAAGAAGTGTACCATTAAACCAAACCATCCCCAAACCTGATCCCAGCCATCCTGCCTGACCTGGCAAAGCCAACTCCTCGGCTGGTGCCGCTGGCATCACGTAGGATACGTGTAGAGATGACTTGTCCGAATGGTTTCAGCATCGACTCCAATTCAGCCTCATCCATGCCCAAAGGCAAGTTTGACAGGTAGAGGTTGGTAGGATCCTGCTCCTGTTGCTATGGAAACAAGAAGTCAGGCTGTTGCCTAGCAATAGTCCATCCCATCCCGGGGACGCATTCCTTTGGACTCTCCCTTCCCTTCCTGAACGGTGTCACCTGCCTCCGTTGAGATGCTTGCTGCCTCTCTTTCTCTAGGCATACCGAGGCCTTTCCATCTATAAAGAGAACTCAACGTATTATCTCGGTAGAGAGCCCGGCTTCTGCTCTGAGCAACCCCACTGGGGAGACTCACTGCTGTGAAGCAGAATGAAGAGAAGCTGAAACATTGGAAGGATCCAGCATCCAAGGAGACCAAGGGAGGCAGCAAACATGGCCTGTTGGCTACATCACATACACAAGTGTGCTAACTACACACTGGACGATGACATACATGCCCTACATGCATGTGGGAACGCTGTGTGTTCTTTCCAAATAGATATATACTCGGATTGTCAAAGACAATCCCACCGCTGGCCATGGCTTTAATTTACCAAAATGTAGAGGATCATAGGTTTCCCCAGTGTAATTCCCTAATTACACAGATTACAGTGTAATTTACTCTTAGTAAATCCAAATCTACTGGAGTACTGGAGTACAACATCTGCCACCTATCAAATGTGAAGATATTCTTGGGCTAAGAGAGCATTACTTATTTCTTATACGGAACCACAATGATGGAGCTCTCTACTTCTTTGAGTAGTAGCTTATTTAGTCTACAGAACAGTGGACCCCAATCTTTCTGGCTTGGGAGGGAGGGGAGGGGAGAGAAGATGGTTTTCTGCATATGCCCACCGCTTGCATGGCCCAGTTCCTAAGGGGCCGCAGCCTGGTTCCCAAAGGGCCGCGGACTGGTACTGGGTCGTGGACCCTTGCTAAAGAAAGCTTTCTCTTTCTCTCTCTCTCCGTCTCTGTCTCTCTGTCTCTCTGTCTCTTTCTCTCTCTCTCTCTCTCTCTCTCTGTTGGGAGGAGAAAGAGGAACTGCAGCTTGTTTCAATATCAAAATTGCCGGCTGGTTCAAAGCAACCAACCCCAACCAAATGGCGGCACCCTAATTTCCAGAACATCTCCCAATATATCTGGAAAGCACCAGCTTGGGGAAAGCGGAATTAAAATGATCAGCAAGATACAAAGTGTGTTTTTTTTAAAAAAGAATTAATACATCATATAACTGAACGATTTATTTTCAGTCATTGACACCTCTAGTTTTAAAGACCTTTTTTTGTTGGGTGGGGGGGGGAAGTATTCTTTTCCCAGAGAACTTGGGAAAGGAATCATGGCCTGACCAAGTGAGACTGAGTAATACTGGAAATTATTCTGGGATTCCAAGGCCAGGATATTGAACTTAATGGATAAATAATCCGATCTGCTATGGTAGAGTCTCACGTAACAGCTGGAGTCTGATTCCCATTCCAATAATACTAAGGTACGTTAACTGTGGATGTTGCTCGTCCGCTTTAGGCCTTAACTGAATGATGGCTTGAATAGAAAACCCACGTTTCTGCAGAATTCACCACCAGGTCTACTCGTAGGGACTGTCCCCAGCATCACCACTCCCAACCAGATGGAGTGAAGCATCAGTGGTACCCTTGAAACACTGGGTAACACAGTAATGCTGGAGAATGTACTCTGGCGAAAAGCATCTCCATCATGGCCAGGTTATGAGAAGGGTCTTGCGTCAACAGGGCTAAATCACAAGGTGCATCTTGTTGGTGTAGGACTAGAAGTATAACTGTGATGATTTGAGTCAGGCACTTTCCCAGTCTTGTTCATGGAAGTGAGGAGTGTCCTGCCATGCAGGGCTGCAGCTCAGGGCTTACCTTGGCCATCTGGGCTTGAACCCCACTGGCCTTGAGTGCAGTCACGGCTTTCTGAGCTGCTGTGGGGCTGTCAAAATCCACGAAGCCATATCCTGAATGTTCAAGGAAAGGAAAGGTAAGTCTTATTGGCCGCGGAGGTTCCGTTTCCAGCTTGTACGGGTAGTCCTCGACTTACAGCAGTTTGTTTACTGACCAAAGTTACGACGTCACTGAAAATAAGTGACGCATGACCGTTTTTCACACTTAGGACCATTGCAGCATCCCCATGGTCACAAACTGAATGCTTGACAACTGACTCATATTTATGACGGTTGCAATGTCCTGGGAATCACGTGATCCCCTTTTACGACCTTCTGACAAGCAAAGCCAATGGGGGAGCCAGTTTCACTTTAACGACCGTGTTACTAACTTAACGATTGCAGTGATTCACCGGACAACTGTGGCAAGAAAAAGTCGTAAAATGGGGCACACGTTTCACTTAGCAACATAACGTTTTGGGCTCAATTGCAGCCGTACATTGAGGACTACCCATATAGAGGATCCTTCCTTTTTAAAAAAAAAAAAAAAAAAAACTTTATTCGTATTTAAAAAATACATTTAAAACAATTATAAGAAAAACTGAACAAGTTTTTCTTAATCAAACATACAAATTACAAGTACATATACTATACATATATAGTGCTCAACTTCATCTATTAACTACTTCCTAATGTTATATATACATATATATACGCACAGTGACTTATTTCCTTCTATATCTCTCTGACAGTGCAGTTGTTTATTTGCATTGATTTCTCCTAACTTTCATCTCTAAGCATTCCCTCTCTCTGACTTATCCACTGGTACCAGCTATTCCATATTTTAAAATATTTTGAATCTTCCTTATCCTGTAATTTTAGGGTTAATTTATCCATCTCTGAGCATACATAAATTTTCTGTATTACTTCCTGATCAGTTGGCAAACGGTCTATTTTCCAGAGTTGTGCCAACGCTAATCTTGCCGCTGTTATAATGTGGAGTATTAGGTATTTTATGTCCTTCCTAATATTCTTATTGATCATGCCGAGTAAAAAGACTTCAGGTATTAATTCAATTTCTTGATTTGTTATCTCTAATATCCATGTTTATCAATATTATCAATAATAGAGGATCCTTCCTACAGCCCGGGTGAGTAGTGGAGAGACTCACCTCTGCAGAGGAGAAGGGCCCTTCTGCCTCACCCACCTATTTTACATTCTCAGCTGCACCACACCCTATAGCACACCACAAACAGCAATCATTTTGAGGGGCAAGGCTCGTGTTATCTGTCGGGTTAGCAAACATTGGCACGGAAGCCAGAGAAGGAGGATCTGCCTCACCATTAAGCCATACAGACTGCAGGACTCCTTTTCTCTTCTTCCTCTTCCCACCCCTCCTCCTCCTCCTCCTCCTTCAGCTTGTACTCTGAGTGGAGGCTCCATCTTTTTTTTTTCCTTCTCCCCAGCAATGTCTGGCATTTCAGGAATGCAACTCCTCCCCCCCCCCCACAACCATCACCCTCATGCCAATAAACCATCCCCACCTTCAGACTGAGCCCCTCCTCCCTCAGGATGCTTGGCTCTAGAATCCGATTCTGAAGCTGTCCTGTCGTCCCCGCCCCCCCCCCCCCCCCCAGCCTTACCTGGGTTTCAACTTTGCCAGCCACAAAGCTGTGGAAGGAAGAAACCCTCTTTTGGAGAGATTAAATTCTTAGGCCACTGCAAAGAGGGGTGTGTGTGTGTGTGTGTGTGTGTGTGTGGTGTATGATATAAGGATTTAGCAAACAGGACAGCTCTGCACTCCCCCTTTGAGGAACCCCCCAAACAAAACCCACACATTATCCAGTCT
Organism: Pantherophis guttatus; assembly: GCF_059756535.1. Lineage (NCBI taxonomy): Eukaryota > Metazoa > Chordata > Lepidosauria > Squamata > Colubridae > Pantherophis > Pantherophis guttatus. The sequence goes on along the minus strand of NC_142064.1, from coordinate 138,544,577 downwards.
CTGATTCAGGTCCTGCGGATACCACATAATATACTCCATACGAGAGGAAAATCCAGGCTGAGCTCACCTTTGCATTTATTGGTTGTTTTATCCAGGATGGCCTTGGTGGAGACAATTTTGCCGTATCTGTAAGTACAGAAAAGCATCAAGGTAAGGGATAGAACAAGTGTAGCAATTAAAGCAAATTTGAGAAATGGATACAATGGTCCTAACTATCTTCCCTGGAAATACTTCTCCTTCATAGACTCTTCCCCAAACCCCCACTCAAGATGTCTGAAAAATAACAGTTCTTCTCTATTCAGGAATTAGAGCTGTTTTTCAATTAACCGCAGGACAAGCAGGGTCCACTACTGGTGAGAAAAGAATGTTTTGCGGGTGATATTTGGCCCTTGGTTTCCCACCCATATCCTACAGAAGAATGGTAAATTCTTCACCATAACAGCCAAGAAGCTGAAAGTGTCTAGAAAAGTTTGTTCAGATTTGTGTAGTCCCCTGGATATCTCTGTCTCTGTCACATATTTGTACACTTACGACTTATATACAGTGCTTTACAGCCCTCTCTAAGCAGTTTACAGAGTCAGCCCATTGCCCCCAACAATCTGGGTCCTCATTTTACCGACCTCAGAAGGATGGAAGGCTCAATCAACCTTGAGCCTGATGAGATTCGAACTGCCAAACTTGCTGGTAATCAGCAGTCAGCAGAAGTAGCCTGCAGTACTGCATTCTAACCACTGCGCCACCACAGCTCATGTCTATGAAGAAGCCCTTAGCCAGGAAGGTGAACGAAACAAACAAAAAATGGTAACTAATATAAATTACATCTAGCATAGCCCTCATCTCTACTGTGTATTTTTTAATAGAAGAAGACCTATAGGTGCCTCTGTTTGGAGAGAACCTGACAACAAGTCAGTTGCTTCCTTTTGGGGAGGGGATAAAAAGTAAAAGCTACTGGGTCTCCAAATGGATTGCCATGACATTAGAATATATAACTGGAAGACATCAGGGAAGTGAGAGTGGGTGGCCCAACTTGACCAGTGGTTAGTAAAGAGCCCAATAGGTTCACAGATACAGAGCAGCCTTATAGATAACTCAGCTGTCAAAGAGGTATCACTAATTAACTGCAGGCTCTTCCAATTGCAAAGACATTAGGCCACTAGTTCTGACAGAAAATGAATGGCAAAGTGACACTGGATTTCACTTGAATTGGATTACAGATAGTCCTCAATTTATAATCATTCATTTAGTGACTGTTTGATGTTACAACGGCACTGAAAAAAGTCATTACAACCAGTCCTCACGATTACAACTGTCACAAGATCCCCACAGTCACGTGATCAAAATTTGGGTGCTTGGCACATAGTTACAACAGTTGTAGCATCCTGGGGTTGTCCGGTTGCCATTTGCATCTTTCCTAGCCAGTTTCCCACAAGCAAAGTCAATGGGAGAAGGCAGATTTGCTTAAGGACCACATATAACTCATTTAACGACCGCAGCAATTTGCTTAACAACTGTGGCCAAAAAAAAAGTTGTACCCTCAGATGTGACTCACTCAACGTCCACCTGGCTTAGAAATGAGATTCTGGTTCCAACTGGGCTTGCAAATTGAAGACTACCGGTAGGCTAGGACAGTTTGGTGAGGTAAGCCATATGCCACGGCTTTTGAGGAGTGAGAGCTACAGAGAGCTCAGTGATACAAACAGGAAGGAGACTGGTGGCTATGCACCAGCCTGAAGCTGAGCTTTTGAATGGGAATTTTGTGTTTTTTAATATAAATCCTATTCCACCCTCGAGTGTCTCTAAATGGTGGGAAATCATGTTGCTCAAATTCAGTAATCAAGCAGTCAGTATTTGGTAGCATGGTCAGACATGAAAAAGCTTCTTGGATGAGAAGTGAAATGTCTTCAAAGAAAAACCAGAAAGTCCAGTTGCCTCTTGAAAAAAGCACCTTTGGGACAACCATGATCTGGATGACTGAGAATCTCCATAGACTTCCAGAAACTGTGTTAGTTGAGGTTACCCATCTCTGCACTAGGGAACATTCGAAGTTGGTGCATCCAACAATTTATACTGTGCACGGTAGAATGGCTTTTGTGATATTTGAGGTTTAGCTTTGAAAGGAAAAGAAAACTGCACACTCCTAATTACAATTTACAAATAAAATGTCAAACTCTGGAAGATGGGCAGTTCCTCACCAGATCTGAAATTCCAGTCTTGCACAATACAGTCCCAGAAATACAGAATGCTGAGTCTGGGTGGTAGAACACTTCCATAGATATTTATAAAAGCCTGAATGTTGTCCTTACAGGAGCCTATATTAAAATCTCAAAAGGTGAGAGCTGGGAATATTAAAATAGCAAAGGCACAACTGAGGTTCTCACCAGTCCTTGAGCTAGCAGAAAACTATACCAGCATAACATAAACTGCCTCTGGTGATCTCTATCCTGCCACAGATACGATGTTGACAAATGGTGCTGGTTCTTATTAATAAGCAAGCAGGACACACTAAAAACAGGGATTAATATGGTTTCTACTGACTTTTATTCCTTCCCCTCTCCAGGCATCACAAAGTCAGAAATTTTCTGAGAGAGAGAGCAATCGACCAATGGAACAGAAGTTGCCTTCAGAAGTTGTGGGAGCTTCATCACTGGAAGCTTTCAAGAAGAGAATGGACTGCCACCTGTCAGAAATGCTGTAGGGTCTCCTGCTTGGGCTGGGGGTTGGACTAGATGACCTACAAGGTCCCTTCCAACTCTGTTAATCTGTAATCTAAGTAGCGGGAAAAATGCTTGTGGGTGAGATATGAGGCAGAGGCAACTTTTGACTGAGGACTAAATAAGTGAGCAGGGCTACCTGTGAAAACTTGCTTTGGTTTTGCACGCACATTTTGTACAGGTGCCGTCAAAGGGAGCCCAAATATCAATTGGCTCAAGCTCATTTCAAATATGGGTTTAGAGCTGTTCTAGCAGGGCACGAAAACTATGTTCAAAAGTGGCCTGGAGAACAGTTCACGGGGAAAATTACACCGGGAAGCAGCCGAGAGAGGGCTGTCTGTCTGTCTCTCCTGCTTCACTATGAAGCCTAGCCCACCCCCACCATTTAGGCTGATACAGATCACCAAACATGGGATCGGAGGGCTGGTACAGGATGAGAGCTCTCCTGCTGCTTAAGCGGAAAGGTTTTTGAAGAAAACGCCCAGGGATTAGAGGAAAGTGGTTATGCCATCTCGCCCTTTAGGGGTGACCTCACGGCAACACTAACTAAACAGCTAGTGAACGATACCAGACACCTCCCGTGTCAAAACCATGGGAGCTTACCAAAAGCTTTAAGAGGTAAGTAAGGTTTTTAACTGGAGCAGCTAAGGACAATTTTGAACTGCTTCAGGTACAAATCCTGGAGGGGAGGAAAGGAAAAGCAGCAGCACCAAGACCAGGCCAGGAAAGATGGTTACTAGGATATGCTCCTAACCCAGTTTCCCATGGAAGTGAAAAAAAGAGGGAATGGTTATCCCAGCATCCTCTGAATAGTTCTGGGTCAATTAGAAACAGCCTTGGTGGTGTAATCATTTGCTAAGAATGGCTCTAATAGCCCTTTTCTTTTAAACCCTTTCATTAGCTTCCTTATCGCTATCTTGCAAGGGAAGTCACAGTTATGCATGCAATTCCTTGGTCCAGTCTTTCTAAGACGGTCTTAAATTCCTCCAACCTATTACAAAAAAGAAAACAAACCAACCCCGGTGTGAGCCCTGAATTAGTTTCCCTTTAAAAATAGCCAGCGGACTCTGGCTCTCTTCCCCTCCCCCAAGTGCTGAGCCCTACAGAGTCCATCCCAGCTGCCCTCTGACCCCACCCGCGATGCTTCCTGTTCACCCCGAGCAGGATTTCCTGCCCAGGGAAGGACAAGCCCAGGAAATCCGACCGGCGCCAAGAACAGCCAAGTCCTGGCGCCTCCCAGCCCCGGACTCAGGGGAGTCCAGCTGCAGGGTTTCAGAGTGAGATGAATCATACTGAATGCTGTGGTTGTGGTCAGACCTCCAATGCAGGGAGGGGGGAAGTTTCTATTGCTTTGCAGATGTGGGAATGAAGGCACAGAGGGAGGAGGGCACCGCACACAAATGTTGCAAGATAGGGGCAGAATCAGGAATGCCGCCCAGAATTCCCAGATCCCAGCCCCTGCCAGTATTAAGCTCTGGACTTGTTTCCTTCCCTTCCCTTTGGTCCTCCCCAAACTCTCCGCCACTGGTTGCAGCTCTCATCCATGATCCCTTCTCTCACACATTCCTGGTATGAAGTAGGCGTGTTTGTCAAGTGTGGCTTTGGGGCCAGATCCAGCATTCCAGACTGGGGTGAGCTGAGGTAAAGGAGGAACAGCCCCCTGCCCACCCACCCCTCCTGGCCTCCTAGTTTCAAGTACTATATAGCTTTGCTCCGTCTCCTTCAGGCAAGGCTCGGAGACGGAAGAGTAGAGCAAACCCTGGCAGGCAATTAGGGAGCCACAGACTTCACAACGTCAATATGTTGCTGCAGGCAATGTGTACGTGACTGCACTCTACTTAGCCCCCTCTAACTCTTTTTTTTTCTTTTTTTCTTTCCCCTGGAAGTCACTTTCAGAACTCTTTAGCTGGGAGTCAGGCACCTTCCCATCACTTTTTAGATAACTTTGGCAAATCAGGAGGATACCAAAGCAACACTGATTATTAGTCAAGGTTGGAGTATTGCACTGAGCTTCTGGAAGACGTGGGAGTTCAATACAGCAGATAGCACTAAGGTCTTAGGCTTTTGATAGCCTTAAAACAAGGACACTGAATTACAGATTTCCATGAGTATCCAAGAAACAGGTGAGCCACACCAATAGCAGCACTCCAAAACCTGAATCCTACAAATAATGACCTTCCTGTTCAGGCTGTACTTCAGTTCAGGAGACCCAGAGCAGAAGGGCTGAATTCAGGCCAGCTTCCCATCCTTACAAAGAAGGACATGGTCCTTCACCAAAGTGATGGAAAGAGCTAGGATGGTGCTTACATTTATTTTATTTTTTGACTTCTCACCCAAAATATCCTAAATGGCCCAGGTAGAACAATGTCAAGCTGTGGTCCATACATTTTCAGGTTTGGCTCCAGTTTAAGTTGTGGAATAGGGATAGGAAAGGAAAATGGGTGAAGAACCGTAGGGAGGAGATAGGAGAATAGGGCAAAGGAATAATAAACATTCCTGATTCCTATCTTTTTGAAGAAAGAGCTGCTAAATCTGTAGGCAAACTTGACTTGCCCTGGTTTGTTGGAAAACAGTCCTGAACTGATCCCCGCAATAGTTGGGTGATCACTGAATCTGAGAGTTCTAGATTTGTGGAAAGCTTAAATTTCTTCAATTTTAGTGACATGACTAAATCTCTTTCTGCTTTCTCTTAAGTGTTTCCTTCTGGCCCATGAAGCCCTCCAGACATCAACATAGATAACCTCATGGCTTCAACATAAGTCACATGATGTGAAAGTGGCTTAATGCCTATGTTTCTTAGTAAATCATACATTTGGCTTGTTGCCACATCACTTGAGTCCATCTACCTTAGCAGGGAGAAGGAACATACCTTCTCCAAGAGCCTGATCCAACCCTGATCCAATAAGGCACAACCTTGCCACTAGCCCCCAAACACGTACAAATTTTTTTGTACATGCTATTTCTCACATGACTGCCTTCATGTTGCCATAACAAGAGACTTCATTCATCCTTAGCTGTACTAGTGTTACAGAACTATTTTCTTTCTTTTTTTCCCCCCCAGCTCTATCCAAGGGCTGCTTCACTAGGATTGTGAGGATTTGTCACCTGGAGGAAGTCAGGGACTGCAGTGGATTGAAAGAGCAAGTTGTACAGACAGGATAGGGATTAGCAACAGGGATACACATTACATGCCAGTGTAGTTTTTTTGCTGAATTCAGGAAGGGTGGATAGCATTCAGTAGCACCATGAAGGGTAGGGGTAAGAGGAAGTCTTAGCCATAGCACTAGCAATAGCACTTAAGACTTATATACCACTTCACAGTGCTTTACAGCCCTCTCTAAGCAGTTTACAGAGTCTGCATATTGCCCCCAACAATCTGGGTCCTCATTTTACCCACCTCGGAAGGATGAAAGGCTGAGTCAACCTTGAGCCTGGTGAGATTTGAACTGCCAAATTGCAGGCAGTACTGCACTCTAACCACTGTGCCACCACGGGGTGGGGGTGGGGGCGTACTGGAGAAGACCTCTATGTTCAATTCCCACCGGCAACAGAATACCACAGACCAATGTGTAGCTGTAAGCACACAACATTTAGGCACCCTTGGATCATTTACTTCCAACCCTAGGATTGACCATCAATGTTTCTTGGATTATGGTAACTTACGGTTGGCAGAGCTTGACGAGATCCTGATCAGTGGTACCGGGATGCAGGCCCCGGATGTACAAGTTTGTTTTGCTCAGCTGGTCCCCGCCACCTCCGCCACCACCTGGCCCGCTGCTGCTGCTGCTGCTACTATTGTTGTTGCAGCTGCCACTGGGGCTTGGAGGTGCCATCTGCTGGGCCACTGAGACATAAGGCTGCATGGCAAAGGAGAGAGAACTCGTTAAAATGGCTGTTGGGGGACAGGCAAGGCAAAAACAGCTAGTAAGACAACGCTCCATTGTAGATGACGCAGACACAGTGAGCAGGGTGGAATTCCCACTGCAGTGTCTAATTTTTCTTTTCAGTTCTTCACAAACGGGCAACTTTGACCTCTCATCATGATGAGCATAAAGAAACTGCAAGTTATATATGCAGAATGCCTTGCTGAAAAGGTGGAAGATAAGAAGAATTGTCTTGTCTCCTTCTGGTACAAAGACCCCAGCTAATTTACCCATTACTGGGTCTGCATCAAAGGGAGAGACCCTTGGGACAAGGGATTCTTCTGTTCTGCTTCCTAGAGGTGGAAGCCTTCACAAGTTAAATACAATTAAAACACACAATTGTTAAGATCAGATCAGGGCAGAGGGGTTTTGCTTCCTCTGAGAGTTTCAAGCCCTTTCCTCCTCTGAGGACTACAATCCCCTCACACCACCCATCCCTGCCCAAAGCGGTCCCTGATCAATTGCCTTCAGTCCCCGGAAGGGGAGAAGTAAGGAGGTTTCCTCATCCAGGATGATCAGAAGTTCCACCCTCCCGATGGATCTGAACCCCTGAATGTAACAAAGGCCCCCAAACACTGCCACCATCAGAGAGGATAGTATAAAAGGAAGGGGGGAAAAAAACAGCCTTGCTATCATTGGTCAAGACACCTTTGATGTCATAATCAAAGTCAGCAAGTAAATTTGGTTAGAACATTCTCAGCTTGGACTCTTTTTACAGACAATTCTTGTCTCTGTGCAATGAACGTAGAGCCTTTGCGTTCATGTTTCAGAAGAATAAGGGCTGTTCCATCCCAAAACCACCCCAATTTTCAGGACCCAAAGAGCAATTTTGCTGCAGAACTTTAGCTTTCTGCCTAGCGTAGTCATTCTTATTGGTGAGTGTGATGGCCCCGTTGAATATTGTTGCTTTTAATATAGTTATCTTGCACCAAACCATAATAAGCTCTATTTAGGTTTGACTTAAGCATGTTGTAGAAATCCAGCAATTTCTGGTTGGTTAAGCCATAGTTTCTGGCTTCTCACCTTATACAAATCCATCCAATTGTTTTTCAGTACACCAGGTTTAAATCAAGTATAGCTTAATGCAAGGTGTGAATGCCACTGGTGGTTAATGTTCAATATGATCTATAAAGCCAAAGGATGCAGCTTGTCCATACAAGTTTGTTTATGGGACCATCTCTACAGTTTTAGGAAGCAAATACTCCGATGCACCCTTCTGTTGCCACTAGCGTGTGACTGGCCCTAATCTGGCAGTAAATACAAATAAATTTACTTTGCCAGATAATTCTGGGAATTTTGTAGTTCTAAGAAAGAGCACTAACCATCACTTACCGGTAACTTAATACACAGCACATCAAAATACAATTTCCAGGATTTGGGGAGGCAGGGGAACTTTAACACTATAAATCCAATATATACTTGTAGTGAAAATATCTTTTATCTTTTAAGGGTTTTTTTGTTAAAAAAAAAAACCTGGACAATCTCTTGGGAGATGTTAAAATGCAAATAATATTCATATCTGAAATGGTTACCTGGCCAATATGGAGTGGGGGGTGGGGGGAGAGATTTTGCATCTATTCAGACATCAAGCAACATTAGCTTCAAAAGTCAGGTGATTATTCTTTTCACAGTATAATCCTAGCAGTGCCTGCTAACATCTGCGAATCAGACTGATTTTAAAGGCCCGGAAGCAGAGTTCATTCTCATTGCAAGCACTTTCCTATTCTTATATACTTCGGTTTACTTTTAAGTACGGTATTTTCAGAGCTACGATTTTTGTCAAGTTCACTTGCTTGTCCAAATGGTCGTTTGGTCTCTTTCTAAGATCCCTGTATCCCGTTATTCCTCATGCACTTTTTTTTTTTTTTTTTAACAAGGTCCTCCGATTGTGGGAAGCAGAGGAGGAGATGCAAAGGGAAGAAGGTGGAGCTTTTCCAAGTTATTTCTCCGCTTCGGGGCATGTGCAGGACAAGTCCAGATGTACATATGTTTGGCTGTGCATGAAGAGGCTGCGCTCCCAACCTTCCCTTGCAAAGTGCTGTTGAAGTCACTGAGTCTGCCCTACCCACAGGGACACTTGGGGTGGAGTACTTCTATTGCAAAACTGCTCAGCTATTCAGCAGGCCTGGCTCGACACTCAAGAGAGGCCATAGGCTGGGATCAGAAGGGGCTTTAAAGGAAGAAAAGCAGAATCAGAATGGATACGAAACTGAGAAGTAGGCCAGGGCCTACATGTGTCCTGCTCCATGTTAAAAAATAAAAGCAGAACAGTTTTTGGCTTCTCATTTGGCTACCACACTTTGATTACAGGCAGTCCTCGGCTTACAACCATTCTTTTAACCACCATTCAACGTTACAAAGGCACTGAAAAAAGTAACTTATGACCGTCCCAAAGGTGCTTTTTTTTTCATGAGGCAACTGGACTTTCTGGTTTTTCTTTGAAGACGTTTCGCTTCTCATCCAAGAAGCTTCTTCAGCTCTGAGAAGCGAAACGTCTTCAAAGAAAAACCAGAAAGTCCAATGGCCTCTTGAAAAAAAAAGCACCTTTGGGACAACCATGACCTGGATGACTGAGAATCTCCAGAGACATTTAACTTATGACCGGTTTTCACATTATGACTGTTGCAACAGCCCCACGGTCATGTAATCTAAACTCAAACACTTGGCAAAATAGCATGTATTTATTTATAGTGGTTGCAGGTTCCCGGGGTTGTGTGATTATCTTTTGCAACTTTCCGACAGGCAGTCAATGGGGAAGCCAGACTCACTTTAACAACCACATTACTAACTTAACTGCAGTGACTGACTTAACAAAGGTGGCAAGAAAGATAATGGGGCAAAATTCACGTAACATGCAACTCTCTTGCTCAATTGTGGTTGCAAGTCAAGGAATATTTCTACATGGCTATAAATCTATTAAAGAGAACTGGAATGACTACTTTAATTTATATTTTAATTTACAGGCATCCATTGATAAATAATGGATACTCCTTTGTGAACATTGTACTAAAGCTTCAAATTTCCAATTAAAACCTTAGTTTAAAACAAAGGTTTGACTTCAATAAATTAACATAGCGATGGTACCTTTACTCTTAAGGGACAACTCAAATTAAATTTCAAAATAGGATAAGGACAGACCACAATAAAATAAAACAACTAGAAATTGTAAAAATATAGAACTAACTGGCTAAAATAATTATTAAACTAATTATAAGTTAGTAAAAATGAAAGGAATAAAATATTAAAAATAAAAAGAATTAAATATCTAAATTTTAATTCAGTTGCAACTAAAAATTTGAGCTATTTCCGTAATGAGTCTAGTATATTTAATTTTAGACATCAATGAATGAATACAAGTTTATTAACTATCACTGACTGTTACTTAGCACTGTAAAATACTAAGATTACAGTTTTAAAATTCTATCCAAGCCATAAGATTCTAAACAGGGAAAACTAAACAACTGCCTGCTAAATAGAATTACTGTTTCTATTGGCCACACCTGGAGGCCACTCTTAAGTTCTGCTCGCCAGGATAGAGCAAGACTGGCCTTTGATTTGCTAGGACTGGACGCTGAAAGAAGTTAAATTAAAATTTTAATGCTAATTTGGCAGAAAAGTCAATACAGAAGGATATGTATAATTGAGAATTGAATTTTTTTCCAAGGTACCTGAGTATAAATCAAATTATATGAATCTTTTCTTAAAGAAGCTAAAAGTAAGACAGTTTGTGTGATTGATACAAAAGTTTTTTTGAGTTTGGGGCACAAAATATTGATAAAGTCTTTGTTCCTTGGCATGCCTACATTACTGATTTTTGGAGTAGAGTTTGGATTCTTTTGTAAATCTAACTTGAGAGTCTTATTTCTGATAGACAGAATTTTCTCAAAGCCAGTCAAGACCAAATATTACATGAAAATTTGAGAAGATTTAGATCAGGCTTAATTTCTATTAGCCATAAACACATACAGTTATCTTGGATAATCAATAAGAGTACCGTGTTTCCCTGAAAATAAGACTGGGCCTTATATTAATTTTTGCTCCAAAAGACGCATTAGGGCTTATTTTCTGGTTAGGTCTTATTTTTGGAGAAATATGGTACTAAATGCGTCCATCTGGCTGACAATCTTAACTGGGGCTTATTTGGGGGGGGGGGGGTAGGGCTTATATTACAAGCATCCTGAAAAATCATGCTATGACTTATTTTCCAGTTGGGTCTTAATTTCGGGGAAACAGGGTAGCTTGACGAAATGTAATCAATAATCTCACAGCCTATCAAACCAGTGGTCAGTAAAAGAAGACAGAAAAAATAGAAATCAATAGCTAAACATGAATTTTCTTAATGTACAGTTGATATATTCTGTGCTTCCATGGCTCAAAATAAGGGATTATTTAACAATGCATATACAAGCTTGAGATACAGGACTTTTACCCAATTTAGAAGTGCCATCGAATATCTTGGAAGGTCCACGGTGGTACTTGTTTTACAGTTACAAAACTCTAGCTCTTTGACAGAGGTGATCATCTTTACTCCATTAATATAATATTCAGGGTATATTGTTCTTTTGTTTTTGAATATTTAAAATCTTAGCCCCAGATCAGTGGCACAAGAGGCCTCTTCCTTATACTGCTAGCTGGCCTGCAATTAGGAAATATAAGCAGTAACTGAATAAGATGAAATCATGATGGGGTGTGGGGATGTGTGAATATATCAACTGTGCCTGAACTTGATTGAGATATTAATAATCCAATATATTGAAGACTTACTATATGTTTGCTCTGTCCAAACATAGTCCCCCAAACTATAACAATGGATTGTTATCTCGGGGTTGTTGTGAACTATAATCTTCGCATCAGGCCCATTCCTATTAACAATGGAGGAATAATGCTAATTATTGATCAGGCGGCAAAATTACCATAAACCATTGTCTCCATTTGTAATATAAACCACAATTGCAGATTTGTCACGAATGATTTTCTCACAATCCCCTCCAACATGTTATTGACACTATTTTTAAAAGATGTATTCTGAACAATTTGACAAAAGAAAGCCTAAATTAAAAAAGAGTGCAGCCTTTCTCTATAGCTATTGTTGAGTTGGCCTGGGCATGTTTGCTGTCTCATCTCACTTTTTCTGCTAAAGTCTTGGAGAAAATCTACTGATTTTTGAAAGCACTTCCAGGGGAAGGGACATTTAAAATACCCTCTCAGCAGGGTGGATTTGATTTAAATCGAGTTGATTTAAATCACAGTTTAAATCATGATTTAAATCACTAGTAAAAAGGCTTGATTTAAATCAACTCGATTTAAATCATAATTTTTAAAGAGCAACTGTCATCTCTGCTACTCCTTTGACCCACTGTTGACTCACCGATAGTCCCAGTGTTGCAGAATATACAGCCTCATGCTACATAACTAAGCTCCATTTCATGCTGAATAAACTAAATTATTTATGTATCTTAAATAGAAAACTATCTTACGATAGATTTTTACCCCAAAAGTTTTTTATTAAAATAAATTCGATAAAAATCCAAAAAATCCGATTTAAATCAAAAAAATCTGATTTAAATAAAAAAAATCTGATTTTTTTTGATTTTTTTAAAAAAATCATTGATTTTTATCCACCCTGCCTCTCAGTGCTGATGAAGAAGAAGATTAATCAGTCATACAGAAAGAGAGAAGCCCTAGCCAGCAACATTTTTTTCGATTTAAAAAGCTAGCCAATTTCTCTATTCTTTCAAATCAATCTTTTGGATGATACCCTTTCTTTGCCCAGCATGCCACCATCTCTAGTTCTTCAACCAGTTTTTACTACTGTAGAAAGTCAACGGGAACTAAATCTCCCAGCAATCCAATCTAGCAAGTGATGGGGAGGGTTGCAATTCAGCAAATTTCTGCAACTCCCCAATGGGAGATCGTAGGCATCTTTTTCCTGCTATGTCTGCATGATGTCACATTCCTCTCATCCCCACCCCTTAAGCAAGGCAGGCATGAAGATCCCTTAGCTGAACAGGTTTTGAAATATTTTCCCCCTCTTGATCTGGCCCTGTCCAAGAACTGCCTCAAGGTGTATAAAACCTGTTAGGCTGAAGGAAGGCAGAGGACTGCAGAGACTTGAAACAGAGACAATAGAGACAGGATAGAGATTGCCAATAGGATGCATATTTCACACAAGCATAGTTTTTTGCTGACTCAACAATGGCCAGAGAACATTTCAATTCAGCGGGCGAAAAAAGTCCCAGAAAGATGGTGACATGGGTGTCTATTATACTGATTGCTAGACCGTGGGCCGATAGAGAAGGCTGTGAATGCATTATTATTCAAATCCAGCTGAGGTTCTTTCAGTAAATGAAACATTCACATTTCTCACAATATTTAAAAAGAGAGGAAAATAAACAATAAAATGTACGGGTAGTCCTCGACTTCAACAGTTCATTTAGTGACCGTTCAAAGTTACAACGGCACTGAAAATGTGACTTATGACCATTTTTCAGTGTTACGACCTTTGCTGCATCCCCATGATCATGTAATCAAAATCCAGATGCTTGACAACTGGTTCATATTTATGACTGTTGCTGTATCCCTTTTTGCGACCTTCTGACAAGCAATGGGGAAGCCAGATTCACTTAAAAAACTGGGTTACTAACTTAAAAACGGCGGTAATTCACTTAACAACAATGGCAAGAAAGGTCGTAAAAGGGGGTAAAACTCACTGAACAAATGACTCACTTAACAACAGAAAGTTTGGGCTCAATTGCAGTCATAAGTCGAGGACTACCTGTAATTAGTAAATAGAAACATATAAAATGTATAAAATTCCAGTGCAGAATAGGCATTAAACCCAGACTGTATACAAAATTATGTGTGTTACATCAGGGGTAGGCAAATGTGGCCCTTTTACAACCTGTGGACTTCAACTCCCAGAATTCCTGGCTATCTCAGGAATTCTGGGAGTTGAAGTCTACAGGTTGTAAAAGGGCCACATTTGCCCACCCCTGCGTTACATATATAGGATGTGTTTGTGTGTATCTAAGATTTAGGTACCCAGCCCAGAAGATTCAGCCTGTAGTCCCAGAAAAGTTTGCTTTACTCCAAAATTCAGAACAGTCCCACATAAATCCAGGTTCTTTTAAGGGAAGGAGATTATTCATGCCTTTCCCCCATTGAAGAAAAGACCTTCAAATACATAAGAAAACATTTTCCTATATATATACAGTCAGTGACACTAAAAAAAATTCTATCTAGGTTACTTGTAGATACGCTGTAACAGCACTTCACAGAAGATTGGTTGGTAATTCAGAAAGGTAACCACCGCACATCCCAAAGGCCTCAGTGAGAAAAGCTTAGTGACTGATTTAAAATGGAACAAATGGTTGGGTTTTTTTTTTTTTCTATGGGAAGCCTTGCAGCTTGCTGACAGGAGGCCAACTGGAGCTTTATGAAATCTTCAGGCTAAGCCCTGTCAAAAGAAAGATATAACCAATATTTCCTCTTGGATTTCCTATGTCCGGGCTCATAGTTTCGGACAGGATCTCCCTTGTGCCAATCCATATTTTCCAAGGACAGGATGAGGAAGTATAAATGAACATCCACAAGGTCAGCCGTTTTATAAAACAACACAACTATCTCACATACTCGACAGGCTCAGCTCAAGATCTATGCTTAACTATTTCATCAGCCACTGACCTGACAGCTTAGCATTCCTCAAAGGAGCGTGAATTCCCCTTCTCAGCCATATAGATCCGTCTCACCTGAGCAGTCCTTAGATGGCCAGCTTTGATGAAGCAGCTTGAGCTCTAAAGCATTTGTAACAACTTCATTATTATCTCCATCCTGGTAAATACTGTAACGCTCTCTACATGGGGCTCCCCTTGAGGAGCACCCGGAGGCTCCAACTGGTCCAGAATGTGGCTGCGCGGGTGATTACGGGAGTGACATGGCGCTCCCATATAACACCTCTCCTGCGCGAGCTGCACTGGCTCCTGGTGGTCTTCCAGGTGCGCTTCAAGGTGTTGGTTCTCACCTTTAAAGCGCTCCATGGCTTAGGGCCAGGGTATTTACGAGACCGCCTTCTGCTACCGATAACCTCCCACCGGCCAATACGCTCTCACAGAGAGGGCCTCCTCAGGCTACCGTCGGTCAAGCAATGTCGGCTGGCAGCCCCCAGGGGGAGAGCCTTCTCTGTGGGGGCACCCGCCCTCTGGAATGAGTTTCCTCCCGGAATACAACTGATCCCGGATCTCCGCACTTTCCGTAAGGCCCTGAAGACGTTTTTATTTCAGCAAGCCGGCCTAGCCTAATTAGGTTTTTTATGGGTTAGTTTTAATTGTATAGCTTTGGGGTTTTAAATTGGGGGCCAATTGATTTAATTTATTTTAGCTATCTTAACTTTTATATTGTATGTATTTTAATTTCGGCTGTTCACCGCCCTGAGTCCCTAGGGGGACAAGGGTGGTATATAAATTTATATATATATATCAGAGCATTTATCAGGGGCAATAGCCTTGCAAAACCAAGAGAAGCCCACTGCATGTCATGGTCTTAGTGTCCTAAGATAACACAGGTGCCCCCTTTTCAGGAAGGGTGGACAGACGGACCAATCAGTGGTTGCTAAGGGGAAGCAAAAGACAGATCTAGGAGAGTCAACTTGAAATGGACACCAACTAGCTGGATGCATTCCTAGGGCAAGCCATCTGTTGTTCAAATTCTTGGACTATTCTCTACCTAGCTCTCAAGATTGTTAAGAGCACTTTACATTCAAGATCTGTACCTTAAGGACTTGAAAGGAAAGAGTATGAGATACCCATATGTTACGGCAAAGAAAAGGGTTCCCCCCCCCCAAAAAAATTGTAAACATACCCAACGGAATGTTCTCCTTTGGCAAATTGGGGATTACAGAGTTTCTCTTCCTGTAAAGTTTAGTCTGTTTTCCAATGGGTGCACGGATGAATTAACTCAGTAGGATGAAAAGGAAGCATTGCTCCAAATGGACAAATGATGGCTTACATTAACAGAGATACTTTGAAGGGTGGCAGCTCTAACAGCATTATTTGCTCCAGTATCTAAATAAATATGAACTCTAATGCCACAAAGAAGAAAAATTACAGGGCTTTCCTAGGGATGGCCCCTCACGCAGTGGAATTTTCCACCTGATGGAGATCTACAAGACCACTTCTCCTGCAGGCCGAAAACAGAACAATAGTCTAAGAGGAGAACTCTTTAACAGGTGCTTTAACCACACTGCATACACATCTTCCCAATGGAACTGACAGATGCATAGACAAATGAAATGCTAGCTCAGCTGTCTTGGCCCATCCCCTTCATTTGTTGGCAAGATGCCTGTTCCAACCTGCTTTGCTGATTCTCTATTGTCTCCCCCAGCGAGAGACAGTCATCCAAATGTCTGGTGGGAGCCATCTTTTAGCTTCATATGGATGGATGTAATGAAAAGAAGTTGTGTATTTATTTTCCTAATAGTGGCTTTGAGGAAAAGGACTATTTTCCTTAGAGAAATGGACAGGAGTTTTTAAAAAAGCAACACCACTCCGAAACAGGTCAAACTCCACCATTCCAACTATAGAAGTGCTAAAAGGACACATTCACACAACCAATTAACAAAACACCAGAATTCTGGCCACTTGCACACATTATTTTTCCAGCTGACTGGTTTCATGCCTTTCAGGACTCAAGAAACCTCATGTTCCAGAAGGAAGATAGATTGTATTATTACTTCTTGTTATCTCATTTTAAATTCGAGACCAGTCTCAAGAATCCAAAACCTCTGAAAAAAATAGATGAGGACACATCTTTTCTATTTTTGTAAATTATACCCTGCACATTCAATATAAGTGTATTCTCCCACAATGTTTAACAACTTCATAAAACAAAATACATATACTGTGTTTCCCCGAAAATAAGACCCTGCCTTATATTTTTTTCTTATTCTTATTATTTTGGGGTGCCTGGAGCAAGATGGGGCTCCTCTTGCCGTCTTACCTGATTTCCAGCTCTGCATTTAAATATTTTTGGGGAGGGCTTATTTTCGCGGGGAGGCTTATTTTAGTGCATGTGCTCAAAAGCCCAATTGGGCTTATTATCAGATGTCTTATTTTCGGGGAAACAGGGTACCATTTTAAAAAACATGTGACCCTTCCTGATCTAGGGCACTGAGGTTGGTCTTGTTCCAGCTTTTGTCTGCTGGACCTCCCAACTTTAGCGTTCCAAGGGGGAACGATTCTTATTCTGCTAGAATAACAGACTCATATTCTTGCTTGAAGAAATATTCCAATTTAGGTATGATGGAATAGATGGCTCTTCTAAATGCTTTTACTTGAATCAGAAAAGGGTGCTGGTCCACAAACCTGCAAACAGGAACTATATAGCACTTAAGACTATAGTTCTTCAAATTCCTCACCATCAGCTGTAGTAGCTGCTGCTGCTACTGAAGCTAGTATTCCAAAAACATTTAGAGGGCAGCAGGTTTTCTTGAGCTATCGAAATCGTGAAAGATAAACATCGAAAGGCGTCTTACTTTCTCTTTTGAATTTTGTTAGCATCATTTTCAGGTGTATCTCCAGATCTTCTGCTGAGTTTAATCCTAGGAGCTTTCCTCTCCATGCAATTTTGCTGACAGCAACAAAAGACAAGACAAGCACAAGAGCAACCCTGCAAGCTGAAGTCACTGCTCTTAGCATGAGCTTGTCCTTTGCAAGGTTAAGCTAAATTTTGCAGTGGGTCAGCTGGTATTATTTAGAAATAAAGCATGGGAAGCTATATTAGGGATGTGAACTCAAATTAATATAATGGACTTACATTTATGCCAGGAGTCCACAACCTTTAGGGCAGCTGAGCACATCTGGAATTTGGAAGCCGTGTGAGGATACTCTACCTTTTCATAAAACTGCTGCTAGGTCAATTATAAACAATTGCAAAGCACTGATTTGCCAAACTGCTACCTTTGTCTACTCCTGCAGGATTCTTTCTACTGCTCCCGATTAGCTTTATCCTTGGAGGGATGGGGAGATTTCAAAGCACTGTTCAAAGCACTGGGTTTTAG
The DNA here is from genome assembly GCF_059756535.1 of Pantherophis guttatus. Taxonomy (NCBI): domain Eukaryota; kingdom Metazoa; phylum Chordata; class Lepidosauria; order Squamata; family Colubridae; genus Pantherophis; species Pantherophis guttatus. Next base: position 138,526,890 of record NC_142064.1, on the reverse strand, counting down.
CTCTCTGTTATTTTTACTTTCTAAGAAACCTTACGGGGCTCACAGGTATTCCTGGAAATCATAATGATGCCAAAGGCTGGCAGTTTGTTTTCTGCACAAGGCAAGGAGCCAACAGGCACAATGTTCCGCAATCAGCTCTGCAGATTGTATTCTGAAGACAAAACATGATGGGCACACGCCATCTATCATGCACTCCCCTTCCTCAAGTTTCAAAAGTACAAAAAAAAAATGTACCAGGCAGGACCCTTTCAGATTCCCTTTTTAATCAGCTGGCAGAATATATATCTGCTGCTGGCACTTTGAGTCATGCAGCCATTATGCCATCGCTAATGTGATGTATGCGGCTCCCTTCTCTGTCAATTTCTCTAACAAGGAAACATCACTGTTACTTTAAAATCCATCACAGGCCACCATTACTAGTAGGCAGAGTAGCTCAGCCAGGGTTCTTTGGCCAAAGTGGATGATCTATTTCATTGTGAAGGAAATTCTTGCACATTGCCCACCCCCATTGCTGTTCAGCTATTTAACTGTTATGCGAAAAGAGTGGAATTCAGTGGTGAAATGCTACCGGTTCGCGCTGGTTCGGGTGAACTGGTAGTGATAAAAATTACAGGTTCGGCCAAACTGGTAGTAAGAAAACCAGTATTTCCAACTATCAGCTGTGCTGCGCTATTTAAAATCACTAGAAAGCAGGAAACCCTGCTTTATAGTGAATCTAAATTGTGTGGCACAGCCGTTACCTCCCCATCGCTGTTCTACTTACCTTCTGAAGTCTTTCTGCACACGAAACATGCATTTGGTGTGTATCGTGCATGTGCGTGCATGCAGCATGCGTTTGATGTGTACTGTGCATGTGCGCACAGCATGTGTTTGGTGTGTACTGTGCATGCGCGTGAAGCGTGCATTTGGTGTGCAATGTACATGCGCGCTCAGTGTGCGTTTGGCACGCACCAAGCATGCGCAGCCAGTGAACCGATGGCAAACCAGTTCAGATTTCACCACTGGTGGAGTTGTACATTGGAAACTCACCTCCAACAGCCTGGTTGTGTATGTGTATCACAGAGCAGTTTTTCACTCTCCTAGTTTACTAACAAGCCACCACAAACACAGCCAATGAGAAAGGCAAGGCCTTTGAAAAGCAAGGTCAACTACACGATTCATCTGGCTGTAATTTTGGAACCATGGTGAACATACAGAATCCCAAGAGTTCTGTTTACGTTTTTACAACCTCCTTCACCATCCCATCTCTATATCAGCCTTTCAAGATTTTCCTCCTCTCCCCAAACTACTAGATACTGAAACACATGCAAGCAAAGATATATGCATGTGTGAGGGGTGCTGACAAGTTTTCTTTTTTTATACTACACAGACAGACAAAAGTAATCCACACATCAAAGCTCAGGAGAGCCCAGTGACTTGGAGATGCCATAAAGTTGTTACCTGCTCAGGTCAAACAGCCTCCTGAAAGCAATCTTTGCCAAATGCAGCCCTTCAGTAGGTCCAATATTGTTAAAATACATTGCTGAACTGAATTTTGCTGCCTGAGTAGCTGGCAAAAGGAACAAGGTAAATGAGCCAAGGAATTGGTTCTGTTTGTTTGTACAAGTGAGGACCCATAGTGGCCTTAAAAAATGTTTCTGCTGAAGACTCCAGTCAGCATGCTGTAGTCATCTTGAAACCCTATTCAAAGTTTTGCCCACTGAGGGAGTAAAAAGAAAGAAACCAAAAAATTAATCTGTTTTTCCTCCTTTTTTTTCCACCTTAAATCCTTGCCTTTTGTATTAACCACTAAATATTACCTTCAGGACTCTCTGATCCAACCAGTATTGGGTTGATTAGTTAGAACAGCTGGGAGAGATTTCTTGCACATCTCCATTTCTAAAATATTTGTGGGGTGGGGGCTAGACAGCTTTTCTCTGGCTGTGCTAATACTCTGGAACATCCTCCCAATGGAGATGAGGTTGGTCCCTGCCTTTTCAGACTTCCAGAAACTTTTAAAAAATGGATCGTTTTGGCAGGCCTTTCCTCAAGTCCATTCCTAATGCCATCTTGCTTCTTCGTTCTCTGTTGTTATTGTTTTGTCCTTCTTTCTACATGGGAGCTGATACAGTTATTATTGTTAAAATTGGTTTTATTGTGCACATTACATTTCAAGACTGGTTTGTGTAGCCTTTAGGCCGTCTAGAGTCATTTGATTGCAGCAGGTTAGATGCATTAATATAAACAGATAAAACATTTGGGTTTAAGACTGCTGCAAGCAAGTTACTCCAGGAGGCAGGGCAAGAAACAGTAGGTGTCAGTCACAAGGAAGTAGACATTGGTTAGATATCAGAAGAGGCATCTTAAGGGTAAAAGCTGCTTGACTGCCTTTGGAGGCGGTGGCCTCTCCTTTGCATCAGGTATATAAACAGACTGAGTGGCCATCCGCCAGGGATGGCGTAGTAGGAGATTCCTGCATTTAGAGAGATGGATGGATCTCTTCCAGTTCTTTCATTCTAGGTTTCTATAAACCCTGGTGCTTATCTTACTATGTAGCAAGGAACACAGGCAACGGTAGGTTTCACATTATGTTACTACCGGTTCTCCGTGCCCACGTGCGCTCACTTTGTGCGCACGTGCACCCGGTTTGTGCACACACCTGCCTTCCGCACATGCACCTGGCCTTCCGTGCATGCGCCCAGCCTCAAAAATGTGCCTAAATAGGATGGCATAGAACCGGTTCGGGTGAACCGGTCCATTCCATTACCGGTTCGGGGTCCGAACCGGCTGAATACCATCTCTGAACAGAAGTTTCTAAAGCTCAAGTATCAGAAAAAGAGCCTTTCCACATTTGCATCTTACCATTGTCTGAACATTCCCCCTGGCCACATTTTACTCTGCTATGATGTTACCTTATATTACCTTCATCTTGTACACAGCCCGTGCATGAGGCTGCCATATGTAATCTCTAACTACACCAGTGTTAAAGATAAAGAGTTTTCCCTTTCAACCAACAGCAAGCAGTGGCTTTTTCAAGGCCTGCCAGGTCTGAGCCCCATCACTATCCACGCAGCTGGCAATGGAAGTCAGATGCCTTCTGAAGTGTGGGATCAATGAAGCGCCTGTTAGTCACCTCAACCAGTGCAGGCACACAATCCTCCCTCCGGTCTCAGGGGGTTTATTTCCAAAATACAGAAGACTGCCATTGAGTTCAGTGCATGTGCAGAGGGGAGAGGCTTTGAAAAGAGTCACTCTCCACCAAAGTTGAAGACTGCAGTTCTTTCGAATTCAGTGGGCTTGCAAAGATGCCGGGTTTTTGAAAAACCTCCGTTTCCTGGATTTGTGACTTTTTTTTTTCCAAAGCTCTGTGTCTCCCCGAATTTCTTCAACCATTCAGAAGGCTTGCAGAAGCACAGAAAGAGCACTCACCTGCACTCTCCCGAGAGAAAGTAGGAAAACACAGGTTGAGCCACCTGCAAATCCTGCCACCCAAACGCCAGCCCAATGGGCTTGCAGAGTGGATGAGAAAAACTCTGTGCTGCTTTTTTTTTTTTTTTTTTGCTGTGCACAGGAAAGTCAAGCCAAGTCACCTGCTAAAACTCACCCCTTCTCCAGGCCCCACCTCTGCATCATGATTGGAAGATGTTTCTCACTGATGGGTGACATTTGCAAAGAGAATGGCAGTTAATCCAGAAGGTTTAACGAATCACTTAATAGGCCACACACAAATTGCACATGCATTATCAAGGCAACACCAATCAACAACAAACCAAAAAAGAAGCAATTGATGCAAGGCAGAGAGTGCGAACAGCAAACCAGAGGCTTGAGTAGACTTCTGCCAATTCAAGAATGGTTGGATAGTAATTTAACTCAGCAATAAGTATGGATTATCATCCTAAAATTTACACAAACAATATGGAGTTTTTCATTATTATGGCAGATTCTCCTCTCCTCCACATGTTTAATCCTGCTCTAGAAAGCTCCCAGACTGAGATTCTTTAAACCTCAGGTGCTGCCCAGCTGCCAAGAAATTAGAGCCTGAGAGGCGCTGAATTAATCCACTGTTTTTGCAAACCGCTATCGGCTGCGATAGGCTCCTTCCCTTTGCAAGAGCTGCATCAATCTGAGATTGGCACCATGCTTTTATGCCTCCACAATGCTATGGACCTTGTGTGGGTGACTGCAAGCGGAGCTGATTAACTTTCAGCTCAGCTACTGTCCCAAAAGAAATGCCGCAAACAGTTTCGCTGTGCAGCTTCTGGAGCTGCAAAGCAGGTGGTTTCCCTACTGGTGGGAATTGTTTTCTTCTGCCTCTTTGTGTTTCTTCCTTCTGCCAGACCCAAGAGTCAAGGCAATGCTGGTATCTTCACCTCGTCCTTCCTAGTTCTTCTGTGGAGTGACTTTGCTACCATCCCATATACTGGCCAGTCAGGCTGCTTTTTATTTTTAACCAAGTTTTTCACATTTTGTAGTGGCCTGCTGGAAGGAAGACTGATAAGCCTCATGAGAGGATAGAGCAGGGGTGTCAAAGTCGATTTCATTGAGGGTTGCATCAGGGTTGTGTTTGACCTTGGGGGGCCAGGGTGGGCGTGGCCAGCTCGACATCACTCATGTCAGGGGTGCCTGTGGCGGCCCGAGCACTCTATCAGCAAAAACGGAGCTCGCGAGGGCCACCTGCAGCCCTTCCGAGCTTCGTTTTTACTGGCAGAGGCACTGCCCTGTTTCCAGGGCAACCCCACGGGCCAGATCTAAACACCCCGCAGGCCGGATCTGGCCCCCAAGGCTTAAATTTGACAGCATAATCAATAGCAAAAACACTGGTGTGGCAAAACTGCTTAAAGGGAATAAGGAGTTAAGCTGGGTTGTACAGGTAGTCCTGGAGTTATGACCACAATTGAGGTCAAAATGTATGCTGCTAAGTGAGAAATTTGTTAAGTGAATTTTGCCCCATTTTAGGACCGTTCTTGACATAGTTGTCAAGTGAATCATTCCAGTTGTTAAGTTAGTAACAAAGTTGTTAAATGAATCTGACTTCCCTATTGACTTTGCTTGTCAGAAAAAGGGATCACATGAACTTGAGATACTGCAACTGTCATAGATATGAGTCAGCTGTCAAGCATCTGAATTTTGATCACGTGACCAGGGGATGGCTGCAACAGTCACAAGTGTGAAAAATGTCCGTAAGTCACTTTTTCAATGCTGTTGTAACTTCGAACGGTCACTAAACGAACTGTTATAAACCGAGGACTACCTGTAGATGGAGTTGCCCATAACTTGTTGGTTATTTTCTTATAGTGGTCACGTGCCTGGCCCAATTTCACACCCTTGTATCCCAGCTACTGATACAGCTCCACGATTTTCTGTGGGAGTTAGCCAACGCGTATTAAAGAGTAATGCAATTATTACAGAATAAACTGTCCATTTGATGAAGTGATGTGAAGAATATGAATACAGTAATGAATTAATTAGTCTTTAAGGTGCTAGAGGATTCTCAGTATTTTTTAATAAAAAGTCAGCCAGACAGGAACGTTGACACTTGTTTACGATGGATGACAATGCTCCGAATTCACCACCTTTAAGACGGCTTGTCACATATTTTCCTTTGTAATCCGCTACAATACACGGCAGATACCTTTGAAAAATAGGCTAGTTTCCCAGTTCCAGTGTTATTGGTTTTTTTAAAAAGCAACTGTCGGTAGCTGTAAAGAAGCAGAGATTCTTCTGGCAGAAATCACCATCCTATATACAAATAAGTCTTCTAGAAGGTTATAGGATTGCCATCCTCCAATCTAGAAACTGAGGAAAGGCTCCCTGTTGTAGAAACACTGATCTACAGTTAGCCAGCAACAATTTAGCCTAGCATGGGCAAACCAACCCTATGTGATTAGCACACCAGACTATCTAGAAAATCTAGAAAGCCAAGTTGAATAAACTACAGGCAAATTAGGTGGATGTTATATGAGCAAAGCCATCACTACTACTGAGTTGCACGTTTTATGATCACGACTACTAAAACCACACAATGCAACATACAGTAACATAGCTAGCCCCAGCTACACCCATGTATCCCCTCCTTAATTTTTGTTACCTACCCTACTGAGCCATGCAGAAATCCTGCTTCTAGCAGCCATAGATAGACCTGAGAGTGAACAATGCTATGATGGCCAGTTTAGAAGATGGTCGTTCTCTCTTGGTGAACACTCTCTTCCCGTTCTAATTACAGGATCCTAGTCCTGATGTAGATGTCCAGAAATCTACAGGATTACAATCAGTACTCTTTCCAGTGACATGATGAGTATTCTAAACTAGGGGAATAAACTGAACCATTCCTAGTAGAGTAAGGCTGCAAGTGAGAAAGCAACAAAGATAATATCAAAAGGCAACAAAAGAAATCCTGTGTGTGAATGTTGTGATATACCTACAACTGAACTGAATTACTAATTACTGTATCATACACAATACCAAAACCATACCAAGAACCATGGTGGTACAGTGGTTAGAATGCAATATTGCAGGCTAATTCTGCTGACCGCCAGGAGTTCAATTCTCACCGGCTCAAGGCTGACTCACCCTTCCAAAGTCGGTAAAATGAGGACCCAGATAGTTGGGGGCAATATGCTGACTCTGTAAACCACTTAGAGAGGGCTGTAAAGCACTATGAAGCGGTTTATAAGTCTAAGTGCCTCTCCTGCCTATGTGGCATGATTAGATTTAAAAAACACGAAGATGGACTAAGAGTTGTTTTAGAGGTCGGCTGGTGAGCTTCAAGCAGCCATGGACAGGGGTGCTTTTACTGCATAGACTTCAGCACTCACTGTTATGTTGATCACAGGATGCCATGAGCTTTTATCAAGGATGTTTCACCTCATACAGTGACTAGTGCTTTGTATATGAATGTATTCCCTCCCCCCCTAATCATTTGTGAAAAATATTTGGTTTGACATATATGGTAAAGAATTCCATTGTGCAGAAACAAATAATTCTGCAAAATGCAAACTCTGTTGCAGGAAAGCAGACGTACAAAACGCAAAGGTTAGCAAGACAGAAACACAAGGAGTCTCTGTTGCTGGGCAGAGTGAGGAAATGGTCGACCAGACAGAGCCTTTCAATTCTACTAAGGGCTACGTGAATTCTCCTGCGCTTTAGAATTATTATAAACATCTACAACACATCACAGGTGTGTGAATGGAAACAGGCATGGCAGGGAATTTTGCTTTTCATCACCAATGAAGTCACGGGAACAATCACACCGGCTGCTCACGAGAGTCATATTCCACCCAGTCCTCATGCAGTTAAAGGAAAGGGCCTGCAAGTCAGTTCTGGGTAAGGGCGGAACATCTGTTTTTCGCTGGAGGACAAGTCTGTTGCAAGAAAGGCGGTCATTTCTGCAGCTGTAGTAGTAGCAGCGGCAGCAGCAGCAGCAAAGAATAATAAGCTCTTTCCAGAAAGTTTACGCCATGCACAGAGTCAGCAACATGCTTTTAATTGGTTACCCTACTCTTCTGTTCTTATGCTTCAGGGAGAGTTTGGTTTAGGTTATTATACTGAAGAGCTGAACCAATGAAAATACTTAAGCTAGTACAAATGGCTGGAGGGGGGAAGGGGGATTGTGACAATGTGCCAGTGACCAAATCCTGACCTCCAGGGTGATGACAGCAGTGTTTTTTGTTTATTTGTTTTTTGTTTTGTTTTGTTTTTTTCAGTGAGAGCGGTTCACCAAAAGAAGATGCAAAGGTTTATCTGAAACGCCAGACGTTCGCATAGACGTATCCTGGCAAAACCCTCAAAAACTCTTATGGACGTTGGTGCAACTCACCTCTTCCTGCTTGCAAAGACCTCTTCATCGAGAGGGACCTGGAGGACTTGTGGATGGGGCTGAGGGGAAGAAAAGAGGATGTGCTCTTTCAGGAAACATGCTGGGGCTGAAGGTAAAAAGAGGGCAGCCCCTGCGGCAGGGGGTGTTGGCAACAGGAGGAAATGATTCATAACCTGCTGCTGCTGCTGCTGTTGGTTCTCAGTTCAGTCTTAGCCACAAAGACTGCCAGATCCTCCGAGGGCCGGAGTGCCAGGCAGCTCTTCGGTCCTAGTGCCCGTTTTGTTTGATGTTATTCTCCTTGCAGCAGCTGGGAGCAGCTGTGGCCTTCTGATGTACTTCATGCTCAACAGCCACAAAGCGGTTGGTTTTTTGTTTGTTTTTTTTTTTGCCAACATGGCAAGAATATGCAAAGCTGCCAAATTCTGGAACAATGTGTATGATTATAAAAAATCTGCAAAATGATGAGAAAGAGCGGCTTGGAGCAAGCACCTTTGAAAGCATGGATTTAGCAGAGAAAAAAAAATGTTTAGTGGAATCAAGAGCAGAGATACAAGGAGTTACGTGAGACTGACTCAGACCGACACTCCATTCAGTCCAGGCTGTCACTATTTTAAAGCTATCTATCTATCTATCTATCTATCTATCTATCTATCTATCTATCTATCTATCTATCTATCTATCTCTGTCTGTCTGTCTGTCTGTCTGTCTGTCTGTCTGTCTAGATATAGATAGATAGATATAGACAGACAGACAGACAGACAGATCTAGATATCTCTGCTAGCCAACTAGCAGCTGGCTAGTTTTCTCTATAGTAATCAAATAGGGCACTAATCTCTAAAATAAGAAATATGAAGGAACAGAACTCTAGCCAGCATCATTCATTAATTCCCAAACTCTACCTCATCTCTACGATGTATGACTAGTTTACAGTTCTGTTGTGCAGCACAGCTTTTCCCAACAAGTCCTGGCCTCCAGAAGTGTTAAAAGTTATTCTGGGAATTGCTATTCAGCATTTCCCGATAGCGCCAAATTGAGACTATCTAGTTTAATGCATATAGTTCTGTAAAGAACCATTCTTGAAATACTGTTGTCCTTAACTGGACAGCACAAGCATACTACTATGAGAAGTAAGCTATTATAATGTTTCTCTTTCCCTCTAACCTGTGGCTTTGAGAAGGCTTCTTTGGTTGAACTGGTGATTCATTCTTCAGGGATTTAATCACTGCTGAGTCAAAAGAAAACCCACACAAGAATATCCATGGAGATTCTCAGTCATCCAGGTCATGGTTGTTTGAAGAGAGCTGAAGAAGCTTCTTGGATGAGAAGCAAAAAGTCTTCAAGGAAAAAACAAAGTCCAGCTGCCTTTTGAAAAAGCACTTTTGGGACCACACAAGATTACCTTACAGAGCGATCACTATGGATCAACTGAGAGTTTTAAAAGAAGCCGCTACTTCTTGGGATCATTTCTCCTAGCCTTCCTTTCTCTTCTCCACCTGGCAGCCTCTCCCCAGAACTTTAGGTACTCCTTTCCAAACTTTTAAGGCTACGTTGACGTCCACGAAGGAAGAGATAGCCAAACTTGCATTAGATAAGAGTTTTTCTCCAGTGACAGCCCTTTTGAACAAATCTCAGGACGCTGAGAATAACCTATTTTGTGTCTCTGCAGACCTCTCAGTTTAGAGACAGCCTACTTAAGCATGACATTTTATCTCCTCAAAAAAATCTGACTGAGCCAAGTCCTACGAGCACCTTCATTTTTAGCAGCCAATTTCATACATACATGACAAGAAACAGAAATATAATTTTACTACGCAATCCCATAGGTTCTCTGCAGAAAGAAGTCCCTGTAGCTCAGGGGTGTCAAACTCAAGGCCCGCGGATCAGATCCGGCCCGCGGGTGCTTAAATCTGGCCCATGGGGCCAGTCTGGAAATAGCAAAGGACCAGTCTGCGGTGCCTCTGGCAGCTAAAAAAGAGCATGGGAGGGCTGTGTGCCCCCCCCACCCCATTTTGGCCAGCAAAGTGCTGCAGGAGGTCATCCAGGCCAAAAATGGGACACACACAGCCACCTCCCACCCCCTGTGTCCCATTTTGGCTGGCAGGATGCTGCAGGAGGCATCCCTCCCATTCGCCACCTCCTCCCAGCTGGCCTGCAGAGAACTACAATGCTGATCCGGCCCTCGAAGAAATCCAGTTTGATAACCCTGCTGTAGCTGAACAGGACATGGTCCCAGGTGGTGCAGCCTTAAGTGATATTTCACCAGGAACCTTCATTAACGAATAGGTATGGAAAAAGGTATGAACTTTCCTGCAATTTTTCTGATAGCAGAAACAGTATTTCTAGGATGCTTCTAGGATGAGAAGTGAAACGTCTTCAAAGAAAAACCAGAAAGTCCAGTTGCCTCTTGAAAAAAGCACCTTTGGGACAACCATGACCTGGATGACTGAGAATCTCCATAAATATATTTTTATCACAAAACAGTACACATTCTGGAAAGGTTTAAAGAAAAATATTAATTTTCTAACCTCTCTTTCTGGCTCCTATTAAGATACCCTAACCAAGCTACATACTTTTGTCCCCTTGGCAATGGTTACAACTGCAATCATCTTAATTTACAAAACACTTGAAGGAAAAACAAGCAAACAAAAAGAGAGAAATTATAGCAATATCAGCAGCAATCATCTCTTGTTTTTTCCTAAATTTAAAATATACATGCCCAGTCCTTCAATTAAAATAAATACGAAAGAACAGGGCAGAAGATTGCTTGGTCTTCTTCCGTGCCAGTTGATAATTTAGCTGGAAACTCATCCTTTAAGAATTTTCTGCCAGGGAGAAGTAATGAAGAAATGTACCACTTCATCATGTTACGATGGAGAAATGCATTAAGTTCAGTGGCACTTTTGGCTGAGGGAAAAGGCAGAACATGAAGCAGTGATATTTAAACCAGAGAAAGTCTATGACAGGAGTGACAGTCACAAGCCAATATTCACAAGGATTTTACTATTCATTTCACCAGAACATTTATGACATGCTTTTCAGAGTTACAGCTTCCCCAAAGTGATGGATACATGCATGCATATATAAAAATGCGCACTCACTGAGGAAATTAAAGCTGAGATTGTTGAGAATGGAGTGCCTTTCTTGTGAAAGGCCCTTTGGAACAAAGACATTTGTAAAACTTTCTTAAAGGCCAGCTCCAAAAGCAACAGGAAATACATAATTCAGAGAGCATTTCTGAGAAAGCTTTGTTTCTCTAAAAAGCGAATACAGGAATTAAGTCCTATGTAACAGATCTGTGGACAAGCTCCATTTCTCCCACAGACTTATCATGTAGCTTTTGGCGAGACCACCTCTGGGTCTTAGAGGAATCTTTATCCAAGAAAATTATGCCATTATAGAGCCAATTTCAAATCTCGGCAACTGTCTGCTGCTTCTGACAGCCTGGTTACGGTCTTTTATGGCTCGCCTGTAATTTGTTTGAAAATTCCATTCTATTTGTTGGAAAATTCTAGAGGTAGCATTTTCTTTGCAAAATTCTGCAAATTTGGAGAGGCCCTAACCAGAAGTCTTCCTGTCCTCCTTTCCAGCCATGAGCCTTCTGTTTACCTTCCTCCATTGCAAAACTCCTTCACTTCACTTTTAAGGTTGACAGAGAGGGTTTGAAGTGAAGGAGTGGGCAACTAATGGCAACCTGAATGTTTCCTTTTTAAATCCAGGACTAGTGGTAGCCAAGGGGATGCGTGACACTCTACTGAATGAATGCTTTTACACTCTTAGGTTAGCTAGCTGGAGGGAACTTTGGCTAGCTCATGATTTTTCCATGTTTTCTGCATTTATATATATAAAAAAGATTTTTCCATGTTTTCTGCATTTTAAAGTTGACAAGAGCAAAGGCAATTGCTGGTCCATTTCAAACAAGAGACCAGGGAGTAGAAACTGAGTGAACTGGAAGTATTCTTAATTTGTTTTCACTGAAATGAACACTCGTCAGATAATTATTGCAAAGGCAAGCATGAAGATAGCTGTAGTAATGTTGCATAAATGACAGCATATTTCCTATGATTCCCTTAAAATTCTCAACATAAGGAAAAAATTGATAACTTGCAAATTAAATTGTTCTTCAGTCCTTTTATTTAAATCATGCAATGTGACCCAAATTTGAAAGATCCTTGCTTTGGCCATCTGTCATTTCGTTCAGACAAACTGATATTAGAAAAACCACTGTTAATTTGGATTTTATAAGCTGGTTTATTAGTATTAAAATGTAAGCAAGATGAATCTAAAAGTGCATTGTTCAGATGGGAAAACATATAACCCAACTGAAATGAAAGTATTTGTGTTTGGGTTATTTTTTTAAATATATTATGAATGAGATAAAACGCTAATAAATTCCACACACCCTCAAAAACAGTAGTATTTTGGGGATTTCTCAGCGAAGGAAAGATGATCCTTAAACAATGAACGTTAAACCATTTGCAAGCAGGATCTGTTCTGTAATGCAGACATGCATCCATCTGAACAAGTTATATTTTAATCATGTGCTCAACTCTGTTCACAGATGCAGAAAGTTTATAGCTGCATCTCTTTCGGGGTTTTCTAATAAGTGAGTAATATGTAGATATACATATTTGCATATGATGACCTAAAATCACTTCCTGTGCAATTGTAAAGTTCTATATTCTTGATAGCAGCAACTTTATTAGTTACGGGGAAACACATTTCTAGCTTCCACAACTACATTTTTAAAAAATAAGTACAGCTCACAAGAAAGATTACATTTCTTCCCCAAGAAATGCAAGCTCTCCTACCTTTATAACAATTCAAATGGGTCAGGTCGAGTGTGTGATTAGTCCAGGATCACCAGTGAAACTGAACAGTCTGAATGGCTGAATAGTCCTAGATACTTTCTAAAACTCATATGCCATTGATTCCCTTGGGATTTCCTCATTTTTTTCAGTCAACATACGTTTATGCCAACTTAAAAAAACATCATGAATCAGATCTCCCACACCAGGATGAAAGTTGCTTTGTTAAATCACTCCCCAAGATGACTGGGTGATGATTCATGCATCAGACGGACAATGACCCACGGACCCACACAACAGACTTCAATTGCTTTGGAGAAGGAGAAGAGAATCTGGTCAGCAGAGGAAACAGCCAATGACATCACAGGTTCTCACAAGATGCCTGTGTGGTGATGCTTTCAGGGTGTGGTGTGGAATGGCTGATACCATGACATTCTTGGCTTGTGGCTTCTTCTTCATGTCCCAGGCCTGAAGGCAATGTTTTAATGCAAAAGCCAACCTAAAAGCTTTCGCGGCAGGCTGAGTAAGACAGCAACCAAGAATGCTCACTCACTGATCCAAGCTGGGGACTAAACAATCCTAAAACAGTGGAGCAATCAGAGACACTCTGCTCTTTCTCCTCAGTTTTCAACAGCTCATTGCCAACCAGATCATGTGCGTCTGAATCTGCCTTTCTTCTGGTTAGAAAAGAAGTCTCTATATGCTTAAAGTCTCCCCACCACTACTAGCATAAAATGTGATCAGGTTTGTCTGGATCCAAGAATGGGAACCCATTGTAATTCTGGGACTCTGAGACATTCCAGCTTTGATCCACCTCTGGGTTACTGTGAAGCCTTTTGTTGCAGCTACATAAGTTGCTCTGAGGGGAAAAAGTGGGAAAATAAGTCTTGGATTCAGTAACTGAGAGATCTGCTTTTCCTTCATATTGATCTCTCCCATTGATCACCCCAATCACTCTTGAAGTTGGAAAATTTGTAGATGGTAAGACTTTACCATTCACCTCATGGTATCTCACTGGCGCTCTCTCATCTTGAGTAGTGAGTGGCGCAATGTTTTTTTTTCCTGAATTGTATAAACTAATTCATCTAGTAGTTGATTTATTTCATGAAAAAAACCACTGAATTAATCCTTAATAATTGCACTATATCCCACAAATCAGCCCTACCATAGCTACGGAGTAACTTGAAAATACCTATTCCTTTTTGATCAAAAAAAAATTTCAACATATCTCTCTGAAATTTGGCATGGGTGCTTCCATTGGGAATATAATTACATATTTTATGGACATTAAAAAAAACTTTAAAAAGCTGCACAGATTGTGTCTGTGTGTGTGTGTGTGTGTGTGTGTGTGTACGTGCACGCGTGCATATGCCTTCAAGTCAGTCTTGACTTCTAGTGACTGCCTAGACCTAGACAAATCTCTTTTTCCAAAACACAAATTTCAGGATTCAGTTCAGATTATGCCATGTATACAGCAATCTAAATTTAAGTAATGTCATTTCTGGAGCTCTGGATCAGAAGCGGGCGCTCTTATTCTGGATCTAATGAGTGCTGCTTTCCTATTCAGCAACCTTTATATCTGAACATCTGTTTAACAGATCTACAGCTTAATTGCAGGTATTACTCAATTTACCACAGTTTGTTTAGTGACCATTCAATGGCATGGAAAAAATTTGATTATGATCTTTTTTACATTTACAACTGTTGAGGCATTCCCAAGGTCACATGATCAAAAATTATTTGCTTGGCAACCAACTCATATTTATGACGGTTGCAGTGTCTCTGAATCATGTGATCACCTTTTGCTGATCACCTTCTGACCAGCAAAATCAATGGGGAAGCTGGATTCACTTAACAGCTGTGTTTAAGTTGAAGTTTTAAGTTTAATGCGATTTATATGCCACCCTATTTCCAATGGACTCAGGGCGGCTCACAACAATAAAATGCACAATTGCACATTAAAACAATATGAAATTAAAAGTCCAAATTAAAACAGTTTAAAATCAATTTAAAACTATTAAGAACCACCCCACCCCGCCCCCCCCGCCCCCCATCAGTCCAGGCTACGAAACAACCAGGTCTTCAAATCATGGCGGAACGAGAGGTCAGGGACCATCCGGAGCTCCAAAGGAAGTTGGTTCCAAAGGGTGGTGCACCCACAAGAAAGCTCTCTCCCTGGGGGTCGCCAGCCAACATTGTCTAGCCGACGGCACCCTGAGAAAGCCCTGTCTGTGGGAACGCATCGGGCGATTGGAGATTGTTGCTGGCTACAGGGGGTCCGACAAGTATCCTGGGCCTAGGCCATGTGTTACTAACTTAATAACTGCTGTGATTCAACAACTGTGGCAAGAAATAGGTTCAACATTCACTTAACAAATGTCTCAGCAACATAAATTAGGGCTCAATTATAGTCATATGTTAAGAACTACCTACATTTCATATCCGTGGTCTTGCATTTTGGAATCTTAAGCTACCTTTGTTCCCTTGTTCCATTTTTTTTAAATTGCATGGTATTTCTGTGGCCAAGACCGTATTTGCACAGACATTTTAAAAATAAGAAAATTATTCTTAAGCATTTAAAATTACAATTATACTTTTAATACTGCTTGGTTTCATTTGGTTCCCTTCAATGCATTCAATTTTAGGTTGTTAGACTATATTTATTTTTTAATCATGACGGTGTTAACAGGAGAGCTTAATCTCCAAAAATTAATAAACATTTCCCCTTTCCTAAACTTCCTGCCAAATCAATTTTCTCTGAGTGATTCCCGAGTTGATAAACCTCTGACAACTTTCCCTTTTCCATTGCCTTCTTGCCCCATTAAAGCTAGCTGTTGAATCTCTTCCCCCTTATTTCCTTTTTGTAGTCACCTAGAAAATCCCTGTCATTCCTGCACATCATCACCTGAATATGCTTTCTGATCTTATGTGTAATCCCAAACCTAACACTGCGCCTCTCACTGCTTTCTGCATTGGGACAGGACTCAGCTGCTGATTAGCAAGAGCTGCTTTTGTCTAAAACAAGTTCTGTACAGACCAAGACGTTTATTTCCTAAATGGGCAAATAACCATGAAGGTGCTTTGAAGTGTGCAGCAGCGCAGACATTCAGTTCCTTGAGGGCACATGCCCCATCACACAAAAGTTCTTTGTTCTTAGGGTAGACAAAGAAACATAATAGTGTGACAGAATCCTTACAACAAAGTAAGACCTGAACCATTAAAAGGCACGTGTATTGTGTGACCAGGGTTACGGTATCTATAATCCATGAATATATCTTATTCACCCATACAAAAATGTGGATACAAATACAGCAGGGATTTCTCCGAGGGTGGAAAAACCACACCTGCAGATGCCAAAGTATCTAAGACATTTACAAAAAGTTGGATTATGCAAAAACTCATTATTTGGAAAAGGATCATTCCAGAGAACCAGGATCTGGCTGTTCTCAGGAGGACTTCCGGAAACCTCTGGACTGGTCCTGGCAAGAGCCTTAGCATAGTCCAGAGAGGGAATGGAATGTTCTAGACTTCTCTGGAACATTATGTTTCTCAATTGATAAGTTTTACACATCCCCAGTAGATAGCAAATCACAGACACATCAGAATTAAATTTCAAAAAATTATAATGGCGAAAAATCTAATAAAATGCTGGAGTTCAAACTAAGAATCTCACAAAATGTCAGGCAAGAACACCAACATCTAATTAGATTTTAGATGAAAATATAAAAACCCTGGTTTTGATCTTTGCCCATAATTTGCTGCTCAACCCCTGAAAATACTCAATCCTTGAAAAGTTTTTCAAACTGTCTTAACTATAGTAAATTACTCTCACAAATTCTAATCTGGTAACCCAATAGTAGAGCATGCCTTTATTGAGGGAATGGAGTGAATTTTCCCTCCCACACCAGGGCTCTGCATACCCCAGATCTGCTCCTAAGGGCAAAGGAAGAATTGAGAAATCAGAAAGAAAGGTTCCTCACTGTGTCGTGCAAATTGTTTCAAATTCGAACATTTCAAGCGCAAATTAGTCTCTTTCAAGCTGCTCTCACACATACAGAGCTATTTCAAGCTTGGAATACTTCTGGAGTAGTAAGAATACTAGAATGGTGTCAGTAAACACAACTGTTTTGAACTCAAAGTGCCTGGAGCTCAAAACATTTAGAAATGGAAATATTTTTATATTCTGGTTCCACAATCCTTAAATGGATAGGTCATTTTGCAAATGAGGATTATCTGTAACTTTTATCACGGTTTTCTTCTTGCTCTCTGAGACCTAAAACAGCCAGAGAACTCCCAGCCAGAAGGAATTCTAATTCCCTTAATGCAGAAGGGGAGAAGACTGCTCAGCTCCTCTTGACATTCCCCAGAGCAGCAAGACTGTCTTTTGGTGCTAGCGGAAAATACAGAGAGACTTTCCTGAGATGGGGAAAAAAGAACTTGTGCCTCTTTCTCAGCCAACAGAATGAGTTCAGTTGGAGGAGAGGTGGCAAAATAAAGGTTCTTCTGAAGCAGCATCCCTCTTCCCCATCCCCAACTCATACCCTAGATAGTTTCTTCTTGGGAGTCTCTCAACCTACCTGGACTTTTTGAAAAAGAGAAAAAACATTTTCCTAATCCTAGGTGTTTCCTAGGACTAGGAAGAAATTTCTAGCTACCATTACTGCATACTCATTCCAGTGAGAAATATCTATAGAGATTCTCAATCATCCGAGTCATGGTTATCCCAAAAGTGCTTTTCCAAAAGGTGGAAAAGCACCTTTGGGGATTCCAATGAGAGGGCATTAGATTGGGAGGATACCTGCCATCTTCAGTTCTCCTATTTTTATTGGCTGCAATATCTTTCAGCACCATAGATAAAAGATTTGACCCTAACTGCCCAGCATCCCTCTTCTGAACTCTTCTCGGGTCTATATATAATAAATGATCAAGTATGGGCAAAAAGGATTTCATGCAGTTCTTTGTGCAATATAATATTTTCTGTAGCATTTTATATAGCTTTCTTTAAAAAGACAAAAAATGAAATCACCCATCCCTACTTTAGAATTACATTTAATGAGAAGCAGACTATTCAAACATGTCTTTTTTTTAAGGATTCCCAGAGAAATCTATGAGAAAAGTTATGATTTTTAAAAATTAATCTCTCTTATCAAGATCTCTCTAACACTGACTCTTTCTGGACACACATTGCCTCTGTTTAATATGTTTCATAACACTTCATGTTTGGACACATCATTTTATGGGCAAATGCATACCAACAAATACTAAGCCCTTTTCTTGAGTATAATCTAGTAAGAAAATCTTCCCAGGTTCATAAACTTTATTCTACAAATATTTATTTATTTAAAGCATTTTAATGAAATTGCTACACTTGATTTACAATAAGTTTCGACAGGTCTTCAAATTTACAGTCGTAAAAGAGATGATCCAGAAAAGAAAGAACTGGGAAGGAGAAGGGCAAAAAAGCAAATAGAGGCACTATGTCAAGATCTTAAGTCATTTGGATTCAAAAGAAGACAACTTGCAACTGAGGATTGGAAGAAGTTCTGGTCTAATAATGCAGATTCATTTAGATCCAATAAAGATAATATCCAGCAAACTGGATCCAACAAAGGAGTCCACACCTCATCCCACTTTCCAACAGCAGACACTTTGTGACAGCATCCTGCCCCACCCCACCTAGCATTCCTTCAGCTGTACCATCAGCCCTTCCCTCCTGGCTTTCAGATAATTGGCAAAAACCTGGGTGTTTCATCAACTTTCAGGGGTTGGGTTGTTGTGATTACCTCTCAGTTCAGTGGATTGGGCTCATTATATTTGTCAATGTATTCATGACTCCTTGCTTCATAGGAATACTATGTAATTGTTATGTACTGAGGAGTTGCACGCTGCTCAGAGTTGGTGGGTCAGCCTATGAGCTGTGACAACAAATTCCTAATGTTCCCACCAATCCCTCATTGTTACACTGCTATGTTAGCCTCTTGAGATAGTCCAGACAAGAAGCATAACCAGAAGTACTACTCTATCTTCACTGTAAAATTTACATTAAAATAATCTTCCAAGACTGAAAGTATTTCTTTCCTCATTTCCTTTTACTCTCCAGAAAACTAAGAAAGGTCCCTTCTCAAACATTTCTCACACCATCATCTCCTGGGGCTGAATTCTTTTACATCCTACCCACCATCTGCACTCTCCCTCCCAAGATCATTCCTACTTACCACACAAGGGATTCACTTAAAAAAAAAATCTCCCTCCCCTTTGGGATTATCCTTTCTCCTTCTTCTGAGAAATGATCACAGCCCAGATGGTGATAACCTACATACAATACCTGTATCAAGGATTTTTTTTTATTTATAATCTTTGCTTCCCTGAAGACCAAACTGCACAAACAAGACATGCTTCAGATTCTCCCTCTCTGAATGTTTGGGCTGGAAAACCGGCAATTGCTGTCCCACCCTTTGGAACAATCTCCATCAAGAGATCTGGCCCCCCAAAATTAGAAGAGTTGCAAAAACTGTTTTGTGATGTCATCCTTGAGTAATAGGTGATGGTTGGCTGTTATTGCTGATTTCTATTTTATTGGAAAATCTTTAATCTTTGATTTGTTTTACTTTGGATAGTTTCAGAGAATGTTTTGATGGCCTCATTTTTTGGAGAAGGAAAGAAGGAAGGAAGGAAGGAAGGAAGGAAGGAAGGAAGGAAGGAAGGAAGGAAGGAAGGAAATTATTATGCAAAATGAAATATACTACGAAATATTCATTACAACAAAATCAACCAGCCTTGGCTTGGATTACTGTTATAAACTTGCTTCCAGCAGGCTGGTGGGATCTATTTCTCCCACTGATGGGGTTAATAGACAAAAAAGCAAGAAAGATCTGGTAGGATCCAGGTACAGGCCCCCATTTCTTTGGAATTAATGAGCTCTTCTGGAAAATGAAACCATGGCAGCTGAGGGGAAGGCTGCCTAGATACGAAATGGTTGCTACAAGTGAGCATGTCTGGTCAACCCAACTCTGAATTACTAGAAGGCTGTTAATTATTGGAGCACTGCACACACACACACACACACACACACACACACACACACTGTTCTTTACCCCTGGGGCTGATCTTTGAGTTTCTTCCTCTGGGCCAATGGGTAAAGTTTTAAACAGCCGCCCATCCATTTTTCTTTTCTAAAGAAGCCTGTGAAGTCTATGTGGGGACCAAAAGTGTCATTAAATGATGATGATGCTAGAGGCTAAACAAGCACATAGAGTTAAATATGCACCCAGAGGTTCATCTATCTGACATTGGGTGGGTGTTGCTCCATTTCCCCAATATTTTGCACTTAATGCAAAAGCAATGTTGCAGATGTAGAAGTTAGGTAGACAAGTTCATTTCTAGCAACACTTAAGAAATTTGATTTTTGCATATCCATATTCAGAATGAACTAATTCGTACCTTGCAGATTCAGGTGCTAATTAGAAGTTGATAATACCTACTTAAATAGCCTACTTTGGAAGGATTAAAAAAGAAAGATGCCAGTTTAATACAGAATAATAGATAACATGAACACATATAGAGCTTGGAATAGTATGCGACATAATAGTAAAATCTTAGTTGGATGAGGAACTTAACTAAATTGGTAATCATAAATGTCTGTTTTTGTTTTCATTTTTTTCCCATTGCTAAATAAGTCAGTTGTCAAGTGAGTTTTGCCCCATTTTACAACCTTTTCATCACTGTTAAGTGAATCACGGTAATTGTACAATGAACCATGTGGTTGTTAAGTGAATCTGGCTTCCCCCATTGACTTTGCTTGCAGAAAACCAGCTGGGAAGTTTACAAATAATGATCACATAACACTGGACAGTGCAATTGTTAGTTGCTAAGCACCAAAAATTTTGATCACGTGAACTTTGGGATGTTGCAACTATCCTAAGTGTGAAAACGGTCATAAGGTACTTTTTTCAGTGCCATGGTAACTTTGAACAGTCACTAAATGAATGGTTCTAAATTGAGGACTACCTGCATTGTCTCAGGCTATGGTGGATTATAGGAAGAGCCATCCCTCCGAAACATATGGATGAACAACATAGGATTGTTTCAACCAGCAAGTCCTCAAGTACAAAATTCCCATACAACTCAAAAGTCATGTACTTAAGCCCTACCCGTTATTTTTAGCAGCTGTGCTCAGTCCAAAGGATAAAACATGAAGTAACTTTCCAAAATTCCTGGGTTAAGGAAAAATTATTTTCATAATGAAAAAGAAATGAAGCATTGGGATTTCCCCTTTGGATAACAAAAAAAAAAACAAAAACGTTGGGATGATACCATCAAATACTATTTCAGCAATTATGACTACCTTCCTGGGATTGTTTGGAAGACATCATGAAATAATATTGTTTTCTTGAAGGAAAGGCAGGTCATCAATCTGACAACTAATGTAAACAAACTCACATGTAAACATAGTTGTGTAATAACCTGTATAATTATATTAATTATGGTATATTTAATATAATAACAAAATAACTTATATAATAAAAAATTTGTACAAGAACCTGTTTGGTGTAACATTTAAGATGCTGGTCTAGAAATTAGGAGGCTGTGAGTTCTAGTCCTGCCTTAGGTATGGGAACCAGCTGGGTGTTCTTGGGCCAGTCAATTTCTCTCACCCCAAATCACAGGATTGTTGTTGTGGGGAAAACAGGAGTATTAAGGTATGCTTGCTACCTGGTGTGGACCATATATAAAAACGGGATAAAATAATAATATCCTGACCTCCCTGAGAATTAATGAATATATGAATTAAATAGTATGTTTTCCAATCATACAGACAACTCACTGAATCAGTTAGGATAAACAACAACAACAACAAAAATTGAGCTCTCACAGAAAAAAATGGAAATACATTTCACAAAGCGACTTAAAAGCCTGGAAACTCTTTAGGCAGAATGAAAGTTGATTTCTCCAAAAGGAAACGATCAGCTGGCCTTAGGGAAGGGTCCAGTCTTTCCATGGAAATGAGAGGATTGCTATGATTTGAGTCCAAACAAAGGTTCCTTTCCCCATCTCTAAGCTTCCAAGAGGAAAAGCAGGATACCAAAAGCAATCCATTCAAAGCTCCGTAAGAGTAACCATTTGTTGCATCTTAATTACCTCTGATCGGAGACATCAGAGAAAATAACCATTTGGAAGGCAGTGGGTGTGAATAAATAAAGCCAAAAACAACCAAGACTTTCCAAGAATGAATATATCCCGAGAGAGGCATCAGTTCACATAGATTTCTTTTGCGGGCCTATGCTCAAGCAATCTTCTCAAACAACGAATAAAACTGAGGAACCTATTTCCATTGTCATTAAATGTACACTCTTTGAACAGTAACCCTTCTTTAACTTTTGGAAAAGGCTATTTGAAAAGAAAAGAAATGCCCAATCACTGGGCACAACAATACCCAAAGCCCAGAGACATTGGCCAAGTCTTCAGAGAATCAAAATGGGTTTTGAATTTATGCAAAAAATACCTTTAAAAAATAACTTTAAAAAAAAAGTAATGTCCAGTGTACCTGTGGAAATAGTCATGATTGAAGCAGATGATCATAGATGTTCTGCATACCCACATACTTCAAAATGCGGAAAATGTTTGACACTGAACTTTGTTACAGCAAGAAAAAAAGCAGCTATATGCACAAAAAGCTGGGCTGTGAGAAATGGCAGAATATATAACAATCTTATGTCATATAATATACATTTAAAGAACCACCGAATAGAAGAAATGTAAACTGTAAACATTCAGCATTACTAACTCAAACTGAAGAAAATTTGACTATGGAAGCTACCCATTAGTTATCACTCATAAAGCTGACAACTCCATCACCACTCCATGTTTATATAAACCATTAGAACATACAAAGTGCTTTACCGCTTTATTTCCTAAAATCTCTCAGGGAGAATAAATTGGGAGATACTAATATTCCTGTTAGTTTATTCCTGCAATTTTGCTTTTCTGCAACTATAAGAAAGTAGGATTAAAACATGGGCTCCATATAATCATTTCTTAAAATGCTGTTCTATCTAGCAAAGACATATTCTGTATAAAGACCTTCTTATATGTATTTAAGCAAACAGTGCAACTTTAATTAATACATTAGTTTTCTGACTTCCAGTAAATTTAAGAAAAAAAAATAGTGATACACTAGCTTCTTTTAATTGCTCTGTCAGTTTTGACCTGCAAGAAAACGGAAGTTGTATTACCCCTTTATTCAGATTACTTTTTTCATTTCTTGTCAGAATAGGATTTCTGTATTCTAAAATTAACTAAATTAAACAATAATTAAATATTTCTCCATTGAATGTTGGTAATTTAACAGAGGCTATTCAAGGGGCAATACAGTAGTGGATTCATCATTAATCTTTCACCCCTATCCATCTGAATTGATCAAATGGGCTGAAAATAGAGAATGTTTTAATTAAAGATACAAGAGGCTTAGAAAATTTAATACTCTTTTGTCCATACAAACTAGGTAGGAATGGGCTGTGATTGTACTTCATTTTACTTTTTAAAATGCCACAAATATAATAACAAAGTGAAAGAAAAGGGATAACATAAGAAATCTTAAAATGAAATAAAATGAAAGTTGCTAGGATGTACCATAAAAAGTAAACGAACAAAAAGATAACGATTTCAGAGAAGAGACTATTGAGGAAAATGCCTAATTCAGTTCTTCCAAATCTGTTGCCAAGCTGTCTGGGAATAATACTAGTTTTAATCAATAGATCTAAAAAATGAAAAGTTAAAGAAATGACACCTAGTTAAGTGTCAGACAGGGTTGGGATTCTAACCTCAATGTTTTACAATACTTACTAAACATGCACCCCATCCACTCCTCTAAATTTAATATAGATGCTTTACAATGCCCGTTTATTATAAATTAAAGAAAGCAGTTACAGTAGAACCTCTGGTCACGACCATAATTCGTTCCATAACTTTGGTCGCAAACCGATTTGGGCATGATCTGAACCTAATTTTGGAAGTTTGGCGCTTACAAAAAAAAAATGGTGCGGACGGGGAAATTGGCTGGGGAAAAAAAAGGTGAATTTTTTGGTCGGAACCCAATTTGGTCGTTGTCAGAAGTGTTCGTGACCAGAGGTTCTATTGTACGTGAAGAATGCATCTGTAAGATGAAGAAATAAATGCAATGCAATGCTTGGGGAAAGAAGGGAAAGTGACCAGACCAGTTCACGAACAAATGAAAGGCAAGGCTTGAAAACTGATTAATATTCAACATGCAAAACATATACAGTGCACATTCCTACTCAGCCATGATGTTCATGAACATCACTATCCTTCAATCTAGTTTCCCCAGTAGTACTGGTAGTGGTACTTTTGTCTGATAGCAAACAAAATTTCTATATCTAAGCATAGTAGAAGCACATAGCAATTAAGCGAGCACACAAAAATAAGTGCATGAATTTAACAATTATCTAACCCCAGCATTATCATAACGTATTGTAGCCAAAAAGAATCATTATCTAAGTTTCTGAAAATAAGCTGAACAAAAGATACATTTAAGGGCCTTTTAAAAGTCGACTCAATTGGATGCCATACAGTGCGGTACCTCATTTGAGGGAAGTCAATTTCAAAAAAAGAGTCCAGAGAATAAAATCTCAAAAATATCACATGGATGTTCCAACAAGTGGGTAAACAGGATGTTGTAGGAAAATGTGAAAGGACAGAGTTGGTTCTACAAAAGAAATGCTATCAGCTTAATAATGGGACAGAGAAGATCCACTTGTTTTGGGTTTTAAGAGCTGAAGAAGTTATACTTTATTGATTTAACTTTATTAAAGCCCTGAAGTCCTCTCACAAGCAGATGGTATAAAAAGACATACCTCAATAATAATTAAATTATGAAACAAGAATCTTGAGTATAGATTTTATCTCAGAGTTCGTTCATATATCCAGAATAGGTAATTTTGCTCCTGTGATTAGATAACCTCATGCATTTATTTCAACCATACTAGATTGGTATCTACCACTAGATACTAACTAATCCATTGTTTTCTTACAGGTATATACTTGGACAAAGAAGCTAACAACAAGCATCTATGTCTTTTAGATCTGATAAGGATATTCATATATGAAAACCAACCAGTCAACCAACATTTATAAAATTTTATTTAAATTTTTTTAATTTTAAACCCCCTTTTCTAGGCCCAAATTGCTTGAGAAATCCAGTCAGGTGAATCTGTACCTTGCACTAAAGGCATTGTGTAGTTCGTGTGGTTTTAAAATTATGACGGAAAAGATTATTTAACAGCTCACAATTAAGTCATGGTTATTAAGAACATGGTCAAGACTCAGATGGATGCTCAAGTTGTGACTCCTGTTGATGCTAACACCAGACACAGCAGATCCATGGTAAAGCAAACTGAATGTATAATTTCCACAACAGAGTAATGAGAGAAACATGTCCACCAAGTTCATTATTAATCCGATTTCACAAAAGGCCAGTGCCATTGATATGCAGGTTGAGATCTCCTCCTCTGCATACAATGGCATTCTTTCTGTTACTTGCATTCAGGTAAACAATGAAAATGAATGAACCTGTATTTAAAATAGCTTCTCATAATCTAAGAGCCATAATTTTGTATTATTCCAAATCAAGGAAGATTCTTCAATTAACATACACCTTAAGAGTAATATTGTTCACACAAATGGGGTCGTGAATTCAGAACAGAAAGAACCTCAATATGAGACCTGATTCAGAGAATCACAGGATGAAACCCAGACCTTTCTTAAAATCAGTTTTTGTGCCTAAGCCAGCACACACCCATTGGCTACCATTACAATCCTAAACATGCTTCCCACCCCCTCTTTCTCCCTCAATTAGGACAAGAACGGATTTAATTCCAATTTAACTCAATGTAAATTCAAAACAGTTAATGGGATTACTCCCCAGGTACTTGATAATTTCCACTTCTGTAACAAATTACAACTGCAATTTGGTCACAAATTTTGCAAGGGCTCTGGGGATTGCACCTAAAGCTTCTGCTGGCTACAACTGGCTCTGAAGTCCAACAGAGATCCGTTGATTTTAATGAAATTTATTTCTAAGGAGCACCTTTGTGATGGGAAAGTTGAAGTTTTTCAGCTGAAGTAAAATCTGTATATTGTACTTCAGTGGAGCCAAAGGTACAGCCAAGGAACTGTCTATCAATAGCCCACCAGCCTTCCATATTGACGCTGCCAGAGCATGACATGTGGCCTTTTTTTTCTTTTTTTTTAAGTAATTTGGAGAGGAAAGGGGAAGGGGCAAAATTGGTGCTTCAAGTTTTGCAGAGACCTTTTCAGACTCACAAGATCTTCAGGGGATTTCGGCCCAGCCCCTTTGGAGTGCTGCACTTGACATGCCAGGCAAGCCTGCAACTCTCCAGCCCACAGATGGTGCACTCCTGTTGTAGATCCAAATCACCACCATGCACAAATACCATCAGACTCATTTCTAGACATGTATCTGTATACCTATATTGTGACACTTCGCCTGATCAAATTCTATTTATGTACAGATACGCACACCCATATCTTTGCTGTCATACAAATTCAATATTGTAAATATCTAAATGGGATTGCACACCTATATCACAGTTACACCTGTTCATTAGTGCACAGAAAGATGCATTTCCTCCATACTTACTGTTGGTAATTGCTAGAAAATAGGCACTTATACATGCACCAATTCCATAAAACCAAATTTTAGCCCAAATAAATTCGATTACAAACACTCTAGAAATACAGCAATATAATGAAGACATTTTTAAAATCACATATGCAACTTACACATATAATTTGGATTCACGTGGTGGGAAAAGTGAGACATGTACATCCTTATACACAAACCTGCAGAAGTAACTGCAACTTTACTTCAAATCTAAAAGATGCCTGCTGGTTTTGTCCTTAAGTGGGCTTTTAGGACATGCGAATGTGCATATTCATAAACAGCATATGACATACAAAAATCTTCTCTTGAGCTTTTCAGGCCCACATCTCTCTTCCACCATCCTATAAGTTCAGCCTGCCTACTTGTATATATTTCCATCATCCAATAAATAAATCAGAATGAGAAATTTTAAAAAATGTGACCCAGGTTCAAAGACAGGCTGCCCAGGGAGGATAAAAAAGCTAGAAATCCTTCTGCTGCTATCCATGCCCACCCCAAATATGGACAAACACAATTAATAATCCAAATTTAGCCTGCCTCCTACTTGTCAGGTTCCTGCCCATCCTCTTTATTACAGTGGCTTTAATGTGCCCATTCATTGATTGTAAAAACCGTCAGCTCCTGCTTTTGACTATGGAGAGGACACGAAGGAATTTAAAAAAAAAAAAAAAAAGCAGAAAGTCCCTCCCCCCTCCGACCCACCCCCTCCCCATCCACCCCCGTTTCTTTTAAATTCACAACATAGGCATACAAGGTCATTCAGTGAATCAACAATAGAGATAAGCTCTTCAAAATGCTGGAAGTCTTGATTCTCAATTCCTGCCTTTGCACCCCACCTTCCCAACCCCGGCGGAGAGATAAGTTAGGAGCCTCAACGCCCTATACCCACACTAAACCACACTTCTTGCCACAGGGGAAACTAATCCACGCCCCAATCTTCAAGCCAAGCAACCAACCAACCAACCAACCAGGCTAGCCAACCTGCATTTTCCCTTAGCTGACAAGGCCTTTCAGGTTTCCAGCGATAGCCTTGGTTGTGGGTGGGGGTAGTCACACAACTCCCACCCCCCCCCACCCACCCCCAGGCCAACACATTTGCTACAACTCCCTTACAGCTTCCTACAAGCGGGAGGTTCCATCTTCTTAGGCACACATACTCCTGTCTCCGTTCCCGAGACATTTTGGGGCGGGGGGGGGACGGACGGACAGAAAGGGGGGGGGAGAGAAGAGGAGCCTTGTTTATGGCACAGGCTGCCTGAGAACACATGGATGCCATAGAAACCACATCCTGGAACCCCACCCTCGAGAACACCCAGTGAGGGGTGGGCTCAGAAGTCTTGTCTCACCCTGGAAAGCATCAGGAGAGGGTTAAAAACCAGGCCCTTTGGCGTGATTCTGACTTGAAGCCCACGTCTTTAAAAAATAAAAAAAAAAGGGAAAAAAAAATCTCTCTCTCTCTCTCTCTACTGCGACTTCTTTCCAGAAACAAGAGAGACCACCCCCAGTCTCTTGGGGATCCCATCGCCTCCTTCGCTTCCCCACGGCAAAGTCCTTGAATCCAGGGGTGCTGGGAAGAACGTAGAGACTATCGATGTCCGTGGAAAGTCAGCAAGTGTGCTGTGAAATGGGATTTTCGCTGCCTGGGTTTCAACGTCTCCCCGGCTCTTCTGCTTCATTTCCCTCCCCCACCTTTTTTTTTTTTTTTTTTTGGTGAATTTAATTTTTTTTTTTTAAATATATATATATATATATATATATATATATTCCGGACTGAAAACTCGCCCTTGGGAACACTCCGGCCTGAGCAAGAGGGCTCGCCGAATATGGGGGGGGGGGGGGGGACGACACAAGGGGCTGGTTTCCACCAAGGGAACGGAGCTAAGATCAGCCAACCCCCGAGATTTGTTTCCCCTTTTGAGAAGGCAACCTTCTTAGTCTCCCCAAAACTGGAAAGACCCAATTTCCTTCATCGCTGCCACCACCCCCTCCCCCTGCGGTACCAGGATTTTCGGAAGAGTGGGGGAAAAAAAAAAAACCTTCGCAGCCCCCCCCCCCTTTTTTTTTAACCTATCCTCCCTGTTTAAGCCAAGGACGTTTCCAAGATCTTGGGAAATAGGAAGCGGGGGTTGAGGGGGGGGGCACGGGGTGGACGGCTTCCTTACCTTCTTGTTGCTCTTGTTGTAGCCAAAAGTGGCAATTCCTGCACGAGGAGGCACAGAAAGCAGCATTTTCGCTTAAATGTTAGAGAGCTTGGAAAGGGAGGGGAGGGGGGAAGAGAAAGAGAGACACACACACACTCACACAGAAAGAGAGAGAGAGAAAAAAAAGAGAGAGAGAGAGAGAGAGGGAGAGAGAGAGAGAGACAGGGCTTCTGGCTTACGTCACCAAAGCAAGCCAGCTTGGAATCTAGGACTAGGGTGCCTGCGTTCCGCCAGGTCCTAGTGCCTGCGCTTAGACAAGAGAGGTTCCTTTTCAAAAAAAAAAAAAAAAAAAAACTGGAAATTTTGGAAAACTAAGTGCAGAAGTTAAACCATACGTGCCAAGAAGCATTCCTGTCACTGACTCTGGCCTCTGGCTGCACTGAAAAATAGAAATGTCATGTGGCTAAGCTATTCATCAGGTGTCCAACAAACCCTGGCAATGCCCTCTTTTTTTCACCACACACGATGCTATATGCCAATAATTGCCCAAACCATGTTACATGATTAATGAACACCCTGCACAAATCCAAACTAAAACCTTACTTAGGAGTGTTGCAGGAGAATATGCCTTTATTCCGGATTTCTTGGGATAATCAGTTTCCAATAACCCATGTGTCTTTTGGACCATGCCTTTCTTTCCTGGATAAAACTGGATTCCTATGGGTCATTTCTACAATTGAGAGTAAGTAGAATCTCACAGCATTTTACTGATGAAAGCCATCATACGTTTTTTCCAAATTCTAGAACAGGTTTTCTTTTCCTAACTCGGGAAAAAATCGAAAGAAGTTTACCCTTAAACAACCAAGGTTCAGATTCAGAGGAGAGAGACTGTTCTTTGTTGACTGTAGACAATGCATTGCTCTGGAGGCAGCTTCAGTCTGAAACAAAAGCAAGTTTTTCATTATGGGGATAGCTTTCCCTGATGGCCAATAATTCTCCTGTCCCAATATGCGAAATAATTAAATGCTCTGCTACATTCATTGATAAGTTTCAAATGAATTACTCACCCTCTTGTGGAGATGAGGATGGCTCCACAGGGGCAAGGTAAGATCATGTCATCATGCAGAAATGCAACTTCCTCTCAGCTCAATTGACTTTAAAACAAATCAGGTAGTTGTCTTTCATGCTATTGAACTGTGTTCCACCATTGTGTCCAGGTAGTCCTCGACTTATAACAGATCATTTAGTGATGGTTTGAAGTTACAACGGCACTGAAAAAAGGGTCTTATGATCATTTTTCACACTTATGACCATTGCCCCATGGTCATGTGATTTATATTCAGATGCTTGACAACTAGTCTAGTGATTAAGGCATCAGGCTAGAAAATGGGAGACCGTGAGTTCAAGTCCCACCTTAGCCATGAAAACCAGCTGGATGACTTTGGGACAGTTACTCTCTCAGCCCCACACACCTCATAGGGTTGTTGTGGGGAAAATAGGAAGAGGAAGGTGTGCTATTTGAATTATTTGTAAAAATAATAAAGGTGGGATACAATAAATAAATAAAATATAATAGACAAAAATAAATATGGCAGGATAGTAAAACAATGCAGTTTCTCCTATCTGCAAATATTCCAAAGAGAATAAGTGGTACCCCACACATACACACACCCCTACACTTCTGTTTTAAGGAACTCAGAGGATTTAGCAAGTCAGGACAAATAAAGAAAAGGTATAAAAGGTCCATTACGGTGTTTCTATAACATTAAGAGTGCAAAATTTCCCAGGAGTTTCTTTGTCCTGCACTAGGGAAAAATACCTTCTCTTAAAACCAAGCAACTTGTAGCTGTTTTAACTGGAGCCTGTCTTTTGCACGTTTAAGGAGTTTTAAATGTCCATTCAACTATTTCATATACAAACAGACATGGCTCACATCAGTATACTTTTGCTGGGAAAGTACATTTCCCTTCTTTCCTTGGTATGTGTTGTGGCCCATCAGCGGTACTGACGGTAACTGTTGCAACCGAGTACTCAGAACCAGCAGAGACAATGGTGGCAGGCAATTGCTATTAAATAAGTCCTGAAGTTTTGAGCTGCCTTCAAGGATCTCTTAGCAGTTTTTGATACTCCTGGACTGGCCATTAATCTTGGTCTTGGGAAACACAGTGATATGATGCTTTCAGCTCTGCCTGGAGGAATGGCTTCTAAAAGTAGAACTGTGTTAAAGGGTCTTATATGACACCACAGTAGTCTGTTCTATTCTGCTTCAACTTTTATTATCTGCATGAAATCACTAAAAGCTTTGGACCGACATTCACCACTTTCCGTTTTCTGTTGTGCAACTTTTGAGCCGGTCTCTGGAGCTGCTTCACAAGCTAAGACTTAACTCAGGCAAGTGGAAAATACTGTGGGTAAGAAGCCCAACACTTCAAGGATGGTGGCTTACAATTACCTTGATAAGTTCCCTGGAGTATCGGAAATCTATGTGGCCTGCAATAATTCATAATTCTTACCAGTTTAAGCTGCATATTGAGGTAACATATGGCCAGAATAAATTTTATTTCAGTTTTTAATGTTCTATTGCAATCATCTCCAGACTTAATCCTGACCAGTATATAGACTACAATCCCAGCCTATTGCTGGCTAAAGTATTCTAGAAACTGGTCCATATTTCTGTAAAGCTTCCTTTTAAAGATAGCTCAGAAAACTGGTATTGATACTGGTAGGTGCAAAGCAACTGAGCATGCATATTATTCACTGGTGGCAGTGATTATACTAATGTTTCCAATGTACAGGCATTGGACTTTAAAGTCCCAAAAAATTTATGTCCACTTGATGAATTTCAGTAGCACAGATTCTAAAGCACAGACTCAGCCTGGCAAAAAGATTAGTTGATGGACATGAGGAATAGGGCCTTCTTGAGAATAGCCCTTCTGTTCAATTTGATTCCAATTGATACTTATCAGGCTCAATCATTGCAGTTTTTTCAATGGGTCAGTCTTGTATGTTCTGATTATACTGATAGCTTAATTTCACAGTTTTAAAAGTTATCATTATCTAGTTCATATATTTCTATCACCTTGGAAAAAATCAAAGTGATTTTCAAAACGTTTTTATTCCATCAAGCTGGCCTGGCCTAAATCTTCTCCTTTTTAAAATTTTTAAATTTTAAATTTAATTTTAAACACGAATTTTAATTTGTCTAATTATGGGATATTTTTAAAATTTAGCCAAACTGTTTAATCTGTTTTAACCTATTTTAAATTTTGTATTTTCTGTGTTTTATCTTTTGGCTGTTCACCGCCCTGAGTCCTTCGGGAGAAGGGCGGTATAGAAATCTAATAAAATAAAATAAATAAAATAAATTTGGAAAACTTCCACTGAAATAACTAATCTATTTATTCACCTACCTTTCCTTCCCGTTATGATACATACTGCATTAAGAACTAACAATAGCAGTTTGATGATCTGTCTACAAAACTTCTGCAATCAGTTGAAGATTCCACCAAGGCCCAAGAACTGCTCAAATGGACAATGTGCCATTGGTAGGTACATTCTTCATTTGCCTTCTTCTTCCAGTTTCCTCTTGATTCATGATTTAAGATGAATAAGTCTCTAAGGAGCATGGATCCTTTTTCATCTTGGAGAGTTCCCTTTGCTAAATCTTGACCTGCTGGAACATTCAAGTGTAAGGAACATATAAGTCATGTAAGAATATCATCTAGAAAGGCATTTCAACATCATATTCTCAAGCTGATTGGGGGAAAAACAGCAAAGGAATAAGCAGATTCTCCTCCCTTTATCTGGACACCCTTTTATCACATTCATATCCTCATTTTTGTGAACTCCCACAGTTCATACATTATACCAATGTATTGCTTGTTTCACCATATTTACTCTATAACCACAATTGGCTGGTTTTCACAATACCCTAAGCTTGTGATGGCAAACCTATGACACATGTGCCACAGGTGGCACGCGGAGCCATCTCTGCCGGTACGTGAGCCATCACCCTAGGTCAGTTCCACCACACATGCGCATGTGTCTCCTGATTTTCGGGTCTCTGCAGAGACGCGCGTGCATGTGTAGGGGGCAGGGAATCGCACGTGCATGTGTGGGGGTGCGGGGGGTTGCATGCGCATGCATGGGGGTTGTGCATGCATGCATGGGGATAGGGGTGCAGTGCCCCCCCATGCCCTGTTTTGGGCCTAGCAGGCCTCCCTGAAGCCTCCTGGGACCAAAAACAGGCCGTGAGGGGGTTGTTCGTGCATGCAGGTGAGGGGAAGTATGGGGGGGGTCATGTGCGCATGCGCAGGGAGGCAGAGGGCACAGGGGGCATCGCATTATGGGTGGGCACACACGTGCATGCTGTCGCGCATGCATGCATGCTTTCGGCACCCGAGGAAAAAAAGGTTAGCCATCACCGCCCTAAGGCAACAAAAACTTTATAACAATATGCAAATTCAGTATAAGTGAGTACTCACAAGGGTTACTTGCTTTTGGTCAGCAGTGCAGAGATTTTCTACTTCAGGTATGTTCAAAATTTTCAAAGCTGGGTGACATCTGTTATTCAGGTGCTTGTTCTAAAAAAACTCAGAAGCTAAAAATGCATTGTAACTGCATATTACTTTACTACCCCGCTGCCCAATATTGTTTCAACTTCTCAAGGAAAATATTTTTTCTCCATATGAAGTTTCTAAATGCAGACTACATAAAATATGCTAGATTTAATGTTATTTTCACTCCAAAAAATAATCCAAATATTTGACCAGATCATGGATTCAGGTAGGATAATTTAAATCCTATTCATTTCCACAAGAAATTTTTTCCAACTCAAAGCATTGCAGAAAATTTATATACCTCTAGCATTGGGCAAGTTTAAAGGGATTTCAAGTTTATTCATTAGCTGTTACTTTAGGGAAAGTTTGGAGGAGATTTTCAATGGCCTTTCCATTCACACGTTGGTCTAGATTACTAACCTTTATTGGATTAAACATATGAATTGAAGTATCTCCTCCAGGTTGGGAATCTCTGGCCGAGTTGCAGCTTTCAGCAGCATCAGCAGGATGGCCAACTATGAGGGACACAGAGAATTGTAATTCTGCAACATTTGAAGAGCCACGGCTCTTTCCCTGCCTGCATTAGGATATTATCTAGAAAGCACTACAGTAATCAGGTTCCAATTTCATAGAATTGTTTCAATAACTCCAGCATCTTACAAAGAATTTAAGGATGCAGTCCAGGGCTATGTTCACATAATATACTAAGCCAAGGTGGTGGATGCTGTGTGAATAATATAACACACTAATTCAGAAGTGAACCGAAACATACAGTATTAAGGCTAAGGTATGGGAAGTGAACTAATCTAACTCATGATACACTATTAAGCCATCCTTCCATCTCCTCTACCTGAATGGGTAATGTTATTTGTGTCCCCCACAGTTTTAGTCCAAGTAGAAACATGGGTAACCAAGGAGCAACCTTATGTTCTATTACTGATACAGCCCTGAGGAGCCCTTACTAAGCATCTGAAGAATCTCAGAGTTGTCCAGGAACAGTATGAAAACCATTAGCCTAAAGGCATCCACCCTCCTCTTGCTACCATAAACTCCACAGAGACTTGATTTCCCGCAATTCATAAAAGCAACAAGCTTCTCTTAAGCACTCATCTTGTTCCAGATAATTATAGCACTTCAAATCTATTTGCATGGCAAACCAAAATAAAAATAGGTTCCCCTGTAACCAGAATTATAAGCCCCCAAACCAGAAATATAACAAGCCAGAATTAGCTCAATACCATAGGCTAGAACGTCTCCCTATGTCCTACCTTTCTTTCTTCGTAAAGGCTGTGTTTGCTTACTGTACTGCTAAACTAAACATATGATTAATAGTGGGGGCCATTTTAGATCTTAATACACACATGCCTCTTTAGCTTGCTATGTCATCCAAGCACAGATCACTGATCACATGGGTCTAGTATCAACCTACAAGCCTGGATTTAAGTTATAGTGTGAACACAAATAAAATAGTACCTGCCATGGTACCTTCCTTATGAAACATTCTCCCTCCAGAGATCAAATCTACTTATTTTTGGTATGTCCTTAAAAGCCTGGCTCCATGCTCAGGTCTGAGGCCCTGAATATGTGAAGGTAGACTTTCATTGGCTAATTTAGTGATATGATGAGTGATGAATTCTCGGCTGCTGTGTATTTATCTTTTATATTACTGTAATTGTTTTTATTTTAAAATTTTGTTCACTGCCCAGAATCTCTTGGACAACCGTAAAAAAATAAACTCACTAAATAAATAAATCCCTTGTAGCGTGTGTGTATGCGCACATGGCCACATACACAGAGTGTACCTATACAAACATGTGCCTGCACCACTATCAAAAACAGGATCATCAAAGTTGTTTTAAAACCAGCTTGATATTCAACAATGTCTGGATTCCCACATTTTATAAGCCATCAATCAATCATGATTTACAGATGACTATAGCTGCCTTCACACAATAAGCCAAATCCAAATCCACATTTAGTTTAGTGTAATACATGACGTCCACACATTATTAGGCAATAGCAGTTATATATCTATGTTAAGGAAAGCTTTGCAAACTAAAGTGGGCGGTTTTTTTTTAAGACCAAGAACAGGCTGTGATATTTTTCTTTCTCATTGGCTGGCAATTCTTGCTCCCTTATTAGCATACAAATCCAGCCCTCCTTATTTAACAGAAGTAATCATAAGTAAAATAGAAGGTATGATTAAAAAATACGAAGTAGTTATTAATCTTCATTGAACGAATAAGGAAGCTTCTCTTACATATTTTGGCACCATTGGAAGAAACATTTTAAAAACCCTTTTCTTTTGATCTCTTGATCGATTGAGCTTTGGTGCACATCCCACTCCTTGCTCTGCAAAACATCTCTCTCTCACGCCCTTTGTACCCCAGATTCGTTAATGCTGAATCTTACTTATATGTTCTTCTTCAGACTTAAGGGATTCATCACTTACCTTTATGAGTACTGTCTCCTATCTTCCCTCTAATAGAAGTGGATTATCCTGGAAGCTGCTTGCTGGGCAGAAAACACAACTGAAATAGCAAAGGGCAGAACAACAACCTTAGCCCAGGGAAGACAGAGAAGTGGTTTCCTGCTTGTGGCTTAAATTTCCACTTCATTCTTGGCATATGTTGGCAAGACCGTGTCTCCAACCTGGAGGTCTTGTATTGTGTGGAATCCACTAGCATCGAGTCCCTAATTATCAGAACCCAGATAAGATTGGTGGGATATGTCATCAGAATTGATGCCTCACCAATTTCTCCATAATGTAACGGAGCCTGGGAAGAGACCGCAAGGTCAACCATGAAGCTCTACAAAGATACTGTGAAAGAGGCACTATGCCATTGTGACATTCAGCCAAGGAAACTAGAAGCAGCAACTGCTGATTGAACCCACTGAAGGACCCTGTGCAATAAAGACTCTACCAGCTTTAAAGACAGGTGTCACGCAAAACTAATAAAAAATAAATAAATAAACATTAACATCACAGAATAACATTCAATTACCACAACAATGGACTACCATTGGCCCCAGACTCTACATTTCTAGGCTGGGACTTCAGAGCCACTTCCATGTCCACAGATGAATTGCACAACAGCATGTTTTCTTGAGACCTGGAACGACTATATATTAATAATCATTCCCTTCACCTCCTCATCCAAGTTATTAATGAAATATTGAAATATAGAAGTTTTCTGGCCATCAGCAGTTCTCTAGAATCTTGTTAAAACTCCCACTGTCTAATTAAGTTAGATACTAGATTAAGAAATTAATATGGCACTAAACAGTTGAATCAGGGACAGTTGCATCTACTGATTTCATTGCTCACCTTAGGGCTTTATCCACTGGGACAAAGTATTCAGCATCCTCTCCTTAATTTATATTTTTTGGAAATGGAAGTATCAGAAATGCACCACCAGTACCCATAATCACATAAAAACCATAGGAAGAAAGCATACAAAGAACTGTGCATTCTGAAACATATCCACATTTGCCCCAAAAGCAAAAAGAAAATTCTCAATTTAAGACAAGCCCCCAAAAGAAAAATCTCATTTATCGATATAATTATATTTTTGGTGACTTTAAGATAGCGCTCCCATTTTAAAACTAATTCATCTGAGGAAGTAAATCCGCCTTTCCTTTTAGGCAAATTCATACAGAGCCTGACTGACAATAAATTCAATTTCCATTCTGATATCCTTTATTCTACGTGACTTGATTACTCTCCATCAGACACTCAAAACTTTCAATGCTGTAGCAATATCTGAATACCTCCATCCAGATCATGTCATTCTCAACAGGCTTGGAAGCTAAAAGGCTAGGTTTGATGCCCCACTGAAACTCCATCATTGAAAAAATCCTGTTTCCCAAAATTAGTCAGTGCCACTTGCTATAAAAGTGAAGGTGGGGGGGCACAAAGTCTGAGAAAAGGGGCTTTCAGGAGAGGTTTTTTTTTTTAATGATACAGATATTTCCTTATATTTTAATGTAAAAGAATAGTTAAAATGTGAAAAATATGAAAAATGTTTGGAAATCAAGAACTAAACTAAAATGTGAAAGAGGAGTCAGGAGTCAGGCAAACAAACCTTTAGTTTGTTGAAGTTCACGAAAATTATAAAAATAAGGATCAGAAAAAAGGGAAACCGCTTACAAAATACTTTAAAGTCAGAAAATTAGACAGTATATCATGTGGCAAATGCATATTCCGATACTTGGTTTTCTTACTCTACCTACTACCCACCAACTTTTTTGAAAATTTAATATTTTCTGTGAAATCTTCTAGTGTAGGTCCTGATTTATGGGTAGGGGGGTTTTGTCACAAGTGTTTCCAGGATTGCTGTGGCTATCTGCCTACTCACAAACAGTATGGTTTTAATCAAGCCATCTACTGTTGTCAATTACCTGCAAGCCTTCCCCGCCCTAGATAATTGCAGGTTGACTCCTTACATAAGCAAGGACCTTTTGCTTGCTACTTGGGCCTAGTCTTCTAGGCCTAAATGCACAGCTCCTGCAGGAAGCTTCGTGCAACGCCGCAGATGGGAGAAGAATGCAGATAAGGACTCCAGACGTCCCTACGGAGAGACTCCCACGGATGCTTGCCTTTTGCTGTTTTGAAACATGCAAGCTATCATCGGGACTGCTGCAGGACCTTCTTCCTCCCACAAGCTTCAAGAAATGTTTGCTGTTTGAATTGTTTTTACTTCAGGTGACTTTCAGCTGTGAAGCTCGTGCTGCTCCCATTATGATGGCCTTGATGATGTATCGACGCCGAAGCTGCTTACCTTCATGCTAGCTTTATTCTTTTGTGAACTGTTTTCGGTATTGTGGAGAGGGATCTAGGGAGATAGCCTTGCCTCACATACCCAGATAAGACTTTGTTTTTAATGTGTTTTCTTAAAGACATAGTGCTTTTTAAATGTTTTAAAGTAAATTATATTTTTACACAAGACGCCTCTGTCAGAATTATTTCAGTCTCAGTGTGTTTACTCATGAGCTGGTTCACGGCCCGGGGTACCCCTCAACCCCATTTCCTAACAGTTGGTAGCAGAGGATGGTTTAACGAACTTACGCTCATGTGGTAACGCGCTAGACTGGAATGTCTGCAGTTGAATAGATGTTGACTAGGGCAGCAGCAGCAGCAAAAAGTATGAAGTCACAAACTGGACTGTCTGGGGCTCAGGCCAAAAATGTTTTGGCTGAAAAACTCCAAACTCTAATTGATTTAGAGAATAGTGGAGCTGTAAGTTTTGGAGCAGAGGCCTCAACTTGTGAAGGGCCTAAGATAGTGAGTAAACCATCATCACCTAAAGAAGTAGAGACTGGAAGAACGCCACTTCAGGTCTTGAAAACAAATACAGAGGTGGATGATGAGTTTAGGAAGGCAATCCTTCAGTTTTTAGGTTTGCCCACAGTAAGTCAGAACCCGACTGCTGATTCTAGCGGATTATTAAAGAATTCAGCCGTGAAAGGAAAGAAGATCGAAGTCCTACAAAACACCGGATCGGTAAGAGACTTTCAATCTTTTCCTAAAACCCCCACCTCAGACCATAAGTGGAGAATGGGGGATAACAGACTGCCTGATTCGAATGTTCCTGCTTCTTTGTTAAACCAGCATGGCCAAGTTGATATTGCGCCACCTGCTGTTGAAGCCATCATAGATCAGGCTATAAAGACTTTAGCTCCCTTGATGACATCAGTGACTTCTGCTAAAATAAGAGACTCTCATGTTGAGCATAAGGTTGCAAGTGTGATAGAAACTTTGGCAACCATTTTAGGCGATGGTTTGCAGGCACCATCGGCTCAACAAATAGTAGCTGCACATACCAAAGCACCCCTGATGTCTGCGACTAATTCAGCGCACGCCACGAGTGGGATATATCCATCCGTGATGACATCGACATCCAGGACGGTTCCGGAGGCTGCCTCAACTGAAGATAGGAATTTGGGAGCGCGTCCAAAAATTCCTAGAGATGTGCACCAGAGAGGACCCTCGACCTTTTGTGATCGAACCAGGATGAGCTTTGCATCCGCACAACCTGAAGTTTTAATCCCTCCCATTGGGGAGGAACGATTGTCAGAATGCCTGATGGAAGACACTGTGCTGTGTGCTTCCATTCCAATGCCTTATTGCCCGTTCCAGGATGGACCACATTTTGAACATCAATTAATGTCTGTTTCCATGTTTAATAATGTACAGGTCCTTCCTCCTAATTTTAAAAGTTTAAGTGTGGGTGGAGGAAATTTTAAGGAATGGGTTAAAAGTATTCAAGTAATTTTAATGAAGGAAAATGTTTTATCGTTGTTGTTAAAACCCCCACCTAGACCATGGTCCTTAGAAGTTGATCTTTTACATCATAAGGCCTTTTGTATTTTATTGATGTCTATTAACCCTGCACTATATCCCAGTATACCTAGTAACCTGACCATAACAGAAGTTTGGGTGAAACTGCATAAGCTATTTTGTTCAAAAAGCTCCCATGTTACAAACAGAGTTTATAGGGAGTTCTATTCCGCAAGGTTGAAGGCGGGAGTAGATATTAATGAACACTTGTGTGAGTTAAACAGGTTAAGGCAGGAATTGATGTTGAGGGGGGAAACAGTGTCTGAACAAACCCTCATTACTGTTATACTCAATTCCCTTGACCCTAGCTGGGATAATTTTATATCGCAACTGGATAATGTTAGTTGTAATAACTTATCTTTAGAAGTGTTATCTGGCAGATTGATTGCAGAAGATAACTTGCGAAAATGCAGGGCGGCTTTTCATAAAAAGGAAAAACCTTTAAGAAGGCCCGATAGTTCAGATAGAGCATATGCTATCGGAGAATGCTTCAATTGTGGTTCAAAAGAACATTATAGAAGGGATTGCCCACAAAATGTAAATGCTAGGGCAAGTGTAAAGACACCTTCTGATAATAAATGTAAAAGGAGGTCACTTCCTCCAGGCAGAAAGCCAAGTGGAGACGCTCCTAACCACAGAAGGGGTAAAAAGCCGAATGAAGGCAACAAAGGGAACAATCCCAGGTTTAATGATAGCTCTGTAGGTATAGTGGAAACTACTGAGTCAGAGCTTACAAGGGAACAGCGAGAGCAACTGTGGTTAATGGACAGTGGAGCCAGTAACCATGTTGTCAGTGACCGAAGGTTGTTTGTTAATATGAGAAGGCATCAATCCATGGTCAAAGTTGCAAACGGTAAAAAGGTGAATGTTGTTGGCATTGGAGATGTTTATATTCCTGGGATAGGAAAGATTCATGGAGCACTGTATGTACCAGAGATAGATCATAATTTGCTAAGCCTAATGAGGATATGTGAGAACCCCAGAATGGAGATTCTGTTCTCAGGAGGAACAGCTGTGATCAAAAACAACAAATGTGTGATTGGGGAGGTTTTGAAGATAGGTGGTTTGCCTTATTATTCCCCCAATACGAATGCTGAGTCCTGCAGCGATAGCAATTACACTATCTCATTCGGTAGTAACAATGAATCACAGTTAGAACTAGGTGATGAGGATCAAGACTTTCACCAGAGGAAGCCTTGTAAAGACAAATGTAAAGTTAATAAAAAGTTTTTAAATTTTAATTTAGAGTTAGATAGTAGGGAACCTGAAAATGCTGATGCAATTGCTATAGGTGAGCCGCTGCATAACGAATGTGCTCACTTGATGCATCGCAGGCTAGGTCATGTGAGTTTTCCTATAGTGAAAAAGGTAACCGAACACTCAAGGGGAACCAAGATCAATGACTGTAACACATTCCTAGACTGTTCAATTTGTAGGAGTGCAAAGTTGAAGGTGAAGTCTGCGCCCAAGAAGTCTCAGAGGTACTCTGAACACCCGTTTCAGCTCATCCACATGGATTTGGTGGGTCCATTCGCACCTTCCGTGGGTAAGAGACGGTACTTTCTTACCATAGTAGACGACCATAGCAGATTTGGATTCGTTTTTCCCCTAATGTCCAAGAGTGAAACGTTGACTAAGTTTAAGGAATTTTGTAACTTAGTCCAGAACCAGCACCAGGTCAGAGTTAAGAAAATCTTGACTGACAGGGGGACTGAATTTAATTCCAGGCAGTTCTCCAGCTGGTTGAGAAGTAAGGGGATAGTCCACTTACGCACCGCGCCTTACTCTGCATTTCAAAATGGCGTCGCAGAACGACGCAATGGCGTGTTACAAACCATGATGCGGTGCGCCCTAGAGGACTCCGGATTAAACTTCGCGTATTGGGTAGAAGCAGTTAGATACGCGAATTACACCCTGAACCGTGTGTGGTCTAGTGTGGTGCAGAAGACCCCATACGAGGTGCTATACGGCCATAAGCCTAGCTTGGCACACCTCCACGTTTTTGGAGCGATGGCCGATGTTCATGTCCCGAAGGAGCTCAGGAGAAAGGGAGACCCAATCTCTGTTAAACTGAGATTTGTTGGTTATGAGCAGGGCTCCAAGGCATTTAGGTTTGCCTACCCTAACGGAAAATTGATGATATCAAGGTCTGCCACCTTTCACGAAGGGGCCAATTGGAGTAAGATCCATGCCAATGAGATTCTTACTCAGAACCCTTCCCGTAGTTGTCATAGGCGAGCGGAGGATGTATCGGAGAACCTACCCGAGGATAGGGATACATCTGGTTCTGGGAAGCGTGCATCCCAGGCTCCCTTGAAAGGGGTATTGAAGCATAAGATGGGGGTAGCCAGGAAGGATAGGCACCCAGCTTCTGAGGCGCATAGTGATAGTCACGAGGTAGATGACTCATCAGACGACTCTGATGTGAGTGACTCTCCTAAACGCAGACCAGTTAGGGTTACCAGGGGCAATAAGCCTAAGAGGTACGACGACTTTGTTACCTCAGTCGACCAGGTTTTGGCCACCCCTCAGAGATATGAGGATGTGTTGGCCTTACCTGACCATGAACGACAGAAGTGGCTGGCCGCCATGGATACGGAATTAGACAGCCTGAAAAGGCTGGACGTATTCACGCCAACAAGATTGCCCAAAGACAAGAGGGTGATCGGCACCAGGTGGCTTTTCAAGCAAAAGCCCATTGAAGGTGGGGGCTTTGTCTATAAAGCGAGACTAGTAGCGCAGGGATTCTCGCAGAGATTCCCTGATGATTATGAGGACACCTTCTCGCCCACGGTGCGCCCTGAGAGTGTGAGAACAGCTCTCACCATCGCTACCATGCGAGGCGAACATGTATATCAGTTCGATATTCAGACCGCGTATCTGCACGCCCAGTTAGACAAAGAGCTGTACGTGAGGATTCCTCAGGGAGTAAGCCATCGGGAAGACGATGTGTGGTTGTTGAACAAGAGCCTATATGGCTCAAAACAATCTGGTAAACGATGGTACGAGTGTCTCACAAAAAGCCTGAGAGAGATGGGCTTTTTACCATCGTCGGCTGACGAGTGTGTTTTTGTCAAGGAAGATCAGGGCATTAGGGAAACAGTACTGTTGTACGTTGATGACATCCTATATATTTGCAGATCAGAGAACAGGCATAAGAAGTTCTCTGAGGACCTAAGTAAGAGTTTCGCCTTAAAACCATTAGGTCACATTAGCAAATTTTTAGGGGTGCAATTCGTAAAAACCGAGAAGGGGTTTCGGCTCTCTCAGGAAGATAAGATTCAGGAATTGCTTAAAAAGTGTAGCATGGTAGAGGCGAAGCCATGCAATACCCCTATGGCAACAGACTTCCTTAAGAATATGTACACTGAGAGCACGGAGTTTGAGGATAAGACCCTTTACAAGTCCGTGATTGGGTCGTTGTTGTACATTGCAAATTGGACTAGACCGGACATCAGTCTAAGTGTAAATGTGTTATCTAGACATTCTGAACATCCCACACAGTACCATTGGAGCGGAATCAAACGACTCCTGAGATATTTAAAGGGTACTGTGAACTATTCATTGTTATTGGAACCAGAAGCAACTAGAGAATTGAGATTGAGTTGTTTTTCGGATGCCGATTGGGCAGGGGATGTTAGATCTAGAAAAAGTACCTCGGGGTACATTGTATACCTAAATAGTAGCCCCGTGTATTGGTACTCTGGGAAGCAGAAGTTAATTGCAACCTCCACAGCGGAAGCTGAGTATGTGAGTTTGTCCAAAGCTTCCAATAACCTAGTTTGGTTTGACGATCTCCTGGTAAGCTTATGGAGGCAGCCCATGCAACCTATAAAAGTCTATGAGGATAACATGGCTGCCATTAACATATCGGAAGCCGATGCTGTAGGCCAGAGATCGCGCCATATTGATATACAAAACAAACATGTGAGGCAATTGGTGAAAACAGGTTTCATTAAGACTGTGTATTGTGAAACCAAGGAACAGGTAGCGGATGTGTTTACCAAACCGCTGCCCCGTGACCAACACCTCTATCTCCTGGGTAAAATGTCGATGGCTATGTGAATGTACTTCCCATTGATGTATCTATGTACCCAATGTAGAATGTATGTTTGTTAACCAGTCAAATAGCCGCAGAGAAGGGGATTGTCACAAGTGTTTCCAGGATTGCTGTGGCTATCTGCCTACTCACAAACAGTATGGTTTTAATCAAGCCATCTACTGTTGTCAATTACCTGCAAGCCTTCCCCGC
The DNA here is from genome assembly GCF_059756535.1 of Pantherophis guttatus. NCBI lineage: Eukaryota > Metazoa > Chordata > Lepidosauria > Squamata > Colubridae > Pantherophis > Pantherophis guttatus. The sequence goes on along the minus strand of NC_142064.1, from coordinate 138,483,299 downwards.
CCTAGATAATTGCAGGTTGACTCCTTACATAAGCAAGGACCTTTTGCTTGCTACTTGGGCCTAGTCTTCTAGGCCTAAATGCACAGCTCCTGCAGGAAGCTTCGTGCAACGCCGCAGATGGGAGAAGAATGCAGATAAGGACTCCAGACGTCCCTACGGAGAGACTCCCACGGATGCTTGCCTTTTGCTGTTTTGAAACATGCAAGCTATCATCGGGACTGCTGCAGGACCTTCTTCCTCCCACAAGCTTCAAGAAATGTTTGCTGTTTGAATTGTTTTTACTTCAGGTGACTTTCAGCTGTGAAGCTCGTGCTGCTCCCATTATGATGGCCTTGATGATGTATCGACGCCGAAGCTGCTTACCTTCATGCTAGCTTTATTCTTTTGTGAACTGTTTTCGGTATTGTGGAGAGGGATCTAGGGAGATAGCCTTGCCTCACATACCCAGATAAGACTTTGTTTTTAATGTGTTTTCTTAAAGACATAGTGCTTTTTAAATGTTTTAAAGTAAATTATATTTTTACACAAGACGCCTCTGTCAGAATTATTTCAGTCTCAGTGTGTTTACTCATGAGCTGGTTCACGGCCCGGGGTACCCCTCAACCCCATTTCCTAACAGGTTTGATCACAGGACATGCTATTTTTAACAAAGGAAGATCAAACTGAGTAGAATGAGAACTTAGTTACATCATCATACTCAGGTGTGGTTCCCTTAACTATGGTTTCTTAAAAGACAAGCTATTTAGTTCACACGCTATGAGCTAAATCAAAACAACTACAATATAGTTTTTAGTGTAATATTGCCAGACACCATCTTTGGACCAGAGGCCTAAAGATTCACTCAAGAGTTGAATCTGCTACAATTTGCTGAATTAGCCACAATTGGTTCACATGCTAAGCCAAAATTAATTAAACCACTTTATGATTTAGCATGCTGTGGAAATATGGCCCAGCTTCTGTAAGAACAGAAATCATGAAGTTGAAAGTTCTTTTCTCTACTACTCTATAAACTTACCAATAAGACAAAGCTCTCTTGCCGTGTGTAAAATTATCCACACAAAGCTCATCCGAATCCCAGAGAAATTCCAACAGAACAGTCTGCAATGAAAGGGATTGATGGAAAAGCAGAGAGAAAATATTCCAACCATTTTAAACAGAGGTTCTGACTCCAGTTTTAGATAGAAAATTTGACCTGGTTAGATTGTAGAGTGACCTCATTAATATTTATTTTAATAGTTGGCAACCTATCTCTTCTGCCAGAAACATAGCTCTTCTTTTCCTGTCATTCTTAGCAGAATTTCCAGGCCAGTTTACAAAATTGAAGATAAAATAGAGCATTCACATATATTATTAACACATTATTAAAGATGGCACACCTTACCATTAATTATTTGATGACCCCAAATAATTGCAGCAACCCTGTTCTTATTCCCATTGTTCCTTCACCTCTACACAGGGTTGCCATAGTAGCATGCTTTCTCACCCTCCTTTTCTCACTAAAAGGTTACAAGCGAAGTAATAGCATCTCTAAATCAGGGTGGGAGGAGACTGTTGTAACCCCACCTCCAAAGCCTATTTTGTCTTGTCCTTCTCTTTTCTTTTCCCCACAATACAGGATGGAACATGGCGGTCGTCTTTAAAAGCAGGGTATCTTACAATAACCAAAATATGAGACAAGCAGAAGAATTTACAAAGGTGTCCATACTGTGAGATGCAGCCTTTACAAGGACTGAGCTACTGGACTAGAAGTTTAACAACACTAGGATTCACACATGGTGCCAAGTTGAACAACAACTCACATGATGGTTTATCACAAAGCATATACCCGTACATGTCCTCAGAGTTATAATGTAACTTAGACCTGACGCATTGTCATAGTGTAACTGTGTGCAAATGAGGCAATTTTGTTTCATAAATGTGACCATATGTGAGAATGACCTTGGGAGAAAGGAGGAAGGCCTGCAGTCTAGGTATTAGTCTGATAAGAGGCAGCTGGGTCTGCAGATGAAGGGGAAAGCATGGGAAGTGTTTCAGAAGGGATCCTCCCTAGTTTTTCACTCAGACAAAAAAAAAGGGGGGGGGGAGTTACTTTCAGTTTTGCAAGAGATTAAATATAATCTAACAATAAAAATGGAGCTACCGTACTATGCCTTGATGTATTTTTTGTCTGGAGTCAAAGGTCTAATCATGATTGAAACAGGCCTATGCAACACAATGCCTATAGACACCAATATATCTACAAAGGCTTTCCATTGTGGATATCAGCCTTTATATTCTACCTGATGTTCTTTTAAATATAATCAAACATGAAATTGCCCCTCCCCCAGCTGATTATTTATTTAAAATAAAAACCTTGGATTCTAACAAAGATCTCACTGCAATGACAGAAAAGATCCTGGGAAACCACTTCACCTTGTAGGAAACAGGTGTTTTAGTGATTAGCAATGTCAACTAGAGCAGTCATTTGGATGATTCACCATTGACAACCATTTTCTACTCGTGGCTCAATTTTTGTCTAAGTTGTATTTAAATAATCCTGGCTTATTTAAATCAAACACATTTGATTTAATTTGTGAGCACAATCTAAGATCAGTTCACACTTCAGACAAAGACTTTGTTTATTCCCCCTGCCAAGTTGCAGCACTATCCAGCCATATTTATTTATTTGTTTATTTTTTGTTTGTTTGTTTATTTGTTTATTTTTGTTAGCTGAAAACATTGCCAATTCCCATCCTGCCTCTTTTCAAACAATTACAGTCCCCTTATTCCCCTGCAAGAAATGGTTCACAAAAGCTAACTGATCTTCTTGATTGGCCTTATGTCTATCCTTGGGTAGTATTAGCAGAAAGGAGAAAATGCCAATCTATTATCTGCTTAAAAAGTCTCTGCTGGAATAACACATAATTTCCACCTGGCTTATCTAAACCAATATCTTTCAAAGTGTGGTCCGAGGCCCCTTCAAAACGTTCAGAAGTGCACAAAGTCAAAATTATTTAACAACCGAGGCTGAAAAATACTGTAATACAATATTAAAATCCCATCAAAAAACAGTAAGAAGTTGTACAGTAGTGGTAGCAATAGCATCATTTTAAATTTTAATATAGTAATTATTAATATATATAAAATCCATGCAAACAAAAGCTCTTTTGGGATACTCCATATTTTTTTTTAAGTGGGAAGAGATCCTAAAGATTAAAAAAAATAAGAAATACTGATCTAAACCATCCTTGGACTGTCTTAGTAGCACATTGACAGATAGAGGCAAAGTTGTAAGGAAAACGTTCAACAAACAGTAGGTGGAACATTTTTTCCTGGGGCAAGACTGGGCATGGAAGGGCTCTGTATGTGAACCAAATCTAGCCACTGAATTCAAGCTGGGTACTTAAGAACTTCTGTTTCAATTTATTGCCACTCTTGCTGATACATGAATGTAGCTGTGCATGGCAATACAGATAGTCCTCAACTTATGATGAGAACTGGGACAAAAATTACCATTGTTAGCCAATGCGGTCATAAAACATGACTGCATCACTGCAGGGATGACAATCCCTGCGATCTTGGTTGCCATCATTAAATGAATCCCACGGTCCTTAGATGAGACAAACTACCTGCTTTCCCATAATGAAAGTCAGTGGAGAAGCCATCTGGAAGTTGCAAGTCCCAGACTGGCAGGCAAGTAAGCGGCTATTGCCAGGTGGGGCAGGGAAGAAATGCATGGTGGGGGGTGGGGGGGTGAGAAGCACCTTGTGGCTCAGAAAGGGTGTGTGAGAGGTGCTGCGTTGGTCAGGAGGGAGTGCAAATATGTATGAGAGATACCATGCAGGTCAGGGAGGTTGCCCAAGGTTCAGGGCAGGTTGGGGAGGTTGAGCAAAGATGCAAAAGGGTGCGCAAGGCTGCAAAGGAGCATGGTTCAGGGAGGTGCATGATGATTCGTGAGTGGCGACTGCAGAGGGGTTGGGGAGAGTGCATGGGGGAGGGGGAGACCACCCCAGCAACTTGTGACCTTTCCAGCTTTCCCATTCCAGGTCTTTCCCATTGAGTTTCTGGGGAAGCCAGCAGGAAAGGTTGCAGATGGCAATCACCTGATTGTGGGGTGCTTGGCAACCAATCATAAGTGTACACAGGTTGCTAATTGCCCAGATTATAATCACATGACTATGGGGTTGCTGGGATGGCCAGTTGCTGAACGAATGGTTATAAGTTGAGGACTATCTATAATCATTTGCAGGTTTTATTCCTCTCGCTACTTGAACAACTGATTTCTTGCCTATGGCTCTGTTGTTTATTTATTTAAAATATGGTTCCCAAATGACTCTGGTTAGCTTATAACTAGGAACCAACATGCATATTAGATAGATAGATAGATAGATAGATAGATAGATAGATAGATAGATAGATAGACAGACAGACAGACAGACAGACAGACAGACAAATGAAAGATACAATTGACTCTGAGATCAAATATTCAAACTAATACCCATGCAAAACTAAACAAGCAAAAGGATAAAAGCAGGCTCCCCTGTCATCCTGCATCTGCAAGGCTTGGAAGAACAAGCAGGATGGGATGAATCCTGACGGAATCTCTGGGGGTGGTCATTCCAGAGGGCAGGAATTGCAACTGAATACTGTAGATGTGCTTCCTGTGTCCCATAAGATGACACCCTGGTACACCAAACTGGATGGGCAGAAACCATGGGAGTTAGGCAGTCCCTGAGGTATCCAGGCCCTATATCTTAAAGAGTTTTAAAAGTGATAACAAGTACCTGGTTATTGCATCCAATTCTGCTGACACTATTTATCAAATCTCTAAAGCCACTAATACCAAAACAAATCTGGGTAGCATAAGGTATTAAAATCAAATTTAAAAAAACAACAACTGTTCAAATAAGTTAATGAAACATCGAGAAAGATAAAAGCCTCTCAACATACATACATACATACATACAGCTTTCCCACCTGTGACCCACCTTCCAAACAAAAATTAAAGCCTAGGGGCAAAACCAAGTTTTAAAGGCTTGCTTGAATGAGGTTAGAGTAGGGGCCACACAAATCTCATGGGGTAGGGAGAAACCAGGGGTGAAATCCAGGCGGTTCTGACAGGTTCTGGAAAACCGGTAGTGGAAATTTTGAGCAGTTTGGAGAACCGGCAAATACTACCTCTGTCTGGTCCCAGAGTGGGGTGGGAATGGGGATTTTGCAGTATCCTTCCCCTGCCATGCCTGCCAAGCCACGCCCACAGAACTGATAGTAACAAAAAATTGGATTTCACCACTGGGGGAAACCTTCCTTTTAATCAGGATGAGCAGCTAACTCAAGTGTGTGCCTCTGACTCCAAGGTTTATATTTCTGGAGTCAGAATAGCAGCCCCTTTGTAGAAAGCTGCTTTTTTCACTTTTAGAATTTTGCTGTGCCAGAGTTATCAGTAGGCATCCCTATGTATCTTTTTTCTCAAATAAATCCCACTGCATTCAGTGAGATTTACCAGTAAGCAAATATGGAGATGATTATAAACTCAGTTTATTATACCAGAAGTAAACCCAATTCGATACACTGAAAAAATAGGCATATGTAAGCAACTACTATAAGCAACGTTATGTATATTTCTTTGGATTTAATGATGCTAGACTAAAATTATACTCTAGTTAGAGGTGGGCTGTACATTTCTAAGTAAATAAATGACATTCCAGCAAGACATAAATAAACAATGATTGATTTTTATCCATTAAATTATGAATTCCCTTACAAGCTATAATGGCTAGTTCGCCCAGGATGTTAAACCAATACCAAATCACATTATGAATTAGCATGACTGATGAATCAGCATTATGTGACAAATATTGCCAAATAAATTAGATTAAAACTGAGTATCTTTGAATACATTTTATGGGATGGAATCATGGAACATCTCATTGGCCAGCTGAGGAAATCTCCATTTTTACTGTAAATAGTGCAACTCTAGAGATGAACACATTGTTAAGTTTTATAAAAGTGGGATAGGGATTTGGAAGCATGCCATCAGATTTTATGTTAACCTAAAACAATACAGTAGCAAAAAGTGGGGTATAAGTCCTACAGATTTGCCAAACTTTCTCCCCTATTATTTATTTATTTATTTATTTATTTATTTATTTATTTGGAGCTTATCTTACAATTAGAAACTAACTTGCAGACCTCTGGGGTTTGTAGGTCAGGGAGGGTTGTTTCTCAAGACTACAGTTCTCAGTATTTCCTGGGAAGAGAAGGAAATAACTATTAAGTCAATGTTAGTATTTGCATGGTGAGTTACACAAACTTTAATTATACCTTCACTTAAAAAAAAAAACATCATTATTTCAGGCTTTCATGACGCAGGCTCACAAACTAGTCAGCCCCATTCCAACCTAGGATGTTTTATGAATCCAATCTCTGTGGTTAGGTTATGGTTTGTTGTGTAATGCAGACACATAAGTTGGGTGAGTAAACCACATCTTTCTTAACTACGGTGAAGCACGGACACTGTCTGGAAAGCTCTGCCCTTTCATTCTTGATTTACGAGAGTTGGCTATGATGGTGTAGCCTTGCTGGAAACATACTAAGATCTGCTGGTGGTTATTACTCCTTTCCAGATCTTTTCATGTGCCCTTAAATCAGTTCTGGTGCTGAACCCAATCTAATCTCTCTGGAGGCAGTGTGTTTTCCCAAGAAGGTCCTTACTTTTACCTTGAAGGGAAGCCTCCTCTTCCTCCTTCCCCCCCACCCCCACCCCTGTGCCCCCAGAGTAGAAAGGGTGAAATCTGGGGAACCGTCAGGCCAAACAGCTTTTGCTAGCGTCACAGCCTCTGGTTTTCCAGCTGGCAAGACTGACCGTAACTGCAGATGTGTTGGATGCCAGCCCAACTCTTCATGAAGGAGGGGGCAAAATGGTTGGGAAATATGTAGCCAGTTTGTTTTGGCTGAAAGACCAGTTTTCTGTCCAGGCAGAGAAGAGAGAGAGAGAGAAAGAGAGATGGGTGGGTCCTATTTTGTAGTGACCCCAAAAGGCTGACTTCACAATATGTTGCTGGAGATGGGACTCGAAGAGGAGCTGGCTTCAAGGGAACAGCAGCAAAACAATGGCAAACCCCAGCAGTTGTTTTATTTAATCCCTTTACACTTGCACTGCTTCCAGATAAAGGAAATCCAGGCCAGGAGTCACTTTTTTAAAAAGTATATTATTGGTTGTCTGCATTTCTTGGCGTGGAAAAGCAAAAGCTGGTATGTGTATTGTATAGGCTTGCCTGAGATAGGAGCAAAAAAGCAGACAGTATTTTTTTTTTTAAAAAAAGTCTTTTAAAAAATTAAGCACATTGTCAACTTAGAAGAAACACCTTTCAAATATTTCCTTTTCAAAGCTGCATTGTAACAAATTCTAGAGCTCCAAAAGAGAACTTCACAGGATTTGAAAAAGAGAAAAGGACGTCTGGCTATTGTGCCGTAACTCAGTTTTGGAGGCAAAGATCAGCAATGAGGCTGCAGCATAAAAATCAGAATTATCACAGATAATGACATTAAAGTGTATCGACAGGGACTGGCTGAAAAATCTACAATTTTTCCATTTTCTTCGGCCACGATTTGTATATGCCTAAACACATAGCTTGCAGTGAAAAAGCGAAAAGCAGTAATGAGACTTCCTGTTTTCAGGTATAGATTTTTCAGAATATATCACAAGAGAAAAAGTAGTTGGGAGGGATGAGGAAAAAAAAACATGTGCAGGTTGAGAATTAATTTAAGGACTGTCCTGAGTTCATCCTATTCAAGAAAAAGAAGAGCTAAGAGATGCTGGCCTTTCAATGAAATTATAGTAGTGTGACATTTTTTCTGCTACAACCTGACTGAATGACTGCTGCCAAAGGGCAACTGAAAAAAAAATAGAAAAAAATAAAAGCAATGCAAGTCCTTGACTTGCAACCATTTGTTTAGTGACCAAAATTACAACAGCCCTGAAAAAAAGTGACTTATGACTGTTTTTCACTCTTACAACCAGTGGTGGGTTTCAAAATTTTTTACTACCGATTCTGTGGGTGTGGCTTGGTGGGTGTGGCAGGGGAAGGTTACTGCAAAATTCCCATTTCCTCCCAATCAGCTGGGACTCGGGAGGCACAGAATAGATGGGGGCGGGGCCAGTCAGAATTTTTACTACTACTCAAAATTTCCGCTACCGGTTCTCCAGAACTAGTCAGAACTTGCTGAAATCCACCTCTGCTTACAACCATCACATGGTCACGTGATCAAAATTCAGATGTTTGGCAAATAGTTTTTTTATGATAGTTGCAGTGTCCTGGAGTCATGTGATTACCTTTTTCAACCTTCTGACAAGCAAAGTCAATGGGAATTAAGTTTCACTTAGCAACCATGTTACTAACCTAGCAACTGCGGTGATTAGCTTATACTAACAACTGTGGCAAGAAAAGTCATAAAACGGGGCAAAACTCACTTATAACTTTCTGGCTTTGGCAACAAAAAAATTGGGCTTAATTGTAGTTGTTAAGTCGATCTGTATCTGTTTATATCATGTCTAAAAGCCCAAGAAAAAGAAATCCAAATAGGATGGGCAAAAAGAAACAAGGATGATTCTCAGTATTTGAGATCTCTTACACACACACACAATTGTTACAACAGACACTCTTTCATAGCTGACCTTTTTCCCCACAGATGGTGCCAGCCGCATAGATTCTAATCACAGAGAAGAATTGCTAGGTTAAAGAAGTACTGAAGTCAAATCAATATAATGTAACTATGGTTTATTCAATTTGCTAGATTTGCAAGACACACTGAATTATAAAGTGTCGTACACTATGTGGGATTTATTAACACCATCTTCTCTCAAAAAAGATAATGGATCTACAATGCACAAAGTTTCTGATTTTCATGAAAATGTGAAATATGAAGCATAATGCACTCCCAGGCTGCATTAATAGAAGGAGAGAATCAAGTGAAGCAGAGGTGGGTTTCAGCACATTCTGACCAGTTCTGAGAACCGGTAGCGGAAACTTTGAGTAGTTCGGAGAACCGGTAGTAAAAATTCTGACTGGCCCTGCCCCCATCTATTCTCTGCCGCCTGAGTCCCAGCTGAGCGAGAGGAAATGGGGATTTTGCAGTAACCTTCCCCCGGATTGGGGAAGGAATGGAGATTTTACAGTATCCTTCCCATGCCATGCCCAAGCCATAACCACCAAGCCATGCCACGCCTACCAAGCCACAACCACAGAACCGTTGTAAAAAAATTTGAAACCCACCACTGAAGTGAAGTGTTAATACCCCTTTATAATGCCTTGATAAGACCATCCTTGGAATACTGCATCCAGCTTTGGTTGCCACAATATAAAAAAGTTGTTGAGACACTAGAAAGAGTGCAGAGAAGAGCAAGAAAGATGACTGGGGACTGGAGGATGAAACATGAAGAACGGTTGCAGGACCTGGGTATGTCTAGTAATGAAAAGAAGGACTCAGCGTGATATGATAGCAGTGTTCCAATGTTCCAATGTTCCAGCGTGCATAAGTGCACCAGCTTGCCTACCGTCCCTGTCCCAATATTCCTTTTTTACTTACTCTTTTCATGTATTCAAATTATGTTTATACTTTTACCTGCTATTTTATATATGCTTGACAAATAAACTTATGGTTATGAATATCTCAGGGGCTGCCACAAAGAAGAGGGAGTCAAGCTATTCTCCAAAGCACCTGAAAGCAAGACAAGAAGCAATGGATGGAAACTAATCAAGGAGAGAAGCAATCTAGAACTAAGGAGAACTTTCCTGACATAACAATTAATCAGCAGAACAACTTGCCTCCAGAAGTTGTGCTCCAACACTAGATGTTTTTAAGAAGAGATTGGACAGCCATTTGTTTGAAATCATATAGGGATTCCTGCTTGAGCAGAGGGTTGGACTAAAACACCTCCAAAGTCCCTTCCAACTCTGTTATTCTGTAACTGCTTAAATTTTTTTTCATTTAGCTCCTGTAATTCTGGAGCCCTATATTGTCCAAACCGATAGTTCTCTTCGGAACTCTTAATAAAAGATACTTGTCAATTGATTGGGAAGCAGGAGAACTATCACCATCTAGTGGCATGTCTCAATGCAGTAGTGAATGACCACACGATTTTTAAAATATTTAAGGGATTTTGGAAAATGCTCACATCCCCTCCACTACCAGATGTTGCTGAACTATGATGTGCAATAACCCCAAACAACATGGACAATGATGACTGATACTGACATAGGTTTTGTGTCCCAGGTTGAAATAGGATATATAAGGAAATAAACATTTTGTTTATTATGTTAATTCAGACAACTTGAGTAAAATAGAAGAGTTTTTTGAAACCAGCCAAGAACAGGAGCAAATGGAAGGAGAAAATGGGTGTGTGGCCAATATTATTAAAATATATGCTAAGTTTAAATATGGTTTACTTTGTTTTATCTTTAGCAGATTGTGTGAATCCAACCAATTGTGGATTGAAAGAACCATGATTAAATACAGGTAATCCTTGACTACTGTTCATTTAACAATGGCTAAAAGTTACAACTTCAGAAAAACTGACCTGTCCTTGAAGATACAACCATTACCCCACCCCACAGTCACAAAATCACCATGCAGCAATTTATGGTTATGTGATTGCAACTTTCCCGCCTAGCTTCCAACAAAGTTAATTGGGGAAGCTGGATTCTCTTAACAGTCATGTGATTCCCTTAACCACATGACTCACTTTACAACCACATTAACATTGCTGTACAATTGGGTTTGGTAATGTGATGCCTCACTTAACAATTGAATCATTTAGGAACTAAAATTCTAGTCCTAACTGTGGTCGTAAATCGAGGACTACCTGTAAAGCTCACAATGTGAAAAGTATATCTATAATGCCGGGTACAACTCTTTAAATCAGAGGAGGGATTAGCAATTAATCCTAATTACAAAACTCTGTCACACTCAAATAACATTTGAAGTTGTGGCGATGAAATCAGTCCTTGAGCAAAGTGACTTTGGTCTCTGGCAGCCAAAAGGAAGCAGGGAAATAAGAGATGGGAAAAGAGGGGAAAAAAGGATTAAAAAAAGACAATATGTTGTGGGGGTGGGGATGAAAAGGAGGCAGTTGGGTTGCAACCGTTTTTACATTAGGTCATCCCTGTTTCTGTTTTTGGTCTTTCCCACAGCTAACATGGTTTTCTCAGAGGCAATGACAGGAAAAAAATCCATTCATTTGATGAATGAAACGACTGTGAGGAGATACTAAGTTTTTACACAATATGCCTCCCTAAGGCCAGAGAAAGGAATCAAAGTTTTTTTTTTTTTCTGAATGATTGTAAAGCTATAAACACTGGTTGCCTATGTTGTTGCCCCCAATTTTTATGATCTGAATAACTGTTTATGAGTAAGAAGCTTAAAGCAACTTAACATAGTATTGGAAATGACACCATTCAGACAGAATTATCTTTTCAGGAATGGCCATTTTGAATACAAGCAACTGCAAGATTTTGTGTTACTTTTTAAATCCAACCCCTCACCCCAACTGTCCTCTCACTTGTCTTTTGTTATCAATATAGGTAGTCCTTGACTTATGACAACTGAGCCCAAAATTTATGTTATTAAGTGAGACATTTGTTAAGCGAGGTTCGCCCCGTTTTATGACCTTTCTTGACACAGTTGTTAAGTGAATCACTGCAGTTGTTAAGTTAGTAACACGGGTGTTAAGTGAATCTGTCTTCCCCATTGATTTTGCTTGTCAGAAGGTTGCAGAAGGGGATCACATGACCCCGGGATGCTATGAATATGAATCAATTGCCAAGTGTCTGAATTTTGATCATGTGACCATGGGGATACTTCAACATTTGCAAGTCACTTTTTTTCAGTGCCGTTGTAACTTTGAACGGTCACTAAATGAACTGTTGTAAGTCAAGAACCACCTGTACTGGATATTCAATACTGTAAGTTAAAAAAAAAAGTGGATATTTAGTCTCTAACTTCCCTCTTCTCTGCATCCAAAAGATTTGCAGTGTTTATAAATATTTAAGCCCTCTTAAAAATCAAAATGTAAATGTTTGTATTTGCTTTGCTGCATGATGGGTTGTATGAATAGAAGCTATTCTTTCTTGAATTTGGTTAAGCTTCTATTGTGAACATATGCTGTGCAAGTAGTCCTTGGCTTACCAGCACAATTGTGACCATCATTTCTGTTGATAAGCAAGGCAGTTGTTAAGTGAATCATGCTCAATGTTACACTTTTGCCATGGTTGTTAAGTAAATCACTGCATGGGTTATGCAAATGAGGGGGTAATTAAACATATCTGGCTTCCCTCATTGACTTTACTTGTCAGAAGCCATCTGGGAAAATCACAAATGGTAACAATTGACCCCAGGATGCTGCAACCATTGTAAATACATGCTGGTTGCCAAGTCCCTGAATTTTGATCAGATGACATGAGGCTGCGATGATTATAAAAATGAGGACCAGTCATAAGTCATTTTTTTCAGTGCTGAACAACCACTAAATTAATGGCTGTAAGTCAAGGACTATCTGTAGTTTCACTGCCATATGTTCTCCACATTTTATTCACAATTGGATATCAGAGGCGTTGTATCTTTCTTCCAATGTTGGGCAAAGTTTATCACTGAAGCTGTGAGCGACTGTCTCAGCATTCCATCCCCCTTTTCTTCTCTTTTCTTTCTTTTAGTTTATGTAATTAAAAATACAGAGGAGACTTCTGGCAGAAGATACAGAACAATTAAAACTCGGACCACACGTTTTCTGAATAGTTTTTATCCCAGAGCTATAATTGCACTCAACAATGAACTAAAGGGCCACCATCAGTGAGCTGTTGGACAGCATTACTTGGTCTGTTGTGTGGATGTTTGGGTGGTTTAGAAGTGGGGGATTTGTGGTGGGTGGGAGTGTGTTTGGGGATTGTTATGTGTGTTAGACCTGGTCTTTGGGTGTTAAGTGAATTTTATTGTATGGGTATACTATGTATACCCGTACAATGACAATAAAGTTATTATTATTTTAACCTCAAAGATCTAAAAGTTCATATTACAAAATAATTCAGCGTAATCTGCAACTTGTAATATTCAGCATCAACTGTATAATTTGAGCAGTTCTGTTCCATTTACATCTCAGAAATCTTATTTAACATTGATATACATTTTCTATTTTGAAAGACAGTTTAATCATTACAACTAAATGTACCACTTTACTTGGTTATTTGTATTCTATAATGTAATAAAACAATTTAAAAAATAAAATATTTCTGAATAAAATAAAAAACCTCCCTCCACAATATATTAAATAACTCTAAGGTAGCATGTCTTTATTTTAGACTTCATTCTACTCCCTTGGCAGTGGGGGGGGGGGGTAGGGGACTATCATTTTGTTCTCATGTATAAAAGGAAACATTATTTGAGATTCTAGGAAAATGCAAGATATATATAGCTTGGAAGCACAGGAAGAAAAATTGACTTTTTAAAAACTTGATAGAACAATGAAACATATGGTATAGCATGAGTTTAATTCAAGAGAAGAAGCTAGATATCAAGATTATTCAAGAAACCATTGGCCACATTCAGAAAATATGTTGAAATGAGCACAACATGGAACATTCTCTAATAATCCATCTTTCACTGCAATGCATGAACCTAATAATCTAAGAATGTCAACGTATTCAATAGAACAAATGACAGATGGGAACAGGTTTCGTATCACATAATGAACAACACTTTTGTCCATCATATTACAGTCATGAGTGTTGTATAAATGAGGCTATATGGTTAGGATAGGGTTGTTTGTGTCACATGAACCTCGGAAAATGTTAATTCCATAACCAAGCTGAAAAACATCTATCAACCCATACTGAACCAGCACAATGGAGTGCAGTCCATAACCTTCAATGAAGAGACCTTCATACCACGGGTGAAATCCAGCAGGTTCTGACAGGTTCTGGAGAATTGGTAATGGAAATTTTGAGTAGTTTGGAGAACCGTACTTTATGTATAAATGCTTTTATTTTGGCTGTTCACCGCCCTGAGTCCGAAAGGAGAAGGGCGGTATAGAAATTCGAATAATAAATAAATAAATAAATAAATAAATAAATAAATAAATAAATAAATAAAACCGGCAAATACCACCTCTGGCTGGCCTCAGAGTGGGGTGGGAATGGAGATTTTGCAATATCCTTCCCCCAGAAGTGGGGTGTGAATGGAGGTTTTGCAATATCCTTCCCCCAGAAGTGAGGAGGGAATGGGAAATTTGCATATCCTTCCTCTGGAGTGGGGTGGGAATGGAGATTTTGCAATATCCTTCCCCTGCCACGCCCACCAAGCCACACCCACAGAACTGGTAGTAAAAAAAAATTGGATTTCACCACTGCTTCAAACCTGTAAAACCGGCTAGATGACTTTGGGCCAGTCACTCTCTCTCAGCCCAATTTACCTGCTATTCTGGGAAAAATACGAGGGGGAAGGAATATTAGGTAAGTTCCCCACCTGGAGTTATTTATAAAAACAATGAAAGCAGGGTTTTAAAAAAAAAAGTCTAAAAAGTACAGAAGTTTTATATCCCCATAAATTTCAATCACTGCATCTCTACGCCCTAACATTCCAAAGGAAGGATCGTGTTAGCAGTACCTCGCTATCCCAAACAGTGAGTACTACAAAGCCAATAAAAGATGCCTATATCATATCGTCCCCTCGGGTCACTGAAAGAGGGGCTGCCTTTAGAGACCCGAGAAGCATTGTCTGTATTTTCCCACCCTACCTTTGGAGGGTAGGAAATGCAAAGCCCATGCAAAGCCCCTTCCTCCCGCCATTCCTCATTGGTTTTCTATAGTTCCTTAAAATCGTTGTTTAGCTGATTGGCTGGAGTTCCTCCTCGCCCCTCCCTCCGCTTTTGGAAACCACCGGCCTGATGTTTTTCTTTTAAAGGGGCAGGAGCCGCGGGGGGGCGGCAGCCCTGTCCTTTGGCGCTTCCTCCCCGTACCTTCAAGGTGCGCTCCCCATCTGGAGAGCCGGAGGCATCGGCTGCAGTCATGGGCGCTTTCAGGATCGTGACAGGAGCGCTGCAGCCTCGGGAGATCCGGCGCCACTGGAGAAGAGGGTCGTCGGGACACGGTTTGGAGCAGCTGGTCCTTCCCGCGGCTTTGGGCAGAGCCCCCTACTCCACCGGAGGGAGAGAGGCGGTGATGAATGGCCGTCATCAGCAGCCGCAGCCGCCTAAACAGCGCCTCACTGATCAGTAAGGGCTATCGCTCGTCACGCTGTAGTTTGGGGGATCTTAAATTGGGGGGTGTGTGTGTGTGTGTGGCCATTCCCAATGGCGAAATGTGTAAGATCACGTTACTTCCAACCCTTGGAGTGCAGCTCCTTGCCTTGCACTAGCCAACTTTCTCCATGTGATAGATCCAGAGCCCAGACTTTTTTCCCCACATTGGCACCCAGGGACAAATGCGGCTTTCTTGCTACAGGTAGTCCTCAACGTGTAACAGTTTGCTTAGTGACCATTGAAAGTTACAACGGCACTGAAAAAAGTGTCCTGTTGTGACCGTTTTTCACAGTTACCACCTTTGCAGCATCCCCATGGTCATGTGATCAAAGTTCAGATGCTTGGCAATTGATTCATGCTTATGACCGTTGTTGTGTTATGGGGTCGTGTGATCACCTTTTGCGGCTTTCTGAACAATAAAAGTCAATGGGGAATCCAGATTCACTTAACAACCGGGTTGCTAACTTATCAACTGCAGTGATTCACTTAACAGCTGTGGCGAGAAAGGTCATAAAATGGGACAAAACTCACTTAATAAATGTCTCACTTAACAACATAATTTTGGGCTCAATTGTGGTCGTAAGTTGAGGACTATCTTTACCCCAGCTTTATTTATTTGTTCAGTCAAATAAATGAAGTAGAGAGGCAAAGGAGATGGGGTTGAAAAGGAAACCTTGCCCAAAGCCTTTCAATTTGTTTAATTCAGTTATTCTTTTTTTTTCTTTTTTTTAAATGCAACTAGAGCTTCACACTGCCTGCACAGCCACAATCCAAGAGTTTTCAATCCAAGACACAAAAGAAACATTAAGATTTCTGACTAAATTATTTAAATATACAGAAGTCATTGTCACTGTCTTTTAGTTGGTGCCTATTGATTTTTGGCATTTCATGTTCTATGACACGCTAAGCATCTTCAATTCTGCCAGTCTGGGGGGTAAGAACTGAGTCTGTTCCCAGAAGAAATGCTGGCTGCCATAGAAACATCCCCTCAGCAGCAGAATTGCTTTTGATCCAAAATGCAACTATGGAAAAGGAGAAACAAACTGAGCCTTGGTGCTATTTTATGATCTAAAATATATCAGGCATGGTTAATACTTTGGGGAATTTTTTTCCAGGGCATAAAATCTCCACCAAGTACTAAATGACGGTGATTATGTTTCTGTAGGATGCATGATCGTAATTTGACTTTGTAGGTTAAAACATAGAAATACGCATTTTACTTTTGAATGCATTTTTCTAACACTCAAATAACATTTGAAGTTGTTGAGAAATATTGGAGGCTTGTTTTAAACATAATCTTTCTTTTGCCATTTGTAGTGCAAGGCTGTTATTCTTGATATTTTGTCTTCCTTTTTTCATATTTGATGTGCAATACAACATGCAGCTACCTGATTGTATATTGATTAGTATCCATTGTATCAATATTACAGTGGCATGCTTCTTTCCTTGCATTTCTGAAAATAATTTTAAATAGGCTTTTTTTTTTGTTTTAAATTCATTCATCTAGAAATTATTTTTCTTTCAGACTAATTTTAAATAATAAATAATAAAATAATAGCATTGGAACATAATGAATGATTATCCACTGTACAATTTATATCTCAACTATCTCTAAGGCTTAATTAATTCTTCTTTTCTTCTTTTCCCGATTCTTGCATATTTTTGTATATTAAATAAAATGCTGGAACTGAATGTGTTATATAGGTAATAATCAAATTTCCTATATCAAATACTTGCCAGAAATAAATTAATAAAAATGGAGAAGATAAAAACAACGGGCCATGTCACTTAGTACCAAAGAATTATTAAACATGAATTTGAATGGGGTATAATGGATTTTTTAGGAATAAAAAAAATACAGGGATATTTTTGAATCCACCTTTATGACTAAAAAGCAAAAGCCAGTTTAGAGTTTTGTAGGTAGATGTCAAGTTCCATGGTAAACAAAAAGACTTGGGCTTTTTTTTTAAAAAAAAATATTGTTTGTATAGCAATACAACAGAATCTTAAAAGGCACAGCACAGTAATTTTTCTCCACAACTTATATCTAGTGTAATTAAGGCAGAATTACTCTCTTTCTAACGCTTACCTGGGATTCAAGAATCTCTTCTGTGCCAGCCCTCCTTCCTCCCTTAACTATCTTGTTGTCTGTTCTGTGTTCCCATGGCCCATGGCAATAGAGAGAATGGAAGCTAAATGGCTAGACTGAGAGTTACCCCAGTATTATTACACAGAAAATTCTGATTATGAGGCATTTCAATATTTGGAACAGCATAGACTCCCAGAATTCCTGAGTCAGAAGGGTCCTGATAAGTAGCCTACATAGTTAACTTCAACCCCATGAAGTTTCAGGTGTTTATCAAACCTATAATGAATGTTTTTCATTATATGAAAATAATGCTATTTTAATGATATTACAAATAACAACAACATTGATCCCTTGTACAGTCCCATCAACCCTGCTCTAAACCATCCCTGATGCTGCTGACTCTCCGACTTCAGTGAGGGGAAATCTACTTTTCCTATTGTCTGAGTACTGAGAAGAAGGCCCGTAGGAGCTAATGAGGAGAATAAATTGAGTGTGGAATTATGTTTTCCTGTGGGGAAAATGTTTCCTGTCTCTCTTGGTAGCATGGCTTTAATTTGCCCATATTCTTTTCTTTTAGGAGATACTTCTCTTCCCAGGAATTAATTAATTTTGGTACATAGGAGCAGAGAGACCTATAGTAATTCTCCTTTAGGCATGGAAGCTGGCTGGGTGACTTTGGCCAGTCACATTTTCTAAGCCCTAGACTGGGAAATTGGGAAAAAAAATCTATCAAACCGCATTGGCCCACCATGGTATATTATGATCTATAATCTTCAATGAAGAAGGCTACATCTTGCTACGGGATGATGATGATGATGATGGAGGATGGACGATAACAATACATATGTTGTTCCCATCTCTCTCCAGGGACCTCTCCGTGAATGGGATGCTGCCACGTCTCAGTGATCTGCTCTTCTACACAATAGCCGAAGGACAGGAAACCATCTCTGTTCATAAATTTACCACTGTAAGATATGCCTTTAAGAATGGCTAGGATTGCCTGGGTGGAATGTTGGACTGCTATCCTGATTTCTAATACAAATGAATCTTTTCAGTGCGAATTTTCCTTTAAATTGGATGTGAAACCTATAACTTTCCATTTATCTAAGTAATGGATATGTTTTTTTTTTTTTTGTGCATTGCTAATTGCATCATTACATACCTGCAGCTACATTTTGCTCCTCACAATTGTATGATTGTATTATATGATTGGTAATGCTTTTGAATCACAAATTTTGGTGAATATAAGAGAAAGGTTCTGTTTACTAGATAAGCACAGAACAAATATCATATGACAGTGTCATATATAGAATTCCTGTGAACCTAAATTATGTATAAAATTATGTGATAAAATGGGTAGAGCTTAAGGATGCCCACAACTCCTGGGTAATGCCTCCCAAATTCCGCACCATCAGAAAATAAAATAGATCTCATGGCTTGAAATGATGGAGCATCCAGTATGACATCAGACACTCCGAGAAAGCCTTTGTGCTGGAAGACTGGGGACATCCTTTGCAAAGAGCCTTGTCTGTGATGCTACTATGATGCTACTGTCACAATTTCTACCCCATAGGAAAGAAAGATTACAATAACATCTGCTATTCTAATACCGGTAGAAATAGAGTATCTATGGGTACTGTTTTACCTATAGGTCAATTTATTCTCACAATTAATTTTTCTGGGCAATATGCATAATTTTTCATTGGAGCATTCAATTTTCTCTTAGTAGAGATCCGTCCACCCTCTGAAAAACAGCATGTGGAAGTTTTCCATACATGTAAAAGCATATATATGCATGTACCAAAGTGTAATTAAGAATTCACCCTTCATACTGCTGAGTTCTAAAGTACTGGGTACTGCATCCAGTTCTAGCAACCCTCATCTTGAGCTGCGGTGGCGCAGTGGTTAGAGTGTAGTACTGCAGGCTACTTCTGCTGACTGCCAGCTGATTGCAATTTGGCAGTTCAAAACTCACCATGCTCAAGGTTGACTCAGCCTTCCATCTTTCCGAGGTGGGTAAAATGAGGATCCAGATTGTTGGGGGCAATAGGCTGACTTTGTAAACCGCTCAGAGAGGGCTGTAAAGCACTGTAAAGCGATATATAAGTCTAGGTGGTATTGCTATCTTGCCGTATATTCATCCATGACTGGTTCTTAATTCAGGCCTTACAGCGCACTGGTCTTTGGACCTCAGATCCACGTCTTCGCGACTGCATGAATCTGATGCGGACTGCAACTCAAGGAGCTAACAGTGAAGGAATGCTGAGTCGAGAACTTTTTCGGAGGTAGGAATTACATTGAAGTGTCCCCAGTGGTGTTGTGGCTGTTCCTTTGCAACTAGAGCACTGAATCTATGTTTGTTTAACAAAGCATATCAGCTTCTGCAGGCAAATGTAGTTTTTGTTCGTCATGTTGCAGACAAATTTTGTTCTCTAAACAATTGCACTCCAATTCACAGAATTCCTTCTGCAGTCCTAGTCTCACATATTTCCTGTTTGCATCTCTTTCTCCTTCGTTATATCTTCTTCCTCTCAGCTCACCACAATTTTTCATAGCCTAAAAATATGAAACACTACTTTGGTTAAGCAATATACATGCTACAGTAGTGAAATTTGCCTGTTCGGGAACAGCGAATATGTAATAGGGATAGCTTTAGAATGTTAAAAAATGTCCAATTATTTTGAAAAAAACTTCAAGTCTTTATTGGGACATGCTGAATTTCTACTCCATTCCTAACATCTGATTTTATGGTAGCTGCATTCAAACAACATACTGAGTTTTCATGTGGTATTTTTCGATTGGGCTCTTTGTTGGACGAACCCAAACCGGGAAGTTTTGTCAATCACAACATAGTACATTGTGTGAACCCAGATAACTGTGGTCTAGCAAACAAACTACAACTAAGTAAACCATACCACAGTGCAATATACAATTCAAGCAATATATGGGAATGGAAAGTTTATTCTGTGTCTTCTTTTTGCTCTGGACTTCACATGTGGCAGCTAGAAACTGCAGGAGATTATCTCAAAAAAGAATTATAAAGATAGGAGAGGAGATAAATCAGTTAGCATTTCAAAACTGGAAGCTTTTTAAAAAAAAAATTGGCTAACTTTTTAAGTTTAGATGTTCAAAGTGCAAGAAAAGAGAAAACATACTTCTGAGTTTTTTGGTTGGTATTGTCAAGTTAGCTGCTTTTCTAGGCAAAGAAGTAGAAGATAAAATAGTAATTACAATTTTCATGTCTGCTTGGTCACTAAATAAGACATCTTACTTTCTTCTCCTATGTGCCATTCAATATTTCATCTACAATTTTCGCTTTCAGGTGTGTGAGTAGCAATATAGTTCTCTTGACCCAGGCTTTTCGGAAGAAATTTGTCATCCCTGACTTTGAGGAGTTTACATCACACGTGGAGCAGATCTTTGAGCGTACCAAAGGACTTAAGGAGGGCATGGTAAAAAGATCTGATTGCACATAAGTAAAGGTTCCCCCTGAACATATGTGCTAGTTGTTCCTGACTCTATGGGGCGGTGCTCTCCGTTTCAAACCTGAAGAGCCAGCGCTGTCCGAAGACGTCTCCGTGGTCATGTGGCTGGCATGACTAAACGCCAAAGGCCCACGGAACGCTGTTACCTTCCCACCAAAGGTGGCCCCTATTTTGCTACTTGCATTTTTTACATGCTTTCGAACTGCTAGGTTGGCAGAAGCAGGGACAAGTCATGGGAACTCATCCCATTATGCGGCATTAGGGAATCAAACTGCTGAACTGCCGACCTTTCGATCGACAAACTCAGCGTCTTAGCCACTGAGCCACTACATCCCCTTTTTGCACATAGCAGAGGATAAATGATATAACCCCTCTGCTATCTTCCAAAAAAAAAAATGTATGGAAAGCTCCCCAGTGCTTGAGTAGAATATGAGTGTGGCAGATAAGAAAGCAAAGAGAGTGGCTGTCCGGCCTTAGAATTAATGAGAGAGGTTGTCTTATGCAATCTGCGTAGGAAGAGGGAATTTGAATATCTCCCCTTAAGTACCCTTAATGCTTACTAAAATCCCTGGAAAACCTTTTTCAGTGCTGTTGTAACTTCAGTCACTACAAATGGTTGTAAGTCGAGGACTATTATCATGGTAAAATAAAACCACAAATGTATGCGGCAGTCTAGGATTTCTTCCTTTGCGGCTGATTTTGCTCGGTAGTGCACTCATCCAGGCTGCTTCTCTTGAGTTTCAGTTTAATCCCACAATCTCACTGGTGTAGAACGGAGGCCGAGGGAAACTTCCTCCACTGCCCTCCGTTAGATGGGCTTGCAAAGGGTTAATGACTGTTTCCAGGGGTGGTATTCACTTACTTTTGCGACTGGTTTGCAAATGTGAGCGTGCGCACGCATGCGCAGGACCTTCCACGTATACTCAGAGCATCAAAAATGGGATGTGATGATGTCCGGGTGAGTGGGTGGGGCCTCCTGCCGCCACTACCACTTCACCCAAACCGGATAAAACCGGCTGAATACCCCCACTGACTGTTTCCCTGGGGCTTGTCCCACATCTGAACAATTTCTCTTTCCCTTTATATAGGTAGCAAATTACATTCCACAAATGGCGAGATATAATCCAGACATCTGGGGTGTATCTCTCTGCACAGTGGACGGACAACGGTAGGTATAAAGAAACGAGATGCAAAAAAATAAAAAGGGGGGGGTTGAACATTACAGAATACAGAAAAGCCTTGGTAGTACAGTGGTTTAAGGCACCCTGTTATTAAGCTGGTTATTAAGACCAGCTGCCTGCAATTACTGCAGGTTCGAATCTCGCCAAGGCTCAAGGTTGACTCAGCCTTCCATCCTTTCTAAGGTAGGTAAATTGAGGACCCAGTTGTGGGGGCAATAAGCTGACTTTGTATAAAATATACAAAAGGATGAAGGCTATTGCTGAGCACATTGTAAGCCGCCCTGAGTCTCCGGAGAAGGGCGGCATATAAATCAAATAAAAAAAAAAAAAATAGGGAAAAATTATTTTCCCCAAAACAATAACTCGGCGAGGTGAATTCGGCTTAGAGAGAGTGACTGGCCCAAAGTCACCAAGCCAGCTTTCCTGCCTGATGGGGACTGAAAACAATCTTGTGGTTTTTAACCTGGCATTTTAACCATCAGCGCAAATTCAGTGGTATTGTAAAACAGGTAGTTCTTGACTTATAATCAGGCCCAATTGGGTCCCACATTTCTGTTCCTAAGTGAGATATTTATTAAGTGAGTTTTGCCCCACCTTTCTTGTCCCAGTTAAGTGAATCGCTGCAGTTGTTAAATTAGTAAAACAATTGTTAGGTGAATCTGCCTTCCTCATTGACTTTG
Organism: Pantherophis guttatus; assembly: GCF_059756535.1. NCBI lineage: Eukaryota > Metazoa > Chordata > Lepidosauria > Squamata > Colubridae > Pantherophis > Pantherophis guttatus. The sequence continues at coordinate 138,460,596 of NC_142064.1, read as the reverse complement.
CTTGTCAGAAGGTTGCAAAAGGTGATCGCCCCTGGGACATTGCAATTGTCATTAATAGGAACCAGTTGACAAGCATCCAAATTTTGATCTTGTGACCATGGGGATGCTGCAATGGTTGTAAGTGTGAATAACAGTCATAAGTCACTTTTTTCGGTGCCGTTGTAACTTTGAATAGTCACTAAATGAACTGTTGTAAGTACCTGTATAAGACAAGTTCCAATGTTTTTGGAACAGCATTCCAACCTTTGCACAAGTCACTATGTCTTTGTCACCGAGTATAAGAGGGCTGACATTATTTCTCCCCCCCCCCAATCTCCCTAGGCATTCCATGGGCCACACTAAAATTCCCTTCTGCCTGCAGTCATGTGTCAAGCCCTTAAAATATGCTGTTGCTGTCAGTGAATTGGGCACAGAGAGAGTCCATCAATATGTGGGCAAAGAGCCCAGTGGGCTGCGTTATGACAAACTCTCTCTCAACGAAGAAGGTGAGTACTGGAAAGGAACTCCAGTGTGCTGAGGAACAGGAGGCCACCCAAATATGGACCACCCAGACCATATTTGCACACCCAGTTGTAATACAGGTGTTGTCCTTTGTCAGCCCCTTTGACAACTAAAAGCCTTACTGTGTGAATGAGATCATTCCAGTCGTGATGAAAACATCTGTATACCTCCAATGTGTGAGCCGCGGTGCAACTGCTGTTGAAAGATAAGCCAGTTTGCTATTGTGTAATGTGTGTGAAATACTTGTTTTAACCTTCCAGGATGGTAACATTGTACAAGTTCTGGTATACTGAAAGGTGGTATGGAAATGCTGGTCATAAAATATCTCTATTTTCCCTATTAATATTCCCATGAAAAGTAAGAAGGAGAACTTTTCCTTGAATCTTTATCTAGCCCATTAAAACTTTTCCTCTTTCAATCCACTTTAAATTCCATGCAAAATTCATAGAACATATGCAAGGGGGAAATGAGAACAGCTTACAAACATCTTATGTTTATTTTGCTATGTGTTTGATCATTGGGTAGATGTTTAACAGTTCATTCGTCCTACTTTTTATTATGATTTGAATAGTAAGTGAATGGTATTTAACGAACCTGTGAAAAAATATGCATCCTTCATTAAAGTAATTGTGAATTTTTTTCTTTTTCAGTAAAGCCTCCATAATGGCATATGAAGAGACAATAATTTAAGATCACATGAAAAATGAAAACAATAGTTCTTGTTATACTATATATATATATATATATAAGACCACAGCAAGCAATAGCACTAGCAATGGCATTTAGACTTACATACTACTTTATAGTGTTTTACAGCATTCTCTAACGGTTTATAGAGTCGATATATTGCCCCCAACAATCATTTTATTGGCCTCGAAAGGATGGAAGGCTGAGTCAACCTTGAGCCAGTCAGGATCGAACTGGCTGTGGGCAAAGTCAGCTTGCAATACTGCATTCTAATCACTGCTTTTCCCCAACTCAGGGGTCCTGCAGATCAGTGGCTTCTATAGATGCTAAAAAGTTCAGCCAGAAAAGTTGGTCAGTACTGAGTGAGGATTTGGGAATTGTGGTTCCATCGTATTTATTTAAAAACATTAAGAAAGCCTCCCATCTTTCAACCAATTCTGGACAGCTCCCAATGAAAAATTAAAAAAAACATATAAAATCACTTTCAAAGCTATAAAACTCAACCAATTAAAACGTTAAAAACAACAAAAACCTGGCACCAATCGGACCTCTTGATGAGAGTATCCTTTTCTTTTCGTTAATTTTAAAATGTAAAATTAATGAATTTTAAAGTGCATCCCATAAACTGTGCAAGATCGCTGCAAGATCTATTTGTCTTCCTGCCATGATAACCCTGCTGAGGTTTAGAAATTCTCTTTTTCTTTTCTTAGATTTATAAGGCTGTCAAACTAGAAAGACTCCAGGCAGCTTTATTTCTCATTTATTTCTGAGGTAACATAACTAAAGTGGAACATGTGGGAAGATAACGGACAACTGTTACTTGGCTAACTTCAACATAAAGAAATGAATGAACGTACATTAAATAACTTTAAATGGTTTTATTAAAGAAGTTAACCTGATTCTATAGCAGGGGTGTCAAACTCAAATCCGCTTAAATCTAGCCCGCGGGTCCAGCCTGGAAATAGCAAAGGACCAGCCCGCGGTGCCTCTGGCAGCCAGAACAGGATGTGGGGGGGCTGCGTGTTCCCCTCCCCCCGCACCCTGTTTTCGGCCTGGACTGCCTTCTATAGCATTCTGCTGGCCAAAATGGAGCGCAGGGGGTGGGCATATGTGCCCTCCCACACCCCATTTTGGCCAGCAGGGTGCTGCAGGAGGCATCCGGCCTGTGTCCCCCCCGCTGGCCGGCCCGCGGAGAAGTTCAGTGCTGATCCGGCCCTCGAAGAAATCCATTTTGACACCCCTATGGTATAGTATACTATATCCTATAGTATAGTTATAGCCAATCATGACTTGCTTACCTAGCACTAAATAGAGTTCTAATCCTGTCTCCCTGACTGATGGAGGATTTCCAGGGCTAAAACTCTCAGCCTTCCTCAGATTTGCCCATCCACTTACACCTCCCAAATCCATGATTCCTCAGTTTCTCTCTTTACATTTCTAGAATGTAAACAGAAAGCAGGTGCCCTATATGACCATGTTTTGATTGGCTGTTCCACCTCCCAATCAACACAGATTCTACTATATTGGGAAGGCCAGTGAATTAAATAAAATCTTAACTGAGGAGGATGAGGATGCAGAATTAAAAGACTCCTGTTTTAATCCATTCCTTTGCATTCAGGGATTCCACACAACCCTATGGTGAATGCAGGAGCCATTGTGGTGAGCTCTCTTATCAAGGTAAAAGTTTCTTCGGCTCTAGTACTGGTATTAGACATGGGCTGGAGTCCCCTGACAGTGGATACAGCTCAGATTAAAGACATTATCATCTCTGGACTCACTTCACAAATGCTGGAATGTGGTTTGTTTGGTTTTGGTTTAGCATGTAGCTTGAACCCATTAGCTGCTGTCTTTGGTAAACTATGACTTAGCATACTGTGTGAATAACTCCCATTGCCATATAAGGGATTCTACATAAGGTGCAAAGTCTATATTGCAATGCACACATTGTCGCTTCCACTTCCCCTATCCCAGAAACAATATTTGGACTATTCCATAAGGATCACTTTTGATATTGTCCTACAAAGATGGATTCTGGTTCCAATTTATCTCCAGGGTGAGGGATTATAGAATATTTGGGTTTGTTTGCTGCATTCTAGTCATGGCTGCTATTACCAATAGACTATGTAACATGCTGTCGCTACAATGATCTTCCCATTATGGTTTTCTTCCTTTGTCAGAGTTGCAACTGTCCAACTTTCTCACTCTTGGCCAAAGTTGAGGGATCCCTTGTTTCATAGGGCAGATGCATATGGAAGTCAAGCCTCTTCTCATCTACCCAAAACTCTCTCAGAGCCAAAATATTCCTCCATGTCCTTAAAGTTCTACACGAGATTGAACGGCTGTTCTATCCATTTCAAGAACTGATCTGGGACCCCTGTAGCTATCTTAACTAGAAGTTTTAGAATGCATTGCTAAACCTATAATGTATCTCTAAACTTTCTAACAAATGCTTACATTTGTCAAGATTAAATTGTGTCTCAAAAGGCATTTGATTCTTTTCTCTCTTTTTTTCCCTTCCTCTTCCTCATCAGATGGGCTGCAATAAAGCAGAGAAGTTTGACTACGTGAGTGTGATCTTCATTTCCCTGCTGGAAAACTCCACAGTGCCCTTTCTCAGGGTTGGAGGAGAAATTGATTTTCTGGCAACGCTGGCTGATCGAGTCATTTATCTTGCAGTGCAATCCTGCCATTTGGTTTAGTCATTTGTTTAAAAATCTCCTAGAGTATTTAGCAATGAAGGGTAAAAAAAAAACATGCAGAACACAAGGGCATGCTTTGTAAATGACAAAGTGGCAAGCATTATTTCTAATAGATTCAATTAGGACGGGGAAACTGCGGCCTGCAGGAGCATTCAATTGTCCAGCATCCCTTTTGCAATCCCAATTTTTTTTTAATGTGCTTGGTTTTTTTTTCTTATTATTTTGAAGGATGGGTGATAATCAGCAAAATGGGTACCGAACTGTTACATGAAATTAAAAATACTGCAGTTAGCTATACAAATAAATGACCGTCAACAGAAGAAGAAAGAAGGGTTGCGGGAAGACTGGAAAAATCCAGATTGAAATAAAAAAAAGAGCTGGAACATAGAAGAGATTCCTTCCGGATGCAGGTTTTTTTTTGTTTCTGTTCTAGGTGGTGGATTATTTGAAGAAGATGGCTGGAAACGAATATGTGGGGTTCAGCAATACCACGTAAGGCACATACATTGTGTGTGGGGGCGGGGCCTTGCGGTTAGAGCAGGGGTGAAATGTAAAATCTGTTACTACTGGTTCTGTGGGCGTGGCTTGGGGTAATGTGACTGGGTGGGCGTGGCCAACTTTTTTTTAAAAAAAACTTTTCAAAGCATTTTTTCTAATGCTTTGAAAAACCTCTCTGCCAATCAGGAACTCAGCTGGGATTGTCAGAGACTTTTCAAAGCATTTTTTTTACCACCTCTTCGGCCAAGAGGTTGCAGAAAAAATGCTTTGAAAAGGCTCAGATGATCCCAGTGAGCCGCGCGATCATCAGAGGCTTTTTTTTTTTACTTTTAAAAGCATTTTTTCATCGGAAGAGGTTGTAGAAAAAATGCTTTTAAAAGTAAAAAAAAAAAAGTCTCTGATGATCGTGCGGCTCAGCTGGGCATGGTGGAGTGGGGGGGGGGATTTTTGCTACCGGTTCTCTGAACCACCTGCCACCATCGCTACCAGATTGGGCGATCCAGTCCGAACACCTGGGTTAGAGTGCCTAGCAGTATGTCAGGTTTCATCTGAATGATAGTTCTCCAAATGGAGATATCAGAAGATATGGGAGAAATGAGGATCTGTGCACATTTCTTTGCAGGTTTCAGTCAGAAAAAGAAACAGGAGATCGGAATTATGCCATTGGCTACTATCTCAAAGACAAAAAGGTAACGAGACGGAAGGGGGGGAGAGAAATCCTGGGCTTTCTAGCAGATCAGGATAAACACAGTGTCGTTCGTTGAAAGAAACCCCTCATGCTGCGAAAGATCCATTTTGCCAAGATCTGACCCAACTTTATTGTCTTTGATTCCCTACTTGGCAGTGCTTTCCACGTGGTGCAGACATGATGGCAGCTCTTGACTTATATTTCCAGGTAAGTTGCATTTTGAACTGCAGCTGAGCTGGTGTGCTGGGTCCAAAACAACCCAAGGGTGAAATCTACTTACCTTCCCTATCGGTTTGGAAGTGCTCTCGCGCGCGTGCATCACATGCATGCACAGACCCTCTGTGCATGTGCAAACCCTTCTGCGCATGCGCAGAGGGTAAAAAACAGGTTACTTCCTGACGAACGGGCGGGTGGGCGAAGCCTTGTGCTGCCATCACTACCGGTTCTCCGAACCACCCGCTGCCATTGCTACCAGTTCGGCTGAACTGGGCCGAACCGGTAGCATTTCACCTCTGAAACAACCCTTTTGAGTTTGAAGGAGAAAAAAAAATAAACCATTTCACAATGAATCTTTTTTTTTTTTTTAAAGTAAATATTACAGGGCTGGATTGCAGTTTGGTGCTTGTTGCTTTTTTTCCCTCCTCCTTCCAAACATATTCCTCTAGATCAGAGGTGGGGAACTATGACTCTTTTATGACTTGTGGACTTCAACTCCCAGAATTCTGGGAATTGCAGTGCACAAGTCATAAAAAGGCCATGGTTCCCCACCCCTGCTCTAGATTAATATCCCACAGGCCAGTGTCTTCAAACTGCAATATGCTACAATCATCCCTAGTTAGCAGATTCATGGCACTGACAATTTACATTGATGCATATGACAGGTATCAGGTCAAAAAGGTTGATTTTGGATATTTGGCCAGAACCTTATTGTCAGGGTTCCAACCAATGCCCTAATTAAAACATGAATCTCAAGATGAGGTTCAAAAGAAATCCAGTTATTTATTAGGAGCGTCATGTCAGCACAATCCAAGAGAAGCCAACTCTGACCTCACTTAATTCGCCTCTTGGCTCTGACCCTGTTTCCCCCCCCCCAAGGTGTGTCATCAGTCACATTCTCCAACGAAGCAATTTCGCGGGTTGTAGAAGTCACTCCCTCCAGCCACTGTGGATCTCCATGGAGATGGCCTTGACATTTGCTGGCTGGAATGTGCTTTGTTTTGACTGAGGTGCAAACTCCTCAATACAGCTGCGAGGCTTGATTCCCCATCCCCCTGCCTATGGCAACTCGAGGGCAGGTCGGGAAGGCTTCGCAAGTTGACACTTATTCTTTGTTCCATTACATGTTACTTTTTCACCTGAAAAGAGACCTTCACATAATCAGAATTCACATATGCAATCCTTTGTTTTTCAAGAAATGTTATATCAAGTGTTTTCTTTGTGTTTAAACCACATTTGTGTATAGACCCTGAATTTTCACTCCAAGCAGAGGTTAGGAATGATTTCTGGGCTTATTACTAAGATGTTATTAAAATTAATTTCTCTCTCTTTTTTTTAAATCTTTTTTCCCCCTTATGAAGTTGTGTTCTGTTGAAGTGACTTGTGAGTCTGGAAGTGTCATGGCAGCCACACTTGCCAATGGTGGTATCTGCCCTATCACAGGCGAGTGTATCCTCAGTGATGAAGCCATCCGCAACACCCTTAGCCTCATGCATTCTTGTGGCATGTACGACTTCTCGGGGCAGTTTGCCTTCCATGTAAGTTTCTGCCCTGTTTTGGGTGGGGTTGGAAGAAGACACAGGAGTGAGCATCCAGAAAGAGGGTAGGACTATTTTCATGACAGCTGGTCTCAGTGGGGATTCTCTTCTAAAGGCCATTCCTATCCATTGAAACTGTCAGGTGAATGAGGTGCTGCATCACATGACCAAAAAAATAACCATATGTTATTGGAAATGAAGCAGGAACACCACTTTTGAAACTTCCTGTACCATGCTGAGGGCTATGCCATGGATTGCCTTGTTTAACAAAATGGAGGTAGACCTCTACTTGCAACCATTCATTTATTGACTATTCAAAGTTACTGTTGTGACCTAGGCTTACTGAGTCACTACAATACACAATTAGTCCCAAAAAAACCTATTTTATTGTAACAGCTAAGAGTTACGATCATTCCCAACTGAGTCCCAATTAGTTGCAAAATAAATCCTTTGGAAGAAGTCCTTCGGGATAATCACCAACCTTTATCTTCTTTGACATCCTGCCAAAGGACTTACTTGGCAAAGCCCCACGGAGTTCAGAAACAAACAAGAGATGCCAACTGGAAACAGAGTTAGCAACGTTGCTTTCCTGCAAAAGGCCCAAGTCCTTTGTTTCTCTTTTAAGCCTTATGGGAGGGGCCAATCATCTCCTGACCTTACTCCTGAGTCGTCCCTTTTGCTTTAGCTGCTCTTGCCTTCTGGCAGATCTGTACATGCGTGCACTAGGAACAGACTCTGGGGGCTCCGGAGTCCGCACATCACTCCCAGATGGCCCTGCCCCATCTCTGCCTCCGACGTCCCCAGACTCCAGGACTGGCCCATGTTCCTCCCCAGCCTCCTCACTGTCCGACTCCGCTGCTAGCTCCGCAGACTGCTGGTGGACCACAATAGTTACAACAGCACTGAAAAAAGTGACTTATGACTGTTTTTTACACTTATGACCGGTGCAGCATCCCCATGGTTATGTGATCAAAATTCGCATGCTTGGTAGTTGATTCATATTTATGGCAATTGCAGTGTCCCATAACCTTTTGAGACCTTCTGACAAGCAAACACAATAGGAAGCCAGATTCATTTAACAACCGTGTCACTAAGTAAACAACTGCAGTGATTCACTTAACCCGGGGCAAGAAAAGTCATAAAATGGGGCAAAACTCACTTAACAACTGTCTCACTTAGCAACAGAAATTTGGGGCTCAATTGCAGTCATAAGTTGAGGACTACCTGTACAGTTGATGAGTTCAAATGACATAGTCCACTAAAACCAAATAAGCCACATTATATCATAGTATGAGGTGTGAATTAGATCTAGGAAGGTTGAACCAGCTGCCTCATACTCTATTTGCCTCACACAAATATTCAAGATAATCAGGAGATGGTACATTTTGTCTAGAGAGGTTTATGTCCATGCTGGAGTCTTGGGGTTTGGCAGGTGGGAGAGACACTTTGCTGCTGTAATGTGCTGAGGCTTGAGATGTTGTAGGATGCTTCTTGGCTTGTGTTGATCTCAGCTCATTTCTGACAGCTGTACACTGACGTTCTCTGGAAAAATATAGGGCACTTCTTAGATTTATGCAATGCAATCTCCTCTCTTGGGCACTTGTTTCTTGATGGATGTTCTGTAGCATCTATCCACTCTTTTCAGTCATCCTGGCATGGAGCTTTGCAAAGGAGAGACAACCAGAAATGCACCATTCTTAAAAATAGGTGTGCGTGTCGCAGACCAGAATTGTGGTTACAGTACTTGTATACGCATCCACTTCTGCTTTCCGAAATGCTTCTCTCTAGTGCTATTTTCCTGCTTCATCTGCATGGTAATAGCCACCAGTTTCATTTTCCCAGCCCAGCATGAAATGTAATTTTGCACCAGGCAAAGCCCAATTTACACCTGCAAAGAGCTTCCAGAATTAATAATGCAACTGGAATACACTGCAAATTGGGTATCTGCTTTGCCATTTGCAGCGATCAACTTCATCTCTTTGTCCCTCAATTGTACTTACTTGGTTTAACGCTGAATAGGAGGAAGAGTTTTGAGATACTTAAAATGTGACTCGTTGTATCCTTCACGTAATCTCTTTCTCATTACCAGGTTGGTCTTCCTGCCAAATCTGCAGTCTCTGGGGCTATCCTGCTGGTGGTGCCCAATGTTATGGGAGTGATGTGTCTATCGCCCCCTCTGGATAAAGCTGGCAACAGCACGAAAGGAATTGGGTTTTGTCAGGTAAGTTTCATGAAACTACAGACGTGACAGAAGGAGCCTTTTTAAAAGAGCCTGTGAGAACCATGGATGGAAAGGTGACAGAACTGGATTGATGGGTGGGCAGAGGTTTTGTGCAAGCCCCTCTCCCAGTCTCCGTTTCTCATGAGCAATACTATAATAAAGACAGAAATGAAAAGCACTCTCCATATTAAATGAAGAGTAATTGGGCAGAAAATGACAACATAATTGATGTGCTTCTGGTATTTATGGGCTATATTTTATGTCATAACCATGAAAACGTATCAGAATTAACATCTACGAGAAAGTACAAATAGTTTTACCATGAAGCACTTGAACAGCTGAAGTCCCCCACTTTTTTATGCCAAATTTTGAAATTCTTGATTATACTGATATTGATAACCAAGTTAATGTTGATTCTTAGGAACTACATAGTAAAAGTTCTCCAAAGACAATCTGTTCCCAACATGGCCCTTCAGGTCTTCCAGTGATGCATTCATGGCTGCTGAAATCAAATCCATCAGCCTTGCTACTGGTTGGCTTTTCTTTTTCTTTTTTCTTTTCTTCCACTTTTTCCAGCATCCTGGACTTCTCAAGGGGCTAAGTCTTTGCATAGGTAAAGGTAAAGGTAAAGGTAAAGGATCCCCTCGCACATACGTGCTAGTCATTCCTGACTCTAGGGGGCGGTGCTCATCTCCGTTTCTAAGACGAAGAGCCAGCACTGTCCGAAGATGTCCCCGTGGTCATGTGGCCAGCATGACTAAATGCCGAAGGCACATGGAACGTTGTTACCTTCCCACCAAGGTGGTCCCTATTTTTCTACTTGCATTTTTTATGTGCTTTCAAACTGCTAGGTTGGCAGAAGCTAGGACAAGTAATGGGAGCTCACTCCGTTACGTGACACTAGGGATTCGAACTGCCAAACTGCCGACCTTTTTATTTATTTATTTATTTAAAAAGTTTTAACAATCATTACAACAATTTTCCCCAAGGATCAAGATTGCCTCTTGATTCTTGGCTTCTTCTAAAATGAACTTGAACATCTGGTATTTCCCTTTTCATAAGGGGCTCCAATCTGCATTGGATGATCCTGAGCATTATTTTTTGACATATGGAGTAAAGGATCCTGGACAATTGTTTGCACATTTTATTAATATTAATTATTAATTATTAAATATATTAATATTATTATTTCTTTCTTTGATATTGGTACTAGAAGACTGAATCTGTTGGCTAGGGTCTCATACTTCAGATTTGCTTCGTTTTTGTTGTTGTTGTTAGTTGCGAAGTCGTGTCCGACCCATCGTGACCCCATGGACAACGTTCCTCCAGGCCTTCCTGTCCTCTACCATCCTCTGGAGTCCATTTAAGATCACACCTACTGCTTCAGTGACTCCATCCAGCCATCTCATTCACTGTCATCCCATTCTTCTTTTGTCCTCAATCGTTCCCACCATTAGGCTCTTCTCCAGTGAGACCTTCCTTCTCATTAGGTGGCCAAATTATTTGAGTTTCATCTTCAGGATCTGGCCTTCTAAAGAGCAGCCAGGGTTGATCTCCTCTAGGACTAACCAGTTTGATCGCCTTGCAGTCCAAGGGACTCACAGGAGTCTTCTCCAGCACCATAGTTCAAAGCCCACAATTCTTTGGCACTCTGGCTTGGTTTGGTTAGAGCCAAACTAGAACTGACTGTTTTTCTGTTCTTTGCCACATATCTGTAACTATTTCATCAATTCCTATTGTCCTTGGACTTGGTAATGACCAGAGTGCTGATCTGACTTCATCTTCTAATGTAGAGATTTTTGTAAGTAGGGAATATCTTCTAACGCAATGATTCTTAAACCAATTAACCTAATTACCCCTTTTCCTGGTCTCAAATGTCATTACCTTCACTCACACACACAAAAATCCCCAGATTGTTGTTTTACATAAGCATTTTGCAGCAGGAGTTCCAAACTGGAACATCAAGTCATTAACAAGCAACTACAAATTGTTTCATTATTCCCAGGATATGTTCAAATTAGCCTCTTGGAGGAAAATGCCCAGAGTTTAAGAACCACTGTTCTGTGGCGTCTTGGATGCTGATGTTGCCTCCATCTTCTTTGTACTAATTACTAGAAAGCATTACAGTTTATTTTATAACTTTTCATTTCATTCTTTTTTGATGCTTATTCTTGTCTTTTGACTGTTATTTCTTCAGGAATTGGTGTCCCTCTTTAATTTTCACAACTATGACAATTTGCTGCATTGTACCCGCAAGTTGGACCCACGTCGTGAAGGAGATGAAGTTAGGGTAAGAGACCAAGGGCCCTTGTATTGGAAAGATACTACAGATTTAAGTGGACTAGAGTGGAAGAGAAACTCAGAGGACTTAAGAGGGTTAGAATAGCAGAGGTAGGTGAATGGCCCAGGGCTTAAGATATATAAAAGAGAGATTTTATCAAGAAACAGATGCACTTGAAGTCCTAGAGAACACAGAATAAGAATTGCTCTGAGCCGTGATGGCGCAGTGGTTAGAATGCAGTACTGCAGGCTATTTCTGCTGACTGCCAGCAGTTCAATTCTCACTGGCTCAAGGTTGACTCAGCCTTCCATCCTTCCGAGGTCGGTAAAATGAGGACCCAGATTGTTGAGGGCAATATGCTGACTGCTTAGAGAGGGCTGGAAAGCACTGTGAAGCGGTATATAAGTCTAACTGCTATTGCTATTGCCAATTTAAAGAGGTGAGGCTCTCAGTTCAGGAGGACTGTACAGATATTAAAAACATGAGAGATCTTTGCCTTCTTGGTTTCAAGAATTCATTTATCCATGCATCCATGCATCCATCCATCCAATATGACCACCCACTCTGGATCTCATGTAGCTCTGATTTGCAACCTTTGCTGTGCTCTTGCTGCTACAAATAAGCTGAAGAAATGGATGTGCAGGGATGCCTTTCCATCCCCAATTCAGTCACACAAACAGTTGATCAGTCATGATGTACAAGAAAACTGTGAGGAAACAACACCAGGATTGCCTGCAATGAAGATGTTTTCCTCCATTCTAGTCAACTAGAAGCTTCTTTTAGCTACATTCTAACCCAGTTGTGGAAGATTTTTGTTTTGGGGTATATATTTGGAATATTTCATTATGAGAGTTTTTAAAAGCCTCCAAAATCATGAAGATGAGAAATGTAAGCCAGATGCGCTCGATATATTTCTTCTTCTTCTTTTTTTTTTAGAACAAGACTGTTGTGAATCTGCTGTTTGCTGCTCACAGTGGAGATATCTCTGCCCTTCGGAGGTATAACTTTATTTATCCAGGGAAAGATAGTGCTGGAGAGAGATCTTGAATGTAAGTGAAATTTCCTTCTATGACATTTACCTCTGTCCTCTTGGCTTTCTTCTAGGTTTGCCCTGTCAGCTATGGACATGGAACAGAAAGACTATGACTCTCGTACAGCCTTGCATGTTGCTGCAGCTGAAGGTATCATATTCAGGATCTGCCATGATTTTTAGGCATCTGCTCTATATCCACATTTGCATTTGCAGGCTTGCATGATTTAAACCAGGGGTCCCTAACCTCCCGATCTGTGGACTAGCACTGGGCTGTGGCATGCCAGAAACCGGGCTGTGTAAACAAGCGAAGCCCCATCTATGGGATGCAGGCAGTATGCAAAAGCACGCCCCCTCCGGTCCATGGAAAAATCTCTCTCCACAGAACCGGTCTCTGGTGCCCAAAAGATTGGGGGCCACTGGTTTAAATATATACCAGACCTTTTGTAATTGGTGCTTCACTGGGGCTCACCTCTAACAAAAATGGGGAAGGGGGTTTGTGAAGGGAAGGCAATGCTCTCATTCATATACAGTAAGTTCAATATAATATTGATCCGTCACCATTAGTCTGTGCACTTTAAAACAATAAGCCATTATAAAAAAACAATGTATTGGATCTGAGGGAAGATTCTGTATAAAAAGTATCAGTAAAAGGTGAAAAGTATTTAGCACGCAGTAAATATAATACTGCCATTGGAGGGAATTCTATCAATTTATGAATTTTCCTACATTTAGATCTCTCTAAAAATCCAAAGCAATTTCAGGTGTAAAGATAGGAAATTCTATGTTGTCCCAGACATTTATTATGGAATTGCTTTGCCTTAAACAGGTGTCATTATCTTCTTGGTATCTCTTCCATCTTTTCTCCTACCACCAAACAAAACAAAGAGAGGAGAAATGAACTGTTCAGTGTCATATCACTGAGACCCCTAGAAGCTCAATCCTTATTCCTCTAACTGCAAATTGTACTCAGATCTGCAAGATTTATGTTAAACAAATTTAGATACTATATATTTCTGTCTCCAGGCTGGAGAAATTTTTCCCAAACATTGATATATAGGCAGTCCTCCACTTACAAGTTCATTTAGTGACTGCTCAAAGTTACGACAACACTGAATCATTTTTCAGTTACAACCATTGCAGTATCCCTATGATCACGCGATCAGAATTTGGATGTTTGGCAACTTGTTCATATTTATGACCGTTGCTGTGTCCCACGATCCCCTTTTGCGACCTTCTCACAAGCAAAGTGGTCCATTTAACAATCGGGTTACTAACTTATCCACTGCAGTGGTTCACTTAAAAACTGTGGCAAGAAAAGTTGTAAAATGGGGCAGAATTCACTTAACAAATGTTTCACTTAACAACAAAAATGTTGGGCTCAATTGTGGTCGTAAGTCGAAGACTACCTGTATTAAATGGAGGAATTTTTAAAAAGAGTTTTAAAAGTAAAGGTGTAAATAAATCATGCTGCCTCAGCTCCAAAAAAAAATGAATCACTCTTACAGCGAGTATGGGACCTCTAAATGTCTACAGAGATTCTCAGTCATCCAGGTCATGGTTGTCCCAAAGGTGCTTTTTTCAAGAGGCAACTGGACTTTCTGGTTTTTCTTTGAAGACATTTCACTTCTCATCCAAGAAGCTTCTTCAGCTCTGACCTGACTTTTCCTAGAGCTGGAGAAGCTTCTTGGATGAGAAACAAAATGTCGTCAAAGAAAGTCCAGTTGCCTCTTGAAAAAAAGCACCTTTGGGACATGGGACCTCTAACTGCACAATCACAATAATTTCCCCAAAGTACATTTCCTAAGAGATGGTGTAAGCATTCTGAGAAACATATATATCAGAATAGCTCTTGATTTGTCAACTCTCCTGATCTGCGTTGCTGAACACCAAGAGACTCTTTAGAAATCTGCAGCCTGCAATGGGAGCGTACATAGCTGAACAGAAACGAACTTTTCCATCCTTGAAATGTCTGCTCTGACTTTCTTGGTAGCCCCCATTCTGCAGTCCTGTCCCTTGAAGAACTCCGTAGACTAGGTTACATGTCGCATGATGTGTTGGGAGTGGTTCAAAAGCACATCTTTGGAAAGATAGAGGAAGAAACTCTTTTTAAATTGTTCCAGTTGTATGATTCTCCACAGGACATCTGGAGGTTGTGAAGTTTCTGATGGAGGCCTGCAGAGTCAATCCTTTTGTCAAGGACAGGTGAGGAACAAATGGGCTGACAATTACAGATTCAAGATCTTGCTTTTTACGTACAGAATTATAAAATCTTAGACCCAGCTTCTCCTTATGCTAGACAGGGACCGTATTCAGCTTCCAACAGAACTGCCTATAATACATTTCCCCTTTCTCTGTCTAGAACTCCTTGATCAGGTCAGTTTCTTGTTCTTGTTACTCAAGAAGTTTGCATACTCATAACTTATTTTAGGGCTGGTTAGCCTCTGTTGGAACAGAACTGTGAACATAATAAAGTTTAGTCTGATGCAACTATCGTGACATCTGTGCATACCTAAAGGCCTCAACTGTAATTTAGCTTCTCTCACCTTTTGTTGTATCAAAAGGATGCATTACCATTAATGATCCAGAGTAGAAAGGAGGTTCATATATTGCTAAACTTAGGTCTAATTTGTTGTTTCAATTTAGCATACTCTGTTAATTTAGAGTCAGATGTTGACAAGTCTCGTATTATATTTTTCCCTGGTACATTAGGAACTGCCATAACAGTACTAAAACTGTCAGATTCCTTGTGCCAATAAGGTGTGCCATAACTTTGGGGAAATATTATCACCTGGCATATCATGCTTTTGAACATTAATGGCCTAAGAACTTACATTCTCCTACCTAGTGCAAGGCAATATGATTTGATACTCCAGAAACAAAAAGCCCTACTTGTTTTAATAGTGATCTTTACTTTGTAACATAATATAAAATAATCTTGTAACGTAATACTTTGGGGGAGGCATATAAATTGTCCTAATTTTAAGCCAATATGGAACCTGATACACAAATATTTACTTTTTGGCCTGCTTAGTTGAGAAAGAGGTGATTCAAGCTTTCAGTTGTTCCTCAGCACCTGGAACAGTCTTCTCCATTCTGGCATCTTCAGCATATGTTGAGAAATATAGTTCCTAGGGTTTTTAATCATTATGGCCTTTGGTTAGAAATTACAAGAGTTATAGCCTCAACCCATTAGAGGCCATCAGGCTGAGAAAAGCTGCTTTCAATAGACAGCGATTACAGCAGTGGTGGGTTTCTATCGGTTTGCCCCAGTTTGGGCGAACCGGTAGTGGTGGTGGCAGGAGGCTCCGCCCACCCGCCCGGACATCATCACAGACGCTCTGTGCATGCGCAAAGGTTCTGTGCATGTGCAGAAGCGTCACATGTGAGTGCACACTCCCAGTTCTGAACCGGTAGCGAAGTAAGAGGAACCCACTACTGGATTACAATATACAAATCTTCATAGTGTTGCCTTCTTTGCAGATGGGGAAACATTGCCTTAGATGATGCCATCCAGTTTCATCACCTGGAAGTGGTGAAGTTGCTCAAGGATTATCAAGAAAGCTACATATTGGGTTCCAGACAGGCCAAGGAAGCAGCTGAGGATCTCTCCAAGGAGAATTTGGAAAGTATGGTGTGAGAATGGTAGTTTTTTATAATTGCTTTGTTAAGCCCTGCTAAGAACTTGAACAAGAAGAGACATATATAGAGAGAAACTACATTCTCCTCATTCCAAGTACTCCATCCGGTTGAGCAATGCGGAGTTGTATTTTTCCATAACTGTCTTGTACAAGAGACTCTCTCTGGTGAACCTTGTATGAGAGTTCAGTACTCCCCTTTGACAGTACAAGTAAAATTGATAAAAATCCCCAGGAACTGAGTTAGTAACTTTTGGTGAGAAACAAATTTTAGCTGCAGAAAAAAAGGAGAAAAAGAATGCTCAACTGACATTTTGGGTTGCCTGATAAAATCCAAAGTAGCTATCACTATAAATATTGAACACATTTAAGGAAAAAGGGTTCAATTCCTATCTCCTTCAATTTTGTAACTTAATGAAGCCTCCACAATGAATGTTTTCATTTCCTTCATATTAATCTATTCTCTCTCTTGTCCAACCATTCCCCCAATAGCTATTTAAGCAAGAAGGGAAAACATACTTGTAATGTTTTTAAGCAATTGACTTTTGTCTGTCCCAGACCTTTACTACCGGTTTGCAATGGGGGCGCGCGCATGCGCAGAAGCATTTTGATGACATCAGGGTCAGTGGGCGGAGCTTCCCACCGGTTTTACTACTGGTTCTATAGAACCGGTGCGAACCAGGGGTAACCCACCAATGGTCTGTCCCCACCTTCAAAACTAGTCAACCATTTCTGCTATTACAGCTTACATTCCCTTTCCTACACCCACACCATCTGGAAAGGCTGCAGAGCTACCTCATAATACAGTTGTGCCATAGGAGGGTGTGGAGATATAACTGTTGCTTTTTAGGGAATTGATTTTTAAAGCCCGGTAACTGATGACCAAATTAGAAATTTAGTGCATCTATTCTGCTTCTCGTTTCCATTAAAAAAAAAAAAAAGCATGATGCCAAATGTTGGTTGTGTGATTTGATAGAATGGTGGGGGCTACAAAAAGGGGATGCAGTCTATGCATTTCCCAGGTCTGCCTTGCTTGCTAGAAGCCATACAATATATTCTGCACTTGGGAGCAAAACTTTTCAGTATAACACTGCATAACTTCTTTTAATTTAGTACCCTCATTGTGGCATTTAAGAAATGAATTACAGCGATGTAAGGCACATGCAGCAGAAAGATACAGGTAGTTCTTGGGTTACAACAGTTCATTTACCTGACGTTCAAAGTTATAAGGCACCGAGAAAAGTAATTTGTGACCATTGCAGCATCCCCATGGTTACGTGATCCAAATTGAAATGGTTGGCAACTGACTCATATTTATGATGGTTGGAGTGTCCCAGGGTCATGCAGTCACCTTTTGTGACTTTCTGATAAGCAAAGTCAATGGGGAAGCCAGATTCATGCAACCCTGTTACTAACTTAACAACTGCAGTGATTCACTTAAACAGTGTGGCAAGAAAGGTCGTAAAATGGGGCAAAACTCACTTAACAACTATCTCGCTTAGCCAACATAAATTTTGGGTTCCATTGCGGTTGCAAGTCGAGGACTATCTGTACACATTTATCTCAAGCAATTGGGATAAATTTAACATTGGCATGTTAAAGAGATATTAAATTGGTAATGATGTTAACACTTTTAAATCAAGAAGGCGTGGTTAATAAGCCTTGTCTTAGCTTCTAAGGAAAGTCCAAGGGTTTATGGACAAAATTAACTTGCAGGGCCTAAGTAGCAACCAGTAGGGAGTTTTCAAGTCTCCAATCTCTTCAACATTTGAATACTGAAAGTGTTACATGCACAAACATCTCTCAGACTAACAACAAAATAGTCCAGTTGCAATGATTCAACTTTCCGACAACCTTCAGACAACTCTACTGGATAAGTGATTTTTTTTATCAATATGTTACATGCACAGTTACAACATGACTGCTATGATACTTGCAACCACTCACAAACCTCCATTTTGAGAAAGCCAAACGCAAGAAGCTAAAAATAATTTACACAAGCACCAGAATGGAAAGCAAAAATGGGGAAATAGCTTATCTACACTGTTGCTCTCTCATATTTTGGGTCACTACTTCAAACACTTGTTCACACTCCAATCAGTCATTTCTCTCCTCCTCTCCAAAAACTTAATCACAAGTATGGGGAAAGATACTTCCAGGTTCAGTCATTACCCCTATATATAGAAAACAACTGCCCGATCCTAAGCACATTCATTACCACACAGGAAGTAAGTCCTGCTTGAGGGCTAATATGTGCAATCTTGCAATGTCCTTCTAATGTGGCATTCCATCAGCTGCTTGAAATGGCACCATCATTTTTCCTGCACCTCTCTTTTCAGTAGCTGCTCTACTGCTCCAATAGAAGTGTTCAGCTATTTTGGAATAGAATGGCAAAATACCTGTCATAAATCAATCACTGTGGAACAAGAAAAACTGAAACCTTGAAGCAGTACAGTGCAGTGCAGTGCTATGTTTCAATGTTGCTGCCAACAAGATGGTAGGCTACTTTATGCATCTAGATATTTTAACTACTGTGTGCATTTCCAAACAGTGGATATTTGCAATCAGAAGTCCAGATAAAATAACATTTTGTTTTAGATGCTTTTAATTTTACACAGTATACAGAACTGCTCTTGCTACATCCAACACCAAGAAAAAGTAAACATTGCTTAAATATTTGTTGATTTCAGCTAATTTTAATTATGGTGATTCTAATAAACTGTAGCAAATTCTTTATCATTCCTTTTTGATGAATATATGTAACTGCAGATGTATATTGGGTCGATTCTTGTTCTTTCAACCAATCTAACACAGGATAATCCGGGGCTGGTATTAATAAAGTAATTCCTGCATTAATTTGTGCACAGTATTGTTTATGAATTCAGGAGAGTTGGATTTTCACTGGTCCTGAGATGCCATCTGCTTAATTCCAAGCTAATTTTGTCCTCCAACCCCACCAGCAGGAGGCAATAGATCCTTTGTGTTAAAAATCATTATTCTTATCAAAATGGAAATCTCCTTTAAGATTTCCTTTTCCTGTTAGAAGTATTTGCTCAAGCTTTCAGATATTTGAAGGAGATTTCCATTTTGATAGGCATAAAGTGGTCCGTTAGAGGAACAATCCAAACATATTCACACAGAGATGCTCCAGAGCTTTCCTGATGGAGGCCATTTACAGGAACAGAGTTTGTAGAGATCTTGAAAACCATCTATCCCAAGGCAACTACTCTTCGTGGGAATGACTTTGACTGGCTTTCCTGATGGAGGCCATTGACAGGAACAGAATTTGTAGAAGTCTTGAAAACCCTCTACCCCAAGACTCTTTGTGGTAATGACTGACTGGCTCTTTGACTGTCCTGAGGCAGAACAATTTCTGGAATGGTTCTGCAACACAGTGGGGAAAAGAGAATGTCCTGACTCCTACAGAACTAGAGGCCTATGAGGTAAGGTATCAAATGGTGCAATTGATTACATAAACAATTGCTGCCTTAAGAAAGCTCATTTTTTTAAGCAACCCTTTCCTGACAAAACCAAAATAGCAGTGCAAGATAAATATGGCACAAGTAAAGGATGCCAAATTTCACTCATAAAAGGCAAGGAAACAGAAAAAAAAATATCTCAGTATCAATACTCTTGAATAGATTTCAATTTTGCTTGAGCTTCTCGGGTACATCCAGGCCTGAGTGAGTGAGCAATTCACCATCCCAGAGGGCAAAGGCAGGCACCACCGGACCTCGGAACTCTGGCGACGTATTGTGGATAAACATGTGTTGTCGTATATCTATCAAGCTGAATCTTTTGCGGTCATAGTCCAAGAATAGGCCAACTCTTTCTGGTTGGCCAATGTTAGTGATTGGAGTGGTTTCATTAGCAAACATGGCATTCCAGCAGTGATTCCCATAGGCAAAGACCCAGGAATTGTCATCCATTCCTATGCACACTTCACGGGAGATGTCCACATCTGCCACCCCAATGCGGAACTGTTGTGATCGTTTCACAGTCACTTCCCAGTAATGGCAGCCCCTGGAGATGGTGGTGTCACCCAAAACTACAGCCCAGTCTCTGAAGCGTTCAGGGTTTTGAGGCACTCTGGTGGGGTCAATTCCCAGCATGCGATAGAGGACCCCAGTGTCCTTTTTGAATAAATCCAAGCTGCTGTGGGCTGTTTTCTCATCTAATTTGAAACTGATCTCTGAAATAAGAAAAAATATGTATAAGGACCAAACTTTTGGCTTACCTTTATATGTGACTCCTTTGTTCTTAAGAATTGTCTTCCTAACTAGATAAACAATTTACCAACTCCTGTTGACAGTGGCACATTTCTATTAATCATTCAATGATGTTATATTTTGGCTAACTAGCCTTTCCAATTTGGTGTCCTTCAGATGCTTTGAGAACACCCTGAATTCCCAGCTAACATAGCCAAAGGCCAAGAGGTCTAGGAGTTCCAGTTCAAAGTATCAGGAAGGTATGGGACCAGGAAAATTGTAATACATGATAATTAGTTTAGCAAATGCATCCTTTTCATTCAATTAAATATACTTAGCTGGTTGAGTTAAGTTTGCAGTTATAGTTCAAAAATATTTTTCCTTAAAATTATGCATCTGCATTTTATAACTAAATTATTTCAGAAAAGGCTTGCTATAATATGTACATATGTAACCAACAGTTTTAAAGATTTAATAATTAAAATTAAACCAAATATGTTTGAAAATGGCATCCAACTAAATGGCAATACGTTAATAGCAAGCTTTATCAAGAACCTGTATCTCCTGTAGGATTGATTCCCACAAGCGCTGCAATTGTTAATATACTAATTTGGAGTATACTAATATACTAATTCAATATACTAATATACTAATTCAATATTTTGGAGTGGAATGGCCAACTGTGCCCAAATCTTACATAAATAAATTTTTAAAACTTGTATGCTGACTCAATGATTCTTGACAGCTCACAGTCCAACAAGTGAAATGTAGAGCAGAGAAGTATAACTTATGAAAACGTAGCAGTATTGAGAAGCAATGGCAAGGCATTCATTATCTGATAACAAACATTTAATATTTAAAAAGAGTTACGGTTACATCCCACCGAAATTTCACTTTCTGTCACCAAATAAAGAATTTTATTTTGCAAATAAATTGTTATGGATATCCACTTTACAGATGAAATTCTGTGTGGTTCATAACACATTACAAAAAACGAAAGAGAGCATTTAATTAAATGCTTTAATACTCATACAACCTCTCTAAGCAACCTTACTTGGAAACAATCGCAATGAAACTTAAGATGGTTATGAGTAGGTTCAGTTCACATGTGAGGATTTGCACATTCACTTGAAAAATACACATTTTCCCAAACTAGAAAAATCTGCACTCTTTCCCCCTTTGCCTATTCAATCCTGGAGCTCTGCCAATAATCTCGCTACTAAAAGAACTAAACTGATATTCGCCTCAACAAAAATTGTCGGATCAAATCCTTTAATTTCCAAATGACTATGAAAGCTTATAAAAGACCGGATCCCACTAGCAAAAAAAAAAGTCCATGCATCCTCAATTTAAATATTCGTGTAACTTTAAACAGCAGCGTGACTGGAATATTCAACAGAAAACGCTGAGATTTTTACAGAAAAGCACAGAAGCATTTTAAAGGAGTAAATCGGAGTTCCAAACACGTGGCCAAAGTCTTGAAGGAACGAAAGAAACCGTGGAAGTGTTGGCTGCAGCGTTAGCCGCTCACTACCACCAGCCAGTTTTCTATTAGGCAAAGGACAAAATTTTCTACCTCTCCGGAACATCTGGCGATATCCGAAGTTGCACAAACCCCAACCCTGACCTCTCACGCCTCTCAGGATGGGCGCCGCCATCTTATAATTCATAAGTCACGTGAAACTGGCGGTCTGAAGATAAATATGGGAGCCATCTTGGAGGCGGGCATAACTGAGCCAACCTATAGATCACAACCGCCATCTTGAAATTCAAAGGGCTGGGTTGTGGATACCGAGCGCGTTTTAGGGGCCGCCATCTTATTTTAGGGCGCGGCATCTTCAAAAAACATCCCTGCGGAGCCATTTTAATCTGAAAAGAAGCTTCTTTTCCAATGGACTATTTGGCATCACGTGCCTACATTGATTAAATGCTCAATGAATGGCTTGTTAAAAGTAGGCCGTTTTACGAGAGAGAGAGAGAGAGTTTATATCCACTTTAAATCTACAGTAGGTTAAAAAGCAAACTGGAGTTTTGTCATAATTTCATCAGACAAAATGATTAAAAATCTAAAAGGATAAGGAAAGAAGGAAGGACATGCTTCTATGGTTTGGAATACAGGTAGTCCTCAATTTACGGCCACAATAGAGATAGAGAATTTATGTTGTTAAGTGAGAAATTTGTTAAGTGAGTCCATTTTTTCTCGCCGCATTTGTGAAGTGAATCACTGCAGTTCTTAAATTAGTAACACAATTGTTAAGTGAATCTGGTTTCCCCATTCACTTTGCTTGTCAGAAGGTCGCAAAAGGGGACCCCAGGAGTCTACAACCGTCATAAATGTGAATCAGTTGTCAAGCTTCCGAATGTAAATCACGTGACCTATGGGGAGCCTGTATCGGTCGTAAGTGTGAAAAATGATCATAAGTCACTTTCATCAGTGCCATTGTAACTTTGAACAAACACTAAATGAACTGTTGTACTACCTGTATCAGAAAAAAATTATACTGTGTCTGAAAATCTAGCAGTTCTATTAATATAATATAATAAATGTGAAAAACACATTTGTCTAAATGGGCGCAAGGTTTTTCTAAAAATCTGTATAAAGAATTATTACACTAGGGAACCAAAGATCATACTATTGTATTTGATCCTTGGCCTCATAGCCAAAAATATATTGCCCAATACCTCAATTTCCATCTTGTAAGTTCATTAAGAAATTGAATGTCTGGAGGAAGGATCAGTTTTTGTTTTCCTAAAGCAAGATTTTAGCAAAATTATGTAATTCAAGTTAGGGGATTGCAGGAAAATAACAGAGATGATTTAAGGAAAATATCTTCTGAATTTCTAGCTGGGATTTTAAAGATTCAACCTGAGGAAGTGTTTTGTAGGATTGACAGAGCTCATCGAATAAACTCCTGGACTGCCAAGCAAAGGCAATTGCCTAGAGATGTGGTAATCTATTTTTCAGATAAAGAAATTAGGAATAAAATTGTGCAAAATTCCTTCAATTCTAATTTGCAATTGTATGGAAGAAAGATTTGGATTTACAAGGAACTCCCACCTAAGATATTAATGGAAAGGAAGAAATTTGGCTTTCTGGTGTCTGAGTTAAAAAGGAGAAATATTCAATTCCGGTGGGACGTCCCAGTTGGTATTATATTGAGATATCAAGGAGAAAGATACCAGTTAAATACTGTTGAAAGAGCGGAAGAATTTTATCAAAATAGGTTGAAAATGAATTTAACGTCTTCAGATATAATACAGGATAAGCAGAAGGAGCTGGAACTAAAGACAGAGACTGTACCAGATAAATTGCCTTTGGATTTATCGGATACCCCAGCTGGATTATCTACAAATTTGAGAGAAGTGCCATCTGATTTTAATGTGATGACTTATCAAGGCAAGGACAAGCATGGAAACCAATTAGAGGATATACAAGGGATAAAAAAGAAACGCGAGACACAAAAAATTAGGATGGAAGTCAAACCCACAAAAAGAAAACAAAAAAAGAAATAGGTTGTACAAAAATAGAAATTTCTAACCCAAGCAACAGTGAAGCCAGTGACTTTAAAATATGAATGATTATGTGAAAACATAGAGGAGGCGACATATTGGTCAATATCATCCTGAGGATAGTGGCAGATCTCTGCATTGCCGTAATTTTGGGACATGGAAAGAGCCTCAAATTGATGGTTTTGAATTATCTACTTTGAAATTTCTTTTTGTGTTGATAAATATATTATAATCATCTTGAATTATAAGGCAAGAGAATCACGTTGGGACATGCAGAAGATCGGGTTGTTACCCAATACGATGATGGAAATTAATAATCCTGATGAAACCCACAATTATTATTATATGGAATATAATTATAATGTCACTCGGGTGGTTGTTTTTACTTTTATATATATAAGAAGATGTTTACTACTGATGGGGGCAGACATGATTGGAGATCTTGAATAAACTGTTGCATCAGCAAGCTATGTTACCCTATTATGGATGTTGGTTTTAACAATCCAGTGGAAAGACTTCAAGAAGATATTATATGGACTATAAATTTAAAGTTATTGTCTTTTCTTTTTTTATTTAGATATAATGGAATATATATATATATATTTTTAAGTAGTGTGGGCAGTGAATTAAAGATATCAAGAATTGTTGTGTATGGTAAATTTGTAAGACAGTGGGTGAATAAGCTAGCTACAGACTGATTAGTTTAAGAAAAGGGATTTTTAAGTGATACATTTAGGGGAGTGGAGGAAATGGATAGAGTGGAATAAATGTTAAATTAGATTTTATGGGGAGCCCGCTTTGAAATGTTATTAAAGTAGGATTTATCGTATAGTTTTAAAGTGGAAGGTGGTTTTGAATTGTTGCAATAACGTATAGATATAAAACACTATTATGCTAAATTAGAAGTTATTTTATAATAGTTATAGTATAATGTGTTTGTTTTTTGTTTGTTTTTTTTTTTCTCTTCTTCTTTTCTGAAATGTATGGATAAAGGGGGATTTATAATACTTCTAGTAAGTAAAGGTCAGTATTTTGAGGAGGGAGTAAGTAATCTGTTATGAATTAGGGTTTTTTTTTGTTACGAAGAAGTCACAGGGGGGGAAGGGTGGGGAGGGGGGGTTAGGGAGGGGGGGGAGGGGGGGAAAAAGGGGGAAAAATTTGTATTTGAAAACTTTTTCAATAAAAAAAAAAAAAAAAAGTTAGGGGATGATTTTAAAATGGGCCAGTTTGCGCGCTCTCAGCCCAACTCG
Source organism: Pantherophis guttatus (assembly GCF_059756535.1). Classification (NCBI taxonomy): domain Eukaryota; kingdom Metazoa; phylum Chordata; class Lepidosauria; order Squamata; family Colubridae; genus Pantherophis; species Pantherophis guttatus. The sequence continues at coordinate 138,435,631 of NC_142064.1, read as the reverse complement.
CCACACAGGGTTGTTGTTATGGGGAAAATAGAAGGAATGTGTGTTGGATAAGGGAAAGGAAGGGAAGGGACAATATTATACATAAAAGACCTAGGAAATACTGGTGGACCCCAGCCAACATGAAGTAGTGTGATGGAGCAAAGGCTGTATTATAAAAAAGTATTGCATTCCCAGAATTAATCATTCCTTTGCAAGTGTGCTGGTTAGATCACCCTTAGAGTATTGAACACCATCTCTTAAAAGATTTGGAGAAACTGGAGTGGATTCAGATAAGAGGTGCCAAAATGATCAACTATTAAGGGCCCTGAACATGTTTAGCTTATCCAAGAGAAACCAAATGCAAAACATTACTTTAAAACATCTAAAGCAGGGGTGAAATCCAGCAGGTTCTGACAGGTTCTGGAGAACCGGTAGCGGAAATTTTGAGTAGTTCAGAGAACCAGCAAATACCACCTCTGGTTGGCCCCAGAGTGGGGTGGGAATGGAGATTTTGCAATATCCTTCCCCCAAGAGTGGGGAGGGAATGGGGATTTTGCAGTATCCTCCCCCTGTCACGCCCACCAAGCCACACCAAGCCCACCAAGCCACGCCCACAGAACCGGTAGTAAAAAAAATTTGGATTTCACCACTGATCTAAAGGCTATCATATGCAAGAGAGAGGCAGGCTTTTTCTATGTTGAAATCAAAAGTAGGACAAGGAGCAACCTGCTGAAATTAAAAGAAAGGACACTCAGCCTGAATATTAGGAGGAATTTCCTGATTAAACAATGGAATCATCTACTTCAGCAGTCCCCAATCTTTTTCGCAGCAGGGATTGGTTTCTGAAAAAGGCAATTTTTTCATAGATGGGGGGAGGGGGCAGCAGAGGGGGATTGTTTCACATCCTACCTAGACCCTGTGTATAAACAGATGTAGTTTTACTAAGGTCTGCGGCCTGGTTCCTAACACTTGGAGGTTGGGGACCCCTGATGTGCACAGAACAGGGATCAACTCCCTTGTGGGTTTTTAAAATACAACTGGATAGCATTTGTGAAGGATCATCTAGAATTCTGCATAGAGTAGAAAATTGGATTACATGATTTATAAAGTTCAACCTAACTCATATATTCTAGGATTGTTGCACTATGAGAATCTTTGTAAGCCTTTTCTTTGTGCTATTTTTCCAACATGAATTACTCCCTCAAGATGTTCATTTTCTGTGGGGGTGGGAGGAAGTGAGACTTTTTTGATGAAGAAATCTTTTAAAGAAAGGAATGGTGACTTTTGGCAGCCGTAGAAAAATCTTCCAGGATTTCAGGGACTGGATTGTACTACAACTTTTTAACTGGTTTCTTCCTGAATCAACAACTAGAAATGTACAGCTTGCTCTTGCTTTGGCTAGCAGAACTAGTGTTAAATGAATTCAACAGCAATTTATTCCTTTTTCCCATGGGCTGCATGCAAGAAGCAGTATTGTGTATGAAGAATAATTAATCCTGTCATCCTGGAAATAAATAATTTAGTAAAGCAGCAGCTTCTTCTGGATAGATCTTTTAATATTCATTGTGCATGGTTCATTATGATAATTTGACAAGGCACTGGAGATATATAACATAAAATCCTCCAGCCAACACCAGGGCGATACAAAGCCTGTCCTCATTACTGATATATTTGCACAGCAATGGCTGGAGAATGCTATAGAGTGCAAGAAATCATTAATATGGAAATGACAAACATTGTTAGTCCACATTTTTGCCCTTATCCAAAGATAATCCAAGCACAACAGCCCAAACAGAAGCTCTACATACATAGTGTAGTAGAGTATTATAGTTCTGAGATACATGAATCTTCCTCCGACTTGCCCCACATCTCTGAACAACTAAATGTTGAAGATATGCAGATATTTTATATATCAGTGCATGCGGTTTCAATTGGAGGATTTGGGGTATCACTGTTACAGTACAGTAATGTGGGTATGGGTGTTACATGTACACTGTAATGTGTGGTAGTATAAAAATACAATATTATATAGAAAATAACAAAATTCTTGCTTTATACAAAATTAATCCACTTCACCCAAATGTGCACGTTCTTGTAATACTTGGGACGCTTCTCCATTTGAGATTGGTGCACAATCTGAGGGTCATCTTGAATTTATAATTCCAACTCAAAACAGCAGTTAACAGCTATAGCCAAGAGGACTTCCTCATCTAACGCATGGATTTCAAACTCGCCCCGTCCCATTGCCATCACGTGACATTTCTTGACGTTTCCCCCATTTACGGATCCAGGGTGGGCATGGCCTGCGTGTGATGTATCCAGCTTTGGGCCGCCAGTTTGACACCCCTGATCTAATGCATCAATTATGTCTGTTCCTAGATTAGGAGGCCCTTCAAACTCATGCTCCAGTCACCTCACAAATGCACTATTGCATTGTGCTTTACATGGAACTGCCCTTGAATATCACTTTGAAACTACAACAGGTCTAGAATATGGAGGTGCAGGTAGTAAGAGGCAGGTAGTAGACCAGGGGTGGTGAGATCAGGGGTGAAATGTAAAATTTGTTACTACCGGTTCTGTGGGCGTGGCTTGGTGGTGGGGGTAATGTGACTGGGTGGGCGTGGCCAACTTTTTTTCTTTTTAACATTTTAAAGCATTTTTTCTAATGCTTTGAAAAGCCTCTGGCCTATCAGGCAACTCAGCTGGGGTCGTCAGAGAGGCTTTTTAAAAAATCCTTTGAAAGCCTCTCTGACAATCAGGCAACTCAGCTGGGATCGTCAGAGACTTTTCAAAGCATCTTTTTTACCACCTCTTCGGCCAAGAGGTTGCAGAAAAAAATGCTTTGAAAAGCCTCTGACGATCCCAGCTGAGCCACACGATCATCAGAGGCTTTTTTTTTTTACTTTTAAAAGCATTTTTTCATCGGAAGAGGTTGTAGAAAAAAATGCTTTTAAAAGTAAAAAAAAAAAATCCTCAGATGATCGTGTGGCTCAGCCGGGCATGAAGGGGGGGGGCAGGGATTTTTGCTACTGGTCCGCCGAACCACCTGCCGCCATCCCTACCGGATCAGGCGATCCAGTCTGAACTGGGAGCATTTCATCCCTGGGTGAGATTCAAGTCAAGATTCTGCCCTAATGATTTCTTCCAACAACCAGTTTGTCAAACTGCTCAGAAAGTTAACAACCGGTTCTCCCGAAGTGGTGCGAACTGGCTGAATCCCACCACTGGCCTTAGAATAGCCACATGACAGCAACTGCTCCATGAGATGCAATGATCTCCAGTCAGCTTTTGCGTGTAATTCAAAATGCTGGTTACCATCTATTAAGCTCTTCCTGTCATAGGACCTGACCACCAATGTCAATAGTTTCTGCTTTTCTGGTAAGATCAGAGAGGGTATGATTCAAGTCCTATGAATTAAACATCTATTGGTACATGTCATCTATTGATACATAGGAAGACTGTCTTCTCTGTCTCAGCACCTATCCTCTGGAACAGCATCTCCCCAGAGTATGATGTCCAGAAGGTCATTGAAAACCTGGTTATTCTCCTAGGCCTTGGATATCTTATGTTTGTTCTAGATGATTTGTCTTCTGGAGTAGATTTTCTGTATTTCTGTATTTATTGTTTCTTGCTTTTTAAATGTAAGCCACCCAAAGCAGTTTGGTAGCATGATGACCTCTAAATCTTATAAATAAAATAAATCATGTTTGCAACAAAACACATGGTAATTGTGTATGTAAGCAACTTAGAATATTAAACTGCAGAAAGATCACTGTGACAATAAATATACCTATTATCAAAGCCATAATTTATCCCTTTACTATGTAGTTATAAAAGCTGGATCATCAGTAAGGCTAAACAAAGAAAATGGGTACTGTACCTTGGAATTATGGTGCTGAAGAACATTGATATGTAGCGGTGTAGTGAACGGTATGGGGGTAAACTAGATTTAGCTAGATTTCCTTTTTCTTGTATTATGCTTTTGATTTCTTTGGCATATTACTTTTTTATGCACCTTGAATAGCATTGATTCTCTTGAAAGAATATATAGCAATACTCATTTCTCATGGGTATCAGAACTCACCTTTGTCAGGAAGACACCAACTTTTGATTTAGAAGTCTTTTGTTTGTTTGTTTATGGAATTTATATTGCCGCCTATTTGCACATTGCAATTCAAGGTGGCTTACAGAATATAAAACCCCATATAAAAATAATAAAAGTAATAAGTCATATAATAAATATACTAAAATCACATACACCCCACCCCGGCGACAGCACCTCACACAATCCATTTAATGGGCTCCATCCCGCTCTGGGTTCCCCAGGCCCGCTGGCAGAACCAGGTCTTCAGTGCCTTCCAGAAGAGTATTAGAGTGGGGGCCATTCTTATCTCTGGGGGAATGATGTTCCAGAGAGAGGTGTTCTTTTGTTGGTGTTCCCTGGTATTACAGATTTAATGTGGAAAATATTACTCCAAGTTCTTGGAAATATTTGGCAACCTCATTTTTTGCCTCTATTTTCCGGTGGGTGGTTTCAGAATTGCTCCCTTCGTTTTCCTTGTGGCTTTCCGAGTCTCCACTAAACCCTAATTCAATGCAACAAGGACACATGACTGCAATAGGGTGTGGGATGGATGACTTTGGTTGCTACCTTTTCACTGACAGGATTGTTCTAGCTGTTTGTAGTAAGTCAGCAAAGACCAGGCACAGAAAGGGGACAAACAGAGAGATGGGGGAACCTAGGTCAGCCAGAGGTCAGCACCAGACCTTGCTTTTGCTGAGTCAGATGCTGACATGACAACAAACAACATGGCAAGCAAAGGCTGGAGCCTCTCAGTTTCCAATAGCTGTTGAGGTAAACGCTCCTGTTGCTGCCTAATCTGAGCTGCCCTCAAGTACAGGTTTCCTCTGGGGACAGGCCTAATAGTGAACTTTGGATATTGGGGTACATTTCCTTCCTCCTTCAATTAAGACAGAAGCAGCCACACTCTTTGGGGAGCCAGGGGGGAAGCAGGGAGGTCTCCAGATGTCAGCCTAATAAGGTATACCAGATTAAGAAACCAATGCCATGTAGGTCAGGACTACTTTTATTGTACTGCAACAGCATCTGAATGTGATTCTCCCTCCCTCTTATCTTCATGTGAGCTTGGGAGCGGCTTGTCTGAGATGTTTTCTCATGTATCTTTGGCCCAGCTTCAATCCACTTGAAGGCAGCTCTTCCTCCTGCCTTCAAGGCCATTCCCTCTTCCCCACTATACTGGGAAACAGGAGGGTTTTAAAGAAGGTAAAACGATCCCACTCCTTTTTAATATGCACATAAAAAGGTGTTTGATTGCATGGTTGGGGTTACCACAGTTTGACTCTCCCCCACCATCTTATAGCAACCTGCTAGACAAAGTTTAACATACTTTGTCAAAAGTAAGAACTATTCATATTCAAGGGAGCCTCTCCTATCTTCAGAAGATTGATTCCTACAGAAATGGCTGCTCTAGAAAGGGTTTCTATCAGGAATTAGTTATTAAAAGGTTCCAAAAGTGTTTCTTAAGTGTTTTATGGCCATAAAATGGTAAAATATATATTAAGACAAACATTTGACTGATGCTAAATAACTGTTTCCACAAACCATCAAATTTGACTTAAAAGACAGACCTAGGAACGGACTTCGTTCATAACTCAGGGACTGCCTGTATTTATTTACTGTATTTATAAGCTGCTCAAATGTTGTAGAACTGAGTAACATGCAACAACAACAATAATTTTTAATTATTATTAAATATTATGATTTGCATGATTATTGTTCCAATGCTTTTTATGTTGCTATGAATTGCTTAGAGTCTTGATTATTAACATAGTATGAAAACCTCTGTGATAAATAAGTATTCTACATAAATAAAATCAATTTGAAGCAATTTGGAATATGCTACCAATAGAATTGGAGTACTGTGTTGTGCTTTATGGAATGAATAATTTCTTGCCAAATTTCTCTTTCCATTTGGCAATCAAAGAAGAGTTACTACTGTATACCAGCTGACAAAACAGACTATATAGTGGGGACAATTAGACCCACAACAGAGAGTTTAGGTCTGTAATGTCCCTGTTCTAAAATACTACCTACATTATGATGCATTGAATGCTGTTCTTTACCAGAAGCAATACAGTGAACAGGCAACAGAGGCTTGTCAGCAACAGAACAAGAGTGTGAACAATTATGGGCCCTGAAACCAAAGCACAGAGCAGAGATAATTATAACAGCTGTCCCCCTTTAGCACACTGAAATGAGTAAAGGATATGATGGTACACACTTATAGAAATAAACTGAGAACTGATACTGTCTGGGAGAAGCCCTTATGTTGGAAGATGCACTGAATTGTGTCTTCCTGCCTAGTTTTGGAAAAGATGAAGAGATTGATTCAATGCCAATTAAAACTATATAAATTATATAAAACTATATAAAGCTACAGATTAAAGAGGTTGAAGATCAAGTGGTTGAAAAAATAATTTTGGAAGGTTGGCCTATAAATAAAAGGCAAATGCCCATAGGGACAAAAATATATTTTCAGTTTAAGAAAGAACTCAACATAAAAATAGGTTAGCAATAGTATCATGCTAATAATATAAGATGATCTTATATTCTGTGGATAGATGCATAATTCCAACTTCAGTTTATAATAGATATATGGAAAAAATTATTAGTCACACATGAAAATTGAAGCTGCTTGTTATGAGCTTAAGAATGTGTTTATTGGCCTGGGAGAAGAACCTAGAATAAAGGAGGAGGTATGTATGAGAAGGTATGAGACCTGCCATTCATGTGACAACCATCAACAAAAGGAGACCTTAAAACCTAATTAACTTTACACTAGACCACTGTTCTCCAACATTTCTGGACCGGGGGGGGGGGGGAACAGCATGGTTCTGTGTGAGTGGCCGGCAAGTGTGCACGCAGGTCCATTTGCACGAGTGGTGTGCACACATGCCTACCGCGCACGCAACTGGCTGTTTCCTTGGCCCAATTGCAAACACTTTGCAGCCCACTAGTAGCCCACATATGGACCCCTGCACTAGACCACTGAAGAAGAGCTATTCACTTTTAAAAGAAATCAGTACAATATCTTACTATTACTATTAGTCTAATTTCTGAGAAACTTATGAATAGAATGGTTTGACTCTAGCATGGGATTAACATACCATGAAATCTATCATCTATACCCTAGGCCCTATATAACAATCATGTTTGTTCTGACCCGCTAGACAGAGATGCTCAATTAATGGGATTAAATCCATATTCAGGACACTGACCTACCCACCTAGTGGGATCAATCAATAGTCAGCTCAATTCCCAAGGAGGGCCTGTTAAAGGACAGATCAGAAAAGCAGAAATACAGAACACAATTGATTGTCACCTACAGTTTACATGCAAGTCTCTTCCTCTTCCTTCATACCCATAGCAATATTGATAAATTACACCAGAAATTGAGAGGTTTACTTCAAGTCAATGAAACTGTCAAAGAAGAAAGGCTTACGTTGGCTGATTACATAAAAGACAGCCAAGAACAAGCATTGATGCAAGTTAACATTTGGACTTCTTGAATGCGCAGGAAACAAAACATGAATATTAAAATTATGTAATAAAAATGATAACAGAACGCTGCCAAGAAAAAGCATTCCATGGTCAATTTCTACAAAAGATCAGGGGGAAAGTGGATACTATATAAATGCATATGGAAGGTGGATGTTCTGGAGTATTTCAAGGCAGGATATTACAATTCTAGGTGTGTCAGCTGAGACTGCTTCATTATTCCCAGTTTGACTTCCTTTTTCTGCACTCTCTGGGGATGAAAATAGGCTGTATTTAAACTTGAATGCAAACAAACAAACAAACAAACAATACATTATTGCTCAGTTCCTACTGTGCATTTTCAGTTAGACATGCTTCTTATGCTAACACTGTTGGAAACCCTGCAGCATATTTAATTGATTAATGTAGGATTTTTCCTCTTTTAAATAAAGTGAAAAGTTCATTTTCCATGTAAATTCATTGAAATATGATTGCAGCCTCCTTTGATCATACGAAAATAAACCCCATGCTGGAACACTGGTAACTGTGACAACCCCCTTCAGATGACTTCCTGATGAAGTTCAAAGAGCCCGTTGCCTTGACACTTACTATTGAGATGTGCCAGAAACTCATTACTCACACATCCAGGCAACTTGCTTTTTATTTATTTATTTTATTATTTCTAACATTTTTGTCCCAAGTGATTTCTCTCTTTTACTCCAGAAGCTGGAAGGGGAAGAGATGAGGCTACTTGTAGGTTATTGATTGGTGGAGCTGCATCAAGGGCATAAAGTAAATTGATGATACATGCCAAAGAAAAACAGGTTATTGGAATGTCTTTGAGTATCTCAGAAACTCCAGTATTAAGTCCTTCTGACCACCAGATTGCTGCTTGAGAATTTTCTTTTTCTTTCCTGCTTCACCTTTTAGATGTTAGCTGATAACAAGAAAGGACGAGAACGCAGGTAATGTGGGAAGAGGACAGTGTTTGGTCAACCACTAGATGACAGCAGCAATGCACTTTCTTTCGCTCAGATCAGACTTGGAAGGAGGACACCATGGGCATCAGGGAGGTAAGGAGATCCCTCTTTAAATGTTGAGATACCGTAATGATGAAGACTCCGTCAAGTTTACCTTGATTCCTGGTAACCACATAGACAGATTGAACAAATTGAACAAATCTCATATTATCTTTTGGCCCACTTGGCTTTTTTTCTTTTATAAAAAATGTATTTGTTCATAAATCTACTCACTATTTTTTCTGAATTCTTTCTAGTGTCAAGAGTTCTTTTCTTCCTAGCAGATTCTACCCTTCTTCTACCCTATTTTGCCCTCCTACCTTCGAGCACAATCTTTTCCATTATTTAGAATTTAAGTTCAACTGTTGAGTTTTAAAAAGTTGACAAACCTTTTTAAAATGGATGTTTCCGTTTTATTAATCAGAATATTTCTATACTAGCTATTTCAAAGTGTATTTTCATTTTCTTTTGCTATTTTTTAATGTGCTGAGCCAATTACAAAGGTATTAAAAGAAGTAATAGCAGATATATTTTCCAAGAACAACTATTGGATTGTTATTCTATTATATTGAGGGTTTGTTTGTTTGTTTGTTTGTTTGTTTGTTTGTTTAACAGTCTGCCCAATTCCCAGAGAACTCTGGACAGCTTGCAACTATAAAACCAATATATAGAAAATACAACCAACCAGAAGAGCATGATAGAAGAGTTCATTCCAGAGGGTAGGGGTTATGCAGAATAGGTGCATCTTCTGAGGTCCTGTCAGGATGTCTTTCTTTAATGGACAGGATCCCAGTGCACCTACCTTTGCTGGATCAAATCAAATTAGACAGAAATCGCAATCTTTTCTTTAAAAATCTCTTTGAATCTGTTCGACCATAGGTATTCTGATTGGTAGCAATAATCTCACTGTATTTCTGTCTGAATTGGGTTATTTTAGTGGCATATCTAAACAACCTATCAATCTTTTTTGTCAAGTTGTGTCTTACTTTTTCCTTGCTCCTTCCTCTCCAGGAACTGCAGAGCCGTCAGTTCTGGTGTAGCCTATTGGCAGAAGCCACAGGCACCCTTATCTTTGTCTGGATAGTGCTGGGTGCCTCATCCCCCGCTGGTCCTAAAGATGTGCTGCCTACTTCGCTCCAACCAGCCCTTGCTGCAGGACTGGTAGCTATCAGTTTGGCACACTGCTTTGGTAAGATCAGTGGTGCCCAAGTCAACCCCGCACTCACTATGGCCTTCCTGTGCACTCGTAAACTGGATGCCCTGCATGCCTCAAGCTATATTCTAGCCCAGTGTTTGGGTGCCATCTTAGCATCAGGCTTTTTTTATCTCGTGTTACCCAGCTCAGCCATTGGGCAATTGGTCACAAAGGTAAGCTAGTTATTTCTCTTCCTTTTTCTTCCCGATGATCTCCCTTCCTGTAAGGCAGTGGTCCCCAATCTTTCCAGCACTGCAGACCAGCAGTGGTGGCGGTTGCAGTGGCAGCAGAGCGGGGGCGGTGGGGGAGGATGGTTTTGCATGCACACATGCCACGTGCGCAAATGGAGCTTCACATGCTCACCTGCCACTTGCCTGGCCTGGTCCCCAATGGGCCATGGCCCAGAGGTTGGGAACCCCTGCTGTAAGACATCCCAGGAGATGGAAATTAACTTTGTTAGGAGTTCTATGTCTCTATGTCAGGAGCCCACAGTGCTTGTTCTCTACTAAGTAACCTGGTTCAATATCACTATCACTGGCTAAAGGAAAATGGAGCAGAAGAAGTCACCTTCCTTCATTGCATCAAAGCATGCTACTCCTGTCAGTTGTTTATTAAATTTATTTCTTTACAGTAGGATCTCTCTTTCTTCCATTCCCTCAACTAAAACTTTATAAAATAGGGTGATGTAAGAGAGTGACTGATCCCAATCATTCAGCACATTTTCATACCTGAGGATGGACTTGAATTTGTGGCCCACAGGTTCTAATCCACTACCTTAACTGCTATCCACCAGTTACCAAAAGTTCTTTGATTCCTAGAAAATCTACTTGGGAAGCCTGATTTTGCTAACTACACGTAACATTTGTGAATTGTTTTAATCTTTGTTGCTTCCTAACTTCATTCTCACCTGTTGGGATGGTCATTGTATAAACTTTCGACAACCCCGTTGCCTTCTTGTCCTTCTCCTATGCATCAAAATGCAAAGTAATTGGCTGTCGCAAAGGCTGGAAATGTATTTAATTTTAGATTTTTATCCAGTCTATTTATATAACTCAAGGAAGCTGATCCTGGCACTGCATTGTTCTGGACAGAGATCTATGATGTTGTTCTTGGGATCTGTTGGAGTCACTCTTCCAACAGGTCCAAGTGCTTCTATCACTACTGGGGATCACTTTGGCCTTTACTTCCCACATCCCCTCCAGAGCCTTCTTTGGGTCCTGGTACGTCTCCAGCTTCTCATACTCCTTCTTCTTGTTATTGCTATCTCTTGGCACCACTACATCCATCATCACCACCACCGCCTTCTGTTCTTTGTCTTCTACCACAATTTTTGGTTGATTGGCCAGTACCTGCCTCTTTGTCTGGATCTGAAAGTCCCATAGGATCTTAGCACTGTTATTCCCCATGACCTTCTGTGGAATCTTCCATTTGGATTTGCAAGGGTATAACCCATACACTGTGCAGATGTTCCTGTACACAATTGTCAGCTACTTGGTTATATTGTTCAGTGCATGCAGTTCCTGTCTGCACTTGCACCTTGCCATTATGTGTTGGATTGTCTCTGAGACCTCTGAACAGTTTGCATCTCAGGTCTTGTTTAGGGAGGTAGACTCCTGTTTCTATGGATTTGATGCCCAGTGCATGTTCTTGTGCTGCTACAATCAGTGCCTCAATGTTGTCTTTTAATCCAGCCACCGATAGGATTTCCCAATGTCTGCCGCTTCTGCTGTTTGTCAATGGTACTTCCTATGCACCATCTTGTTCTGCCATTGCATTGCCTCTGCTTGATCTTCCTCCTATGCTGCTACTGATCTTCCTCCAAGTGTGCTGCTGCCTCAGGCATTCTCTTAGCAGCTCATTTTTGGCTGCCATTTTACTGAGGTATTCCTGGATGCTCTGGGTTTTGGAAGTTGTTTGAAATTGCTGCTTTGCTTTTTTGCAATTAAAATAAGTACCTTTATTTTTTTCTGGACCTCTTTTAATGATGGTTCATGACTCAGCTGGGCTTGTCAGCTGGAAAAGCTACCAGCCCAGGTTCAAGATAGGTGCATAGGATGTACCTGAGCACCACGTGACGGGGTAAGCTCCCATCCTCACTCCAGCTCCTGCTAACCTAGCATTTCGAAACATGCAAATGTGAGTAGATAAATAGGTACCAGCACAATTGGGTGGGAAGCACTCCATGATATCATGCTGGAAACTACGGAATGTCATTGGACAGCGCTGGCTCGATGGCCTTGAAACAGAGATAAGCACCGCCCCTTATAATTGGCAATAACTAGCAGAGTAAAATACGCAGGGACTCGTTTACCTTTTTATCTTTCAATGGCTCTAGTTTAGCCTGCTGGGCAAAAGTCTGACAGAAATACAATCTACTACAATTATCTATATAGATTTCTCCCTGTGCCTTGCCCTCTACTCACATTTGCATGCTTTCAAACTGCTAGGTTGGCAGAAGCTGGAGCGAGGATGGGAGCTCATCCTATCGCGTGGCACTCAGGTACATCCTACGCACCTATTTTGAACCTGGGCTGCCAGCTTTTGCAGCTGACATACCCAGGTGAGCCACTGAACCCCCATTGAAAGATGTCCAGAAAAAAATTAAAGATACTTATTTCCTATGAATATGTGCAATTTATAAAGGTTATGTTTTAGTCTTAATCTAAGATGGGCATCGCATATTTTCAAGCATAGCAAAGAATAAATCATTAGCTGCCCTGTTATAATGACAAAATGAGGAGCAAACCTATTTGTATGAGTTTAATTACATCTTTCCCATATCAAGTTTTTGGTGGTCATTTAGAGTCTTCACATCAAACATTAACTGTGCCAGCCTATCCATTTTATATCTCATCAGTTAATATCTGAATCATTTATCTGAATCATTTATCTGAATCATTATTACACCAGTTCGATGTAATATGGAAAAATAAAAAAATTATTAATTTTTAATAATAAAAAATAAATAAAAATACAATAAAATTTTAAAATCATAAGGTCTCTTTAATATAACCTGTCTAAAAAAATTGTAGATTAACTACAATAGCCTGAGTGACATAGGAGGCTAATGCCTCCTAAGGCAGCATTTAACATCCAGCTGCCTGCAATTACTGCAAGTTCAATTCTCACCAGGTTCAAGGTCGACTCAGCCTTCCATCCCTTCTAAGGTGGGTAAATTGAGGACCCAGTTTATGGGGGCAATAAGCTGACTTTGTATAAATATACAAAAGTATGAAGGCTATTGCTTAACGCATTGTAAGCCGCCCTGAGTCTCCAGAGAAGGGCGGCATATATTAATCAAATTTTTAAAAAAACTGTTTTGAAATCACACAAGTAAACTGTCTCTGATTTCTGCTGAATTCATAGATTTCTTAGCAACAATGTGAAAATAGCTTGCCACTGCTTTCTTCTAGGATGTATACCCCAAGTAGTCTTGCATCCAAGTGGCCTGTGCAGTTTCAACAGTTAACATTTGGACTGCAGAATATTTTATGGGACAGTAAAAACTTATGCAGGTTAATATGTCAAGCCCTTGGATGACTTGCAGAAGATCTCCGCCTACACTTTGAACCCTTCCTTCTTTCCTTTCTTCCTTTTAGGTCAGCACTGAGGGGAATGCTGGACAGGCTCTGGGGATGGAGCTGTTTTCCACTTTCCAGCTGGCTCTCACCATTTTTGCTGTAGAAGATCACCGGAGGCATGATCTAGGGGAGCCTGCTGGGATCTTGGCTATCGGTTTCTCTGTGATAGCAGGAGCTCTGGCTGCGGTAAGAGCCCTGGCAAATAAGCGTTCCAAAGTGCACCCAATTCCCTGATACCAGAGTTCCCCCCGAATATGTTCCATGTAGCAAATTTTAATTAAGGTTGATTTTAATTGAGGTCAATTAAATTAGATGCTTGTGTTCGGCTGGTGATCTTTAATCCTGGTTTACAGCTTCATTTTTGTTCAGTGGAGCTCATCCTCTGTAAGTGGACCCCTTTGTAAAAAGTGCAATTACAGCTTTTATCCACAGTGAGGAGGGGGGGGGGTTGTTTGGACAGTAACAAAACTGGAATGATTCTTAAAGAGAAAGTCCTGGAAGGCAAAGTAACAAAACTAATTGAACCTACTTTTGTAGGTGTTAGATTGTTGAATGTTTTAGTATTCTAAATCTGAATCTGCAGCCTACCAAATACGGTATCTTGGCACCTTGAAAATGCCTATCACAGAGCTTTTTCTCAGGCTTTATTTAACTTACTTTTATCCACGCAGCTGGAAGGCAGCTTTAATAGGAACCCCTACCAGGAGCACATCTGCCCTTCATGGCTGGTCAAACCAGTTGAGCATGTCTTGCTATGTTGTAAATTTTATAGAGATCTAAACAGTAAACCTATTTTGCCCATTAAACTACCCAGGGACATGCAGCCTCCTGCTACTTCTACGGTTGTAAACTTTTGCATAGCAGCTTTGCGCAGCAACAGATAATGAACAGTCAGTGGCAAAACTGTAATCCATCTCTCTCAGCAACTGTAGCATATAATTCCCTATTGCTTTTTACATTCCTGTATTATACTGCGTGCTGCTTTATTGTCTGGATATTTTAGGAAGCTATCTTAAGTGGCTGGCCTTTAACTGTAATAAAAAAAAATTTTTTTCATCTCTCGCAGTGTTAGGCTATGTTAGCCTGGTGAGATAATCCAGACAAGAAGAGTATCCAGAAGTACTAGCTCTTTCTTTATTGTAAGGTTACATTAACAGAATTTTGTAAGACTGAAAGTATCCCCTCTCCTTAAAAACAAAACAAAACCTATTACATGATAATTATCCAGTCTTCCTCCTGTCTTCCAAGGTCGTTCCCACCAGGCTAGAACCAGGAAAATACCTTTAAAATGCTCAAAAGTTCAACAAATTGAATATCACAAACTGGGGAAAAATGCATACAATAGATAAAATTTGAGGGTTTTATATCTCTCTCTGTATATACATATTACATACAATTGTGCAGTATTTTGGAGCCTGTATGCCACACCTGATCCTGAGGTGAAGTTTCCAAATATAGTTGGCATAAGCAAAGAAATGGATTTCCTCAGGGCAAAACCTAAACTTGTTTAAATTTAATTACATGTTAATTGAAAAATGCCATTAAGACGATTACTACCTATGTATTTAATAAATTCCTTCCTCCTGTTAAAAATTGCAATGTGTAATACAGTCAGTCCTAAAAGGTAGAGTAGATCAAAAAATACTGTAGCTCTCGCCTTGGTCTCATTTTAGTCTTGGTAATGGTTCTTCCCTCTCTCTAGCAAGATCATCCTCTTTACTTAACTGTGGATCCTTTTGGTTTTGTTGCTATTGTTATTTTATTCCACCTTTCTTGCATATAACAAGGCAGAGAATATGCCAAATATTCTTACTTCCTATTTCCTCCAGAACAGCTCTTTAAGATGGGTTAGCCTGGGAGTGACTGGCCTGAAGCCACCCAGCTGGCTTTCATGTCAAAGGTGGAATTAGAACTCGTAGTCTCCTGTTTCCTAGGCTATCACCTTCACCAGTACCCCAAACTGAGTTCCGGCCAAGAATTTCAGGGATAGTAAATAGTCCTGAAGCTCAGCTAATGCTCCAGCAACAGCTAGAAAGACAACCTTTTTAAAAAAATAATAAACAGGAAAAATGTCATAGAACAATCCTCCAAGGGAGGAATTGAAACATCATTACAGCTTGTATCAAACTTATATTTCCTAGGGTACCTTCTCTGGAGGCAGTATGAATCCAGCCCGATCTTTGGGTCCAGCTGTCATCACAGGATTCTGGGAACATCATTGGGTGAGTGGTTACTGTAATGGAGAGGAATGGCTTTTTCCTATGGAGAAGAATAGCCTGAGATTTTTCATCTCTTGGGTGCCCTGGAGGGAAGGGATCAATTTTAGTAGTTGTCTCTGGATTGCCTACTCAAGAGAAACTCTCCTTTTTCCTGTCAGATAACTTTCTGGAAGTTCCGATTTAGGACGACCTTGAATGGATGATTATATTCAGCATTTAAATCTATAACTTGGAACTTTTAAAGTATTTTTCTGCTGCTATATTGAATTTTCAAGGTATTAATATAAGCTGCCCAGAACTTGCTGGAGAATACAGACACATATTTCCATTCTTTAAAATAGTATTTAGGTTTACCTTACACTCCCATCTTTACTGGTTTCAGCCAGTGTTAGGCATTTTATCCCCTCCAATATGGGTTTCCCTGCTTTTCTCTCTAGTCTTCCCTTATGCTTATCAATATGTTGCTTGAGCCTTCCTAGGATTCTTTACAACCACGTTCTTGCCAATCTGTTGGATATTATGTGATCTTCCCCCACCCTTCCAAGGGCTGATATATACTGCTTCAGAAACTACATCATGGCCCTCACACGATCTCTCATATTCACTTTCCAGGTGTATTGGCTTGGCCCTATTCTGGGTGCTGTTCTGGCTGGAGTATCCTATGAATTCTTCTTTGCTGACAGTGCTTCACGGGAAAAGCTTGTTGCCTGCCTGACCTGTCGTGACATTGAGATTGTGGAGGCGGCCAGCATGTCTCGGTCTTCAGTCTCTGCTGCTGCTCAGGCTAAATCACCTGACAAGGGAGAACATGGCACTGAGTAGGAAGCTACAGCAATTCCCCCTCTCTTTGTCTTCTTGTAAAGCCTCTGTTCAGCTTCCAGCTTCCTTCCACCTTATGCAGCTTCATATATATTTATATCTGTACTGGCATTAAGTGTTTTGAGGTTGGTGCTCTTAAAGCACAGCACTGCCATCATGACCCTACCAGAATTCTGATTCTGTTCACAGTTTACAACATAAATAGTATCAAATCGAGTAATCCAAGGAAGGATAGAAGCCAGGATTCCTAGATTCTCATAGTTTTTAAGATAAGACCTAGTGCATGTGATGCTCATCAGCTTCATTATACTTGGTGACTCCTCTTTTGCCACCATCAGTCTCCATACCCACCTGACTGATTTTAGATACATTTAATTTAAAACACATGTAAATGGAAAGCTCATGTAAATCCCACAAAGATCTCAGAAGTATTCTTAGAGCCTAAAAATGATTGCTGCATAAGAGCCCAGTGCTTTGTTTGGAAGTACATTTGCCTGCCCAAAAAAAAGGGATACAAGTAGGGTCTGGTAGCAGGGCCTCCCGGTTTTGGGAGGCCCAGTAAAAGTTCTACTGTCCAGTAGTTGAGTATTTTGTCCTTGATCACTCATATGATGGCAGAGTTATGGGGGTGCTTATATGCCCTAGAAATGGGTAGACCTATGGGCCATTGGCTCCCCCCAAAATTGCTGATCCCATGATCTAGTGAGCTAGATCTACAGAAGATCTAAGAAAAAAAAATGCTTGTTCCAGTTTCTGTTCTAAGGACAGATATAATAATCTGAGAGAAAGGACTGGAAACGAGGCCTCCTGCCTTCTGTTCCAAACTCTGCTTTTTATTTTATTGCATGGCCTTGGACAAAAGCTTTTCTCCAGATCTGTGTGTCATCTGTATTATACGACGGTATGATACTATAGTGTGTACTGGTGTATCTATGGACAATTAAAAGTAGATTGTCAAGACCCAAAGGTGCTTTTTCAGGAGGCAATTGGACTTTCTTGTTTTTTCTTTTGAAGATATTTCACTTCTGAGAAGCAAAATGTCTTCAAAAGAAAAAATGAAGTCCAGTTGCCACCTGAAAAAGCACCTTTAGGACAACCATGACCTGGATGACTGAGAATCTTTGCAGACTTTTAGATTGTCAAGAATTTTTAATTTCTGATTGCTTGACAACCAGCCACAATATTACTCCTTTACTCCTAAATTAGATTGCCGGTACTGCATATTCAGGACCAGTGCCTAGGTTCCAAATCCTTCCCTTCAGAATGTTAGGAGAACTTTTTTTCTTCCAAAATTCAACTGAGCGGAACCAGAGTTCTAGTCAAAGCCAGAACAAATTCTGGAAGCCTGAGAAGCCTCATGAGCAAACATTTCAGGAAAAGCAGCGTGTTTCTCTTTGCCACATGGATGGAGTTTGACAAGAGGCCTAAGCCAGCACACTCACACCCACCCCTGAACCTGATGTGCAATAAAATACGAGACTGTGATTGAGCATGCATATGCTGATTCTCCTCTCCTGTGTCCTTCAAACATGCTGGCCCTGGTCAAATGCTGATCCCAGCATATTCCATTGTCCTTGCTTCTTTCCGACTTGGCAGTTTTTCCTCAACTTGCCCAATCCCAGAGCAGGCGGATAAATCCCCTACAGCAGAAAGAGAATTAGAGTGTTGAACAGTTCTGATTAAATAGCTGCTTCAAAATGCTACGGTGACAAATATTCCAGAGAGGCCTCTTTTGAAGCACAGAGGGCCCTGCTGGTTTTATCTTCATCCCTTTACTGAGCAGTTAACCCATAAGACCCCACCTCCACAGATGTATTTCTACCTTGGTTGTTCTCTCAGTTTAGCTTGATTTGCTTATTCATTCATTTATTTTTTTTATAACTGGCCTCAATCCCAGTGGATTCTGAGCAGGGTATAACAAGGTCAAGAGGAATAATAAAAACCAATAATAAACAATTATAATAAACTATCCAAAAACTAAGCATCATAGAAACCCATAAAACTATACTAATGATCTAAGGTTGAGCATAACATGGATTAGAATTGTTTAACTTGTTTAAGCAGGGGTGGGGTCATCTGGATCTCCAGGAGGAGACTGTTCCATAAAATGGGAGTCATCCCTCTGAAGACCTGTCACCTGGTTCATACTGTGTGTACCTTGGGAGTAGAAAGGACCTGCAACAGAATCTCTTGATATCTTGTCCAGATGGGCAGAATCAATTCTGCCAAGGTAGTTCCTGATACATCCTGATGCTTCCTCTTAAGATTTTTTATTATACAATTACCTTGCCTCATTCAGAAATGTTACAGGGATCCAGACAATATTCTTCTTAATTGTAACTTTTATGGATTGAAGACTACCTTTGGCAGGGCTTCCATATTGGTTTTTTTCTTCTTCTTTTGCATTGAAAAACCATAGATAATATCACTCTGGGGTTGCAGAAGAGACATTTAGCCAAGTGACAGAGACTCATGTAGCCTGCTTACCTTGCTTTATGGCAAAAGATGGCATTTTTTGTTCACAGGGAGATCTGTGTTATCATTCAGCATAATAGTTGGCCCGCAGGGATGGTGATGGAGTATAGAATATAAAGAGCTGTTTATCTGCAACATATTTTGTTGGTAGGAATTATTGGTGATATGGTAGGGAGTTGAAATTCAAGGCATCTGCAGAACAGTAGGTTTGGGAAGGCTGAAATACAGTAGAGCATTCTCAACAGCTCCCTATGGTTGCTTATTCCAACGGCATCAACTAGCAACTGCCTACAACTAAAGTAAGCCTTAGTCACCAAACTAATACTCAGGAACCATAATTATATCTTGGCCATTAGGACCATCATTATATCTTGCCTGTTGTGATATCCTATCCCATCCCATCCCATCTAGTGAATACCAGTTTATTTTGTTCTATTTTAAACCATAATAATAATATTTACAATTAATAGCTATCGTCCTCCACAGTTGTTCAATAATGCTATCCCCCAGCTTGTGAGCCAAATCATTAGATCTCAGTCTAAAAATAGCTCTAAGCTTGGGGGAGTAGATAGTTGAGGAAAAATAGGTAGTGTATAAATTGGATAGAATTGCAGAAATTTAGAGATAAACTAATGTGGTTTGTACTGATAGCTCCTTCCACCTTATTTATTCATTTATTTATTTTATTCTATCTCAAATTTATATACAGCACCTTCTCCCGAGGGACTCAGGGCGGTGTACAGCCAGATAAAAACATCAATACAAACATTAAAAACCATTAAAAGGATATATATTAATTTGGTCCCAATTTAAGATAACAAAACCAATTAAAAATTAAAAAATATTAAAAAATATGTTAAGCCAGCCCGGCTTGCTGAAAAAAGAAAGTTTTAAGGACACGGCGGAAGGCACCGAGGTCTTGGATCCTCCTTATCTCAGGGGGCAGCTGATTCCAGAGGGTAGGTGCCCCCACAGAGAAGGCCCTCCCCCGGGGGTCACCAGCCTACACTGTTTGGCTGATGGCACCCCGAGGAGGCCCTCTCTGTGGGAGCGCACAGGTTGGTGGGAGGTCGGCGGTAGCAGCAGGCGGTCTCGAAGAAAACTAGGTCCTATGCCATGGAGCGCTTTAAAGGTGGTAACCAACACCTTGAAGCGCACCCGGAAGACCTTGCATCAACTCACTGCAATGACCAGCATTATGGGAATTGTATTTCAACCAAATTGTGCAATCAGTTCTGCAATCCTGTATTAAAGATGCTATAGATTCTGGGATTGATAATGAGTGAATTGTTTCAAAAGAAAAAATATCAGAAGACAGCTGGGGCAAAAATACTATACAGCAAACACAAGAACACCATACAACATCAGACGTGATTCCAGTTTTCAGTGCCAATCAAAAACAATCTCACAAAGAGTTTTATCAGAGAGAAGGGCTTTTCAAACCTATACCTAACTCTAGGAAAAATATCAGAAGCAAAAACATTCAGAGTCTGGGCTGATTTTAATCAATGGTCATGATAGGTCTACCCACCCAATCTTCTAGGAGAAAAATGTCCAACCAATATAAAGAGAAATGGTTCAGAGCTACAAAACAAAGCAATGTATTGATATTTTTATAAACTGCTAATGACATATTGACGGCTCTGTGCTTAAACTAGGCTGGAAATAGTGGAACAGCTCTTACCTCACTGTATCCTATGGAGGAATCCAGAAGGAAAGGGGAAAAATTACAGAAAATGTAAAATCATAAAACATCTGACATGCCTTCAGTTTCCAGTCCTAGTCAGAAACAATTTCATAAAGAATCTTAAGAAAGACTGGGTCTTTTCCTACTCACGCCTAACTTTAGCATAAACTTCCGTCTGACAACAATTATATATCTGCTGAGTCCCAGTCATGCTGCCTTCACCTTGCCTCAAGCCCATGAGTGAGACAGCCTTAACGTTTTCTTAATGCAGCATTTCTCTTCCCCTGCTCCCCATTTATTCAAGAACAGTCACAAGGTGTGCAAAATCTATTACTTATTAGATTTTTATTCCACCTTTATTGTTTTTATAAATAACTCAAGGTGGTGAAGATTCCTAATACTCCTTCCTCTTCCTATTTTCCTCACAACAACAGCCCTTTGAGTTGAGATGGGCTATGAGAGAATGACTGGCCCAAAGTCACCCAGCCAGCTTTCATGCCTAAGGCAGGACAAGTAGTCACAGTCTCCTTGATTTCTCTAACCATTTAACACTACACAAAATTGGTTCCCTATCAGGCTGTTAGGTATGATGTTGGAGGTAAATCTGGTGTAGCAGAGAACTGACACAAACATCTCCATGCATCTGTTTCTGTAGTGCTTTCCTTCTCTTCTGGAACCTTGAGAACCCTATCACCTTAAATCTTGCTACCCCAGAATGCATCCTTACTGGGCATCCAGAATAGGACCTTCCCATGTTGCTGACTATACAATTGTATTGCATAATGCTGTATAGGCAGGGATTGGTTTCCCCACTGGCCAAAATCTGAATGTCATCAAACCCTAATCACTGTATAGGATATGCTGGGGCAAGGATTGTAAGGTCCCAGCACTCTGCCCAATCCATTTTTTCCTGTTTGTTTTTTCCAAAGGACTGTCCAGATGGGACAGTCTAATGGTCTAATGACTACTAGTTGACAATGAAGAGTTGCTCTCTCTTGACTGCAACATAACCATCCTTCATTAATAATTTGTGCTGCTTCGTTGCGGCCACTGACATAATGTTCCTAAGAACTGGGTATATATAAAAGAATATATATATAAACTCTATGGTGTTCTTTAATACATGCCATAACATTTTCTCAAAATAATTACTCTATTGACCTGTCAACCTACTGATCTTAAGTGGTAAGAGAGAGATCTTGATTTCATCTAGCAATCAACCAGATTTGTGCAACACTGGATAAGTATAATTAAAGAGTTGGATTTTGAGAATGGATTTTTTTTCAATCTGTGTGCAGATGGACAAGTCAACCTATTCTTCATAACATAGCACCTAGAGCAGTTGCAGAAGTTGGGTTCCAATCTTCCTCATAGAACAACAAAAAATCAGAGGAAGGCCCTCTGTCCATCTCCCATGCAACATGCATGGAAATGGTATTCAAAAATAGGAATGGTACCTGTGAAATATCCGTCTGTCAGGTGCTTTGGGTTATAGTCTCTCAGTTTAGGAAGCAACAATTTCAACTGATGGAATTATTGGAACAACAATAAAAAGTAAACCACAAATTGGCTGCAGAAGCCTGGTTTCTGGTCCATGCCAAAACAGCCGTGCACCACAGGTACAAAACCTAGTGTCCAAATGAAAGGAGGAAGTCCAAATGCAAACCTGACAGATCAACCCTGACTACATCATCTCAGGCCCTTTTCTCCATGTTCTTAAGACCATCCATATGGAAGGCCTTCTGCTGGCATAACACTGAAAACACTACTTGCATTCCAGGACATCTAAAGTTATCTGATAATGAGACAGAGGCAACATACAAAAAAGTATGTTTAGTACTTTCTGGACACACTTAGGTGGCGGTAGAGATGCACTCAGAGGCGACAGAGATATAGCACCATAGTGATCATCAATCAAAATAGCAAATTCCATACCAGTATAGTTTTCTGACAACTCATGAATTTGTTGAGAGCAATGGAAAAAACTAAAGAGACAATATCCAATGACAGCAGCGGACACTTCCCTGGCAATCACACACATGATCCAAAAATGACATGTCATAAGTAGTCAAAACCTCTGGCTGCTTGCAAATGTTGGAAATTAGGTCGTTTCCCTCTCATGCACCTCTGCACTGGGAAGGACATGCAAGTGCCCCCCTACCCTCCAAGCCACTGATGTGGATTGTGAAGGAGGACTCCAAACCACCTCCCCTACTTCCCAATGAATGCCACTGAAGCCATTTGCTTGGGATCTTACTACAATAATTGCTAAGAAGAAAATGGAAGTAAATCATCTAAGCAAGGAAAAGGGAAAAATGGAAATGAAAGAGTTCGAATTATTGGAGTTAAAGCTCTGTTAGTAACTACAGGAGCTAGGGATTGGCTTCTGCCTAAACCTTTAGGTCAGACAGTGAAGAGTTAAGAGAGTCCAATCAGTCAATCTGAGTTCCCACCTCCTGGGCTGGACTATACTAGCAAACCTTATAAAGTTCACAGCCACAATACAAAACAAGGGGCTTAGGTGGAGGGGTGGTGCAGCAAGCAGCAGTGAGCTTCAAGATCATCCTGCTGCACCCTGCTCAGTCTCTGTCCTCCTCCTGACCCGTCATGTGGGAGGCACGCTTATCCTCCTTTTGGAGAGCTGTTTTTGCCGAGTTCTTCGGGACTATGTTCTATGTGTTTTTTGGGCTGGGGGCTTCCCTTCGTTGGATTGTTGGGCCCTTAAATGTTCTACAGGTGGCCCTGGCTTTTGGCTTGGTAGCAGCCACCATGGTACAGTCTCTAGGCCATGTAAGTGGTGCCCACATCAACCCAGCTGTTACCATGGCCTTTCTGTTGGGCTCGCAGCTTTCCCTCTTCCGTGCTGTCTTCTACGTGGTGGCCCAGGTGTTGGGAGGACTGGCCGGTGCAGCTGTGCTTTATGGAGTCACCCCAGCAGCACTACGGGGTAACCTGGCACTCAACATGGTAATGGGATCATACAAAGCTGTCTCAAAATGTTTTTAAGAGGGGGGTATCCCTAAAGCTGTAGACAAGAAATGAGTTAGCATTGCTGTGTGTAGGAGATTCTCTAAAGGGCTGCACACTGTGCCCTTTAGAATCTGGATTACTAGGGAGATTATTGGGAACCAGAAGAATGAAGGTACAAAGTATATCCCATATAGGAGAGCTTGTTAACACTAAATCTAGAAGGATGAAGCTGCTAGCATAGAACCTGAAACAAGAATTGAAATATTTTCATGAGTATATTATTTTCATCTCAAGAAGTATCTTGCGAGTAGTTATTGGGTAAAAGCCAGATTGCCCAGGATACTCAACGTATGTCTTTGTATGAGTACAGAGCATAAAAGAGAATACGATAGAATTTTATATCAGTGTAATTGGATATAATAAGAAAAGTAGTTAAAGAGAGGGAGGATGAGAGAGATACAAATTATTTTTTTAAGGATGTTATCAAAAGCACTTTTCATGAAAGAATGTTATCATTGTTGTAACTTTAAATCAGATCTGCAGTTAGTTTTGAAGTAAATCACTTCTATTACATATTTCGAAAGAAAAGCAAGCATTGTTTTCCCAACCAAATCTTTGGATTCCCCACCTGGCTGGTTGATCATATCAGAGAACATTGTTCTTGTTAAAAACAATCTTAATTTGAAGGTTTTCAGATATATTACCTGAAAGCCCAGATTTGCTTGATAGTGAGATGGGCGGCATATAAATTTAGCAAATATAAAAATATTATATGTATAATAATATTATATTATGTGATGTAAAAACCCACTCTACTCCTAGAATATTCCTTGATGGAAATCAGCTAATACTATCACTATTACTAATTGTGAAACTTATTTTTGTTTGTGTAAAAAAAGTAAAGTTAGAAGTTTATGCAAAAACACAGGAACATTTCAAGTGAAAGAATTCTCAGGATTCTCATCCTTAGAGTAATGGCATATTAAAAGCTTCCCTTGAATAGCAAAAGCTTCCCTTGGATAGTAAATTCCCTTTTTGTAGTAAATGAACTGTTTTCAGGAAGCAAAAGTGCTGTATTTAGAAGCTATCAGACTAGCGTTTCAGCTGAGTTTAAAAGCTTTTTAATTATGGATTTTGAATTGACATATTTTGGATTTGAGCAATAATTGAAACATATTTAAATATCAATTATCTGAATGAAAATTATACTAGGAATGTTTCTTGGAATAATCAAAGTCTGAGTGAATTAGATTGTTTTAAATGCATTCTTTGTTAGTGTACTGTACCTGTCATATTTTTACACTTTGCTGGTGAACTAATTTCAGATATCAAATTTTGGAGGTGCACATTAATGAATATTAAAATTCCTAGATTAATTCTTATGATACAATTATGTTCCAGATGAATGGAAGGCATCTGTATTCATCCTTCTCTTAGATACTATGAAACTATCTTAATTCTATTTAGAGGTTTGTCTGTTAACAGATTTTATACATCATGAGGCTGCCTTTAGACTGTTATTTTAACACTGGTACTGTCTCATTCACAGGCCGGCGATGGTAATACAAGATAATTTCTATAGTTCAGGGTTGAACTTTGAATACTTGGTCCTCTCTGAGCTTGGTTGTTTTCTCGCAAATGTTTCATTACACAACTAAATAACATCACTGATTATGTTACCCAGTTAGTAATGAAACTTCTGTAAGCAAATAACCAAGTTCAGAGAAGACCAAACCCCCACAGACTGGGAATGAAATGAAGACAACTTTATGGATACAGAGCCGAAAAAAGGCACTGTCATGATGCATTAACATCATTGTGTCTTCTAGTGAGAAGCCCTAAATTGAACTGATTTCCTCCCATTTTTGCTATGGGAAAAACTGAAATATACCCATTAGTTCCCTTGCTGATTCGGAGTTTCTCAGCACTGCCTGGTTGTCTTGCTGTTAGAACAGGCAAGCATCTGTTTTTGAAGGGCCTTAATCCCTCACTTACCGGTCAAGCAACCTCAAGGTACATTTCTCTGCTCGACATCCAAAATTCCGTATTTTCCACTTTACAATACATTGAGCTACAATGTCCCATGGACAAACCTCAGCAGCTCATTGGCTACTTTGCAGAAGAAGGACTGCCCCTTCAGCTAAGCCAATCCATGGCCTCTAGTGGCTTTTAGACCACTACCCGTTTTACTAGAATACAGATAGTCCTCATTTAGTGACCATTTGAAGTTACAATTATGAAAAAGTAACGTTACAACGATTCCTTGCATCTATGACCTTCTGTCAAGCAAAGGAAAGCTAAAATAAAATCATAAGAATGGTTGTGGTTTCACTTAGCCAATGCTTTGCTTAATGGCTGAGTTGCCCTTCCCAATTGTGGTCACTAAATGAGGACTACCTGTAGTCAATATAAATTTTGCCTTGTAAGTCAAATATTGGTGCTTTGAAACTCAGCAGGGGCATTATTAGTATTAGTATTATTTCCAAGTCTCTCTATGCTTTATTTTTTGAATCAGTAAAATGCCACCGTTTCACTGATTTTCCTGCCACAGGAGAGGAGAGTATCACTTTCAGCTCCAAATTGTACAAATAACCTGTTCAGTACGAGATGTGCTAACCAGCTGTTTCCAAGACCTTGACTCTGAGGAGAAAATTGTATGCAATTGGACCCCAGTATTCATCCAGAGGCAGTTAGAAATTTGTAGGTTAGGTGAGGATGCACCCTGTGCATTAAGTATGAGATGCACTCTTTGGTGAGAGGCTGCAAACTGACAGAATGTTAATTCCAGTCCAGTCTTTAAAAAAAGGTATCATAAAAAGAAGACAACAAGTCAGAGACATAGACTAAAGGAAAACTAGCAGGGATTCTCTAGATACATTTTACCTCACTCCTTGGTGCTCTGAATACCAAAAAGGAGTGAGTCTAGTTGCCATTTTAATTTTTGCCAAAACATCACCTTGGATGGTGTTGTGAGAAATTAAAATACCTCCCTTAAATTCACCTCAATCAAATCCACTAGTCAGCAAAGATGGGTGGCCATCAAAACATACTTCAAGCCAGGAACTGACTCTGAAGCCTAGTCAGCTGGGAGTAAAAGAGGACTCTGCAAGCAGGCATGATTTAGAAAGTCTGCAAATTCACAACTCACAAATGGGTGCTTGAACTTTACTACAGGGAGAGAGGGCTTACCCTTTGCAGCCCTCTTGAACTCCTAATTTTGAAGAGTGCGCTGGTGGGGGCGGCGAGGTATAATTTAGCTAAAACTGGTTGGAATCAAAAATGGAGTTTGTGGATTTAAGAATCCCTGCTCTTACATTTTCTCTTTTTGCTCACCTAGACACATATATACTGTACACATATAAATGGTAAGATAAAGGGATGGGGGAAATCTTGGGTTCAGGTCTCAGATGAGGAAAATATTTAATGTACTAATAAAAAATGCTTCTTTGGTTAGAGGTGTAGTGTGGAAAAGTTGGAGTAGATGGCTTTTAGGAGTAATTAAATAATTAATCCTAGATTAATAATTGAAATATAAGTTTACCTCAGGTTCCAAAAACCAAGTCAGGATGATTCATAAAGATTAAGGGCTCATCAGCATTAATTAACTGGATAAGCATGTCTCTGGGAGTTGTCAGGATCCAGCCTCCACCCTATAGACAATAGAGAACTAAAGGAAGAAAATCAGCTATATGTGAGACAGGCCTAACCCTAACCCTAACCCTATTAGAAAATGCAGTTATGTTTGATTTATCCACTTGATATAGATAATAGACTCTCAGATTTGCCTCATTCATTTATCTATGCATCTCAAAAGCTTTCCTCCTGGCTACAGACTTCCTGTTGCTTTATAAACCTATTTTACTTTCTTTTATTCCTGCCCCACCTTGTTGAACCTCTAGTTTGACTAGAATGAGGTCTGGCAGATAATCACATGGGCACTATTAAAATCTAATATCTTTATTCTACAAATTTATTCTAGATGTAAGTGCAATCAATTATTTCCTCCTGGTATGCATAAATAATTTCTGGAAACCAAAGTCCCTAAAGGTATAGTTAGGTATGGAATGAATGATAACTTTTGCTGTTCCTCATGGTTTTTTTATCCTTCCACATATCTTCTGGCTACAGATGCACCCTAGTGTAAACGTAAGCCAAGCTACCATTGTGGAAATCATCCTGACCCTACAGTTTGTCCTCTGTGTCTTTGCCACCTACGATGAGAGACGTAACGGACGCATGGGATCGGTGGCCCTGGCAGTTGGATTCTCCCTCACACTTGGACACCTCTTTGGGGTAATGATTCAATGTGCAAGATGCACCAATATATAGCCAGTTGTAATACATTTAGGCAGTCTCTGAAGTAGCCACCTGACCAGGCCTGGATGGAGGATTAACTGCATCCTATTCTTCCAGCAGTTTTTTTTTTTTTTTTCTGTTTAACCATTTTGAATCTAAAAAACAGCAGGGAAGGGGTCTTTCTTCCCATCAAGCATACCAATCTTCCAAAGGGAATCTTTGGGGATGGTCATGCCTTTTTCTGGAACAGCTTTTATCACGGCCAGGATTTGAAGGCGGCTTTTGAAATTAAGCCTATGGCCACATGAAATAAATTCAGCGGTTCTTGGAATTCAGATGAACCACTCTTGCTAGAAAGAGTTTCCAGGTTGCTATATGTAATCTACTCAGCATAACAACTTGCCCCTTTCAATATTTTAATTGTATCTTTTAAACTGCCTTTCAATGGGTATACATTATTTTTAGTTTATATTATTTTTAAGTTTGATTTTGATGCTTTAATGAAATTTATTGTTGCTATATTATGTATTTACTATTTGCCTTGTGCATGTGCCTAAAGGCAGTATATAAATGCTAATATTTAAGCAAAGATATAAATAAGGGAGTTGGACCCTTTAGGATTAGAAACCTGAATTACATGATGAAAAAAAAATATTTCCCTGTCGTAACCCTACTCTTTTTTTCAGATATACTACACAGGAGCTGGCATGAATCCTGCCCGATCCTTTGCCCCAGCTGTCATAACCCGTAACTTCACCAACCACTGGGTAAGGGAGGGGTTTGTAAGGATAAGAAATGATGACATCTTACAGTTCTTTGAAACAACAGTCCAGGGGCTGAAAGATCATCTGATTTTGCCTCTCTGAATTTGGAGAAACAATTGCAACTTCAGAAAGGGGAATCTTTTATATCTTTATCCAAAGCAGCATCCAAACTCTTGAAATTTGGCTCCCAGGAAGTCCCAAGTGAGATATTATTTGGTTGAGAACATAGCAGAGGCAACTTGGGTGCATTTTAATCTTCCATGAAAGTAAATATTTTAAATAGTCCCCCAAATAAAATGCACTCGGTTCCAATTTTTATTCTGCGGGTAAGTTGAGAGGGGAGAGCCAGTCTAGTGTAGTGGTTAAAAGCAGCAGGTTAGAAACCAGGAGACAGTGAATTCTCATCCTGCCTGAAACACAAAGCCAACTGGGTGATCTTGGGTCAGTTCCCTTACCTCAGCCCTGGGAAGGAGTCAATGGCAATCTCTTCTGAAATCTTGCCAACAAAAATGAAGGACTTCTCCAGGCAATTGCTCGACTCAAAAAGAAATAAAATATTGAGACGGCACCGAAAATGTCAGAGTATCCCAATGTCAAACTTATTTGACCTCACTTTAAAATTCTACTAATTATCAGGTACATGACAACATACGAATCTAAACTTGGTGGCAAAAATTGCAAGCAAACTTGAATCAATGGAATTAGAGATTGGGCAATTATGGAAAATCTTTGGTCTACTTGGAATCCATTTGCAGACTCAATGATGAGACTAATAAAGTAGACGAGACTAGCTGATTACAACTGCTGGATGGGCTGCCCGTACTTTATGATTTATCAATGATGGGTGAAGAGGATTTCAATCTGCTAATAATGGGAAAAGGCCCTGAAGTTTTTTTTTTTTCTGAAATGCTCTAAGATGTTTCTGCATCCCTAACCTATCTTCTTGTTCCCCCTTCCCATGCTTTTGTCTTTTGTTCTTCCAGGTATATTGGGTTGGACCAATTATTGGTGGTTTGATGGGTGGCTTTTTGTACGACTTCATCTTATTCCCTCGGATGCGTAGTATCTCAGAACGTCTGTCTATTCTCAAAGGTGACCGGCCTATTGCAACCAATACATCCAGAGAACCTCCAGGGGATCCTATTGAGCTGAAGACACAAGCACTATAAACAGTGACCATAGAGTGGCACAACATAGCACATACACACATCCCTGCTCTGGGGAGAGATGGGGCAGAATAACTGGCCCAGTATACAGACTGTTATTGCTCCTGGCCAGTGGGAAGAGGTTGCACAAAGGAGAAACAAATCAGAGGGGAAAATATGTTATCCAGTCTTTCTCTCTCATAAAAACAAAGTAACAGACACACAAAACACGGGATAATAGAATTCAGAGAGTGCAGTTGGGCGGGGAGGGGGACTATGTCATTGCCTGGTTTTTAAACGATTTATTTTGCGGTGAAAAGTCTTAAAAAAACAGTTTTGTGGGGGGAAACAAAAGGTATAAGCGAATAACTCTGCTTTGAATTCTTGCAAAACTTGCATTCCCTTCACATCTATTATGCTGAGTCATCCTTTGCAGACCTCGCTGCTCTCCCTCCTGCGCCTGAGTTGTTGTGGGAGGCAGATTGTTTAGTGTGGGATTGCTAGAGTTCTTTGTTGAGTTTGCCATTGGCATCTTTCAATTCCCCTGCTGCTCCTAATATTCTGGCTCCAGCTTTGTGCGCTGTGCCAGCAAGGTATGAACCCTTGGCTCAAGTGGGTTTGAGGACTTGAATAGGAGGAACAATTCTTTCTTCCGTCAAAGTAGCTCCCCCCTTGGAGGACTCATGCTCAGATTATCTATTGACATAGGATGGTGAGAGTAGTGAGGAAGAGCAAGTGACTTGTGGCCACGTAGAATATATACATATATAATTTTGGCTTGTGCGTACGTGAGAAACAATTTTGGGGGTAAGTAAATGCAGAGCCAGAGCCAGAACCTCAGCAGGGAACAAACATCACTGAATAAAGCATGTGCTTACATAGAGAAGGTCTCAGTTCAATTCCTGGCATCTTAGGTAGTAACCTCAATATGTTCAGTGCTGATCTTGGACCTGCTGCTAGTAGCCAGCTCTGGATTTTTGTGCTACGCAATAAATAGCTCCGCTATAAAATTCAAAATGCCAGGTAGGGATTTAGTAGTCTAAGTAAGAACATCTTATAACACCTATTTCAAACATCAATCACTAAATCAAAATAAGTTTCCTGAGGGGGGAAGTATCTAGCTTTTTATTTAAAATATTTATTGATGTGTTTACATTTGTGTTGTTTCTTTCCATCAGAAGCTGCTGCTGTTTCATTTTCCTCACTATCCCACATAATTTATCTCAGTGCTAAAAAAAATGAAGTGAAATAGAATTAGGGCATGGTCTCGCTTATCTTTAGGATAGGGTTGCCATATCTGGACTGCAGAAATCGTGGCAGCCAACAGAAGGTACCAAAAGGGTTTTATGTATCTCTCTGCTGCCATCTAATTGTCAGCTAGCCTATCATAATATAGGAATTCTATTTTAAGCAGATGGAAACTATTCCATCAGTTTGAGTTTAGCCTAATTTGAAATTAAACTTTCAAGCCCCACAACTTCATCCTCAAAGGCACACTTAGGGCAAGAGATGAGAAGAATAAATCGAATACAAAGGAGAGTTGATGTTGAATCTGAATCTCTATAATCCTCCCCTCATCCAAACTACATTTTATGAATTGCCTTTTAAACTGTAGGCTTAGCCATACATATAGCTTCAGTGAAGTTCCTTTCATAAACATAGAACTTGTGAAATGTTGTGGGCTCCATTTTTCATTGCTACCGTAGTCTATTCCAACATATTCTCTGATACTATTTCACATCCCTTTTCTTATTTGCTATGAAGACACTGCATGGAAATAGTCCTTTTTTGTAGAATCCTCTAGGACCTCAATATGGAAACTCAATAAAGCTGTAAAAGATGACGTATTTTTTAGAACTGAAAGTTCTGCTCGGATGCTTGAGTAAACTCTGATCAAACTAAAGCAAACAACTACCATTCTTCACCATATTAACAAATGCAAACAGTATACACTCAAGAGCCCCTAAAACCATCCTCTTCATTAACCAAAACTAATCTCTGGTCTCATCAGCATGTTTAGTAATGCAAAGTAATCATCCATTTGTATCTCACCTTGCTTCCATGGAAGTCAAGTTTATTCCTCTACGGCTTGGTTTATTCAGCAGGCTATGCTGTATTTTAAAAGCATAATTTGTTGCCCAGTGATTGGTTTCATACATCATCCTATGCTATAAACCAGAATGACTAGATTCTAACATCATGTTACATCAAATAAAGTAACCACAATATGATTTAGTACAGTGTATGAACTCAGCCCATATTAAAAGATCCACATGTAAATTATTGGTCTTCTAAAAAATATACATCTTGTCAGGAAATCTGGTATCTTTATTGGAGTATCTATTTCAAAAGTTCAGAAAATTTGGTTGAAAAAATGATTAAGATTAGAACGAAGAGAATATTTGTAGCTTAGGGTTGAACTGTAGAGTCCTGGGCAAGCTCAGGAAGCACTAGGGAGCCCACATTATAACAATCTTCCAATTCTTGCTGACAAAGAATGAGTATGGCTTTTAGAAGGAGTTTAGGAGAGGGAAGCTTTTGGCTGATCTAACTATTATAATTTTTTTTTTTTGAGTATTAGCATATGTATACTTGGCTATTGAAGCAGGAGGCCAAGATCTGATGGGAGGAAGGTTGAGTCATTTTGCTTCACTTATAGAAGTACTGTATACCACCCACCCCCCCGGCGTAAGAGCCATGAATGCTGTGTTCCTGGACTTCCCCAAAGTATCTAGTTGCTATATGTTGTACATATGATGCCGACTAGTTTGGTCCAGCAGAAATTTTTTCGTAGTTATATGAACTATCTATTTTACACTGCAGGGTTGGTTTTTAGGCTCCTTATCGCTAACAACAGCTTTTCCAACCAAATAGGTTGGAAGTGCAGTTCCAAAGTTCCCAGATATCATTGGGCTTATTGAGATCTAAGAGTTGCAATCCGATATATTGGAGGGGGCCAAATTAAGAAAAGCCAAAATGTGAGTACGAAGTGGTTTATTTACTGGTCAGGCAGTTCTAATAGTAGATGTGATTTAAGAGATTTCACAGACAAACTATTGGAATGAAAAATGTTGACCAATATCTCGAAAGGAAAATGGGGAGGGAGGTTACAGTGAGTGATAGGAGTGCAGATGTTTCCTTCTGAAATGATGTCTGAGGCATGCTTATGAATTCTGCAGTATTAATATTTGAGATAGATCCTATTTTCAGACATTTTGGTGTGAATTGTTTTTTTCCCCAATCTCTCTACTATAACTGTTATAACAAAAATGGTGTAAATTCAAGGTCAGTCAACAGAATTAACTTGGAATCACTCCACCAGGGTCCATCATCAATCCAGCTGAGTTATAAATCAACACAAACAGGATGAATCTGTCTACTACAACAGGGCCATTTTATTAGGATTGATTTGCACTGCAATTGGAAATGGTTCCATTCAGATTATTTACAGGATATAACAATTTATTTTTTATGTCTTGCTTTTCCCACCCTGCCACATGATGCCAAGATGTTCATCTTTTTCAATGAGCTGTTTAACTTTCTGTTTCACAGGTATAAATAACTCTTTAGTTGTTGTGTTGGGATTTATTTATTTAATTAAATGCTATAATTTATTTTTGCTAATAGCTCTGCATCAGAAAAATCTGGCGAATTTACATGATTACAATTAAGGAAGAGGGACATGGCATGAAGCAGAAAAGTAATTCATTATTTTATACATTCATGTCTAAATCACACGAGTCTCTATTCGGCCCAAGGACTTCAGAATACAGAGATTTCTACTAATTCCAAAACCTACATTGAATATAGTGCTGCTTTCTTCTTTAATACAGTTATACTATGGAATTGTATAGGAAACTAAACTTATAAATAGATCTATGCACTACACAACCTTTAAGTTTCAGAATGATTGCATATGGTCAACTAAATACATTTTGAATATTAGTGAAAGGAGAACATAATTCCCTCTCTTGCTCCACATAAAAAACCTTAGCTGGATTGATACTAGCAAATACTAGGAAAGGAACTGTGCCCTCACTGCATGGAATGGAACAGAGAAACAGCTATTCAACCCTGGTATTTGCAAGCCAAGGCTGCTGTCTGATGTACAGCTGGCTGTATGTCTCTTTCAGTTATCGGAGAGAGAGTGATTGTTTCCATGGCTGTTTGCAAGCTCCAGAAACAAAATACTACATTAAGATCCTACTTCTTACCTAGCAGGGTTCTCATTATACCGGTTATATTCGAAATTGGAAGATAAAAAGCTGCCTCAAAGCCAGGATGACTGAGTTTTATTGCAAAATAGAGCCAAGTGTATTTTAAAATAGGCACGTAAAGTTTATATTCTGTCCTGAATGCACACATGTGGCTTATAAGAAATAGAATATAAAAAGAGGCCATTTTAATTAAATTTCAATGTATTACCCATTTGATTTATATGCCTAGGAAATGACAATCCTAATTTTTTATCTCTGTCTCCAAGTTCAAGCAGCTCAATCTGTAAATTGTTGCTGGGATAAAAATACACAATTGACAGTGGCAAACAAAACATCATTATTCCATGTTGTATGTTCAGAAAAATTATTGTAAAGACTTTTATATAATTAAATTAACCACTATCATTAAGGATCTCAATCTATAACATCTTGCTAGATTAAAAAAAAAAACCAGTAATTGACAGTCCCAAACAAAACATTAGTACCTCCATGCTGTGTACCCAGACAAACTCCAGTAAAAACTTTCACAAGTATATTATATAATGAAATGAAAAAAAAGAGAGAACTAAAGGGAATGAGAAAGATTTCTTGATGCTCCATTCTCATTTATATTGTTATTTCTAATGCATCCAATTATTTATTTATTAACCTTTTGAATTTCCATGTATTCTCATGGAAATATTTATATTTGGCAATTATAAAGTGTGCCTTGCATGAATACATGAATAGTATTCCCATATTATTGCCATGCATTGTACTCCTGCAAGTTCCTTTACACTACATTATTCTTGTATATTTAATAGTGTCTGCTGGGAGGATGATAAAATACATGTAGTCCCCGACTTACAGTTCGTTTAGTGACTGTTCAAAGTTACAACAGCACTGAAAAAAGCGACTTATGACTGTTTTTGACACTTACCACTGTTGCAGCATTCCCCATGGTCATGTGACTCATATTTATGATGGTTGCAGTGCCTTGGGGTCACATGATCACTTTTTGCAACCTTCTGAAAAGCAAAGGGAAAGCTACTTAACAACTGTGTTACTAACTTAACAACTGCACTGATTCACTTAACAACTGGTGAGAAAGGCCGTAAAAAGGGGCAAAGCTTACTTAAATGTCTTGTTCATCAACAGAGATTTTGGACTCAATTGTGGTTGTAAGTCAAGGACTATCTGTAATTGATTGTACATTTAAAAAGCTATATGTGTAAGATTAATGAAGCATGCTACATGCTGTAAATAATAAAATAATATGTGTGTGAGAGAGTATATATACACACGTATACACATATTCTGAGTCTGTATATTCATGTAGTGAGGGAGAGATCCATCTCTACCCTTTTCAGTCAGGTAAATCAAATAAATATATATATAAATAAATCCAGAGGGCTTTTTAACTACATTACAAGAACACAACAGAAACATGTAACTAAACAAACCATGGTATGATATGTAAAATCATGTGGGGGTTTTTTAGTTATATGTTTAGCCCCTGAACTTTGATATGAATGTAGGTCAGACCATTTGCTTCTTTTTAGAATTTATTAGATTTTCAAAAGCTAAAGTTCCCTGCCCGTTCGTCCCCTCACCCTCCCTTCCCCTTCATTGAAAAATATGAACCAAGAAAACTTATAGATTTCTTCTAGTGATGAATTTATCTCCCTATCCTCTAAATAACTGTGCGTCTTCAAGGTAGATTATCAGCCTTTATAAAAGACAGATATCTTCATTTAACTTCTATTTCTATGGTCTCCTGTTTGATGTTATGGCTGGAAAACTAATTTTTGTATGTCATATACATACTGGTTCCCAAATCCACTTGACTGAAGTACCCCATTTTGTCTGAGTGGCAAATGGCCATTTCTACTCCAGATATTTATAGCATGGTCTAAGCTAGCATAATGTCAATATACCAACAATGCTTTATATTGCCATAGCAGTGGCTGAGTGGCACTAGAAGACATGGATCACTACCATGAAAATTGCTAATCCCTTTTAATTCCTGTAATCACTTTTGTTTCTTTCCTTTTATTATGGCAGAATAAATAAAGCCCATCTTTCCTGTTCTTTTCTAGCTGCTTGTTAATTGGAATACTATATTTTCAAATAGCAAAATAGAAAAAAAACCATCAAAGCATATAAAACTATGATAAAACTGTATAAAAACCATAAAACATATGCAGCAGCTGTATAAACATATAAGCATCATCACTGAAGGGCTCTGCTCCACAACTGAAGCCTGAGGCCTTTCCAAAAAGCCAGCCAGGACATATGTCCTTTAAGAGGTGGGCACCATGACAGAAAAGTCTTTCTGGACCTTGTCAGATGACACTCCTTGGTAGACAAGCCACTCTTGCCAGATGCAACTGAGAAGAGGCAGTTCATCAAATAACCAATCACATGCTATATAGGACTTTATAGGTCATTATCAGCATCTGGAATTGAACATGGAAGCAAACTGGCAACCAATGCAGCTTGTAGAACAGAGGTATAGTGTGCGTTGATCAGGGAGCACACATAACTGCTCATTTTGCACCCGCTGGAGTTTCTGGGCAACCAGAACCAGGTCCCTCAGAAAGGGACTTTTTCACCCAGCCTATTTGAAAGCAAAAACACCACATCATGGATGGATTTTACCCCTCTGTGCTCTTAAGGAAGCTGAGTGAAAAAGCCTCCTGAAATCGAAGAAAGATTTCCTGCTTGAATTTTGTGATGGATCTTTTTCAGCCTGCCCCCCAGGAACCAGACAGAGTCCTCTGGGCAGGCAAGCAGCAGCTTGCAACCTTCCCTGATCAGTTTCCCTATTGACTTTCTGGAGAAGATGGCAGGAAAGTTTGCACATGGCAATCACATGATCGCAAGGTGCTTGGCAACCTGCTGTAAGTGCAAACTAGTTACCAAGCATTCTGATTGCAATCACGTGACTGCAGGGGAGTTGCAACAGCCATAATTTCAGTCATGGGTCATAAGTCCCTTCATTCAGCACCATCATAATTTCATATAGTTGCCGAATGAGTGCTCATTAAGTGAAGACAACCTGTACAATAATCCATTTGAGAGGTGCCCATAATGTGAGTGACCATGAGTAAAGCCTCCCAGTCCATAAATAGGTAAAACTGATGCACAACATGAAGTTCTTCACATAGGATTCAAGAGTCCAGGAGGACTCTCTGGTTGCACACAGGGTTTCTTTGGGGCAATGCCACCGCATCCAGAACAAGGGGTGGTGGTTTGTTGTTTTTTGTTTAGTGTATGGCACGTGTTAGTCAGGGATCACCGAAACGGCTGGTTGTCTCTGTGAAAGGAATTTTTGGGCAATCGGGGGAGGCTCTTTTCCTGTCCCTATATGGTTTATTTGCTCATGGGAATTGAGCTGCCGACCTCAGCGGTGCCAGGCTCAGCATCTTACCATGTGAGCCCCCGTGGCCCCCTACAAGGGGTGAAAGTCACTGAATCCAAAAGGCCCCCAAATCCAAAGCCTTAAGAAGACTGAGCTGAAACCTGTTTTCCCCAACCATACCTCCACAGTTTCCAAAGACCAAGACCGAAGGTCAATAGCAGCATCACTTAATACCTCACCCCATGATGACAGATAATCTCCTCCAGAGGCTTCCTGCAGATGTTAAACACAAGCAAAGAGAGAACCAAACCCTGTAGAACCCCGCAAAGTAGGGTTGAGGGTGAGATTTATCATTCCCAAGGAAAATCAATTGGAAATAGCCATCCAAGAAAGAAAATCAACACAATACAATATCTTTCACCCCCAGCTCCCAAAGCTGCTTCAGAAGTATATGATGATCAATGACATTGAAAGCCATCAAGAGATCAAGATGAGCAAGGATGGATGCACTGTCATCATACCAATCATGCCAGAGATAATCAACAAGCATGATCAGCACTGTTTCAGACCTATACGCAAATCTGAAACCTGACTGGAAGGGGCCCAGAAAATCTGTTTTAGTCAGGATCTTCTGAAGCTATGGCATGATCACTTTCTCAACGACCCTCCTTAAAAAGGGAACGTCAGATACTGGGTGAAAGTTTTCCAGTATGGTTGAATCTAGTAATGGCTTCTTGAAGAAAGGGTGAACACATGCCTCTTTAAGATTCTGCCTGTTGCCATACATTTCTTTGTCCTCCAACAACCTTCTTTCAAATTACAAATAACATTCCACTAATCGGTTTTAGCATTCATTTATGATGATTCAATAGGATTAGAAGGCATTCATACTTCTAGTGCCTCAAGCTGTTGTTAGTAGTCTGCACCTGTCTCCAATGGCTTTGCATCTATCTCAATAAATTAGAATAAAGCTGGAAGGGACCTTGGAGGTCCTCCAATCCAGCCCCCTGCTCAAGCAGAAAAACATATACTATTTCAGATAAGTGACTGTCTAGTTTCTTCTTAAAAACATCCAGCGATGGAGCGCCCACGATTTCTGAAGGCAAGCTGTTCCACTGGTTAATTGGCTTCACTGTTAGGAAGTTTCTCCTTAATTCCAGGTTGCTTCTTTCTTTGATTAGTTTCCAATCATTGTTTCTTGTCCTGTCCTCCCGTGCTTTGGAGAATAATTTGACCCCCTCTTCTTTGTGGCAGCCCCTCAAATACTGGAATACTGCTATCATGTCACTGTCACCCCTAATTCTTCTTTTCTTTAGACTAGCCAAGCCCAAATCCTGCAGCTTTCTTCATTTGTTTTAGTCCCCAGGCTTTTGATCATCTTAAGTCACTCTTCTCTGATTGTTTGCTAGTATGGAAAATAAGCAAGGATTGCAATACGCTAAATGAGCATCTATTGTAATACAATATGCAAAATAAGCAAGCATTGTAATACAAGAACGGCCCGCGGGGAGGGCTTTACGGCTTGGAATACTGTATGTGTATGAACTTCCCGATTTTAGTTTGCTCCACCCATTGAACGGCTGAGAATAGCTTTCGCTTAAAAAGGCGATGCCACAGCCGAAGTGGAAATGTGGGGCCAAAAAAAAAAAAAATAATAATAAAAAAAAAATCCATGACCAATAGGGGAGTCAGTTTTGCTGTATTTTTATATAAAGGCATCAAGGATTGCAACTACAATCCGGAACATGCAGCTAAAAACTGTCACGACGTGGGCCAATTAAACCATCAGAAGAACGATTCGGATGGGCAAAAAAATATAGTGGAATTAATTCAGTTCTCTGGATTCTTAGAATGCTTTGCACAGATTGTACCTTGAACCTAGATAAATAATAAATAAATAAATAATTCATACTGCAATTCCGCTTGTGATTGAGCGCTTCGAAGGAACGAAGTCATTCTGCTTTATAAACTATGGTTTAATGGGTTGTGTGACCATTGCGAATTGTGATTTATTTAGCAAAGACTTGGCGTGTCAGCACAGCCAGTCAGTGGCTGGTCTACCTGCAAAGCCTTCCTTATAAGATCTTCCCGGGCAAGGAACGGGATTTATTTCGATGGGCTTGTCTCAGCAATGATCCACTTGTGAGCGAGTTCCTTTGTCGGCATTGTCCCTTTAAAGAGCTACCGATAATTTTAGCGCCATTTCAAGTTTAGGAGGCGGGAATCGCGGTGGAGGACGGTAAGAGGTCGGGATCCAGCTGCTTCTCCCGCTGCAGCGAAAGCAGGATCTAAAAGCACAAATGGAGAATCTGGTAAATTGGGTATATATCTGTGCACGGGGCGTGACGGCAGCGATTATTGGAAAGAAAACCCTAAATGGAGCTTCTCCCTCCGGAATAATATACGTCCCATTGGATTCTGTACCTCCTATTCAGGGGCCATTTATTAGGAAACGAGTGTTAATGACACTCGTTTCTGATTGAATTAGTTTTGCAATCATTTCCTAAAAGATAAATTCTTTTGGTAAGGCTCAAATATGTTCAGGATTGGTTTGGCGTGGTAATTTGATGACAATTATGACATCCGAATTATATTTATTGGGGGGGGGGGCGGCGGAACTGTCTGTGGAACTTCTCAGTCATAGATGTCTCAAATGTGCTTTTTTCTTCGAAAGGCAACTGTTTTTTTTTTCTTCTGTTGAAAGAAAAAGAAACCTTTCCCTTTAAGGATTGTTGGAAGGCAGAGTTTTCCCTTTTCGAATTAAAAACTCCCGGCTGGGAGATTACTTCGAAATGATTGGAGGTCAATTAGTCAGTCAGATTAGTTTATCGTTTATAGGAAAGCAGGCAAGAAACAAAAACATGCACAGCGTTCCGAGGCTAGCCTGTTTGAACTGTAAGAAAAACCCTTTTTTATATTTTAAAAAGTCTTTTGATTTTGTATGTGACCCTTTAAAGTCTTTTGAAATTCTTTTGATTTGGCATGTGAATCCTTTGATGTGTGTGTGTGTGATTGTTTTATGGTGTTCAAATCCTGCTTTTTGTGATTGGGTTCTTCCGTCCTGGATCTGGCAAATAAGTAATTGTTTTATAGTCCAAACTCTGTTTTTCCTAGCCCTTGTTCGTTCCCTATGATTAATCAGTTTGCTATTACTGTGTTTTAGTGAATATCTTCTTTTCTCATGTGTTTAAAATTCTAATTACTTTAGCTTGATTTCTTTTTCTTTTTGGGTGTTTGCTTTTTTCTGTGTCCCATGCCTGTTTGGATGTTGCAGGCTGCTGTAATTTTGTCCTTCCTTTGTTGTGGAAAATAGAGTGGCTTCAGCTTCTTAATGCCCCATTGACAAAGGTGGGGGCTGAATCACTGCCTGAGTTTCTGCTTCTATTTTCTTTTAGGGGAATTTTCCTGCCCTTTTAATATTTTTAAATTTCTTTTTCTTTTCCTAGGAGAAGTGTGAATCATAACTTCCAACACTTCAAAAGGTGACTGGGGATGTAGCAACCCTCTGCGTCCATATTTACAGAGTATTTGGAAGTACTCTAGTCTAAACCATCTTGGCTGTGTCACAAAATGTATTGGACTGCAAGTTAGCCAAGCAGCTCTTAAATCTGCTGGCATATGGTATGCACCCAGTTCTACTTGTTAAAAGTTCTGAGAAATTGGTTAGAGTAAACCATGGGTAGCTCTAGGTAAGCTTGACATGTGCAAATTCAGCCACAGAATTCTCTGGGGTCAAATCAGACAGATTTGGGCAGTTAAGGGAAAGCTGAAATGGAGCATTCAAGGCATCTGTAGTAAAAGTATGAAGTGGGTTCATATTTCTGATTTAGATCACTTAAGAGTTGGATTTGTGTTGTTGAAAGATATTAATTCCAGTTTTTAGTTTTAAAGAGTCTAGACGTTTCTTTAAATAGAAGAAATTTGGCTTTCTCATATTAATAGATAAAGATATTGTATGCCTTTAGAAGCATATTATATAACAAGCATTTTAGTATTTCCAGTGTGGTCAAAACTGTGGAATATGGTTCACAAGCATCATTTTATGCTTGTCTTATATATCCAATGATAAATATTTAGGGGTTGTTAAACTGGAGCAAAAAATTAAAAAATAGCATTGGCATATTTTATCCCTCATAGGCTGCTACTATTTGAATTCTCAAATTCAAAACAACATCTGCCATTTCACTCCTTTGAATGCTGCTGACTTTGCATATCATTATTGTGGTTAAATATAATAATTGAATGAAACAAAATAACTTTTATATTCCGCTATTCAGTTAAATGTTAAAAATTAAAAAAGAATATATAAAAGATATCAGATAAATTAGTTGTTTGTAGATGCTATCGCAGTTCTACATTGGCAATATAAATATATATTTTCAATTTATAAAACCTTTGGATTTTATTCTTTAGAGCTCAGACTTCTGATTATAAGACTGGAAATATTTTTTGCAGTTGTATCCTACTGACATTCATAAATCTTTGTATTCCATGTGCACAAATACTTTCAGTTAAAATGGTCTTGTTTTTGGAAGAAAGTACAACTAATACCACTACTATTTACCCAATCTCCCCATAATTAGGGTTTTGTAATTTAGATTAGATCATTTTGGCTTGCTGGGTTGTTTGTACTGAGCCATTATACTTCATAAACCAGACATAAAACCCAGTAGCATGTTGTATGAACCCAGCATCTAAGTAAAGGACATGGAAGGGTATTACAGAGGCCTTGATTTGTTCACTATCATTCCAGAATACAAAATAATCAACTTTTAAGTTACAGGAAGGCGGTTAGAAATCTGTCCCTAACATTCAGTTCATTAATGGCACCATTACTAAGGGCCACACAAACAATCCTTCCTTCACTTTGCATCTTCAAGCAAAGCTACACAGCCATTTGCCACCGCAATAAGAATCTCAGGTGGAACTTGAGCCTGATGATCTAATGGATCTTAACATTGCACTTTTCTTGTCAACAAGATGACAACAGTTTGCTGCCCACTTCTCCAGTGTTTTTCCAACTTCCAGGAGCCTTGGTGTTAATTGGTGGCCCCTAGACTAGTCCATGAACTGGCCATCCATGCAACTTTAGTTAACTTTTTGAGATTCACCACTTGCTGTGACACAGCCATCTGTCAGGGATGATGCTTTAAGTTGGATCCTTGAGTTGAGAAGGCAGCTGGACTCTACAACACTTTTTGGTATTTAGTTAGGCCAGGGGTGGGCAACTGTGGCCCTTTTACAACCTGTGGACTTCAACTCCCAGAATTCCTGAGACAGCCAGGCTGTCTCAGGAATTCTGGGAGTTGAAGTCCACAGATTGCCAAACTGTCTCAGGAATTCTGGGAGTTGAAGTCCACAGGTTGTAAAAGGGCCACAGACAGTTGCCCACCCCTGAGTTAGGCGGATGCTTTTCTTAAAACCGAGACTGCGCTTCAGTTCCTCAAGGCTGCATGGGCTCTCGTAGTATTAAGTCCCTCACGCGTTGTCTGCAGGGGCCGTGTGAGCCCGCTCGTAGCCACCCTTTCCTGACAGGAGGCGCGCGTGATCGCAGTCTAGCATCCGCCTTGGCCTGTGCTCCGGTCGGGCTGCCTTGTCTGCTGTTCTCAGCCGCTCACATGGGTCTGCAGGCTGCTTTTGATGGCTGTGAGGGGGGGGGGGGAGTCTCTCCATTTTGCGCGCGCGGCGGGAAGCGGATTGGGTATTTCGGTCGCGCGATTCGTTTGGGAACGATTTTGGGGGGGGGGTGACTCTGGAACCCCGCCTAGGCCACGTGAGCGGGGGTGGGCCACATGTGGTTTGGAAAAAAGCGTGGCTTTTTGTGGAGAGGGCTGAGTAAAGCGAGGGAGAGCTGAATAATCTGTGTGGAAACAAGATCAGGACAAGCTGGCTTCTGCCCTGCTCTCTACGAGTTTAGGGTGGGCCTTATAGAAACCTATTGCAATGAGGCTGTTAAAACTTGGCTGAACTGATAGAGTGAGGTGTTAACCCTCTACAATTTTGGAAGCCTTCCATTCTTACCTCCAAGTAGTTATCCTATACTTTTAAGAAGTGTTGTGTGCCTCAATCCCCCCAATCATTCCTATCCCTGCAACTCCAAACGTTTGTCCACAGGATTAGCTTTGATGTTAATCATTGTGTTAAATCAGAGTTTGATTACCATTTCTTCCACCTCCTCCGCTTCTGGTGTAGAACTGCAGCCTTGAAAGGAGAGAGGGGAATTTTACTGTAATGTTTATAAATAAACAAGTTAGTGTTTATAAACAAGTATAGGTTTTTTTCTGTCCGGTGTGGTATAGGTATCTGGATAACAATTCCCACGATTCCTAATCTGAATGGCTGTTGGTTTGTCAATTTGTTTATACGATTTTTTTATCATCTTGTAAAAAAAAAAAGTATGACAAGTCACAACGAGAATAAAAGCAAACACAAGAAAATCAGGGGCCTAATCCATTATCTGCAATTCATTAAAGTATAGCTGGGTTTCCCAAAGAGGTCAATGTCGACTCTCAATTGTGGATAAATGGCTAGAGGTCAAAGAGGGATCAATAAATGAGGGTCAATAGGTAGTCAATAAATGATGGAAGGTTGTTTGGGTTGATTTATCTTTTGGGGTATCTGCAAAGCTGCATCCCTGTCCTTGGTCCTAAGGGTGAAATAGATAATCATTTCTGTAAATTACCTGTTACTATTATTCATAGAATATTAATTCAAATAGTAATTATATTACTAACATAAAATATTTAATAAAATATTTTCACCTTAATAATTTTCAAGGAATATAGCAAGGCAGGGAAAAAAGCA
Organism: Pantherophis guttatus; assembly: GCF_059756535.1. Taxonomy (NCBI): domain Eukaryota; kingdom Metazoa; phylum Chordata; class Lepidosauria; order Squamata; family Colubridae; genus Pantherophis; species Pantherophis guttatus. The sequence continues at coordinate 138,391,560 of NC_142064.1, read as the reverse complement.
ACCGAGTGGCAGTCTGATGGAGAAACCGGTGAATTATGGGATTAATACTTGACATTTGCTGATGGTTAGCTACAGGAAAAAAGCATGAAGAACTTTGAGGTATAATTTATAGAACATCTAACGTAAAATGTTTTCCCAGCTTTTTCACTATACTGGGCCCACTTGGAATTTTCTATGCATGTTGTAGGCTCTTGGGGGTGGAAATGTCATTTGTTACTCAGAGGTTTGTGCTGCAGTTGTCTCATCTACAATATCAATTGACTGAAGTTGAAAAAATAACTTCTCTAAGAATGGACCGCAAGGCGAGAGGGGTATCTGATTTCTAAAACTTCAGGACAGTCATTTCAGCAAACATATATTTGATGGAAGGGGAAAGACAAATAATTTGGCTGAACGCCTACTGTGTATTTAGAGGTGTTTGAAGGCTGTTGGGGTAGGAATGTAATAAAAGAGGCTAAAGAGCTGAATTCCAGCAAGAGCTGTTATTGGTTCATTGAGGTGTTTAATAGCTCTATTGTTTTTAGGGAATAATGGTATCCCCAAAAGAGATCCATAATTTTGGAATCCCTCTAGGTGGGTAGAATAGTCTTTTTCAAGTTTTGATTAGGGTGACAGGGTTTTAACAAGGGATGTGCCCTAGAGTGGGAACACCTCACAACAATATTGGAACTCATGTCCTCATCACCACAAAGCTGTATTACTGCAGTGCACTCTACATAGGACTGCCCATGGAGACCACCTGGAAATTTCAGTAATCCAGAGTACAGTATTTATTAGCTGGCACTTGAAATCACAGATTAAATCTATGCTCTGATCTCTGCACTGGTTTCTGTATAGCTTCCAAGTACAATTTAAGCTGCTAGTCATTAATCTCTATATAACTTGGCATCCAAGTATCTTCAGAACCATCTTCTCCAACCTGAATTGAATTGCTGGACTTGTGAGTCTGAGAGAAATTGCTGTCATGATTCACAGGTAGCTGTTCACAGATAGCTATTTTGTGGCAGCAGATTTACTTTGAAACATCTTCCCACATGAACTAAAGTTGACATAGTTTTGGCCTTTTGGAAACTATTGAAAACAGGGCTGCTCTAGAAGCCCTGGAGTGATTCATGACACTTAGGCTGACTATGCTATAGTCTTCATATTTTATAAATATGTACTTTCAATTTTTTACTGTGGTTGTTTTTACATCTTTTATTACTGTGAATTGCTGAGAGTCTTGGATTGCAGGGAGTAGTAAATTTAAATCATCATCCATCCATCTTATAAAAGACAGAAAAGTTGATGTTCAGCAGTATTCAGTCACAGAAATAAAATAGTAACATGGTGGAGGGAGAGTCAAGCTCAATAGATGTAATGAAATTAATGAACACAGGTAAGATACCATCATGGTGACAGAGAGGTAATCTCAACAGTGATGGTGATGGAAGTTGACACTACTGTATGCCAGTTCCCAATTATATTGTTTTAACTCGTACATGATCACAGGATTTTAGAGGAAGGTACTTTTGGTTCTGGTAAATGAATTGTTTAGCAGACATATTTATAGTTTTGTGTCTTTTTTAAATAGACTGCAAGGAAATACAACAATATTAAAAAAAGGGGGGGTGAGATACAACTCCCTCCCAGGTTTTCTTTCGTCATTGACCTTCTGGTATCAATTTTAGAACAAAAGCTCCAACAAAAAAGAACTAAAGTAAAACTCATTAAGAGATTCAATTCTTTCCACACTCCCTGTATCTTCAGTAGGGATAAATTTGTATCAGTCAACAATAAAAGTCTAAATCACCATTATGTCATTACAGTACTGTATCCTGTATTGCAACCTCCCTAGATATCTGCATATACTTTTCACACCTTGAAAACTATGCACATGTCACATATTCACATGTAATTCAAGCCTTCTTAGGAAATATGACCTAGCTCAGAAAATCTAGATCCACAGAACTCTTTCTTTTTGTTAAAAAATAGAGACTAATACAGCTATCTTTTTAGAATGTCAGCAGAAGACTACACTACAGGATGCTCTGCTTGCTTGATTCTTTACACAGCATGAATGCAGAAAAAATTGCGTATTTGAAAGGCATAGCACAATTTGTGCTGGCTTTGTAATATTTATCAAATTTTCCATCATCAAAAGAGGTTAGGTCAGATTAATTGATTCATGGTTTCTAAGTACATTTTTTTGACCTGAATTGTCAGTGATAATCTGTGAGAGAAACCAAACTGTTGGTAGTTTAAATGTCCTTGAAATTAGGCTCCTTGAGACTACTAGTAGATAAACTTTAAGATATGAAAATGAATTAGTATTTTAAAATATTCATCACAAGAATATTGTAGAACTTAATGGTATTATAAAAATGGCTAAGTGATGCTTATGTACTTGTAATTATAAGTCAATTAACTGTCATTTGGTTTTTAGACAATCAACATTCGAAAAGACTGCTGAATCATAACTGATAGAACAGGAGTTTTGGACTAGAAGTTCTGACTATTTTTGATATGTGGAATTACCTCACATTTAAACATTTGATATATAATAATACCCCACATTTAAAAATGGAATTGAGTTTCTATTCTGGATTTGAAAAGGAAGAGGGACCAATCATTTTTGTGGTAGGAAAAATATTTTTTATTCTGACCGTATCCATGTCAGAATAAAGGTATTAGTATGCAATCTTATACACCTTGGTGACAAAGTCCATATGACGTCTTTGGCAGAGATTGAAATCACGCAGTCATAAAGTTAACCATTTGTCTTAGGGAGGTCTGTGGACATATTCATTTGTAGCTTATTTTGAGGATTCTGCATGAGGAGGATTAGCTAAACTAATTATTTAGAACATCGTCACATGATTCATTTTACCTTCTAGACCACTGCAATTTACAGGATATTAAGAGTTCTGTGCTGAAACCATGATATGTGGTACCTATGCCAAAATATTATTTGTGAATATAAGATTTAAAAATTCAAAGGATCTAAGACCATGTTGCTTATTTATTAATGTATTAATTCACATAATTAGAACATATAAAATAGGTTTCTTGTGTGTGTATGTGTGTGTGCATTTATAAATAGAGAAACATTTTGAATGTAATCCCTTATTTTAGAATTTGATTTGCACAAATAAAAATTGCTGGTGATGGTGGAAAATATACATGAAAGGTCCTCAGATCTATACACTGATATCCATTCAGAAGCAATGGATAAAATTTTATTTCGGACTTAATCCCAAAACAACAAAATAGTTAGGTTTTTGGTTTGAGCTCCAAGCTTGGCAATTTGATTGCAAACATTCTATCACCGTTTGAGAAATCATCATCAGTGCGTTTGAATTATGAACTATTTTAAAATAACAAAATAGTTGCTACAATTTATGTCAGTTGACTGTTAGTCACTTGTATAATTACATAATTGATGCAAAATACATAAAAATATGTAATTAAACAAATTATGTAAATTATGTAAAATATAAATCAGGTTTAGTGGATACTCCTTCCACTGGAAATGATCCATTACATCAAAGTTTTGCTATAGAAAGTAAAGAACTGTGTAAGTGACCAGTCCAGGCTTTGTGAGTCTTGCACCTGGTCAAATTTGGACCAATAAAACATTTTTTTAGCACTTTGTAAATTCCATTGAGCTTTGCATATCTCTTCAAAGATCTGATGTCAGTCCAGAAGTGTTGTAAGGAGGGCTTCTTTCTTGACCTATTTTTTTTTTAAATTTCTCTGTCATTGTTAGTGCAGAGCATTGTGGTGTTCGATTGAGAATGAGGTTTGTTGTGTAACTCAGTCCTACGTCTTCTGATAGGCTCTTGCCTATCTCATTCATTTCCAGAGGACCTCTTTTTCTCAGAAGCTTGAATGGAACTGGGTTTCAACCTCCTGCACATCACATGAATTGTTGTCCTTCCTGAACACTTGGGGGCTCACAGGAGAGTCATGGATCAATGCAGCTGCATTGTTCGATTGAGGCCAATTACTGCTGAAAAGCGTTTTCATCATGGTTTTTGCTTTCCGTACCTGCCAGCAAAGGAAAAATAAGGGTTCAGATTACGCAATGCCTTTTTAAAACTCTCAGCTTTTCTTAATTGTTCTCCTATTAGTTATTTCTTTCTTCTAAGTTTATTATTATTTATTTATTACATGTATTTATATGCCGCCATTCTCCCGAAGGACTCAGGGCGGCGAACACAAGAAACAAGTACAATAAAATCCCATTTTAATCCAAATAATTAATTAATAGTAAATAATAAAACCAGAATCAGAGTCAGCCTATTTGTTTGAACAGCCAAGTCTTCAAGTCCCGACGGAAGGAACGGAGTTCAGGAGCTGTCCGGAGCTCGGTAGGTAATTCATTCCAGAGGGTGGGAGCACCCACAGAGAATGCCCTACCCCTGGGCACAGCAAAATGACATTGGCTCGCCGTCGGAACCTGAGGAGAGCGGCCCTATGTGAGCGAACAGGACGGTGAGAGGCAGGCAGGAGAAGGTCCTGCAAATATCCCGGACCTAAGTCATGTAGGGCCTTATAGGTGAGAACTAGCACCTTGAAGCGGACCCGGAGAACCACTGGTAACCAGTGCAGCTCACGCAGGAGAGGTGTTATATGGGAGTAACGAGAGGCTCCCGTAACAACCCGTGCAGCTGCATTCTGGATCAGCTGGAGTCTCTGGGTGCATCTCAGGAGCAGGCCCATGTAGAGGGAATTGCAGTAATCCAAGCGGGAAGTAACCAGGGCATGAGTGACTGTGCGAAGGTCATCTCGGTCCAGGAAAGGGCGCAAATGGCGCACCAGGCGAACCTGTGTGAAGGCTCCCCTGGTCACGGCCATTAGATGGTCTTCTAGGGACAGCCAAGCATCCAGGAGGACACACAAGTTGCGAGCCCTATCAACGGGTGCAAGTTTTTCCCCATCTATCAAAAGTGATGGGGCCTCTGAAACCCGAGATGCCGGCATCCACAGCCACTCAGTCTTAGAGGGATTGAGTTTGAGTCTGTTTCTGCCCATCCAGGCTCGTACCACCTCCAGGCAATGGGACATCATGGAAAGGGCATCTCTGGGGTGGTCTGGGGTGGAGATGTATAATTGGGTATTATCAGCATATTGATGATATCTCACCCCAAAGCCATGAATGATCTCACCCAGTGGCTTCATATAGATGTTAAAGAGTAGGGGGGAGAGAACCGACGCCTGAGGCACCCCACAATTTAGTGGCGTTGGGGTGGATCTCTGCCCTCCCACCCATACAAACTGAAAGCGACCCGAGAGGTAGGAGGAGAACCACTGTAAGACAGTGCCTCAACCCCACAAGTCGCTGCAGTAGGATACCATGGTTGATGGTATCAAAAGCCGCTGAGAGATCTAGTACGACCAGGATGGAGGAACAACCACCATCCCGAGCCCGCCAGAGATTATTCACCAGAGCGACCAATGCCGTTTCCGTGCTGTGTCCGTGTCGGAAGCCCAATTGGTATGGGTCAAGGTATTCCGTTTCCTCCAGGAATTGTGGGAGCTGTTGCGCCACCACAGTCTCAACAACCTTCGCGATGAAGCGAAGGTTGGAGATGGGACGATAGTTATTAAGTGAGTCTGGATCCAGGGAAGGCTTCTTGAGGAGAGGTCGAACCACCGCCTCCTTAAGAGAGGCGGGGAAGTTCCCCTCTCTCAACGAAGTGTTGACAATTGCCGGGATCCATTCTCTAGTCACCAAGTTGCAGGTATTGTTTGAATTGATGTTGTTTACTTGTTGCTTTTAACCTTTTATATAATGTTTGAATCACCATACAAATACAGCTTCTAGGTGATCTTAAAAACTATTATAAAGCAAGGTGATTTTTTTTTTCATAATGAGGGAGAATTAACCAAGAAACCTTCATTATGAGCCAGTGTTTTGGGTGGTTCGCAGCTTAGACACTTAGTCAATAAGTTCTATAAATCTTTCCCAACTTTCCTCCCTCCAAATGTGAAAAGTGAGTTGGAATGTGAGTTATGTTTTTAATTTTGTTTGTCAATCTGGGAAAGAAGTACAGGCAGAGTTACAACAATTGGGACCGAAAGTGATGCAGTTGTTATGTGAGTTGCACACAATTTTATGAACTTTTTTGCTGTAGACATTAAACAAATCATATGGTTGTTAAATGAATCACACAGTTGTTAAGCAAATCTGGTTTCCCCCAATGATTTTGGATGTTTGAAGCCGCCTGGGAAACTTGTAAATGACATTCGTTGACTAGAGAATGCTGCAGCTGTCATAAATACATGCCAGTTAATAGGACCTAAAACATGATATGTACTTCACACAACGAAATTAAGAAAAACCCAATTAAACAATTCAGCCAAAAACATACTTGTTCATTTATTCCTTGAGAAAAATTATCCAAAGCAACATATTTATGTATGGCAAAAATATGTGAATCTCTAGGATTATCAATTCACTGAGGATAAAATAGAGTCAGGTGTTTTAATCAATGGGATGATATACTCAAATGTGAGTGCTGCCTTATTTAAAGAATAGACACTTGAATATTCAGTATCACATCTGGGATCTTCACAAATGCATATATGTGGAAGTGTGTCATGGTTTGAATAAAGGAGATTTCTTAAGACCTCTAAAAATAGTTGTTAATACAGACCGGAAAAGGTTATAAAACTATTTCTAAGCAGCCTGCTGTCATGCAGATTGTGTATAAATGAAGGCAATTCAACTCCATTGTTACCCTCCTAGGAGTAGCCAATCATACAACATCATAACAAGAGCAAGATGGGAGATCTCAACGAACTCCAGGGTAATATATAAGAAACTAAAGACTTCTCCTATGTTGGCAAATGTCCTAAGGTGACCATCAGAACACTGAACAACAATGATCTGCACAACTTTCTAAAAAGAACATTGCTGCATGTGTATACATTGTGAAAGACTATTTGGATAAGCCAGGAAGCTATTGGAAGAATATTCTATGGATGGGTGAATGAAACTTTTTGGTTTGAATGAAAATTATTATGCAAAAGGCAAACACTGCATTCCAAGAACACTATCTTATCTATGAAATGTAGTGAGAGCATATGCACCAAGACAAATTCCTTGTGTGTTCAATCACACTTGGCCAATAAAGAATTCTATTCTATTCTATTCTATTCTATTCTATTCTATTCTATTCTATTCTATTCTATTCTATTCTATTCTATTCTATTCTATTCTATTCTATTCTTTGCAATATCCTACTAGCAGGTCCACAGCACACAGTGGACCTGCTGTGCTGCCTCTGGACCGGGACGGCTTGCCATCACTAATGGGACTATGAATTCTGAATTGCATCAGCAAATTCCACAGGAAAATGTCTGTATCTGTCCATGAACTGAACCTCAAGAGAAAGTGGGTCAGGCAGCAAGACAACGATCCAAATCACAAAAGTCATATACCAAAGAATAATTAAATCAAAAGAAAATTGATGTTGGTATTGGTATTTTGGAATTTTGGGATTCCAAAATACCCAAATCAAGAGAGAGAACAGTTCTATGAAATGTCTCCTCTGAGAGAGCCTTCCCGGTTTTATTGGTACCCTAGCTGAATTGGATTTGTCAGTTCTTTGAGATAGGACAGGTCAGAATGCTGCTAGGATTTCAGGAATGCTATTATATTGTCGTAGGGCATGATAACAGAATCTTGAAAGCCTGTCAATTAAATATTGAAACCAAGGTGATTACACCAGTAGATTGCATTTTTGTCAGGAAAAATGCAGTGCTGTTGAGTTTCATGGACCTCTTGGTGATTATGACTATGATAGATGGGTTTTAGAAGATGATGTCAAAATGATAGGCAGTTCCACTTCTGCATTGTATTATATTCTGCTGCAACTCTTTAAAGCAACTGCATGATTATGGTCAAAAGCACCACTGCTCCTTCCTTCTGGAGTCCGTATTCTGAATTATTTCCTAAGGGGTGTGCAATACAAGTAGTCCTTGACTTATGACTACAATTGGAATGAGAATTTCTGTTGCTAAGCAAGATGGTTGTTGCTTTCTGCTTGTATTTTTTTGTCACAGTTGTTAAGTGAATCATGTCATTAGGTGAATCTGGTTTCCTGCCCATTGACTTTGCTTGTTGGAAGCCAGTTGCGAAGGTTGCCAATGGCGACTAAAGGACCCCTGGACATTGCAGCTACCCTAAATACATGCCTGTTACGAAGCACCTGAATTTTGATCATGTGACTATGGGGATGCTGTGACAGTTTTAAGTGCAAGTACTAGTTGTACATTGCTTTTTTCAGTGATGTAACTGAACAGTCACTAAACAAATGACTGTTAAGTTGAGGCTTACCTTACATAGAGTAGTATCCCAATTTTATTTCCACAATGATTGAGGGGGTTTCTATTGAGAAAGTGTGAGTGGCCCAAAATTATTTGGTGAGCTTAGAGGGTCTTGAACCTTGGTCTCCCAATTCAACCTCTTAATATTATCTCATCTTCCAAATGTTTGTGTATTTCTAACAAGTCCCTCTGCAGTATATCTGCTCATTTACCATACCCCAACATTTGTGCATAGTGACCGTGGTTATCATTACCTCCAAGATTGTTGGAAAGTAGGTTAGATCCCTATAGCAGGCTGGGTAAGTGGACCAGTTATGTAAACCAGGTTATGCTGTTGTCTTGAGAGCAGTGTGAACAAAGCAGGAGTTAAGATGTGGGAAATAGTGAATTGCCTTGTCAAAAGTGGGTGGAGAAAACAAGCAATCCCCCTTCCCCCCTCTCCTCACAGCCTTTTTTAAGGAGTTGGGATTTTGCTAGATGCAGTCAGACCTCTTGTCCTGAGTGGTCTCTCTGTTTGGCTGCCCATCTCTCATAGCCTCTGGAAGTTTGGAAGGATTATAGCCGTACCTTATCTGAGGAGTTTGTGTGCATGAAAATCACAGGAGGAAGATTTGGCTGGTAAATAAGTTGTGCAGTGGTTTATCTGGAGTTTATGAGGAAAAGTCTATTGCTTATGATTTTTAGCCCTCAGTAATGATTTGCTGTCTTGCAATCTTCTTTAGATTGTAGGTTGCCCTAAATTTCAATCTTGTTTGGGGTTGAGGCTGAGCTGTTTGACATAGAATACGTATATATGCCTAGTTATCCTATTATTTGTACAAGTCCAATTTGTACAGGTAATTTGTAATCAGTATAGAAAACTAGTTTGCTGATTTCCTTTTATTTTACTCATTAAAGAATCTAAGAACAGAGAATGGAGGAGTTGTGCTTTGTTGTGGCCAGAGTGCTGGGTTCACGGGGGTTAGGATTCTGCTGGTGATGTTTGTTTTAGTATTTTTATTATTTGTTTGTTAGATTTATATTCTGTTTTTTCTCCAGGAGTAGGAGGTGATATATATGGCATTTCCTCCTCCAATTTTCTCCCCATAACAGCAGCTTTGAGAGAATATATATTGAAAGAATGATGGTCCTAAATCTCCAGTGGCTGAGACTGTTATTTTAATTTGTAATTGCAATAATAAACAACCGAGGTTGAAAGTAGACATGAAACAGGATTTCCTCAGTCCTAGACATGTTTTTACTAAACTGATGGTGGTCTGAGCTGATAGTCCTCATATTTTGTTGTGCTTGATAACCAACCTTTTTTTTTGGAAGTGGATTTTTTTTTTTTAATTTGATTTATATGCCGCCCTTCTCCGGAGACTCAGGGCGGCTTACAATGCGCTAAGCAATAGCCTTCATTCTTTTGTATATTTATACAAAGTCAGCTTATTGCCCCCACAACTGGGTCCTCAATTTACCTACCTTAGAAAGGATGGAAGGCTGAGTCAACCTATTTGTTTATTTGTTTCTTTCTCTATTAGGAGAAAGTAAGTACTTTTCTGAGCATTTAGGGACATAAAGATAATAACACTTTGCTGCTTTTTAAAGTAGCTGCATTTGTTCGTAAGTCATGTTATAGCTCCAGTGGGAACATGGGGTGGCTGCTTTCAAAAATTGGAGAGAGGCATTACCTTCCTTTTTCTTACACACTTCAAAGGGCATTATTGAAATCAAGCCCAAAGTATTGAAGAGCCCTACAAAACAGTGTGGAGCTAATTAATCACTTCATTGTATGTATTATGTCTCTTGAATGGGAAAGTTTGTTGTTAATAACATCCTTTGGGGGGAAAAAAACAAGTTGGATCAATCCAATGGATCCTGATTTTCCCCTGTGTGTAGGTTCACTTGATTTAAGTTTCTAGGTCTTTGCCTTAAAACAGTATAGTTATTTCCAGAAAAATCACACATGTTTTCAGCTGTATTGTACAATTCTACATGTACAGCAGTTAGCATTTTTAAAGGTTAATTTTAGTGGGACTTGATTTTAAAGTCAATTGCTAGAGTCAAAAATAAGCATACACATGTGCTTGGATAAATTCAGGTAAGAATGTCAGTGTAGAATATGTGATACATATAGAATAATATGATACATTTCACATTGCTGTTTGCCTCTATAACAATTTGGAAACTGGATTATATGTAGAAACATAAAAGAAACTGGTTTATTTTATGATAATCTGGTTTAAGCGGTACTATGTTTTAATTGCAAATTAGGATTTCTACCAGAAGTGAATATTTGTTCCTTCAGGGTCTCATATGTGTTCCAGATACCTCAAACTTCTTTTATGAACTTGTTTTATTTGCACATATGTATGTGTATATGGTAGTATGTCTGCAGTCCATGAACAGGGGTAACAGACTAGCTTATTGCAGCCCTATCCAAGACATTTTAAAGCATTCTTATAAAATAATTTTAATTTAAGAAATAAACAGTTAAAAGGCTAGATAGTTTGCTTAGCCCTCCGTCATTTGTTTTAAAGCCAGATCTAGAATGTAAAACACCGACAATGGATAGACCCATGTAACATTACAACTGCTTTGGATTTTTGCAGGCTTCCGTGGTAGACATTAAGCAAGTTCTCATTGTCTCATCAAGTTATTCCCTTGCTTTATGAATATTCAACTGCACAGCTAAACTCTCTCTGTTCTCTGCAGGCTCTGTTCTTTTTCTTAGTCTGAGATTTATGGACTTGTACATGATGAATTGTGAACTCCTAGCAACTTGCAGCGCCCTTGGATTCTTAGAAGGGGACACCTACCATAAAGAACCAGACTGTATAGGTAAGAGATCAAGACAGGGAGGTATATATTGGAGGATGTGCAAGGGCTGTTAATGTCTCAATTAGTGATTGTTAGATGGAGTCAACTAAATCATTTGTAAAGGGGCTTTCTAACTTTTTGTTTCGGTTTTGAAAAAATTAGGAGATATCTTCCCGTCATCCTTATTTGGAGGTTTCCAGGACACAACAAAACAGTTCAATTCCCTAGTCCTACAACTTCATCATTCAAACAATATGTTACCTTCCAGATATTGTAACTCTCATCAGTCCTAGCCTGCTAGGATGGGCGTTGTAGTTCAATAGCATAGTCACTTGTCCATTCTTTCTTTAGTATATGGCATAACTAATATGTATCCTGGGATAGCAATTCTGTGAGCTCTAGCTTTGCACCCATTTGAATTTTTGTCTCCTACTTGGCTTGAATTCCTCCAGAGAGTGTGAAAGATTTAATCCGCTATCTGCGCCATGAAGATGAGACCCGGGATATTCGGCAACAGTTGGGAGCTGCTCAGATTCTGCAAAATGACCTGATCCCTATTATCATCCAGTACTCCCAAGATAAACAGTTGTTTGATGCTGTCATCAGGTAGGAATGGCAGGATGAAAGAAGATGGGAGGAAAGATTATTGGTTATAGGTTTTAAGTATGAAGAATATCAGTAGCAGATAGCAATGAAGGAGTGTGCATTACAGACATCAGGGAACAATCCATACCCTGGTCTTGTCCTGTCCCATAAGATCTAACACTCTGATTAGCGGCAAGAGATTATGATAATTTTAGTCTGAAACAATTGAGGGCTCCAGATATAAATGCGACTGATGGTTGGCTATGCTGTGGCAGTTTTGTTTAATATCTAAACACAGTCAGTTTGAATAATGTGTGTATTTCTGAAATATATCACATGACTGAGAATTTTAGCTAAATCTTAATAAAGTCCCAAATAATCTGTTGTATCCCCAACCCATTGCTGAGGATTCTGGGAATTGAAGTCTACACACCTGGAAGATAGGCAGTTTAGAAAAGATGTCCTGAATAAAACCAGTTCTTTCTTCTTATTTTAGACCTCACAGAATCAACAAAGCTAAACAGATCCATTTTCAGCAGAACATGGTGGCATCTCCTCTCCTCTTGTTTTTATTAAAACTAATTATACGTTAATTTAATCTAAATCCAGGCCAGGATATGGCATAGCTATAGAGGGAGATTATTTTAATTATGCTGGGAGGAAGAACTAATATCCTTTAAAGAACCAAATTTTAAAATGTGCAATGCAGCTGCCATACCAATTTTTATTATCTCTGGAGGTGAAGGCAATCCAGATGGACGTTAGAATGAAAAATAAGAAGTCTAGCCTATTTAGAAAATTAAACCCTTTACCATGCCAATATAGTATGGGTTTAAAGAAAGAATCTCCAGATTATTTTTAAATCCCATGCTTGTCACACATGGTGATCCCAGTCTGGATTAAGCCATTATCCACTTACATTTAAAACTGAACCAAATCCTGAACTGGAACTGTGTGTAATATACCGGTAGGTGGCAATTAGGAATTCACTACTGAAAAATACTTACAAAAAATGAAATACTGAGGAAGCCAGTACGTAATATATCAGTGTAGAAATGTATTCATTGCTTAAATTTGTCAGTGGGAAATTAGTATAGCTTTAAAATATTTGTGAAGAGTTTTAATACTGAAGCGATTTAATGACAACACGATTAAATTGGCTTTATGTTACAATCATTGACAAAGTCTCTGTGTCTTATTTTCTTAGGTTATTGGTGAATTTAACTCAACCAGCTATCCTCTGCTTTGGAAATATTCCCCAGGATATTAATCTCCGCCATCACTTCCTACAGATTGTCTCTTACCTGCAAGGTTACAAAGAAGTGAGTGGGAGGTCTTCTCTAGTCCTGTTCCATTGTTTGCAGGATTACAGGATTATGAGGAAATAAGACTCTGCTTTTCTAAGCTACAGTGCTCTTTCTAATTACACTTGAAGCTTTTTTACAATACATTTTGCTGTGCTTAAACTGAAGATCTTTGAAGGAAAGAAGAATTGTAGCTTCTAAGATTGCAGCTAATTCGAAGAACAGTAAAGGATAGAAGTTTTTTAAAAAAATAAACTTAAAGTCAAATAAAGGGAAGAAGCAGATTGTAGTTTCCATACTAAGTTTTTGTAGCTTGCTTTGAGGGCGGGGGGTTGCTCTGTCTTCACGGGAACATAATGCAGTACATTCTTTTTCTTTCTCCATTCTTTTAGGCATTTGCCAATGATAAGGTCTTTGGACTGTTAAGTGAGAAGCTGTATGAACTGTTGCAGCTGGTGAGTTTCATTTTGACCCATTTCCCAGGTCAAAAGGGAGGTGGCTTGAGGACAAGAAAGGATTGTGAAAGAAGACAAAGATTTTGTCGATCAAGACTGGGGTGGGAGCAGTGAAGACAACAGCCGCCTTCTTGAGTTTATCTCTTTCATGTGCTCCCAATACATATGTTTCCTATGATCCCTTCTTTCTCATCTTAGGACTGGGAGCAGCGCCAGGAAGAAGATAACCTGTTAATTGAGCGCATCTTGCTTCTGGTGCGCAATGTGTTGCATGTGCCAGCTGATCCTGATGAAGAGAAGGTATTGGAGTGAAAGGCTGGCATTGTGCTGGCAAATGCCAGCCTTCAATGATGACTGGAGTGAAAATACAAGCATATATCTGCAGATAAGAGGAACCCGGGCTTCCCAAATCCCTCCCTCATTGAGTTATACTACCTGGTGCTGTTGTAGGTGATGGTCAGGACTGCCATCGTTCTCTTGAGCTTCACATTCGCTAGCTTCCAGTCTGTCATGACTTATGGGGGGAAGGAGCTGGTCGGGAGGGGGGAAGACTAAGTACTCATCGTACCTTCCAGAGACACCATCTCAGGGTCAAAAACTTGGGAATGGAATGCCTCACCAACCAGCACACTGTTGAAGGAACAGTTCCCAAAACAATTTATTCAAATGTAAATGAACAATACGGACTAGCAAGGGCAGAAGTCAGGGCAGGACTGACTGTGATGTTGATGACATTCAGATAATCGGGAGTTTCCTATTCAGTGTTTCATCTGCATTATCTCAACAACTCCCTGCAGTATTGCTGAAGGCAACACTCTGTGTTTCTTTTAGGGGTTGGGAATGCCTTAAGCTTAATAAATTGCAGTGTCCTGGGGTCACCTGTTCACCTTTTATTCTGACAAGCAAGGTTAATGGGGAAGCCAGATTCAGTTAACAACCATGTCATACTAAATGTGTGCGATGATTCACTTAGCAACTGTGGCAAGGAAAGTCATAAAATGGGGCAAAACTCACAACAAATGTTTCACTTAGCAACATAAATTTAGGGCTCAGTTGTAGTCGTAACTTGAGGATTATCAGTATTCTTACCGTTAATCCCATCTGATCTCTCCCATAGAACATTGACGATGATGCCAACATCCATGACCGGGTGCTCTGGGCTATGCATATCAGCGGGATGGATGATTTACTCAAATTCTTGGCCAGCTCCCCAAGTGAACAGCAGTGGAGTCTGCATGTGCTCGAGATAATCTCCCTTATGTTCCGTGACCAGGTAAACAAGCAAGTCTGTTCGGACCAGAAATGAAGGCTGGGATAGGGTGGGAAATATCTGCAGGTGGCAGAAAAAAAAAGCAAAGGATACAGTGTTTCTAGGTTGGAACTCCAAAAAGATTTCCAGGAATTTTGATTTTTTATATAGCTTCAGAAAGGGATACGGTGGCTCAATGGTTAAGACATTGAGTCTTAAGACTAGTGGTCCCCAACCTTTGTGGCTTGGCGGCCCGGCTGGGGGGGAGGGAAGAGGACCAGACTGAGTGAGCAACAGGCTGGCATGTGCATGCACATGCAGCTCAACTTGTGCGAGTGGTGGATTGGTGCACAGGTGTATGCAGCTCAACTTGCACAAGATGAGCTGTGCAGGCATATGCACATGTGCCAGCCCGCCACTCGCTCTAGTTGAGTTGCATGTGTACATATGCATGCTTGCCTACTGCTTGTGCAAGTTGAGCTGTGCTACACGTGTGCGCGCTGGCCTGCCATTTGTGCGGCCTGGTTCCAAATAGACCGCGGGCCCAGAGGTTAGGGATCCCTGCCGTTAAAAAGATCTATGGCTCTGCAATTTGAATGTTGCAAAATGGAATGAGCCACCGTCATTTGTCCCAGCTCCTGCCAACCAATTTGAAAGCATGCATATACAAGTAGATGAATAGGTTCCACATATAAGCATCCAGGAAGGTAACAGCGTTCCATGTTTCGCCACATGCTCTGTGCTCTGGTGATGTCATGCCGGCTACCTGATCACAGAAATGTTTTCGGACAACACTGGCTCTTTGGCTTAAGAAATGGAGGTGAATACTACCCCTGAAGGTCGGTCATGACTAGCAGGGTAAAACCCACAGAGACACCTGTATTTTTTTACCTTTATAACTTCAGAAAGTGGAAGAGGGAAAAGGAGGTTGAGAGATGGTTGGACTTATCAACAAGATCGATAGTTCTGCTTTTTATTAGAAAATATGATTCTTTAGCCCATGTTACATTTTCATCCTCTGGTTCTGGCTGGCCTCTGTCAGAGTCAGAATATCGTGGCTCGTTAACTTAGAACAGCTGTTGTCATTAACATTTTTAAATTAACATTTAATCTAATTTAATGTTAACTAAACATTTAATTAACATTTAAAGTTTCACTGTTGTGGGGAGTCAAAAGCTTCCTTATCCAGTGCAACCTCTATTGGCTTGCTTTCTGCTGGGGTACATGCATTTAAGGGAAGGGAGGGAACAAACACAGCTTGCTTTGCTGGAAGAAAATTGTTCCCAATAGAATCCAGAGCTGCTGGCAGCCACAGGGCAGACCCGTTCAGCCAAGGAACAGAGCATAGATGTGGCAGAACTGGAAGTCTTGAGGCAGAAGGAACAGGCTGAGAAGAAGACTCGCGTATTCCAGCGAAGTAGCAGGTGAGCGTGGCGGTTTCCCACTTGGCTTTCCCAGCCAAAAGGGATTTTGAAAAAAAAGGATCCTCTTTGTTCCTTGTTGTGCCATCCAAAAATCACCAAGGATGATTTTGAAAAAAAAGGATCCTCTTTGTTCCTTGTTGTGCCATCCTTTAAAAGTCAAGAATTGAGCCTATAACCTTTAACAAAGGAAGCCCATTCCCCTTCCTTGTAAATGCTATCTCTAGGCTGGGCAACCTTCCAATAAACACTTCTTTCCTGCAAAGATAATTTTACTACAATCCCAGCCATGGTTTCTCATACAATATTCGGATCCTAAGCAGGCAGGGATGCTTCAAATCTATTTAGGGCACCCTCCTTGTACCTTTTTGTTTGTTTGTTTGTTAAATTTATTTGCCACCTATCTCAACATGGGGCTACTCTAGGCAGCTTACAATAATAAAAAGGAAGAAAAATGAAAGGAGTATAAACGGAAGTAAAATAATAGGTTTGTCATTGTGTATTTTATTGTTCTATCAGTCGATTCTTGGATGAACTGTTGCACAGGCTCACAAAAATAAGTATTTGAGCTAAGGAGGCAACAAGAGTGTTACAAATGTTGTAACATTGTAACATTTGTTACTACAACCCACTTCCCACTCCAAAAGGAGCAACCCTTAAAGGGGGAAAGGTGCCCTTACTTGATTCAGATTCTGAGGCCCTTTGTTTTATGGTGTATAGACCTCTTGCTCAAGCTCTGCAAACAACAACACATCTTTTTAAACACAGCAGTGACACTGAAAATGAAACAACATCAAAGAAAATACTGCAAACTTTGAGAAAACTGGGAAAATTGCATAGAAAGCAGCACTAGTATCAGTTATTAAAATTGTGCAATTTTTCCACTTTCTAACAAGTCCTTAAACCAAAATAAGTGACCATTATAATTAAAGATGAAAATATATGTTGATTTGATTAAAATCCCCTTGCACAATTTAGAAAGTCTTTAATTGTTTCAGTGCAGTTTAAAGGAATGTGAATTATACTTTCCATTACAAAAGATGGCTCTTTAGCCTGTGTAACTTTTTAGTCCTCTGGCTTCGGCCAGAGTCAGAATGTCATGGTTCATAAATTTAATCTAGAACAGCTGGTGTCACTAATTATTTTTTTTTACATTAATTTTTTTGCAATTTATTTTTTAAATCTTATTTTTGATGACTTTCTCCAATAAGATTCAAAATTATTTTTTTATTCAACAAGGAAGTTCTAAACTGACTCATTCAGTTCAGATCCAAAGTCCTATTTTTGTATGCATTAAGATTTCAGGAGAATCAACTGTATTTGAAAAAAATTGTATTTATTATTGAGGACTTAACTTTGATTTGAAATAAATAGATAAGTATCAGTCTTCATAAATGGTTGATGTTATGATTCATAAATTAGCACACTTGCTCATGTGAAATAAAGGTAGAACTTGGGACCGCTTCTTCTGAAGAATATATTCAATAGAAAAGGTGTCCCACCGGAGCTAAGTTTCTAATCTTGTACAATATTCCATTTTCCCATTTGCTGAAGAGAGATTGTTTATCACAATAGTGCTCAATCTTTTCTTCACCACGGACCCATTTTAAATACCTTTTGTGGCCACAGAGCATGGCCACAGATCACCAAGACTTAACATTTTAACATTCCTTCACGGACTCTCTGTGATGACATTGTGGTCCCCAATGAATCCATGGACCACAGATTGAGAACCACTGGTTTATCAAGAAGTTTAAAATTTGGGTGATAGAGAAATGGAAGAAGGGGGAAAAAAGGAAGAGTCTGAACTGTTTTGAGCTTTCCATACTATTCAAGGAAGGTTTAAATACAAATTTGTAAATTCCACAGCTTTATGTGGAGGGCAATAGCCTGTAAACCAGAAATTACTACCTGATTAAGTATATTGTTATCGCCTCATTAATTCTGCCAGAAGACATGAATGAATCTCTCAATACTGGTGATAAAATGGGGTTGGACTGTGCAGGAGAAAAAGAATCTTGCAAGAATGAAGTCTAGCACTCTTTCAGTTGGTTCTCATCACGCATGCTTCACTGGACAATGTTTAAGAGACAGAAATAGACAGAGGGAATTGAATATAGTTATTGCCTGCATAAGAGCAAAACAGCTGCTATCAAAGTAGACAACTCTAGGTAGGTTAGCCAGAAGTAGTCTGGCCTTCTCTAAAGTCAATTTCTGCCTCCTCTTGTTGAATCTTGTTCAAAAGGTGGTATTTTGGTAAAAGAGTCTGTTCTAATTGATTGTCTGAAATCTTAAAATATACAAAACTAGTCCTTGGATTTGAACTGAATGAATCAGCTTAGAACTCCTTGTTGGATGATTTTGGATCTTATTTACATATGAAAGTCACACTTTTACCTATTTTCTTTTCCCTTAGACACTCTCGCTTTGGTGGCTGTTATGTTATTCAGGGCTTGAAAGCTATTGGGGACAGAGATGTGGTGATGCACAAGGGGCTACACAATGTAAGTCACTTCAAGCTACTATGTGCAAGTCTGGAGAGGGTGGAATTTTTTCAGGACGCAGCGTCTGCACATTCTGCACTTATAGGAAATGGAGAAAGGAAAGCATGGGATGCTATGGGCACATGGATCATGTGGTTCTTTAATTTGTCCTCAAACTTGTCTGCCTAAAGCTTTGTCACAGTCACTCTCACTGAAAGTTTTAATAAAAGACGACTATAGCTATTGGGTTTTCTAGGCCCCTGTGCTATCAGAAATTCCTGGCCAGTGTTGGACTTCATCCACCAGCGCAGGCCCCTGAGCAGCTCATTCCTTTTTCATAAATTGGCTTCCAGTTTTCTTAGCTTATCAGTTGGTTGAGCTTCTTTTCGCTAGTTCATAAAGCTGCCAGATCTAGGTCAATCCATAATTGTAAAGAAGCGATTGCACCATCATCAACCATATTTTCCAGGCAAAGTAGACCATATAAGTTTAGATTAGACCAGGGGTTCTCAACCACTGAGGCACAGGCCACTAGGGACAGGGCAGCACAAATGAGCGAAGCCCCTTTTGCACAGATACGGGATCCAGACAACATGTGAAATATGCCTTTCCTCCAGTTTTTCCATGGAAAAACCTCCCTCCATGGAACTGGTCCCTGGTACCCAAAAGGTTGGGGGTGGCTGGATTAGACCCTCTAGATTAAGCTAATTTTTACAGAAACTGTAATGTGCATTAGAAAATGTTCTGATTAATGACATTTATATTGTTGAATACTCACTTGAAAAACAGTATAATTGCCAAGCTTGTCTAATGTTATATCTGCACTTTATTAAGAAATTGAAAATTTTCTGCAGAAATAATATAGCTGTGGTAAGCTTTCCATCTGGTAGTCCCAAAGGTGCTTTTTCAAGAGGCAACTGGACTTTCTGGGGGTTTTTTTGGAAGATGTTTCACTTCCCATCCAAGAAGCTTCTTCAGTTCTGACTGGGTGGTGAGGAATGGAAGGATTTATATTCCTTGCAGAAGGCTGGTCATTTACATTCTTTTATAGAATGCCCTTGAAAACCACTCGAAGGCTTCAGCTGGTGCAGAATGCAGCCGCGCGGGTTGTGATGAGAGCGTCCCGATGCTCCCATGTTACACCCCTCCTGCGCGACTTGCATTGGTTACCGGTTGCCCTTCGGGTGAGGTTCAAGGTGCTGGTTATTACCTACAAAGCCCTTCATGGCCTAGGCCCGGGATATTTGTCGGACCCCCTGCAGCCAGCGACAATCCCCAATCGCCCGGTGCATACCCACAGACAGGGCCTCCTCAGGGTGCCGTCGGCCAGACAGTGTCGACTGACGACCCCCAGGGGGAGAGTTTTCTCTATGGGCGCACACACCCTCTGGAACCAGCTTCCTTTGGAACTCCAGATGTCCCCTGTCCTTCCCTCGTTCTGCCGCGATTTGAAGACCTGGTTGTTCCGCAGCCTGGACTGATGTGGGGGGGGGGGTGTTAATGAATTTTTAAATTGTTTTAAATTGGGATTTTAATTTTATATTGGCAGGAATTATGCATTTTACCGTGGTGAGCCGCCCTGAGTCCTCGGAGATAGGGCAGCATACAAATTGCATTAAATAAATAAATAAATAAATAAATAATAAAGTCATTAAGGCCATCTGGAGGTTTAACTATGTCCTCAGGGTTACTGAGTGGTCCAAATGGGTGTGGAGCCTTCTTGGAACTCTTGAAAGGACTGTGTTGTAGACAGGAGATAAATGATGTTGTATCCCTCCCCCTCTGTTGAGAGGGCTGTTCAATTTTGACATAGATGGCCTCTTTGATCCCTCTTTCAAACCAGCGGTCCTCTCTGTCCAAACTGTGGACTTTGCTGCCTTCAAAAGAGTGGCCTTTGTCTTTTAAATGCAGATGGACTGCTGAATCTTGTCCTGATCAGTTTGTTCTCCTCTTGAAAAAGTACCTTTGTGACAACCATGACCTGGAAGACTGAGAATCTCCATAGAAATTTCCATCTGGTACTATTGGAATTAAGATGGAAGGCGTTGAATCTACATTCCCCCTTCCTTCCATCTTACTCATATTCTGCCCCATTCCTGGACAGGTGAAGAACTACAGCCATGATCTAGGCAAGGAGGTCCGCCGGGTGCCAAAAAGGCAGCAGCTCGCCAGTGATAGTGAAGGACCTCCTCGCCGCTCTGCCCTAAACGTGCGGCGCTTCCTCCAGGAGTTCTGCGTGGAGTTCTTGGAAAACTGCTACAATCGTCTCATGTACCTGGTCAAGGTGAGAAGGAATTTCAAGTGTGGAGTTGGCCAATTGCAGGGTACCATAAAAGAGAAGAGGGAGACATCTTGGCCATCTATGGCCCTTGTTTATAGGACAGGGCAGCAGTCAGATTCATTGGGATTAGGGTGGCTTCACTGAGCCAATTTGCACCCAGATGGGAGATATTAGAAGTCAATTTTTTACGCTTCAGTGATTCTTGTTCCTCCTCTCGTTCCAAAAGGAAGAATAAGAATATTATTGCTCCTTAGCCACAGTGGAAAATTCTTGGATGCTATTAAAATGCAGGTTATTCCCTTTTAAAGTTAAAGATCAGTATATCTGATGGATCCCTTCCATTCTCTTTCTTTCCTTCCCCAGGATCATTTGCTCAGGGAAAAGGCCCAACAGCATGATGAGACATACTACTTATGGGCTATGGCCTTTTTTATGGCCTTCAACCGGGCCTCTTCTTTCCAGCCTCAGCTGGTTTCTGAGACAGTTGGTGTTCGGACCTTCCATTTCATTGAAAGGAGTCTGACCAACTACTATGAAATGAGCATCGTAGATAAGAAGGATATCACCTCTTGGTCTAAAAGGTGAGAGGACATTCTCACTATGGAGTAGAATTCTTGATCTTTTTTTTTCTTTCTTTTTTTGCCTGGGTAGTTTTAAATAATGCCATTTATCTCACCTTCCTATGCAAAGTCAGAGGAATTCCTGCTTCTCAACTTCTTTTCCTTGTCTCTCAGGATGCATCTGGCTCTCAAGGCTTACCAAGAATTGCTAATGACGATGCATGAAATGGACCGTTCCCAGGAAGAAGCTGTGCGCAACAGCAGCCACGTCCTCAAAAGTGAAGTTTTTTTTCATTATATATCAAGTTATTTCCTGGGATAACATTCTAGGTTTTCTGCTGGAAGTAGAAACCAATTGTAATCTGTACCGATTCTGAGAGAAAGGCTCAGGAGTACATTTGCTTGGAGGGATAGGCTCATAGATAAACCTTTGGTCTGGCTAGTCCAGAACTCTTAACACGAATGGGCAACTTAGTTGAAGCATTTTAAATAGGAGTTTTCTAGCCATTCCCTGAAGATATTACAAATTGGAGCCTTCTGAACATATACTCTGTTCTCTATCACTGAACTTTGTACCCCTAGGAGCCTCCATGTTTTTCTTATCAGATTTAATAATTTGCTCAGCATATACATTTAAAAGTATATTTGCTGAGCAAATAGAGAATCAAAAGAAAAGCAACAGTGGCCTTTCAGCTCCCAAAATTAAACTACAGTGGTGGTGGTGGGGGGGGGGAGCGGAATCTTACCCACTTTATTATTACCGTATTTTTTTGGAGTATCAGACGCACCTGAGTATAAAACACACCTACCTTTTTTGGTGAGGAAAAGAAGAAAAAGAAATCTCCCTCTGCCTCTGCCTTTGAGTAATTTTGCCTCCTTGCAGCATACAGCAAACAGACTGCTTTACTTTCAGTTTCGTTTTCAGCATAGCTTGATTTGCACAAGGGAAAAAAAAATCTGCTCCAGCAATTTACCTCTTTGCAGCAAGCAGCAGAGCCCTGCACAAAACAGCTGAGAGCAAATCAGCTGAGACTCGGGAAGCCGATCCAATCAACTTGTGCTAATTAAGCTGTGCTGAAGCTGAAACGAGCTGTTTTTCTTGCTGTTTGCTTGCAAGGCGGTAACTGCTGTGAGGCAGAGGCAGAGGCCAAAGGGTGGGGGCCAGTAGGTGGGCGGGGCTACATTCGGTATATAAGACATACCTAAATTTTCACCCCCTTTTAGGGGGGAAAAAGGTGCGCCTTATACTCCAAAATATACGGTACTTCCCCTCCATTGTTTAAGGAACGTTGGTTTTGCTTGGATGAAACTAATGACAAGCACTTCCTTCCTCTAGATAACATTTTCTACGTGATGGAATATCGAGAGCTGTTCCTCACTCTTTTCCGTAAATTTGATGAGAAAAAGCAACCCAGGTCATTTCTGAGAGATCTGGTGGAGACAACTCATCTTTACTTGAAGATGTTGGAGAAATTTTGCAAAGGGAGAAAAAACCTAGTGGTCCAGGTATTTTGGAGCATGGGGATTGAGTTTCTTTTCTTTGAATTTCCAATTATTTCTTTAGGAACTTTTTGGTCAATGTATATATTTATTCTTTTCACTGTTAGCCGATTTTTTTCTTCAAGAAGCTAACTGCTTCTTTTCTTCATTACTATGCTCCCCATAAGTGGTTGGTGTCAGTTCTGCCATCTTCAGCTTGGCGCCTTGCTGGCATCCTGCCAATCAAAGGTTAGGGAAAAGGGGAGAGGGGGACAAATGGGCAATAAACCTGTATGGGGATATGATGGGAAATAGGGAAGGGGGGAATGACAGCTTGAAGATCAGGAAAGCACCGATCCAGTTTGTGCCAGTCCTCAAGGCCACACACCCTGAGAATGGAATGCAGATTGCCCCAAACATCTCAGCAATTCTCAAAACACCTATGCAGCTCCTCATTGGATGAAGACAAACTGGTCAAGGGTAGGGGCTGGGATGAAGGGAAAAAATCTGTAATCTTTTGCACAAGAATCTTAGTTCTAGCCTGACTTTACTGCAGCCAGCAACCTTTAGTAAAAGAACCTATTCCTTCACCTAAATGGAATTGAGGGTCTTTCTTTCCTAAAGGACATAACTGGGGCAGGTTGATCTGTGAGAGAGCTTAGCCAATGTCATATAGAAAGCTGAGTTTGAATCTAGCTATAATCTAGATTAACGCTGGAGGATCTTTGACCCTCTAGATGCTACTGAAGTAAAGTTCTCAGTAACCCCAATCAATACGGTAAATAAGTCTTATATCAATATTCTCAAAGCACGGTTCATAAATTGTTTTGTTTTGCTGCAGAACAAGAAGTACAGGAGGAAAAAGAAGTCCAAGGCTCATTCTGCTGGGCCTGGTGTGCAACCCCAAACTCCCGAAGAGTTGGAGGAGGTGTGGCCAAAGTTGGTGGAGCAAATTGATAAGTGCATAAAGGTAAGATTAATCTAGATGGCAGGAAGTTGGCTCTTCAGAGTGCAGACGTTGGGACCTCTGGGTTCCGTCTTGCTTACAATGAGCAGAATTCCTTCTCCTTTTCGGCATGTTGTCTTGTAAAACAAGATAGGATTCAAGTTGCAGAAGGTGGCGGCTGGGTACTTCTTGAGGTGATTGGCAAAGGCTAGGTTTTCAGAGAAGAGTCTTCTACCTGGAAGTGCCAGAACAGGAACCTATTACCTTCTGCATACAAAGCACAAATACTTGGTGGCTGAGCTTTCCCTAAAAGTCACATGTATGACTTTGTATGAACTCTTTGTAAGTGGGGTATAGAAAAAAGACCCATTGTGACATCTTTGGGGTGGGGTGGGGGGGGGAACAACTTCAATTGCACACAACCCTTGCAAACAAAGGAAGAGCTCTCCTGCATATCTTAATAGTTTTTTGCTGTTGTGCAAATTGTGTTAACTTTGTTTCCAGATCAGCCTTTGTAGAAGGAATATGAACACGAGATCAATAGCACTTTTCTTCCTTCTCCCTTTTCTATAAAGCGAGGGGATGATGGGTGGAGATATTATTTCTTTTGTTTACATAGTTCATTCTAGCAGCCTGGTGCTAGATCCCTTTCAATGCCAGGTTTTTCTTCCCATCTTTTTATCCTCTAAGCCCAGTTTGACATTTTGGGACAACAAACTAATTTTTTAAAATGGTTCTTCCTAATAATTACGGGTTAGTGCTATTTCCCAAGACTTCATAAATGTGGGCTAGAAGGAATGATGGTCCTTTCTCATCCTTTTCAAGCCATTCTTGTGGATTTCCATGCCATTCCAGCTTATCCTTGATTAATTTACACATGCATAAAACTTGCTTTGGTTACCTGAAATTCATTTGTTGACAGTAGCAAAATGCAGAATCTTTTGTTTGGATCTATAACATTTCTTGCTGAAATTTCTTTCTTTTGAAAAAAAAAAAAAGGATCTTGCTGTCACAGGCTTCCATCCAATATCTTTTCTTGCCAGGGTTTTGAGTCTCCTCCAGATGATGTCATTCCTTTTGATGCTGCATCAGAAGTTCCGTTAGAGGAGCAGCGAGCTGAGGCCATGACACGGATCCAGGACAGCTTATTAACTGGCCAGGCACCAGAAGCACTCTCACTCTTGCGCTCAGCAAGGTAAGGAAGCAACTTTAAAGATGCATCTCTGTGTCTTTTTAGCTTTCAGATAAAAACTGCAGGTCTGTATGCAACAGTTCAGAGCAATATCTTATCCTGATTCAGCCAGGTTATTGCTCTCCAGCATCTGGAAATGGGATTCGAAGGACAATGATTGGATAGGGGAGTCTGCTCATCAACACATAAGCAAATCTTCTGAAGTCCTGCACTGAGGAGGCCCTCAATGGTCTCAAATTAACCCTCCCAACTTTATAGTTCTTCAAAATGTCAACCTAAGATTTTTTTTAAAAGTAAAAATCCAGTTAACAGTCTTATTCAATGAACAAGACTATTATACTAAGATGAAATCAAGAGAGCAATTTTCAATGGTTTTTATATGCACAGTTAAATGAAAGAATCAAGGTAGAAATTAGAACAATTGAGCAGCAGGAGATAGATTTGAAGCTGAAATTTGTACAAATGATGTACATATAATTGCTAAAAATGTGTAAATCTTTGTTCAAATTTGAAACGGTGTGCAAAAATGGAAATACTGAAGTATAATAGCGGAACAGTTGGAGAAGTTGACAGAACTAAGAGAAGTGGGAAAATTAACTTGTTTGCTTAAAGAAGGAACAACAACTAAATTGATCAATGAGTGGAAAACCTTTATAGATTTTTTTGCTAAAAAAAACGAAAAATGAATTTATGATTTACAGATTTGAGTATTCGAAAGGGTAGGTTATGGAAAGAAATTAAGATACAACTTTAGAAACGGTAAAATATAAACCTACTGATAATTGCTGTTCTTTATAAAGAAGCCACTTCTTTATAACATATTGCATTTCTCAGTGGTATCCATTTGAGATTTATACACACCTCTCCAAATCAGTTATATTTGCTGAACCTTTACAATAACAGTTGCTAAGCAATAGATAGATATTGGTGGCTCTGTGTTTAACCCTGCCTATAGTGTCTGCAGTGCTTGATGCTGCAAAGGGAAATTTATCTATCTCCTGCACTTAGCTAAACTTCCTTTCTTCTGCTCCATAAGGGAGGTGTGGCCCGAAGGAGACGTGTTTGGATCATCCACTGTTGATCCAGTTGAAGAAATGGAGCTGCTGAAGCAAATCTTATTTGCCAATCTCCCTCGTGAGTATACTCCCTACGCAGCTTCCCCGAGACTAAGACTTGAAAGAGTCATAGTAGCGCAGTGGTTAGAATGCAGTACTGCAGGACCCAGATTTTGGGGGGCAATATGCTGACTCTGTAAACCGCTTAGAGAAGGCTGTAAAGCATTGTGAAGCAGTATATAAGTCTAAGTGCTAGTGCTATGGCTAAGACTTTCTCTTACCCCTGCCCTTCATGGATTCTTTCAACAGTTTAGGATATCTTGGTCTTTTTCTGGCTGGACTGTTTTTTAAACAGCAGCACAACACTATACAGATCTCTAAGGTGGCATTTCTCATATTGCTATAACAACAGTATATCATCATCCATGTATGCACAGATACACATTTTCTCAGGCAAAATTTCTGTGTTTCTGAGATGGATTAATGACATTTTCCTTTAAACCTCCTGCATGTATTCAGGGCAGGCAGCAACTGACCCAGATGACTCTGAGGAGGCTGCTGAGGATGAGGAAGCTGCTGAGGAAGAGTTGGCATCTGTGCAGGTATCTGAAAAAGAGTTCAGCTTCCTGGATTACGTGAAGCGGTAAGTATTTTTCTCAGGCTATTTATCTTCTTCATGCAAGGAGTATTTCAGATGTTAAAAAATTGCCATGCATTCTTACCCTTACCCATAATACAGGTCAGAGGTGAAATGCTTCTGGTTCAGACCGGATCGCCCAATCCGGTAGCGATGGAGGCGGGTGGTTCGGAGAACCGGTAGCAAAAATCCCTGCTCCCCCCCTCCCCATGCCCAGCTGAGCCGCGCAATCATCAGAGGCTTTTTTAAAATTTTTAAAAGCATTTTTTCTACAACCTCTTTGGCCGAAGAAATGCTTTTAAAAGTTTTTTTAAAAAGCCTCTGATGATCGCGCGGCTCAGCTGGGATCATCAGAGGCTTTTAAAAGCATTTTTTCTACAACCTCTTTGGCCGAAGAGGTTATAGAAAAAATGTTTTTAAAAGGAAAAAAAAGCCTCTGCTGATCAGGCAAGTCAGCTGGGATCGTCAGAGGCTTTAAAAAAAAAAGAAAAGAAAACCTCTGCCGATCAGGCAACTCAGCTGGGATCGTCAAGCTTTTAAAAGCATTTTTTTTACAACCTCTTCAGCTGAAGAGGTTGTAGAAAAAATGGTCTTAAAAGTTAAAAAAAAAAAAGTTGGCCACGCCCACTCAATCATATTAACACCCCCTCCCCCCAAGCCACGGCCACAGAACCGGTAGTAACAAATTTTACATTTCACCACAGATACAGATAGTCCTTGATAGTCTGCCCATTATGGTCATATGTTGTGATCTTTTTTTTGTGGCGGTCATTAAATGAATGCCACGGTTGTAAAGCGAACACCGTAATAATTAAGCAAAGCAGTGTTTGCTTAATGATCTGCGACTGCCGTTTTGCCAAAAACTGTAAGCGAGTATCGGGTTTTGGCAAAAACTATTATAAAGCTTATAAAGTCGTATGACCATGGGACACTGCAAAGGACCCTACCTGAGGCCGTGTTGCTGAGCACTTACGTTCAGTCATGTGACCCTGGAGGGGGCCCAATAGTTGGAACTTCAAAATCAGGTCATGAGTTGTGTTTTCCTGGTTTGTCATAACTTACATAAGTGGCATTAGTCGACTACTAGAAACAGTGATTGATGCATCTGAAAACACTGAAGAAGCTGAATGTTGTTATTCCCTTGATGTTCTGAGTTCCAGCCTGCGTGTGCAGGTAATCCTCCCCTGCTGTTTCCCAGAACATGCCTTCATGTCTGTATCCTGTGGTGCAGGTTTGCTAGTGCGAATGTCGTCAAGGCCTATTTCCTGCTGTTCAGAAATTACCAGCAGAACAGCCCCCACACTAATCACTGCGTGGTCAAGATGTTGCACCGCATTGCCTATGACCTCAAGATGGAGGCCTTACTCTTTCAGCTTTCGGTCTTCTGCCTTTTCAACCGCCTCCTCAGTGACCCTGCGGCTGGAGCTTATAAGGTGAGGTGGAACAGGGATGTGCGTGGTTCGTTATGAGTTGATGAGAGATTAGATTTGAAGTGTAAGATTAAACACAGGGAAGGGAGCAGACGTCCATACGTACAGGTAGTCCTCGACTTATGACCACAGTCAAGCCCAAAATTTGTTGTTAAGTGAGATGTTTGTTAAGCAAATTTTGCCCCATTTTACAACCTTTCTTGCCACAGTTGTTAAGTGAACCTCTGCAGTTGATAAATTAGTAACCTGGTTGTTAAGCAAATCTGGCTTCCCCATCGACTTTACTTGTCAGAAGGTCGCAAAAGGGGGATTCCCATGACCCCGGGACACTGCAACCGTCATAAATATGAGTCAGCTGCCAAGCATTTGAATTTTGATCACGTGACCATGGGGATGCTGTAAAGGTCGTAAGTGTGAAAACAGTGATGTCACACTTTTCAGTACCGTTGTAACTTTGTTTTTTTATAAAAGTTTTTTTTTTTTTAACAAACATACACAAACAAACAAACAAACAATTTTTTGTGAACAGAGTATTGGCCGAGTCACAAATTTGAACAGTTTTTAGTTATCCAACACAATTTATATATTTCACTTTTTGCCATAATATTCTTTCTCTCTAATTTTTCTTTTCTTTTCCTTGTTTCTTCTAATGTATAACCAATATTACCATTCATCCTAATCTCTAATCTTAGTCAATTTTTCTTTTTTCCCCTCCTCTCCTTGTTTTCTCCAAGTTAAAACCCTTTAATTTAAAATCAATCATTTTTCTAATACCTAACCTCAACTCTAAATCGCCTATTCAAATATTTTCCCAAGTACCATTGTAACTTTGAATGGTCACTAAATGAACTGTTCTAAGTCAAGGACTGCCTGTATTGCATATGTTTTCTGTAGCAGCGCTTGCCCTCTAAAAAAACCACAATCTCCAAGATCCGATTGGCCCCTGCTGGTCTTCCATAGAGCTGGTCTTTTTGCTTGTGATCCATAAAGCACTGAAGACCTGGATATGTTCCAGTGCCTGGAGGGTTGGGAATTTAAATCACCCATTAAATCACCCATTGAGTCATTAGATTCGTGTTTGGTGATATATTTGTTTTTTTTTTTTTTTTTTCATTTTTCATATCTGTTTATTGTTTTCATGTATTGTTAGTTGCCCAGAGTCAGGTTTTAGGTACATTTCCTCACTTCTGCATTTAAAATGGATAAATGCTGGACGAGCAATGTCAAATGGTGGATCTTTATACAGGTAGTCCTCAACTAATTGAGCCCAAAATTTCCATTGCTAAACAAGGCAGTTGTTAAGTGAGTTTTGCCCCATTTTATGACCTTTCTTGCCACAGTTATTGAGTGATGCAGTTGTTAATTTAGTAACACGAATGTAAAGTAAATCTGGCTTCCCCATTGACTTTGCTTATCAGAGGATTGCAAAAGGCGATCACATGGCCCTGGGATACTGCAGCCATCACAAACACATGCCAGTTGCCAAACGTCCAAATTTTGATCACGTGGCTATGTAGATGCTGCAATAGTCATCAGTGTGGAAAATGGTCTTAAGTCACTTTTTTCAGTGCCATTGTAACTTTCAACAGTCACTAAATGAATAGTTCTAAGTCAAGGACTACCTATAATACAAATTGCCTAGGTCGAGGTGGGTGCTTTTTTTAAAACTATAAAAGATATTTCAGGACTTCATCTGCAGCTTAAAATGCATGAATCATGCTCTCATGGGCTTATTTGCAGCTCTGAAGCTGCAGCACACCATCTATGATTTAAATATATGCAGAACGGCAGAACACACAGTCCTGCAGGCTTGATAAACTTCTTCCAGTGGAGAAAAATAGGATATATTGGGATTTCAGAATTCCTAACCAGTATTCATCTGGCTCTTTTTTAAAGCCTTATTTGAGTATGGAAATCAGACCGCAACACCTGTGGAAAAGATGTCTGAAAAATAATTGAAAGTTTTAATCCAGAAGTCTCACAAACATATAAATAAATATATATCCCAAATTTCAAAAATACCTTTCTGTGTTCTTAATTTGGACGTGCATCCTACTTTCTCCCACCTGTAATACAATATCCCTAAGCAGAACTAAAAAAGTACAGAATATAGGTCAGCAGTCTACTTCACTGG
This sequence comes from Pantherophis guttatus, assembly GCF_059756535.1. Taxonomy (NCBI): domain Eukaryota; kingdom Metazoa; phylum Chordata; class Lepidosauria; order Squamata; family Colubridae; genus Pantherophis; species Pantherophis guttatus. The sequence goes on along the minus strand of NC_142064.1, from coordinate 138,361,231 downwards.
GAAGGGGAGGGAACATTTCATTCGTTTGTTTGTTTGTTTGTTTGTTCATTCGTTCACATTTTTGAACTGCCTATTTCCTTCAGGAAAGAAGAATGTTCTTTAGTGAAATGCTTCCAAATATTAACGGTAGAAATATAGTTAGTTTTTACTTATTAAAAATAATTGGGACTGGGGACTCTGTTGCTAAACGACAGGGTCATAAGGCACAATGTCATGTGATTGCTCTGACTTCTGACAGCAGTTTCTGCAGTCCCACTTGCCATTGTTAGGTGAATTCCATGTGGTCACAACATCCTGTAGTCATGTTATCAGCATTTACAACTCTATTAACTCTGCTTATCTGAAGCTTGCAGTGAAGATTGCATTTGGCAATCATATGACCACAGGATGCTGTGATGTCCTAATTATGATCCAGTTGCCAAGTACATGAACCGGGATCGTGTAACCGTAGGGATGCAGCAATGACTGCAACTGTGAGGACTCGTTGTAAGCACCCCTTATTCAGCCCCTTATTGAACTTTGAGTAGTTACTGAATGAGCAAATGTTACGTGAGGACCACTTGTTCTGTTCAGTTTTTGGACTTACAACAAACAAAACAAAATGCCTGTAAATTTTAGGAGCTGGTGACCTTTGCCAAGTACATTGTGGGCAAATTTTTTGCCTTGGCATCGACCAACAAAAAAGCCTACATGGAACTGTTGTTCTGGAAAAGCACAGCTGTGGTTCGAGAAATGACGGAAGGCTACGCTGTGTTACAGGAAGATGGAAGGTGAGCACAGGGATTTTGGTTAATACCTAATTTCTACCGGTAGGGGTGGGGAACATTTTGAGAAATGTTGCACTGGATGCTGGACTACTACCTCCATAGTATTGTCTGTAAGTTAAGTATTGAATAACAGAGGGAAATACCTCCAGCCATTTAGACAGTGTTCTCAAACTATGGGAACCCCGGTTTAAGGAAGTTATGCATTTTAGAGGGGCTAATCAGAGTCGTAACAAAAGTTGCTCTTGTTCCAGCCATTGATTTGACCAAGAAAAATGAAAAGGAAAAACCAGGAGTTGCTATCTCATATCCAGGATACTAAAATAGAGCTGGGGAAAAAAGACAGTTCCTTAATTTCTCTGATCAGACAGGCTTCCAGGATATAAGGACATAGGTGTACGTGCATGTGCACACCCCCACCTTCAAGTCACTCCTGATTCCTGGTGATTACCTGGACTAGTCCCTACACTTTTCTTGGCAAGATTTCACAAGTAGTTTGTGGTTGCCTCCTTCCTAGGACAGAGAGAGAGAGAGAGAGAGTACTTGTCCCAAAGTCACCAAGCTGACTTTGTGCCCAAGGCAGAATTACAACTCACAGTCTTCCAGATTCTGGGTTAGTGCCTTAACCACTGAACTAAATTGCTTTTCATAGATAAGAATAAGAAGAATAAGAATAATTTTATTTCTTTACCGCCCTTCTCCCGAAGGACTCAGGGCGGTGTACAGCCTATTAAAAGCAGAAGACAAACATCAATTAAAATTATTTAAAATTATTAAATAATTCGGCTCAATATAAAACACCAGAAATTTAAAACACCCAATTTAAAATTATTATGTTGATAGCCCGGCCTGATGGAACAACAGGGTCTTGAGTGCACAGCGAAATACCCGGAGATATCTACCTATGAATATGAAGCCGCTGGGTGATGTCATCCATTGGCAAGGGGTTAGTTATCATCAATATGATAACTTGGCTTCATACCGCTGCCCTGCCTGACTAAATAATGTTGCCTTGGTTCTTTCTCAGTGTCTGGAAGTTGTGGTGATCTGGATGGAAGAAAAAAAAAACAGGCTTTGACTTAATCATAGTAAGACAAGTGGCTGTGGGGTTTGCCCTCCCTCCCCTCTCTTCCCCAGTATCCGAATCTGAGGATTTTCTACCTTTGGTTCCGAGTGAGGCTGGACACCCCGCACTCAGAGCTGATGTGTGATTTGTGTTGTTTTCATATAACTCCATCTTGTATCGGGAGGCCCTCGTCATAGTCATACATTCTTTAACTGCATCCTGGTTGGATTTCTGCAGCTCTACCTGGAGCTGTCCTTGGAGACCACCAGCAGCTGCAACAAGTCCAGAAGGCAGCAGCAGGATAATAATGGGTACATCTATGAGCCGCGGTGGCACAATAGTTAGAATGCAGTACTGCAGGCTACTTCTGCTGACTGCCAGCTGCCAGCAGTTTGGCCGATCCAAGTCTCAACTGGCTCAAGGTTGACTCAGCCTTCCATCCTTCCGAGGTCCGTCAAAGGAGGACTCAGATCGTTGGGGGCAATAGGCTGACTCTGTAAACCTCTTAAAGAGGGCTGGAAAGCACTGTGAAGCAGTATATAACCTAAGTGCTATTGCTATTGCTAATGGGTGCACCTCAACATGCCCATGTAATGCCACTATTCTGCAAGTTGCACTGGCTCTTGATAGGCTTATGGGTGCAAATCAGGGTGCTGGTTATCACCAATAAACCCTACCTGGCAGAGGGCAGGTTAACTTTAGATCAACATGTAGGAGGCCATATCAAACAATGCTGGATGCCATCCGTTCTACATAAATCCAGAAACCCTACGAATGTTTTTCTCCCTGCAGAAATGTTCAAATTTTAGATAATATTTCATGGGGAAATTTTCTCAGTAGGATATTTCTTTCCTTCGCAGTTCTAATTCACACAAGGCCTGGACTGAAAAAGAGGAGGAGGAACTTCAAGAGCTCTACCACAAATATAAAGAAGTGGAAGGTAGGTACCTAATTGCTGGGAGGGGACATCGGAAGAAAAGCCAACTGAAATGCAGTGCAAGATCAAAACTCACTTTAGGGCCTTCCATTCGGTGGCTGGTAAGAATGTAACTGAATGCTTGGGATGAGCTTGAAACTTTCATTAGAAAAGTTTGGGATCCCATAAGGAAGACTCTTATTTGGTGGCCCACTGCAGAACAGCCTCCAGTATATTCCTGACTCCTCTTTTTTCGGAGCTCTAGTTTTGAAATGAAAGAGAGTTTTCTGTTGGAAGAGATTTCCAGATCTTTTTCATAAACAATCCCTATGTTGATGTCCCAAGCTGCCATTCTTCAGTTGATAGGTTCTCAAATTCCAACCTGCTCTAAAGCCGGGCAGTATTGTTCTAAGGGTTCAGATAAGTTCTGGTACTTTGGGTGGTTGTTAATAGTTTAGTCCTGGGTACTCTGGTGGGTTTGTTTTTAATCTTGTAAGTCTCCCAGAGTCACTTGTATGAGGTGGGAAACTGTATAAATGATCTAAATTAAAGTTCTTTTCATAATTGAACACAAGGCAGCATTAGCACAATACTTTTATCCTGGCACGTCAGACTGGATTGTCAGAGCATGCTGTGTTAATGCAGCTCTTATAAGAGAAGGTTTTCTTCACATTTTGTTCTCCTAAACAAAATAAGGGAAAGGAAGTGGGTGTGTGTAAAAATGGGAAGTGTAGTTTTGAAACTGGTGCTGTATTGCAGAAAACCTAAAGGCTACTGGTCAGCAAGAGTGATTGTAGTGGCGGAATTGTAGTGGCATTTAACCAGGGAGAGGATTATCCTTATACATGCTACAAATGGCTATCGGAGCCATAACTAGGCATGTGTGTGTATAGGTAGTCCTCAGTTTATGTCTACAATGGAGCCCAAAATTTCCATTCCTAAGCAAGGCAGTTATTAAGTGAGCTTTGCCCCATTGTATGATCTTTTTGCCATAATTGTTAAGCAAAACACTGCTGTTAGTAAGTGAATCGTGTGTCCTTTAAGTGACTCTGACTTCCCGCATTGACTTTGTTGTCAGAAGCCAACTGGGAAGGTAACAAATGGGTACCACATAAACACATACCAGTTGCCAAGTGCTCGTATTTTGATCATGCAACTGGGGATGCTACCACAGTCGTAAGTGTGCAAACTGGCTATGTCACTTTTTTCAGTGCCATTGCAACTTCAAATGATTGCTAAGTGAATGGTTGTAAGTCGAGGGCTGCCTGTATAATGCCCAACCCAGCTTTTTTCCTTCTCTCCACCGTCTTAGCCAAAGTCCAAGCACCAGGTGTTCTGTTCCTCTCAAAGTCTTGTTTTTCAACCCCTCAGGTGAAGATGTCCTTGATAACATTCTGTCACATATCGGCTCTCATCACCGAGGACGAAAGCGGGTGGCCAGGAAACTGGTACAGTTGGGGTTGGTGAGCAGCATGCGAGATTTTCCTCAGGAGCGGTAGGTCATGTTAACACTTCTCATGAATTCAGGATCTTCATAAACATATTTTTTTTTAAAAGCAAAATGATCGGCATGGATTGATTTGGATGCAAACAGATGTTACTAGGAAAGGCTCCGATTCCTTGAGATGAGCTACCGAACTCTCTGTTCATAGCTCTTTCTTACTGATAATTTCAACCATGTTTCCCTAAACGGAGCTCCATCTTTCTACCCTTTAGTCTTTTGCTTACCTTGATTGTGTAAGCAGAAAGGTGTTGCTTGTGCTACTTCCATCATGCTTGCTGAGCGAATACCTTTCCTTGGCTAGCAGCTGTAGTAACAGAAGAGACATTGGTGGGAAGAATGCTTAAAGGATGAAATGGGTGTTTGCTTTGCCTCTTAACAATTTTTTATGATTCTTCAGCTGTTGTGTGTTTTATTTCTTATTTTGCATCTTTTTATTTATTTTAATGTTGGGAGCCACCCAGATGGATTGCTCACATGTTCTTGAGATGGATGGCTATAAAATGTATTTTATAAACAAAACAAGGATATGTACGTTGTAGAGGTGGTGGGTTGCCCCCGGTTTTTCACCGGTTCTATAGAACCGGTAATAAAACCGACAGGAGGCTCCGCCCACCAACCCCAATGTCATCAAAATGCTTCTGCGCATGCACAGAACAGCACGTGCAAGAACGAGTAAAGCGAGCGTGCACGCACGGCCCTGTAAAGGTAAGTAGAACCCACCCCTGAGTTGTAGGATATAGATAGTTCTTGGTCAATGATGGTAATTAGGATCAGAATTTCCATTACTAAGCAATGCAGCCATAAAGAGCGACATCATGTGACTGTATCACTTGGTGACGGCAATCCCAGCACTCCCTGTTGCCATTGTTAAGTTAGGCAGTTAAATGAGGTAGTTAAATAAGTCCCAAGAGACTCACAGGCAGCTACAGTCCAGGAAGGTCAGGAGTGGCTCCTGCCAAGCAGGATAGGAGGCAAATAACTTGCCAGAGCGACTAACAACCTTTCTTGCCAGCTTCCCCATTGATTTTACTTGAGGGAGGCTACCAGGGAGCATCACAAATGATGATCATGTGTGTACAGGACACTGCAGCTGTTGTAAGTGCGAACCAGCAGCCAAACTCCCAGATTGCGATCCTGTGATGGTGGGGATGCTGGAACTTCAAGGGCTGGTCATAAGTACCAGTCGTTCAGCACCATTGTTATTTTGGAAACTACTTAAATGAGAACTACCTGTAGTTTTGACTCACTTAAAAAACAAAACAAGCCATAATATCCCCTCCCCATTTTGCGTTTTGCCTAGAAATCCTAGCCCCACTCATTTGGCTGTTGTTACCATTCTGCCCACTGTGGCCTCTGTTGCCCAACAAACTGAACGTGGGCCCTTAGCAGCCAAAATATTGCCTTTCTCCATTAGAAGATTGAACACCTTTGAAAATGAAACCAAAAAAACCCAAGCCTACATTTTGATAGAAGAATTCAACTCTTGGGTATTTTTTATTGAAAAAGCCGCCTGTTGCAACCTCTACTGTAGTGACAAGCCTGATTAATTTCCTTCGGCAGGAAAGGGACTCGCATTGTGCTATGGACAGAGGAGCAGGAGCTAGAACTTCGCCGGCTCTTTGAAGAGTTCCAGGACTCTGATGGTGAGACTGCCTGGCCGATTAGCCAGAACTTTATCTGCACCCAACATAGAGCTCTGGTGTCTGGAGGTTTGAGATAAGCTGGGTGAAGATGAGGGAGCTGGGACCAGAAATATTTTTAAAGCCTCACTAAGTTTTTTGGTGGTGAATTCTCTACTATGGAGGGATTATTTTTCAGTGAGCCTCCTAAAGCTAAGAGTTACTCATCTCTGTTCGGCAATCTCTACTTTTTCTGTCTCTCAAGTTTTGAATTGGCTTCTCTGAAATAATTATAAATAGTCCTCGTTTAGTGACCACAATTGGGACTTGCAACTTGGTTGTTAGTGAATAGAAATTTCATATGACGTCTTATTTATTTGCTCTGGATCACTCAATAAATTGAATTACTTGGAACCAGCAGTGGAAATTAAATATGCTGATATACTCCTTCTGTTTGCTCACACTGCCTTTGCCTTTTTCCTCCCTCTGTAGATATCCTATCCAATGTAATGAAGCACATCACAGCGAAACGATCCAAAGCCCGCATTATTGAGAAGATGCTTAGCATGGGGCTGGTGTCTGAGCGTAAGGAGCTTTACAAGAAGCGCAAGCGCAAATCTGGTTCGCTTAGATCGGTATGCTACCACCCCCCACCCCAAAATCCTTTTTTCTATCTGCACACCTCACTTTGAAAATGTGAGCGTGCCCACATCTATGCATCTACAGCGTCATAAATCCTGGGCTAGTTTGATAAAAAATAGTAGGAGGGAAGGGGTATATATTAAGCTCTCACAGATGCAGTTTCTCAGATATGATCTTCTTTGAGTTTTCTACCAAAGGTGCTTTTTTAAGAGGCAACTGTTAGAACTGAAGAAGCTTCAGTTTCTGGATGAGAAGCAAAAAGTCTTCAAGGAAAAACAAAGAAAGTCTAGTTGCCTCTTGAAAAAGCACCTTTGGGACAACCATGACCTGGATGACTGAGAATCTCCATAGTTGATCTTTGAGCTTCCTTCTTTCCTTCAGCTCTACTTCTTCAAACATGCCTTCTTTCTCCAAAAAAAAAAAAAAAAAGGGGGGGGTAGAATTATTATTCAAATTGACATTTGCTTCAATCTGTCAATCTTTTCTAACAGCCTTTCAAAATATCAGTTAAAACAAAGGTAGTTCACAAGGGATATCCAAAATCTTATCTTTCGTTTAATATAAAATGTCCTCCAAGAGACTAATTTGAGTCAGCCAAAAATACTGGGGGTGATAAAACTGCTGTTATTACATCTGAGGTAATGGTTGTTTTACTCTCTAGTGTGGATTATTGAAGGAGGAACTCCCTAATTTAGCATCTCCTGCTGTTCCGTACTCTTAAGAGATAGACTTAAATTTATTTCTTTCAGAATAAGGCCTCGTTCCCTAAAGATTCTGAAGTGCCTGACCTGGATGAGGTAGATGACGAAGAGGAAGAGGAAAAAGATGATTTGGATAGTGAAGAAGAAGAAGAACACGAAGAAGAACTGGCCAAGGAGGATGCTGGAAATGACAAGGACCAAAAATCCTGGGGCGGGTGGTCCAAGAAAATGTGGGGAGATGCTTCAGATCAAAAACTTGTGCAAAGCCTGAGACAAGAAGGTGAGAAATTGGTCTCCCTGATTACAAAAGGAAGAACTACAGTATACTGTGATGATGCTGTCTAGTGTCACAGAATTGTAGTGCTGGGACACAAACTCAGCTTCCTAAACTCCCGGAATTTCTCCCTCTTCAAATGATTTCTTAAAAAAATTCTCCAGATACAATATCTCCTGCACAACCACCCAGAGTGGTGTGGAGTATGAGCTAACCAAATTGCCTAACCTCCAAACTATATAACTTTGCATCCCCAGTGGCTATAGAAGAGGTTTATCAGGAGAGATAAGTAATCTGATTGGGGGTGGGACTTTTTGGAGGCCGCTAATTGATGTAATGGTGGCTTTTTCCCATTCATTTCTCCCATAATCCCCATGTGTTATCCGTGTTTTCATATGGACCTAAGCACATCTATTAGAATGTATTTTATCTCTTTGACTCAAATGGGATTATTTTTCCCTTTCATAATTTGCCTTTCACTTCTCCCTTCCCCATTATCCTTGCAAATAAGAAGCCCCAACTCCTAGGAACAATTTTCCCAAATTGATCTTTTTTGTGATGGGCTTCAGGTCATTGAAGGCCTATAACAATCTTTTTTTCTGGTTTTGCTGGTATTCCTGTTTCTAAAAACTTTGATACATTCAAGTGTAGTGTTTTTTCCTGGGTTTTCCCACAAGCTGTGTTCTGAAATGGGACTGCCCACTCCATGACTTTTTCCTTCTCTTTGTGTAGAGATGGCATTCAGGAATACGATAAAGTGGATCTTTAATCTAAGAGGACTGCTGATGGATATCTGAAGGGAGAGGGAGATTTTCAATTTGTGTGATTATATTCATACAAAGGTGTCTGATATCCTGATGCCAGTTATGTAATTGGGGCACCTGTAAAATTAGATCATTGTGTCTGTATTGTTGTTGTTGTTGTTTGCATCCCTGGGCCTGCTCACTTTCCCATACAATTTCAACCCACAGGTTTTGCTGGCCCCTTGCTCTGGCTTCAAAACAGCCTGAACAGAACAGCTGCTGCCCGAGGAGAGTATGGTAAATACAAACAAACTGGGGTGTTGATTGATTGATTGATTGGTTGATTTGACAAATTTATTTGGCTGCCCATCTCACTCAAAGTGACTCTGTCAATAAAACCAGGAATTAAAACATTTTTACAAAGCCTTTAAAATAATAAGAATAGATAAAATGAGATCATGAAAGTGAGGATGTTACATACAAAGCAATCAGCATGCAGGCTTCCCCATTATCAAGGCATCCCCCAGACTTGCTGAAAAAGACACATTTTGAAAATTTTCTGGAAGGCCATAAGGGCTGGTGATAACCTCACTTCAGAAGTGAAGGTGTTCCAGAAATGGTTCGCCTCTTAGGTCCTTTCAGATGGAACTCTTTCACAGACTGAATCACAGCATGCCTCTCCTGCCAGATCTCATGGGACTGGTTAATGTAATAGAGAGAAGGCAGTCCCTCAGATACCCTGGTCCCATGCCAAATAGGATCAACCCCAGCTCCTTGATTGGACCTAGTAGCGAACTGGCAACCAATGCAGCACACAGAGCAGAGATGTAACATGTGTCTATTTAGGAATGCCCATAATTATCCGAGCTGCCACATTTTGCAGCAGCTGAAGCTTTTGGATACTCTTTCATGTAGAGTATTTTACAGTAGTCCATTTGGGAGGTGACATTCCTATATTGAGCATGAAGAGTTGGCTATTTCATATTACTAATTAAGCCAATCTTCATAAAGTATTGCCCAGGGCTAAGCTCTAGTTTTCTTCTCAGGAAAGAGCTACCTACTCCCAAGTCCCGCAGGGAGGGCATTCTTCGGCTTGCTCTAGTTATAGCTGAATGGATTTTTGTTTCCCCAGGAAGTGCCCAGGCTGTTCCTTTGGTGCCATTGACTGAAGAAACCGAGGATGCCATGGAGCACAAAGATTTCCAGGAACTGCTGTGGAAATTGGGGGTGCGATCTCCAGCCAATGAGCAGGTGAGGGTTTTGATGTGAGGGGATATAGGTGACCTCTGTGTGCTTTCAGGGCTGATCTTAGATGCTTACAAAACTTGCCACCATTTTTTTAAACAATTCATTAATTATTATTCTACTTTTATTATGTTTATAATTAACTCAAGGTGGCAAACATAACTAATACTCCGTCTTCCTATTTTCCCCACAACAACCACCCTGTGAATGGGTGGCGCTGAGAGAGAATATTGTCTCTTCTGTTATATAAGAAAAAATGAAATATAAAGGGAGTAAGCATGTGAAGCATTATTATATTATATTATATTATTAAATTTCTATACCGCCCTTCTCCCTAAGGACTCAGGGCGGTATACAGCCAAAATTAAAAAACATGCAGTACAAATATTAAAAAAACAATTAAAAGATATATAAATTTGGCCCAATTAAAACTACCAATTAAAACATTTAAAAATTTCTTCTTAAGGCAGCCCGGCTTGCTTGAAAAAATGGGTTTTAAGGGCACGACGGAAGGCACTGAGGTCTTGGATTCTCCTTATCTCTGGGGGCAGCTGATTCCAGAGGGTAGGTGCCCCCACAGAGAAGGCCCTCCCCCTGGGGGTCACCAGCCTGCACTGTTTGGCTGATGGCACCCCGAGGAGGCCCTCTCTGTGGGAGCGCACGGGTCGATGGGAGGTCGTCGGTAGCAGCAGGCGGTCTCGAAGATAGCTAGGCCCTATGCCATGGAGCGCTTTAAAGGTGATAACCAACACCTTGAAGGGCACCCGGAAGACCACCGGGAGCCAGTGCAGCTCGCGCAGGAGCGGTGTTACATGGGAGCACCATGCTGCTCCCGTCACTACCCGCGCTGCTGCGTTCTGGACCAGCTGGAGCCTCCGGGTGCTCCTCAAGGGGAGCCCCATGTAGAGAGCGTTGCAGTGGTCAAGGCGAGAGGTGACGAGGGCATGAGTGACTGTGCACAGGGAATCCCGATCAAGAAAGGGCCGCAACTGGCGAATCAGGCGAACCTGACAAAAGGTCCCCCTGGTTACAGCCGTCAGATGTTCCTCCAAGGACAGCTGCATATCCAGGAGGACTCCCAGATTACGAGCCCTCTCTGTGGGGGCCAACGACTCGCCCCCAATAGTCAATGATGGAGTCAACTGACTATATCGGGATGCCGGGAGCCACAGCCACTCAGTCTTGGAAGGGTTGAGCTTGAGCCTGTTCCTCCCCATCCAGATCCACACAGCCTCCAGGCACTGGGACATCACTTCAAGGGCATCGTTGGGGTGGCCTGGGGTGGAGATGTACAGCTGGGTGTTATCCGCGTACTGGTGGTATCTCACCCCAAAGCCACGGATTATCTCGCCCAGCGGCTTCACATAAATGTTGAACAGAAGGGGCGAGAGGACCGATCCCTGCGGCACTCCACAAATGAGAGGCCTCGAGGTCGACCTTTGCCCCCCTGCCAACACAAACTGCGACCAGTCGGAGAGAAAGGAGGAGAACCACCGTAACACGGTGCCTCCCACCCCCAACTCTTCCAACCAGTGCAGCATGATACCATGGTCGATGGTATGAAAAGCCGCTGAGAGGTCTAACAGGACCAGAACAGAGGAACAACCCCTGTCCCGAGCCCTCCAGAGATCATCAACCAACGCGACCAATGCCGTTTCCGTGCTGTGCCCAGACCTGAAACCCGACTGGAACGGATCTAGATAAGATGTTTCCTCCAGGAATTGCGGAAACTGTCGCGCGACCACACTCTCAACAACCTTCGACATGAAGCGAAGGTTGGAGACAGGACGGTAGTTGGCCAATATTGCCGGATCCAGGGATGGCTTCTTGAGGAGAGGCCTCACCGCCTCTTTCAAGGCGGTGGGGAAGTAACCCTCACTCAACGAAGCGTTGATAACACCCTGGAGCCAGCCTCGTGTAACCTCCCGGGAAGCTAGTACCAACCAGGAGGGACACGGGTCCAGTAAACATGTGGCCGCACTAAGTCTCCCCAAAATCCTGTCCACATCATTCGGAGTCACAGCATCAAATTCCTCCCAGATAACATTCTCAAGACTATTCCTCGTCACCCTGCCCTGATCTACCCAATCAGAGTCCAAATCCCCCCGGATCTGAGCGATTTTGTCATACAGGTATTGTCCGAAATCCTCCGCCCTGCCTTCCAAAGGATCCTCCCGCACTCCCGGATGAAGCAGGGAGCGGGTTACCCTGAACAGGGCGGCCGGACGATTCCCTGATGATGCAATAGAGGCGGAAAAGTAATTAAACTTTGCCGTCTTTATCGCCACTAGGTAGGCCTTAATATGCGACCTTACCAGTGTTCGATCAGATTCAGCAAGACTGGCCCTCCAACCGCTCTCCAGGCGTCTTTTCCGGCGCTTCATTTCCCTCAGCTCCTCCGTGAACCAAGGAGCCGCCCGGGATCGGCACCGGATCAGAGACCGCAAAGGCACGACTCGGTCCAAGGCCCCACCAGCCGCCCGATCCCAGGCGGCTACCAGGTCCTCGGCCGAGTCATGTGCTAGATCCTCAGGAAATGGCCCAAGCTCCATCTGGAACCTATCAGGATCCATCAGGCGCCTGGGGCGGATCCATCTAATTGGGTCCGCCTCCCTGCGGCAAGGGGTAGCGGTTCGAAGATCCAGGCGAAGGAGCGAGTGGTCAGTCCATGACAAGGGTTCCATATCTATATCCCCTATAGCAAGACCACTCAACCACTGGCCAGAGACAAAAATCAAGTCCAGAGTGTGACCTCCCCTGTGAGTAGGGCCATGAACTAATTGGGTCAGGTCCATGGCCGTCATGGAAGCCATGAACTCCCGAGCCACCTCAGACGTTTCACTGACGGATGGCAGGTTGAAATCACCCATGACTAAAAGCCTGGGTGTATCTACTGCCACCGTGGCTATCACGTCGAGTAGCTCAGGTAGGGCTGTTGCCACGCGGCAGGGAGCCAGATACGTAAGCAACAAGCCCATCTGAACCCCACGGCCCCACCTCACAAGGAGGGACTCACATCCGGCTATCTGAGGCACAGTGGTCTCTCTCGGACCCAGATCCTCGTTAATAATAGCCGCCACCCCCCCGCCCCTCCCCTGGGCCCTCGGCTGATTAATTAATTTAATTTAATTTAAATCAGACAATTATTTGTCTTGGCCCCTTACACTTTTGGAATGAATCCCTCAGCCCAAGGAAGGTTTGCATTCCCAAATTAAAGGGAGAGACTAAAGAAAATGTCTACCATGATGTAAAGGAATTGTGTTATTTGTATTATTTGTTCTAAATGTTTCTTTTGTGTAAATACTACGCCAAAAGGAAAGCAATGAGGAAAATTAAACTTTTGAATAAATGGTGTTATGCAGTATGTTTTAATTGTCATTGTGTATAAAATAAATATTTTAATAGCATGTTGATAGAAAGCTTTTTATAGACACATATCTGGGCATCATAAAGCAGCATACCCAGAAATTTGGATTTGAATAGCTTCATAGCAACTAGGACAAAATTATTCCCATGCCAGTTTGCAAATTTTGTAATTGCTAGAAAAACTCTTTGCGTCTGTATAGTTAATCCCCTTGTTTGAGTGTCCCAGCTGGTAGAGAATTGAAGTATATGCCTAAATATTTAAAATGTTTCATCTTCCATTTTGATAGATCTTTCATTTATTGACCATTGGTCTTTTTCTTTATCAAATAGATAAGCTACAGAGCTCAGTAGGGGAACTGCTTTCCTTTGCCTTTTTGATTGGATGAGAGTGGGAGGTGGGGAACTTTCTAGACCTAGGAAATTCTCAGAATGCAAGAGCCAGTGCAGATAAAGAGCAAAAATTCTTAGATTATTTTGATGCAATTGTATTTGCTGGAAAAAGCAAGAAAATAATTTACCAACCTTTCTTCCTCAGTTCCAAAGAACAACACTTTCAAATACTTACAGAAGGGGTTCTTAACCCCTGGACTACAGCCTGCTACTGGGCCATGGCCTGTTGGAATCTGGCTGCCAAATTGGCAGGCAAGCGTGCAAAGCTTCATTTGCGCATGCACAAGATGTAGGTTGTGTGTGCAAAACCATTTCCCCATCACAGCTGAAACTGTTGAAGCCCCACCACTGCCAGTCTGCAGAACCAAAATGGTTGGGGACCCCTGAGTTACAGGGCCTTGCTATATACTGATCTCAGCTTCATGATAGGGTAATGAGCAGTTAGCTCTTTATCCTAGTAGAGTCATACCCTGGTAGTTGACTGCTTCGAAATGTGTTGAATTTGGTACTAGGCAGAATTTGACCTAAAAATTTTGTCCCAGTACTCGTCATTTGTTTAGTATTTGACATGCAAGCTAGAACTTGTCGTTGTCAGTTGCCTCATGACTTGCTACTCTTTCCAGCCAAAACAAAGGGTCACCCTTATGGAAGAAATTTGTTAGTACTCGTCATTTTTGGTACTCGTCACGCCTCCTGGAACCAATTAATGATGAGTACCAGGATACCACTGGATCTTTTCTTTCTCATTTGGATCTCCAATGACATTTTCTAGTAATGATTTTCTTTCCTTTAGGCAGATGCGAATTTAACTGTTATCATTTGCAAATGTATTTCGTTTATCGTATTTCTACACCATCCATCTCACCCAAGTGACTCTGGGTGGTTTATGAATAAAAACCATAAAAAATAGACATAGTTAAAACAATATTGGAAAGAGAACTATAAAGAGTAAAAAAATTACAAATGTTAAATTAAAAGTTCATTAAAGCCTGACTTTAGTAGTACTGTGACAAAAGACTTGCAAGGAAATAAAGACACTAGCAGGCGCAGGTTGCCGTCTCAGATGGTCAGGAACGAATTCACTTTTTGCCTTGGTTTTTCTTGTAGGAATCCTTCTGGCGCATCCCAGCTAAACTCAACTCAGAACAATTACGCCACATGGCTGCTTTCATTGCTTCAGAAGAAATGGAGGGGGAGACTCAAAACCAGCAAACTGGTAAGTTATATGTAAAGAGAAGGGAAATTGGAACCATTCATTAACACATCGCTAAGCCAGGTGGGCAAACTATGTGCTGCTGTGGGCTTCCATCTATCATCTCCCATCTCCAGGTTCATGCTGCTGAACTTCAGGCAGGTTCCAATTCTGAGAAGTACATTTTTAAATTTTTTTATTATTTAATTCCACACTACCTCCCTCACCCCCGTGTGCAATAAGCTTCTGGTAAGCACCTCCCTTTTTGAGTTTAAGTAACCCATCCATTCTCACAAAAGGCCCAAAGGAACAAGAATGTTAGCCTGGTCTCCTTTGCTGATGTCACCACCAGATTTTAGTCATCTTTAGAAGACCTCAGCCAACACGATAAAGTGGCCCATTCCTGGAATACAGTGATATAAAGGAACAATTGTAAGATGGTGTATCTTTATGCACTGCCACTTAGTCTGTCCCTGCCTTTGTAATTATGGATACTTGGTTTGAATTATTTGTTTTTGTGTTTAGCTATCTAAAACTTCAATAAGCAGTAGACAAGAAGGGGTTACACATTAACACTGAAGGTCAGCTCTTGTTGCAATATCAAGCCCAAAACATTTTCTCACTGCTGATCTCTTGCCAAGTTTACTTTTCAAATCATCTTGACATTCCCCTGTTCTCTCAAAACACTTTTTAGTATGGATCGGTGTTTGCTAACTTTCGTTTCTCCAAACACACATGACTGTAGGAAATAGGTTGCTGCCTTCTATAACACTGTCCCATTTTCCTGCCCAGGAAAACTTTTGCCAAATCCCACCCACAGGCTCATAGTGCAAACTAAATGTCTGGTTCCCATACTTAATTTGGGGATCCCACATTAAGGTGTGGCATATTCTGAGCCTGACCTTGTTTAGCTGTCAAACAAATCCCCAGATATGTATGGTGGCTTGATAAGTTTTCATTCTGCATCACAGAAGGCTGACAAGCATGTGGCTGATGGGAGTGCAAACAGCCAATGACTTTTTGTCATAAGTAGAAAAGTCTGGGTTGTACATTGTCCTATGTATTAAAAAAATGAAGATTAAGAAGAAGAAATCAAACTGATAAACAATTCTGTGTGTTTGCCTCTCTAGTACCAAGTATTTAGAGATGCAAGTAGCCTAAAAGGGGCGGGAGGGGGTGTCCACCATATTTCCTAACTGTGATACTCGTTACATCCATTCTTGCAGTGAGATTTCTCTGCAGCCATAAGAAAGAATATTGTAAATAGTTGACAGTTTGCTATAACAGAATGTTTCAGTGCCATAAGAAATGCTTGACATTTCTTACCCAAACAGACAGAGAGCATCACAGATAAATTACTCTGTCCAGCATTACTACTAAATTGCTCCAGCCTTTTCCTGAGGTGGCTTGGTCTTTCCCAGTTGATGTGCTTTCCTCTTGTTGGTTTCAGAAGATAATTTAGAAGAAGATCATCCTGAAGTAATAGAATCAAGAGGGCTGAAAGCAGAAACGTGAGTATTGGGTTAAGGAGAGGGGGATGGGGAAAGAAATTCAGAATGGGGGTGGGGGAAAACATTTTACAGAAGGAAGAAAGAGACAGGAAGGGTGTAGTTAGAACAGCCTTACATATTTCAGAGTAATAGAGTTGCTGGATAGGCAAGAAAAAAACACTCATAATTGAATTTCTTGAGTTTGTCTTGGCTTTTGGACATGCTAGTATTTCTTTCCTACTGAAGCTTTCCTGACAAAACTGATGAAGCTTCTTGGATGAGAAACAAAACGTTTTCTTCTTCCTCAAGGGAAAAAAACCAGTCCAGTTGCCTTTGGGGGGGAAAAAAACCACCTTTGAGACACCTATGACCTGCATGACTGAGACTCTCCACGGACATTTGCTGAAACTTTGCTTTTTCCCTATCTCTGGGGGATCTTGGAACTGGGCAAAGCTGTCCCTCAAACTCAGAATTACATATCCACTAAGACAGGATCCTCAGTCCATCACACCATTCTAACAATCAGCTGGAAAGTGACTACATCCTGAGCAGTCACAGGACAGGAATTCCTCTTTGGTTGTGGGATTTTGACCTGTTGCCCAATACTGGCAGTCCTCGACTTACAACATATATACATTATACATACGCACACACAGGAAAAAAGTCAACAGATTGAGCTAAATATTACATTAATCTTGAAATCCCTCTGACAGCCATCTGTTATTGTATTTAATACGTAAAAAATCCACAAATGGTTTCCAATTTCTTATAAAACTGTCTAGTCTATTATCTCTAATCAAAGCAATTAATGTTGCCATCTTTGCTAATTGAATTTTAAAATCCATTCTTCAATGGCCAGCATCTCTCTTTCTTTCCAGTGCTTGGGAATGTACGATTCATTCAGCAGGCATCGTAATACCTATAAGCGTTCGTTTTTATTAATATTTGTATCTTTAATATTTTATACGTTGTCATTATTATGTTTATCCAGTATGTTTTAACATATTTACAAGACAGCCACATGTGATAAAATGAACCTAGATTTTGATTACATTTCCAGCACTTTATACATTTTGCTAGTTTATCAGGGATCAAATACCAATGATACATCATTTTATATATATAAAAAATTTCAAGCTATAATTTAATGTAAATTTTAGTCCATTGGTTCATACATTCTCCCATTTATCTAGCATTATGTTATACCCAAAAGTCATTAACATATTCATCTTTCAGATTCATCTTGATTTGAGTAACATTTTATATACTTTAGCAATCAAGTGGTTATCTCCAGAACATAAATTAACATCAAGTTCAGATTTAGTTCCTATGAAAACAACTTTTTTTGTAAAGTTTAAATCTTTCAAAAATTCTATAATAATTAAACCAATCACAAACAAATCCTTCACTTACTAATTGTCCTCTTCTCTTTATGTTGAATCTCTCTTTTTCAAATATCAGTAAGTCCCGATATGTCATTCATTTACATTCTGATACCGTCTCTGTTCTATGTAGAGCTTCATGAGGTGATAGCCAAAGTGGCAATTTATCAGCTAATCTTTTATACTCCCACATGCATGCCCAATTGATTGCCTAATAGCATGAATCTTAAAACCAGGGTTAACTTTTACTTTGTCATACCACAGATAAGCATGCCACCCAAATCTGAAATCAGAACCTTTGAGGTCTAATAACCTTGAATTTTTTAAAGTTCTCAAATCTTTTAGCCATACCAGACAACAAGCATTGTAATATAATCTAAGATCCAGCAGACCCAAACCTCCTTTGTCTTTAGAATCCTGTAGCAGCTTCTATTTAATCCTTGGTTTTTTATTATGCCAAATAAATTTAGATTTTTTTTTTAATTTGATTTATATGCCGCCCTTCTCCGAAGACTCAGAGCTGCTTACAATGTGCTCAGCAATAGCCTTCATCCTTTTGTATATTTATATAAAGTCAGTTTATTGCCCCCACAACTGGGTCCTCAATTTACCTACCTTAGAAAGGATGGAAGGCTGAGTCAACCTTGAGCCTGGCGAGATTCAAACCTGCAGTAATTGCAGGCAGCTGGTCTTAATAACAGGGATATATCTTTCTGCCACTGTTTAAAAGAAAAATCTCTAATCAATATCACTATAATCTGGAATAGAACTAACATTCTAGGTAGTACATTCATTTTAATTACTGAAATTCTTCCCATTAATGACAAATCTAATTTTTGCCATCTATTTAAATCCAATTTTATCTCCTTCCACATTTTAACATAATTATTTTTGTAAAGTTTAGCATTTTCCTCAGCAAGAGTCACTCCCAAATACTGTACCTTTTTCTCAACTTTAAAATCAGTTTTAAATTCCAATTTCTTTTGATTTTCCACAATTATATTCTTGGTCAATATTGTCATCTTTAATTAATTCATTTTTAAACCCCCAATTTCTCCAAACATTTTGATCTTCCTCATAACATATCCAATGTTCTCCAGTGGGTCTTGCACAATGAATCATCAGCAAAAAATCCTGTTTTGTTTCTTTCTGAATTTCACATGGTTTTGTCAAATCTTCATTCACTATAATCCAAGGTTTCTGGAATGTATAGATGGACTCTGTATAAAGCCCAATCCAAAGTCCATCTTTTCCACTACTTTAAAAATAAAGGCCAGTTGAAGTTGTCAAATGCTTTTTCTCCACCTAGAAAAATCAATGCAACCTGTTTGTCACTACGTTGGCATAAATTTTCAATTACATTCAAAATTACCCTTACATTATCTTTTAGTTGTCCTTTAGGTAAGAAGCCACACTGGTCTTCGTGTATATAATCCTATAAAACTTTTTAAAGTCTTTCAGATAGAATAGATGTGAAAGTTTGCAATCATTATTAAGGAGAGAAATTGGCCTGATAGTAACATTTACTATCAGTTACAGTAGAAATGAATGCACCATTGGGAGACTTGAAAGAACTAGGAATCGATCAACATGGAGAAGAATCTTACCTATCTGCACTAGAAAATAACTTGATGGCCCATAATGGTTATCAGTTTGTCAATCTCTTCCTTTTGAGTGAGCTTTGGTTTCAACACTGGCCTGCAATTGGGAAATGGAAATGTGGTAGCAGAGACTTGTTAGAACTGAATTTTCCTACCAAATGTTCTGAGGATAGAAGGACTAAAGTGTAAAGAAATGGCTTGGCAGATGTAGCAAGCAATTTGTATTCTTGATCCCCCTCTCTTGGTTTGTCTGACAAGCTGTTTTCTTCTTGCTACTTGCAGAGAGGAGTGTATCCAGCATCCTTTGGGCCCCAAAAGAAGCCGCTCAGTTGATGAGGAGGAAAACCATAACCAAGGTATGCTTGGCTCTAATTCTGGGGTTTTAAACCTCTAGTATTTCTAGTCTTCAGGATATGTCAAATCAAACTATCACAAGTCACTGACCCAGATTTTGTTTAGAAAACAAAGTCAGTATCTAATACAAACTATAATGGGACAGATCTTTAAAAAAAAATGACAAAGACCTGAGGTCATGCGTCGCTAATTTTCCTGTCAGATTGCCCAAGTTCTACAAGCTACAAATGTAATGTTTGCTATTTGTTAAGTTGGATCAAACATAATGCTGGTTTAAGAGGACATTTGCTGTGCCCTAACTGAGCTCTAAGTGACATCTTGATATTTATTTATTATTAAATTTATATGCGGCCGATGTCACTAGCAAGCAACTCTGGGTGGCTTATAACAGCAATATAAAACATTAAAACAATAAATAAAAGACATTTCCTATTTATAATTTATGTCAGTAATTCTTTTAAGAACTGCTATTGCCAGGTCTTCTTCCAGGTGCATTAGCATCTTGTGTTATTTGTCATTTACTTGATGTTACCAAGCAGAGTAAAAATTATCTGTCGGCATAAGATATATCGGACCATGAGGCTGAAAGTGGGCTTTTAGCCAGTATTTGGGTCTACATGGCCATGCGCTTGTTTCAGTTTGTAAAAAGCTCTGCCTCCAAACATAGAACAAAGTTAGTCATACATTTTGCTACCTGAAGTACCTTTCTTAAGAAGCCTACTCTCTCCAATTTTACATAGTTGAATCCTGGATTTAATTGTGCTCTGTGCCAGCATTTTACGTTCAATAAACTTTGTTATTGGAATATATGAACAAGTGGCAGCAAGTATTCCCAGCACCACTTTTTATCTATCCTTATTTTCACATTTGGCTTTGGCACTACAGATTCCAGTGATGAGGATGGACCACGTCCCTCCAGTAAAAGGAAGTGCCTGCGAATTGAGGAAGATGAGGACTGAGGGAATCAAAAACGTCTCTCCTAGCATGTCAATAAGACCAGTGAAACCAGTCACCTCAAAAACTGGAATGGGCAAGATTGAGAGCAATCAGCATCTTCAGATACTCTGTGCACAACAGTGAAAATATTAGGGAAAGAATACAGAAACAGAACTTCTATATACTGTAATTATTAAAAATCTATATGATCACCAATGTGGAGGGAGTAGAATAAGAGAAGATCTGATAAACTTCTGCTCTATGATTAGCTACAATTGTTGTTAATGCTATTGTGACAGTCAAGCTTTTAAATTGCTCCAGGTTTGTATATAACTGTTGTTGCCTGCCCGCCCTTGCTTACCTGGCCTTCCTCGGTATTGTTTGCTTAAGAGTCACTAAGAATCATCCTTACCACCTAGATTGTCAAACAAAAAAAGTGACATACTGGCTTTTCACTGTGTTTGGTTTGTTTGTGGATCTGCCTCTTATGTCTCTGGTTTAGCTAAAATACCATGAGCATATACGGTATGTCACATTTTGCCTTAATTACCTGAACACATCTGCTGTTTATCTGCTTTTTTTTTTTTTTCTGTTTGTGAAATTCATTCTCAAGGGGAAAAAAAGGAACTGGAAGTAGGCCATCAGCAAGCCTTGCTAAAAATACAGCAGTAATGGGATGATGATACAAGAGATATTAAAGATGTAATTGTATATGCATCTCTGATATTTCGGCTTTTCCTCCTTTGGTTGGAGTTGTTTTCACATTGAATCCTTCTGAAATCTGCCCAGTGTCAGCAGGATGATATATAACAATTGTGGATATTTGTGGATGTCTTTGTTGTATTTTTATATATATTTTTAAAAAAGAACATTGATTCTAAAAAATAAAGTATAAAATATGAGATTTCTCTGCCTTTGTCCTGCATGAGTACTTAAAACAGCCAGAAGATCTGAGAGCTTGCCAGATATGGAGAATCTTGTAGAGGATTATTCTACTCATATTTCTGTTTTGCTTTCAATAGAAACAGGGTGATTGTAGTAATTCCTAGTATTTTCAGGCTCAAACTGTGTAGGGGGTGGGGGGTTGTCCTCATTGCAATTGTGAGCTTTATTTCCTACTTAAGGAACAAGTTTGAGGAGACAATTGCTGTCATTATGCCTTTTTCTAAGCCCACCAGTGTTCCTTAAATTGGATTTGTTTTATCCCCAATTCAGTTAGTTCCTCTCAGTAAAATTGGCAAGGCAATTATGAATTAGCAGGCATGCTGTCATTGTCACCGCAGCTAAGAAACTATTCCTCACTCACTCCATCCAATGCCCTCTATCCCATGCTTCTTTTTCTGTGGAGCGAAGCTAACTCTGGGACCTTTACACCTCACATGAAACATAAATGCTGTTTAATTTGGGATCCCTTCAGTTTCCTGGGAGTTCAGGGACGTTCATTTTTGTAGCTGAGCTCCACATAAAACAGTAAACCGAACTGCCACAGTCTGAGTAGTGTCTCTCTCTGATGTTAATTTATTAAAATAGAGTTACTCTAATTAAAGCAACAAAAATCTCTTTTAGATTTCATGTTGTGCCAGATGTTGTAGAAGTTCTATGCTATGTCACATGGAAGTTTGCTGCTGAGGCAAAACGACAGCCCCCTTTGCTGCCATTTCTGATTTCAGGTAGTTCTCAACAACCACAATTGAGCCCCAAATATCTTTTGTTTAGTGAGTTTTGTCTCATTTTACGATTTTTCTTGCCATATTTGTTAAGCGAATCATTGCAGTTGTTAAATTAGTAACACAGTTGTTATGTGAATCTGGCTTCCCCATTGACTTTGCATGTCAGAAGGTTGCAAAAGGGGATAATGTGACCCCGGGATGCTGCAACGGTCATAACTACGAACGAGTTGCCAAGCATCTGAATTTTGATCACGTGATCATGGGGATGTTGCACTGGCTGTAAGTGTGAAAAATGGTTATAAGTCACTTGCTTCAGTGTTGTTGTAACTTTGAACAGTCACTAAACAAACTGCTGTAGGTTGAGCACTACCTGTATTGAATGTACACAGTTTAAGTCATTATGAGTGGCGATTCATGTCCTGAATTCCAAATGCAGCGACAGTAGGATACATCAATCTTAAAATGGGAGAGGTTGGAAGAGAAGGGTGGCCGGACAAGAGGCTCTTACTGAATGAACTAATCAAAAAGGTCTGATAAAGGATTAGAGATCAGAATGGTTGACAGTCCCCTCATTCCACTGTAACTCCAGATGTTGTAGACATGAATGTTTGTTCTATACAAACAAAGCAACTGATAGGTATGCTGTTCCTCCTTGTCTTCCCTTAAAGCATTACTCAGCACTGCCTGTTTCTCCCTCTTCAGACAAGTAAGTCTGGGGGCTTTGGCAGATTAAGAAAGAGGTCAGAACTTTCCAGGGGCACAGAGTGTTGCAATGAGGTTTGCAGATAAGACTGATTGCCATAGATAAGGGTATATAAAGACCAACTTTAATCAATACTCAGTTCACTCTGGAGCATTTTGTGTTTGTGTTGCCTGCTAAATCAGGTAAGTTTCTCTTTCCCAGGGGAGGGAGTGGGAGAGGGAAGGCATGCAATAGCTGTCAATATGAGCAAAGAAATAGGTTAATTTGGGAATGAGAATAATGTGTCACACTGTCAAGCTTGCGTTTCATTTCTGGGAGATCAGCATCCAGGGAAGAACCATAGTGGCACATTAACATAGCTGGTAGTAGCAAGAAAACGGCTTAAATGTTGTGAATTAATGCAGACCGCTTCACACAAACCAAGAAGTTGCTTTTTGCTGCACTAACTTCGTCATCTTTTCTTTGAATTATAAAACAAATTGGTAGATTAACAACCTTGTTTTTGTCAAAGTTTGCTCCCTGTTCATTATTTGAGCATGAGGAATATGGTTCCTTATTTTGGAAAATGTAGCCCTGTGGTGTATGTGTGATCTATTTATATACCGCCTTTATTATTTTTACAAATAAGGCAGTGAACAGATCTAACACTCCTCTTTTCCCTTCAAGAACAATAATCCTATGAGCTGGGTTGGCTTCAGAGACAGTGACAGGCCCAAAGTCACCCAGTTGGCTTTCATGGCTAAAGCGGAACTTGAACTCATGGTCTCCCGCCTTCTAGCCTGATGACCTTAACCACTGGAAGGATATGTTCTCAGCCAACTAAATGAAGATAGATATCTAATTCTCTTTTGAGTGGGCAAGTCTGCCCTTAAACTGGATTTAGCTTATCAAATCAGACCATTGAATTTGCATTTTCCCTGGCTAGCAAGCAACTTGACTGTATCAAGCCAAGTTCCACTTAGATTGACCCGAGTCCGGTGGATTGCCCACATGCAATAGAAGCCATTTTGTCATCTTCACCTTTTTTGCTAATGGTAGTTTTGTCCATCTTAGCAAGCTGTCCTGAGAGCTCACTAATCTCTAATTTACAAGGGTTTCCAGGACCTCCCTCAGTGTTTGGAGAGTTAGTATCCATACAGAGTTGGACTTCTGTCCTTTTTTAAAAGAGGCTTTTGGTGAGGGTTTTCTAAGGAATTGTGTTCTGGAGCATTGTTACTGTTTTTCTTGAGAGAGAGGAGTGGGCAGGAACAGACTATCTGCCCTGTAAGCTCTTCCCTCCCGTCCAGGTAAGAGCAGAGAAAGTAGGGGTGGTATAGGTAAAAGTACATATAAAAAGCTAAAAATATCTACCAAAACAATCTAAAAGAAGGGGCATGAGTAGTCAATGCGTGTAAAGGAGCATGGAAAATCAGATCTGTCACAATATAGAGCACTCTAGAATGGTGAATTCACTGTTCATTAAAACTACTTTATGGCACAGGTCATTTTGTGATAGTTTTTAAGTATTGCTGTGCAGAACCGGGCAACATATGTTGTAGAAGGGTTGGTACCTGAAAGCAGCAGGGATGTAAAATTGTCCTGTGCACCCTGGTATTTATGCAATAATGGGGAGATGAGGTTAGTACAAATGCCTCTGTAATATAGATACTGGAGAAATACACATTCTGTTGTTTGTGCAACTTGAGAATTACAGGGCATTGTCTCTCTGGGTGGGGGATCTTCCTGTATTGACTTTCAAGGATAGTTGAAGGGAGGGCATATTAATGTGCTAAAGGCGCTCTAATAGTTAAACACTTCAATATTAGTTAAGTATGCAGTTGGAGACCTGACTAGGTTTGTGTCTGTTACACACAATGAGTGCTTTGGCTTGATCATATCTCATGCTGAATAGAAGGCCTGGAGAGAAGCTCAAGGAATTCAGGCACCAAAAACCAATAAAAACATATTATGATACCTCCTAGTAGGTTATTTTTAATTCCTTACCTACGGACAGAATCTTGGCAAACTAAAGCCGAGTTACCATCCTCATAAAGCACGTACTTCGGAAGAAGTTCTCTTCACCCTCTTTCTCGCACACCCTTAGTGTGAGAGTTCACACCTATCCCCTCTGGAACACATTCCCTCCCTCCTGCGAATCCAGACTACTTTCCATTACAAAGGTTAGGTTTTAGTTGTCATTGACTTTTTCCAGATGGACTGAAAATTATCCTTCATACTTAATGGAGCAAGGCCAAAGGGAAAAAAGGAGTAACCTTAGAAATTTGGCCTGAATAAGTTCTGATGGTGCAAAATTGGAGAAGGAGCCAGCCATTATTGCCAATCTCGGCACCATAGAGAAACTGTCCTATTGGCCTCTTGTGGTAGTGACCACCTCTTGTCTTGAGGATTTTAAGGATAAGAGAATCTCTCACCATTCCTATTAATATCTGCAGTATGCCGTTGGGTCAGGTCATTCATCTGCATGGGATCATGAGTGTCCAGTGATATCAAGTTGTACATCTCCACCCCGACCAAGTGATGCTCCCAAAGTGCTTTCCACTTTGGTGGAAAGACTGTGATGGTCTACTTAGGGGAGAACATGATTCAACCCTGTCAAGCTGATTGGTTGTGATTTGCAGATTTTTCTGGGGTGCACTTCTTCAACTTGTGCACCAGTTTCTCCCACTTCTGGATTGGAAGGCCTTGCTCACATCAATTGATGCCTTAGTCATTATTTTTACAGTTGGATTACTGCAACATGCTGTACATGTGGTTGCCTCTGAAGCTGCGGTTGATCCAGAAAGCAACCCTGAGGGCAGTGTTTTGGCATCTCTCATTATTTCCATATAACAGTACTGCTCTGAGGCTTTTAGGTACAATCCAAGGTGCTGGTCATTATCTATCAATCTGCCCCACCACAGCATAGGAACAGAGTCCTTGCAGGACCACCATTTTCCCATTGTTTCTGCTTGTCCCATCAATCTAGCAGATGGCGCAGGTGTCAGGTCCTTCCATTAAATGATGTCATCTTGTTGGACTCAGGAATTTTGCCTTCTGTGCTTGGATGGCCACAAACCTATTAGTCTTTCATTAGGCTCTGAAGATCTGGTTGTTTGTATTGTAGATAGGATTTTAGCATTGGAATGTATTATTTAACTCAAGGATCAGGATATTGTTTTTAGCCACTGTTTTTTTTAAATGTTTGCATATTGCCCAAGCGTGGATGGCTTTCTGTATTATTTAAATAAATCAATAAATCAATTTCTTCCCATTGTAGCAGTGGCCAGAGAAGCTGACATGTACTTATCACCATCTCTAATGCTCGTGACTTTCCTTGGCCTCCTACCACATAATGGATTGGGAGGGCAACCAGTGACTACAACTGAGTCAAGAAACCACGTTGAAAATTCCATCTCGGATTCCAGCCTTGCTTCTCTCCGCACTTTGCTCACTTCCATCTCTTCTAATTCCACCCAGTTGCCTGAAAAGAAGGTTTCTTGCAGCGACTTAATGCCTGATACCCTCGAACATTTTGACAGTGTTCCTCGACCAGCCCAGATTATGATTCAAGCCACCCTGGTGCTTGCCTTGCAAAATGCAGGTTGCAGCCACCATGCCGAAACCCTTGGCCTAGTGCTGTACCAGGAACTGGGGCAGAAAGATGCAAGTGGCCTCCTGTTGACAATGATAAAGATCCTGGACACAGCTAAACCTACAGGTGAAAATACAAGCTTTGCTGCCCTACAGTTCAATTTGGACCAGCTAGCCCAGAAACAAACCTCGCACTGCCGAGGCCTGATACAGGTTGATAGAGCTCTCCTGCATGGCCAGGTGTACCGTGAATATAAGTGGTTTTCAACAGCTGCTGACGCCTGTCACCGTTTGGGGAATGTTTGTGGAGGAGTTATCACCAATGGGAGCAGTTCCTTCCAAGTGGTGCTTAGAAATGGTAGCTACTTCTGGCCACAGCAAGGTTCTCATTCCTGGCTTCATCAGTGCCACACGCAGGCACGCATGCGACGTTCATCACCAGAAGACTGTGTAAATGTAACGGAGCAAAAGGTACACAAGATTTTGAGGTTCATACCTGGAGTCAGCACTCTATATAACTTCGCAACCAGCATATATTACTATGCTCAAGACTGCATTGACTTGGCCAAGAAGCGTGCTCAACAGGGGGCCGTAGATCTCGGTTTTGATGCCTTGGTTGCTCTCTCTGGGGGGGCTGGGACTCCCTTTAGGATGGGGGTTGCTATGGCAGTGAAACAAGTGTTCATAAAAGGTGTGGAGGTTCTAATTTTTGATTTTCAAAAGGAAGAGCAACCACTATGTCCAGTTCCCAACAACGTCTGTGCATCAAATATCAAAACCTAATCCAAGCATTCTCAAACTTTGCACTGCTACAATCACCTAAAATAATAAATGAATATGTACAACCCATCCAATAAAATTTTATGATTAGATTATGTTTGAGTTAAGTCTGAGCAAGAAATAAATCTATCTCTAAAATAATTAAATTTTAATCTATATAATTACCATGATTCTTTAACTTGATAGGTTCAGGTAATTAACCGAGGGCCAGAGCAGGGACCAAAGATTGATATCTGAATTTTGACAGCCCTAAAGCTTTGATTATCCAAGTCTGAACAGTTTTTTTTTAGAAAGAAAAAACAAATATCAGCTTTGGAAGCCATATTAACCTCGGAAGCTTCCACGCTGCCACCTTCTTGAACTTGGGAAAGTAGGAGGGGGGATTTGATAGAGCATTCTTCTTTTTGGTCAAGGTCATGATACTCCTGCACCTGGAGGAGTGGTTGCAGAGGTGTCTCAAGTTGGGATGGATGGTGATTGGGCCATGTGATGGACTGATGGGTGCAGGGCCTGGAGATGGGGTTTTGATTTATTGAGGGAAAACCCAGAACTCTAAGATTCGGGTTTTCCCAGATGTGCCAGTATACCTATTCCAATAAATGAAGATTTTGAGATGAAGCTTGTCTCTGAGTTTTTAATTGGAGTTGGGTCATTCTGGAACGCTGACATTAACCCAAGTCCCTAAACCAAAACCGGCACCCCGAAAGGGGGCTGTCTGGGATGCTGAGCCCCAGCGCCGACCTAAGCATTGGGTGGTGCGAAGACTCAGAGAAGATGGAGGAGAAAGAAGAGATCGATGAGGGAACCATGGGGATCGATGCCGAAGGACTCATCGAGACCCGGTATTCCCCTTCTG
Source organism: Pantherophis guttatus (assembly GCF_059756535.1). Lineage (NCBI taxonomy): Eukaryota > Metazoa > Chordata > Lepidosauria > Squamata > Colubridae > Pantherophis > Pantherophis guttatus. The sequence continues at coordinate 138,333,467 of NC_142064.1, read as the reverse complement.
AAGAAATGGTGTGAGCCCTTGAGGCTGCGGAGATGACCTGAAGGCTAGATGCTCAGCTCAAGGAGTCGGATTCCTGGAAAAGTTGCAAGTCTGATCCAACTCCAGAAATGGGGACGAAAGAAAGACCGCTTGAATATCATGCCACCTCCAGCTCACTGAAGTCGCCCCACAACCAGAATGGAGAGAGGGGACAGCACTGGGGTCCAGAAATTCCCGAGACTGGAACCTTTTGCCTCCATCTTGAAGCCAGTCACTGACTGGGCTCCCGGAGTATTTTGGGCTCGAAGTAGACAGTTATGCCCTGTGGTCGCAACCTCCTCAAGTGAGATGGAGCTTAACACAGCCTACGTTTACTTTTCCTGATCCAGGACCTGCCAGCGGAACTAGGGCACGGTAACTTTCCACACAGCCAGGGAGGATCAGGGGATCGGATCAGCGCAACAGGGCCAAACAGCAGTGGGGAGATAGCAGATGCAGCCGGCATGGGGACCGCATACGTATACACTATTTTAAAGAAGCCATTTATCAGGAAGTCAGGAAAGCATATGGTGTCCGAGGGGTGCTAGAGCGACTGCAAGACTGGTATACCATGTCCATAGCTTTGGATAGAGAAATCAACCCACATCGCAAACCCTCAGCAGAGAAGCCACCCCAGAGGACTTTGGCTAGACATCCTCTTTCTAAACCTGCTGAGACCCCTCCTTCTCAACTTACAGGGAACAGCAACTGCTACCATTGTGGACAAACGGGTCATCAAGCTTCCAAGTGTGTGGCTCCTGTGCCAGTTCCACAACCACACCCTCCCATGGCCACCAGAGGCAGAACGGCTTCACGAAAGCTCTCAGACACCAGCCAATTTGCCCAACAAGCCATACAGGTTCCCCTCCCCACCGAAGGGAGCAAGGAACCTCCGGCCAAAGGAGCCCCTCCCGACAAGCCTATCAACAACGATGACCCAATGGTGAGTGCAGCCACCCCCACCCCCTTTTCAATTAAAGTGAAATTGGTGGTGCCTAAAACTGGGGACAAAGGAGAAGTATCAGCAGTAATAGATACAGGGTGTACCAGATGTTTAATTGGGCGTCCAATCATTGAACAATTAAGAATAATAACTACAGCCCTAAAATGCCCAATTAAATTTGAACAGATGCATGGAACGTTAATTGGAGGGGTTCCAGCCACCCAAATTACAGAACTTGTTAAATTAGAAATGGGGTTGCATTGTGAACTTATATGATTTATAGTAGCGGCAAAAATGTCAGAATCCCTCATATTAGGGCTTGCGTGGCTCGACAAATGGGCCCCTGCTATTAAATGGGAAGATGGATACCGAAAGATCATAATTGGCGTTGGCCCACTGCCCCCAGTCCCTCCACCCAAGAGACTGCCAAACTATAGGAACAAACTGCCAGAAGCAGCAACAGCCGCTTCAGACTCAACTCCAGGCGAGCCCCAGATCCCTAAGGAATATAAAGACCTAGCCAAGGCATTTAGTGAGAAGGAATGCAATATCCTTCCCCCTCATTGAGCCACTGATTGTGCCATTGAATTAGAACTTGGGGCCAAGTTACCAAAACCCAGAATGTACTCCATGACACCTGCGGAAATAATCGAGTTGAGAAAGTACATTGAAATCAATTTAACCAGAGGATTCATCGAGACTGCAAAATCTAAAGTGGCAGCCCCTGTATTGTTTAAAGAGAAGAAAGATGGGAGGCTGAGAATATGTGTTGATTTTCAAGGTGTTAACGCAATTTGCATAAAAAATACCTACCCCCTTCCCCTAATGAAAGACTTGCTGAACCACTTGTCAAAAGGCAAGATCTTCACCAAGCTAGATCTAAGGGAAGCCTACTACCGAGTCTGCATGAAGAAGGGAGAAAAATGGAAAATAGCTTTTAACTGCCTGCTGGGCAGCTTCCAATTCCAAGTCATGCCTTTTGGGCTTCAAGGGTCCCGCGCAGTATTCATGCAGCTGATCAATGAGGTGCTACATAAACACCTGTATAAAGGAGTTCTAGTTTACCTAGATGACATTCTTATATTCAGCGAAAATATGGAAGAACACATCAAGCTAGTTCAGACAAATACTGAAAAAGCTCTTGGCAGCCAAACTTTATACGAAGCTGTCGAAATGCGAGTTCCACAAGGAGTCCTTGAACTACCTGGGCTACTGGGTGTCTAATCAAGGAATCGAAATGGGCCCGAAAAAAGTGAGGGCTGTGCTAGGCTGGCAACCCCCACGAACAGGTAAACAACTGCAAAATTTCCTGGGGTTTGCAAATCTTTATAGACAATTCATACCTTCCTTTGAAATGTTACACAGTAAAGCTGCTTAGAACTGACAGGTACTATTTACAATCTACTAGCTTCCCTGATCTTTGTCTAAAACTGTTTGAACCCATCTATGAATTGTCAGAATTCTATTGTCCTATGCTAGTTTCTAATTATGGCTGGAAAAGGAGAGCATCATTACTCTAGTATCCTTTACTATTTCCACCATTTCAAAGAAATGTAATCAAAGGCCGCTCATGACAGAACAATGGTGAATGAGAATGTTTTCTCAATAAATATTTCCTTTAATATTTAATACTAGTATCAGCAAACTTTGGGGAAGGGGATTGCAAGGTTTCAAAAAAACAAACAGCTATAAGGATAGAATGAAATGCTGGCTGTTGAGGGAACTAATAATTGGGAGAGGTGGAATAGATTAGACAAGCTGGATTTCTGTACTACAATCCTTTATACAGAATGTTTTATTATAGGTCTCCCATCTTTGAAAAAAATGGCGAGGGGGAGGATAATGTGTATATAGTTTAGTATAATATTCCCAGAGTCCTCACTGTTATATGTGAAGACTGACAGTTAATCAAGAATCTCACCAGGAATCCTCTCAAAAGGAATACTCCCTTGCTTTTCTTGCTATGAAATTAATTGTTCAATTCCAGTGGAATTAGTATCATTTATTTTGATATTTTAAGGCTGTCTTAAAATGTCTTCCAAAATGTCTCTCCAAAATAAAAGACAATGCAACTAAAACTTAACAAAAATTCTAGTTTAGCACAGTGGTTAAGATGTTAGCCTAGAAACCAGACTTTGAGTTCTTACCTTCATCTTACCTTCAATAAGCTTTATGATATTGGAATATATGAATAAGTGGCAGCAAGTATTCCCAGCATCATTTTTTATCTATCCTTTGGTTCACATTTGGCTTTGGCACTTCAGATTCCAGTTATTTTTATTAACTACATTTCTTTTTAATGTTTGCATGTTGCCCAAGCATGGATGGATTTCTATATTATTTAAATAAATCAATAAATCAATTTCTTCCCATTGTAGCAGTGGCCAGAGAAGCTGACATGTACTTATCACCATCTCTAATGCTCGTGACTTTCCTTGGCCTCCTGCCGCATCATGGATTGGGAGGGCAACCAGTGACTACAACAGATCCAAGAAACAACATTGAAAATTCCATCTCGGATTCCAGACTTGCTTCTCTCCGCACTTTGCTCACTTCCATCTCTTCTAATTACACCCAGTTGCCTGAAAAGAAGGTTTCCTGCAGCGACTTAATGCCTGATACCCTCGAACATTTTGACAGCGTGCCTCGACCAGCTCAGATTATGATTCAAGCCACCCTGGTGCTTGCCTTGCAAAATGCAGGCTGCAGCCACCATGCCGAAATGCTTGGCCTAGGGCTGTACCAGGAACTGGGGCAGAAAGATGCAAGTGGCCTCCTGTTGACAATGATAAAGATCCTGGACACAGCTAAACCTACAGGTGAAAATACAAGCTTTGCTGCCCTACAGTTCAATTTGGACCAGCTAGCCCAGAAACAAACCTCGCACTGCCGAGGCCTGATACAGGTCGATAGAGCTCTCCTGCATGGCCAGGTATACCATGAATATAAATGGTTTTCAACAGCTACTGACGCCTGTCACCGTTTGGGGAATGTTTGTGGAGGAGTTATCACCAATGGGAGCAGTTCCTTCCAAGTGGTGCTTAGAAATGGCAGCTACTTCTGGCCACAGCAAGGTTCTCATTCCTGGCTTCATCAGTGCCACACACAGGCACGCATGCGACGTTCATCACCAGACAACTGTGTAAATTTACCAGAACAAAGGGTACACAAGCTTATGAGGTTCATACCTGGAGTCAGCACTCTATATAACTTCGCAACCAGCATATACTACTATGCTCAAGACTGCATTGACTTGGCCAAGAAGCGTGCTCAACAGGGGGCCATTGACCTGGGTTTTGATGCCTTGGTTGCTCTCTCTGGGGGGGCTGGGACTCCCCTTAGGATGGGGGTTGCGATGGCATTGAAACAAGTCTACAGAAAAGGTATGGAGGCTATAATTTTTGATTTTCAAAAGGAAGAGCAACCACTATGTCCAGTCCCCACCAACGTCTGTGCTTCAAACATCAAAACCTAATCCAAGCATTCCTAAACTTTGCTCTGGTACAATCACCTAAAATAATAAATGAGTATGTACAACCCATCCAATAAAATTTCTGATTTGATTATGTTGAATCAACATAATTTATTTCTGAGGAAGAAATAAATATATATCTAAAATAATTAAATTTTAATCTATGTAATTAAACTGCTCCAGGTTTGTATATAACTGTTGTTGCCTGCCTACCTGCCTGCCCTTGCTTACCTGGCCTTCCTTGGTATTGTTTGCTTAGAGTCACTAAGAATCACCCTTACCACCTAGATTGTCAAACAAAAAAGTTACAAACTGGCTTTTCACTGTGTTTGGCTTGTTTGTGGATCTGCCTCTTGTATCTCCAGTTTAGCTAAGATACCATGAGCATATACGGTATGTCACATTTTGCCTTAATTACCTGAACACATCAATATTGGTTTCTGCTGTTTATCTGCTTTTTTTTTTTCTGTTTGTGAAATTCATTCTCAAGGGGGGAAAAAGGAACTGGAAGTAGGCCATCAGCAAGCCTTGCTAAAAATACAGCAGTGATGGGATGATGATACAAGAGATATTAAAGATGTAATTGTATGCATCTCTGATATTTTTGCCTTACCTCCTTTGGTAGAGTTCTTCTTACATTGGATCCTTCTGAAATCTGCTCAGTGTCAGCAGGATGATGTATAACAATTGTGGATATTTGTGGATGTCTTTGTTGTACTTTTGATATTTTTTTTAAAAAAAGAACATTGATTGATTCTAAAAAATAAAGTATAAAATATGAGATTTCTCTGCCTTTGTCCTGAATGAGTACTTAAAACAGCCAGAAGATCTGAGAGCTTGCTAGATATGGGGAATCTTGTAAAGGATTATCCTACTGATATTTCTGTTTTGCTTTCAATAGAAACAGGGTGATTGTAGTAATTCAAAGTATTTTCAGGCTCAAACTGGGGGGGCGGGGGGGGGCGTTTGTCCTCATTGCTATTGTGTGTATTACTTCCTACTTAAGGAAAGTATGAGGAGTATGAGGAGACAATTGCTGTCATTATGCCTTTAACTAAGCCCACTTATGTTCCTTAAATTGGATTTGTTTTATCACTAGTTCAGTTAGCTCCTCTCAGTAAAACTGGCAAGGATTATGAGTTAGCAGGCATGCTGTCATTGTCACCGCAACTAAGAAACTATTCCTCACTCACCCCATCCAATGCCCTCTATCCCATGCTTCTTTTTCTATGGAGCGAAGCCAACTCTGAGACCTTTACACCTCACATGAAAGAAAAACTATAGAAAGTTGTTTAATTTGGGGTCCCTTCAGTTTCCTGGGAGTTCAGGGACGTTCATTTTTGTAGCTGACCTCCACATAAATCAGTAAACCGAACTGCCACAGTCTGAGTGTTAATTTATTAAAATAGAGTTACTCTAATTAAAGCAACAAAAGTCTTCTAAATTTCAGGTTGTCTGGTAGAGGATTAAGACATCAGAATGGTTGACAGTCCCCTCATTCCACTGTAAATCCAGATGTTGTAGACATGAATGTTTGTTTTATACAAACAAAGCAACTGATAGGTATGCTGTTCCTCCTTGTCTTCCCTTAACATTACTCATTACTGAGCATTACTCAGCACTGCCTGTTTCTCCCTCTTCAGACAAGTAACTCTGGGGGGTTTGGCAGATTAAGAAAAAGGTCAGAACTTTGGGGGGGGGGGGCAGAGTGTTGCAATGAGGTTTGCAGATAAGACTGATTGCCAGAGATAAGGGTATATAAAGACCAACTTTAATCAGTGCTCAGTTCACTCTGGAGCAATTTGTGTTTGTGTTGTCATCTAAATCAGGTAAGTTTCTCTTTCCCAGGGGAGGGAGTGGGAGAGGGAAGGCATGCAATAGCTGTCAATATGAGCAAAGAAATAGGTTAATTTGGGAATGAGAATAATGTGTCACACTGTCAAGCTTGCGTTTCATTTCTGGGAGATCAGCATCCAGGGAAGAACCATAGTGGCACATTAACATAGCTGGTAGTAGCAAGAAAACGGCTTAAATGTTGTGAATTAATGCAGACCGCTTCACACAAACCAAGAAGTTGCTTTTTGCTGCACTAACTTCGTCATCTTTTGTTTGAATTATGGAACATGTTGGTAGATTAACAATCTTGTTTTTGTCAAAGGTTGCTCCCTGTTCATTATTTGAGCATGAGGAATATGGTTCCTTATTTTGGAAAATGTAGTCCTAGACTTCTAGCGTGTGTGTGTGTGTGAGAGAGAGAGAGAGACAGAGAGAGATCTAGTTATATCCCGCCTTTACTATTTTTACAAATAAGGCAGTGAACAGATCCAACACACCTCCTTTCTCCTATTTTCCCCTCAACAACAATAATCCTTTTTTTTTAATATATATATATATTTTTTTAAATTTATTTATTTAAAACAGTACATCAAACAAAAAAAGAAATAGTCAAACAAACGATCGCGACAGAAACTTTACATGATATTTACACTTTCTACGGTATGTAGGCTTCAGTCAAGTTTAACAAAAATTAAGCATAGTCCTGGTTATACTTGACTTTTTGGGTGTCTGTTGTTCAACCAAACATACCATTTGTCCCAACATTGGAAATATACGGAGTCCTTTTGATCTCGCAATGCTTTAGTCAGTCTGTCGGCTTCCGCATAATCCAAAATTTTCTCCAGAATCAAATCTTCAGCCGGCAGGTCTTTCCCCTTCCAATGTTGGGCGAAACATATTCTTGCTGACGTGGTGATAAATACACACAGACACCATATATTTGTGCCTATATTATCTGGCCTAATGTTCAGTAAATAGTACTCTGGTTTCAGAATTAGGTTATAACCTGTGATTTCCATAATCCATGCCTGTATGGTTTTCCAGAATTCCCTCGTCCTGGAACAGGTCCACCACATGTGGAAATAGGTGCTGATCTCCCCGCACTTCCAACAGTTTGGTGAGAGATTTGGATACATTTTAGAAAGACGGGCAGGTGGAAGGTGGTTTTCTGGTTCTGGTCATCGTGCTAGCAAGATGGATTTGGAGTTAGCTCCTGTCACGATCTTGCCAACTTCCTAGCCTGGGCGGCTTTGTCTTGACGGCGGCCCCGGAGAGGCGGCCGCAAGCGGAGAGGAGCTAGGAGCGTGTTAGGAGTGGCAATCCGGCACGCGAAAGCGAATCTCTCCTGTCCCAGGCTGAGAAGGCAGCGCCAGTAATGGCTGCTCCGTAGCGATGACTGCCCATATTGGAAGGGAAACCTGATCGCGACGGACAAGACGCCCTACACCTTCAATTAAATAAGAGCTAATGGAGACGGTGTTTTGACTCTTCTGGGAGCCCCACTGGATATGCTGAGGTGGTGAGATCTATGAAAAGTGCCCTGTGTGTGGTTGGAGCAAAGACAGGATAGCGGCTACGTGTGTCCCACTCCTTACTTGTGGAGCCGACTTTGAACTGTGCTGGCTGAATGGAACATTTGAAAAGGATCGAGTTGTGAGCTGTATCTGGTGGAGGGTGTGATTGATTTTGGGTTGCTCTCCTGCTCCTTTCTTATATTTTCTATAGAGAATTTGGGAGGACCTCTGACTGAACAAACAGCTATACTTTTTGCTAGAAATCTTGTTAGATGTAAATGCCTTATTCTCTAATGTGTAAATAGTGTATATAAGAACATCAAGGGTTAATTCATTCTTTGATTCCTAATGTATTCATGACTCATCACTCATTCTCATGACTCCACCCCCTGTGTATATAAGGAGCTACCCTCCACAGTTTCCCCGCTTCTATCTGTGAATATTCAGTGAATATAGAATGCCTTTATGTAAATAAAAAGAGTTGTATTTGAACTCTTAATTCTCTAATGATTTATTGAGTCCGATCCAGAAAAACATCGCAACAATCTGGTAGCAGAGGATGGTTTGATTGACTCAATAAGAACTTAAACATGCCTAAAAGAGATAGACCCAACACCAGGGCATACAGCAAAGAAATGGAAGAAGATCAAGAAATAATAAATGAATCCACAAATGCAATTTCAAGAGAACCTGAAGAATATACCTCAGAAGATGAGGAAATAATAAATGAAGATGATGAACAAGAAGAAGACGAAATAGAAAACAACGAACTCAGGTCAGAAATACTAAAACTCTTAAAGAGCCAAAAGAGTGATGAGAATCTTGTCGCGGAACTCCAAAATGTTCTAAGAAACAACGGAGCAGCGAGAGAGGAGCACATCACTACTAAAAAATCAAAAGACTTAAAAATAGTAAGTGATATGCTTACAGAAAAGAATGCAACGAAGAGGGAGAGCAGCGGTCCCGCGCGAAATTTTGAATGGCAGCCATCTTGGTTTCAACTGACCCCCAAGATGAACGAAACTGAGCCAATCAGAAAGCCAGATTCAAAATGTCTGGCGCGAAAAGCCCTACTCGATATGAAAAATGAAAAAGAAAAAACACATACTTCAGAAGAATCAGAAACAGAGAATGAAGAAGACCCATTAGACATACAAGTAAAATCAGCAATGAAAACGCTTTTTGCTGCATTTGGGCCAAGACTAAAAATCACTAAAGAATCGCCAAGGAAGCAAGCAAGCAAACAAACGCCTCAGGACCTGCAAACCTCCATCCCGAATTCAAGAACAGTGACACCCGAGCCCAGAGAGCCTTGCCGATTCCTCCCTACACCAAAAACAGAAGCAAGCGACATCTCCAGAAAGAGAAAGAAAAGGACAATCGCAGTTACCAGGACCCCAAAAACCGAGCCAGAGACCGACTCATCGGAAGAGGAGCCGAACGAGCGGGCGGCAACGGAGAGAACCTTCCACGACGAAGACAAAGAAAGAATGAGCAACGCGCATGCGCGAAGTCAAGAAAACAACCCGGGAAGATTTGAACTCATGAGGGAACCACACAGACTCGTTGCTGACATCCCTACACCATTCTGCAATTTTCTGCATTTGCAAGACCACGAACTGCCTCAGGTTGTAAGTAACGGCCAAAGTAATATAGGAAACTTGCCTAGTGACTTCCCAAAGTTAAGGGTTGATGGTATTAATCTACAAGAATGGTATCAGCAGCTTCAGGTTATTTTCATGAAAGAGAACTTATTATTTTTTATCACTAATCCTCCAAGAAGACCTTGGACTTTAAAAATAGATAGATTACACCATAGAGCCTTTTTTCTAATAATAGCCAGTATATCTCCTGCAATATATTATAGCATCAAATCAAATCTGACTGTTTCAGAAATTATTCAATGTATGTTTAATTTGTTCCACAGCGACAGTGTAGCCACTACAACAAGAATGTCCAAAGAATTCTTTTCATCTAGAGTAAAACCAGGGGTTTCTATAAGTGAGCATTTAATATGTTTAAACAAAATAAGGGCTGAACTGCATTTAAGGGGAGAAGTTATTTCAGACCAAACAATGAAAAGTGTTATTATTAACTCACTTGACTCATCATGGGACAATTTCATGTCACATCTTGATACCATTAACTTAGGATATTTATCCATAGAAAGTCTATCCAACAAATTGATAGCCGAAGACAATTCGAGAAAAAATCAATCTAACAATCACACAGAACATAGACCTGTTAGGAAAGTAGCTTTCCAAGAAAAATATAATGAAACATATAGATGCCATAATTGTGGGTCCAAAAAACATAATAGAAGAGATTGCCCCAGATTTTCAAAAGAAAGGCACAGACCAGAATACATGAACAGACACAATCATAGACAGCCTTCTATAGAAAGGCATAGATATAGGAGCCCACCAAATTATAGAGAAAATAGAGGGGGCAGAGAAAGCTCAAGAGATAAAAAATCTGGTTCACTGAATGGACTAAATAAACATGACAATACAAAACCCCAGCAAAGTGAAAATAATAATTGGCTCATCGATTCTGGAGCTACAAACCATACCACTAACAATAAAGATATATTGTCTTCTTTTACAGAAGATAAGTTTGTAATAAAAGTAGCCAATCAAGAAAAGGTTCAAGTACTAGGCAGAGGGAATGTAATTTTGCCTGGTTTAGGGAAAATAGAGGGGGTATTGTTAATACCCGAAATACCTCATAACATATTGAGTGCCATAAAACTAAGTAGGGACTCTGGTATTAATATAACTTTCTCAAAGGGAGAAGCAATCCTAGAGAAAAACAAAAGTAAAATAGGTACTGTGATAATTAAAGGGGGCTTGCCCTACCTCATAACAAAAGAAGAATGGCTACACAATATTGATTCAAATGTTGAAGAATGTATAGAAATAGATGATGAAAATGTTAGCAATAGTGACAATGATGATTGTATGATATCACATGATCAGAATGATGCACCCAACATAAAAAAACCAAAGATAGGTAAACCAATCCATGATGAGTGTGCTCACATCTTACATAGGAAGTTAGGCCATGCCAGCTTTCCTGTAGTACAAAAAATGACTGAACACGCAGAAGGTGTCAAAATAAAAAATTGTGAAAACTATTTGGAATGCTCAGTATGTAAGTCTACAAAACTAAAAACTAGCCCCAGACCAAAAAAATCTGCCAGATCAACTAACAAAATTTTTGACTTAGTACACATGGACCTAGTAGGACCACTTACTCCATCAATCACATATAGAAAACGTTATTTTCTAACAATAGTGGATGATTATAGCCGTTATGGTTTTGTTTACACATTGAAACATAAAGATGAGACTTTTCAAAAATTCAAGGAATTTTATAAACGCATAGAGACACAACATAATATTAGAATAAAGCAAATTATGACAGATAGAGGATGTGAATTCATGTCTAAAGAATTCTCTCAATGGCTAAAGGATAGAGGAATGCTACATTACACTTCCAGTCCATTTTCTGCGTTCCAGAACGGAATTGCAGAAAGGAAAAATTCCACACTACAAACTATGATTAGATGTACATTAGAGGATGCTGGCTTAAGTAAACAATTTTGGTCAGAAGCATTACACTATTCAAATTATACACAAAATAGGACCTGGTCCAGTATTATAAATAAAACACCATACGAAGTGATGTATAATAGAAAACCAAAATTGGCACATATGCATATCTTTGGAGTCACTGCAGACGTACACATACCCAAACAATTGAGAAGAAAGGGAGAAAATGTATCCAGAAGACTTAGATTCATGGGATATGAAACTGGTACAAAAGGATATAGATTCATTGATGGCAATAATAAATTTATAGTTTCCAGAACAGCCGTGTTCCATGAACAGGCCAACTGGTCTAAATTACATTTAAATGAAATATTCCCAAATAAACACATAGAAACAAAATATCATAAGGAAGGAACTGTAGATAAACAAAATATTAACAAACATGAAAACAAGACCAAAACCTGGACAAATAGCCAGTACAAAATAAAAACTGATACACTAACAAAAAAGGAGGCAAGATATATGCATGACAACAATAGTAAACCAGAAAGAACAATTAGGAACAACAGGAACAAGATGCCAGATAAATATAAAGATTACGTAATGAATGTAAATAGTGAACCAATAACACCTAATACGTACGAGGAAGTACTGAAACTTCCTCGCGAAGAAAAAGAGAAATGGGAACTAGCCATGAAAAAGGAAATGGAAAGTTTGAAAGGATTAAATGTGTTTACTCCCACAACTGCACCTAAGGACAAAACTATTATTGGTACCAGGTGGATATATAAAATTAAAAATTTGGAAGGAGGCAATAACCTGTACAAAGCTAGATTAGTTGCCCAAGGTTACGCACAAAAATATCCAGAGGACTATACAGACACATATTCCCCTACTGTGAGGACAGAGAGTGTCAAAACAGCTTTGGTGGTAGCATCAGCACTTAACCTTGATGTATTTCAATATGATATACAGACTGCGTACCTACACGCAGAGTTAGATAAAGAAATCTATGTAAGGGCCCCTCACAGCCAATACACAAATAAAAATGAAACTTGGTTGTTAAACAAAAGCTTATATGGATTGAAACAATCCGGTAAAAGATGGTATGATTGTTTGGTAAAGGTGCTCAAGACTATGGATTTTAACGCCACATCTGCTGATAATTGTTTTTTTGTCAAAAAGAATGATGACTGTATTGAGTTTGTATTGATTTATGTAGACGATATTTTATATATTGGAAAACATAAAGGAAGAAGAGAAATTTTTGTGAACAAGCTGAATGAACATTTTTCACTAAAATCTTTAGGTAAAGTAAATAAGTATCTTGGTGTACAGATCAGTAAAACAAAAAAAGGGTTCCAGCTTACTCAAAAGGATAAAATTGTAGAACTTCTAAACAAATGTAATTTGAACAATGCTAAAACATGTGATACCCCCATGCAAACTGACTTTCTCAGAAATACTGATGAATCATCTCCTGAATTTAAGGATAACACATTTTATAGATCAATCATAGGTTCACTTCTTTATATATCTAATTGGACTAGGCCAGATATAGCCTTACCACTTAATTTACTGTCCAGATATGTCAGTAAACCAACAATGTACCATTGGGAAGCTGTCAAAAGGATTTTGAGGTACCTGAAAGGCACTTTAGATTTTTGCCTTATATTAGAACCAAATGGCAACAAGGAACCAAGACTCATATGTTATGCAGATGCGGATTGGGCAGGAGACACATCTTGCAGAAAAAGTACATCAGGTTATATTTTCTTTTTAAATGATTGTCCAATTTATTGGTACACCGGCAAACAAGAACTGGTAGCTACTTCAACTACAGAAGCAGAATATGTCTGTTTATCCAAATCTGCAAATAACCTTGTGTGGTTTAATGACTTAATTTCAGAGGTTTGGAAGAAACCTATTTTACCTTTTATCATAAATGAGGATAACAAAGCAGCCATTGAAATCTCCAGATCTGATGCTATTGGACAAAGGTCCAGACATATAGATATAAAGTTTAAACATGTAAGACAATTATCTCAAGACGGTTTTATAAAAGCTGTGCATTGTGATACTACGGAACAGATAGCTGACATTTTAACAAAGCCTTTACCATCCAAACAACATAAATATTTAACTTCCAAATTGCATGTATTGTATTGTCCCGAATCTGAATGTAATTGGTGTTGTGTAAATAATCGGCATTTAGAGGGGGATTTGTTAGATGTAAATGCCTTATTCTCTAATGTGTAAATAGTGTATATAAGAACATCAAGGGTTAATTCATTCTTTGATTCCTAATGTATTCATGACTCATCACTCATTCTCATGACTCCACCCCCTGTGTATATAAGGAGCTACCCTCCACAGTTTCCCCGCTTCTATCTGTGAATATTCAGTGAATATAGAATGCCTTTATGTAAATAAAAAGAGTTGTATTTGAACTCTTAATTCTCTAATGATTTATTGAGTCCGATCCAGAAAAACATCGCAACAAATCTATTACCTTTTCCCCACCCCCTTTTCCTCTCAACGTGTTTATTAAAGAGTGTGTGTGCAGAATAGCGCTATACCCCATCTAGTGGAGATCTTTATTATAACCTGTGTATAGCAACTCCAGGAAGAGAAGAATTTTGCCGAGTAATATTTTTTGGATTTTTTTTTTCTCCTTACTTTTCTTTCCTCTCTGAACTATGTATTGAATACTACCCCTACTACCAATTAGACTGCTCACCCGATTAATTCAAATCTTGTCTACCCTTGATTACCCCCTTTTTTTTGGAATTGATCGGATAAAAGCTTTTCAATCAAAATGTCAACGGCAACATCAGTGGTAACCACAAAAACTGGGAAAAAAGTCTTGACATTCCCTATGGTCGCTGCTACGGCCACCACGACTACACCCACCTCATCGCCTTCGTCTGCCACGTCACTGGATGATATAGTTGCTGCAGGGAAACCACCATCGTTATCAAGCCTACAGAACATGCTGCAGGCAATGTATGAAGTGATGACCAAAAATCAAGAAGTTATTTCTAAAAATTTAGAGGACTTAACATCAGATATTAAAGGGGAGCTGGGAGCCGTTAGAAATGATATCAAAATGTTGAATGAGAGCTTGGAAGGTGTTCAGGGGATGTTGACGCAACAGGAGAGTAAAATACAAGACATTGAAAGGAGGATGGGACGATGTGAGGAAAGACAAGATGGAGAGGAAAGGGAACAAATAGCGGTGAACAGGGTCCTAGAAGAGGAAATTATTTTTCTCGAAATGGAACGATCATCTTTCTATCTGAGGATTCAAAACGTGGTGGAAGAAAGGGGGGAGCCGTTAAGAGATATAGTAGCAGAAATATTGGCTGGGACTTTGGAGACCACAAAGGAAGAGGTTTTGAGGGATATAGACGATGTGTTTCGGGTTCACACGAGTTATGCCAGGAGACAGAAACTTCCGACTGAGGTTCACATCAGACTATCTAAGAAAGCCCTTAGGGAAGATGTGATTGCGAAGGCCAGAGACAAAACAGTAACTTATAAGGACAAACAATTGATATTCTTAAGGCAACTCCCTAGGCGGGTTCGGGAAATACGGCGCAATTATTACTTTTTAACGGCCCAACTGAGAAAGCATAAAATATTATATAGGTGGCTACTCCCGGAAGGGTTATTATTTACTTGGGCAGAAAAAAGGGTGAGAATCGACAACCTTAGAGACGCTATAGATTTCTTTATTAGACATTTGAACCCCTCAGAATTAGACGTGAGAGAAGAGCTAGAGAGCAAGAGCAGGGAAGAAGTACTAGAGGAGGAAGAGAGAAGGGAAATAGAACAAGTAGGTGAAAGGAAGAAAGAGAAAGGACAATCTCAGACTCAGGTAGAGAGGGGTGTCGAAACAAGACAATCAAAAAAGAAACCTCAAGCAGAAGGCAAGTAAGGGTAATAAGGAAGACAGGATGGGGGAAGAGATGCGTTTAATGTCTGTTAATATCAATGGATTGAATAGTCCAAATAAAAGGAAAAAGGTTTTCACTAAATTAATGAAAGCACGTTTGAATATAGTATGCCTCCAAGAGGTACATATAAAAAAAGATCACCTCTATTTATTGAATTATAATAAACTGGGTCAATTATATACATCCCTAGCAGAAACAAAAAAAAGAGGAGTAGCTATTTATGTACAAAAACATATAAAGTCGAGGCTGATTTTTGCAGACGAAGACGGGAGACTGCTGATGGTTGAGGTAAAAATATGTGATAAAAAATGTCTATTGGTCTGTATATATGCACCCAATGGAAATCAGAAAGTTTTTTTTCAGACCTTGCACTCTAAACTGGTTGAATATGATTACCCACATATCTGTGTAGTGGGAGACTTTAATGCTATAGAGGATAAAAGCAAAGATTATACATCTGGAAAGAGGAAGCAGGAAGGGGAAAAGAATATGGTAAAGAAAAGGTTGCCTTCTATCTGGCATCAAATACAAGAAGAATTTGGACTCAGAGATATTTGGAGGGAAAAGCACCCAGATGATAAACAATATACATACTTCTCCGCCAGGCACTCATCTTGGTCGCGGATAGATGCGGCGTGGCTGTCAGGGGAATTGAGTCAGGGGATTCAGAAAGCAGAAATAGGCATCAATGAGTGGGCAGATCACAACCCTCTTTGGATAACATGGGGAAGCCGGAAAATAAGGCCTAAGTGGAGATTGGACATAGGAGTTTTTAAAGATGAGCCATTCTTAAAACACCTAAAGAAAGAGATGGGGTTCTTCTTTCAGGAAAATAACAGGGAGGATGCATGCCCTTTCAACGTATGGGACACAGCGAAGGCTGTGTTTCGTGGTTTGGTGATTAACTATATGGCAGGGAAACGAAAGAAGGAAAGGGCTGAGCGTAATAAATTATTGGATGACCTGGTAAAAAGTGAGGCTATGTTACAGCAGGATCCAAGCAATATAGGATTTAAAATGAATTTGAAAGTAGCACGACACCAAATTAATTTATTAGATCAACAGGATTTGGAGAAAAAAATAAGATGGATGAAGCAAAGATACTTCGAAAGGGCAAATAAGCAAGGGAGGTGGCTCACTTACCGTCTAAATAAAGAAAAGGAAAAGAACAGAATTCATAATTTGAGAGATGGGAAAGGCAATTGGATTACAGGGGAAGAAAGGAAGAAAGTAATTGCACAGGAATTTTATACTAATTTATATTGTAAGGAAGATAAGTCTGAGCAGGAAATAAAGAAATACTTAGAGGAATCAGACATACCCAAAATACCAGGCTTATCTAGGGAAGTATTGGATGAAGAAATTACGGAGGGGGAAATTGAAAGGGTCATGGGAAAACAAAAGACAGGGAAAACTCCCGGTACAGATGGCCTACCGATTGAATATTACAAAGCACTTTGGGAAACATTAGGTACGCATATGACTGAATTATTTAATGGGGTAATTCGGGAGGGACAGACCCCGAAATCATGGACAGAAGCACTAATAACTCTTTTGCCAAAGGACGATAGCGACCTATCTCAGATTCAGAATTATAGGCCCATTTCGCTTCTTAACGCGGATTATAAATTATTTGCAGCGGTTTTAGCAGAGAGACTCAAAGGGTTTCTTAACCAATTTATACATGAAGACCAAAATGGTTTCTTACCAGGCAGACAGATTAGAGATAACGTAAGAATAGTCATGAATGTTTTGGAATATTACGAAACCCATACTGATAAACAATTGGCCCTGCTATTCATGGATGCACATAAGGCCTTTGATCGTGTGAACTGGAGTTTTTTAATAGGTTTACTGCAACATATGCAATTTGGAGAAAGATTTATTCGGGCAATCCGTGCAATCTATTCGAAGCAGACTGCTAAAATTTCAATTAATGGTGATGTATCCGGTCAAATTGATATTGAGAAAGGAACTAGACAAGGGTGTCCGCTTTCCCCGTTGCTATTTATTCTGTCATTAGAACCCTTATTGAGGGAAATTAGACGTAATACGGGGATAAAAGGTCTTTATATCCAAAATCAACAATATAAGGTGCAGGCTTACGCTGATGACATAGTATTTATATTAGAAGATCCGTTGATATCGGGACCGTGTCTGACCCAGGAAATAGAAAAATATGGTAAGGTGGCGGGATTAAAAGTCAATAGGGAAAAAACTAAAATTATTGCCAAAAATTTAACAGTAAAGCAAGGGAAAGAATTAGAAGTGAATTTGGGGTTCCAAATTGTAAACAAACTAAAATACCTAGGCATTATTATATCAGCCAAATGCTCCACGATCAAAGAAGACAACTATCTGAACCTTCTCAAGAGAACAGGTCAGGATCTAGAGAAATGGAAGAACATGCAGATATCCCTACTAGGTAGAATAGCAATTATAAAAACTTATATACTTCCGAAATGGATATACCTATTCTACACAGCACCAGTTAGACTGTTGTGGATTTAATAAGACAAACACAACTTTTGGGTTAATCAGAGACAGATTTTATATATATTGCGCAATAGGTTCAAGGCTCTGTACATGAAGCGTTGAACAAAGACAGGAATTAGGTACAATGGTTTTATACCCTTCTAGACAAAGGATTCTTTTGAAGTCAGCAGTTCATATGGTCCTATACATTTATCAATTTTTAATTGACATCACAGAGTTTCTTTGCAAAACAGTCATAATTCTTTTTGTAGATTACTGAAGCATCTCTTTTATCTTTTGACTATGGACAACTTTTAACTCATGTGGATCCCCTTGACCTAACCAACCTTTAAGCTGTATGTCATTAGAATGTTCCTTTCTTCTGACAACTTAGAGGCCTCCTAGAGGAACCAAAAGGACCTTGGCTGAGTTTGTACTCTTTCCAGCCGGATGCATTGCTTTTTAGAATAGAGTGAATAGAAAGTTATCCAGTGGTCATCCATCAGAGCCCGCTTCATTACATTATTCCCCCCTCTGAAAGTTTTTCAATGCAGAAACTTTCACTATTCTCATATAAGTTTAATTTCTGAGTATACAAGATTCCAATAAACAAATCTACCATATATAGGGTCTAACAAAAGATAATTAATAAAAGTAAAGGATAGGTAGTTCTTGATTGTTTTTCTACTCTCTTGATTCTTGGGGAGATTCTCTACCCTTTTCTACAGGTTCCATTTCCTCATATGGGTCTGCCTCAGAATCTTTATGTAGACTGGATAACAATTTTTTTAAAAAATTAAATTCCCATGTCCTTAAATTCATTTGGCAAAATAAAAAACCCAGAATTAAACTTAAAATGCTTCAAGAACTTAAAGAAAGAGGAGGATTTGGTGTTCCAAAATGGGAATTCTACTATCAGGCCACAAATTTAGTCTGGATCAGGGATTGGATATTGCTGAGAAGAAGGAGGTTGTTGATTTTGGAAGGTGAGGGGTTACATCAAGGATGGCATTATTTTCTTTGGCAAAATAAAATCCCAAAGCACAGGTGCCTTGCAGGACATTATGTGAGGAATATTCTAATTGAGTCATGGAGGAAAATTAAGGGTAAATTTTACTTTTCAGTCCCCTCCTGGCTGGTCCCACTCGAAGCTATAACGTATAGGCCTCTATATAACAAAGAAAATCACCTCTCTTACCGGGAACTTTTGGACCCCCGTGGCAGTCTGAAAACAAGAAATGAGTTGGAGTTGCAGGGAAGACAACTGGATTGGTGGGTTTATGCCCAAATTTGCTCGAAATTTAAAAAAGATAGGGAACAAGCTGGTATTAATTTGAATCAACATGATCTGGACAATATTATTCTAGGAAAAGAGGATAAAATGTTATCAAGGATATATAAACTTCTAATAGACTATTGGATAGGGGATGAAATAGTTAAAGATTCTATGATTGCCTGGGGGAGAAATATTGGTTATCCAATTGATTTGACCAAATGGGAAGAAATCTGGCTCAAACATATGAAACTCCTGTGGGCAACATCATATAAAGAAAATGTGTACAAGATGCTGTATGGATGGCAACAACAATAATCCTATGAGCTGGGTTGGCTTCAGAGACAGTGACAGGCCCAAAGTCACCCAGTTGGCTTTCATGGCTAAAGCGGAATTTGAACTCATGGTCTCTCGCCTTCTAGCCTGATGACCTTAACCACTGGAAGGATATGTTCTCAGCCAACTAAATGAAGATAGATATCTAATTCTCTTTTGAGTGGGCAAGTCTGCCCTTAAACTGGATTTAGCTTATCAAATCAGACCATTGAATTTGCATTTTCACTGTGGCTAGCAAGCAACTTGACTGTATCAAGCCAAGTTCCACTTAGATTGACCCGAGTCCGGTGGATTGCCCACATGCAATAGAAGCCATTTTGTCATCTTCACCTTTTTTGCTAATGGTAGTTTTGTCCATTTTAGCAAGCTGTCCTGAGAGCTCACTAACCTCTAATTTACAAGGGCTTCCGGGACCTTCCTCAGTGTTTGGAGAATTAGTATCCATACAGAGTTGGACTTCTGTCCTTTTTTAAAAGAGGCTTTTGGTGAGGGTTTTCTGAGGAATTGTGTTCTGGAGCATTGTTACTGTTTTTCTTGAGAGAGAGGAGTGGGCAGGAACAGACTATCTGAACTGTAAGCTCTTCCCTCCCGTCCAGGTAAGAGCAGAGAAGGTAGGGGTGGTATAGGTAAAAGTACATATAAAAAGCTAAAAATATCTACCAAAACAATTTAAAAGAAGGGGTAGTAGTAGTAAATTAATGTAAAGGAGAATGGAAAACCAGATCTATCACAATATAGAGTACTCTAGAATGGTGAACTAACTGTTCATTAAAACCACTTTATTGTTGGAAGAAACATCCTTCTAGGTTCTGCTGCAAGTGGGGAAACAGACACTGGAAACATGGAGGCTGCTTGGAAAGATGGTTTAATGGTGGACAGGATCACATGGCTTGAGTTCCTGAACAGAAAAGGGCTGATACAGTAAATCTTCGGGTTTTTATGCTCTCTCTGGCTCTGCATTTCTTGGGGCCCCGAAAGAGTATCCTGATTGGTTGTCAGACTCCCAGGGGGTGGGGGCCTTGCTGGCTGATGGTCACATGTGCTTCCCAGGTCACATGTGGTGAGTTTCTGCTGCTATTGTGTAGAGGGCTAATCCTATCTTTGGCAATTCCTACTATGGCTCTGCCTGAAGGAGGTAGATCTTTGTTATGTAGAATAGACTGGCCCAAGCCTTAATGGCCCATTGACAAAGGATGGGGGCAGGAAGGTGGGAGCTGCTTTGTCTGTAAAATATGCTTCTCATATTTCACATCCAGGGAAATATAATATTCTGCCTTTTTCATATTTCCTAAAATATTTCACTCTTCCAGGAAAGGGGTGGGTGCTAACTTCCTACAATGGCACAGGTCATTTTCTGATAGATTTTAAATATTGCTGTGTAGAACTGGGCAACATATGTTGTAGAAGGGTTGATACCTGAAAGCAGGAGAGGAGTAAAATTATTCTGTGCGCCAGGGGTGAAATCCAGCAGGTTCTGACAGGTTCTGGAGAACCGGTAGCGGAAATTTTGAGTAGTTCGGAGAACCGGGAAATGCCACCTCTGGCTGGCCCCAGAGTAGGGTGGGAATAGAGATTTTGCAGTATCCTTCCCCTCGAGTGGGGAGGGAATGGGGATTTTGCAGTATCCTTCCCCTGCCACGCCCACCAAGCCATGCCCATGGAACTGGTAGTAAAAAAATTTGCATTTCACCACTGCTGTGCACCCTGGTATTTGTACAATAATATGGAGATGACGCAAATTGTCTTTTTCCAGGCAGACTGAAAATTATCCTTTATAGTTAGTAGAGCAAGGCCAAGGGGAAAAAAGGAGTAATCTTAGAAATTTGGCCTGAATGGTGCAAAATTGGAAAAGGAGCCAACCATTATTGCCAATAGAGAAATTGTCCTATTGGCCTCTTGTGGTAGTGATCACCTCTTGTCTTGAGGATATTAAGGATAAGAGAATCTCTCACCACTCCTATTAATATCTGCAGCATAGCGTTGGGTCAGGTCATTCATCTGCATGGGGTACAGGATCATCAGTGTCTGGAGATACCAAGTTGTACATCTCCACCCCAATCAAGTGATGCTCTCAAAGTGCTTTCCAAAACCGGGATGCTGTGATGGTCTACTTAGGGGACAACATGATTCAACCCTGCCAAGCTGAGTGATTGTGATTTGGAGGCTTTTAGGTACAATCCAAGGTGCTGGTCTTTATCTATCAATCTGTCAGTCCACGGCATAGGAACAGAATCCTTGCAGGACCACCATTTTCCCATTGTTTCTGCTTGTCCCATCAATCTAGCAGATGGCGTAGGTGCCAGGTCCTTCCATTAAATGATGTCATCTTGTTGGACTCAGGAATTTTGCCTTCTGTGCTTGGTTGGCCACAAGCCTATTAGTCTTTCATTAGGCTCTGAAGATCTGGTTGTTTGTATTGTAGATAGGATTTTAGCATTGGAATGTATTATTTAACTCAAGGATCAGGTTATTGTTTTTAGCCACTGTTTTTTTTAAATGTTTGCATGTTGCCCAAGCATGGATGGCTTTCTATATTATTTAAATAAATCAATAAATCAATTTCTTCCCATTGTAGCAGTGGCCAGAGAAGCTGACATGTACTTATCACTGTTTCTAATGCTCGTGACTTTCCTTGGCCTCCTGCTGCATCATGGATTGGGAGGACAACCAGTGACTACAACAGATCCAAGAAACAACATTGAAAATTCCATCTCGGATTCCAGCCTTGCTTCTCTCCGCACTTTGCTCACTTCCATCTCTTCTAATTCCACCCAGTTGCCTGAAAAGGTTTCTTGCAGCGACTTAATGCCTGATACCCTCGAACATTTTGACAGTGTTCCTCGACCAGCCCAGATTATGATTCAAGCCACCCTGGTGCTTGCCTTGCAAAATGCAGGTTGCAGCCACCATGCCGAAACCCTTGGCCTAGGGCTGTACCAGGAACTGGGGCAGAAAGATGCAAGTGGCCTCCTGTTGACAATGATAAAGATCCTGGACACAGCTAAACCTACAGGTGAAAATACAAACTTTGCTGCCCTACAGTTCAATTTGGACCAGCTAGCCCAGAAACAAACTTCGCACTGCCGAGGCCTGATACAGGTCGATAGAGCTCTCCTGCATGGCCAGGTGTACCGTGAATATAAGTGGTTTTCAACAGCTGCTGACGCCTGTCACCGTTTGGGAAACGTTTGTGGAGGAGTTATCACCAATGGCAGCAGTTCCTTCCAAGTGGTGCTTAGAAATGGCAGCTACTTCTGGCCACAGCATGGCCCTCATTCCTGGCTTCATCAGTGCCACATGCAGGCACGCATGCGACGTTCATCACCATACTGTGTAAATGTAAGGGATCAAAGGGTACACAACTTTTTGGGCTCCGTACCTTTAGTTGGCACTCTATATAACTTTGCAACCAGCATATATTACTATGCTCAAGACTGCACTGACTTGGCCAAGAAGCGTCTTCTAGAGGGGGGCATAGATCTGGGTTTTGATGTCTTGGTTGCTCTCTCTGGGGGGTTTGCGACTCCCTTAAGGATGGGGGTTGCTATGGCAGTGAAACCAGTGTTCAAAACAGGTGTGGAGGATCTAATTTCTCATTTTCAAAAGGAAAATCATGACCTGACACTAGTAAGGTCCTACCATGTCCTATCACTACCAACTACCACTACCACCATAGGCTGGTGACCCCCAGGGGGAGAGCCTTCTCTGTGGGGGCACCTACCCTCTGGAATCTGTTGCCCCCAGAGATAAGGAGAATCCAAGACCTCAGTGCCTTCCGCCGTGCCCTTAAAACCCACTTTTTCCAGCAAGCCGGGCTGCTTAGGAAGAAATTTTTAAATTTTTTAAATGTTTTAATTGGTTTGTGATTTTTAAATTTTTGTGCCAAATTTATATATATATTAATTGTTTTTAAGATTTGTATTTCATGTTCTTAATTCTGGCTGTGCACCGCTCTGAGTCCTCAGGGAGAAGGGCGGTATATAAATTGAAAAATAAAATAAAATAAATCAAAACCTAATCCAAACATTCTTAAACTTTGCACTGCTATAATCACCTAAAATAATAAATGAGTATGTACAACCCATCCAATAAAATTTCCGATTTGATTATGTTCTAACCTTTTCCTCCATGCCTTTGTTGTGTTGGAAGAAACATCCTTCTAGGTTCTGCTCCAAGTGGGGAAAAAGACACTGGAGACATGGAGACTGCTTGGAAAGATGGTTTAATGGTGGACAGGATCACATGGTTCGAGTTCCTGAACAGAAAAGGGGCAGATACAGAAAATCCTCGGGTTTTTATGCTCTCTCTGGCTCTGCATTTCTTGGGGCCCCAAAAGAGTATCCTGATTGGTTGTCAGACTCCCAGGGGGTGGGGGGTTTAGCTAGCCTTGCCGGCTGATGCAATCTTCCCAGGTGCCATGTGGTGAGCCTCTGTCTAGATGGGTCCCATTGTGTTAGTTTCTGTTGCTATTGTGTTGCAAATGTCCTTTGACAAAGGATTGGGTTTCTGCCTCTGTTCCATTAACAAAGGGTGGGGGGCAGGAAGGTGGGAGCTGCTTCTCCCAGGGAACATGCTTATCCCAGGGAAATATAATATTCTGCCTTTTTCATATTTCCTAAAATATTTCACTCTTCCAGGAAAGGGGTGGGTGCTAACTTCCTACAGTTGGAAGAAATATCCATCTGGTTCAGTTCCAAGCAGGGAGAAAGACACTGGAAACATGGAGGCTGATTGGAAAGATGGTTTAATGAAGCAGTACCATCAAGCACATGGTCCTGGTACAGTTGACCACATGGAGTTGAGAGAGAGAGAGTGGGGTAGTTATACCTTCTCTTGGGCTTTGCATTTGAACTTCCGTTCCTGTGCAAGGATATATATTCCATTGGCTGTTGTAGGGGTCACAGCTAACTCTGTAGGCTGTCTGAGTCCCAGGCTTGGTTGAAGCTTGCGGGGTGATGCAATGTCCCCAGTGATTGTTTCATATTCTTGTGAATTCTGCAGCTAGATGAGTTAGTCCTATTATGTCCTGGAGGGTCATGTCTTAATCCCATCACCCTGGAGCTGGAGGTCTTTTGTTTTGCAGATAGGTTGGCCCAGTCCTTCTCAATGAGCACCAAATATCTGCTGGGGGCAGGGAGCTGCTCTCTGTCTTTAAAACATGTTTCTTTTATCACCCAGGGAAATATAATATTCTGCCTTTTTAATATTTCTCAGAATATTTCATTCTTCCAGGAGAGGGGTGGGTGCTAACTTTCTACACCTTTATTCCTCTTAAGGGTAGTGCAGATTCAGATTAGATATTCCCTTAGCTTTTCTGGTTTAGATTCTCACCTGTAAGAATCCCACAAATTAAATTTCATTTATTTTGATATTTTAAGGCGGTCTTAAAATAGCTTCCAAAATGACTCTCCAAAATAAAACACAACTAAAACTTAACAAAAATACTAGTTTAGCACAGTGGTTAAGGTGCTGGCCTAGAAACCAGGAGCCTGTGAGTTGTAGTCCTGCTTTAGGCATGAAAACCAGTTGGGTGATCTTGGGCCAGTCCTTTTCTCTCAGCCCAACCTTCCTCACAGGTTTAGAGTTGTAGGGAAAATAGGAGGAACAAGGATTACTTATTTATGTATTTATTGGCATCCTGCCTTTATTATTTTTATAAATAACTCACAGTGGTGAACACGCTCAATACTTGTTACCGCTCCTATTTGCCCTCTAACAACAACCCTGTGAGGATTGGAAGATTTGGCTGAGAGACAGTGACTGGTCCAAAGTCCCCCAGCTGGCTTTCTTAGCTAAGGCAGAACTTGAATTCATGGTGTAAGGTCCCAAAATACACTTGAGTCACCAGAATGCCAAAGAGAGAGACTCAAGATGAGGCTTGCAAAAAAAACAGTTTTTATTTACGGCCAAAAACAAAATACTGGGTGGAACTATATCCAGAACATACAGATACAATGCATGCGAGGAGATAGCCACACCTTGGGGAAGGTATGGCGTCCTTTTATACCCTCAGAGACGTCAGCTTAGTACCCAACTCTGGCCTCCCAATCCAGGCCCGTGCATTCTTTGTTGCCCTGCAAGGGGGAATAGAAACTTCCCAATTAGTCATCTTGAGCATTTCTTTGTTTACTCAATTGGCCACTTAGGTCCCCTGGCCCTGGAAAGTAGGAGTCTATCCAGATCAACATAAATTAAGACTGAGATAGTACCATGCTCTTAGATGGCACAAGAAAAAAACAGGGAGAAGATTGATATGGGTTCAGGTCAAATGGCAGGGACATATGTTTGACAAATACCAGATACATTACAGGCCTAATAACAGAATATGTTTGTTACAGGAGATACAAATATAAAGGCATAATATATGTGATACAAATACAAAGGCATATGTGTATTACAAGAACCTAATGGTTACAGAATCTAGTATACCAGTATATCATATCCTAGCATTATTTATTATATCCTTATTATTGTTTCCCTTCAATGGTCTCCTGGTTTCTAGTCTGATGCCTAAGCCAGTATGTGTGTGTGTTCACCGCCTACAGTTACTTATAATATGGGCAGGATAAAAAAAAATCTGATAAATAAATGGTTCCGATTACACGATTGAAAGGCTGTCCACGAGGGTAAGGAGTGGCTGAAGGAATGTAAAACTAACACGTTTATAACTCTGATATTTTATTTTATTATTTATTATTTTATTAATTCAATTCGTATGCCGCCCCTCTCTGAAG
This sequence comes from Pantherophis guttatus, assembly GCF_059756535.1. NCBI lineage: Eukaryota > Metazoa > Chordata > Lepidosauria > Squamata > Colubridae > Pantherophis > Pantherophis guttatus. Next base: position 138,307,353 of record NC_142064.1, on the reverse strand, counting down.
ACTCAGGGCGGCATTATATAACCTATATAATGGCAAGGAATCCTGCGCTGCCATTAAACGCTCACACGAGGGAAGAGAGCTGAAATGCGCATTTAATTCATTTCAAGACAGGATTCCCCCACCCCACGACTCGAATTCCATAGATTTCTAGCCCAGCACAGCCCGAACATCAACCACGCAAACTCAAACCGGGAAGGTCAGCACACGCTTGCAACTCCGTCAGCCAATAGCCAGCGTGCACTGTATTTACATAATCCTTTCAAGGTCCCCGCCTCCATTGCTGACATCATTCCTGGGAAATCGAAATCGCCAAGCGGCCAAAGGCGGCTCTTCTTCTGACAGCACCTACTCCCTCCGCTTCGAGACGAAAGCTCAGACTTTCGTCCAATCACGGAAAAGATGGGCGGGGCTGCCCTCCGTCTGGCCTGCGCAGAAGGGGCCAATTTTTTTTGCAAAGAGCTTGAATTGCAGAGTTTACAATAACATTCCCTGGAGGTGGAGCGGCGGCTTCTTTCGGCAGGTAGCGGCTTCGGGGCCGAGGGGAGATGGGGTGGGGGGAAATCTTGTAGGGCTCAGAGATCTGTGGCCACTCTGGAGTGTTTTAAACCCGGTGAATGTGTAGGAAGGCGTGTCCCTTTGGAGGGAAGCAGCAAATACAAAGTAAGAAAAAAGAAGGGGCTTCGGAAATCCGGCTTGCAAAACCAAGTTGGTCGTGCACCTTCTGCGGGTGAGCACAAGATTGTGGAAATTAATCTGAGCTAAGCCCGAAAGCCTTTGCAAAATTCTCCAGAAAAGCGGTAAATGGAGGGCATTTGCTGAAGAAAACTGCCCTATCTTTTCTTCCGCAGTTGTTGGGGTGTGTGTGTGGCTGGCTTCTCCCTGAATATCTACCGCCCACCTGGCTTCCTTATTTGATCGAGCGGATCGGTTCCACTTCGTTATGGCTTCGTTACTTTTCCATTTCTTTTCCCACCTCCTGCACCCACAGTTCCACGACACCTTGGATGCTTCTGCTTTGACTTGTTGCCGAGTGGGACGCAATAAAGCAGAAATTTGGAAGGGGGAAAACCAGGGGTTGTGGGGGGCACCCCTCTCCCTTCTAGTTCAGTCAAAACGGCTGGCTGCGATGCTGGAAAAGGTGATGCTGGGCTTGTTTTCAGCCAACTGCTCTAACCATGGTTGTAGGATGCTGCATAGAGCTTCTGTGGATGTGGGAGGGGGGTAAAGGCAGGACTGCAAAAGCTTGCTTTCATCCCAAGGACTGGCTGATGGGAGTCAGACAAGAGTTTGGGTTATGAAACCTAACAAAAAAAAGATTAGGATTCGTTTCATTGATATTCCTACTTGGGGATAGGTTGATCAACGAATTGTTTCAGCTAGGAACTGGGGGTGTGGCAAAATTAGGTTTCATTTTCAAGAAGTTGGGCAGAGCCAGCAAACTACATCAGACACTGGTGAGCCAGTTAATCCAACCTTAAAAGACTTTTCCTGGCTTTCGGGTTTAATTTTCAGAAAGAAAACACTGAGCTGCAATTCCATTCACCAGTCTTCCCATTCTCTGCTTGTTCTCTGTCTGACATCTGCTAATTTAATTTTTGTGTGTGGTTTACCTTTGAGTCAATTTTGGTTTCTTATTGATTAGTCTCACAGCCATGCCATATCAAAAGCAATAAAATAAAGGTCTATAAAATAGATAAAAGGAAATACAATAACAAAAATACATACCTGCTAAATAAAAAAGAATTGTATAGATAAATTGCATTGCTTTTACATGGTATCTCAGTCTCTTCAGTATAACAGATTCTTAACTGAACTGTCTTGTCTATAAACTTAGCACTTCTGTTAACAATGTTTACATTACAGCCTAGGGGGAAATAGGACAATTTGTGATTCAGGTTGTTCAAATCAGACGCCTGACAACTGTCTGGGCTCCATTCAGTTGTTCTTGGAAAGATTTAGGAAGCGGTCTCTCCTTGGCTTCATCCTAGAACTAAAAGAGGGGGACGGCCCAAGGACTCACCCAGCTGATTTTTGTGCCTAAAACGGGACTAGAACTCATGATCTCCTGGTTTCTAGCCTTAACCATTACACCACACTAGCTCTCCTTGTTTGTTTGTTTTCGTGTTTTGATTTGTATCCTCATTTGCTATAGAACGTTAAGGTAACCCCACCTCCTTTTATGTCCCACAACAACAACCCTATAAAGTTGGCTGGGTTGAGAAAGAGTGACTGGCCCAAATCGCCCAGTGTGATAGAATGTGCACCTGCAGCAGCAATGGTGGATTTTGCCAACTTGGAAGAAGCTCAGATCAAGAGATGTGCAATCCTGAATCGGATGAGGGAGAGGGGGGAAGAACAAACAGAATTTTCCAGATATACAGGTAGTCCTCGACTTACAACAGTTCATTTAATGACCGCTCACAGTTACAATGGCACTGAAAAAAGTGACTTACGACCGTTTTTCACACTTATAACCATTGTAGTATCTGCATGATCATGTGTTCATGTCACATTTTGCCTTAATTACCTGAACACATCTGCTGTTTATATGCTTTTTTTTTTTCTGTTTGTGAAATTCATTCTCAAGGAGAAAAAAAAGGAACTGGACATAGGCCATCAGCAAGCCTTGCTAAAAATACAGCAGTGATGGGATGATGATACAAGAGATATTAAAGATGTAATTGTATATGCATCTCTGATATTTTTGCCTTACCTCCTTTGGTAGGAGTTCTTCTTACATTGGATCCTTCTGAAATCTGCCCAGTGTCAGCAGGATGATGTATAACAATTGTGGATATTTGTGGATGTCTTTGTTGTACTTTTGATATTTTTTTTAAAAAAGAACATTGATTGATTCTAAAAAATAAAGTATAAAATATGAGATTTCTCTGCCTTTGTCCTGCGTGACTACTTAAAACAGCCAGCTCTGAGAGCTTGCTAGATATGGGGAATCTTGTAAAGGATTATCCTACTGATATTTCTGTTTTGCTTTCAATAGAAACAGGGTGATTGTAGTAATTCCTAGTATTTTCAGGCTAAAACTGTGTGTGTGGGGAGGTTGTCCTCATTGCAATTGTGAGCTTTACTTCCTACTTAAAGAACAAGTATGAGGAGACAATTGCTGTCATTATGCCTTTTTCTAAGCCCACTTATGTTCCTTAAATTGGATTTGTTTTATCCCCAGTTCAGTTAGCTCCTCTCAGTAAAACTGGCAATTATGAGTTAGCAGGCATGCTGTCATTGTCCCTGCAGCTAAGAAACTATTCCTCACTCACTCCATCCAATGCCCTCTATCCCATGTTTCTTTTTCTGTGGAGCGAAGCTACCTCTGAGACCTTTACACCTCACATGAAACATAAACGTTGTTTAATTTGGGGTCCCTTCAGTTTCCTGGGAGTTCAGGGACATTCATTTTTGTAGCTGAGCTCCACATAAATCAGTAAACCAAACTGCCACAGTCTGAGTAGTGTCTGTCTCTGGTGTTAATGTATTAAAATAGAGTAACTCTAATTAACGCAACAAAAGCAGGGCTGTGGAGTCGGGAGATAAATGTTTCGGCTCCGACTCCGACTCCTCAGTTTTTTGTACTTCCGACTCCGACTCCGACTCCAGGTACCCAAAATTTACTCCGACTCCGACTCCACAGCACTGTCAGGGCTATGGAGTCGGGAGATAAATGTTCCGACTCCGACTCCTCAGTTTTTTGTACTTCCGACTCCGACTCTGACTCCGACTCCAGGTACCCAAAATTTCCTCCGACTCCTCGACTCCGACTCCGACTCCACAGCTCTGAACAAAAGTCTTCTAAATTTCAGGTTGTCTGATAGAAGATTAGAGATCAGAATGGTTGACAGTCCCCTCATTTCACTGTAAGTCCAGATGTTGTAGACATGAATGTTTCTTCTATACAAACAAAGCAACTGATAGGTATGCTGTTCCTCCTTGTCTTCCCTTAAAGCAGCGGTTCTCAACCTGGGGGTTGCGACCCCTTTGGGGGTCGAACGGCCATTTCACAGGGGTCGCCAAAGCCCTCTCTCGCCCCCCCCACGCCTTCACTCACCCTCACTCTCTGCTCTGTTGGATCGCCGGCCGTTCGTTTACCCCGCTCACTCCCAATCTATTGCTGCCTCCGATGGCTAGAGGAAAAAAAACTGTTTAAATTCTTGCCGCGGGGCTTCAAAGGGCCGCCCTATAGCCAGTGGTGCAGCCGAACCATTTGTTAAATTGCTGGCTTGCCCCGCCCCTCCGCACCACTATTTATTGCCAATAAATAGTGGTGGGCGAGGGGCGGGGGAGCCAGCAATTTAACAAATGGTTCGGTGTTTTTTTGTAATTTTATTGGCCCACGGAGCTTCAGCATAGGCTAATTAGCCCTTGCTTAGATCGGCTCCCGACCCCCAGCTGATTTGCTCTCAGCTGTTTTGCTCAGAGCTCTGCTGCTTGCTTGGAAAGAGTGCAGGTTTTTTTCCCCCTACCTATACTGAAAAACGAAAGAGAAAGTAAAGCAGGCTGTTGGCTTTGCAGGTTGGAAAATTAGGCAGGCAGATTTCTTTTTCCTCACCAAAAAAGGTAGGTGCAAACAACGGGAAATTTAGGGAAAAAGAGGAGATTTTAAAACACAAAAGAAAAAAAGCTCTATTTAACTAGGGAATTGTAATAATTGAGATACTATTAATTGTATATTGTGTTGAAAGCAGAAATGGTTAAGTTGTGGTTTGGAGGCATATATGGGGGAAATTATTTGGTTTATTATTATTGGTAAATATAATTAATTGATTTGTAAGAAATTGGATTGCATGGAAATAATTGGAATATTCATGTTCATATTGATTAATATACAAAAAAAGTAGTTATATAACTAATTGATTTATATTAAAATGTTGAATTCATATTAAACAACTGTAATATTACATAATTAACCAATGTGAGGATGGATATAAAAATAGATGACAATGGGAAGGGGTATAATATAGAATAGAAGGGAAAAATTGAATTTGATTAAGATTAGAGATGAGGATGAAGGGTAATATTGGTTTTTTACAAAAATAGATGAGGAATAAATATGGCAAAAAGGAAATATAGAAATTGTAAATTTAATTGAAATGACTAAACACTGTTTAAATTTATGAACCGGCCAAATACTCTGTTCAAAGAAAATACATTGTATGTTTGTATGTGTGTTTCTAATTATTGTTATTTATTCATATTTGTTCTCTTTTATTCTTTAAAGTTTAACAATTCATTCTTTATCTTAATATCTTTATATTTGTTTGGGGTTGGCTTTCTTCCCTTTCATCTTTTTTATTGTACAGCAATCTTTCTCCTCAAACCTACCACTTCTCTCTTTTCTTTCCTTCTTACTTTCTCTTCCTCCCCCTCTTCTTCTCCTCCCTACTTCCTCTTCCTTTCTCCTTCTCCTCCTCTCTTCCTCCCTCTCTTACCCTCACTCCTACTCTAATTTCCCTTCCCTTCCTTCATCCGGCGGGCCGGAGGTCGCCCCCATTGGAGGAGATAATGTAGGACCCTCCTGCTGTTGTGGGAGGACAGTTGAGATACCAACAGCACATCGATGAACAATTGGCTGTGTTACATCTTTTGTGAAGTCCCCTGTTTGAGCTCTGGGCCTCCATCGCTGCATTTTGGAGATGTATACGACTGCAGATCTTCTTGCGCTGCGAGATTCCCCCTTCTCGCAGATGTGGCCCTCCTCACTATCGAGGGCCCACCTCAAGGAAGGGTTTTGGGACCCAGAGAGGTGGCATGTGAAAACGAGGGGATTGAGGGGTTTTCTAACAAAATTTTTAGTTAAATTTTTAAGGGGTCTTAGGGAGGGGGAGGGTCAGATTGGAATTTGGGCTGTGGGTATGGGGGATAACCCACAAGGGGGAGGGTCGGGTCTGGCAGTGAAGCGTGGCATGGGGGATGGGGGACCCGGGATCGAGGGGGGGGTTAGAGCTTGTCCGGATAGTTTTTTGAACATCAGTACTGTAGGTGGGAGGGGTAGATATGGCGGGAGGAGGGGGCCATATCGTGTTAGGGGAGTGCGCACTCGCTGTCTACGAGCGGTGGCGTGCTCCGGCCCCCAGGGCTCTACTCGCTCCTCGGGTTGCATAGACCCTCAGGACCCAGGCCTTCGGCTGATGCTATGCAATGCCAGGTCTGTAGTAAATAAAGCCCCCCTCATCTGTGATCTTGTTCAAGAGGGGGGTGCGGACCTGGCAGGTATTACGGAAACCTGGTTGGGCCAGGAGGGGGGGGGTTCCCCTCATTGAAATGTGCCCGCCAGGTTTCCAAGCATTCCATCAGCCGAGGTCACAGGGGAGGGGCGGGGGGGTAGCGGTTATCATTAAAGAAGGTCTGAGACCAAGGGAGGCCACTGTTCCTCAGACGGCCGGCTGTGAATCCCTTTTTGTGAAATGGGGTCATGGGGTTCAGATGGGTTTGCTGATCACGTACCTGGCTCCCTGCCACGTGGCAACAGCCCTGCCCGAGCTACTCAACGTCATCGCCGCGGTGGCGGTTGATACCCCCAGACTTATGGTCATGGGGGATTTCAACCTGCCGTCCGTGGGTGAGACGTCAGAGATGGCTCGGGAGTTCATGGCTTCCATGACAGCTATGGACCTGACCCAGTTAATTCATGGCCCTACCCACACAGGGGGAAACACGCTGGATCTGGTTTTTGTCTCTGGACAGTGGTTGAGGGATCTTGATATAGGGGATATAGTTACTGAACCCTTGTCATGGTCAGATCACTCTCTCCTTCGTCTTGACTTTCGAACTGCTGCACCCCGCCACAGGGAGGCGGAGCCGGTAAGATGGTTCCGCCCCAGGCGCCTGATGGAACCTGATAGGTTCCAGACGGAGCTTGGGCCATTTCCTGAGGTTCTGGCACACGCCTCGACTGGAGACCTGGTGGCCGCCTGGGATAGGGCGGCTGCTGGTGCTCTGGATCGGGTCGTGCCTTTGCGGCCTCTGACCCGGCGCCGATCTCAATTGGCTCCTTGGTTTACTGAGGAGCTGAGGGAGTTGAAGCGCCGGAAAAGACGCCTAGAGAGTAGTTGGAGGGCCAGTCTTTCTGAATCTGACCGGACACTAGTAAGATCCCATATTAGGAATTACTTAGTGGCGATAAAAGCAGCGAAATGTAGTTATTTTGCTGCTCTTATTGCGTCATCAGATAATCGCCCGGCCGCCCTCTTTAGGGTGACCCGCTCCCTGCTCCACCAGGAAGCGCGGGAGGACCCCTTGGAGGGTAGAGCCGAGGATTTTGTTCAATATCTGTATGACAAAATCACTCAGATTCGGGAAGATTTGGACTCCGACTGGGTAGTCTCAGGGGGAGAGACAGGGGCAGGTCTTGAGAATGTTATCTGGGATGAGTTTGATCCTGTGACCCCTGAGGACGTGGACAGGATTCTGGGTAGACTGAACGCGACCACTTGTTTATTGGACCCGTGTCCTTCCTGGTTAGTACTGGCTTCCCGGGAAGTGACACGAGGCTGGCTCCAGGGGATTATAAACGCTTCGCTGAGTGAGGGTGACTTTCCCGCCGCCTTGAAAGAGGCGGTGGTGAGGCCTCTCCTCAAGAAGCCTTCCCTGGACCCGGCAATGTTGGTAAATTATCGTCCGGTCTCCAACCTTCGCTTTGTTGCGAAGGTTGTTGAGAGTGTGGTCGCGCAACAGCTCCCCCAGCACCTGGATGAAACGCGTATCTGGATCCGTTCCAGTCGGGCTTCAGACCCGGGTACAGCACGGAAACGGCATTGGTCGCGTTGGTTGATGATCTCTGGAGGGCTCGGGACAGGGGGTGCTCCTCTGTCCTGGTCCTGTTAGATCTCTCAGCGGCTTTTGATACCATCGACCATGATATCATGCTGCACCGGTTGGAAGAGTTGGGGGTGGGAGGCACTGTGTTGCGGTGGTTCTCCTCCTTTCTCTCTGACCGGTCGCAGTCTGTTGACAGGGGGACAGAGGTCGACCCCGAGGCCCCTTATATGTGGGGTGCCGCAAGGGTCGGTCCTCTTGCCTCTCCTGTTCAACATTTATGTGAAGCCGCTGGGCGAGATCATCCGTGGTTTCGGGGTGGAGTACCATCAGTACGCTGACGACACCCAGCTGTACATCTCCACCCCGGATCACCCCAACGATGCCCTTGAAGTGATGTCCCGGTGCCTGGAGGCCGTACGGATCTGGATGGGGAGGAACAGGCTCAGGCTCAACCCATCCAAGACTGAGTGGCTGTGGTTTCCGACGTCCCGATATAGTCAGTTGACGCCATCACTGACTATTGGGGGCAAATCATTGGCCCCCACGGAGAGGGCTCGCAACTTGGGCGTCCTCCTGGATTCACGGCTGTCTTTAGAAGAGCACTTGACGGCCGTGACTGGGAGGATTTTTCATCAGGTTCGCCTGATTCGCCAGTTGCGTCCCTTTCTGGATCGGGACTCGTTACGCACGGTCACTCATGCCCTTGTCACCTCCCGCCTGGACTATTGCAACGCTCTCTACATGGGGCTCCCCTTGAGGAGCACCCGGAGGCTCCAACTGGCGCAGAGTGCGGCCGCGCGGGTGGTAATGGGAGCGACATGGCGTTCCCATGTAACACCCCTCCTGCGCGAGCTGCACTGGCTCCCGGTGGTCTTCCGGGTGCGCTTCAAGGTTCTGGTTACCACTTTTAAAGCGCTCCATGGCTTAGGACCCGGGTACTTGCAGGACCGCCTACTACCACCAATAGCCTCCCACCGGCTGGTACGCTCCCATAGAGAGGGGCTCCTCCGGGTGCCGTCAGCCAAACAATGCCGACTGGCGGCCCCCAGGGGGAGAGCCTTCTCTGTCGGGGCACCTACTATCTGGAACGAGCTCCCCCCAGAGATACGAAGGATCCCGGATCTGCGCACCTTCCGCCGCGCCTTAAAGACCTTACTATTTCACCAGGCCGGCCTGGCCTAATTTTCCCCCTCTTTTATAAAAGATTTTTAAAATTTTAAATATCTTTTAGTATTTTATATATTCAATTTTAAATTGGTTTTAAAAGTTTGGGGTTTTAAATTTGTCGGGGCCAAAATTATTTAATTTGATTTTATTCTATTTTAAATTTTGTATTGTATGTGTTTTATTGTTTGGCTGTGCACCGCCCTGAGTCCTTCGGGAGTAGGGCGGTATAGAAATCTAAATAATAATAATAATAATAATAATAATAATAATAATAATAATAATAATAATCCCTCTCTATTGCTGTATCCTTTTATGCATATGGACTACTCAGAGGGCTGAAAAAGTTATTTCTGACTGGTCCTCGCACTTTTGACCAGTCTTCGAACTTATGACTGTCCTCACATTTTACGTTTTCGCCCTATCTTGTCACCATGGTGAAAAGAAGCAGTTGTGAAATGAGTGACACATTGTTAAGAATGCTACAATGGGCATAAATGATGACCAGTCATAAGTGCGAAGACCGGTCAAGAGGGCGAGGACCTGTCAGAAATCACTTTTTTCAGCCCTCTGGGTAGTCCTTTTGTGCATATGGACTACTCAGAGGGCTGAAAAAGTTATTTTTGACTGGTCCTCGCACTTTTGACCAGTCCTCAAACTTACGACTGTCCTCAAAAACATTTTACGTTTTTGCCCTATCTTGTCACTATGGTGAAGAGAAGCAGTTGTGAAATGAGTGACATGGTTGTTAAGAATGCTGCACGGGCATAAATGTGAGGATGGTCATAAGTGTGAGGACCAGTCAAAAGTGCGAGGACCTGTCAGAAATGACTTTTTTCAGCCCTCTGAGTAGTCCCTATACACATAGCCATGGCCACCCGGTCACATGACCAGCTAGCCACACCCACCCAGTCACATGGCCTCTAAGCCACGCCCACAAAATAAGCCACGCCCACAGAACCGGTAGTAAAAAAAATTAGAACCCACCCCTGGTTGGGGGTCACCACAACATGAGGAATTGTATTAAAGGGTCGCGGCATTAGGAAGGTTGAGAACCACTGCCTTAAAGCATTACTCAGCACTGCCTATTTCTCCCTCTTGTTATGATTCTATCTGTGGACCACTCAGGAATTCCTACCCCCTTTACCATAAAACAAAGGAAAACTGCATGAAATATAGGGGTTAATCAGAGAAGTAACTCTGGGGGGTTTTGCAGATTAAGAAAAAGGTCAGAACTTTGGGGGGGGGCAGAGTGTTGCAATGAGGTTTGCAGATAAGACTGATTGCCATAGATAAGGGTATATAAAGACCAACTTTAATCAGTGCTCAGTTCACTCTGGAGCATTTTGTGTTTGTGTTGTCATCTAAATCAGGTAAGTTTCTCTTTCCCAGGGGAGGGAGTGGGAGAGGGAAGGCATGCAATAGCTCTCAACATGAGCAAAGAAATAGGTTAATTTGAGAGTGAGAATAATTTGTCACAGTATCAAGCTTGTGTTTCATTTCTGGGAGATCAGCATCCAGGGAAGAACCATAGTGGCACATTAACATAGCTGGTAGTGGCAAGAAAACGACTTAAATGTTGTGAATTAATGCAGACCACTTCACACAAACCAAGAAGTTGCTTCTTGCCGCACTAACTTAGTCATCTTTTCTTTGAATTATAAAACAAGTTGGTAGATTAACAACCCTGTTTTTGTCAAAGTTTGCTCCCTGTTCATTATTTGAGCATGAGGAATATGGTTCTTTATTTTGGAAAATGTAGTCCTAGACTTCTAGCGTGTGTGTGTGTGTGTGTGTGTGAGAGAGAGAGAGACAGAGAGAGATCTAGTTATATCCCGCCTTTACTATTTTTACAAATAAGGCAGTGAACAGATCCAACACACCTCCATTCTCCTATTTTCCCCTCAACAACAATAATCCTATGAGCTGGGTTGGCTTCAGAGACAGTGACAGGCCCAAAGTCACCCAGTTGGCTTTCATGGCTAAAGCGGAATTTGAACTCATGGTCTCCCGCCTTCTAGCCTGATGACCTTAACCACTGGAAGGATATGTTCTCAGCCAACTAAATGAAGATAGATATCTAATTCTCTTTTGAGTGGGCAAGTTTGCCCTTAAACTGGATTTAGCTTATCAAATCAGACCATTGAATTTGCATTTTCCCTGGCTAGCAAGCAACTTGACTGTATCAAGCCAAGTTCCACTTAGATTGACCTGAGTCTGGTGGATTGCCCACATGCAATAGAAGCCATTTTGTCATCTTCACCTTTTTTGCTCCTGGTAGTTTTGTCCATTTTAGCAAGCTGTCCTGGGAGCTGACTAACCTCTAATTTACAAGGGCTTCCAGGACCTCCCTCAGTGTTTGGAGAGTTAGTATCCATACAGAGTTGGACTTCTGTCCTTTTTTAAAAGAGGCTTTTGGTGAGGGTTTTCTAAGGAATTGTGTTCTGGAGCATTGTTACTGTTTTTCTTGAGAGAGAGGAGTGGGCAGGAACAGACTATCTGCCCTGTAAGCTCTTCCCTCCCGTCCAGGTAAGAGCAGAGAAGGTAGGGGTGGTATAGGTAAAAGTACATATAAAAAGCTAAAAATATCTACCAAAACAATTTAAAAGAAGGGGTAGTAGTAGTAAATTAATGTAAAGGAGAATGGAAAACCAGATCTATCACAATATAGAGTACTCTAGAATGGTGAACTAACTGTTCATTAAAACCGCTTTATGGCACAGGTCATTTTCTGATAGATTTTAAATATTGCTGTGTAGAACTGGGCAACATATGTTGTAGAAGGGTTGATACCTGAAAGCAGGAGAGGAGTAAAATTATTCTGTGCGCCAGGGGTGAAATCCAGCAGGTTCTGACAGGATCTGGAGAACCGGTAGCGGAAATTTTGAGTAGTTCGGAGAACCGGGAAATGCCACCACTGGCTGGCCCCAGAGTAGGGGGAGAATAGAGATTTTGCAGTATCCTTCCCCTCGAGTGGGGAGGGAATGGGGATTTTGCAGTATCCTTCCCCTGCCATGCCCACCAAGCTACATCACGCCCACCAAGCCACGCACATGGAACTGGTAGTAAAAAAATTTGCATTTCACCACTGCTGTGCACCCTGGTATTTATGCAATAATAGGGAGATGACGCAAATTGTTTTTTTCCAGGCAGACTGAAAATTATCCTTCATAGTAGAGCAAGGCCAAGGGGAAAAAAGAGGTAATCTTAGAAATTTGGCCTGAATGGTGCAAAATTGGAAAAGGAGCCAACCATTATTGCCAATAGAGAAATTGTCCTATTGGCCTCTTGTGGTAGTGATCACCTCTTGTCTTGAGGATTTTAAGGATAAGAGAATTCTCACCACTCCTATTAATATCTGCAGCATAGCGTTGGGTCAGGTCATTCATCTGCATGGGGTACAGGATCATCAGTGTCTGGAGATACCAAGTTGTACATCTCCACCCCAATCAAGTGATGCTCTCAAAGTGCTTTCCAAAACCTGGATGCTGTGATGGTCTACTTAGGGGACAACATGATTCAACCCTGCCAAGCTGAGTGATTGTGATTTGGAGGCTTTTAGGTACAATCCAAGGTGCTGGTCTTTATCTATCAATCTGTCAGTCCACAGCATAGGAACAGAATCCTTGCAGGACCACCATTTTCCCATTGTTTCTGCTTGTCCCATCAATCTAGCAGATGGCGTAGGTGTCAGGTCCTTCCATTAAATCAGTGGTTCTCAACCTTCCTAATGCCGCGACCCTTTAATACAGTTCCTCATGTTGTGGTGACCCCCAACCAGGGGTGGGTTCTAAATTTTTTTACTACCGGTTCTGTGGGCGTGGCTTATTTTGTGGGTGTGGCTTGGAGGCCATGTGACTGGGTGGGTGTGGCTAGCTGGTCATGTGACCGGGTGGCCATGGCTATGTGTATAGGGACTACTCAGAGGGCTGAAAAAAGTCATTTCTGACAGGTCCTCGCACTTTTGACTGGTCCTCACACTTATGACCATCCTCACATTTATGCCCGTGCAGCATTCTTAACAACCATGTCACTCATTTCACAACTGCTTCTCTTCACCATAGTGACAAGATAGGGCAAAAACGTAAAATGTTTTTGAGGACAGTCGTAAGTTCGAGGACTGGTCAAAAGTGCGAGGACCAGTCAAAAATAACTTTTTCAGCCCTCTGAGTAGTCCATATGCACAAAAGGACTACCCAGAGGGCTGAAAAAAGTGATTTCTGACAGGTCCTCGCCCTTTTGACCGGTCTTCGCACTTATGACTGGTCATCATTTATGCCCATTGTAGCATTCTTAACAATGTGTCACTCATTTCACAACTGCTTCTTTTCACCATGGTGACAAGATAGGGCGAAAATGTAAAATGTGGGGACAGTCATAAGTTCGAAGACTGGTCAAAAGTGCGAGGACCAGTCAGAAATAACTTTTTCAGCCCTCTGAGTAGTCCATATGCATAAAAGGATACAGCAATAGAGAGGGATGAAGGAAGGGAAGGGAAATTAGAGTAGGAGTGAGGGTAAGAGAGGGAGGAAGAGAGGAGGAGAAGGAGAAAGGAAGAGGAAGTAGGGAGGAGAAGAAGAGGGGGAGGAAGAGAAAGTAAGAAGGAAAGAAAAGAGAGAGGTGGTAGGTTTAAGGAGAAAGATTGCTGTACAATAAAAAAGATGAAAGGGAAGGAAGCCAACCCCAAACAAATATAAAGATATTAAGATAAAGAATGAATTGTTAAACTTTAAAGAATAAAAGAGAACAAATATGAATAAATAACAATAATTAGAAACACACATACAAACATACAATGTATTTTCTTTGAACAGAGTATTTGGCCGGTTCATAAATTTAAACAGTGTTTAGTCATTTCAATTAAATTTACAATTTCTATATTTCCTTTTTGCCATATTTATTCCTCATCTATTTTTGTAAAAAACCAATATTACCCTTCATCCTCATCTCTAATCTTAATCAAATTCAATTTTTCCCTTCTATTCTATATTATACCCCTTCCCATTGTCATCTATTTTTATATCCATCCTCACATTGGTTAATTATGTAATATTACAGTTGTTTAATATGAATTCAACATTTTAATATAAATCAATTAGTTATATAACTACTTTTTTTGTATATTAATCAATATGAACATGAATATTCCAATTATTTCCATGCAATCCAATTTCTTACAAATCAATTAATTATATTTACCAATAATAATAAACCAAATAATTTCCCCCATATATTCCTCCAAACCACAACTTAACCATTTCTGCTTTCAACACAATATACAATTAATAGTATCTCAATTATTACAATTCCCTAGTTAAATAGAGCTTTTTTTCTTTTGTGTTTTAAAATCTCCTCTTTTTCCCTAAATTTCCCGTTGTTTGCACCTACCTTTTTTGGTGAGGAAAAAGAAATCTGCCTGCCTAATTTTCCAACCTGCAAAGCCAACAGCCTGCTTTACTTTCTCTTTCGTTTTTCAGTATAGGTAGGGGGAAAAAAACCTGCACTCTTTCCAAGCAAGCAGCAGAGCTCTGAGCAAAACAGCTGAGAGCAAATCAGCTGGGGGTCGGGAGCCGATCTAAGCGAGGGCTAATTAGCCTATGCTGAAGCTCCGTGGGCCAATAAAATTACAAAAAAACACCGAACCATTTGTTAAATTGCTGGCTCCCCCGCCCCTCGCCCACCACTATTTATTGGCAATAAATAGTGGTGCGGAGGGGCGGGGCAAGCCAGCAATTTAACAAACGGTTCGGCTGCACCACTGGCTATAGGGCGGCCCTTTGAAGCCCCGCGGCAAGAATTTAAACAGTTTTTTTTCCTCTAGCCATCGGAGGCAGCAATAGATTGGGAGTGAGCGGGGTAAACGAACGGCCGGCGATCCAACAGAGCAGAGAGTGAGGGTGAGTGAAGGCGTGGGGGGGGGGGCGAGAGAGGGCTTTGGCGACCCCTGTGAAATGGCCGTTCGACCCCCAAAGGGGTCGCGACCCCCAGGTTGAGAACCGCTGCATTAAATGATGTCATCTTGTTGGACTCAGGAATTTTGCCTTCTGTGCTTGGATGGCCACAAACCTATTAGTCTTTCATTAGGCTCTGAAGATCTGGTCGTTTGTATTGTAGATAGGATTTTAGCATTGGAATGTATTATTTAACTCAAGGATCAGGATATTGTTTTTAGCCACTGTTTTTTTTAAATGTTTGCATATTGCCCAAGCGTGGATGGCTTTCTATATTATTTAAATAAATCAATAAATCAATTTCTTCCCATTGTAGCAGTGGCCAGAGAAGCTGACATGTACTTATCACCATCTCTAATGCTCGTGACTTTCCTTGGCCTCCTACCACATAATGGATTGGGAGGACAACCAGTGACTACAACTGAGCGAAGAAACCATGTTGAAAATTCCATCTCGGATTCCAGTCTTGCTTCTCTCCGCACTTTGCTCACTTCCATCTCTTCTAATTCCACCCAGTTGCCTGAAAAGAAGGTTTCTTGCAGCGATTTAACGCCTGATACCCTCGAACATTTTGACAGTGTTCCTCGACCAGCCCAGATTATGATTCAAGCCACCCTGGTGCTTGCCTTGCAAAATGCAGGCTGCAGCCACCATGCCGAAACCCTTGGCGTAGGGCTGTACCAGGAACTGGGGCAGAAAGATGCAAGTGGTCTCCTGTTGACAATGATAAAGATCCTGGACACAGCTAAACCTACAGGTGAAAATACAAGCTTTGCTGCCCTACAGTTCAATTTGGACCAGCTAGCCCAGAAACAAACCTTGCACTGCCGAGGTCTGATACAGATCGATAGAGCTCTCCTGCATGGCCAGGTGTACCGTGAATATAAGTGGTTTTCAACAGCTGCTGACGCCTGTCACCGTTTGGGGAATGTTTGTGGAGGAGTTATCACCAATGGCAGCAGTTCCTTCCAAGTGGTGCTTAGAAATGGTAGCTACTTCTGGCCACAGCATGGCCCTCATTCCTGGCTTCATCAGTGCCACATGCAGGCACGCATGCGACGTTCATCACCAGACTGTGTAAATGTAATGGATCAAAGGGTACACAAAATTGTGGGCTTCGTACCTGGAGTCAGGATTCTATATAACTTCGCAACCAGCATATATTACTATGCTCAAGACTGCATTGACTTGGCCAAGGAGCGTGCTCAAGAGGGGGCCGTAGATCTGGGTTTTGATGCCTTGGTTGCTCTCACTGGGGGGGCTGGGACTCCCTTTAGGATGGGGGTTGCTATGGCAGAGGAACAGGTGTTCATAAAAGGTGTGGAGGCTCTAATTTCTGATTTTCAAAAGGAAGAGCAACCACCGTCTCCAGTCCCTACTATTGTCAGTGCTTCAAACAACAAAACTTTGCTCAAAGTTTTGATCAAAGCATTCGTAAACTTTGCACTGGTACAATCACCTAAAATAATAAAAGAGTATGTACAACGCATCCAATAAAATTTCTGATTTGATTAGGTTGAATCAACATAATTTATTTCTGAGCAAGAAATAAATATATATCTAAAATAATTAAATTTTAATCTATATAATTACCATGATTCTTAAACTTGATAGGTTCAGGCAATTAACCGAGAGCCAGAGCAGGGACCAAAGGTAGATTTCTGAATTTTGACACCCCTAAAACTTTGCTTATCCAAATCTGCACAGTTTTTTAAAAAGAAAAACCTGACACTTTTCATTACATTTTTTCCCCAGCCTCCCAAAGTGGAGATGTCACAAACCAAAGTTTGAGAACTCTCGATTGAAACTATTACAAATCAATATTTTAAATATATATGCTGGTGCTTAAGTGACAGAAAATTACTAATGCTTTGCTATTTTCTTTTTCCAAATCAGTGGCTTTTATAGGATGATTTTAAAGAAAACACTGTCTCAAACACAGCTGGGCATAGAGGTTTTACATTTTGTAGTTGGATGGTCCAGAGAATCCTCAGAGGGATACAATGAACACCCAAGCAGAATTTTGTAGAATCGAATATTTTTTGTCATCTTTGATCTGCTGGTTCCTTCTTGTATCCAAGTCTTCTTTACTAACTTGCATCTCCTCCTCTCATTTTATCTATCAGTTGTATTTACAATATTCATAAATGAAGATTTATTTATTATGTAATGTAACATTACACAGTAAAGCTGCTTAGAACTGACAGGTACTATTTATAATTTATTAACTTTCCCGGTTTTTGTCCAAAATTGTTTGAACCCATCTGTGAATTGTTATCAGAATTCTGTTGTCCTGTGCTAGTTTCTAATTATGGCTGGAAAAGGACAGCACTGTTACTCATATTTTCACCATTTCAAAGATATATAAACAAAGGCCACTCATGACAGAACAGTAGTGAATGGGAATGTTTTCTCAAGAAACATTTCTTTTAATATTAATAATAGGTTCAGTAAACCTGGGGGAGGGGGATTGCAAGGTTTCCAAAACAAAACAACAGCTATAAGGCTCAACTGTGAAATGCTGGCTGTTGAGGGAACAAATAATTGGGGGAGGTGGAATGGATTAGACAAGTTGGATTTCTGTACTACAAACCTTTATTCAGAATATTCAGAATGAATTATAGGTCTCCCATCTTTGAAAAAAATGGGGGAGGAGGGGAGGATAATGTGTATATAGGTTTACTATAATATTCCCAGAGTCCTCACTGTAATATGAAGACTGACAATTAATCAATTAATCCTCTCAAAATGGATACTGCCTTGCTTTTCTTGTTTTAAAATTAATTGTTCAATTCTAGTGGAATTAATATCATTTATTTCGATATTTTAAGGCTGTGTTTAAATGTCTTCCACAATGGCTCTCCAAAATAAAAGATAACACAACTAAAACTTAACAAAAATACTAGTTTAGCACAGTGGTTAAAATGTTGGCCTAGAAACCAGGAGACTTTGAGTTCTTACCTTCATCTTACCTTCAATAAGCTTTATGATATTGGAATATATGAACAAGTGGCAGCAAGTATTCCCAGCACCACTTTTTATCTATCCTTATTTTCACATTTGGCTTTGGCACTACAGATTCCAGTGATTTGGATAGACCATGTCCCTCCAGTAAGAGAAGTGCCTGCGAATTGAGGAAAATGAGGGTTGAAGAAATGAAAAATATCTCTCTTAGCATGTCAATAAGACTAGTGCACAACAGAGAATATTAGGGAAAGAATACAGAAACTGAACCTATATATAATAATTAAAAATCTGTATGATCACCAATGTGGAGGGAGTAGAATAAGAGAAGATCTGATAAACTTCTGCTCTATGATTAACTATATAACTGTTGTTGCCTGCCTGCCTGCCCGCCCTTGCTTACCTGGCCTTCCTTGGTATTGTTTGCTTAGAGTCACTAAGAATCACCCTTATCACCTAGATTGTCAAACAAAAAAGTGACAAACTGGCTTTTCACTGTGTTTGGCTTGTTTGTGGATCTGCCTCTTGTATCTCCAGTTTAGCTAAGATACCATGAGCATATACGGTATGTCACATTTTGCCTTAATTACCTGAACACATCAATATTGGTTTCTGCTGTTTATCTGCTTTTTTTTTTTTTCTGTTCGTGAACTTCATTCTCAAGGGGGGGAAAAAGGAACTGGAAGTAGGTCATCAGGAAGCCTTGCTAAAAATACAGCAGTGATGGGATGATGATACAAGAGATATTAAAGTATGCATCTCTGATATTTTTGCCTTACCTCCTTTGGTAGAGTTCTTCTTACATTGGATCCTTCTGAAATCTGCCCAGTGTCAGCAGGATGATGTATAACAATTGTGGATATTTGTGGATGTCTTTGTTGTACTTTTGATATTTTTTTTTAAAAAAGAACATTGATTGATTCTAAAAAATAAAGTATAAAATATGAGATTTCTCTGCCTTTGTCCTGAATGAGTACTTAAAACAGCCAGAAGATCTGAGAGCTTGCTAGATATGGGGAATCTTGTAAAGGATTATCCTACTGATATTTCTGTTTTGCTTTCAATAGAAACAGGGTGATTGTAGTAATTCCTAGTATTTTCAGGCTAAAACTGTGGGTGGGTGGGGGGCGGCGGTTTGTCCTCATTGCTATTGTGAGCTTTACTTCCTACTTAAGGAACGAGTATGAGGAGTCAATTGCTGTCATTATGCCTTTTTCTAAGCCCACTTATGTTCCTTAAATTGGATTTGTTTTATCCCTAGTTCAGTTAGCTCCTCTCAGTAAAACTGGCAAGGCAATTATGAGTTAGCTGGCATGCTGTCATTTTCACCGCAGCTAAGAAAGTATTCCTCACTCACCCCATCCAATGCCCTCTATCCCATGCTTCTTTTTCTGTGGAGCGAAGCTAACTCTGAGACCCTTACACCTCACATGAAACAAAAACTATAGAAAGTTGTTTAATTTGGGGTCCCTTCAGTTTCCTGGGAGTTCAGGGACATTCATTTTTGTAGCTGAGCTCCACATAAATCAGTAAACCAAACTGCCACAGTCTGAGTAGTGTCTGTCTCTGGTGTTAATGTATTAAAATAGAGTAACTCTAATTAACGCAACAAAAGTCTTCTAAATTTCAGGTTGTCTGGTAGAGGATTAAGACATCAGAATGGTTGACAGTCCCCTCATTCCACTGTAAATCCAGATGTTGTAGACATGAATGTTTGTTCTATACAAACAAAGCAACTGATAGGTATGCTGTTCCTCCTTGTCTTCCCTTAACGCATTACTCAGCACTGCCTGTTTCTCCCTCTTCAGACAAGTAACTCTGGGGGGTTTGGCAGATTAAGAAAAAGGTCAGAATTTTTCCAGGAGCACAGAGTGTTGCAATGAGGTTTGCAGATAAGAGTGATTGCCAGAGATAAGGGTATATAAAGACCAACTTTAGGTGCTCAGTTCACTCTGGAGCATTTTGTGTTTGTGTTGCCTGCTAAGTCCGGTAAGTTTCTATTTCCCAGAGGAGGGAGTGGGAGAGGGAAGGCATGCAATAGCTGTCAATATGAGCAAAGAAATAGGTTAATTTGAGAGTGAGAATAATGTGTCAAACTGTCAAGCTTGTGTTTCATTTCTGGGAGATCAGCATCCAGGGAAGAACCATAGTGGCACATTAACATAGCTGGTAGTGGCAAGAAAACGACTTAAATGTTGTGAATTAATGCAGACCACTTCACACAAACCAAGAAGTTGCTTCTTGCCGCACTAACTTAGTCATCTTTTCTTTGAATTATAAAACAAGTTGGTAGATTAACAACCTTGTTTTTGTCAAAGTTTGCTCCCTGTTCATTATTTGAGCATATTGAGCATATTCCTCAATATGGTTCTTTATTTTGGAAAATGTAGTCCTAGACTTCTAGCGTGTGTGTGTGTGTGTGAGAGAGAGAGAGAGAGAGAGACAGAGAGAGATCTAGTTATATCCCGCCTTTACTATTTTTACAAATAAGGCAGTGAACAGATCCAACACACCTCCATTCTCCTATTTTCCCCTCAACAACAATAATCCTATGAGCTGGGTTGGCTTCAGAGACAGTGACAGGCCCAAAGTCAGCCAGCTGGCTTTCATGGCTAAAGCGGAATTTGAACTCATGGTCTCTCGCCTTCTAGCCTGATGACCTTAACCACTGGAAGGATATGTTCTCAGCCAACTAAATGAAGATAGATATCTAATTCTCTTTTGAGTGGGCAAGTCTGCCCTTAAACTGCATTTAGCTTATCAAATCAGACCATTGAATTTGCATTTTCACTGTGGCTAGCAAGCAACTTGACTGTATCAAGCCAAGTTCCACTTAGATTGACCCGAGTCCGGTGGATTGCCCACATGCAATAGAAGCCATTTTGTCATCTTCACCTTTTTTGCTACTGGTAGTTTTGTCCATTTTAGCAAGCTGTCCTGAGAGCTCACTAACCTCTAATTTACAAGGGCTTCCGGGACCTCCCTCAGTGTTTGGAGAGTTAGTATCCATACAGAGTTGGACTTCTGTCCTTTTTTAAAAGAGGCTTTTGGTGAGGGTTTTCTAAGGAATTGTGTTCTGGAGCATTATTACTGTTTTTCTTGAGAGAGAGGAGTGGGCAGGAACAGACTATCTGCCCTGTAAGCTCTTCCCTCCCGTTCAGGTAAGAGCAGAAAAGGTAGGGATGGTATAGGTAAAAGTACATATAAAAAGCTACAAATATCTACCAAAACAATTTAAAAGAAGGGGTAGTAGTAGTAAATTAATGTAAAGGAACCGCTTTATGGCACAGGTCACTTTCTGATAGATTTTAAATATTGCTGTGTAGAACTGGGCAACATATGTTGTAGAAGGGTTGGTACCTGAAAGCAGGAGAGGAGTAAAATTATTCTGTGCACCAGAGGTGAAATCCAGCAGGTTCTGACAGGTTCTGGAGAACCAGTAGCGGAAATTTTGAGTAGTTCGGAGAACCGGGAAATGTTACCTCTGGCTGGCCCCAGAGTAGGGTGGGAATAGAGATTTTGCAGTATCCTTCCCCTCGAGTGGGGAGGGAATGGGGATTTTGCAGTATCCTTCCCCTGCCACGCCCACCAAGCCATGCCCATGGAACTGGTAGTAAAAAAATTTGCATTTCACCACTGCTGTGCACCCTGGTATTTATACAATAATATGGAGATGACGCAAATTGTCTTTTTCCAGGCAGACTGAAAATTATCCTTTATAGTTAGTAGAGCAAGGCCAAGGGGAAAAAAGGAGTAATCTTAGAAATTTGGTCTGAATGGTGCAAAATTGGAAAAGGAGCCAACCATTATTGCCAATAGAGAAATTGTCCTATTGGCCTCTTGTGGTAGTGATCACCTCTTGTCTTGAGGATATTAAGGATAAGAGAATCTCTCACCACTCCTATTAATATCTGCAGTATAGCGTTGGGTCAGGTCATTCATCTGCATGGGGTACAGGATCATCAGTGTCTGGAGATACCAAGTTGTACATCTTCACCCCAATTAAGTGATGCTCTCAAAGTGCTTTCCAAAACCGGGATGTTGTGATGGTCTACTTAGGGGACAACATGATTCAACCCTGCCAAGCTGAGTGATTGTGATTTGGAGGCTTTTAGGTACAATCCAAGGTGCTGGTCTTTATCTATCAATCTGCCAGTCCACGGCATAGGAACAGAGTCCTGCAGGACCACCATTTTCCCATTGTTTCTGCTTGTCCCATCAATCTAGCAGATGGCGTAGGTGTCAGGTCCTTCCATTAAATGATGTCATCTTGTTGGAATCAGGAATTTTGCCTTCTGTGCTTGGATGGCCACAAACCTATTAGTCTTTCATTAGGCTCTGAAGATCTGGTCGTTTGTATTGTAGATAGGATTTTAGCATTGGAATGTATTATTTAACTCACGTTATTGTTAAACTAACGTTTAACTAACGTTATTGTTTTTAGCCACTGTTTTTTTTAATGTTTGCATGTTGCCCAAGCGTGGATGGCTTTCTATATTATTTAAATAAAACAATAAATCGATTTCTTCCCATTGTAGCAGTGGCCAGAGAAGCTGACATGTACTTATCACTGTTTCTAATGCTGGTGACTTTTCTTGGCCTCCTGCCACATCATGGATTGGGAGGACAACCAGTGACGACAACTGAGTCAAGAAACCACGTTGAAAATTCCATCTCAGATTCCAGTCTTGCTTCTCTCCGCACTTTGCTCACTTCCATCTCTTCTAATTCCACCCAGTTGCCTGAAAAGAAGGTTTCTTGCAGCGACTTAATGCCCGATACCCTCGAACATTTTGACAGCGTGCCTCGACCAGCCCAGATTATGATTCAAGCCACCCTGGTGCTTGCCTTGCAAAATGCAGGTTGCAGCCACCATGCCGAAACCCTTGGCCTAGTGCTGTACCAGGAACTGGGGCAGAAAGATGCAAGTGGTCTCCTGTTGACAATGATAAAGATCCTGGACACAGCTAAACCTACAGGTGAAAATACAAACTTTGCTGCCCTACAGTTCAATTTGGACCAGCTAGCCCAGAAACAAACTTCGCACTGCCGAGGTCTGATACAGGTCGATAGAGCTCTCCTGCATGGCCAGGTGTACCGTGAATATAAGTGGTTTTCAACAGCTGCTGACGCCTGTCACCGTTTGGGGAATGTTTGTGGAGGAGTTATCAGCAATGGCAGCAGTTCCTTCCAAGTAGTGCTTAGAAATGGTAGCTACTTCTGGCCACAGCATGGCCCTCATTCCTGGCTTCATCAGTGCCACACACAGGCACGCATGCGACGTTCATCACCAGACTGTGTAAATGTAACGGATGAAAGGGTACACAACATTGTGGGCTTCGTACCTGGAGTCAGCACTCTATATAACTTTGCAACCAGCATATATTACTATGCTCAAGACTGCACTGACTTGGCCAAGAAGCGTGCTCAAGAGGGGGCCATAGATCTGGGTTTTGATACCTTGGTTGCTCTCACTGGGGGGGCTGCGACTCCCTTAAGGCTGGGGATTGCTATGGCAGTGAAACCAGTGTTCACAAAAGGTGTGGAGGCTCTACTTTTTGATTTTCGAAAGGAAAATCAAATGCACTGACACTACCAAAGCAATGTCAGTGCTTCGAACACCATAGGCTGGTGACCCCCAGGGGGAGAGCCTTCTCTGTGGGGGCACCTACCCTCTGGAATCTGTTGCCCCCAGAGATAAGGAGAATCCAAGACCTCAGTGCCTTCCGCCGTGCCCTTAAAACCCACTTTTTCCAGCAAGCCGGGCTGCCTTAGGAATAAATTTTTAAATTTTTAAAATGTTTTAATTGGTTTGTGATTTTTAAATTTTTGCGCCAAATTTATATATATTTTAATTGTTTTTAATATTTGTATTTCATGTTCTTAATTCTGGCTGTGCACCGCCCTGAGTCCTCAGGGAGAAGGGTGGTATATAAATTGAAAAATAAAATAAAATAAATAAAATAAATAAAAACCTAATCCAAACATTCTTAAACTTTGCACTGCTATAATCACCTAAAATAATAAATGAGTATGTACAACCCATCCAATAAAATTTCTGATTTGATTATGTTCTAACCTTTTCCTCCATGCCTTTGTTGGAAGAAATATCCATCTGGTTCAGTTCCAAGCAGGGAGAAAGATACTGGAAACATGGAGGCTGATTGGAAAGATGGTTTAATGAAGCAGTACCATCAAGCACATGGTCCTGGTACAGTTGACCACATGGAGTTGAGAGAGAGAGAGTGGGGTAGTTATACCTTCTCTTGGGCTTTGCATTTGAACTTCCTGTTCCTGTGCAAGGATATATATTCCATTGGCTGTTGTAGGGGTCACAGCTAACTCTGTAGGCTGTCTGAGTCCCAGGCTTGGTTGAAGCTTGCGGGGTGATGCAATGTCCCCAGTGATTGTTTCATATTCTTGTGAATTCTGCAGCTAGATGAGTTAGTCCTATTATGTCCTGGAGGGTCATGTCTTAATCCCATCACCCTGGAGCTGGAGGTCTTTTGTTTTGCAGATAGGTTGGCCCAGTCCTTCTCAATGAGCACCAAATATCTGCTGGGGGCAGGGAGCTGCTCTCTGTCTTTAAAACATGTTTCTTTTATCACCCAGGGAAATATAATATTCTGCCTTTTTAATATTTCTCAGAATATTTCATTCTTCCAGGAGAGGGGTGGGTGCTAACTTTCTACACCTTTATTCCTCTTAAGGGTAGTGCAGATTCAGATTAGATATTCCCTTAGCTTTTCTGGTTTAGATTCTCACCTGTAAGAATCCCACAAATTAAATTTCATTTATTTTGATATTTTAAGGCGGTCTTAAAATAGCTTCCAAAATGACTCTCCAAAATAAAACACAACTAAAACTTAACAAAAATACTAGTTTAGCACAGTGGTTAAGGTGCTGGCCTAGAAACCAGGAGCCTGTGAGTTGTAGTCCTGCTTTAGGCATGAAAACCAGTTGGGTGATCTTGGGCCAGTCCTTTTCTCTCAGCCCAACCTTCCTCACAGGTTTAGAGTTGTAGGGAAAATAGGAGGAACAAGGATTACTTATTTATGTATTTATTGGCATCCTGCCTTTATTATTTTTATAAATAACTCACAGTGGTGAACACGCCCAATACTTGTTACCGCTCCTATTTGCCCCCTAACAACAACCCTGTGAGGATTGGAAGATTTGGCTGAGAGACAGTGACTGGTCCAAAGTCCCCCAGCTGGCTTTCTTAGCTAAGGCAGAACTTGAATTCATGGTCTCCTGGTTTCTAGTCTGATGCCTAAGCCAGTATGTGTGTGTGTTCACCGCCTACAGTTACTTATAAAATAATACGGGCAGGATAAAAAAAAAAATCTGATAAATAAATGGTTCCGATTACACGATTGAAAGGCTGTCCACGAGGGTAAGGAGTGGCTGAAGGAATGTAAAACTAACACGTTTATAACTCTGATATTTTATTTTATTATTTATTATTTTATTAATTCAATTCGTATGCCGCCCCTCTCTGAAGACTCAGGGCGGCATTATATAACCTATATAATGGCAAGGAATCCTGCGCTGCCATTAAACGCTCACACGAGGGAAGAGAGCTGAAATGCGCATTTAATTCATTTCAAGACAGGATTCCCCCACCCCACGACTCGAATTCCATAGATTTCTAGCCCAGCACAGCCCGAACATCAACCACGCAAACTCAAACCGGGAAGGTCAGCACACGCTTGCAACTCCGTCAGCCAATAGCCAGCGTGCACTGTATTTACATAATCCTTTCAAGGTCCCCGCCTCCATTGCTGACATCATTCCAGGGAAATCGAAATCGCCAAGCGGCCAAAGGCGGCTCTTCTTCTGACAGCACCTACTCCCTCCGCTTCGAGACGAAAGCTCAGACTTTCGTCCAATCACGGAAAGGATGGGCGGGGCTGCCCTCCGTCTGGCCCAGACGGGGCCAATTTTTTTGCAAAGAGCTTGAATTGCAGAGTTTACAATAACATTCCCTGGAGGTGGAGCGGCGGCTTCTTTCGGCAGGTAGCGGCTTCGGGGCCGAGGGGAGATGGGGTGGGGGGAAATCTTGTAGGGCTCAGAGATCTGTGGCCACTCTGGAGTGTTTTAAACCCGGTGAATGTGTAGGAAGGCGTGTCCGTTTGGAGGGAAGCAGCAAATACAAAGTAAGAAAAAAGAAGGGGCTTCGGAAATCCGGCTTGCAAAACCAAGTTGGTCGTGCACCTTCTGCGGGGGAGCACAAGATTGTGGAAATTAATCTGAGCTAAGCCCGAAAGCCTTTGCAAAATTCTCCAGAAAAGCGGTAAATGGAGGGCATTTGCCGAAGAAGACTGCCCTATCTTTTCTTTAGAAGTTGTTGGGGTCCAAGGTCAACACCTTGGATGCTTCTGCTTTGACTTGTTGCCGAGTGGGACGCAATAAAGCAGAAATTTGGAAGGGGGAAAACCAGGGGTTGTGGGGGGCACCCCTCTCCCTTCTAGTTCAGTCAAAACGGCTGGCTGCGATGCTGGAAAAGGTGATGCTGGGCTTGTTTTCAGCCAACTGCTCTAACCATGGTTGTAGGATGCTGCATAGAGCTTCTGTGGATGTGGGAGGGGGGTAAAGGCAGGACTGCAAAAGCTTGCTTTCATCCCAAGGACTGGCTGATGGGAGTCAGACAAGAGTTTGGGTTATGAAACCTAACAAAAAAAAGATTAGGATTCGTTTCATTGATATTCCTACTTGGGGATAGGTTGATCAACGAATTGTTTCAGCTAGGAACTGGGGGTGTGGCAAAATTAGGTTTCATTTCCAAGAAGTTGGGCAGAGCCAGCAAACTACATCAGACTGTGGTGAGCAGTTACTCCAAGCTTAAATTCCTGCTTGGGCATAGGTTAATCAAAGAATTGTTTCAGCTAGGAACTGGGGGTGTGACGAAATTAAGTTTCATTTTCAAGAAGTTGGGCAGAGCAGGCAAACTACATCAGACTGTGTTGAGCCAGTTAATCCAACCTTAAAAGACTTTTCCTGGCTTTCGGGTTTAATTTTCAGAAAGAAAACACTGAGCTGCAATTCCATTCACCAGTCTTCCCATTCTCTGCTTGTTCTCTGTCTGACATCTACTAATTTAATATTTGTGTGTGGTTTACCTTTGAGTCAATTTTGGTTTCTTATTGATTAGTCTCACAGCCATGCCATATCAAAAGCAATAAAATAAAGGTCTATAAAATAGATAAAAGGAAATACAATAACAAAAATACATACCTGCTAAATAAAAAAGAATTGTATAGATAAATTGCATTGCTTTTACATGATACCTCAGTCTCTTCAGTATAACAGATTCTTAACTGAACTGTCTTGTCTATAAACTTAGCACTTCTGTTAACAATGTTTACATTAAAGCCTAGGGGGAAATAGGACAATTTGTGATTCAGGTTGTTCAAATCAGACGCCTGACAACTGTCTGGGCTCCATTCAGTTGTTCTTGGAAAGATTTAGGAAGCGGTCTGCCCTTGGCTTCATCCTAGAACTAAAAGAGGGGGACGGCCCAAGGTCTCACGCAGCTGATTTTTGTGCCTAAAACGGGACTAGAACTCATGATCTCCTGGTTTCTAGCCTTAACCATTACACCACACTAGCTCTCCTTGTTTGTTTGTTTTCGTGTTTTGATTTGTATCCTCATTTGCTATAGAACGTTAAGGTAACCCCACCTCCTTTTATGTCCCACAACAACAACCCTATAAAGTTGGCTGGGTTGAGAAAGAGTGACTGGCCCAAATCGCCCAGTGTGATAGAATGTGCACCTGCAGCAGCAATGGTGGATTTTGCCAACTTGGAAGAAGCTCAGATCAAGAGATGTGCAATCCTGAATTGGATGAGGGAGAGGGGGGAAGAACAAACAGAATTTTCCGGATATACAGGTAGTCCTCGACTTACAACAGTTCATTTAATGACCGTTCACAGTTACAATGGCACTGAAAAAAGTGACTTAACAACCGTTTTTCACACTTACAACCATTGTAGCGTCTGCACGATCATGTGTTCAAAATTCAGACACTTGGCAACTGGTTCATATTTCTGATGGTTGCAGTGTCCCGGAGTCATGTGATCATTTTTTGAGACCTGACAAACAAAGTCAGTGGGGAAACCGAATTCACTTAACAACCACGTTACTAACTTCACAAGTACACTGATTCATTTAACAACTGTGGCAAGGAAGGTCGTAAAACAGGGCCAAATTTACTTAACTGTCTCACTTAGCAACATAAATTTTGGGCTCAATTGTGGTCGTAAGTTGAGGCTTACCTGGATTTCTTTTGCTATTTGGCTATTAGAAACTTTGGAAAGCCTATTGCATTCCAGAAGTAGTATTTTTTATTATATTTTCTTTCTATTTACTGTACTAAGGCGGTTTGCAGTTTCCAACAGCCCCTATGCAATATTCCTATAGGATTAGCCCCTTAAAATAACCAAGGAAAATGGGAATTCCTTCATAAAATCTAAATCTGGGTAGTTCAACCACACGAAGGATCTCTCCTGTATTTGTGCATATGCTTTCTGCTTTTCATTACTTTTTGGACTGAGCTGAGTAATGCTGTCAAGACTTCATGGTTTTTAAAATTCTACAGATATTTCCGGGCTTCGTTTGTTTACAACATTTGACTCATTCTGACATATTTTTTCCTTTGTTTCACATCCCCTTTGCTTTCATTCAGCTACGAAACTCATACGGTAGTTGTTCTGCTGACAGAATTTGGAAACAGCAAAACTCATATTTTCTACATTCACAAGGCTTTCATTTGATTTGCATTGCTTTCTTTAATCTTTTTGTTATTTGATTTTCTTTGCTTTCTTTTGCACAGAGATGGCAATAAAGAGCTTCCTGAAATCAAAAAGGAAAAGCTACTGATGTCAAGGGAATATTGTGGCTTAAATCATATACCCTTTCATAGTTAGGCATGCCTCTTAGCATGTATTTAAAAATGAGTACAGTCTCGATTGCAGTGGGATACCTTCCTTATGATCCTTGGGCAGGCTTCTTTCTGGCCCCATTATATGAGAATTTGTTTAAGTTCTGTATGTACAAATTAGCTTTTATCAGTTGCAGCAAGGAACTCCTTACTGAAACCTGGCAACTGATTACATGCACACACACATACACAGAAGCATACAGAGAGAAACACACATCCACAAACACTTTATAAATACCTGGTAAGAAATTCTTGTAGGAGAAATGCCCACTACAATAAGGAACCAAAACTTACAGATGGAGCAAAGTAACTTTTACTGGCATGCACAGCTACAGTATGAACTGGGCACTGGCCCAAAAGAATGCAAAAGAGCCCTGAACTAAGGAAGGTTATGGGTTATATAGCCGTGGTGGCGCAGTGGTTAGAATGCAGTATTGCAGGCTAATTCTGCTACCTGCCAGCAGTTCAAATCTCACTGGCTCAAGGTTGACTCAGCTTTCCATCTTCCGAGGTTGGCAAAAGGAGAGCCCAGATTGTTGGGGCAATATGCTGACTCTGTAAACTGCTTAAAGCAGGCTTTAAAGCACTATCAAGCGGTATATACATCTACAGTGCATTCAGAAAGTATTCAGATCCCTTCACTTTTGTCAATTTTGTTATGCTGCAGCCTGATTCTACAGTTGTTGAAACTTTTTTCTCATTGATCTACATTCAGTACTCCATAATGACAAAGTGAAAACGGATTTTTAGAAATGTCTGTAAATTTATTAAAAAGAAAAAAACTGAAATATCACGTTGGCATAAGTATTTAGACTCTTTACAACAACACATGAAATTTAGCTCTAGTGCCTTCTTTTTCTCTTGATCATTGCTGATATGTTTCTACACCTTGAATGGAGTCAACCTGTGGTAAATTAAATTGATTGGGCAACCAGCTCTTGGAAGAGCCCTGAAGAGCACAGTGGCCTCCATAATTCTCAAATAGAATAAGTTTGGTGCAACCAGGGTTGAACTGAAGAGCAGAAATTTTATTGCAGCCTTCCCCAGATCTGTGCCTTGCAATAATCCTGTCTCTGAGCTCTGCTGGCAGTTTCTTTGACCTCATGACTTTTGCTCTGCTACAGTATGCATTGTCAGCTGTGAGGCCTTCTGTAGAGAGGTGTGTGCCTTTCCAATTCATGTTCAAGCAATTTAATTTACCACATGTTGATTCCATTCAAGGTGTAGAAACATGTCAGCCACGATCAAGAGAAATGGGACGCACCTGAGCTAAATTTCACATGTTGTAAAGCAGGGATGTCAAACTTGCAGCGTCATGTGATGTGTTGGGATTTTTTTCCCCTTTGCTAAACTCGGCATGGGCGTGGCCAGTGCATGACGCATCCAGCCCTCAAGCCACGAGTTTGACAGCCCTGTTGTAAAGGGTCTGAATCAATGGTGGGATTGAAATAATTTAAGAACTGGTTCTCTGCCCTAATGATTTCTTCCAACAACCAGCTCACCAACCGCTCAGAAAGTTAATAACCGGTTCTCCTGAAGTGGTGCGAACTGGCTGAATCCCACCACTGGTCTGAATAGTTATGCCAATGTGATATTTCAGTTTTTTTCTTTTTAATAAATTTACAGACATTTCTAAAATTACTTTTTCATTATGGAGTACTGAATGTAGATTAATGAGAAAAAAAATGAATTTTAACAACTGTAGAATCAGGCTGCAGCATAACAAAATTGACAAACGTGAAGGGATCTGAATACTTTCTGAATGTACTGTAAGTACTATTGCTATTGTCTATGGAGATTCTCAGTCATCCAGGTCATGGTTGTCCCAAAGGTCCTTTTTCAAGAGGCAACTGGACTTCCTGGTTTTTCTTTGAAGACATTTCACTTCTCATCCAAGAAGCTTCTTCAGCTTCTTGCATGAGAAGCGAAACGTCTTCAAGGAAAAACCAGAAAGTCCAGCTGCCTCTTGAAAAAGGACCTTTGGGACTACTGTTGCTATTATATTCCTTCAGAAAGGTTACATAGGAATGATAAAGCAAATTAAATCATACTATGACTTTACATCCAGAATGTCATAACACTACAGGATGACCTTCCTTTGGCTGCTTCAGCATCTCTACATTTTTCCTACTAATGGGACTCTAACCCACCCTAATTACAGAAATTAACCTCATGTTCCACACTGGCGTTTACAATATTTTACTGCCTCCCTTCACACCAAAGGAAGGAAAAACCATGGTCTCATTTCTGTTATTTTCTCCTCTTTTTTCCAGGGAGCTTTAATTTAGTATCTCCTTTGTGTTTCTTCATCTTTTTCATACTTATGCCATGTACAAGCCATCATACATGCCAACCTTGTGCAAAAATGTGTTTTTTATTTTGTACTTAATGTAGACATTCTTTTGGAAGAGGACATATGTGATACAAAAGAATTACCTTTCTCAGTTGCTCAATGTTCTTACAAAGGGTTCCTGATGTCTTTCCTTGCTTAGGTGTGCGAGGTTCAGCAGCACATTCCAACATGTCCCAATGGCAACAAATTCAAATGCTGGACAAGGTTCACATGGACCAGATAGATTTTCTCTACTCAGATGACACCTTACCCATGGAAGTGCGTCAGTATTTAGCTTACTGGATTGAGGAACAAAACTGGTAATGCTTATTTCTATCCTAGTCATTTCCTTGAATTTGTCTTTGTAATTTGTCTTTGATCTGCTGGTTTTTATTGTTTATTATTGTGTATATCTCTTTCTATACAATGGGTTCCCCCCACCCCAGCTATGAATGAAAGTCTTTCTGTCATACATCATGTGGTGTCAGCTAATTCTGATAGATCCTAAATATAGTACAAGTAGTCCTTGATTTACAACAGTTCATTTACTGACTGTTCAGAGTTACAGCAGCACTGAAAAAAAGTGACTTAAGATCATTTTTCACACAACAGTTGCAGCATCCCCATGGTTACATGATCAAAATTCAGACCCTTGGCAAATGATTCATATTTATGACGGTTGCAGTGTCCTGCGGTCATGTGATCCCTCTTTTGTAACTTTCTGACGAGCAAAGTCAGCAGGGAAGCCAGATTTACTTAACAACCATGTCACTAATTTAACAACTGCAATATTTCACTTTAACAACTATGGCAAGAAAGGTCGTAAAATGTGGCAAAGCTCACTTAATAAATGTCTCACGTAGCAACAGAAATTTTGAGCTCAATTGTGATCATAAGTCAAATACTACCTATACAAATGGATGGCACGCTGAACCTTGTATTCTGAAGATTGTACACTTGAATAAAAGTATGAAGTTGACTGATTGGTTTTAATGCACTAATAGAACTGTAAAGGAAGTATTTCCCTGGTTTAAACACAATGCGCTACCCAGACGTAGTAACGACTACATATTTATTCAGTCATCTCAAAGAATCACAATAGTATATTGAGAAGCCTATCCAAAAGTTCTGTCAGATAGATAGATCCTTAAAAATGAGGATTTAAAGATCTTAGAACATTTATTAATCTAAAAATCTGGTACAGTCTCTTCACCATTGTCAGAAAGAGCAAAGATATGATAAAAATTATAAGATTATTATGCTTCATTTAAGTAAGCAGGTCTGTGGCGCTTTCTTGCCTTAGCTATAAGTTTAGGAACTTCATTAAAATATACCCAAATTAGGGGTTTGACGACTCAAACCTTGCCTCCTGGTAATTGCTTTGACTAGTCCCTACGGTTTTCATGGCAAGTTTTCAGAAGTGGTTTCCCCTTGCCTCCTTCCCAGAGTTGAGAAAGAGGGATTGGCCCAGGGTCATCCAGTTGGCTTTGTGATTAAGGTAAGACTAGGCCTCATAAACTCCCAGTTTCTAATTCAGTGCCTTAACCATGATGCCAATTTTTTTCTCAGGGCCTTATAATACCTATAAGATATAAGGTACTTATAATACCTTATAATTATGACCCAATTGTGACTCCATACTTTTCAGAGTAGAAGACACACTCCCCCCCCCCCACAAAAAAAAGAGGGTGGAAATGTTGTTGCAATCTATACACTGAATACAGCCATTTTTGATCTCCTAAAACCCCACCCTGCGCATCCCATTTTTGCCAAAAACAGGCCTGTTTTTCGCAAAAAACGGGGTGCGCAGAGGGTTTGGGAGGCCTGCAGAGTGCTCCTGGGGACTGGGGAGGGCAAAAATGCAACGTGGGGGTTTGGGAGGTGAAAAACGGGCATGTTTTTTGCGAAAAACGGGACACGCAGTGGATTTGGGAGGCCTGCAGAGTGCTCCTGGGGGCCAGGGAGGGCAAAACCTTTTTTTTTTTCTTATTTTCCACTAAAAATCTTGGTGCATCTTATACTCCGGTGCATCTTATAGTCCAAAAAATATGGTAAGACTTGGTTTGCTATGGTTCCATTTTCTGACTACAAACAATCTCCTTCCTTCCCCCCGCCCTCCAAAACTACATGGGATGCCTTGTTTTGGCAATGACTTTCTCTTTATCTCAGCCAAGGCCGCCTGAGTCTTGCTTTGCATTCTCTCCATTATCTGCTTTTAGGAGCCAAGCAGTAGAACTGGACCCCTCATTAGCCTGCTGTCTTTTCCATACCATGTTGTCTTCACTGGATGATCAGATCGGACGTCTGGCATTGGGCGAAGAGAACAATGCTAACATGTTACTCAAGCACAACTTGCGGCGTGCCAAACTGCAACTATGGGTATGCATAGAACACACGTGTGTGTGTTCCTGCACAGCGGGAAAGGGTCAGAATGAGATGGGATCCCTTCAAGATACCAAGACAGGAGGAAAAACTGAAGGATAAAAGAGCTTGACATTTTTTAAGTGCAACCATCTATGTCAATGTTACTTAACCATGGCCACTTTAAGATGTGTGGACTTCAACTCCCAGAATTCTCCAGCCAATCATGCTGCCTGGGGAATTCAGGGAGCTGAAGTCCACACATCTTAAAGGAGCCAAGGTTGAGAAACACTGACCTATGTTTCTACACTGACTATGTAGTTTAGACCCTTATCCTTGCTGACCAAGAGAGACAAAATGTGTGCATTTATTGGGAACTCTTAGTTGCCATGTGGGCCTTTCCTACACTCATATGATGGCCATGAGGAGGACCACAGTGGCACAGTGGTTAGAATGCGGTACTGCAGGCTACTTCTGCCTGCTGGCTGCCTGCAATTTGGCAGATCGAATCTCACCAGTCTCAAAGTTGACTCAGCCTTCCATCCTTTCGATGTCGGTAAAATGAGGACCCAGATTGTTGGAGGCAATCTGCTGACTCTGTAAACCGCTTAGAGAGGGCTGTAAAGCACTGTGAAGTGGTATGTAAGTCTAAATACTATTGCTATCCTGGTGAGATTTCATACCTCAGGTAGGAAAAAGAACCTAGTTAATGACAGTGGAGATCTGCTTAGATTATATCTTGTTTTTCCACTAGAGCTACCCAGATGACCTGCAAGTAGTGATTCCAAAAAGGTCTGGTGTTCTTGGCAGTAGATGATATAAAAAGTTTTTATTTGGGTATAGCTTTACACTTTTCTATCTTGCTGTGCCTTGCCTTCCAGAGCAAGTATCAAGAATGTCCCCAGAAATTAGCCATTGCCATTGATGATCTATTGAGACAGGAGAGAGCAATTCTGTCCGAAGCCTTTTCTACCTCTCAGGTAAAAAACAAAAACCTGCTTGGTCTTCTTCTGCCTGCACAAAACAGAGTTTTTTCCATCTAGCAATACTTGGTCAGCCTTGATTTATGTCAATCTCATCCCAGCGAAGGAAAAAAATTCTCTCCCAGTTTATTTTGTTTATTTGTTTAATTTAATTTTTTAATTTACTTTAATTATTTTATTTTTTATTTTATCTTTTTATTATTTTATTTTATTATTTTATTTTATTATTTTATTTTATTATTTTATTTTATTTATTTTATTTTATTTATTTTATTTTATTTTATTATTAAATTCCCAGTTTATTTTATTTTATTTATTAAATTTCCGTGCTGCTCATTCTCCCCTACAGGGTTGGTTCTTGATGACAAATTGTCAGAAGGTGACAATTTCCCCAAGAGTTTGTTCTAAACCAATAACCAACCCATAGCCAACTGCAGTATGATTTGGTTTATAAAATTTAGTCCTCGACTTACAACAGTTCATTTAGTGACTGTTCAAAGTTACTACGGCACTGAAAAACCATCTTTCATCGTTACGAACTTTGCAGCGTCCCCATGGTCACGTGATCAGGCGCTTGGCAACTGGTTCGTACTTTTGACCATTGCTGTGTCCCAAGGTCACGGGATCCCCTTTTGCAGCCTTCTGACAAGCAAAGTCAATGGGGAAGCCAGATTCACGTAACAACCGGGTTACTAACTAATCAACTGCAGTGATTCACTTAACAACTGTGACAAGAAAAGTCATAAATCGGGACAAAACTCACTGAACAAATGTCTCACTTAGCAACAGAAATTTTGTTCAATTTTGTTTGTAAGTCGAGGACTACCTGGAATAAATGCCCATCCCATCAGGGAAAAAATCTCCCAATTTATTTATTACATTTCTATGCCACTCATCTCTCCTCCAAGATGACGCTTGATGACAAATTGTCACAAGGTGATAATTTCCCCAAGAGTTTGTTTTAAATCAGTAACCAACCTATAATTCTCCTGAAGTATGAATTATTATTGTGGTGAAGGCAGCTGTCGCTAAACCTGGAAATGGTTAGGCATCCCCCTCTGTATGCAGACTTATGCAAATTATGATATACATATGATGAATTCAATAAAATTAGATCGCTTACAGCAGTGTATTTGACTGGTCATGTGTTCAGTGAGGATGGAATGATGAAGTCATGAGACTTAGCGTTACAAAGACAATAGCTTTTTGAATTAATCAAGGGCTATCTTCTTGGAACTGATGTGTTATTTTGCTGGGTGCTCTGACTTCTAGTGTTTTAATCCATATTTATTATGGCCAAATGTTTCTGTGATTGTGGAAAGAGTTTGCTTTTCCTGGGAAGGTGGACTTAGGATAGGAGTAATTTGCAAACACTAATGCTATATTTTCTAATCCACCAGCATCATACTTCCAGCAATAATTTTAGTACATTCTCCTCTCCCGAGATCTGCACCAAAGCAAAATGCATCCCAAGCTTTTAATTTTACATTTGTTTTGGATGAACATTTTCACTGGGCAATTCAACACTGAATTGGAAAGGGAAATCCAGAGACAGGAGAAAATGTTGTTGTTGTTGTACTGTGATAGGGAAAAATAGGAATAAAAGATTGATATAAAATAGCAGTGCTGTAAAGGTAGGGGGAAAGATCTGAGGATTTGAGCAAGATACAGGGTGTCTCTTAACAACAGGAACTGGGGTGGGGGGAAGCCCCTTCAGTGATGATCCATACAAATGAGCTAGCAATGTTTGTGTGTTTTCTCTTCCTCTCTCTTCAGGCAACTGTGGATCCTCCATCTGATTCCACTGTGCTTGCCAGCCATCAGCATAAGATTGAGGAGCGGCTAATGGAGATGCAAAAGACAATTCACGTGAGAATGGGAGGCCTGGCAGTGCTTTTTAACTCTTTCCTGCAAAATTCAAGGTTGCTAGATACATAATTTCAGGTTGAGGCAAGCCACTTTATACCGTGTTTTTCCGAAAATGCAACCTACCCCAAAAGTAAATCCTAGCTTGATTTTTTACACGTGTGCCCAATATAAGCCCTACCCCCCAAATAAGCCCTAATTAAGACCCCGCCCACTCCAGGGTGCACGGGTAAAATTAAGCTAGAGAGGGGATGGTGGGGTGGAGTGGCCCTACTACTTACCTTCGGACAGTTGCAGCCAGGCCTCATACACCCAACACCTGCCT
This sequence comes from Pantherophis guttatus, assembly GCF_059756535.1. Lineage (NCBI taxonomy): Eukaryota > Metazoa > Chordata > Lepidosauria > Squamata > Colubridae > Pantherophis > Pantherophis guttatus. The sequence continues at coordinate 138,270,694 of NC_142064.1, read as the reverse complement.
TGCCGGCCCATTTCTTCTGCATCCAGCAAGGCTTTCCTGAAGGCCTCTGTAGCCAATAACAGAGCTCTGGATCGATCCAGAGCTCTGTTATTGGCTGCAGAGGCCTTCAGGAAAGCCTTGCCAACCACAGAAGTTCCTGAAGGCCTCTGACAGCAAAAAGAGGCTGGGGGTGACATGTGCCAGTGAGCTGAGTCCATGGACAACATCCCCCCTGAAAATAAGACTTGGTGCCTTTTTTTGATGGCAAAAAAATATAAGACAGGGTCTTCTTTTCGGGGAAACACTGGTACTAAGCCATGGTCTGCTTGAATTGTGCTTGAGTTAACACTGGCTGAGTTAATGCAATTCTAAACCCTAAATCAAGGTTTGCAAACTACACGAGCTGGATTCACAACTATAGTAATCTGCAAATGTTATAATTTAGCGTAATATGCATTAGACCACTGGCTTTTCAACTAAGCGTGATTAAAACAAAACATGGAAATGTGTGTGATGTTTAAACCAAACAACATTCATTTTTATTTTATTATGATTCTATTCCTGTATTCGTACTTCATTTATATAACAGATATGGGAAGGTGAAACTAATTTTGCACCTATTCAAATTATATATTAGAACAGTGTCCCCAACCCTTGGTCCGCAGCCCACTACTGGGCCAGGCAAGAGGCAGGCCGATGCACATGCATGCAGGCAGCTCCACTCGTACGAGCAGCGGGTTGGCGCACACACAAGTGGAGTTGCATGTGTGCGTGTGCCGGCCTGCCTCTTTCACAGCCCAAATAGGCTACAACCTTGTAGTCAAGCTGGTGTGCTTGCACATGTGCACAAGACCGCCGCTCGAACAGCCTGGAACGGCTTCCCCCCCCACTCCAAGCTAGGCCGTCAGGCCACTAAGATTGAGGATGGCTGTATTAGAAGGATATTCCTATTGTTTAGTTTGTGTTCATTACTAATCAAACCCTTGAGGAATGAGGGGCTTAAGGGTAAAGACAGGAGGAATTTGTCTCCCAGATATCTCTCATTTGCATCTTGAAACATATACCAGGAAGAGGGTCAAAATTAGTCTCCCAAACAGTTCAGAGTTTCTTTGGGGGTTACGAAGAGTGGAAATGGAAACAGACATTTCATTTTGAATAGGAAGCAAAAAACAAACAAACCCAAAAAACTTAATTTTATTGGCACAAACTTGTTTTTGGATGCTCCAAATGGAGTGCAATGCTGTTCCTGATTGGCCTCCTTCTCCAGCGCGCTGCTTGGAGAATCCAAAGCGTGGGATTATTCTCAGAGACTGAGTGTATGTTCCTTTAAATTTTGTCTTGGTTCTGCCTCCTCTGCTCGGCTGATGTCAGTTTTATTCACTCAGTCGAGCTGAAGAGACTGGTTTTGTGGCTTGCTTTGGAGAATAGAATTATTGCTTCCCAACGCTTTGGATTCGGACTTTTTTTTTTGGACTGATTTCTTTCTACTAAGAGATTCTGGACTGTTTGATCGTGTTAAGGGCGGTGAGTCAACCCAGGGCCCTCGGGTCTGACTTTCCAAGACCCTAATTGACAGGTCAGGCACCTGTTTGGAGCTCTGTCCCGGCTGGGCCATCTCTGTTTGTTTCTGCCGCTGGTGAGTGAGTCGGTTCCCCGGCTTGCCGATACAACCGCCACCACCATCATTTCTACATTTCATTGCTGACCTGATTGGCGGCCTCAGAGTCCCTGCTACCGGCTGGAGCATACTCTGTCATATTGTAAATACCGTTAAGCTTGAAGCCTTAGTGCCTTGCTAGCGCGATTGATCCGGAATGTTAAGGCTCCCTGTTGGACCTTTCGGATCCGACCCCACCCCCCTGAACTATGTGGGCAGCTTCAGCTCCGCCATCATCTGCCTCCTGCCCCGCCAAACGCTGTTCATCAAAAACTCGGGACGAACAACGCAGGCATCGGGCGTTGGAACGCCAATTTGGCCTGGCTCAGAAGAAGGTCTTGGAGGCGGATCATCATCCTGACACTGGTGCGAGGGTTACCTGACTTAATTTGCCCAAGAGAAATCAGGTTGTTTCAGCGGCATTGCCCCCTCAGCCTCAGACAGGGTTTCCATCACAGTCTGCTGTCCAATCCGCTCCTGAGGCGACCTTTACCCCCACTGCCACAGGTCTCCGTCAAGTGGGGAATTTACATTCTGATCTGACCCTTGATGTCCAATCGATTGTGGCATCAACGATATCCAGCCTCCTTGCGGCAGGCTCCCTACCTCCTGCCTCTGCTCTGGGGTCGCAACCTCCACCTCAGCCTCAGGTCACAGCCCCTTCTGGCCACTACCAAGACTATGACTGTTATCAGCACTCAATCCACAGTGAGGATTCCAATTGGGACGACAAAGATCATAGAGAGTCAGACTTCTCTGAGGACGAGGGTCTCTTGCCGGACCAGCCAACACTTATCAGGATTTTCCGTCCGTCCCTCTTTAAATCTCTTCTGCATAAAGCCAAGGTCTCAACTAATTTGACAGTTCCTCCTGACTAACAGGCCGCCTCTACTTCTTCCCTCGCTTCTGAGGGTCTATTCAATGTTCAAACAGCAACACAAGACTTTATACCTTGTCCTCAACTGTTCTCGGAAGTCATACAGAGGCCTTGGGGCCTTCCAGGTTCCTTGGCCGCTCCAAGTAGTCTGGACAAGAGGCTGTACTGCTCAGCTCCTAATCTTCAGGACATGTTACAGTTGCCTTCTGTAGATGCCCCCATAGCCCAATTGACATCGTCATCGGTTTTCACTAACGACGTTGCTGATGGTCTGCGAACTGAGGACAGGAAGACGGAACTCCTCTTGCACAAGAATCACCAAGCAGCCGCGTGGGCAATCAGGGCGGCCACCTCGGCATCATTTTTCAACCGTGCCTCCCTCATCTGGTTTCGCCAGTTGCAGGACCGCCTACCTCCGGATGATAAACGGCTGCACCAAGACATTAACAAATTGGTGGCGGCCGCGGAATATTCAGCCAATGAGTCCTTGGACGTGGCCAAGTTCACCTCCAGGACCCTCACTGCCTCCGTCGCTTCCCGCCGCCTTTTGTGGCTACGTCAGTGGAGGGCGGACACCAAGTCAAAGTGGCAGCTGGCTTCGGTCCCGTTCAAAGGAACTAATCTGTTTGGTGATGCGCTTACTCCCATCCTAGTTGAGGATAAGGATAAGCGCACGGTGATGCCATCTTCGTATAGGCAGGCGGACCGACGTTATTCCCCGTATCTTCAGCGACTGCCCTTTCAGACTGATTCCGGACCCAGCGGGTCCTATCAGTACCGTTCTTTCAACCAGGAGTTCTACAGACCGTCTGACAGATCCAACTTTCGGGACAGAGGCCGCAGACAACCTTCTTAGAAGAAGCCTTTCTGAGGAACGGGCAACCGTCCCTTCCGGAGAGGAAAGTGACTATCCCCCCTTGGCTCCCATTGGCGGTCGACTTTATCTTTTCAGGGACCAATGGGAGTTAACCACTACGCATGCCTGGGTCCTGCAGACCGTACATCTTGGACTTACCTTGGAATTCCGCTCGAACCCTCCGCCCAGGTTCATCCAGTGCCTCGTTTCAATAAACCCAGAAAAGAGGAAATTGATGGAAGTGGAAATTCAGCACCTCCTGGACATTCAAGCCATAGAGCCGGTTCCTATAGAACACCAAGGGACCGGCTTCTATTCTGTCTTTTTCCTGGTAACCAAGAGTTCCGGGGGTTGGAGGGGGATCCTGAATCTAAAGGAGCTCAACAAGTTTATAAATTACCATCAGTTCAAGATGCAAACTCTACAGTTAATATTGGATTGCATTTGACTGGGAGATCTAATGACTTCCATAGACCTGAAGGAGGCCTACCTGCACATTCCCATCCATGCAGCACACCGGCGCTTCCTTCGATTCACCTATGCCAACCGGCATTTCCAGTACCGGGCAATGCCATTCAGCCTTTCATCGGCACCCCGGACATTGACGAAGATGCTAGCCGCCGTGGCTGCCTCCCTCCGGCAGATCCCCATATGACTCTACTGTTACCTGGACGACATCCTCATTCTTTAGTCGTCACCCAGCCAGGCAGTGCGGGATCTAGAAGCAGTGACCACCTCCCTGCAGTTACATGGCTTCACACTGAACCTCGACAAGAGTCATCTTCACCTAACCACCCGCATATTACACCTGGGGGTGGTTGTGGACTCACAGCGGGGCATGGTTTTCCTATCCAAGGACCGTCGGCTCAACATTCGCGCCTTGGTGTCTCGGGTATTACCGCTCCTGAGGGTGCCACTCATTCTTCTGTCAACACTGCTGGGAAAAATGATATCATGTATATCTATCATCCCGTGGATCAGATTCCATTCCTGGCTACTGCAATGGTACCTCCTGCCCTTTCAGAAAACACGCTGCAGCAACTCCAGATCACGAGTTCGGTTGCCGTCAAAAGTGCATCATTCCCTTCATTGGTGGACCTCCCCGACCATGCTCAATGGATGCCTGTTCCGGGGCCCACCTCGAGTGACAATCACCACAGATGCTTGCTGGGGGGGGGCGCCCATCTTCAGTCCCACATTGCACAGGGCCGCTGGTCCCCTGTGGAGCTAGCTAACGACATAAATTGGCTCAAGCTCCGTGCGGCCAGGCTCGCCCTCCTTCGTTTCCAACCCCTCGTGGAGGGTCAACATGTCCGGATACTCATGGACAATGTGACGGCGAAGGCGCATGTCAGTCACGAGGGAGGAACGCAGTCCGTGCCCCTGATGCAAGAGGCAACCAGACTACTCGCCTGGGCGGAACAGCACACGCTGTTGTTGACAGAGGAGCATATCTCCGGGACCGACAGTCTTCAGGCGGACTGGCTTAGCAGGCAGCAGATCGATCACGCGGAATGGCGCCTCCACCCGTCCCTCTTCTGCGAGCTGTCGAACAGTTTCGGTCGCCCAGTCCTCGACCTGTTTGCGCATCCAAACAACGCACAACTGCCGAGGTTTTTCTCCCGGTTCCAGTGTCCCACGGCAGAAGACGTCGGTGCCTTTCGCTGTCCCTGGCCTCAGGGCCTGCTTTATGCCTTCCCTCCCCTCCCGCTCCTGCCGAGGGTGATTCGAAAGATCCTTCTGGAAAAGGCGGACGTCCTTGCCGCTCCGCACTGGCCGCGCAGGTCATGGTTTGCGGACCTGGTGAGCCTCTCGGTCGCCCCTCCCTGGCGGATTCCAGAAGACAGGATTTCTCTCAGCCAGGGGGTCATACTGTATCCAGAGCCCCAATGGCTGCAGTTGACCGTCTGGGACTTGAGAGGATCCTCCGGACTAAGGACAACCTTTCAGGGAGCGTGATCTCTATCATCCAAGCCTCCAGGCAGCCTTCTACGACAAGGATATACAACGCTACCTGGCGTTCCTTCTGTTCCTGGTGCGCAACCAAGCACACTGATCCAACTACTGCCTTCTGTCTCCGATGTGTTGGAGTTCCTGCATGCTGCTTCGATAAGGGCCTTGCACCAAGCACGCTCCGCAGACATGTGGCAGCCCTGGACATAGTACTCTCCAATGGCTATGAGAGCTCCCTTTCTTGCAACCCGCGGATTCGGTCCTTCCTGAGGGGTGCTTCCAACCTTCGCCCTCCCGTGGTTCATCGTTACCCTACCTGGGATCTTCCGCTTGTGCTCCAGACCCTTACCTCCTTTCCCTTCGAACCATTGGGATCCATCAGGCTCCGTCTCCTAATGCTCAAAGTTGTCTTCCTGGTTGCGATAATGTCTATGCGCCGGATTTCGGAATTAGCAGCCCTGTCAGTGAGAGATGATCTGTGCGTCTTCCATTCTAATAGGGTCGTTCTCTGGATGGACCCCTCCTTTCTGCCCAAGGTCAACTCGCTATTCCATCGTGTGCAAGAACTGGTCCTCCCGGATTTCTGCCCCAACCCGAGACATCCGTTAGAAGACCAGTGGCATACCTTGGACGTTAGGAGGGCCCTCCGTCGGTACATCAAACGAACTGCGCCATTTCGCCATTCCGAAGCCCTATTTGTCTCGTTCCTTCCGGCGTCACTGGGCAAGAAAGTTTCCTCTACTACCATAGGGAGATGGCTGAAGGCCTGCATTTGTAAGGCTTACACCCTGAAAGGCAAGCCCCTCCCGGGAAAGATCCTGCCGCACTCTACGAGAAGTGCATCTACAACCGCAGCATGGGCGACTCAAGCCTCTGTTTCTGAAATCTGCAGAGCAGTCACATGGATGACCTTATCTCCATTCATCAGACACTATAAAATTGACTCCTTTGCTTCGGCTGAAGCTTCCTTTGGTCGCAGGGTGTTGCAATCCGTTACTGCTTCGGAGACTGCCCCGGACCTTTCTGTTGTCCCCCCCCCAATGAAACTTGCTTGGGTATATCCCACGCTTTGGATTCTCCAAGCAGCGCGCTGGAGTACGGACGTTGCTTACCTGAACGTCCCTTCTAGACCCGCTGCTGGAGAATCCAACCCACCCTGTTCAGTCTGTCCTTCAGGTCCGGTTGGCTCCGATTGCTGGTTTACCGTTTGGGCTCCTCATTCTCTCTTCGTGAACAAAACTGACATCAGCCGAGCAGAGGAGGCGGAACCAAGACAAAATTTAAAGGAACATACACTCAGTCTCTGACTAATGCTCTGAGAATAATCCCACGCTTTGGATTCTCCAGCAGTGCGCCTAGAAGGGACATTCAGGTAAGTAACGTCCGTTCGTACTGATTGTATCCCTGCTGTTGGTTCTAGCTGTGCATCACAGAATGGAGATTCATCCTGAGGTCTTGTCTTTTCAGTGTGTCCTATAATTGTTATACTTGTTCAAAAATCCTTGCTTAGTCTGTACTTTGATATCTGTCTGTATTCCACAGGGTCTGAAATGTTCAATTGAGCAACACGACGATCTACAGGATAATTTTGATTTTTCTTTTAGGACACATAAACATTTAGGTGAGGAAACTTAACGAGAAGCTCCTTTATTTGGAAACCATGATGGGAAAAGGACAGGGTTTTTTGTTTGTTGATGATGGATGGTCAAGTCTTTCCAAAGAAATTGCTCAAGAGTCTTGAGGGACTCATTGTCCAGACAAGTCGCTTAAAGAGCTCTGCAATATATTGAATAATGTCATCCAAGGATACAGCTTTTTAATGGTACACTTCTCCCTTGAAAATCACCTGAAAATAGCTAAAGCTATTTATGTATTTGCAATAGTGGTGAATATTTGTAGCTCGGGTGTAGGATAAGGATGAAAGTTTGTTCTTCGAGCATGTGGGTTGGTTTCAGAACATTTAGTTAGCAGGCTAGGTAACATCTTCAGCAGAGTTTAGGGGATTATCTAGCCTGGTAAGGAAATGTTTGGAAACCAATCCACAAGCTTGGAGAATGAACCTTCACTCCTCCCTCCATTTATGTATGTGTCAGCCAGTTTGAGACTTCAGGTCCTGCAGCGCAGCCACGACTCCAAGCTTGCTGGACAATATGCTTATACCTATTATCCAGACCTGATTTAGGAAGAATAGGTAGCTCATTTTTTTTGATCAGACACTTATCAAAGACACCCAAACTTTTGTTTTACAAGTGGAAAAATTATTGATCTATTGGACATTAGTTCCCATTATGCTTTACCATTAGTTCTGTGGTGTGTAACTAATGAGAGTCCAACCATCTTAATGGTTTCTTTCAATAAATATTTGTACCAGACCCATGTTGATGTTTGGAAAGGGACAAATGGGGCAACTCTTTTGGATTGAGGAGGAGGCTTGCTTGCCAACATTAAACTTTTCAGAGCTGGTGTTAAACAATACTACACACTCGCAGCTCTGATCTATGGGCTTAGAGGGAGTTCATGGCCAGCACGGTGCCAATATATGAATTGGAATATTGAGTAATTTTGAAATGAATCAGATTACAGATATTTGGATTATTTACCCATGTTTGCCCAAAAATAAGACCAGGTTTTATTTTCTTTTGGGCCCCAAAATGAGCTTATTTTTGGGGGGTGTCTTATTCCATGGTACGGGAGGCCCACTAGTTCTGTTTGCTCACAGCCACAAAGGAGCAGGAGGCTGAGTGATGTACCGGTTCTGCAGCCACGAGGTGGAGGGGGGGGTGTAGCTGCCCCATGCGCCCCGCACCAGCTCACCTCAACACCTCCGCAGCCAGGCAGTCAACACCCCGACACCTGTCTTGCAGCCATGGCATCAGCATGCCCCTCGGGCTCCTGCTCCGTGGGCTCCTGTTGCACATGGCTGCGAGTGCTGCTACCGCCGCGAGGCAGGTGTCGGGACATGGATGGCCTGGCTGCAGGGGCTCTAAGGTAAACTGGTGCAGGACACGTGGGGCAGCTCCACCCCTGCCTCACTTTGTGGCCATGGCACTGTGAGCAACCAGACGGGATGGATGGCCGGCAGGCTCGTAAGTAGGGCTTATTTTGGGCGTAGGGCTTATATTAGGCACAAATTTTAAAAAAAAACCATGCTAGGGCTTATTTTCAGGATAGGTCTTATTTTCGGGGAAACGGTACATAAACTTGGTGGTAGAGAAAGATGCCGCTTCACCCCAATCCAGATGTTTGGAATTTGCTAGAGGATGTCATCCTTGGGCCCTACTGCAGATCCTGGTGTACCGCAGTCGGCTTAGGGAGTCAAATCACCCATCCTAAACAGCTCCTTATTAGAGATGAATCCTGCTTCCTGTCCGTTCTTTTCAGTTAGAAAGTTCAGAGGGACTCAATGGCTCCCTCAAAACCATTGACAGCTTTGGAGAACCAGCACTCTTGGCAATCAATAGGAGAACAGGTTCAGCGTCCGTCCTTCTCTAAAGCACCCTCTTTTCTTGCAGAAAGCACCACTCCCGCTAGTGAACCTATTCGGGCCAAAATGATTGAGAAGTTACAAAGCATGTTAAATAAGTTGAACCACTTCCGCCAGGTGAGTATGAGTACTAGCCGGTACAGTAGCATGATTTTTCCCTCTTCTTTCATAGCTTTTTTTTTTTTAATGAAGTTATAATTTCAGTAAATTTCAAATGCTGCCAAAGCAGGGGATTTGAACTTACTAATGCAAAAACATACTGCATGTCTTAAAACAGGGGTCCCCAAACTTGGCAGCTTTAAGACTTGTGGACTTCAACTCCCAGAATTCTCCATAATAGCTGGCATAGCATAGCTGGCTGGACAATTCTAGGAGTTGGAGTCCACAAGTCTTAAAGCTGCCAAGTTTGAAGACCTCTGTCTTAAAAGATGCAATTACATTTTTTAAAACCAAAACCATACATGAAAATGCACAGGTAGTCCTTGATTACGACTTAACTATTATTCAAAGTTATGACAGGTGCCCCCCTCCAAAGCTACTTACGACTTGGTTTTGAAGTCCCAATGTCACCCTCGCCTGTCCCACACAAGTCACATGACTGCATTTTGGGTGGTCAACAACAAACCAGCCCAGTTTGCAGTGCCCGGAAGACACATGACTGTGATTTATTACAGTTTTGCTAGAAACTGTCATTTAGTTCTGGTTTCTGGCAAAAACTGCCCCATAACTAACAATAGCTTTGCTTAAGGCCTTAACAACCACTGCAAAAAATGGTCATAAATCAAATCTGGTCCTGTCACCCGCTTTATGACTGTCACAATTTACAACTGTATTTGTCAAGTGTGAGAGGACAGGATGCCTGCAACATAGCCAGAACCTGGGCTGCTGGTATCTTTGTCCCTTTTAAGATTTCTCCCTAGCCATCCCAGTACAGGTAGACCTCGACTTGACCACAATTGAGCCCAAAATTTCTGTTTCTAAGTGAGGCATTTATTAAGTGAGTTTTGCCTCATTTTTTGACCTATCTGGCCACAAGTCCTTATGGGAATCACTGCAGTTGAGAAGTTAGTAACCTGATTGTTAAGTGAATCTGGCTTCCCCATTGACTTTGCTTGTCAGAAGGTTGCAAAAGGGGATCCCGTGATACTGCTGCCATCATAAATATGAATCATTTGCCAAGGGTGTGAACGATCACATGATCATGGGGATGCTTCAAAGGTCATACCTGTGAAAGCATGTCATAAGTCACTTTTTTCAGTGCTGTTGTAACCTTGTACGGTCACTAAAGGAACTGTTGTAAATCGAGGACTACTTGTAATATGTGGTATAAAAGCTGAGCAGAGAGGCAGCCGGATGTTGTAGTGTTGATATAGGAGCGAGAGAGAAGATGGCTTGTGTATGTTTGGGAAAATAAAACAGTCTGAAGAAGCCCAAAGGAAATAGTTACAGTTATAGTTCTCCAGAAGTAGAATTCACAAAGAGAAGTAGTGGAGGAACAGGAGTTGTAGTAGAATTGGGGAAGTGGTAGTGCTTGAGAGAGTATTATTAGCCTTTGAGTGCTTGAGTGTGTGTTGCCTAGATGCCAGGTGTGTTTGGGTTGATTCTTGGGGGTTTTGAAGCCCACTGACCTGGGCACATATAACAGAACCTGTGAGAGGCTTAATTACAGTTGTAAATTGCCGATTACCTGTTAACTATTGATAACAAAATTATTTATGATAACATATTAATTCATCATTGCCTTTTTTTTTTTCATTTTTATATACTGTTTCACGTTTTCGTATTATATCTGTACACTGCCCAGAGTTGCTCTGTGAGGGAGGTAAGCTGTTTTAAAAATTGATAAATAAAATTAAATTAATTAATTAACACATTCAGCTTGTTGTTGTTTTTAAAATCAGGAGATACTGAGCCAAATCCATGAACTTCTCGGACGCTCTGATACTTTAAGAGATTTACTTCTGGAGGAGGTATCAGCATGGCAAAATCGTCAGCGGTTAGCTTGCATTGGAGAGAAATGTGATACCAGCTTATGGCATCTGGAAGAATGGTAAGTGGTAATGATGGCAATGATCCATACGGGCCAGTTACTTGTTTTTAAATGAGACATTTCTATACAACGATCCCTTTGAAGAAATGGATTACAGCAGGGGTGTCAAACTTGAGGTCCGGGGGCCTGATCTGGCCCACAGGGCTGCCCTTAGAAACAGTCTTAGATCCGGTCCACGGTGCCTCTGCCAGCGAAAACAGAGCTCGGGAGGGCCGTGTGCAGCCCTCCCGAGCTCCGTTTTCATTGGCAGAGGGTTGCAGGAGGCCATTGCAGCTGAAAACGAAGTTCGGGAGTCTGTTTTCACTGGCAGCGCACTCGGGCCGCCACAGGCACCCCCAACACGAGTGATGTCAAGCTGGCCCTCCCCATCCTGGCTATGCCCCCCCTTGCCCCCTTGAGGTCAAATACAACCCTAATGAAATCGAGTTTGACACCCCTGCATTATAGTAAATCCTCGGCTTACTACCATTCATTCGGCGACTGTCTAAAGTTACAAGAGCATTGAAAAGAGTGACTTGTGACTGGTTTTCACATTTACCTCTGTTGTAACATCCCCATGGTCACACGAACAATATTCGGGCACTTGACAACAGGCATGTATTTATGACATTGCACTGTCTTGGGGTCAGGTAATCATCACCTTTTGTAACTTTCCCAGTTGGCTTCTGACAAGTAACATCATTGGGGGGGGAAGCCAAGATCGCTTAACAACTGCGAGTGATTCGCTTAGCAACACGTCACAAAATGGGCTACAACTCACTTTCTTCCCTGAATTCCCTATCGAAGCCGTTGAAAGGAATTGCAGTCTATTTAATTTCAGGCTTCCCTGTTCAGGACTTCGAGTTAGGTTTTTTGTTTGTTTGGTTGTTTTGACTTGTAGATCTCTGCGCCCCTGTTCACAGCTTGTTCATGGAGAGTCCTGTTATCCACTGATCTTCCTCCTGAATTGCAGGTTTACTAAGAAGGCTGAGATCCTCTTCCACTTGCTGCACCTATTAAAGATGCTGACTGGGATGTACGACAAGGTGACTTACCAGACAGATCCCCTCAAGAGCCAGTTGCCCCTTCTGGTCAGGCGGCTTCAGGAGCAAATAATCTGCCTCTTGAAAAGGTGAACAAGGGAGGGGAAGGATTCTGCCAGTAAGGAAATGTTACAGGGAGGTGGGCAAGAATGGATGGGTTGTAGAAGACTTAACGTTGCTCTGTTCTTGCCAGTGCTTTTGTGGTGGAGGTACAGCCTAAGATGCAAGTTCCCAATCAACGTCCATTGGTGCTAAGAACCAACCACAAGTTCTCCGTCCGGGCCAGGTGAGGAAATCTTTATTCTAACAGTGGCCATTCCTGGAGACTGTTTTGGGCAGGAAACTGAACATTTTAGAAGGGGCCAGATCAAAGGACGTGGGTCCCATATATTTATAGTATAGGTGTTGTTAGTGTTATTATCATCTTAGGGAATTACTGCACATGGGAGCCAGTTCATCTGTGCTCAGAAAAAGTAGCTTTTTCTCAGAACAGAGCTAGGTTATTTAGTATGTATTTATGATTCAGGTTTATATAACCACCAGTCTCAAAAAGGTGAGTCAGCGCGACCCCATGGACAACGTTCCTCCAAGCCTTCCTCTCTTCTACCATCATCTGGAGTCCATTTAAGCTCATGCCTACTGCTTCAGTGATTCCATCCAGCCACCTCGTTCTCTGTCGTCCCCTTCTTCTTTTGCCCTTAATCGTTCCCAGCATTAGGCTTTTCTCCAGTGAGTCCTTCCTTCTCATTAGGTGGCCAAAGTATTTGAGTTTCATCTTCAGGATCTGGCCTTCTAAAGAGCAGTCAGGGTTGATCTCCTCTAGGACTGACTGGTTTGATTGCCTTGCAGTCCAAGGGACTTGCAGGAGTCTTCTCCAGCACCATAGTGTAGTGTAGTGTAGTGTAGTGTAGTGTAGTGTAGTGTAGTGTAGTGTAGTGTAGTGTAGTGTAGAGTAGAGTAGAGTAGAGTAGAGTAGAGAGTAGAGTAGAGAGTAGAGTAGAATATAGTATAGTGCTATGATGGCGAACCTATGGCACGGGTGCCACAGGTGGCACGCAGAGCCATATCTTTGGGCACGTAAGCGTTGCCTTAGTTCAGCTCCAGCACGCACATGCGCACTGCCCAAGTGATTTTCAGGCCTTCGGGGCCCACTGGAAGTCAGGAAACGGGCTGTTTCCAGGCCTCTGGAGAGCATCCAGAGGGGGTGGGGAAGGCCATTTTCGCCCTCCCCAGGCTCCTAGAAAGCCTCTGGAGCCTGGGGAGGGCAAAAGATGGGCCTACCGGGCCCACTGGCCCATTGTGTACCAAAAGCAGGGGGACCGCGGGGGGGAGTGGGTTGCACGCACATGTGGGGATGTTGCATTGAATTATGGGTGTGGGCATATGCGCGACACCCCTCCCCCTGCGCAACCCCTGCTTTTGGCACGCGATGGCAAGAAGGTTAGCCATCACTGGTATAGTGAGTATAACAACTTAAAAATATATATATAAAAGCACATAAAACATCCCCTCATAGTAAATTCCTAAAATGTATAGCTGAGGTAATTGTATCTAATGATCGCACCAATGCAACATTGTGCCAACTCTGCCACGTTCCCTGGTCCTCATGCCCATTGGCAAATCCATGTTTTCAAGGTCTTTGGAAAGGCCAGCAGGCTCAGGTCCATTCTAGTCTCCAGGTGCAGGATGTTCTAAGGGGCAGACTCCATGACAGGAAAGGATGTTTTCCAAGGCTTCATCAGGTGGCACTCCTTAATGGACAAGACTCACAACGTGTGTCTCCTGCTGGATCTGATGGGATGTGTAGATGTAGCTTGGGAGAGGTAGTCTCAAATAAGCTAGTTCCATGTCATGTAGGCTTTATAGGTCATTACTAGCACCTTGAATTGAACCGGAAATCAAACTGGCAGCCTTTGCAGCTCATGGACAAAATATGTAACATGTTCAAATTATGTGGTATGCATAACTAACTGCCTGTGTGCTGGATTTTGAACCAGTTGAAGCTTCCAAATATCTGAGGTGGGAATAGCAATAGCACTTAGACTTCTATATCGCTTTACAGTGCTTTACAGCCCTCTCTTAAGCAGTTTATAGAGTCAGCATATTGCCCCCAACAATTTGGGTCCTCATTTTACCCCCCACGGAAGGATGGAAGGCTGAGTCAACCTTGGAATGAATCAGGGGTGAAATGCTCCCGGTTCGGACCTGATCGCCCGATCCAGTAGCGATGGAGGCGGGTGGTTCGTAGCAAAAATCCCTGCCCCCCCCCCCATTCCCCAGCTGAGCCGCGCAATCATCAGAGGCTTTTTTTTAATTTTTAAAAGCATTTTTTTCTACAACCTCTTTGGCTGAAAAAACGCTTTTAAAAGTAAAAAAAAAAAGCCTCTGATGATCACACGGCTCAGCTGGGGAATGGGGGGGGCGGGGGGCAGGGATTCCAGCTTTCAAATGCTCTTACGATCACAATTTTTTGATTGAGACAATCTAATTGCAGATTTAGACAGTAAAACAAAATGAATTTGCTCTGCTCCATAAACCTTAGTGCCAAGATCAAGGAAAAGAGTAGTTTTTCCACTTGAGCTAAGACTGCTTTATTATTTGATTATTTGGGGAAAATAATGCAAAAACATCTCAAGACAGTATTAATAAACAGGATGTTGCAGAAATACTTTTGACTAGTAGGAAAGCAATTCATTTTGAAACTATAAATACTTGCCTCCCCCCCTCCTTTTTTTTTTTTTTTTTTTTTTTTTTTTTACCACGTGGATTTTAATTGGTTGCTATTTCCATGATTCAGACTACTGGTAAAACTTCGGGATGAAAACAACTCATTGGTGGTGTCGATTGACATTGACCGGTATGTTATTCTACTATAGCCTTTTATAAAAATGACTTGTTTGGTCAGGGTTAAAATGAGAAATATTTTTTATAAAATTCTAGAAACCCTAAATGAACTTTTTGCCATACTTGGCCAGAAATGACAACAATTTTTGGATTTGTGAAAAGATCCAAGGGTAGGGTGAGGTTATGGGAAAAAATGAGCTATATGTGTAATATAAGCTGCCCAGAGTTGCCTTTTTGGAGAACTCTGTGGCATATAAATTTAATAAATAAATATCATAGAAGTGGGAAAATACTAATTTGCTTGTACTTGTTGCAAGGAAGATCTGGTGTTGCTTCTTTAAATATTCTTTTTTCTATTTGGGGTTTTTGTTTTTGCTCTTCTTTTTTCTTTTACATTTTGTATATCTTTTCTTTCTATTCTTTTCTTTTTTTCCTAATTTCTGTTTCCCTTATTATTAAAACTCTTTAATAACAAGTTTTTTTTAAAAAAATAAACCTCTATAGGCCATGTGTGTCCAAGCTGTGGCCCATGGGCCTCATATGGCCTGGACCATTATGTAATGCGACCCCACAAGATTGTAAACTTCTATCATTATTTTGTGACTTATATGTGGCCCATGCAAGCTGGGTTGGACACCCATGTTCTAGGCTTTATAGATCTTACTTTTACTAATGGAGCTTGTAGCGTTGTGATGGAAGCAGACTAGACATGGGGGAATCACCATTGATTGATTTTCCTTGTTCTTACCTTTTTCAGGGATGCTACTAATTTGACCGGGTAAGTATTCACTGAATAAAAGCAATGGGGAATAATGAGCCTTTCCTATCTGGGAAGGTAGTGGACCATGATTCTTAATCTGGAGATTGTAAAGCTTTACTTATCTGGTTAGTGGAGGAGAAGTTCATAGTGGGGCCTTTCAATTACCTTCTTAGAAAGAGATAAATGAGTTATTGATAGATGTGAGATTTGAAGAATTTCCTTCAGCCCTCAGGCCCATCTCCAAAATCACCCATCTAGCAGAATTGAAAAGAAACTGAGATTGGAAAACTGTGGTGGATACAGAGGAGGGAGGGGAGAAGGCAGTAGTATGCCTGCCCTATAATTTGAGTAAGCCAGAAGTAGATAAGCTGTTATCTAGAAACTTACCTTGGTTCCCATCAAGTTCCCAGTCTGATTTCTGTTTTGGATATTTTAAAAATTGCACAGTACTAAATGAGATGTTATAAATCAGACAGCCTGTCTCCGGGGCAATTGTGATGCCCAAGAATGTCCCTAGATCCTTCATAAACTCTATGGGCAGTTTTTGCACATAAAAAGATGGGTATCTACAGTTCAGTGTTTTGTTTGAGAGTGTGCCCAGTCAACAAGGAAGAAAGGTTCCTTGGAATGGTAAGGAGCTTCCCTAGTTTGACTCCTGGAAAATTAGTATTTGTGACATAGTCACATCATGGCAGCTGTTTTGTGAATGGTCATTACAGCCACTTTGAGAGAGCATTCACAACCTACTTTCATAATTCCAAATTTGCCAACTGTTCAAAAAGTTTATGAATGTGTTACGGCATATTTAAATACATACTTGCCTGGCAGGGGAGATACCATGATCATGTTTTATATAAATATAAATATATCTATCTCCGGCCACCAAAAAATGGCACATGTTGTGACTGATCCTTGTATTTTTATCTGTTTTCTATTCTGAAGGTTCCGGAAGTTCAATATTTTGACATCCAGCACCAAAACCTTGATGATGGATGATCCCCAAAAGAAAGGACTCGTTTGTGATTTTAAGTACATTGTATGGAAATATTGGCTGATGATTTGAACCTTTAGATATATGAGAAGGAGATAGGATAGTTGGAGCAAGATGTTCCATTTAAATGGTAGAATGGGGGTACAACATTCCCCCACAAAGGGGAAACCTAGCCATTGCCAACATAGAAACCAATTTATTTATTTTTTTGCCATCCTATTCTACTAAATTTTGACAACAGATAAGAAATTTGGTCTATATTTCTTGTACTCTATATTCAGTGGCTCTCCATTTGGGATGCTTTTTTTTTTTTCATTTTACATTCCTAAAATATCACCATATTTCTCCTTTTTATTCTTTCCCTTCCATGTTACTCATGCAGTTTTTAATTTTTTCATAGTTGCGTTTTAATCAGGGAAGTTGAGGGGGAGACAAAAGTGTGGTGAAAATTAGATTCTGTTTACTTGTATTTTTTTTAATGCCTTCTGTGACTCAGCTTTATTGGGTGAAAAGGGCCGTGGGAGCTCAGGTGCTAAGGCTGTAGCAATTGAAGCTGAGCGGAAACAAAGGAGGAATTGGCTCCTGCCGCAGTTGATCTCAGACCCATGAGGGTCACTTTTAACCGTGTAGGTCAGTGGTTCTGAATCTTTTTAGATCCCCCTTAAATACAGGTAGTCCTTTTGACTTACAACCACAATTGACCCCAACATTTCTGCTGCTAAGTGAGTAACCCGGTTGTTAAGTGAGTCTGGTTTCCCCATCGACTTTGTTTATCAGAACATTGCAAAAGGTGATCACATGACCCCTGGACATTGCAATTGTCATAAATATGTGCCGGTTGCCAAGCATCTGAATTTTGATCACATGATCATAGGGAATCTGCAATGGTCACAAGTCACTTTTTTCAATGCCATTGTAACTTCAAGTGGTCACTAAAGGAACTGTTGTAAGCCGAGGACTACTTGTATCTTTTGTAGCCACGGACCATTGCCAGAGAGTCCCAAGGCTTAAGTCAAGATTTAAATCATAACATTTCTTCAAGCCTTCGTGGACTCCCTGTGATGACATCATGGTCCCGAGGGATCCGCAGCTCACAGGTTGAGAACCACTGAACTAGGTCATAACAAAGGGACTGAGTCAATGGCTGACTTGGGAGCTGCAGTTTGGGAGGAGGTGGTAACACAGTAGCTATTCCCTCCCTCTTGTGCTGATTTTCTAATTCAGGTCCTGTCAGGCTCCCATCCAGGTTTGTTTGTTTTTAAAGGAAAAAAAGTATTGGGTGAGGAGGAGTCCTTTGTGACCTGTACCTCCAAGCCCCAAGGCAACCACCTGTCTTGCATCCACTGCTTCGGCCCCCTTGCCAGACACACAAAATGTATTAGGGAGTTCAGGTGGCTAAAATTTTGACCTATTTTTTAGTCATTAAAAATCTAGTGTTTTAACGTATTTCAGGAAGTACATTGTTCCAATATTTGGTACTGTCGCAGCTAAGTGGCATTGTACATCAAAGCCCCAAATAATCTGCATAATAATCCCCTCTTCTAAAAAGATCTTAAGATAATGAATGTTACGATACAATTGTTGTGAGTCAGGAGCATAAAATAACCCCAGGGAATATTTGTTTTCTCAATTGCATAAATTAGTGGCGCTATGCTTCAGCCTTTTATTTAAATAATTTTTTAAAACCAACTTAAACATTCAATATGCAAGAGAAGAAGTTGAGGAGAAGCTGAAATTGGTGAAAAAAAAAGATTTGGAAGACATGCTTCTCATCTCACATCAGCTTTCTGCTATTCATTAAAGTACAGGCCTCTTTTTCCAGACATTTATGTTGGTCTGTAAGAAAGACCCCATTACTTTAAAATTTTAAAGCAGCTGCATGGTTTTTTTCAAGCTTTCTTGGAAGACTAAAAAGATGAACATGCTTTAATGACGAACAGAGAGGCGCTGTGCTTGCAAAAGATGTGCAATAATTTTTCAGAACTATTTTCTAAGGGGTCACAGTCATAAAAACAAGTGTTTTTTTTTTTTGTTATAGGCTCTTTTGTTTGTACAACTGAATAGGATGATAAGTATTTCTTTGAAAAGATAATCTGCTGAAGTGATGTATTTGGAAGGCAATAGGTTGGAAAAAACTTTCAACAATACAATGATTTGGTTTGATCTGAACTGATCTTTGTTCCCTTTTGGCCTGATTAATAAAATTTTTCTCTTCTCTTCTCTCTGATGAAGTCACTGAAAGAGCAGAAAATCTCGGGTGCAGGGAAAGGCAACAAAGGGATTAGTGAGGTGAGATTTCAGTTAAATAAGAGGTGATCGTTTAGTGTAAAGATGCCCTATATTACTTGCGGGCCTGACCACAGGTTTGGACTTAATAATCAATACCTGGAGGCTGTATTATCTCATTCCCAGCAAATGTTAAGAATGTGCTTCTTAGGGTGGTAGAACATGTTTAAAAATTGGGAAATATGTCTCAAATTAAAAATGAGGAGTAACAGTGCTTCCCTGATCTTTGGCCCCCATTGCTTACACATCTGTTTACTTACATTCACGTGTGTATAATTTTTCACTAAAGTAAAGTTTCCTTCAAGTCAGGCTCTACTCCTGGTGTCCTCATGGATATGTTCATGCAGTTTTCTCAGAAGAGGCATTGCCTTCTTCCAGGTTGATTGTCAACTTCCCAGTGTATCCTAAGCCCTGGAAGACCCTTATCCAGATATAAACCAAGTCTATCCCAGCTTCTTTCGTTGTTTTTATGGGTCTCTGATCTGCTGCAGGAGATTTTATTTACTATAACTGTAGGGGTTCTGGAGTTAGGTGATGTGTACATTTGTGTATATAGGTAGACTTACAGCATGGCCATTTGGTCAGCAGCTGTTCCAACGTACCAGCGTGTGGAAGGAATGTGGTTACTACCAGTCCTCAGTATTCTGGCTATCTCAGTACCCCCATGATCACGATCTGGGTGCTTGGCAATCCATTCACACTTAAAATTGGTTTTCCAGCACCCTATGATCCCATGTTTGCTATTTGCAGCTTTCTCTTCCGGCTTCTCCTTAGAAAGTCAGTGGAGAAATTAGCAGGGAAGGTTACAAGTCTCTGGGATAAGCGCACCCCCCCCCCCCATCATGTCTGTGTTCACACCAATCATTCGCACACCCTCCCTGATCTGTGCCTCCCACAGTTGCTTACCGTCCCCAGCCTGGTCTTTCACTGCCCCTTCCCAACCTGTGCCTCTTGCGCATCCCTTCATCCTCTTGAGCACCCTCCCTGACCCTCCCTGTGCTCCTCACACATCTCCTTGGGCAGCCAACCCATTCCTCCCGGACCCATGCAGCTTCTCTTGCACGCTGCCTCACTTCCTCCCCACATCCGGCAGCAGCCATTTTACCGGCCTGCAGGCCTGGGACACAGAACTTCTTAACTAACTTCCCCACTTACGGTACTTTGGTTGTGGGAAACCAGCAAGGAACTGCCTTACTTAACAATAGGACAGCAACCAGGATTGCTGGGACCAGAATTGCAGGGATTGCCATTGTAAGGTGAAGAATCCCCTGAACCGATTTCTTTCTTTCTTTGAATGTCTGAAGAAAACCAATGTGTCACCTGCTAAAGAGAATATATTTCTTACAGAGGGGGCTCTTGTACGTAAGCTAGTGCTGCAGTAAAACCTGAAAGCATGGCACACAACAGTCTCAGGAGCTCTGATCAGCCTCTGTTCATTTTCTCTTTGGGCGATAGGGATCGTTGTCTGTCACCGAAGAATTGCACATTATCACTTTCACCCTGGATTACTGCTATCGAGGTATCAAGTGCCAGCTACAGGTAAGAGAATCTTCCTGATTCCATTAAATTTAGGAGGGGAAGGCAGCTGTAATTATTATTATTATTCATGTGGGCATTATTATGGCACGGGGGGAACTTAGACTGAATTTGGGGAGATCTTGGTTAACTAGAGTCTCCTCTGAACTGTTTCTGATCAATGGTGGCATAAGAAGCATCCCTTCTCTCGGTGGTTATAAAACCAAAAGACTCAACATTTGTTGCTTCTTATGAGATGGGCAGCTATATAGAATTGATGTATAAACAAACATTATCACCTATTTTCTATACGAGTCTAAATTTCTAGACATTTCTTAATATGAAGAAATCAAAATATGTTACTAACTCTCGAAATAACTATCATCTGCATTGCCACTACACTGTTCCAGTGGTGAAATCCAGCCGGATCTATCGGGCTTGTGCGAGCTGGTAGGGCTGGCAGCAGGAGGCTCCGCATACCTGCCGGGACGTCATTACGTCCTGTTTTTGACCCTCTGCGCATGCGCAGAATAGGGGCATGCGCGCTTACATTTCTGATCCGGTAGCGAAGGTAAGTGCATTTCACCGCTGCACTGTTCCCTCCCCAAGAACTACCTGAGAATCTAGAATGGCTATAAACCATTGCGGTTGGAATTGTCTCTGCACATCTTGTTTTCATGCCACTGAATGAACCTGCTAATACAGCAATAAGTCTTTTGTAGCGTACAGTGCCCTGGAATACCTTTGTGGTGTGTTTGTATTGAATTCCCCCTTTTGTAACCTTTTTTCATCACCAGACATCCACCTTGCCAGTGGTGATTGTTTCCAATGCCAACCAGATCTCCAGCGCTTGGGCTTCCATTTTATGGTTTATTATGCTCAGCAGAGATACTAAGGTAAGAACCTGTTTTCTTACAGCTGTTTCTCAGAAGTGGGCATGATCTCTCTACTGTAGACCAAATTTCTTCTACCCAGATTGGCCATTATCGTTTTCTTATCACTTGCACTGGAACCAACTTTCCTCTATTTTGGATGGGGAAGGCCTCTCATTCTGCTTCCATAGATCACTAGTCTTAAGTTCTCTGAAGGAATCGTTTCTCTCATGCCTCCCTCTTGTACGCAATCCAACAACACTGAAATTGTCTGAAAAAGTTCTGCTTAAACTTCCATTTCTGAAAACTTTCTTTGAGTAGCGCCTCACCTCTGGAACTCTGTTTCTAGAATCATATAAACGACAGTAGGCAGCCTAATAGAAGAAGGATGTTCTTGAGTGCAAGTTACGTTCTTCGTTGGTATTCACTTGTCCTCTAGCAGCCAACTACTTTGCCAGACATATAAGGCAGGATGCCATCACTATGGGGATGGAAAGTAACATCTACTCTTATCCCACAATAAATGATACATTTAACCTCTCCAAAGTTCGAATTTAAAGCAACCCTCCCTAATATGATGTTCCCCCAGGCATGTAAGAGAAAGGTCCCATCATGGCTGAGGACAGAGAACTTTCTAGTGGAAACTCTTAAGAAAAGGTTGCAGCAAGCTAGTCTGTCGTCCCTCTTTCCTTGGGCAGCCCAAGGGGATGAATTATGTCTCTAAAACTGTTCCCCATAGATATTCCCTTTGTGTGAGAGGGGGGCATATTTAAAATAAAATCAAGTACCTGATTAATGCTTTTTTTCCCTCCTCCTTCCTAGAACCAACTGTTTTTCTCCCAACCACCAGAGGCCACCTGGGCCCAGCTTTCCAGTGTATTGTCCTGTCAGTTCTCAGCAGTTACTGAACGTGGCCTGGATAACCATCAGCTCAAGATGCTGGGAGAAAAACTCTGTGGTAAAATGGGAGGTTTTGTCCCTATGGAGATGAAGCAGGGATTCCATTGATATGGACAGGTCTGGATTTAAAGTCCTGCCCAGGCACGTTCTGTCTCCTTTCCCTTTAGCAGAGACGTTTAGGCAAAATTGGGCATTTATAAATGATTTTAGGAGCTTAGGAATGTAGAATCAGAATTGATAATAGCCGCATTTGATTCATTGGAGGGATTCATTTCTTCAATTCTGCTTCCCAGCAGTTTTCCACTCACTCTCCTTGTGAGACAAGAATAGCCCTGTTGAAAGAAATAAGGGTTCTGCTTGGGTTCACATATCCTTATCAAGGCAGTTACGTGGTGTTTCTCCTTACTTTTTTCTTCCCATCAAAGGGCCAGGCGTGAACTTACAGAGTACCATCACATGGGATCAGTTTTCAAAGGTAAGGAACTGTCCTCGAAACAGCTCCTCCGAGGTTTCTGTTGTCCACCTGCCAGCATCCTCATTTAGCTGTCCTCTGGTGTGTTTTTTTTTTCTTCCTCCAGGAAGCGACTACAAGCACCCCAGGGGACAATAATTTCAGCTTCTGGACCTGGATTGATGGGATCCTACTCCTGATTCAAGAGCATCTGCTGCAGCTCTGGAAGAAAAAGTAAAGATTGGGGAGAAATGAAAAGTGATAAAAATGAGGACCTCTTGATTATTGCTAGCCTTTGGGGGAAATGTCAAATCATGCACAGGTAGTCTTCAACTTACAACAGTTTGCTTAGTGACCGTCCCAGGTTACAGCAGCACTGAAAAAAGTGACTTGTGACCATTTTTCACGCTTACAGCTATCGCCTTGGTCACAGGATCAAAATTCAAATGCTTGGCAGGTGACTCATATTTATGATGGTTGCAGTATCCCAGGGCCAAGTGATCCCCTTTTGAGACCTTCTGACAAGCAAAGTCAATGGGGAAGCCAGATTCACTTAACAACTGTGGCAAAAAAGGTCGTAAAATGGGATGAAACGTAACTGTTCCACTCAGCAACAGAAATGTTGGCCTCAATTGTGGTTGTCAGTTGAGGACTACCTGTATTCCTTGTTAGGGAGACAGTCCCAAATATTGGGGTAGCAGCAACATCTTTCCTGGATTGGGGAGAATTTCATAACCTTATCTTGGAAGGCTGGGGATGCAGCGTTTTTTCATATGTTCAGCACCATGTTGTCCTACACCACTGTTTGTTTGTTTTTTTCCAATCTTGGTAACTTTAAGACATGGGAATTCCATTTCCCAGATTCCCCAGGCAGTATGCTGGCTTAAGACTTGTGGGAGTTGAAGTCCACATACTTTAAAGTTGACAAGTATTTTTTATTTAAAAAACCCTTAAAGTCTGTAGAGATTCTCAATCATCCAGGTCATGGTTGTCCCAAAGGTGCTTTTTCGGGAGACAGCTGGACTTTCTTGTTTTTTCTTTTTTCTTTTGAAGACGGTTCACTTCTCATCCAAGAAGCTTCTTCAGCTCTGGCAGGATAGTGGTACTAGGCCTTAACTGAGATTGCAGAAGCCAGGAAAAGAGCACAGAGTTTAGGGTTTGTTTGTTTTTTTTTGCCTGGGACAGCAGTTTACTAACCCGTGACTCTGCATGTAGGAACCAGGGTTTGAAAAGATACAGTGAGGAAGAGGTGAAACCAAAGCTGTTGGAAAGCAAAGGAAAATGAGCAGCTTTTCCTGATCTATATCTTTCCCATTCCCAAATTTGACTAGTCTCATCATGGGATTTGTGAGCCGCAAATACGAAAAGCGTTTGCTGAAAAGGAAAATGGCTGGCACCTTCCTGATACGTTTCAGTGAGAGTACCTCCAATGGTGGCATCACCTTTACCTGGGTAGACTTTAACAATGATGGTGAGTTTTTGGATTCCTATCTTACTGTTTAATCATCCTGAGTGATGCCTTAGAAAATGGCTTATCTCATCTTATTAAGCTTTGGCATGATAATGGACCAGGATTTTTCAAACTGCACTCAGAACTGTGGGGTTTCTTAAAACTTGATGGAATTCTGTAAGACACTGAGGGAATTTTTTTTTTTAAAAAAAAATTCACTCAAAAGCAGCCAATTTTCTATCATTAGAAGTTTGTCTCATTTTATTTATTTTATTTTTATTTATTTTATTTTGATTTATATGCCGCCCTTCTCCGGAGACTCAGGGCGGCTTACAAAGCGTTAAGCAATAGCCTTCATCCTTTTGTATATTTTATACAAAGTCAGCTTATTGCCCTCACAAACCGGGTCTTCATTTTACCTACCTTAGAAAGGATGGAAGGCTGAGTCAATTTTAACCCTGGTGAGGATTGAACTCGCAGTAATTGCAGGCAGCTGGAAGCTAAATACTACCTTTTAACAGTAGCATTAGTCTGCTGCGCCACTCAGGCTTCGGAGATCATTTTAAAATGATATCCGAAGTTAAAATACATAATAAAAAGGAAAAAGAAGACATCAACTGCAGACCAAACAAAAAAACAATGATAAAAAGTGTGCGTACAACAAATAATAAGTATATCATTAATGTTAACAAGTTCAATATAAAATGCCCACTCTGATTAAATGCTGAAAAATATATTTAAATCCTCCACCATTAAAAGAATACTTTCAGATCTATGTTTAGATAATTTCTGTAATATTTGACTCCAAGCTCTTGCAAGCTTGTAAACACACTTGGAGATGTGGTGGATTGAGACCCTCTCTTTCATAAGGGAGTCTCTAGATCAGTGTTTCTCAGTTTCAGCAACTTTAAGATATGTGGACTTCAACTCCCAGAATTCTCTGCTGACTGGGGAATTCTGGGAGTTGAAGTACATGCATCTTAATGTTGCCAAGGTTGAGAAACATTGTTCTAAATACTCCATACTCCTTTATCATTCACACTCACTCTGGGACATCTTTAACTCTAGCAAATACCCTGTCAGACTAAGCTGCTGAGAAGAAGATGTCATAGAGGTTTCTATTCTATGCCTCATTTAAAAATCAGTACAGAGGACCTTGTACTGGAATAGACTAGATGGGGGCAGCAACCCAAGTAGGACTCCCCAGTAGTGTGGAGAATGAGTATCTCATTATCATTTCTTTTTCCCTTTCTCCATTGTCTTCAGCACTCAATTATAATATTAGGATAAAGTTCCCCTCGCACATACGTGCTAATCATTCCCAACTTTAGAGTGCGGTGCTCATCTCTGTTTCAAAGCCGAAGAGCCAGCGCTGTCCGAAGACGTGGCCGGGGTCATGTGGCCGGCATGACTAAATGCCAAAGGCGCACGGAACGCTGTTACCTCCCCACCAAAGGTGGTCCCTATTTTTCTACTTGCATTTTTTATAGGTTGGCAGAAGCTGGGACAAGTAATGGGAGCTCACCCTATTATGTGGCACTAGGGATTCAAACCGCTGAACTGCCGACCTTTCAATCGACAAGCTCAGCGACTGAGCCACTGCGTCCCTTAATATTAGGATTCATATTCCCTTTTCCCATTCTTGATTCCTTTCATAAATTTCTTTCGCTTACTATCTTTATGAGGGCAATGTTAGTGAGTTGTAACCGAAGCAGCGACTTTCCAGGCGTTAACAGTATATTTTTAAAAATAGTTGGTATCTGGCTCAACAGCAGTAACTGTGAGAGGGAACTAGGAGTCCTAGTGGACAACCATTTAAATATGAGCCAGCAATGTGCTGTAGTTGCCAAAAAAGGCAATGCAGTCTTAGGCTGCATCAACAGAGGAATAGTATCAAGATCATGTGAAGTATTAGTACTGCTATATGATGCTTTGGTAAGATCCACTTGGAATATTGTGTCCACTTTTGGTCACCACGATACAGAAAAGATATTGAGACCCTAGAAAATGTGCAGAGAAGAGCAACAAAGATAATTAGGGAGATGAATGCTAAAACATACTGCAGAAATTGGGCATGTCTAGTCTAATGAAGAGAAGGACTAGGGAGCAACATGATAGCAGTCTTCCAACATTTGAGGGGCTGTCATAGAGAAGAGGGGATTGGCCTACTCCAAAGGACCTTAAGGCAGGACAAGAAATAACAGAGAGAGGTCCAACTTAGACCTAAGGAGAAACTTCCTGAAGGTGAGAACAATTAATCAGTGGAACAGCTTGCTTTCAGAAGTTGTGGGTTCCCCATCACTGGAGGTTTTTAAGAAGAGATTGGACAGCTATTTGTCGGGAATGGTGTAGGACCGTGATGGCGAACCTATGGCACGTGTGCCACAGGTGGCACGTGGAGCCATATCTGTGGGCATGCAAGCATTGCTCTAGCTCAACTCGAGCAAGCATGCGTGCGCTGGCCAGCTGATTTTCAGGCCTTCCAGATCCACTGGAAGTTGGGAAATGGGATATTTCCAGTCTCCAGAGGGCCTCCAGTGGGTGGGGAAGGCCGTTTTCGCCCTCCTCAGGTTTCTAGAAAGGCTCTGGAGGCTGGGGAGGGCAAAAAAAAAGGGCCTTCCGGTCCCACCAGAAGTCGGGAAACGGGCCATTTCCGGCCTCCGGAGGGCTTCCAGAGGGGTGGGGAAGACCGTTTTCACCTTCCTCTGGTTCCTAGAAAGCCTCGGGAGGCTCAAGAGAGCGAAAAAGGGGCCTACTGGGCCCACCGTGCCATCACAGGGGGCGTGGCGCATTGAATTATGGGTGTGGGCACACGCACACACAACCTCCCTGCGGTCCCCCCACTTTTGGCACGCGACGGCAAAAAGGTTAGCCATCACTGGTGTAGGATCTCTACTTCAGCAGAAGGTTGGACTAGGAGACCTTCAAAGTCCCTTCCAACTCTATTATTCTGTCTTCTGAATCCCCCCTCTTCTCATCAAGCACATTGCCCTCCCAGATTCAAATTTCAGGATGATGCAGAAATTTCTCTAAATCACCGAGAACCCTATTTGTGCAGGTACTCCGGAATTCCATTCAGTTGAGCCCTACACCAAGAAAGAGCTGGAGTTCCTTTCACTGCCTGATATCATCCGAGATTACCAACTCCTGGCTAAAGAAGTCGTTCCAGAGAATCCACTCCTTTACCTGTATCCTGACACTCCAAGGGATGACGCTTTTGGTTCTTACTACAAAGAACGCCGGGAAGGTATTAGCGGCTGCCAGTTTTTCCTTGGGCATTCTCCACTGGGACTCTTATTTATACCCTGCGATTCAGCTGAACTCCATTTTCCCATGGACGAGTTTATATGTATTCTGATATTTCCAGAATTGCTGTTTATGGAAGTTGACATCTAGCAAATGTAGTTGTTTGGGTAGGAAAGGTTTAAAGTACATTTTATCAGAGGGATGATGATGATGATACAAACCTGAATTGTTCCTTTTTACAGTTTAAAGGAGGCAAAGACAGATGATGCCTCAAGTATACAAGTGGTGCTCTTGGCATGGGAAAGAAATCTTCAATGAGTAAACATTGGACCTTTCTTTGTCATGCAAATTTCAACAATTGAGCCAAAAGATTAGGGCTTCCCCTTTCCATGTGACATTTCCACCAGAGGAGTTCTTAAATATTCACGCTATTCTGAATGAAATGATAGTGCAAATATTTATCTCAATAGTAAGAATATTTATTTGTTTGTTTCTTTGTATCCTGCCTTTATTTATTTTTTTTACAAAAAACTCAAGGCAGCAAACATACCCAGCACTCCTATTTCCCCCACAACAACAACCTTGTGAATTGGATTGGGCTGAGACAGAGACTGACTGACCCAAAGTCACCCAGCTGGCTTTCATAGCTAAGGCAGGACTTGAACTTTCAGTCTCCTTATTTTTAGCTTGATGCCTTAACCACTACACCAAACTGGCTCTCTACCAAGGAAACTATGAAGGGAACTGTTAAATCTGGTGCAAGGGTTGTAAAATATTGATAGTGTTGCTGCTTCTCCATCCTTCACATCCTCTTCTTTTTTTCCCAGTAAGCACGATGGAAAAAAGAAAATACTTGAACCGTCGCCTGATCAGAGTCTCTACGTGAGCAATGCCATCTTCTCCTTTCTTTGCTTCTTCAAGTAGTTGGTTGTAAATGTTGCATGCATCACTCCCAAACTGTCTTTAGTTCACCTGAATCCAACATTCTACTGCAATCCCATCTCCTATGGCCTCTGTACCTCGTGAGAGACCTGAGAGGCTGAGCTAAAGTGGGAATCCTGTTTCATCTCACTGGATGAAAAGCCTTCTACAAAGGCCTTGACTTGGACCCAGAGTAATGCAAGCAGACAGTGCTTCTCATCGAGTTGCCTCCTTTCTTCTTTGCCCCCCTTCTAATACCCCCACCCCCGAGCTTTTGAGACAGATTTGACTAGAGGAAAGAATGACCAGGAAAGGGAAGTTGAGAGAGCAAATAGGTGATCTTGTTTATCGAACTCCTTGCTGAGGTTATGTGTTCTGCACAGCCTTTAGGTTGTGTTCTTCCCTGATTTAATCCCTCTCTCCTTAATCCAGAGGCCGGCTAGCTGGGCACCTTTGGAATAGAAAAGGTAGCTCCCCATCAGGCCATTGCCACTTGTGCCCTCCATTCAGGGAGGTGCTGTCTCAGAGTCTTTTTCTGCAAATTAGTTGACCAGGGGCAGTGGGGGGACACTGAATACAGGTTTTAAAAATGGGAGAAATAAAGTCTAAGCTGATTGTCTAAGTCTTAAAAGAGATTTTTAAAAGTTTCAACTGAACTTCTGTAGCAAGAGAATTCTGCCATGACAACTTTGGTGTCATGGCAGAGAAGAGAAGATGCTGCTGTTGTCCATCCGTCCGTCCCCCAATATCAATTATGGATGCTACTGAAGGTGGTAGAATGCTTCTTTTTTCCTTTTCATCTCCATCTAGGCAACCAGGAGAGACTCAGATGCCAGATGTAAAAGAACTACTCCCTATAAGCAATGAGTTGGCAGCTGATGAAGTGCAGAATCCTGAGTATAAAGTGGAGAACTGTCTGCTTGACAAGGAAGGTAAATAATGTATCTGGGCCCTCTTAAATTGGGCAATTGTTGTCCCAGAAGTAATCCTTTTGAGACTATGCCCCAAAGGAGCTGTTTTTTCCAGAGGCAACTGGACTTTCTTGTTTTTCTTTGAAGACTTCTTCAGCTCTGACTGGATGGTGTGGAATGGAAGGATTTGTATTCCCTGCAGACAGCTGGTCATTAACGACTGTCTAAAAGAATGCAAATGACCAGCTGTCATCTAGGAGTATAAATCCTTCCATTCCCCACGATCCAATCAGAGCTGAAGAAGCTTCTTGGATGAGAAGCGAAACGTCTTCAAAGAAAAACCAAGTAAGTCCAATTGCCTCTTGAAAAAAGCACCTTTGGGACAACCATGACCTGGATGACTGAGAATCTCCATAGATGTTTGGAGACTATGGTTGCAGAATTGTTAGTTTGTTTCCATTTTCTCTTTTCTTTTGGATTTCTCTCATTTGTCTTTCTGCGTTTAGTTTGGCTGATTTGCTCTCCCTTCCTCTTTTTTTTTAGATCCTTTTCTTTTCCAGTCAAACGAAGAGCAACAGGAACCTTCTATCCTATTTGATATGCCACACTTGCATGTGGATGACCCAGATTTCCAAAACCTGCTCACCGTTGAGAATATAAGCAATGATACTCCTGAAATTGAACTTGAGGATTTAATGAACCTTTATGCTAAGGTAGAAATAGGTTCATGTCCGTAGGACACACACACAATTCTCTACATGTCCTTTATTCCCATTCTTTCTTGCTTATAATATACAATCAAGGCCATCGACATATAGGAAAATATACTCTGGTTTCTCTTAGCTTCTCTCCACAAATCTTTGGACAAAAGTTTCTCCCATAAATTGCCACTATTTAACCATTTAAGTTCTTTCTTAACAGCTATTTCTTCTATCATGCCTGGATTGGGGCAAAACTAGGGATGAAGGGTTGGACTCCCTCCTATGCACATGCACACCCTTATAGAATTCATGAAAGCTGAAATTTGTTGACTTCCAAAAGGCTTGCATGTTGACTGACTCTTGATTATACTTGGATCAAGTTAAAAAAAAGTCAAATAGCTCTTCATTTTGAGTTACAGGGTTTGCAAAAAGCAAGTTTGGGAAAAGGGAATATAATTTACTAGAATCTAGAAAAGTAGTGTGAAAAAAGGCACCCAGAAATATAAAAATGATGTGCTCATTCAATTATTTGGGTAAGATAGAGACTTTTTGAATTAATGGCTCAGCAACCATCTAATTTATTAGCAGGTGTGTTTGTTTAAAAAAAAAATATCACAGTTGCTGCTTGCTAGAATTAGAGTTACCATGACAGTAATCAATGACTAATACTGAGCTTTCATTTCTGTTTGCCTTGCCTCTCAGCTGTAAATTTGTAAATAAACAGATGCTACAAAATAAACCTTCAGTCTGCATTCTTTATGGGAAGCTGATCCAGTCAAGCTGTTCTGGAATTTCTCATCATATGGAGAAGTGGCAAGGACCAACCAGATCAAACTGTACTTTGGTAAAATTGAGCAAATACGAGCTGCATCCACACCAATGCTTTCCTCAAATACATGTGTGTAATTTTTTACTATCCTCTGCAATTCTGGGATCTTTCACTCCTTTTATTTTAATAATAAAAAAACATTCAGATCATTGTCAAATTCCTGGTTTTGGTGTTTCTGTCCTGTCAAGCATGAGGCATGGTCTGTCGATACAGATGTAGAGGTCTGTGATAATAAATTGTAGGGGTGATGACATTAGCCTACTTGTGCAGCGCACCTATCACAACATTATGTCTTCCAATTTTTTAAACTTTTTAAAAGTTTGGCAAATTCTGATTTATTATAAAACATTGAACTAGAAGTGTTAATGTGGGACACCACTGGGAAAAGGGAAGGTTCCAGGAAAACGTCGTGGGAGTCCAGGCTTTTGATAAATATGCCCCCATAGTTCCAATCATCCCAGCACTGTATTAAAGATGTCAGCGAAAGCAGCTCAGTTACATTAACTTTGCATAGTGCAGCGCTGGATGATTTCAGGCAGCATTCTGCTCTGCCCCTGTAGGATACTGGAGGGGAGGGAAGAGACTCTCTATGTCCTTTTTTTTCCATTTATGAAACTGCTGAATTCATTTCAACTACACAAATATAGCTTTTTATTTCAGTCAATCATGCAAAAAAACTTCTCATTATCCCTCAAAAAAGGATGAACATACATTTTACATTGTAAATGAAAGTGTGAGATTCTTGAGTCATCCCCCCACTTTTGATATTAATAGTTGGCACTTAGTTTTTCTATTACATTCTTGGTCACTAGCACTGCGGTGCACGACATGAATTGAGCCATATAAATAAAAATAAATACATTAAATAAGTATATTAAATAAATAAGAGCAAATAATGGACATACCCTCCCTCAACTTCTCTGTCTCGTTGATTTTTGCATTCCCAGGGAATGAATTGTATTTTCTGGATTCTGGATCTGCATGTATGTTAAGTGTGTGAAGGTTTATAATGGAATATTCTCTCTCCCGCCCCGGCATTGTTCTAGCTCAGACAGTTACATCCTATTCAATGCGGCACAGTGGGAAAAGACACGTGCCATCAAAATTGCAAACAACTGCAGGCGCTGTAAGATGACATCCACTACATGCGATTTCTCCCATTCTTGAATTGGTTTGGCTGGGCTGCTGCTTTCATCCTGTTGTTAGAGAAGAACATAAGTCAGATCTGCATTTTGCCCAATTATCGAAGCATCAGTCCTTGTGAATGCTCATCCCAGCAACGCGTTTGGATGCTCGAGTTAAGAGAAAATCATTTGGCAGGATTGGGCCGGTGACTAAACAGGGCTGAAGGGGGACATTTGGAGCCATAGGTCCTCTTGAGAAATTGCCTGACTTCCTTGTGTTCACAGTGTGAAAGTGGCTATGAGAACAGTATGGGTGTAAGGGATGCAACCTTACTCCTTGTAAAAATAAGAGCCTTTCCTAACATTATTAATGCCTTTGTGAGAAATAGTTGAGTAGTGACAACCAGTCTTTGCATTTGCATTGTTGCAGTGTCCCTGTAATCTCTTCCTTTTGCCTCATAAACATACTTACTTTCCGAAGGAGCTGCAACAAATTAGTCACGGCAGTTCGGAGCCCAGTTGTAGTATCTGACTTTGCATACTGTGTCAGAAGTTCCTGATAACGGTGAAGGCCCCCACGAATCTTCATCAGACACAACTAAGACAGAGAGAACAAAAGCTGGGGGTCATTTTAATTTGATTCACAAACCAGACATGGAGATCCTTCAATAGAGGAAACTTGTTCAAAGCTACAGGCTTCCTTGTATGGCCCTCCCTACTTGGATGGGGAACTCTGTGTCATGGGTTCTTTTAACTCTACTCAATTTGGTGGGTTCAAGACCCAAAAGAGCCAACAACACAGGTCTCTAGATAACGCACGGAAGCACTTCAATACTATTAAACATTAAACACTTCTCCACAGCTACTTTTCCTACTAGTACTCCTTGTGAGTACTGCTAGAGAAAAACATCCCATTCAAGTTATTCAGGCTGCCCCAAACCCCTCCCTCTTCCTCCCCCTCCCCCTCCCCACACTCAACTTTTATAGGCAACCTTGCCTTGCTAAGGTGAGGAGGGGGCTTAAAGAGACAGAACAAAAGCAGCACAGGTGCTGGCAATCTTCTGGACAGCCATTCTGCTCTCACACTCTGGTAAGAACAGATCTTGTGTGATCGTTTCCCTCCTCTACACCCCCCCCACCCACTTTTAAAATACCAGCCTCAAAGCTGCTTTTAAAACATATCCTTTAGAATGAGTGTTCTGCTTTCCTAACTATCGGGGGGGGGGGGGTGTCTCCAAATGTGGCAATGTTTAAGGTTCATGGACTTCAACTTCCAGAATTCTGGGAGCTGAAGTCCACAAGTCTTAAAAGTTGTCAAGTTTGGAGACCTTCACTAAATATGAATGATGAAGTCTGAATGGGGCTGCTTATTGAAGAAAATGAGATCAGATATGTACTAATTTTTCTCTTGTCATGCAAAGTTAGAAACCTCTTCCATCTTGGCCCCCTTTCTTCTTTGATTGCCAGCTATAAACATTGTCCCTTCCCATAAAAGCAGCCTTTACATTCATCAGCTCAAAGGACAATTCTGCAGGTATACCACAAAGGATTTAGTTTTAGCCAGATTTCTCAGGCCATCTCAGGAAGACTCTTTGTATTTCTGTATTAGGCAAGTCACCTTTTAGGGAAATTTGGCATACCCATTAATATATTTTTATGCAAGAAATCTCCAGAGTCACCTTATCAGTGAGAGGGGCATCATATATATTTAATAACATGGAATGGAATGAACGGAACAACAGAACAGAATTCTTTCTTGGCCAAGTGTGATTGGACAAAAGGAATTTGTCTCTGGTGTATAAGCTCTCAGTGTACATGTAAGCAACAAGTGATAAATCATGATCATAATCATAATTTTTCCTTAGAACACAATTTAAGCACTGTTCTGTTTTGTACAATTAAATCCATAATAATTTACAATGTCTTCATAGTACCATTCAGCCATTACTTAAGTAAATATAAAGCCAGTCTGCATAACTATTATTTTTGTACAGTTACAACTGGATGATTTTAGAAACTCTACATCACTAGTGGAGAAATGATCTAAATGTATTAAAAAAAATAAACAGTTATACCCTTAATTGATTTGCAACTGTTCTTGGATTAGTTAAAAACCACCAAGATTACAGAAATCACAGTTCCGTAAAATGAAGTATTTTCATTTTACGGCTTGGTTTGGATAGACATAATTACCATGCTATTCTTGCCCAAGAAATCTGGATCACAGTGATCGTGGCATTCAATCCGCCGAGGTAATGAAATATTTAACGGTTTTTCCTAGGGGGGAAAAAAAGAGGCATTAAATATAAAGATGTACATTGAGCTTACTTGAAACAAAATACAAACAAAAATAAATGTTGGAATATACCCATCCCTACCACATACATCTTACCTCTAATCTTGTTCACCTGGGGTTTTTTTTTCTGTTCTGAAATTATATTGAGTAGAAAATGTCTGTCTATCCCCCTCCGCCTGCTTCTCTGTATTCAAGTAAAGACTGCAGCCATTTTTCAAGCATTTGGATTTGGATACGTGCAAAATTAAATGATCCCTTCCAAGTTCTACATTTCTAATCTTAATTTTTAAGTAGGACAAGGGAGACAGAAGCTCATATGATCCTAGAACTTTGGGCCAAACACACTTTCAGACCAATCCACTTCACAAATGTGACGGTCATAAAATGAGGAGAGACCCTCCCCCAAATTACAGCTTCCTTGAGTTCTCAAGAAAAAAAGGCAGACTAAAATTTAATAAATGATAAGACTGAGAAAGATCAAATGGAAAACGTGAGCAAGATATTTTAATTTCAGCAGTTCTAAGAAATGGGCCTTGTCACATCTGTGGGTTGTGACAGTTTAAGA
Source organism: Pantherophis guttatus (assembly GCF_059756535.1). Lineage (NCBI taxonomy): Eukaryota > Metazoa > Chordata > Lepidosauria > Squamata > Colubridae > Pantherophis > Pantherophis guttatus. The sequence continues at coordinate 138,236,154 of NC_142064.1, read as the reverse complement.
AAAACTGAACTGCAAAATGTGGTCTTTCATAGGAGCCTAATCTGCCTCTGAATCTAGTCACAAGTGACAAATTAACAGACAGAGAGGTGGATGTATGAATACAAGTGATAAAAAAAATAAAAAATGGGTCTCAGATGACAACTCAAAGATGAATCCAAATTGGTCTTGGAAATGAGTAGGGCAAGTAGCTTAATAGTATGTTAATATTTGCTCTTCACTGAGACCTTCGGTAAGGGAGAAGACCTTGATTATATCATACTTCTATGTTTTTCTTCATTTTTTTATGCTTTATTGTAATTTCTTGGTTTGTTATGAGCCACTGAGAGTCGTTAAGAGTCGCTGGCATAGAAGTTTAATATATTATGGTTTGTTGCAAAGTCAGACACATGTTTAGATTGGAGTTGGCGTTTTTATCTGCTTATAGGCCTAGATAGGCAGACGATGATGATGATGGTGATGATGATGATATACACAGCAATATGAAATCACAGCTACCAGTTCTTTAGCTGATGTTAACCCTCATTCACTTCAAGCCCTTCCCAAGAACCTAGGATCTCATAATGTATTGGTATAGTATACACCAGGGGTGTCAAACTCGTGGCATCATGGTGGCATCACATGATGTATCGGGACTTTTTTCCCCTTCGCTAAACCAGGCATGGGTGTGGCCAGTGTGTGATGCATCTGGCCCACGGGCCGGGACTTTGACAGCCATGGTATAAATGTAGATCCAAACACTGTGCTCTTTTGTAATTTATTTATTTATTTATTTATTTTTCATATTTGTATACCGCCCTACTCCCGAAGGACTCAGGGTGGTGAACAGCCAAAAATAAAATACAAAGACATATAAAAGTTAAAAACTATTAAAAAACAGATTAAATAATTTAGGCTCAAAGATTAAAACATCCAATTTATCTAAAAGAGATTTAAAACCCAATTTAAAAGCAAATTTAAAAGCAAATTAAAAGGGAGAGTTAGGCCAGACCAGCCTGTTGGAATAAAAATGTTTTTAGGGCGCGGCGGAAGATGCGTAAGTCTTGGATCCTCCGTATCTCCGGGGGGGGCTCGTTCCAGATGGCAGGTGCCCCCACAGAGAAGGCTCTCCCCCTGGGGGCCGCCAGTCGACATTATTTGGCCGACGGCACCCCGAGGAGCCCCTCTCTATGGGAGCGAATTGGTCGGTGAGAGGCTACTGGTGGCAGGAGGCGGTCTCGTAAGTACCCTGGTCCTGAGCCATGGAGCGCTCTAAAGGTAGTAACCAAAACCTTGAAGCGCATTAATTGACAAATTAATATTTAATAATATGTATAATTAATTAAATTAATCTTTTAAACCTGTAATTTTAATTCAACTATATTAATGAAATAATTAATGATAAATAATAATACCAAACAACAGCATCTGCCTCACCCAGTATTTCTCAACCTTGGCTGCTGGACGATGTGTGGACTTCAACTCCCAGAATTCCCCAGCCAGCAGAGTTGAAGTCCACACATCGTCCAGCAGCCAAGGTTGAGAAACACCGGCCTAATCCATCCCTATCCCTTAGGAAGGACTAAAAATGACAAAAATGCCAAATCCAGTGTAAACATCTGGCTGACTGTGCAACCAACCATAATTATCCACCAGAAAAAGAAATAATATCCAGCAAGATGTCGTACACATGAAGCATTCTTGATTTAGGTTAATTAGCTGGAACTCATTTAGCAGAGCCTTAGCTACAGATGAACTTATCTCAGATTCATGGGGCCTAAATATTTACAGTTATGCTACATCAGTGTGGCTAAGCATTGGGAAAAGGATGTTTTTCCCCTTTAGTCATGTGAACACAGGGGCTAACCATGCCGCAATACTAGAGTAACAAGTAGGGAAAAAGCAGCAGTTGCATCAGAGCATGTGGTTTCAAAATGAAAAGCAATAAGATCGAATATGAAACTTTTAAAAAATATATTAAGTTACAGGTGGGGAGAGTTATCTTAAAAATATCAGAATCAGATTTGTTTTATAGGGGATGAGAATGTTCCAGATAAGAGCAAAAGTGGTTGAGATTTTCAGTAAACCGTTTTACGTGAAAATATTTCAGAATGGCTTTTTTCAACATTTGCTGTCAGATTTTGGATTTTGTTTCACTTTCTTCATCAGATGTGCTGATGGATGTACAATATTGGGAATTCTAGTCTGTATTCACTCTTGGTTACATTGGTTCATGGGTATTAGGTAAGATGGCTGTGTGATGATGACCTTTCCCATTTAATGTGGGAAAAATTAAGGGAAGTTTAGTTTTATTGAATTTCTATACCGCCCTACTCCCGGAGGACTCAGGGCAGTGAAGGGAAGTGTTTGGTAGATTCCCCTAACATCACCTGCATCAACTATCTTCCTGAAGGATAACAGGTAGTTCTAAATTTAGGACCATTTATTTAGGGACCATTCAAAACGACAACACCAGTGAAAAAGTAACTTAGAACTAGTCCTCACACTTACGACTATTGCAACTGCCCCATGGTCATGTGATCAAAATTTGGGCATTTAGCGGTTGTTCATGTATTTAAGGCATTTGCAGCATCCCAGGGTCATATGATCGCCATTTGCGAGCTTCCCAGCCATCTTCTGACAACCATAAACAATGGGGGAAGTCGGATTTGCTTAATGACCAGATCATTCATTTATAACGACTTCAGTGATTGAGTTAACAATTTTGGCAAAAATGGTCTTAAAATTGAGTGCGTCTCACTTAACAACTACCTCGCTTAGCAACAGAAATTCTGGTCCCAAAACTGCCTGTATCTGTCAAAACCTGTTACTGAGTTACCAGATTGGAAGGACAGTAGATCAGGAAAGGAAGAGACAGACAGAAAGAAAGGGAATATACTATTACTCCATGACTATCAACCATTTGAGGGGGCTAGCAGAAGAGTGGAGGGGGGCTCCTATTCTTAACCATGTGTCTTTTCAGTTCCTGGAAGACAACCAGAACCATATTTTCATAGTAGCACCCCCAACTTGTTCTAGCTTAGGTGACAGAGAGGCTTGTGTGGATATTTGAAAGTTAGTTGTATGGGAATTAGGTTTTCTTTCCTGCAGTCCAAGTTAAAATAACCAGGGAGAATGAATGAATGAATGGATGGATGGATGAATGAGAGAGAGGAAGAGGGAGCAAGAGCGAGAGAGAATGAAGAAAAATGTCTGCCTAGCAGCCTAAAATTGCCAATAGGGCTGCCAATCCCATCCTCAGCTTCATTGTGTAATTATTTTCTATGGAAGGACACATGCTGGGAGAAACACAACAATGGTATTTTAACACTGACTACAATATATAAAGAGGGCATAAGGAATCTTTTAACAACTAGAAGGGCATCTTTATGTTGGGGTTTGGAGGCTATGAGGAGTAGCCCTTATCTGGAGCCAATTCGTGGCAAATGTGATTTTAAGACATTCCCAATTCTTGCCTGATTTTCTTCATATTAGGATGAAGTCTGCTCTCAAATCTTGTCAGTTTTCCCATGAAATGCCCCTTTTTCAATACTTTCTTCTGTTAAAACCCTGAAAACAAACCTCCTACTTCAGCTAAATCCTTGTCCTTAAACAAAAAGAAAAAATTCAGTTGTGGGGTTCTTGTCTGCATGAAAAGTACCAAGCTCAGAGAGCACCAAGAACCCCACAATTCAGCCATGAGCTACAAATATTCTCTTCTATCAATAACTCAATTGGAAGTTGCCTTCCCTTTATCTTGCTCCTTTCCTTAGTGAAGGGATGCACAAATAGCCCAGGCTCACAGGCAGCTGAACTTTCCAATAATTGACAACTCTTAACATTATTAAACAGGAAATCCAAATTAATCATGTTAGCTATATTTGGTGCTAGGAATGTACAAGTACATTAAATCAAATAACATGTTGCTTCTGACCTAACTTCACCCAAGGGGGAAAAAATTAAATTTGGAGGCTTTTACTCTTGTATGTCTCCTGATCAGGAAGATGCCACACACCCCAGCCTTAGGCTAAGGAAAACTCTTCCAGAAAATGAGGCCAAGCACGATCTTCAGATCAGGAAAAGATATATTTAACCTTTCACACACACCTTTCAAGCTCTTAAATAAAATCAGGCACCTGTTTTCATATGACTACTATTTGCATTGCAGGAAAGAAAATTCCCAGTGGAAAATATTCGGATGCAATATGAATGGGATTGGCATTTGGATCAGAATTTTCCTCATCCAAATCCCAACCCCATTCTTATAACTGTTATGGCCATCTTTTTGCAGTTCTCGAAGTCATTTCTTTGCTCAACCAGAGTTTATTCAAAAAAATACAACTAACTGGCTTGGCACAGCATGGTAAATCATAAACCACAGCTTGCAAAAACTACAGGGATGCATCCGAGGTTTTCAGTTTAATGTCTCACCTTGATTTGGAAACTCTCAACCGTGATGCTGCCCCCCCCGCCCCCCGCCCAAACTGTAGTCCCATGCAGATCACTCAATGGGGAGGAAAGCTCGGTCATTTCCAACTACCTAAACCCAAACAAACATTTCAATTTGCCAAAAGGTATAAGAACAACCTACATAATTATAGTCATGATGAGGTTCCCCCTATCACTGTATCCTTTTTCTCTGCCCAGATTTCCTGTCTGGAATTTGGTCCCACTGCATTCTGTGAAGAAGTCAAAGCGTTCTCCTACTCACCACTTTAGTCACTTTCAGCTTCTGCAGGTGCTTGAGGATCTCTTGCGAGGCAGTTTTGCAACCCTGCCAATCTATATCAGTTTCTTGGGGCAGCCTCATTCCTCTGGAAGCAGCAAATAGGAGGAGGAGATAAAGAAGGCTGCTCTGCAAGGGCTGCCCTGTGTTGAGCATCATCTCTGAAGATTTTAAGACTGAACTTGAAGTGATGCTGGAGGACCTTTTTTGATACTGGGAGTCAGAGGAACCAGGATCATATTTATCTTGCTGCTATAGGTGACTCAGGCATATAGCGGGGAATTCCACTCCTGGGGAGACAGGTGGGGGTGGTATTGCAAGTGCACTGATGTCAGGGATCAGTGTGACCTGATATGGCCAACAATTAGGGTGACAGAACTGAGTCCACCAGAAAAGCAGAAGTGATACCCGTTTTTGGGCTCTCCAAAGATCAGTAACCTCAGAGATCAGCTCATTTGCCTAATGATGCCTTTGGGCAAATCATAAATCCCCATTTCTCTCCCTACCTGTAAACATAAACACAGAGAAAAACCCCATAGTATTTTTGTGATCCCAGCTAATATCTTTATCAGAATTAGAAAATGATTGTGGGAAAGGAAAACAAGAATCTAATCTGCTGTCCTCCGACTGACATTAACTCAGAAGATCTTTTGCTTCTCCTTGGGGAATCAAATGATTTTCTACCCACCCTAAGTTACATTATTAATGTTTATGCATTTGCTCTGTTCAAAAACAGAATAAAATTTAGCAATCTGAGTTAAGAAAATATATAAACATATAGTGAGTGTCTGCAGAGAATTTCTAGAGTGTCCAGAACACTAGACAGAGAAGAATCTAACAGTTCTTCTCAAAAATAAATTGACAGCATCCAAAAAATCAGGATCCATCTTATAACTCATAAATATATGATAGTTCATAAATACAGCCAAGCAAAAAAGGCACAATGGTCACCCTTTTTGTTGTTTATTTGTTTGTTTCATCTCTTTTTCTAAAGTGATTATTAGAATGAATCTGCTATCTCTTTCCCAGGAAAATTTCATAATTATTTCCAAAAATTATAGTCACTATTTTTAAACAATCCTGTCTCAAAAAGAGAAGGCGCTTGAAAAGATCCCTGTTTAGAATAAAGAAAAAAAGGGAAGAAATGTAAGGATAAACCCAGATAATTGACTGAATTTACATACCGCAAAGCCATAGTTTGTTTATTTCATTTCATTTCATTTTTATTTTATATTTTATTTTATTTTATTATATTTTATTTTCATCCTGCCTTTGTTATTTTTATAAAGAACTCAAAGCAGCAAACATACCTAATGCTCCTTCTGTTTTCCTCATAACAACCCTGTGAGGTGGGTTGGGCTAAGAGAGAGTGACTGACCCAAAGTTACCCAGTTGGTTTTCAGACTAAGATGAGACTAGAACTCACAGTCTCTTGGTTTTTAGCCCGATGGCTTAATCTCTGGCTCTTTAAACAATGTTAACATTGTGTGTTTGTTTGTTTATTAGATTTATGTGCCACCCATCACATCTAGAGATTAAATAAACCATAGTAGCCTTGTTCATACCTTGTCCATAAAAAGCTATCACTTGTAAATCAGAAAAGTTGGATTTATACATCACATTAAGACAAAAGCAAACAAGAGATATTAAGGAGATCTGTGAATCTGGTCAGCCTATGTGAAGAATTCATGAGGCATGGGCTGCAGGCAAATGTCAGAAACATTCCTGCATCCAGCCTCTATCCTTATTCTGGCATGACGTGAAGCCTCTCTGAAGATATATAAAATCCCTTAGGCTTTGTACCCCATTCCTTTGGGAGGGGAAATCAGGTAGCTGGTGCCAGAGACAAAAAGGAAACTGAGGCACAAGAGGCAGGATAGGGGTCAATAAATGTCATGCCAGTATTGGCTCAGTATTGACAGGACAGCAGTGGCCAAAGTGGCCTTTAAATCTACTGAGGTGGCTAGAAGAGAGCTCTTTCCTTTGTCCTGCTTACAATGTCTATGGGATCTAGCCAGCAGAACTCTTCTTAGCTGGGCATAAATAAAGCTAGGATTGGTTCAGAAAAAGTAGCTGATGAAATGGGACTCCTGAGGAGGCCTTGGAGGAGAGACCTCCAAGGCAGCCTAATTGGAAGTACAAAATTGTGAAAGGAAAACAGAAGGAAACAAACAAAAATCAAATTTCTCTCATCTATATACTTTTTATTAAAGAGTTTTTTTAGAAAAATAAAGATCTAGTTTCTCTCAGTGGATGGTAGCTCTTCTTTGTTGTCTAGTGTACAAGTAGTCGTCAACATACGGCCACAGTCGAGCCCAAAAATTCTGTTGCCGAGTGAGACAGTTGTTAAGTGAGTTTTGCCCCATTTTACGACCTTTCTTGCCACAGTTGTTAAGTGAATCATTGCAGTTGTTACTAATTAGCATTAGTAACAGGATCAGAGGTGGGTTTCAGCAGGTTCTGACCAGTTCTGGAGAACCGGTAGCGGAAGTTTTGAATAGTTCGGAGAACCGGTAGTAAAAATTCTGACTGGCCCCGTCCCCATCTATTCTCTGCCTCCCAAGTCTCAGCTGATCAGGAGGAAATGGGGATTTTGCACTAACCTTCCCCTGGAGTGGGGTGGGAATGGAGATTTTACAGTATCCTTCCCCTGCCACGCCCACCAAGCCACGCCCACAGAACCCGTAGTAAAAAAATTTGAAACCCACTACTGAACAGGATGGTTAAATGAATTTGGCTTCCCCATTGACTTTGCTTGTCAGAAGGTCACAAACAATGATCCCATGGTCCCGGGACACTGCCGCCATCATAAATATGAACCAATGGCCAAATATCTGAATTTTGATCATATGACCATGGGGATGCTGCAACAGTCATAAATATGAAAAAGGGTCATGAGTCACTTTTTTCAGTACGGTTGTAACTTTGAACAGTTACTAAATGAACTGTTGTAAATTGAGGACTACCTGTACTGGTATTTGGTTGTACTTGGATTAGCCTCATCTAAACCTCCTAAAGTCTCCTAAAGCACAGGTTGTAAAAGGGCCACAGTTGCCCACCCCTATCCTAAAGGAAACCTCTTCTGAGAATGGAGTCTGTGAGGACCAAACTTCTTTGGCCTCCAAACCATTCATTTATTCCACTTTTCCCCGTCGTAGGATCTTTCCCATTGAGTCACTACAAAAACCATATTGGGGTGACATTTGATGGCCCACTGTCAGTTCCCGTCCAACCTCTGGGGTTTTTTTTCTGACTAGCTGATGAATGGCGTTCTTCTTATTTTGTGCCCCCATTATATGATTATTGCTGGATTTCTCTGAGGTTTTCGTTTCTTTTCGTTTTGTTTTATCTGCTTTGCTGGAGGAAGGTGGCAGACCATAGAGATAGAGCATGATTAGAATGGCGGCAGACAAGAAAGTTCAAAGCACTGAGTTGTCCGATTTAAAACTTCTGATACAACGGAGGCCTAACAAATGGCATAGTATGACTTGACCCCCTTATTATGAGTCCAGCTCCCTGTGACTCTGTGTGAGTCCTTGTTCTGAACTTCCTAATGTATTCACAACAAGGCCAGTGTAATGTAAGGCCTGCGGAAAAACAGCAGCTTCCTCTCCTGATCTGTGCAGCAAGGCAGTCTAACTCAAGGCAGAGAATTCTTTACTACCACACAGCTGGTTGGAAGAAGGCAAGGATAGAAAAAGACATCATGCAGAGAAACAGCAGGCAATGGTGCCGTCAACAGATGCTTCACTTTCACAGTATGCAACATTTAATTATTATCACGGCAGAGTGGCCAATGTTTTGCAATGCACCGGTGTATTTTGCCAGTTTGGGAATAACTGGTTTAACACTCCACACAAGAGAGGGAATCCAGGCACTTTGATTGTCAGTCTTGCATATTCAGTGTTTTGTGTTGATTCCCAAACCCACTCACCTCCTCTCTCTTAGTGACTCTCAACCTAGTTGGGGAATTCTGGGAGTTGAAGTCTATATACCCTGTTTCCCTGAAAATAAGACCTATCCCAAAAATAAGCCCTAGCATGTTTTTATGCATGTGCCTAATATAAGCCCTACTTAAGAGCCTGTGCAGCCGGCTGGCTGCTCATTCCATCTGGTTGCTCGTGGTGCTGCAGCAACAAGGTGAGGCAGGGGTGGAGTTGCCCAATGCACCCTGCACCAGCTTACCTGACGGCACCCGCAGCCAGGCCATCCATGCCCCAACCCCTGCCTTGTGGCGGCAGCTCCAGCAGCCCCATCCAGCAGGACCTTATGTGGCCACTGGCCCACTTCTTCTGCTTGCTCGCGGCCACAATGGAGCAGGAGGCCTGGCTGCAGTTGCCCTGAGGTAAGCTGGTGCGGGGCACGTGGGGCAGCTCCACCCCCCCACCTCACCTAATGGCCGCAGCACCGGTGCATCGCTCAGCCTCCTGCTCCATTGCAGCAGCAAGCAAACAGAAGAAGTGGGCCAGTGGCCACATAAGGTCCTGCTGGATGGGGCTGCTGGAGCTGCCGCCACAAGGTGAGGCAGGTGTTGGGACATGTGTGGCCTGGCTGTGGGGGTTCTGAGGTAAGCCAGTGCAGGCTACAGCTCCGCCCGGCCCCCACTTCGCAGTGGTGGCTCTGCCATGCCACAAGGCCTCCTGTCTCATCGTGAGAAAGCAGAAGTGGGTCTCCCATACATGGGGAAAAAAATTAGATACCTCCCGAAAATAAGCCATAGTGCTTATTTTGGGGCCCAAAAGAAAATAAGACCCAGTTTTATTTTCGGGGAAACACGGGTATCTTAAAGTTGCCAAGGTCGAGAAACATGTTTGCCTCTCTCCCCCCCCCACTCTCCCCCCCACACCTGTATATGTATATTGTATGTATGTATACATGTATATTTATATGTACATGTATACCCTATTTTTCTACTTTGAGGCTGCCAAATCCCACAAATACTAATCACACTGATTAATTTCCTCAGGAGGGGGGGGGAGCCTCAATTTAATCACAACCCTTACTGATTACCACTTTTGTGTTACAGTTTTTTCAGATCTCAGAATACAAATTCTGGGAAATCCAACGGCAAAACACAGGTGACCTATGATTTGCTAACATAACAGTATTAGTATAATTGAGAAAAAAACAATTAAACTGTTTCATGAAATTGCATCAGTAGGGACTGCCATCAAAAGGATCACATGTTATATCTATATTAAGGAGGAACCTCAACTCTTTGTCACCTCATGGACATATTTTTGACAACAGAAATATGGAAATAGATCCCCATTGCCTTCTTTAGGAATTTTTTTTTACCTATGGCCCTGGAATTGCCTGGTGATCTCCCATCCAAGTATTAACCAGGTTCAACCCTACTTAGCTTTTTCATGTTCAGTCTTTGTTCGCTAAGTACTATGATACTAATCAATTTTAAAAGTACAAAATTAATTATTTTTATATTCTCCTATAATTAAGTGCCTTTATATATCTCCTTGAAATGCATGGAAATATCAATAGAAAATATTAGATAGAAGATTGTTGGCCAGATAGACCTGGATTGTGCTTTAAAAGAAAACTTGACTATACTGGAGGAAAAACAAGCAGCAAGAAACAAGCAAACATTCTCACCACTTGATAGAACTGTGTTCAACTCTAATTGTATGGAATATATGATGCAGTGGTGAAATGTAAAATTTGTTACTACTGGTTCTGTGGGCGTGGCTTGGTGGGGGGGTAATGTGACTGGGTGGTTGTGGCCAACTTTTTTTATTTTAAACTTTTAAAACCATTTTTTCTACAACCTCTTCTGCTGAAGAGGTTGTAAAAAAATGCTTTTAAAAGCCTCTGACGATCCCAGCTGAGCCGTGCGATTATCAGAGGCTTTTTTTTTTACGTTTAAAATCATTTTTTCTGCAGAAGAGGTTGTAGAAAAAATGCTTTTAAAAGTAAAAAAAAAAAAAAGCCTCTGATGATCGTCTGGCTCAGCTGGGCATGGGAGGGGGCAGTGCAGGGATTTTTGCTACTGGTTCTCTGAACCACCCACCGCCATTGCTACCGGATCGGGTGATCCGGTCCGAACCGGGAGCATTTCACCCCTGATATGATGATGTTTGTTAAGTATATTTCCCCCACTTCTCAGTTGGCTTTAATTTATTTTCTTTCCTGAACTTTGGACAACTCAAATGATAGACCCTCACATAAACAGTGTTTTACTATCTTTGCAGTCTGAGAACATTTTGTCTGTCACTCAATTGATGTCAAGGGTGGGCTTAACATCAGCCCTCCCACTGGAGGTGGTCAACAGTATTATGTTTCTGGGGCTGCAGATAACTAACAATCTGACTTGGTCTCTTTATACATTATCTTAAGGGTAGCGTGCAAACTAGTGTTTGTATTTCCTGCATCGGATGATGAGACCACATCTTTCTCCTTCTTTCCTGGCCACTTTTTACAGAGACCCAACTGAGAGCGTTTTAACAAACTGCATCACTGTTTGGTTTGGTGGTAGCAGTGCCTCAGATAGAAGGTCCATGCAGAGAGTGGTAAGGACAGCTGAGAAGATTATAGGAAGCTCGCTTCCCGTTATTCAGGATACTACTTATAAGCGCCATGTGCTTAGAGCTCGAAGTATTGTTAGAGACCCTCACACACCCCACTTCACGGTCTGTTTCTGTTTCTCCCCTCTGGGAGGTGGTTTTGAAGTATTTATAACAGGACTACTAGATCCTGTAACAGCTTTGCTCCTTATGCCATCTTGTAAATTCACAGGATTCTTTTTTTTCGTCATGTATATCTATACATTCGAATTAGACTGTGGTGTTTCTCTGTGTCATATATGTGTGTGTATGTGGGTATATGCATAACAGTTATCTTTTGAGAGCTGAATGCAAATGAAATTTCATTTTAAAGCATGCTGATTAGTGTACATTTAAAGTGACAAATATATTCTATTCTATTCTATTCTATTCTATTCTATTCTATTCTATTCTATTCTATTCTATTCTATTCTATTCTATTCTATTCTATTCTATCCTATCCTATCCTATCCTATCCTATCCTATCCTATCCTATCCTATTAAGATATTAATAAAATCCTGATTGAGAAACTGGAGGGACCAGTAGTCAAGTTATTTTCCATTGGCCTTCTAACCACTTAGGATCTCTTCACAGCTCACACACACACAAAATGTGAGCTGACGGGAAGTTATTTTGCCTCCAGCAACCGCAGTAGACATGGCCACCACAGCACAAAGCTCTGTGCTCGGATAGGACAGGACAATTCTGCAGTGGACCTAATGGAGCCATGCAAGTTGTCAACTACTTTCAGGCTCCTCCTGTTAAAGTCAGAATGATCACTTGGGAGAAGATTTTTCTGGGCAAGTTCAAACAATAACATGGGAAAGAAAACTTTCAGGACCACCATGTGTGATAGAGATGCATTCTTCTACAAAAATAGAATATGGAATGCTGGTGTTTGATTTTGTAGCACAACTACAATACAGCTTCCCATTTATTTAGATTCATTTAAAGAATCTTAAAAAAAATTAAGTCAAGTGGGGTAGGCAATCCAAGGGGAAATGCCACTGGGCACCATTTTGCTTATTCTTCCTTCAAATTTTTCAGTTTTAAAATCTGCCATGCCATTGTAGCAAACTTTAATAAATAGCCAGAGGAGGGCAAATTTCTACGGCCGTTTCCCAACATTATATTCCTATAGAATTCACACGCTCCAACTTGGCATAACAGTGATATGAAGAAAGAACACCTTATGCTTATAATTGTGAGCTTATTCATAACAGACAGAAGGAGGGAGGGAGGGAGGGAGGGAAGGAAGGCTATTTTGCACTAAAGGTTTTGGGACAACTGTAATCACATAAATCCGTGTTACTAACTGAACAACTGCTATGATTCACATCCATAAATTCTGATATACAATGACATTAGGAGAAATTTTCATTTCTACAAACATTTATTTGTAAGGTCAGTTTAAAGAGCATAAAAAAGTATAAATACAATGCATTTATACTTCTCTTTATTTATTTATTTTTTTAAAGGGGAAACTAGCAGGCAGGGCTGTTTGAATGCACAGCTGTTCTGGATGCTGTCCAAGAACTCAGCAGCTCCAACCGTGCTTAGCTTTTTTCTAAGGTCATTTAAGGTCAGCTTGATGCCGCCCCATTATATCAGCACTGAATGGTCATGCCCAGTTGTCTTAACCATGCAGAAGAAAAGCAGGATGGAATTTTAAAATAAGCAAGCAAATTGTGCAGGAAAGGAAGGAAGGAAGGAAGGAAGGAAGGAAGGAAGGAAGGAAGGAAGGAAGGAAGGAAGGAAGGAAGGAAAGGAAGGAAGGAAGGGAAGGAAGGAAGGAAGGAAGGGAGAGGGAGCAGCCCAGGAAACCAAACCTATAATTCACACAAATGGGAAAATGGGGGTGTCATTTTCATATTTATTTTGATTCATGGCAAATTGCCTATGTAGAATTAGCCACTATCAGTCCTCCAAGACTATGTGGAATTAGCCACTACCAGTTGTCCAAGACTTTCCAAACCAAACTTGGAAACCAAAGACACACAAAGGTATACTAATTTTAAAATAAGGTTATTGTAACACAGGGTTGTCAAACTGGTGGTCCGCGGGCTGGATGTGTCACGCGCAGGCCATGCCCACCGCAGGGGAAAGCGTCCCAAAACGTCACATGACGGCAATGTGACGCCACGACTTTGACACCCGTGCTGTAACAGAAGCTTGCAAGTCTGATGTGCTTATCCTCGCTCCCTCCCTTTATCTTTATGAAAATTAGGGAGGGTCCCATATGAGGCACTTTTTCAAAGTACAGTTCTGGCCTGGACTCAGATTTCTTTTATCTGGCCATTGGCTTGGTTGCAGCTCTGCCTCCTGTTTCTCTTTCCATTACAGCCAGGAAGAATCTTTCATGTTCTTGGATTCCCCTCCTGACCCAGGGCTGAATCCAGCCATCCTGTCAGTGGATGTCACGGCAAGTTCTGGCTAGGAAAGCACATGGCTAGTTTGATGGAGATTCCAAATGTTGTCAAGTGAAACCTAAACCCATTAGGAAATATCCCCTTCCTGTTTTCCTAATGATCCAGAATTGCATAGAAAGATACTGCATGCAGCTATGAAATTCACATGACACATTTGACCTTCCTGAACTCATTACAACATCCTTCTTTTCCATACCTCTTTGCTTGAAAACGTGTGTTTGGGAGGGTAAGGTAGGAAGGGGGAAAAAAGCATGTAATGAGTAACCTGAGGCACATTTGGGACTTGGCTTCTGTTCCTATTGCTTCACTCCCGATTTCAAAAGAACAAAGGAACTAATGTGTGATGATTGCATGTCAGTTGCATAACACAGCAGGCTAATTATTTTTAAATTATCCTGTTGTGGCTTAACCGCCTCCTTCTTTTCCCTGAAAAATCTATTTTAGTTCCTGTCTTTGCTGTTTGTATTGATGAGATTTCTGGAGAACATTCAAAGCAGGATGGAAATAATCAGAATAAAAATTGACTTGATCCCACGTGTACTCAATAGATACCCATTTTAATTGACTGTACTATCTGCCTTATTCTCTGTCTGTCATTTATGCTGTCCTTTTGCATACTACTTATGCTTTTTTTGTTTCTTTAGGTCATACACTACAGCAATAAATAACCATAAAAAGCAGAATCAAATAAAATATCACAGTATAAAATTTTTAAAAAGTGCTAAATTCTTCAGAGCAATAAAGTCCAGTGACAACATCTTGGGAAGAAGATATACCAATGCCTCTTTACATCAGAGATGGGTTTCAGCAGGTTCTGACCAGTTCTGGAGTACCAGTAGTAAAAATTCTGACTGGCCCTGCCCCCATCTATTCTCTGCCTCCCGAGTCCCAGCTGATGAGGAGGAAATGGGGATTTTGCCGTAACCTTCCCCTGGAGTGGGGAGGGAATGGAGATTTTACAGTATCCTTCTGCTGCCATGCCCACCATGCCATGCCATGCCATGCCATGCCCACCATGCCACGCCCACAGAACCAGTAGTAAAAAAAATTGAAACCCACTACTGCTTTACATGGTACCAGGAACATTCCCTCCCTCAAGGCTAAATTAACTATTGCTAGGACCCATCCACATGTCACCTCCTGAGTAATGTTGACCAACCAGGAGGGGCATGGGTCTAATTTACAGAGGGCCATACTTACAGTCCCAAGGACCCTGTCCAGTTCCTCAGCTCCAAGGGGATCAAAATGTTCCCAAATAACTGGGTAAGTGAGTTCCCTGGGCATCTACAAAGGATCTGCACCATGTTTGGTCTCCAACTGAGAACAGATCCAAGCAATTTTATCCACCAGGTGCACCAAAAATTCCTCTGAAGGTAAACCTCTGAGTTCCTCTTATCCAGTAGCTGTAGGTAATTCTAAACAGCAGGGCTGCCAGGTGGTTCTCTGCAGATGCAACAAAAGCGGAGAAATATTACCACAAGTTAGTATCTTAATAGTGGCTTTAATTCATGGTTGATTGGATTCATCCTTCCTCTTCCTCCAGCGGTGCTCTAGACATCTTTTGACCCTTTTCAACTCCCTCAACTCCTCTGTCAGTCATGAGGAATATTGGACGTGATAGGCATGATCTTCTTCAGGGCCTCAGTCACCTCCCTACTCAGGGCAGAGATAGTGATGAGCCCACATGGTGCTTAGCCACTAATGCCACCCCATCCAACAGCATCACCTTAACCAGCTCCTCTCACTAGCCGACAAACTATGGCCCAACTCACTTCTCTCCATTCACAAGTCTCTCCTGAGTAAGAGGGTGCCCAGCTAAATACACATTTACTCATATTCATATTTACATTCACTCACATACACTTCATATCTATCTATGTATTTCATTCCTGTAATGATAGTGATAGATTATACCTCCCCTGCAGAAATGCAGGCAGAGGTTTAGTTCAAGTCAAACAAATTGTTGAAGAAGAAAACCATGCATTGGCTGATTATGTAAAAGACAGCCCAAAACAAGCACCGATGCAAGTTAAAAACTGGAACTTACTGAATTAACAGAAAACAAAACATGAATATCAAATGATGTAATAAAAGCAATAATAGAATGCTGGCAAGGAAAAGCATGTCACGGTCAATTTCTGCAAAAGACTGAGAGGAAACCAGGTAAAGATCAAGCATGGCAATGGCCTACAACTGGGACAATAAAAAGGGAACTAAAGGCCTATTTTTGGCTGCTCAAGAGCAAGCTATTTGAATTAATACAATCACGGCCAAAATTGAAAAATCATTAAATGATTCAAAGTACAGATTTTACAAAGAAGCAGAAGGAACAATAGATCATGTATCTCACGCAAGATCATATAAACTGATTATTAAAAAATGACATAACACAGTTCCCAAAATGATTCACTGGAACATCTGTAAAAAATTTCATGTGCCAATAATGAAAAATTGCTGGGAATATATGACAGTTGAAAAAGTAGTAAAAAATGAGCAGGTTAAAATATTGTGGGATTTCCAAATACTAATATAAAGTCTAAACACATAACAAGAAAGTGGTTGAAAAAGAGAAAGTGCGTATAATTGATGTGGCAATACCAAGAGATAGTAGAATACAGATATTACTCTACTTACAAAACTTTGAGTTGCAAACTTTCACCAATACAAACAACTGGTCCACAAGTCCTTCCTAGAAGGTCCTGGAAGTCAGGAAAAAGTGGGAAAGGTTTAGTTTCTGGAACGCTGCATACATAAGCAGCACACCAGAAATTACCAGTAAATGTTTCCCATCTTCTGCTGCCTTCTCTTGTCTTCTCCTTAAATGTCTGCAATGAAGTACCAGAATGATAATGAGGAGAAGGCAGCACAAAGAAGCACAAAGAAGCGTCAATCCATCATGATCTAGAGCAGAAGTGGGGAACTATGGCCCCTTTATAACTTGTGGACTTCAGCTCCCAGAATTCCTGAGCCAACCATGCTGGCTCAAGAATTCTGGCAGTTGAAGTCCGCAGATCATAAAAGAGCAATAGTTCCCCACCCCTGAGTAGACAAAGGTGACTATATTGGAGGGAGGGAGAGAGAGAGAAGATGAAAGTAGTACATTCCTTTGGCATAAATCATTCCACAATTGGAACAATAATTAAGAACAAAGACACAATCATGGAACGGGTGAAAAGTTCAATGCCTATGCAATCCCTGAAAATAAGCAAGAGGACGTGGAAAAAAAATTGAGATGCTATTCAGCATAAGCGATATGTGCCGTTTAGCTTAATGCTGATCCAGGAGCTTATTTTATCATTTGTAACAGAAGAGTGGTGAACAGAAGGATGCAGCCGAGGAGTTTCTGGAAACCCTCAAGGAGATTTTTTTGAGAAAGATGGTTATTCACCCCAGCAAATATTCAGTGTGGATGACAAGGGTCTTTACTGGAAGAAAATCCCAGAGACTACCTACATAAACAAGGAAGAGAAGATGATGATAAGCTTCAAAGCTGTGAAGTATACTAGGTGGCAACCCTTCTGGTGATTTGACCTAAAAGAGTTACTAGTCTACCACTCCAAGACTTGTGAGCTCTTAAGAATGTCTCAAAGAGCTCACTTTATGTTGTGTGAAAAGCAAATAAGAATGCTTTGGTCGTCCTTCTCAATGTTGAAGAAAGATTCTTCCATCATTTCCTCCCAGAAGTGGAGAGGTATTCCTGGGACAAAAATATCAAGTTCAAGATTTTGCCAATTTTGGATAATGTCCTGGGTCACCCACCTTGCCAGAACAATTTCAATCCAAATGTGAAGGTCATGTATCTGTCTCCAAATGCCACCTCCCTCCTACATTCTATGGACCATGGGGCAATAGCAATTTTGAAAAAATATTATCCTTATCATATATTTAGTTCTGGCAACTGAAGCAGACTCACAGATGACCTTGTGCTATTTATGGAAGTCCTACAACATCTACAAGGCTGTCTTTGCATCAATACAACCTAGTTAATCCCTGTGAATTTGAATGGGTTTAGATTTGTCTGTAGGGGTTCAGCTTGACTGAGAAAGCATTGTCAATGTTCATGACAGAGGACCTCTCCAAAGTGTCTGCAACTGTCCATGATGCAATCCATTTTTGTCATAGATAAGAGGAAGGGCTATCACCCAAAGTTCAATGTACAGTAGTGGCCAAAATTGTGGAAATCTTTTAGGAAAAGTGTATTTTCTAAAACTAGCTAATAACACCACTTTTTTTGGAGAAGTACCATTAAATTATATATCAATGGAAAGATAATTTAATCAAGAATGTAATGCAATAACTTTTATGAAGGATTTGCTATTAGAATAGCAGTTACAGTATAAAGAAGAAAAGTAAAACACGTAAAAAAATGAGATATACAAAAATTATCACCATAGAAAACATGAGATATACAAACATTATCACATCAATTAATATTTAGTTGGGTAACCTTTAGCATGAATTATGGCCTTACAACATCTTCCCGTGGAGTGAACCAAGTCTTTTAGTTCTACAGCTGTTATAATGGGAAACCAAGATTGAATGATTGCTTCTATTAACTGGGTTTTATTGCTGGGTCCCTTCTGAGTTCTGACTAACAGGTTTCTTTAGTCAGCTCCATAGATTTTCAATTGGGTTAAGATCTGGGCTCTCAGCAGTGGAATATGATTATCTTGAAACTCCAAAAAAAAAGTGGTGTTATTAGCCATCAAACCTCAAAAATATACTTTTTCCCAAAAGGTTTCCACAATTTTGGCCACTATTGTACCGCTTCTTCAGGAAGGTGGAGAAATGTGTCATATCAACTCCAGAGGATTAACCAATGCCATTGCTGTCAGGTATTGTGGCACTGCTGCCACTTATGTAAGGTCAGAAGTCTACTGCACATGTTTTTTACACTAGTGTAGACTCGCAAATAAAACAGACTTACAAACAGCTTCTCAAAATGTAACCTGTTCATACACAGAAGACAAAGAATTGGAGAAGATCTGAAAATCAAAGTTGAAAGATTATAACATAAACCAATGATGGTGGCCCCACTGAGTGCCATGCCCAAAAATCTTGGACAGCATTTAGAAAATCTGCACATTGACAATATTGACAAAATTTCTATCAGTCAATTGCAAAAGGCCACACTGCTTGGATCTGCATATATAGTCACCTTGAAGTGAGAATAAATGAATAAATAAAATGATGCTGATACCTTATAACATCCTAGATTCTTGGGAAGAACTTGATGCATATGAAGCCTTATACCAATCAAAAAACTGGTAGCTGTAATTTCACATTTTATATAACAATAAACTTCTGGCTGAGTGTATGACCAATAACAACAAGAATAATTTCCATTCTGTAAATTGACAGTGACATCAAGGAAATAAGACCTGTTCTGTAGATAGGTTCAAGCTGAGGTTTATGGTGGGATGGAATTTGTTGAAGTTATGAATGAATTTGATGATACACTCATTTCCATGGGACTGGAGGATGAGAATGTCATCAATGATTCTTCAGTAAAGACTTCAAGGGTAAGAGTTAGGAAAGTGTTGTTCTAGGACAATCATGAAAATGTTGGCACATAATGTGTCTGGAAAGCTGCAGTGCAACAGATCTTAAAATAATATTAGCATTTATTATCCTTTGCTTTCTGCTCCCTTCTTCAAACATATGGCAGGGCAGGAGGGAAGCACCTGTTAAGGGAAGCTCCATAGATATATATGCCTTCTTCACTTTCCAGATTTGGCTCCATGTGAGCTTCACCTCATTGTGTTGGTGAAGAAAAAACTAAATATAAAAAAGAAAGCCTGGGGAAAGAAAGGAGGTTCTGATTATCTATCAAGCCCAGCGGGTAGAGGAGATCAAAGTCAAAAGTCTTATTTTTTTAAAAAAGCTAGCACCCCTGATAAACTGGGAGGGTGAGAGAGGATCAACCAGAATCCATGCTATTTTGCAGAGAAGAGATTGAAACCTGCCCAACATCTTAAAAAATGTGTCTGAGGCATGCATGAGATGAATTACACAACTGTGGTATATAGTAGTGAAGGTGTTGGATAAAAGCAGGGAGATTCAGATTCTAGTTCATCTTCAGCCACAGAAGCTCCTCGGTGACTTTGGCCAGTCATTCTCCTATCTGCCTCACAAGATTGTTGCTTTGGAATAAAATAGGAGTGAACTCTGCCACCTTGAGATTCTGAATGAAAGATCAGATAATAATGAAAGAAATGAATGATTTGGCCAAGGATCTACTTAGACACTTCACCCTATTTTTTATCCAGGAAGTCCCACTGACTACTACTACTTCTTCTTCTTCTTCTTCTTCTTCTTCTTCTTCTTCTTCTTCTTCTTATTATTATTATTATTATTATTATTATTATTATTATTATTATTATTATTATTATTATTTATTGAATTTGTATACCGCCCTACTCCCGAAGGACTCAGGGCAGTGAACAGCCAAATAAAATACATATAATACAAATATTAAAAAACCATTAAATACAATTAAATAATTGGCCCAGAAAATGAAATTTAAAACACCCCAAATTCATAAGACAAATTTAAAATTTAAAAATTTTAAAAGTTTTAAAAATGTTTAAAAGTTTTCAACTTTGGTTGAACTCGGTTCAATAAAGACAAAAAACCCATCAGGGAAGTTTTCTGAAAAAGAGAAAGAGAGAGGGAGGGAGGGAGAGAGGGAGGAGGAAAGGAGGGAGAGAGGGGGGAAGGGAGGAGGGACGGAGGAAAAGAGAGACAGAGACAGAACAATGCATTGCAACAGTCTAAATCAGAGACTCCAAAATCTGAGCAATGGAAGACAAGATCGCTTAATTCTTGTCAACCCTTTAAAAAAGCCAGGTCAGGAAACAGACCAGGGGTGAAATCCAGCAGGTTCTGACAGGTTCTGGAGAACCGGTAGCAGAAATATTGAGCAGTTTGGAGAACCTGCAAATACTACCTCTGGCTGGCCCCAGAGTGGAATGGGAATGGGAATTTTGCAGTATCCTTCCCCTGGAGTGGGGTGGGAATGGAGATTTTGCAGTATCCTTCCCCTGCCCCGCCCACCAAGCCCCGCCCACCAAGCCACACCCACCAAGCCACACCCACAGAACCGGTAGTAAAAAAAATTTGGATTTCATCACTGAAATGACACTACAAGAACTACTATAACTCTGCTTTGTTGTTATAATAATGGAATCTTGAAAGCCTGGTGGAATTTCTTTCTCCCTACCTCATATACCAATGAGAAACAAGGTGGGGCAATCTTGACTTTTTTCCTCAACTCCTGCTGTTTTTCTGGACTATGCTGGTATTATTACAATAGTGGTTGCATTCCTTTTTCAAGACCATTTCCAGATATACTTCTACACTTACATTCAAGTAAAATCCTAGCTGGAGTATTACTAATCAAAGGGACAGCAAATCCTAGAAATTATCTGTGACCAATACTGGATCAACCAGCATTTCCAACTGAAAAGCTGATATTTTGCAAGAGAAAGCATGGCTTCCCACAAACTGTTTAAACTTTTACTCAGCCAGATTAAAAATGGTCTTTATTGTTACTTCCATCCTGTCCATTATTACCATATCTTTGAGTCCTGAACCAGCACATTCTTAACTTCATTACTATCTTAGAAAAATGCAGTATAAGCCAGCATAGTATCCACACAATCTTTAGACAACCTCTCCTAGTGGCTTTAATATAAATATTAAGTCATTACAAACTATAATAGCTATTGTGTCAGGTTCCGATGTTATCTCAAATAAATTTCATTCTCAAACACAAAGTCTTTGATGAAATCTCTTATTTATTGAAGAATAACGATCCAGTCCTGAACTCATTTGCAGCCGAAACTGATCCTCCAATCCCAAACCCCTCCCTTTCCGTTCCTCAAATCTCAGTGTCTCATTGGCCATCTTCCAAGTCCATCTTTCATTTCAGTTACTCCAAGTCACAGGAATTCCCCCCTCCTCTCATCACCTAGGTGACATTATCTGCCGGGGGGGTGGGGTGGGGGGGGGAAGAACTGGGTGAAAAGTCAAGCTACTATTTCTGACAGGCTCTTTCCCACTCATTCATGTCAGCGCTGGGGAAATCATAGTTTGGAACGCTGACATATTGATCACCAGTATGTTTCTGGCACAACTCAAAGGGCCAATGGCCATCTATAAAGTCATTTGTGGCATGGGACTGGGTTACTTCTGAATTCAGTTCTGCCTTATCACTTCTATCCATCCCATTAGATCAATCAATCAGAATAGAACTGGAAGGGACCTTGGGGGCAGTGGTGGGTTCTAACCGGCTTTACTACTGGTTCTCTTTGTGCACGCGCTTTCATTCTCTAGGATGGTGCATGGGTGCTGACTTTCTACACTCCCTCTAGAAATCTGCACCACGTAGATTTCCCACACCACACCACATTCATTTTTGGTGTCTCAAATGACTTAGGAGGCCTTAGTTCATTTCAATTCCTCCTCCCCCTGGTAAGAGATTCTAGGCGAGTGTGAAAAAAGATATCTGATGATTCTCTCATCTTTTTTCCCAGACACAGATTATCAATTGCAAGTGGTTTACATGTCTGGGAAGTCACATGACAGGATGGCAGGCCAGGTCTACCTTCTCCATTCTGTCATATCCCTTCCCTCCCATTTTAGTGAATGGGGGATGTTCCTCAAGATTTCCGCTGGACTCACTGAGATCAGTTTTGCAGATAGCAATCTCTGGGTCAGTTCCAAAACTAGAGGGAAAACCAGCCACTTGATTACGTTTCTCTGAGTAGCGATAAACTACTATACAAACTTGTATGCTGTCAGACATCAACAGCTGAGTCTCCTATTAGTCTTTGTTTCTTTTTCAAACAAACTAGTAGTTTGTGGCTTTTGACTATAGTGAATTCAGAATTACATAGATAACCTTGAAATTTTCCATTTTTTCCCCAGAGAATATCTTACTTTGTATGATAGTGTATACCCTTTTTTAGATAGTAACTTTTCTGAAGACAAAGAATTGGATGTTCCCCATCCTCAGATTGTCGGGTTAGGATTATTCCCAATCTCAAATCAGATCTATCAACATGTAAAACAAATGGAAGACTGTTATCTAATCCTTTTAATGCAGAGTGGCTACAGAAAGCAGTTGTTGATTCTTGAAAGGCTTTTTGGCATGCAGGAATCCAATCAAACCTTGGTACATTAATTCTTTCTTGTTAAGTCTGTAAGAGCTCTTGCTTTTGGAGAAAAGATGAAATATAAACTCTCTATGGTACCATACAATTCCTGGGATTGCTTTGATCTTCCTGATAGTTTCCTGTGTTGAGTAGCTTAAATCTTCTCTTCTGGCTTAACTTCTTGTTAATCAATAACAAAACCCAAATAAAGCAGTTCAGAATAACCTAGATTGCATTTAATGGGATGAATGGTTAAGCCTGTTTTTTGGGGTTTTTTTTGAAATTTGTTTTTTATTTTTAAACAAAACATAAAACAACCAGCATCCATTACAATTACAGAAAGTGTGTCGATCGGTTACAAATCTTTTGTGCTTAATCCCATATCCAAAATTCTCTTATTTGACAATTTATTATATCCCTTTATATTATTATTCTCATTTACCAATTATTTAACAGTGGCTTATCTCCCGTAAAAAACCGCTTCATATATTTTATTATTACATTTATTTCATGTTTCGTATTTCATTTCCATGCTTTATTATCTAGCCATTGATAAAATAAATCCCATATCAAAGTTATTTTGAAATTAGAGAACAGGAAGACAAACAATATTACTTGATATGGGATTTATTTTATCAATGGCTAGATAATAAAGCATGGAAATGAAATACGAAACATGAAATAAATGTTAAGCCTGTTTTTTTTAAAGTCTGGAAAAACATTCTTTAAGTGCTGCACATAATGAGTGATCTCCGTTTTGTCCCGAGCTTCAGGTGAATTCTGTTAGGAAGAAGTGAGTTTAGTTTTGCTTATTGTTTTATTGACATTAGCCTGACTCCTTGGCCTAAGATAAGGCTACCTCTTCTAAGGCTCCTAAAATCCAGATAATAGCAATAGCAATAGCACTTAGACTTACCCTGTTTCCCCAAAAATAAGACATCCCCTGATAATAAGCCCAATCAGGCTTTTGAGTGCATGGCAATAAGGCCAAGCACTTATTTCAAGGTTCAAAAAAAATATAAGACAAGGTCTTATTTTCGGGGAAACATGGTATATGCCACTTCACAGGGCTTTAGAGTCCTCTTTAAGTGGTTTACAGAATCAGCATATTGCCCCCAGCAATCTGGGTCTTCATTTTACCGACCTCGGAAGGATGGAAGGCTGAGTCAACTTTGAACCAGTGGGATTCGAACTGCCAAATTGCAATCAGCTGGCAGTCAGCAGAAGTAGCCTGCAGTACTGCATTCTAAGTACTGTACCACCATGGCTCATGGTTTTCCACATTTCCTTATTGTCCTCTAATAGTTGTCCAGGGTTTTCCAATTCAGAAATTGGAAAACAGTGGTGAAATCCAAGCCAGGGTTTTCCAATTCAGAAATTGGAAAACAATGGTGAAATCCAAACCGCTACTGGTTCACTGGCCGTGCATGTGCGCACTGTGCATCAAATGCGTGCTGCGTGTGCAAGTGCAGAGTGCTCTGCGCACACACATGCGTGCGCAGTAAGCACCAAAAGGAGACTTGGGAAGGTAAGTAGTAGCGAGGGGGGGGATCAGCTGTGGCGTGCAATTTAGCTTCGCTAGAAAGCAGGATTTTCTGCTTTCTAGCAAAGCTAAATTGCGCTGCACAGCTGATCCTCACCCACTGTTCTACTTACCTTCCCAAGCCTCCTTTTGGCAAGTGGTGCACGTGCGCGCATGCACAGTACACGCCAAAAGAAGGATTGGGAAGGTAAATAGAACAGCGAGGGGGGATCAGCTGTGGCGCGTGATTTAGCTTTGCTAGAAAGTAGGATTTCCTGCTTTCTAGCAAAGTTAAACCCCCCTGCACAGCTGATCGTCGGAAATACCAGTTCGGATGAACCGGTAGCTTTTTTTAACTACCGGTTCTCCCAAACCGGTAGATTTTATTTTATTTTTATTTATTTTATTTTACTTCGAATTTATATACCGCCCTTCTTCCTGGGAACTCAGGGCGGTGTACAGCCAGATAAAAACACATAATATAAACATTAAGAACAAATTAAAAGGAAATATCTCAATTTGGCCAAAAAATTTCAGAAATTTCAAAAATTATCACTACCGGTTTGCCCGAACCGGAGCGAACCAGTAGCATTTCACCCCTGGTACTATAGCCCTATGTAGAAAATGTTTTATTCCCCTGAGAAAGGCAAGAATACCATATATTGCAGAGTAGTCATGTATTGATGATGCACATTATCTATTGCTGGTGAAATTAGAGACTCACTCACAATTGTTTGAGATAGGCAGATCTCCTGAAACAGCCTCAACCTTCTTAAAAAATAGCTAGTTGATAACCTTTGTTCTGGTTCTGAACACAGAATGAAGCTGATCCAGTGATCCAGTTGACTTCCAAGCAAGGCACATCATCATGGATGATTCCATTCAGCTGAAGAACAATCATTTTTTTCAGTTCTCAGGAGCAGGAAGGAAAATTGCACTGTAATCATGGTTTGTAGCCACTGTGGGCAGAGCCAAAGACACACCTATCCATCATGTTTTCTGCCCCTTCTCCTATGACTATGGTGGTGGAGGGTGAGAGATGTGAACATCAGAACAACCACAGACCCTACCTAGAGAGATCCAGTTGTGGCGTCCTCTCAGTGATGGACAGAAGATGGGACACTTGACCCACAGGAAGTCACATGACATGGCAGAATAGTTGAGTGCAGTGGGGAAGTTAGTTTAATCCTAAAGCACTTTGGGATTTTGGAGGGGCTAAAATAACACCTTATAATTGGCTGAGTCAATTATCTGATTTTAGAATTTCCATAATCCCAAATAATCTGTGCCTATCCTCCTCAAGTATACATCATGCAAACAGGACCACTGAGTGATTTGTATTTCTCATTTCTAAGCTTAGAATTGCTGTTGACAAGCTGGGGAAAGCAGAGGTTCATTGAATTGGTAGGGCCTTTTAATAAAAAAGTACAGTTTAGCAATCCAACTTCAAGAAGCCCCAGTTCCATTTCATTATCATTGGGCTGGATCTATCTGAATGACACAATATTGAAGACTCCTCAAGCCCTCGATCATGGAGGTTTTTTTGCAGCATTTTTAAAGCTGTTATCTATCTATAAGCTGCAAGATCTGAGAGTAGCATGTTCCCTTTGCATGTCATCAACTATCTTAGATCAATCAGGAAGTGAGGTCTTCTGTTTTCCTTAGTTCTGAAGAACGATACTTAAAAGTTGATTTGTCCCCGCTTTCCCCCCCCCCTTCCCTCAATAATTTGGTTTCTATTTCTGCAGTTTCCCTGGATTCCATTTTCATCAGCTCTCTGGTGTACAGTTCCCATTGTCATTTCCACAGTAGCTCTTTTGACTCTTTGTATTAACTTTCTCATTTGTTTGTTTGCTTGTTTGTTTTGTTTTGTTTTTATTTGCCTTTATTATTTCTACAAATGACTCAAGGTGGCGAACCTATCCAACAAACCTTCCTCCTCCTATTTTCCTTCCAACAACAACCCTGTGAGGTAGGTTGGGCTAAAAGACAGTAACTGGCCCCAAGTTACCCAGCTGGCTTTCATGGCTAAGGTGGGACTAGAACTCAGAGTCTCCCTGTTTCTAGCCTATTGCCTTAACCACTAGACCAGTGGTTCTCAACCTGTGGGTCGGGACCCCTTTGGGGGTCGAACAACCCTTTCACAGGGGTCGTCTAAGACCATCGGAAAACACATATTTTCAATGGTCAATGGAATAACTTTATGGTTGGGGGTCACCACAACATGAGGAACTGTATTAAAGGGTCGCGGCATTAGGAAGGTTGAGACCCACTGCACTAGACCAAATTGGCACTCTGTTTTTATTTGTCTGATGGGAGCATTAAAATACAGTACCATCCAGCCCCCTTTTGCTTTTGTAACATGTTTTTTTTTTCTTTTGCAATTGTTCAAATAAGAGCAATTGGTACTGAAATAATGTGTCCATTTTCAACCTGCTTCACAGCACAGCTATATATTTTATCAATGTTTCAATGTAGCAGATAAGCAAGGAAGAAGCTAATAAAGATAGTTGGTAAGGAATAATCCTATTGAAAACCCTCCTTCTACAAATAGTTCTTTTTTATCATGGATTGTAGAGTGTGTGTGTGTGTGTGTGTGTCCTGTGCAAAATAACAAAAGAAATTACCTACATAAGAAACTGAGAACAAACCACAGCTAGCAAAGCATTTTAACAACTTTCAGTTGCTAGAAAGAAAAACAAATCTTCCAAAATCCAGACCACAGAAATGTTTAAATAGGTAGGTCTTAAGAAAATTCTAAAATGCCATTCAAATGTCCAGAGGAAATAGCACTTATCAATAGCACTTATACTGTATACTGCTTCACAGTGCTTTTACAGCCCTCTCTAAGTGGTTTACAGAGTCAGCCTATTGCCCCCAGCAATCTGGGTCCTCATTTTACCCACCTTGGAAGGATGGAAGGCTGAGTCAACCGTGAGCAGGTCAGGATCGAACTGCTGGCAGTTGGCAGAATTAGCCTGCAATACTGCATTCTAATCACTGTGCCACCATGGCTCTTATCACAATGTGGAGGATAGAGAAGACATGTTCCCATGGTCCTGGTGATGGGAATGCAGAAGGAAGCATGTTTATTCTTATGAGCTGTAGATGTTACCGTAAGAGTTCCAGTCCTGCAGATATCCCAACCCTGTATCATAAAAGATTGAAAGCTGACAACCAGTACCTTGAATTGCACGTAGAATCCAACAGGTAACAACTGCAACAATAGTGTTACGGGTTCAATAAAGAGTATCACTGATTTCTGGATTAGCTTCAGTTCAGTTTCCATCCTTGAAATAATATTTAAAACTTTCTATTTTGGGTTTATGCTGCCCAAAGGTTATCTATGATAAACATTTTAATTTCCCTTTGTTGCATAATTTTTCCACTCCATCATTCTGCCTGTCTTGCACAAAAGATTGTGATCACTTACTAAGTGGAAAACTAACTTACGAACTTACAACATTAGTCAGTAAATGCTTTTCTTTTTAATATCCTGAGAAATTTTAAGACTGGTTTCCAAATACTTGAAGTAAGATTAATCATGTAAATTCGTGGCACTCTCTTTAACTGTATACCTGGAAATTACTCCAGTATATCTATACAGTTTAGGAAATGACATGACTAGTGTTGGAGATAACTTGGATTCTTATATTCTGTGAGAAGTATTCCAAGTGAGAAAATGTAACCTTTCTTTTTGTATGGGTTTTATTCAGGGGTGAAATTCGGCCGGTTCTATCCGGCTCGGGCAAACCGGTAGCAGTGACTGCGGGAGGCTCCACCCACCCGCATGGACGTCATGATGTCGCTTTTTTTGCGACAATTTTAAGCCTCTGTGCATGTGCAGAAGGCTTTTTCGCATGCATGGACGACGGTGCGTGCGAGCGAAGCAAGCCTGAGCCTGACACACATCCTTTTGCGAACCAGTAGGGAAGATAAGTGAATTTCACTCCTGGTTTTATTATATGTCTAA
Organism: Pantherophis guttatus; assembly: GCF_059756535.1. NCBI lineage: Eukaryota > Metazoa > Chordata > Lepidosauria > Squamata > Colubridae > Pantherophis > Pantherophis guttatus. Next base: position 138,207,812 of record NC_142064.1, on the reverse strand, counting down.
AGTGTAGATTCCCAGAAAATGAACACATAAACATAAATCACATAACTGAGGAAAGAACAATATGAAAAAATAGAATAATTGAATGAATAACCGTATAGCACGAAGAATCAAATAGCGCAGTGTTGTTATCTCATTCCTACCTCTGCTATAGCCATTGATCTATAATACAAAGTTGTACAGTCTGTATTTTGACAATAGTTACCAAATATTATTTTTTACCAATGAATATAAAACCAGGGAGCAACACTAGGTGCTATGATTCAACATCAAAAATATTAGCCCTTCTTTTCATATATCTGACAATTTATCATGACATTTATGGTTCATAAACAGCCCAAAATAAGGAAATCTACACTCTTTTCCCAGGCTGCAATTTAGAATAGTTTAGGCAGGAATTTCCCATTATATTTGCCGAAGTTATAGACTTTTTCTATTTTTTTTCTAATTCTTTTCCATTTTCCCATTTTCCCCCTTCTGTTCAATCAAGTCCAATTCTCAGAGACTGCCTGGACAAGTACCTGCAGTGTTCTTGGCAAGGTTTTTGGAAGGCCGTTGTCTCCTTCCTAGGGCTGAGAGAAAGTGACTGGCCCAAAGTCACTTATCTGGCTTTGAGCCTGAGTTAGGACTAGAATTCCTGGTTTATTAGCCTGATGCCTTAACCATTACCACTCTCAGATGCCTATGTTAATATCAGTAAAAAGGAACATGTTGCAGAGTGATGATTTTATGGCCAATCATCACACCTGATATCATGATGCCTCTTCTTGTTTCCTCTCTTTCTTTTAAAGAGAGACTGGGAGCATTAAACTTATGCTCCAGCTTTGTTAAGTCATTTCAAAGATCTTTGTTATTATTTGCCAAGCTGAAGGAAAAAGAATCACACACACACACACCTTAATATATATATATATATATATATATATATATATATATATATATATATATATATATATATATATATATATATATATGAAGAATTAGCAACACGTTTGGATCAACATGTTTTACAGCACCAGGTGAATTTCCTTGAATCCTTAGTGAAAAAAAGTCTTAACTACAAGTTTAAGAACTTTTTAAAAATATTTTTTTCCATGGGAAACTGGTTGATATTTTAATAGCTAAAAGGGACAAATATGGAGACTTGACTTCCGACTTTCTTCTGGCTTCCCCATTAGTTTTCTTGAGGGAGGCTGGCAGGGAGAATCAAAAATCCTTCCTTCCTTCCTCCTTCCCTCCCTCTCATTTTGTCATTATCTTTCCTTCCTCCTTCCCTGCTTCCTTCTTTCTCTTTCCTTCCCTCCCTTCCTGTCATTCTGTCATTATCTTCCTTTGGCCCTCCATGCCTCCTTCTCTCTCTCCCTCCCTCGTCATTCTGTCGTCATCCTTCCTCCTTCTCTGCCTCCTTCTCTCTCTCTCTCCTTCCCTCCCTTCCTGTCATTCTGTCATTATCTTCCTTCGGCCCTCCATGCCTCCTTGTCTCTCCCCCTCCCTCCTTGTCATTCTGTCATCATCCTTCCTCCTTCTCTGCCTCCTTCTCTCTCTCTCCTTCCCTCTGTCATTATCTTCCTTCAGCCCTCCTTCTCGCTCCCTCCCTCCCTATCATTATGTCATCATCCTTCCTGCCCCCTTCTCTGCCTCCTCTCTAGCTCCTTCTTCCTTATCTGTCATTCTGTCATTATGTTCCTTTCTTCCTCCTTCCCTTCCCTTCCTAATAGGCAGGTAAACGGATGCTGCTTGGTGGTGGACAGCAAGAGGGAGCAAAAGATTGTGAGATTGGCTGGGAAATTGTCACATTGAAAATGAAGGTCATGTGACTGCAGCAACAGTCTATCAGTGCAACATTAATAAGTAACATTGAAGCAGTCACCACTTCCCCAAATTTCATTCCCCCAGGAGTCATAGGTCCCAGATTTTGGACACATTCTGTAAATTAGCCCATCTGAGGTATCTTGGTTCAAAAATTGTTGCCCTATAATGCAGTGTTTTTCCCACTTAAAGATCATGACTATGAGAATTTATAGATAAGGGAAGAAGATATTATTTTGTTGTATGTTTAGAGAAAGTGATTAGCTATGGTGTTAGAACTGAAGGAAAGTTTATGAAGGAGTTTCTGAGAGGAGACAAAGAGAAAATGATAAATTAATTTTCAGGACATTATTTGAAATTATTTAAGATCAAGATTTTCAATATGTTGTTATTTGTGGTACTTCTTAATGGAATTTTTCTTCATTGAGTTTGTATGACGAGGCTTTAAACATTTGTGTATAAATATGAGATAGAAGAGGGGAAGAAGAGGGTGAAAAAGAAAATGATAATGGGTGGCATATAAATCAAATAAATTAACACTATATTGATAGCTCCTAGTAATAACATATGGCTGTGAAAGTTGGACCATAAGGAAGGCTGAGCATCGAAGAATTGATGTTTCAAATTGATATTTCAAATTGTGTTGGAAAAGACTCTTAAGTCTCTTGGACTGCAAGGAGATCAAATCAATCTATCCTAAAGACAATTAACTCCGACTGTCCTTTGGAAGGATAGATACTAAAGTAGAAGCTCAAATACTTTGACCACCAAATGAGAAGAGAGTTATTGGAAAAGACTTTGATGTTGGGAAAGATTGAAGGCAAAAAGAGAAGGAGATGGCAAAAGATGAGATGGTTAGATAGTGTCATGAATGAAGTGAGCATGAGTTTGGGCAGCTTCAGGGAGACAGTGGAGGACGGAGGGATGGGGTGCTATGGTCATGGGGTTGCGATAAGACACAGCAACTGAACAGCAACAAAATTCTGATAGCTATAAATACAAATGATCTGGAAGCTCTAATAATGGGAGTCAAGGAACATAGTGAAGAAATAGAACTAAAAATGTTAAAAAACCTAAAACCACAGGTACAACAGTTAGTCCTCTAGCTAATAAAGAAGTTATTGGTAGGTAGTGTAGGAAGTTAGCACCCACCCCTGTAGGAAGTTAGCACCCACCCCTTTATTGGAAGAGTGAAATATTTTAGGAAATATGAAAAAGGCAGAATATTATATTTCCCTGGGATAAGCATGTTTGGAAGCAGCTCCCATCTTCCTGCCCCCACCCTTTGTCAATGGGCCATTGAGGCTTGGGCCAGTCTACTCTACATAACAAAGATCTACCTCCTTCAGGCAGAGCCATAGTAGGAATTGACAAAGATAGGATTAGCCTTCAACACAATAGCAACAGAAACTAACACAATGGGACCCATCTAGACAGAGGCTCACCACATGGCACCTGGGAAGATTGCATCAGCCAGCAAGACCCCCACCCCCTGGGAGTCTGACAACCAATCAGGAAACTCTTTCTGGGCCCCAAGAAAGGCAGAGCCAGAGAGAGCATAAAACCTGGAAAACTTGCTGTATCTGCCCCTTTTTCTGTTCAGGAACTCAAGCCATGTGATCCTGTCCACCATTAAACCATCTTTCCAAGCAGTCTCCATGTTTCCAGTGTCTGTTTCCCCACTTGGAGCAGAACCCAGAAGGATGTTTCTTCCAACAATTGGCGAGCCAAATGGGACTCCAAGCTAACCTAACCAATGGACCAGGCCCAGGTAAGCCTCCCTTGCTAGCAGCAGACCCATTGAGTCTGTGGGTATGTTTTCCTGGACCTTGGCCATTTGGAACTAGGTTTTAAAGGGGTTTTGAGTGTTGAGCTCAAAGGCTGCTTGGAAAGAAGGTGAGTACCTCTAAATTTTAATTTTGAAGTATGGAAAAGCATGGGAAATTTGTGTATGCCTGCATGTGTGTGAGTGAAGGCCCTTCTCCCAACCACAGCTGGATCTTGCTTCCTCTGTGCATTTCCTAGCCGCAGAAAGACTAACAGTCTGGACAGCATGGGGGTTTTGCCAGAGCACAGGACCTTCTGTTAGGGAAGGAGGAAGTGTGTGTGTGGGATTCCACCTGGAAAACAGTCTGATTTCACCTCTTTGAGTGACCTCTAGCCGCACCTCTGCCTACTGCTAGCTCCACCGAGCCATGACCGGTAGGATAGAGAAAGCAAGGGGGGGTCACCAAATGTGGAACTTTGTGTTTAAAAGGAATGGAAGCCGAGTGAAAGCCAAGCGTGTGAAGGGGGGGAATAAATTGTAAAAGGGAATCACGGTGTGTCCAGCCCAGACACGGAGATAGTGTGAGGAGGGGCCAGTACTCACTGCTGGGGTCAGCAGGTCCTCCCGGATCCCCTTTTTGGATCTGAAAACTGTGGCGAGTTCCCTACGGAAGGGGCCCGTACTTCGTAAGGGAATCGAAGTCCTTCCCAGAGCTTTTTCTCTGCAAACTTGAGGCGGGCCACCCGGCTAAGCTGAAGTGATCCTTCAGGTGAAAAGATAGGGTCATGGGTAGCGGTAGTTCGCGGGTGGCAGGAACCCCGATTGGAAGAAGTGCTCGAGGCCTGGGACGCCAGGCGGATGCCATTTTAAATGGCATGGATCGGAAACGATCGGAAACGAGCGGGAAAATTGTGTCAAAAATGGGCTTTGCTAAGAGATAACACCGGGAGACAAATTTGGCTAAATAAAGGTACTTAAAAGAAAAGGGAAATATATAAATAGGAATGTTGGGGCTTTTTGTTTATTTTGTTTTGTTTTGTTTGTTTTATTTGTTTGTTTGTCTCTCTGTCTTCTATGCAACCACGTGGTATGTTTCTTAAGATTTGTGCCTTCCCTAATTTAACTGAGATTTATGTGGGAATGATCAGTGTGTGTGAAATCTCAGAGTTCTGCTTTCTTCTCTTTGTCCTTCTTCTTTTTATGTGTGTGTGTCTAAGTCTTTGTGCACCCTCGAGGTAATTGTAACTGTAAAATGTATCTGATCTCTAGAGACAAGAATTTTAAATTGTTAGAAAAGGAAAAAAAAAAAGGTTGAAGCAATGAAAATGGTGGAGAGAGAGAAAAAAGAAAGAAAGAGCCTTTGCCCTGTGTTTGTCTGGCCAACAAACATAGATTAAAGAGAGCATTTCATTTCATTTCTGTTTTTTTTTCTCCTCCTCTCTCTGTATCTTAAAGTAACAACTCAAGTTTATGAGGAAACGTTTTAAGTTCGTTTACAAGGAAAAAAATCAGTCTTGCATTTATTGTATGTGTTTAAATGGGTTTACCTGTTCATCTCTTTCCTGAAGCATGTGAATCCAGTTTTTTCTTATCTGTTGTGTCTCCATTTTGTTGAAACTGCATTATCTGTTTAGTAACTGCAATACTGTTGTGGTGTTTCTTTTCAAACTCTACTTGCAAGCTATCTACACCCCCCCCCATCTCTAATCCTGTTACAATGCCTTTCCTGGGAAGATTACCCACAAAAGGGGGGAGGGGACCCTGTTCTCATGTCTTTCAGCCCTGCACAGATGACTCTGCAACTGTGGAAGCAGAGCACATGGATCCAGATGCTGCCTCCAAAGGAGACCTTCCATCTGTTTGAACCAGGAATTGGGTTTGAATCCAGCCTCCACTGAAAGTCATCACAGCAACCAGAGTGGAGCAGATCTTCCCAAGCCTGACTGACCAGCCTTACCACCAAGCATGCTACCCAGCAGACATTAAAGAAAAGACCCTGAGATGTATAAGTAAAGACCAAAAGACTCTTTTCAATCCTCAGAAGACAGCTGGAAAGACTATGGGGAGGGTGGAAATTCATTGTAAGGTTTTCTTTCTTGTCTCATTTATATTGTAATCAGTTTATTGTAAGAATTGTATTTGGGAGTGATTGCCACAGCAAGTTATGTACACTCTAGATTTCTGTCTGGTGGAGAGGAGAAATATGTCCAAAATGTTTGTATTGTCTGTATTGTAAAAGTAGCTGCATACACATGCACACACAGAGAGACACACTATTCAGAATTAGATTGAAACTATTCCCTTCACTTACCTCCACACAAAGCTTCTCCTAGGTTGATTTTTGCTCTGTAGCACTAAAAGCCCAAGTAGTCATATCTCCCTGCTAATTCCATGGGGAAGGAAGCAATCCCCCTCAGGCAATTCCATCACTTGAAGAGATAGCAGAAAAGTGATCTCCAAAACCCAAGCCCTGACTGTGACTTACAAATGATGCTGCCCAGTTGCCCAGTAAAGCATGATATGTTGCGCTGGTGGTCTCATGAGTAGAAGTCCCAGGGCTCATTGTGTGTAACACCAAAAAAAACCAAAAACCTGGATATTGTACACTGGCTAACCTCAATTTGGACTCGCAAATCCTGGATGCACTAAAGTAAGAGCTAGGGCAGGTTCAGTAACCAACCCATGAAATGGGCAGCCTGTAATTTAAAGGAAAACCATGGCTGTGAAAAATTTTGGGACATGTGCTTGCTTGAAACCTGACTGGAAGCTCACAAAAAGTAATATCTGAAGTCTGAAATTAATTGGCATGGAAAATTGGATACTGTAAAATTCTTACCAGAACTTTTCTCCTGGCTGCTAGACCTTCATGGTTGAAAGCTTTTGGAAGCCACTGAAGGAATCCTTTTCTGTTGCCTCTATCAATGCCTTCCCCTTTGCATTAGAACAATTAAAAGCACCCATCAAGCCTCCTTGACCTGATCAATTTTAATCTTTTGCCAAGAACTTGTTTCAAAACTCACGTTTTGAAAAAAAAAAAAGTAGGGATTGTAGGAAGTTAGCACCCACCCCTTTATTGGAAGAGTGAAATATTTTAGGAAATATGAAAAAGGCAGAATATTATATTTCCCTGGGATAAGCATGTTTGGAAGCAGCTCCCATCTTCCTGCCCCCACCCTTTGTCAATGGGCCATTGAGGCTTGGGCCAGTCTACTCTACATAACAAAGATCTACCTCCTTCAGGCAGAGCCATAGTAGGAATTGACAAAGATAGGATTAGCCTTCAACACAATAGCAACAGAAACTAACACAATGGGACCCATCTAGACAGAGGCTCACCACATGGCACCTGGGAAGATTGCATCAGCCAGCAAGACCCCCACCCCCTGGGAGTCTGACAACCAATCAGGAAACTCTTTCTGGGCCCCAAGAAAGGCAGAGCCAGAGAGAGCATAAAACCTGGAAAACTTGCTGTATCTGCCCCTTTTTCTGTTCAGGAACTCAAGCCATGTGATCCTGTCCACCATTAAACCATCTTTCCAAGCAGTCTCCATGTTTCCAGTGTCTGTTTCCCCACTTGGAGCAGAACCCAGAAGGATGTTTCTTCCAACACCCCTTTCCTGGAAGAGTGAAATATTTTAGGAAATATGAAAAAGGCAGAATATTATATTTCCCTAGGATAAGCATGTTTTGAAGCAGCTCCCATCTTCCTGCCCCCTCCCTTTGCCAATGGGCCATTAAGGCCTCAGCATCCCATCTGCAACACAAAGGACCCATCTAGCAACAGAAACTCACCACATGGCACCTGGGAAGATTACATCAGACAGCAAGGCTAGCTAAGACCCCCAACCCCTGGGAGTCTGACAACAAATCAGGATACTCTTCCTGTGCCCCAGGAAGTTCAAAGCTCAGAGAGGGCATAAAACCAAGGCACACCCACCATCTTGGCCCCTTTTCTGTTCAGGAACTCAAGCCATGTGATCCTGTCCACCATTAAACCATCTTTCCAAGCAGCCTCCATGTTTCCAGTGTCTGTTTCCCCACTTGGAGCAGAACCTAGAAGGATGTTTCTTCCAACAGTAGCATATACTTTTTAACACTGACTATGAACAATAAAGGAACCAGGAAGGGTTACGGTAGCAATAAAGTCATTGGAAAAGATATTCATATGCCATGATGTGTCCATACCTACAAGGATCAGAACCAAGCAGGCAGTAGTTTTTCCTCTGAAACTCTGTGGAAACAAAAATTGGACTTTGAAGAATCTATCCTGGTTCTTCCAAGCATTGATGTTTTTGAGCTTTAATATTTGAGAAGACTCTTGAGAATACCATGGACAGCAAAGAAAAAAAAAAAACTTTTGGCTTGTATAACAAATCAATGTAGAGTTCTCACTTGAGACACAAATGATCAGGTTCAAACTATCATATTTTGGATACATTATATGACACACATGTCTTTTGAGAAGCCCAAAGAACGATGAGAACTATGGAAGAAGTCAATCAGCAACAACATGGATGGATGGATACGTGATAGGTACACTCTAGGAACTATAAAGGGCCAGGCTGGGGATAGAACTTCCTGAGAACGGTTATCTATATGGTTACTAAGAATTAGTACTGATGTTCCAGCATTTAATCAATCAGGTTATCAGGTCTATATATAAAGCCCAGTGTCATTTCTTGGAAATTAAGATCATTCTGGAAATTGGCATTTTAATTCACAGCATATTAATTCCTACATATTTCTTTAAAAACAATAATCAAAGGCACAAGGGGCAGGATGGCAGTCACTGAGCACAAAAGAATTATTTATCTGCATATTGGAGCTCAAAGGACTCCATATTGCCTATCTTCTTAACAGAATGTGAAGAAGGGGTCATGGCCGGCTCAGTAGGCAAAAGGGGAAATGCAAATCCTAGGTGTTTGTCTGAGCTAATTTGTCAACCTTTGTTGCTTAACTAAGTTTCTGCCTGACCTAGTCTTTCTGAATGGATTACCAAATTTGCATTTCTAAAAGCTGGCCTCCTCAGTTTCTGCTTGGGGTAGAGAAACTGGGGCTGGTTTCTGCCTCTCTTAAGGGTTGTTTTTCCCCCATTTCTCCTCTAGAGGAAATATTCTATCCTTCCTTTTTAATATCCCCCAAAATATTTCATTCTTGGCTTCCCACACCACCCATAACACCAACTCTACTTTTTGCCATCAATTCCAGGTACAGACCCTGAGCACCTCCTGATCTGTCAAGTGAATCCAACAAACCTAAAACCAAAGTGATTGGCGCTCGCTTCCTCTGCACAAGTGGCAGGGGTTGAAGAAACAAGCGAGTAAGCCTGGTCCAGACAGAACCAAAGTGTATTCTGTGATCAAAATACAGGAATGCTTGAAATCTAAAAAGAGATTTAAGCCCATTTTCTTTGCAGCTGGTTTAAGGCTGCAGTGCAGAAATGCTCTAAAGAGGGAGCATTTACAGAGCTTTATAGGTTGAACATTACAGAGGAAGGTTGTTTTTGATGGGTGCTTTGGCAGATTCAAAGAAGAGCGTTCTTAGCATTTTCCCCAACTTGATCCAGGTATTTCTATCGAAGGCCACGTGCATTTTGTGCCACCTTTTTTCCAACCAGACCTTGGAAATTTTCCACTCTTCCTTGCATCATTATAGAAAAGGAAGAGGCAGCCTCTGAATGCGGGTATTGCACTGATTCAGTGAGGCAGGAAAGTACAGAAGAGCTCTTCGATTGTGCTTGAGATTAAAAATACACTTTTAAAAATCCGATAATTGTTCCCGCCTGGTGGGAAAACTTTTCTGACACTGTGTCACTATTGTGTATGGGCGAGGCTCCCGTGTTTGCTGCTACATGCCTCAAAGACATGAAACGACCTCACTCCTGGCCGGTGTGGTGGAGGAGAGGAAAGAGGGAAAGAATTTCTCTTTAATTGGCTGAGTCACATGCGTGACGGCGGCTTTTGTTTTGTCCCTTTCGAATTTCCGTCCTTCCTCCTTTTTAACGCGGCGAAGGGAAAAGAGCGTCCTCTTACGTTGTACGGGCTAACACGACGTCTTCGCTGATTGGATCCTCTCCCACGAGGTCCCTCTGGTGATTGGTCGAGACGCGCGCGGCTGCTTTCGTCCCCCAAGCGAGCTTCGGAGAGGTGGACGCGGGACAAGAAATGAGGACGGTTCGGGTTGCTATAGCTGCGGGGAAGAGGCCGAGGAGGTGAGGAAGCGGAAACGGCCGAAGCGAACCAGGACAAGCAAAGCATTGTGGGTAATGCTTCCCTCTCTTTCCCCCCCTCCCTCCTTTTGGAGAGCGGAGTTTGTGTATCGTTTCCCGAAAGGATGGGCGTTGTATAAGAAGCGCTTAACGTCTTGAATATTACGGCCCCGAGGAATCGGGGTTGTGGGAGTAGGAAGTTATGCGAACAACTTCCCGTAGCCTCACTTTTCCGCGGTGGGTTATGGGCGTTATGGGTTAGCTTCTTGATTTGGGCCGACATAGACTACGGAGGCCAGTCTTGCGAGGTGTCCCTGATCCGAAATGGCGAGGGGTTGGTTCTGCTCATCTCAGCCGCTTCTACTCAGCTTTTCCTCGAGGTCGCCAAAGCGCATCAATTCTTCAGATGAAATTGAACTACAACTCTTTTAACAGCAGAGGTCTTCAAACTTGGCCGCTTTAAGACTTGTGGACTTCAACTCCCAGAATCCTCCAGCCAGCTATGCTATGCTGTGCTGGCTGGAGAATTCTGGGAGTTGAAGTCCACAAATCTTAAAGCGGCCAAGTTTGAAGACCTGTTTTAACAGCTCGAGCAGCGCAGCCAGTGATGAGGGATGCTGGGAATTGTAGTTCCAAGAGAGAGAAAGCAGTGGTCTTTTTATGTGGCAGCTGGCCGTTTGGAAGGGAATAATCCACCAGTCTCTCACAACATACAGCTGTCACAGTGCCATCCTTCGCATACCTAATAAAAGAAGTGTGTGTGTGTGTGTGGGGGGTTATTCCTTTGGGTCTGTTCTCCCCCCCTCTTTCTGTTCTTCCTGGAAATAACACTAAAATGGTGATAATGTGTTTGTAGACGCTAACTACAAAAAACAAAACTTACAATTTTCCCTGAGGAAAATTCTCAGGGACGACTCCCACCCTGGTCGCCACTTCTTTACCCTCCTAGTACCATCGGGAAGGAAATATAGAAGCATAGCCAGCCGCACAAACAAGCGGAAGGACAGTTTTTATTTGTGGGCTGTCAGACTCCTGAATGCAAAATAACATCATAACTACCACTGGTGGGTTTCAAATTTTTTTACTACCAGTTCTGTGGGTGTGGCTTGGTGGGCGTGGCATGGCTTGGTGGGCGTGGCAGGGGAAGGATACTGTAAAATCTCCATTCCCACCCCACTCCAGGGAAAGGATATTGCAAAATCCCCATTTCCTCCTGATCAGCTGGGACTTGAGAGGCAGAGAATAGATGGGGCCAGTCAGAATTTTTACTACTGGTTCTCCGAACTACTCAAAATTTCCGCTACCAGTTCTCCAGAACTGGTCAGAACCTGCTGAAGCCCACCTCTGATAACTATGTAGTACGATGGACTTGCAGGGCCGGCGTAATGTGCAGCATGTTTATTTATTTATTTATTTATTTATTAAATTTATATACCGCCCTATTCCTAAAGGACTCAGGGCGGTGAACAGCGAACGATAAAAATACATGTAATACAAACGTTAATAAAAAAACCAATTAAAATATACTAAACACTCTGGTCCTAGATAATTCAAGACATCCCAGTTTAAAATAAAATCAAAAAGCAATATAAAGGGAAAGTTAGGCCAGGCCGGCCTGCTGAAACAGGAATGTTTTGAGGGCACGGCGGAAAGTGCGCAGATCCGGAATCTTCTGTATCTCTGGGGGGAGCTTGTTCCAGATGGTGGGTGCCCTCACAGAAAAGGCTCTCCCCCTGGGGGCCGCCAGTCGACACTGTTTGGCTGACGGCATCCTGAGAAGCCCCTCTCTATGGGAGCGTACTGGGCGGTGAGAGGCTATTGGTGGCAGAAGGCGGTCTCGTAAGTACCCCGGTCCTAAGCCATGGAGCGCTCTAAAGGTGGTAACTAAGACCTTGAAGCGCACCCGGAAGACCACAGGGAGCCAGTGCAGCTCGCGCAGGAGGGGAGCCACATGGGAGCGCCATGCTGCTCCCATAACTACCCGCGCGGCCGCATTCTGGACCAGCTGGAGCCTCTGGGTGCTCCTCAAGGGGAGCCCCATGTTCACACTAATGCAATAGGACTGGGTGTTTTGTTAATATGATTTATTGGGTTAGGGGGTTTTCTGATTCACTGTGAGTTGTATTGTGTTGTGGGGGGGGGGTGAGTTGTATTGTGTTGTGAGGGTGTTGCAGAAAATCAAAGGACTCAGACTTCGAGATCAAGAGAAGCTTTATTTTGGCCAAAGGTTCAGACAGAAAAGATAGCCATCTAACATCTGAACAACGTTCTGATTAAGACAAGCATTCTTATAGTCTTCAAAAGGAGCAAAACACGGAAATATGTTAGATCATTCCCACTGGCAAAGAAGCTGATTATATCTTGCATCTGAGACAAAGGTATCATGCAAGAAATCCTAGTTTCATATTGACTGATATGGTTTTAGCTTCTACGCTTTGCCTCAGAGGTGAAAAAGCTAGCCGACTCAGTGGTTTGACAGTTTGAACTCAGAAAATGTCTCTTACAATATCTAGGTGAAGGGACCTTTAGAAGTCATCCAAACCAACCCCGTATCATTTTACTCTTATGTCCAAATCTCACTTTATGTCCTACTTTAGTGGGGTGCACTGAGGAAGCTCAACCAATCTCATTGTACATATGTTGTGCACTGATAATAAAGATTTGAACTGAATTTGAAAATTGTGTACAATGTAACCTGATAGCAAACAACACTCCTTACTAGCACCAATGAGGATTACCTAGTTAGGGTAAAGGAAACGTCTGCAAGAAAATAAGCAAACTCAAGAGAGTATCAAGGAAACACACACACACAAACCCATTTCAACAAATATTAAGTTACAAATATTCACCTTTATCAGTAACAAAATGTTTTGTTTATTAGATTTGTGTGTGCCGCCATGTTGACTAGAAGTCAACTCAGGGAGGCTTACAAACACTAAAAACTGGAAAACATTAAAACAATTTATTAGTAATATTACTATTACTATTGATTATGAAATTTACAATTGAAAGATGAGGAGGAAGGCAGCACAATGTACATGGAGAGGTGAGACCTTCTCTTAATCCAATGGCCACCTTCAAGTGGTGCATCCCCATTGGGGGTCAACTGGCAGAGCCAAATCTTCAGGACCTTTTGGGAAGCCAGAAGAGAGGGCATGGATCACATCTGAGGGAGTGGGATGGTGGTGGGTGTACATCATTCTACAGTGCAAGCATTATAGCAGAAACGGCTCTTCTGGATCCTGTCAGCTGAAAATCTTTGGCCAACGGGGCTCGCAGTATGCTTTTTCTGCCGGCATGGGTGGTTCCTCAGAGAACCTGGGCCCATGTCATGAAGGGCTGTAAAGGTGATAACCATCACCTTGAATTGTACCTGGATTCAAGCTAGCATTCACTAACATGGGCCAACCTATGCCCCCTCCCCCCAAAAAAACCCTGCCTGCCTCATTCTGCACTAGTTGTAATTTCTGAATACTCTTCAAAGGTAACCCCGTATAGTCTGCATTGCAGTAGTGCAGGCATGAAAGGATCAGGGCTTGAGTGATTGAGCATTTTTAAGTGTGGTTTTTCCCAAAAATAGGGGAAGATGTGTTAAGACTACAATTCCCCAATTCCAGTTAGTATAGCAATTTATAACTTAAGTTATGTATTTGGGAATTTTGATTCTGTGTCAGAGAGTTGAAGGTAAATTGACATATAACACTTCCTTAAGGAAGAAGTTGGTTCTGCTTAATTGTGAGACATGCATGTTTAATTAGAAATAAATCTCACAGAGTACAACTACTAGAGGTACTCCCCAAAATTGGTGGCTGCACAACACAACTTTATTTTTGTTTCCAGTATATCTCAGTTTCTTCACTGACAATTAATGTACACTTAATACATTTAGGCTATACATTTTAGTATTAGAGAAATTTTATTATGTTTTTTCCTAGGCTTTACTACTGATTTAGTTTCTAGTTGAAAAACAGACAACATATTTGGTCCAATTTTGTTTCATACTGTGGTGCTAAGATAAATCAGACTTTAGGACAGCTTTTGTGATATGTCTGATAGCTGAATATTATTTTCTTCCAAGTTAAAGCTGGATGCATAATCCACTATTATGCATCTAAAGGTTGAGTTCTGGATCGTAAATAATTTATTAAGAGAGCCACTTTGGGGTAGTGATTAAGGTGCTGGCCTAGAAACAAAAAGACTGAATTCTAGTTCTATCTTAGGCATGAAAGCCAGTCACACTCAGGCCAACCTACCTTATAGGGTTGTTGTTGTGGGGAAAATAGGAAGAGGAAGAAGTATTAGGTTTGTTTGACACCTTGAGTTATTTATAAAGTAATGGGAAAAATCTAATGGATTATACTGTGTTTTCCTGAAAATAAGACCGGGTCTTATTTTCTTTTGACCCCCCCCCCCCCAAAAACGGCTAGGCCTTCTTTTTGGGAAGGTCTTTTTTTTTGAGGTGCAGGAGGCGGTGAGCATGGTCAACTCATGGCTGCTCGGCCCTTTAACTACGGCCCACGGATCAGCTGAGCCAGTGAAGGCCGGGAGTTTTGTCTCTCCAGGCGCCTGGAGATGTTTCCGGTGCACACTTGCCCTGCCCATGGCACCAGGCAACCTGGTAGCTGAGGGCCCCTATGTTCCGCAGCTCGCCTTGTGGCTATGGAGCAGGCAGCGACCATGGTTTGTGCTCTGGTGTTGCTCAGGCTACTGCTGCAGTGGGGCAGAAAGCCATGCGGCCTGTCTGAATTGGCTCCCCCCCTGCCTTGGTACCCGATTTCCGGTACCCAGTTTCCAGCTCCCTTGCATTTCTCATCATTGTGCGCAGGAAAGCAAGTTTGTGCGACTACCTTAAAAAAAGTTCAATCAATCAATTCCAACTTCTTGCCCTCCGAAGTTGGATCGGATCTCTCCCCCGCTCCCCGAGTGGCAGTGGCAGTGGCAGAGCTTCAGTGCCTGGCTGGTGGAGAGCTTGTCACCCACCCTGCTTGGTGGCCCAACCACTGCTGGGACACTTCTCGACTGCGGCAGGCCCCATGCTGCTACACTGAGTCCAGTGCTTTTCGGGCCTTGACAGGCGCTGCAACTCTCATTCCGGCTGTGCGGGGGATGGCAGCGGGGGAGGCGGCATGACTCCACCAGTGGCCATTTGCGAAGGGGTCCTGGCAGGCTGGTGCCACTCAGGAGGTTTTAAATCTGCGATGATTCAACCTGGCCAGGCAGGAGCAATCCTGCAGCGCTGCCAATAGCAACACTGCCAGGAGGGCAAAGAGGCCAGCAGCAGCATGGGCAGCCACTTGGCCATTTAAAGATTTGTGGATTTCAACTCCCAGAACTTCCCACAGTCCCCCCCTCCCCCATCAGCTCCTTCCCCTTTCTAGATTGGGATAGCTTGCGCCCACCAGGTCTGTTGGGTTTGGAAGCTCGATCGCACCCCACGAGGGATCCTCCACCCTAGCGGACGGTTGTCTGTGAAAACTGAAATGGACAGATGGAGGAGGGGAAGGGGAAGAAGGGGACGAGAAAACATGGACCTTTCTCAGTACAAAGCTTCACAGAAAACAAATCAAACCGTGATGAGGGGGTGGGATTTTCCTGTGAGTATAGTGTTAAAAGTTAACATTTCAGAAATGTTACTTGCAGAGGTCTCCTGGTGCAATGCTCTGCTGCAGCTTAGAGCATACCTCCACCTTCCCTGCAGAGGATTGCAAGGCTGGAGGCTTCGCCTTGCTCCGATTAACAGGAAAATCATCCCACCCTCCGTTTCCCTGCTGATCGTTCTATCCTTGGGGAGCTGTGCACAGACGCACATCCCAAAAATGCTCCCTCCGAAGCCTTCAGCCTTTCAATCCTGCGCAGGGAAGGTGGAGGTTTGCTCTGAAGCTGTGGCAGACCATTGCACTGGGAGGCCTCCACAGAGAGACAGAATGAGAGGCAGCTCCCGGCCCTTGCTGGGTCAGCTGATCTGCGGGCCGTGATTAAAGGACCAAGCCTCCATGAGGTGACCGGGGAAGGGAAGGGCTGCCTCCTGTGCCCCCCTTCACTAGGGTTTATTTTTGGGGCTTATATTACGCCCATCCCAAAAAATCAGGCTAGGGCTTATTTTCGGGAAAACACGGTATCGTTCTATTTAATGCCTTTATGTTTTTGATCTGACAATGCCTCTTTTTTGAAAACAGCCATTAGAATAATTCAAGTCCAGCTATAGCAGATGCCCTTCTCAGGATGCTACATCTCATTTAATTAGTATTAAATTATTAATACTAGCTGCAGTTTTTTAATTCCATTTTTTAAATGAGTAGTGCAGTTTGGTTTTTTTTTAATCAAGTTTGATTGTTTCCCCCCCACTCCACATTCACCTGCATATTTTATGAACAGAGTATTGGCCATATCATATCTTACACAACTTATCATATCCAAATACATTTTGCTTGGACCCTCTACGCATGGCAGGAGAGAAAGTTGAACACCTTTCATATGCGCTGTCTCCGATGAATTCTTGGCATCACCTGGCAGGACAAAGTTCCAAATAGCACAGTCTTGGAAGGTGTTGGAATTTCTAGCATGTATACACTATTGAAACAGCGACATCTACGCTGTCTGGGGCATGTCGTGAGAATGGCTGATGGTCGGATTCCGAAAGATCTCCTGTATGGAGAATTAGTGCAGGGAAAGTGCTTCAGAGGGAGACCACAGCTGGGATATAAGGATATCAGCAAGAGGGACCTAAAGGCCCGGGGAATGGACATTAACAACTGGGAAACCTTGACCTCCGATCGTTCAGCTTGGAGGCTAAAGATGCAGCATGGCGTTCTCCAATTCGAAGAGACACTTGTTCGGCAGGCTGAGGCAAAGAGGCAGTCCCGGAACCACCGAAATCTGGGGGCTGGGCAGGGGACATAATGTATCTGCCCTCAGTGTGGAAGGGATTGCCACTCTCGAATTGGCCTTTTTAGTCACACTAGATGCTGTTATGGACCTCTTTCCAGAGCACGATACCATAGTCTCTTGAGACTGAAGGATGCCAATGAGTTACAGTTTCTGCCAAAACCTTCTTTTTCCATGTTTTTTGATCATATCTTATCATTTCTATGCTTATTTATATAAACAACATCTTCATTCGCCCTCAAGTTCTAATTACTCTATTTTTACTCTTATTTATTCTCTTCTATTTTTTAGTAATTCATTCTTTATCTGCTGCAGTTTTTTAATTCCATTTTTTAAATGAGTAGTGCATAGTTTTGAGAGTAAACCACCTTGAATTCAGTAGTGAATATATGCCGAGTATATTTATCCGAATGTTCAGTTTAAAAAATGGTCATGTAATTCTTCAGGAAATAATTGTACAGCAGTATACGATATCACCATAGATAGCATGAGAATAAATAAGACAAGGAAAAACCAATGCCTGCTTCTGGAATTATTTCCAACCCCTCAATAGTAGCTTGGATAAGTGTCACATGACCAAGAGGAGGGGCTTAGAATGGAGTAGCCAGCATGGACACCTAAAGAACGCATTGCTCAACATAGAAATGGAATGTATGAGATAACACAAAAAATATTTCAAAAAAAAAAAAAAAGAAAGAAAAGAATGGAGTAGCCAGCAACATTTTAATGCACTGTGCAACTGCCTCCACTACAAGGATACATTGAGGGAAAAATTAGGCCTTTTTTGTTGTCTACAGCAGTCTTTCTTTTTCTGGCTTCTCTCTTCCCTTCCTCTCCTCCACACACATTCTGTTTAGTTAGGGAGAACTATCTTGCTTTTGGAAAATCAGCCTTTTTACATAACTTCTTTCCAATATTCTGTTGGGTTAAAATTGCATGTTACTCATAATTTATTCCCTTATCTGGAGTTATTGTATGTAATCCTTCGTCTCACTTTCTTTCTTAGATTGTGACCTTTGAGTGTAAGATTTGAACATGAGCAATCTTCTCTGATCAGAAATGGAATGCACTAGTATTGTAGATAGTCTCTGCCTGCTTTTCTAAAGACTTCTATTGATAATTAGGATAACCAGATTGCTTGACACGTGTACATAACTCAGTTGATTTTATTTTACACTTTGGTTCAAATTTAGGACTAAGAGAAGAGCTTATTGTACTCATTAAGTGAATATTTCTACCATATTTATATTAAATGGGAAATTAAGGATTGTATTTTTTCCCCTCCGCTATACAGATAAACACCCACCATGAATTTTGAAGGTCTTGATCCAGCCCTTGCAGAATATGTTCCTTCCCTACATCCTGCCCTAGATCCACACCTCAACCCAAGCCTGTTACAGAATGTGGAGCTGGATCCAGAGGGGGTCCCTCTGGAAGGCATCGCTGTGCCTGACTCAGTGCATATCATGGAGGGCATGTATTCTGAACTCCACACTGTTGTTTCAGAAGTGGGTGTACCTGTTTCCTTCTCCCACTTTGACCTACATGAAGAAATGCTCTGGGTGGGAAACCATGGAGTAAGTAGATTTTTTTTGTTTGTGTGCCAGGTTTGATTAAAATTGATTATATGTTTGTATTAGACCATTCTCTGAGGAAGGATGGACTTCAAATTAACTTGGTGGCCTTGATGGATGATTTTAGGAAAAGATAGAATACAGTCTTTGATACTGAAACAGATGTAATTTCCAAAATCCATTGCCGTATTTTTTTCCAATATTTCCAATATTTCCAATATTTAACCGCCTGCGGTTAAATACTGTGTAATTTGGAAATTACACAGATCAATTTGGAATTAAGGCCCAAGATTTTCCTGTTGGGGGCAAAACCTTTGAATGTTAAATCAGGTATATGGTTTTTGTTGATTCACATTATTACTGCAGCAAGATTAGCGTATGCGCAGGAGTGGAAAAATCAATATTTACCGATGCATTTGAAAATAATATATAAAATTAATGAGTATGCGGAATCAGATAGATTAACTAGATTGATCAATGGTAAAAAAGATTCAGAATTTTATAACAGTTGGAAATTATGGTACGATTGGGTCCAGAAAAGGTGGGATAGAATAGATATATGATGATGTATATATATGATGGCAAGTATGTATGTATAAAGGAATGACTTTATATTTATGGACAATGTACTCATATTACACCATGGTGGCAGGATTGTATATTTCATTTGTGTATTGGTGCATAGAATATATTAATAAAAATTATTTTTAAAAAAAGAAACTGAAACAGATGAATGGTTTGTAACTTAGTTACTTTGTGATCTCACTATATTTGACCAAACAGTGACATGTATGTTAGCCAAAGGAAGAATAAGCTAAGATTAATTGACTTAACAGACAGTATTACATATTTGACTAGGTGAAAGAAACAGAAGATTTCATGAGAATAAAAAGGAAACTGGCCCTTTGATTGAGAAGACAGTGAATTGGGCACATTTGGATTTTTTAAAAAAGTCTCACTCATTGCAGTATCTGCACATTCAGCCCATTGTTGAAAAAGGTTGATTGACTTGCCTCTCTCTGTTTTAGGGTCATGCCACTTCTTTCTTTGGTCCAGCCCTGGAACGATATTCTTCCTTCCAGGTACACAGTAGTGATGACATTCGACAGATCCAAAGCCTGGAAAATGGTGTTCTCTTTCTAACCAAAAACAACCTAAAATACATGTCAAGAGGTGGGCTCATAATCTTTGATTACCTGTAAGTACCTTCTATTTATAGGAGCTCTTGGATGATTGCAAGATACTTATAGTTTCTTTTCACCTCTTCTTTATATTCAGCAAGGGGTTTTAGCCTGCTTTCTAAAAAACCTTGAATGCAATTATTAGAAAAACCTCGTGCTGAATTGCATTTTCAAGCATGACAGAATTTAAGGCAAATCTAATTTAAAAGGATGTGCAAACTTTGTAAATCAGGGAACAGAACATTCCCACAAACTACTTCAATATTTCGTTTCTCTCTGAGCAATGCTAAGACTTGAGCAATGCTAGACTTAGTCTTGGAAATGTGTGCCATTCCAGAGGTTAGTTTAGCAGTTCTTGGAAGTGAATGGTGCACACCAGAAATGGATTAAGATTTTGTAAATGTATTTATCATATATTTATTATTATAACTTATGTATCGTTCTATTTCTAGAGACTCTGAGCAGCTTCTAGTATTATAAGATTAAAAACAAAAGTGATTATATAATCACTTTGAAAGAATTCAAGGATCTTTGACAACAATTTACTCAGAGGTATTTCTTAAGATTGTTACTATACAAATGAATTTAAAGGAGAAGATAGAAGAGAATACAACTGATAATCAGGCTGTTTTGGATATGGATTTAAAAATGACAGGCTACAAAAATGATGCTAACAAAGAAGTTATAAGGACTTGTAAATGAAACTGGCTGACGTTTTAATAGCTAGAAGAGACACTCAAATAATAAATCTAAAGATTGCCTTGAATGTGTGGATTTCAACTCAGAAAAGTGACTTGGACAAATTTTTTAGAAAAGGAAAACAAATTAGCTTTTGAGATATTACTTGAAAAAAATAAATATCAAGATTTTAAAAAGCAAAACAAAGGATTATAAAATTGGTTTATTCAATTAAGGTTAAATTATATATTTTTTTCAAGTAGCTTTTAATGGTTTTTTTCTTGACCAGGAATAAATGATGAGACTTTAATGAACTTTTATAGATAAGATACAGCAAGAAGAATTTTTGTTTCATGTTTCGAAAAAGTGATAAAAAAGGCAAGTGCTTGTGACAGAATTTCTGAGAGAAGATGAAGAGAAAATGATAAAAAATTAATTTGTGGAATATTATTTGAAGGGATTAAGTATCAAGATTTTCAATACATCATTGTTTCTGGTGGCTGTTAATGGAATTTTTGTTGACTAAAATTGAATGATGAGACTTTAAAGATTTGTTTACAGATATAAGATAAGGAACTAAGAGATTTTTTGGCTTTCTTTTTAAAGAAATGATTGTGTAAAGAAAAGGAAAAAAATATGAAATTGATTTATTTGTTTAAGGTTAATATACACATACACATAAATTCTGTTAATTTTTAATGCAGTTTTACTGATTAAAATTGAACAATGAGTATTATTTCTGATAGATAAAATATGAAATATAGAAGGAAGATACTTTTGGTTGAAAAATTGTTATATTTTTCTTAGCATTGATTTTTTTACCTTTGTGTTTTTAAAGTTCAATAATTTTTTTTTATTAAAAATAGATATTTAGGCACTGAATCATGATGTTGTTCTTCCATGAAATTGCATGTCCTTAGGATAAGACACATTTAGGAATTCTCCCCACAATTTTTGTCCTAGTCTCACCCTCTTTTTGTTCAGAACGCATCCATTTTATGGAGTTCAGCCTATAGTATACCATTTTTAATATATTATTAAAATAGTAAAATACAGTAAAGGTCCACATTGAATTATGATAATAAAGTGAAACAGGAATTAAGTATATTCCCATGATTAAATTAACCAAACATAACAAATAATAAACAATCCATATTTATTTATATTTCATATTTCTTAACTGTCCTCCGTACACTCTGGGCAGTGTATGTATGGTAAGTATAAATGTCTTTGTGAAATCACTTCATTTATTTAGTTTATTGAATCTGGATTGTATAATATTCAGTCTTTTTAGAGCAAAAGACTTTTCAAATGTAGAGAACAACTTCATATCAGGAAGTTGCCTTTCTTTCCAGTTAAATCTAATTATCCTCTTTGGTAAACTCCAAGTTTGATAAAACCAAAACTTTTTATAAGAGAAGAGATTCTATATTGTAGGAATCATGTAGTTTATCATGCAAAGATTGATTAGGGATTTTAGTCCACAAAATGTTGTTAATTGCTGACTGATGGAAAAGACAGAATCTCAGAACCATGATGTCGGCTTTTTCGTTTTATGCTTCTGATGCATTGCATGCCAGAGCCGATTATTTCCTATTTGAAAAATCCCATAGAAACTGTAGTTTATATTTCATAGTCTGTCTTTTCTCAGGAAGAATAAGGGTCAATATCTGTGTTGATGATCACAGGCGGTTTTGGGTTTGTTTGTTTTTTTTGGTGATGTAACATTGTCTATACTGTGTTTCCCTGAAAATAAGATCCTGTCTTATATTTTTTTGAACCCTTAAATAAGTGCTTGGCCTTATTGCCATGCACTCAAAAACCCGATTGGGCTTATTATCAGGGGATGTCTTATTTTGGGGGGGAAAGGGTATTTACTTAAAAAGGTATAAGAAAATCATGTGTGAATGGAAGATATCAATCAGATCTGGCCTCAACTGTTCCCTTTTTCTCCTGAAGCATGGATGAAAATGAGGACATGCACAGCCTTTTACTGACTGATCCTGGCACTTTGCTTGTTGGAGGCCTAACCAGCCATGTGATTGAAATAGACCTCAACACAGTGCAGGAAACCCAGAAGGTACCGTGTTGTTTTACTGTGGAATTGATCCTAAGAATCTCATATTGCTGCACAGC
Source organism: Pantherophis guttatus (assembly GCF_059756535.1). Lineage (NCBI taxonomy): Eukaryota > Metazoa > Chordata > Lepidosauria > Squamata > Colubridae > Pantherophis > Pantherophis guttatus. The sequence goes on along the minus strand of NC_142064.1, from coordinate 138,185,576 downwards.
ATGGGTTGATTAAACGCAGATATCTGGTGAAGGCAAGAAGAGTTTCTACTGAAATGTCAATTTCAGTATAAATAAACAAACTGTGAGTCTAAAGCAGAAGAGATACTGCTTAGCTCATGTTAGAGAGAGAGAGAGAATTCATTGAGAAATACTGTTCCCTCCCAGTGATAATTTTTTCAGACAGTATTGGTTCTTGTTATGACCAGTGGGAATACCAATACTTCTGCTCCCTCTCCCCCAAAGAGGTACTGTTGAAATAAAAATCATGTTCTGCTCACACAAATTTTGGGTATGTTAAATTAATTTGCATATTTCAAAACAAACTTGTTATCAGCGTTTCGAATGTTAAGAATAAGATCATAATACAAAATCACAATACAGATATGAAGAGAAGACAAAAGGGGTCACAATGGTAGTGTAGCAACATCCCTTTCCTGGCAGTCGGTGGATGTTTTGGTTAAAACATCGGGATCGGGATGCCTTGCGCACGGTCACTCATGCCCCAGTCACCTCCCGTATGGACTACTGTAATGCTCTCTACATGAGGCTCCCCTTGAAAAGCACCCGAAGGCTCCAACTGGTCCAGAATGTGGCCGCGCGGGTGATTATGGGCGCAACTCGTTGCGCCCATGTAACACCTCTCCTACGCGAGCTGCACTGGCTCCCGGTGGTCTTCCGGGTGCGATTCAAGGTGTTAGTTATCACCTTTAAAGCGCTCCATGGCTTAGGACCTGGGTACCTACGAGACCGTCTTTTGCCACCAATAGCCTCCCACCGACCAGTTCGTTCTCACAGGGAGGGACTACTCAGGGTACCGTCAGTCAAATTATGCCGACTGGCGACTCCCAGGGGGAGGGCCTTCTCTGTGAGGGCTCCAACCCTTTGGAATGAGCTGCCCCCTGAGATACGAAATATCCCTGATCTCCGTGCTTTCCGCCGTGCCCTCAAAACCCTGATGTTCCAACAGGCGGGGCTAAACATATGAACATGTGAATGTTTTTAAAATGTTATCTAATTTTAGGTTCTATTTAATTGGGCCAAACTATGTTATAATAATAATTTTAATTAGCAATTTTATGATGTTTGTGTATCTATATTTTTCTTGACTGTACACCACCTTGAGTCCTACGGGAGAAAGGCGGTATAGAAATATAATAATAAATAAATAAATAAATAAATAGGAACAACGGCTTAAATTTTCCCTGTCCAAGTTTTTTTTTTAACTCCAGCTTATATCTATATCTCTATCCATTTTAGTATTCGGTGGAAATTCCTGGAGTTACAATTATGAGGCAGTCCAACCGTTTCTTCTTTTGTGGTCACACATCAGGAAAGGTAATATCAACCTCTTTATTTCAACCCCTTGGCTTCCAATAGCTATAAGCAGCTCTCATATAATATATCTTAGGCTTTTTCATTAGGTTTCCCTGCGTGATCTCCGCACTTTTGCTGTAGAACATGAGTTTGATGCCTACTCAGGCAGTTTGTCCGATTTTGACGTCCATGGCAATCTGTTGGTGACGTGTGGCTTCTCCAGTCGAATGAACGGCCTAGCTTGTGATCGTTTCCTCAAGGTGTATGATTTACGCATGCTGCGAGCCATTACACCCCTGCAGGTCCATATTGATCCTCTGTTTCTTAAGTTTATTCCTACCTACACATCTCGCCTGGCCATCATCTCCCAGACAGGCAAGTAGCCAGCTGAATTGTCCACTGACCTCAAAATTTGATCGTCATTGTGCAGGAACTATAGAATTCCACCCATATTTCATCAAAACGTAACCCTAGAAAATAAGCGAAGTCATGTGGGGAATGTTATGTTAAAAATCCAGAGAGAATTCATTTCTTCTTTTGCTTTCTGTTCCAGGTCAATGTCAGTTCTGTGAACCTACGGGATTAGCCAATCCTGCTGACATATTTCATGTTAATACAGTGGGACAGCTAATAATGAGCTTTGATGTGTCATCCAGCAAACAAGCTATGGTTTTTGGAGACTCGGAAGGCTGTGTCCACTTGTGGGCTGATTCACCAGAGATCACCTTCAACGCCTACTCCCGGGAAACTGACTTTGCCTTACCTTGCATTGTGGATACCTTACCCCACCTTGACTGGAACCAAGATCTCATGCCCTTGTCACTTATACCTGTACCTCTGACCACTGAGTCGTTGCTGTCTGACTGGCCTGCGGCCACTTCTATCCCGGCACCCAGGTATTTCTTCAATCTAGGAGTGGTAAGAAGAGGATGCAAGCTGTGTGAAAGTAGCATCATTTGAGATGGGAAGTTTGGTGGTATAATCCTCACTGTTTGGGGAGCATAGCATTAAAAGGAATGATTAAAGAGATTTTAAAAATGATTGAATGATTGCCTATTTTGCAGACGAGCTCCACCTGTTGATCCAGATATCCTTCGGACCATGAAGAAAGTTGGCTTCATTGGATATGCTCCAAACCCTAGGACCAAGCTCCGGAATCAGGTAACAAATTTGGGACCTGCTCATTTTATGTGGGGGGCTATAAGTAAATAGGATTAATGACTGCCTCATAAGAGCTTGCCGTTTATAGTTAGGTGGGGAATCCTACAAATACTACTGAATTAACGCTCCCAAATTTCCATACCATGGACCACAGTGGCTCAGGTTGTTGAAAATTAGGAATCAGAGATATCTGATGTGTAAAGGTCTTTTTCTCTGGCTGAGTCTGGAGTTAACATTATTGCAAAAAGTGTGGCATTGATGTGTGGTTTGGAGCCAGATGGAAGGAGAAAGGAACAGCCATATGGATTTTGGGGTTGAAGGGTTTGTTATTTTCAACTATATCTGATTGCTTTTGTGCATCTGCTTTGTTTTGGCGTTGCAAAATGTAAAATAGGGAAAGATAAGTGGACAAACTGAAAACGAGCCTGTTCCTCTTTTCTGCAGATTCCCTACCGATTAAAGGAGCTTGACAACGAATTTGATAATTTCAGTCAAGTCCCTGAATCCCCCATAGGAAGAGAAGAGGAACCGCGGATCTATATGGTGGCAAAGAAATACAGGAAGGTGCATTTTTAAGTGCTTCTCAGAATCTTCACCTTTTTCTTTAGAGAAAGGTTTAAATATACTCAAGAGTGCAGAGGTAGAAAAAAATTAAAATACCTATCTTTTGCACCATACCTTATAAGTCTCAACCCCATCTGGGGGAAAAAAAATGCTGAGCTTCCTTCGTTAGATTATTATTATTTTTGAGCTGGGGAATAAGAAAAGCTAATGTTGAAATCTAAGGTTACTATGGTAATATCACAAGCATAATGTTGAAACGGGGATTATGATCTGAGAATTTTCTTGAATTAGGATCTTTTTGCAAGGCACTGTAGGGAAATTTATGTGAAAGAGAAAATAGTATTTAAGACCTCTGACTTACGATGTTTTGCTAAATTCGACTACTGCAATGCTCTCTACCTGGGGCTGCCCATGAAGACCACCCGTAGGCTTCAGCTGGTGCAGAATGCGGCCGCGTGGGTTGTTGCGGGAGGGACCCGATACTCCCATATTACACCACTCCTGCGCAGCTTGCATTGGTTGCCGGTTGCCCTCCAGGTGAGATTCAAGGTGCTGGTCTTAACCCATAAAGCCCTTCATGGCTTAGGTCCAGGCTATTTGTTGGACGACCTGCAACCAGCATCAATTTCCCATCGCCCGATACGCTCTCACAGAGAGGGCCTACTCAGGGTGCCGTCGGCCAGACAATGTCGGCTGGCGACACCCAGGGGCAGAGCCTTCTCTGTGAGTGCCCCCACCCTTTGGAATCAACTTCCCTTGGAGCTCCGGTTGGCCTCTGACCTTTGTACCTTCCGCCGTGAATTAAAAACCTGGCTATTTATGTCCCCCGGCTTGGACTGATGGGGTAGTATTTTTTAATTTTTAAAATACTTTTTTGATTTCTTTATGTATATTTGTTGGTTTTAATAGTCGCTTGGTTGATTGTCGTTGTGAGCCGCCCTGAGTCCTCAAATAAATAAATAAATAAATAAATAAATAAATAAATAAATAAATAAATAAGTTACCATAGGTGTACTGTCCTTGTGGCTTTATAAGATTGTCACACCAGAACATTTTTTTTTTTTTGGCTTGTCTTATTTAGGTCACAATAAAATATTCCAAGCTGGGCCTGGAAGATTTTGACTTCAAACATTACAATAAGACCCTCTTTGCTGGTCTTGAGCCCCACATTCCAAACGCTTACTGCAATTGCATGATCCAGGTAAGCACAGTGTTGTTTCTTATTTGTGACATGCCTATGCTACATTCCTTTTCCTCCCATAATGGTATGTTTTCCGATCGTCTCTTTATAGGTTCTTTATTTCTTAGAGCCTGTGCGCTGTTTGGTCCAGAATCATTTATGCCAGAAGGAATTCTGCCTCAGCTGTGAGCTGGGTTTTTTATTCCACATGCTGGATTTGTCCAGGGGAGACCCTTGTCAGGTAAAAATAAACAAATCTTCATGTTCATCAGATCTTTCCATGGTAGAGAGGAGCAAACAGAACCTTTGGCGTTTTGATCAAAAAGTTATTTAGAAGACAACACAAGAAACTTCTTTCAAAACAGCATCAAGTCTAGGGTTGTATTAAGCTTTCTGGGCAAGGATGATGATTAATGGCCAGAAACCAAGTTTACCAAAGTTTAGGACCAATTGTTCATCAGTTGGTTTATACTTATTGATAACTGAATATGATGGGACACAGCTGGGAAGAGTTGATTTGATAGAGGCATAGTGTGTTAGAGCAATCCCAGGTGGAAGCTTTCTATCTGGGAGCGGCAATTCTTTGACATCTGTCAAGCAGCAGAGCTACAGGGCAGAATAGAGATTTATGGCTTCTGTAAGACAAACAATGATACATGTTAATTTTGTCAAAATGTGAATGTTTCAGGCATGGCAATTGGTTAGAAGAATTATACACCATTGCTAGGAGACATCTACACTTGAGTTTCACTTTCACTTGATATTGGTTTGTTTATATGTGGGCTTTGCCCATATTTACATTTTCCTTTGTTTTGACTTTGCCAATATTTGCATTTACTGTACCTCTTAGTCTTCAAGCAATATGATAAAATTTGGGGGTTTGTGCCGTTCATAACTTCAGATGTTTTTCTTTTTTTTTATCTGATCAATTTTGTAGTTGTCCATTTGATCCTGTTCTGTGAGTTGTTGCACCTTTTTATTAATTCACTTAGCATAGTAACATTTATAAGACTTAAAATTGTATACATACATGCCCTTCATGCTGTTGCCTTTTGGGCTAAGTGTGTTCTGCAAAACACAAAAGGAATAAGAAACAGTAATTCAAAACAGTAAAAACACGAAATAAGAAAACTAAACATTGCTAAACCTGATTTATAACACATCATGCACTGTAGCTCTCCGTACCTTTCTTTCCTTGCAAACCACTGTTCTTTCTACCATGTCCATATACTGCCCATTTTTCTTCAAACTTCTCTGAAAAGAAGAAGATAAAGTTATCATTGGATAGAGTCGTTTTTCTATCCAATGATAACTTTCTCGGTCTTCTTCTCAATTCATTTGTTCTTTCTTGATATACATCCTTGAGATGGCCCTCACTCTCACAGAGCGGTGAAGACCTGGACCTTCACCTAAGCTTTTGGCAAGGTGAGACATTTTGCTTATTCCATATGGGCTTGTCGTGCTTACCATTTTTTCTTTTATTGGTTTTATTGTAATTTGTTCGTTTGTTACGAGCCACCCAGAATTGTTGAGAATCAGGCAGAATGTAAGTTTAATACATTATTACACATGTGAAATCACAACTACTACTTTTTTAGCTGGTGTGGGTGTTCATACACATTATGTTGTTCCCTAGAACCTAGGATGTCAAAATGTATCAGCGTAGTATATGTGCAGATCCAAGCAGTGTGGTCTTTTGTAATCAACAGATGGAAATTTTGTCAATGCGTCCAGTATTTTTTGACCCAGTAGTGCCAATAAGCACTAGCACCACTAGGGCCAGTTTATGCCACAATCTTTCAAATTCAATTGTCAGATCTTGATACTTTGTGATCTTATCTATGTCTTCTATTATCTTGTACTGTTGCCGCATCAATTATTCAGTTTCTTCTTTTCAACCACAGTTAAATCTGGTGTCTTATTAGTCAAGACTTTTTTTTTTTGTATTCGGAAACCCTGCACTATTTTCAGCTTTTTTTTTTTTCATTTATATGTTACCACCAATTTTTCATTTTTGGCTCATGATAATTTTTACAGATGTTCCAATGAATCACTTTAGCAACTGTGTTATGTTGTTTATAATCAGTTTGTGTAATCTTTTTGCATGAACTGAGTATGTAGTCTGCTGTTTCTTCTACTTTGCATAATCTGGTCTTTGAATCATCTGGCAATTTTTCAATTCTGACCTTGATTGTACTCGTTTGAATTGCTTGTTTTTGCAGAGCCAAATTCAAACCTTCAGTAATATTCCAGGTGTAAGATATTTATTTATTTATTTATTTATTATATTTCTATAACGCCTTTCTCCCGTAGGACTCAAGGCGGTGTACAGTCAAGAAAAATATAGACACACAAACATCATAAAATTGCTAATTAAAATTGTTACTTAGTTTGGTCAATTAAATAAAACCCAGAATTAGATAACATTTAAAAAATCATTTGAATGTTTGTATGTTTAGCCCTGCCTGTTGGAACATCAGGGTCTTGAGGGCACGGCGGAAAGCACGGAGATCAGGGATATTCCGTATTTATTTATTTATTTATTTATTTATTTATTTATTTATATTGGATTTCTATCTCTGGGGGCAGTTCATTCCAAAGGGTTGGAGCCCCCACAGAGAAGGCCCTCCCCCTGGGAGTCGCCAGTCGGCATAATTTGACTGACGGTACCCTGAGTAGTCCCTCCCTGTGAGAACGAACTGGTCGGTGGGAGGCTATTGGTGGCAAAAGACGGTCTCGTAGGTACCCAGGTCCTAAGCCATGGAGCGCTTTAAAGGTGATAACTAACACCTTGAATCGCACCCGGAAGACCACCGGGAGCCAGTGCAGCTCGCGTAGGAGAGGTGTTACATGGGCGTAATGAGCTGCGCCCATAATCACCCGTGCGGCTACGTTCTGGACCAGTTGGAGCTTCTGGGTGCTTTTCAAGGGGAGCCTCATGTAGAGAGCATTACAGTAGTCCATACGGGAGGTAACTAGGGCATGAGTGACCGTGCGCAAGGCATCCCGATCCAGAAAGGGACGCAACTGGCGGATCAGGCGAACCTGATAAAAGGCACCCCTGGCCACGGCCGTCAAATGATCTTCTAAAGATAACCGTGGATCCAGGAGGACACCCAAGTTGCGGGCCCTCTCTGTGGGGAGCAAGATCTCATCCCCTATTGTCAGTGATGGTACCAGCTGACTATACCGGGACGCCGGAAGCCACAGCCACTCGGTCTTGGAGGGGTTGAGTCTGAGCTTGTTTCTCCCCATCCAGATCCGTACGGCCTCCAGGCAACGGGACATCACAGCAAGGGCATCATTGGGGTGGTCTGGGGTGGAGATGTATAACTGTGTGTCATCAGCATACTGATGAACACTCACCCCAAAACCACGGATGATCTCACCTAGCGGTTTTACATAAATGTTGAACAGAAGGGGTGAGAGGACTGACCCTTGCGGCACCCCACAAATAAGGTGCCTCGAGGTCGACCTCTGCCCCCCTGCCAACACAAACTGCGAACGGTCAGAGAGGAAGGAGGAGAACCACCGAAGAACGCTGCCCCCTATTCCTAACCCCTCCAGCCGGTGCAGTAAGATACCATGGTCGATGGTATCAAAAGCCGCTGAGAGATCTAATAGGACCAGGATAGAGGAGCAACCTCTGTCCCGAGCCCTCCAGAGATCATCCACCAATGCGACCAATGCCGTTTCTGTGCTGTATCGTGACCTGAAGCCCGACTGGAACGGATCCAGATAGACAACTTCATCCAGGTATCGGGGTAGTTGTTGCGCCACCACACTCTCAACAACCTTCGCAACAAAGCGAAGATTGGAGACTGGACAATAATTTGATAATATAGCCGGGTCCAGGGAAGGCTTCTTGAGGAGGGGCTTCACAACCGCCTCTTTCAAGGCGGCGGGAAAGACACCCTCACTCAAAGAAGCATTTATAATCCCCTGGAGCCAGCCTCGTGTAACCTCCCGGGAGGCCAGTACCAACCAGGAGGGACACGGGTCCAATAAACATGTGGCAGCGTTAAGCTTGCCCAGAATCCTGTCCACGTCCTCAGGAGCCACAGAGTCAAACTCTTCCCAGATAACGCTCTCAAGACCTGCCCCCGTCTCCTCCCCTGGATCTACCCAATCGGAGTCCAGGCCTTCCCGAATCTGAGCGACTTTATCATGCAGGAATTGTACAAAATCCTCAGCTCGACCCTTTAAGGGATCTTCCCGTACCCCCACCTGAAGTAGGGAGCGGGTCACCCTAAACAGCGCAGCTGGGCGGTTCTCTGCAGATGCAATAAGAGCGGAGAAGTAGCTAGACTTCGCCGCTTTTATCGCCACTAGGTAGATCTTAATATAAGATCTCACCTGTGTTCGGTCAGATTCAGATCGGCTTGTCCTCCAATCACTCTCCAGGCGTCTTTTCCGACGCTTCATCTCTCTCAGCTCCTCAGAAAACCAAGGAGATAGACGAGATCGGCATCGGGTCAGAGGCTGCAAAGGCACGACGCGGTCCAAGGCCCCAGTAGCCGCCCTGTCCCAGGCGACCACCAGGTCCTCAGTCGAGTCGTGAGCCAGAGTCTCAGGAAATGGCCCAAGCTCCATCAGGAACCTTTCGGGGTCCATCAGGCGCCTGGGACGGAACCATTTGGTTGGTTCCGTCTCCCTGCGGTGGGTGGAAGTGACTTGAAAGTCCATGTGAAGGAGAGAATGATCAGACCATGACAAGGGCTTGATGTCTATATCCCCTATTCTTAGATCATTCAGCCACTGATCAGAGATAAAAATCAAGTCCAGAGTGTGATTCCCCAAGTGGGTGGGGCCTTGAACTACCTGGGTCAGGCCCATGGCCGTCATGGAAGCCATGAACTCCCGAGCCGTCTCCGACATCTCACCAGCAGATGGCAGGTTAAAATCCCCCATAACAATAAGTCTGGGGGTTTCCACCGCCACCCCGGCTATAATGTCGAGCAGCTCAGGCAGGACCGCTGTTACGTGGCAGGGAGCCAGGTACGCAATCAGTAGGCCCATCTGAATCCCCTGACCCCACTTCACAAGGAGGGACTCACATCCGGCTATCTGAGGAACAGAGGCCTCCCTCGGGCAAAGACTTTCTCTAATGATTGCTGCCACTCCCCCACCCCTTCCCTGAGTCCTTGGCTGATGGAATGCACGAAAACCTGGCGGGCACATTTCCACAAGGGGAACTCCTCCCTCCTGGCCTAACCAGGTCTCCGTAATCCCTGCCAGGTCAGCACCCCCCTGGTTTATTGCCAGGTTTTATCTTTATCCATTTTCCCCTCAGTCTTTTGTGGGAATTGCCTGTGTAATGTTTTTCTTGCCAGCATTCTGTTCACATTTTTCTCACTCTTTGGATGTATTCTTTACTAATCATATTTTTAACTCACCCATGCTTGATGTTATTCAACTTTAAAATACCCAGAGATTTGCAGACTTCATCCTGATGGCTTCTGATTGTTTGGTCATTCGGCATTTCGGTTCCATTACTGTTTGTGATTTTACCCCAGTTTATTGCAACTATAGCATACTTCTCTAGGCCAAATTCCATTTCATAGGTTTTGACAAAGTGCCCATCGTGGTTATGGTCCATTGGAGCTTTTGGATAATGCTATCCATGAGGAAGATGTTGCCAAGGATACCACCCACAGATAGCATTCCTTGCAAACAGAAAGGACAGTACCGCTGCCAGTCAATTTGGGCCTATTTTGCCTAATGCTCCATAGGTGCAATTGAAGCCTTGTTTTCTCTCAAGCACACTAATATTCTATGCGAGCAAGGATCTCTAATTTAGAAAGGGTCTGCAAACCAACATATTGTAGCCTGCACTCTATCAATTTGGAAGGACCATGTAGCATACTCACACACATACTAAACTTACTCATTTTCTTTCTCAAAATACTGTTAAGAAGCCAATTTGGAGTAATGTTAAGGCATCAGGTTAGAAATGGGAGACCATGAGTTCTAGGCCTGCCTGCACAAAGCCAGCTGAGTATCCTTGGGCCAGTCACTCTCTCCCAATCCTAGGAACCAGAGAAGGGCAAACTACTTCCAAAATCTTGCCAAGAAAATTGCAAGGAGTTGTCCAGGCAGTTGCCAGGAGTCAACATTGACTCGAAGGTACCAAAAAAGAAAAAAAAGGAACATGTTAACTTTATCCTGAACCAGTTTTGATTCACTTAAATACTGAGGACTTCATCAAGTGTTTCTTCTTGCCTCTGTCACTGAATCTTTTTTTTTTTTTTTTTGGTCTCATATTTGTTCTTTCTCCTCCCCTCTCCCATCATCCCCAATTATTCAGCATCACAGTGCAAGTAGTTCTCAAGTTGCTACCAGAATTGAGCCTGGAATTTTGGTCATAAATCATTGTAGTCATTAGTCAGGTCACTTACATGACTAATCCCAATTTACAACTGTTTTTACTATGGTCGCTAAGTTATCACCACAGTTGTAAGGTGAATCACGTCATGAAACATAACCCAATTTGTCCAAGTGGGTTTTGGTTTTTTTTGCCAGAAAACAGCGAAAATATGTTGCAAAATGTGATTGTGTAGGATGCTGCGACTAATAACAAGCCCAATTCCCAAAATGCAATTCCATAATCACAGGAATGGTGCGACAGTTGTAATTTCAAGGGCAGATTGTAGCTAGCTTTTTTGGGCTCTGTCATAACTTCGAATGGTCTTTAAGCAACTGGTCATAGATCAAGGACTACCAGCATGGTTGCCTACCATTCTGCAGCTGGCCTTCTCTTCCCCCTACAGTTCTCCTGAATCAGTCCCACACTCTTTGGTTAGCTTGGATTTCATGTCCTTTCCATACGATTCCTAATGTAGTGGGTGTCAGCCCAAGCATGCTTACAAGAGAGCATAGAACAGGGGTGCTATTCAGCAGGTTCTGACAGGTTCTGGAGAACTGGTAGCGGAAATTTTGAGTAGTTCGGAGAACCGACAAATGCCCCAGAGTGGCGGAGGGAATGGAGATTTTCCAGTATCCTTCCCCTGGAGTGGGGTGGCAATGGAGATTTTGCAGTATCCTTCCCCTGCCTCGCCCACCAAGCCACACCCACAGAACCGGTAGTAAAAAAAATTTGAATTCCACCACTGACGTAGAAGGTTTTTGAGTGTGGTCTTTCAAGCACTTATGTTGGATTAGGAATTGCTTATTATTTTGATATATAATTTTCTCTTGCCTTCCTGTGTCCCAGGGGAGTAATTTTCTGCGTGCCTTCCGCACCATCCCAGAAGCGGCTGCTTTGGGATTGATCTTGGCTGATTCGGATGAAGCTACAGGGAAGGTGAACTTAGGTCGGTTGATTCAAAGTTGGAACAGATTCATTCTGACCCAGCTCCACCAGGAGACTCAAGAGCAGGAAGGCCCTCAGGCTTACCGAGGCATTGGGTGCAGGTAATAAACCCTCTACATGGGACAGCTGTTAACTATAATGTACTTGACATGTCTTGTCTTGATCTGCCGTTTGTGCTTCAGGAAAAAAAAAAGGTCTTAAGGGTCAGAGTTATATTTAATAATCATTAATTTAAACTAATAATTTAGCAAAGAAAAATGAGTTCTGATCATAAAATATATCTGCCACTGTTACTTAACATTTTCAGTTCTCTTAACAACACCTCTAAATTAGGCTGCTGCCGTGTTTCTCAACCTGAGCAACGTTAAGATGTGAGATCGTCAACTTCCAGAATTCCCATGCTGGCTGAGGAATTCTGGGAGTTGAGGTCCACACATTTTAATGTTGTTGCGGTTGAGAAACACTGGACTATTGCAAGAAGGTATTTTGCTCTTGGGGAGTGAATATTGATGGAGCGAAGTATTGAGCTAGACTTTAATTGGTCTGAGACTGAGTTATGTGCATGCAGTTAACTTATCCCTTAATTCTTCTAGATGTGTACCTGTCCTGGCTTATTGTTTTGTGGTTCACTCATTAGTAGACTTTGAGATTATAGGGTGGGGGGGAATAAGCAGAAGTCTGCCTGCCCTGGCCTTGTGCTCCTGCATATCGTCTCATTACATTCTCTACTGATCTAGTTGTGTTTCTTCTAGCAACTTTGGATCTTCTGGGGACTCAGTCATTGGGCAACTTTTCAGCTGTGAAGTGGAGAATTGCAGTATGTGCCGCTGTGGCAAAGAGACAGTCCGAGTTTCTTCTACCCTCCTCTTTACTCTCTCTTATCCTGAGAACAACGGTATGGAGTTTCAGAATAATACTGTACAAGGATAGAGTAAACATAGTGTTGAATGGAACTGGATTGGTCTTTTCTCAAAACATGGGACAGCAAATGTGAAGTGCTTGAGGTTTTACAACTACCTGTTGTGTGCCTGAACCCCTATCTTTTAGAGAAAAATTGGATTAAAAGTTTTTAAAATATAATAAAACATATTCCTAGAGCATCAGTCAGTTGTTAGAAAAATTCTAAGCCACAAGAATTCTGGTGTCTTTCTTCTAAGACATAAGAAATCAGGAAGCAGGACGGTTCAAATAACTACAGGTTTATTGCATGCTAACACTCTCTACAAGAATCTGAACTACTAACAGTCAAAGCAAATTATGATAGATAAGAGTCAATGGAATTCAAGGTGGGCTGGACTTAGATCTCTTGTGGGCACGAAGAGACTTGAGATTGATGACATGCTTGACCTTTCCCTTGGGCTCATCTCCTACATATTCACCCATTTCAGTAACCATAAATCTTAACATCTCAAACCATATTTCAGATATTTAGTTGTTGGAATCTGTTTGGTTGAACCCAAGTTAAATTCTGAGTAACAAATAGGGGCCCTTCTGTTATTTAATTTTTGTAGCAGTTTCTCTCATGTGCTTTGCCATTTTTACCTTATTACTCTAACCAACCCTGTTGCCTTTTATAGTGATACTTTTCATTTTACACTGAGAAAATATAAATGTGCTGGAGGAAACATACCAAGTTCATAGAAAGAGCCTTGGTAGTACAGTGGTCTAAAGCACCCTGTTATTAAGACCAGCTGCCTGCAATTACTGCAGGTTCGAATCTCACCAGGCTCAAGGTTGACTCAGCCTTCCATCCTTTCTAAGGTAGGTAAATTGAGGACCCAGTTGTGGGGGCAATAAGCTGACTTTGTATAAATATACAAAAGGATGAAGGCTATTGCTTAGCGCATTGTAAGCCGCCCTGAGTTTTCGGAGAAGGGCGGCATATAAATCAAATTAAAAAAAAAATTATTGAAACAAGAATTTTGGTTTCTCAGTCCCAGATTTCTAAAGCATAATACAATTGATTGATTGATTGATTGATTAGATAAAATAAGTTTAGCTTGCATGAGCAAGCAAGACTACCTTGTCTGCCCTAATTTAAATAATTTTTACCACACTCATCTATCAAACAGATCCAAGAGCAAGCCAGATTGATTAAAAATAACATAAGTTACTCTTTCACAGAATTTTAAAATGCATGATGCAAAAAAAAAAAAAGAAAAGAGGTTGTAAGAAGCATAGGAAGACAAACCTTAAAAGGGTATGTTTTAATGTGATATATGTGCATTAAACAATCATATCAATAACACTGAATCAATTAATTAACCGTGAGTAGCTTATATTTCCATAGGTTGCTTATATTTAAAAAAATAGATTTTGGCAAAAATCAGTTTTCAAACTGATTTCTTCGTTTCTAAAGCATGCCTAGCCCTTGTGCAGGGACAGAAGTGAATTGTCTGTATGCTTGATCCTTGTCAAGTGGGTCTAAAAGAATTTGTTACTTGCCTGGATGGTGACAAAGTTGAAGATTCCTGAGAAGACAGTTATTGGAACTGGGCTTCTCAACTGGTCTAGGCAACTATTTCTTGATGCCATTTGCTTTTCTTCAGCAGGGTTCATTTTCTTCCCCGTGTATCTCAGGCTCATGATGTTTGATGTCCTATTCTAATCTTTGCGGCAATGCAAATACATTCTTTTTGTGCCTCCCATCTTTCCCAGATAAAATAATGGATTATGAATTTGCCCAGATATTAAAAAGAAGCATTTGTCTGGAACAGAACACTCAGGCCTGGTGTGAGAACTGCGAGAAGTACCAACCCACAGTAAGTGACGAGGGAAGAAGCGTTGGGCAATAAGAGGTCTGTAGCACTGATACATAGAAAACTTTAGGTATGGCATACAGCTATACTATCGGATTGCTTTGAGAATGGGAATTGTGTATTTGATAGACAGCTGACCAGGCGGAAGTATGATTCCAGTATTTATGCAAGATCTATGGTTAATTGATTTTGAAGATAAATATTAAATAGATAATTTAAAGAAGAAAAGTATTTTCCCCTCTCCCCTAATTTCAACTCCTGCTATCAGTTTTTCTATGAAACACTTGCTGAAAGACCAAAATAGGGATCTTTAGACTGATCAGAGCATGCCCATAACTAGGCATTACCAAATAAAGTTACAATGTCAGTATCAAAGATTAAATCTGTGCCATTGCTTCAATGTTACACATCATCTCTCTGCCATTCTAGGTCCAGACACGCAACATCCGCTGTCTGCCGGATGTGTTAGTCATTAACTGTGAAGTCAACAGCTCCAAGGAAGCTGAATTTTGGAAGGTGCAAGCTGAGGTAGGGAGATGCACACATATGTTGTTTTCTATTACACTTCTTTTCTTTGCGTGCAGTCCCCTCTCAGGTGGCCTCAAACAATGCATTGTCAAGCAGTTCACCATCTCTGCTTCATGCCCATTCAAGATCATCATTGTCATTTAATGACCCATAATCCCTTGTGGGGTGGAGCCTGGGCAACTGAATGGAGTTGAGTGCCATTCAAGATCCTTACTCCATTTCTAATGCCTGTAGTTTTACAGGTAGGACCTTTGTTAAAATAATCTAAAATAAGGAAGCCAATTTCCAGTGGTCAGTTATCAAGATGTGTTTTGGGAAATGGTATAATCCTTCTTGAAGAGCCAGCAGCTTGGGGAATAAGCCAGAAATGCCATTGGCAAACAGAAGTAAAATGTGTTCCACACATTGAGAAGCAGTTGGAGAACATACCCCAGGGGTGAAATGCTCCCGGTTCGGACCGGATCGCCCAATTCAGTAGCGATGGCGGCGGGTGGTTTGGAGAACCGGTAGCAAAAATCCCTGTGCCCCCCCACCATGCTCAGCTGAGTCGCACGATCATCAGAGGCTTTTTTTTTTTTTTTACTTTTAAAAGCATTTTTTCTACAACCACTTCCGACGAAAAAATGCTTTTAAAAGTAAAAAAAATACCCTCTGATGATCGCGCAGCTCAGCTGGGATCCTCAGAGGCTTTTCAAAGCATTTTTTAAAAAGCCTCTCTGACCATCCCAGCTGAGTTGCCTGATCGCCAGAGGATTTTCAAAGCATTAGAAAAATGCTTTGAAAAGTTTAAAAAAAAAAATGTTGGCCACGCCCACCCAGTCACATTACCCCACCACCACCAAGCCACGCCTACAGAACCGGTAGTAACACATTTTACATTTCACCCCTGACATACCCTATCTTGATCTATTGACATCCGCTTGAGTTGGTGGTAAATAAAAACATTTCAATGTACATGAAATTTAGATTTAGATTTCTGTGCTTGAGGTACATCCTTTTTTTGACAGTATGCTTTTAAGAAGAAGATGATGAAGAAGGGTTGCCTGGAATTCCCCAAAAGTAGAGAAATAGCGGTTGGAGAATGGTAAGTACCATTTCTGTCCTGGGTATCCCTACTTTTCCTAACAGATGGTCCTGACCCTACCGTTCCTTAATGAGAGGTCTTGTTATTGAAGACATGACCACTTCTACCATGTTCTTAATTATACCAAGACTCATAACTAAGGGACAGAGAAAGACACTGAAGCAGTAAAATTGCCATTATAGTGCAGATGGAAAAGTGCAGTTATAAACAAAGAATATGGAATTGGCCCATTGTAATAATGGATGATGAGATAATTAATACCATTTCTTGCTGAACTAACCAGCCTCATTTTTTGGCTGGAAGTATTGGGTGCTTGAGCAAAGAAAAAGAAAATCAGCCTGCTGCTCAGTCCTGTTCACTGTGATTTTCACTGTTCACTGATAATTCCTTCCATCTCTGTGATATCGATTGGCATTTGCTTTGCTTTCAGGAATGAGTTAGGAATGGCTGAGGGGGGACACTCTTACACCTCCATTGAAGAGCTAAAGAACATCTGGATTCCTTATTCCATCAAGATGAAGCTCTCCAAGAACAAGGAATTGGAGGTTTACAACTGGGATGAAAGCAGTGAAGTAAAATATTTCTTGCTTACAAGAAAGTACTTCCTTAAAATACTTTCCTTATACCTGACTTAAATATGAAATGTTTTCTCGGTATCCTAGTTCTTGTGAATGCTCCCAAGCCAAGTGATTGTGTTGCATAGGACCATTGCCCACTTGAGAGAATGCTTAAATCATTCCAGAAAGAATTTAAGTATTTAATTTTCAAAAGCCTCAGCAGGTGAGGACAAGTTTTCATTTCTTCGTTGCTTTTCTAAGCTGCAAAGGTATAGAGAAAGAACTCATCAGGAAAAACCAAGTACAGACTATTTGTGTTTTATTCCACCATAAAGATACTAAGGCAGCTTGGAGATAAAAGCTTGTCAAGCTTCTTCCCACGTGATAATTGGGGCTACTTGGACCAATGTGGGAGAAATGGCTATTTAGCCAAAAAGAAGTTATTGGATTATCTCGTTTGCATCCAGTTTTGGTCACCACAATATAAAAAAGATGTTGAGACTCTAGAAAAAGTGCAGAAAAAACAATGATGATTAGGGGATTGGAGACTAAAACATATGAAGAACAGTTGCAGGAATTGGGTATGTCTAGTCTAGTGAAAAGAAGGACTAGAGATGACATGATAGCAGTGTTCCGATATTTGAGAGGCTGCTACAAAGAAGGGGGGGGGGGGATCAGCTTCTTTTCCAAAGCACATGAAGGCAAGACAAGAAGAATGGAAACTAATCAAGGAGAGAAGCAACCTAGAACAAAGAAATTTCCTGACAGAACAATTAATCTTCATAAAACAACCCAGTTTTATGGAGAAATATTGTTAGTTGCAATAGGCAATCCATCTGGGTAAATTTACCAATCTGTTGAAAATCCTCATAAAAATTACCAGTAGATCCAGGAGGTGCTAAACAGAAGTATTAGAAAAGACTTAGAAATAAAAGGTACGGAAATAAACAAAGAAAAAAATAAAAATTACAAGCATTTGCAGATGATCTGGTGTTTTTCTTAGAAGAACCATTAGCTAATAGGAAAAATAGAAGAATAGAAGGATTAAAGAAAAAACTAAACTATTAATTAAAAACCTTACAGATAAACAGAAAAATGAATTAATGAAGAAGATAGATCTACAGGTAGTTAAGAAAGTAAAATATTTAGGAATCTATTTAACAGCAAGATGTGTAACAATTAAAGGAGATAACTATACAAAGCTAAAGCAACAAATTAAACTGGATTTGGAGAAATGGAAGAATACGCAACTATCAAAGTTAGGAAGAATAGCTACTATAAAAATGAACATTCTGCCGAAATTGCTCTTTTTGTTTCAAACAATTCCTAAAAAATTAGAAAAAAAATACTTTGAGGGGCTAATTAAAATAATTTTGAAATATATATGGAAAGGGAAAAGAGCAAGAATAAGACTGAAAATGCGACAAAAATTTAAAGTTTTGGGTTTTTGGGTTGCCAGATTGGGAAGTTTCTAAAGTTTTGGGGTTTTGGGTTGCCAGATTGGGAGCTTTACTACAAGGCTTCAGCACTTACATGGGTGAGAGAGTGGATAGATTTGAAGCATAGAAGGTTATTGTTGCTGGAGGGACACGATCTTCAATTGAGATGGCATGCCTTTCGGTGGTATGGAAAAAATAGAATTCACAGATACTTTCAAAGACACTATGTTTTAATTTGGGAAAAAGTCAAAGCAAAAAACTATATGAAAAAAGCAGTCTGGCTTTCCACGATGGAAGCACTTACATATCCAAAGCGGTGTTGGTTTTCTACTGGTTTGCTCTTGTTTGGGTGAACCGGTAGTGGCAGCGGTGGGAGGCTCCGCCCACCCACCTGAACGTCATCACGGATGGTCTGCGCATGCGCAGGAGGTTCTGTACATGCGCAGAAGCACCGCGCATGTGCTCACAGTTCCTAACCAGTAGCGAAGGTAAGTGAAACCAGAGGTGAAATGCTCCCGGTTTGGACCGGATTGCCCGATCAGGTAGCGATGGAGGCGGGTGGTTCAGAGAACCGGTAGCAAACATCCCTGCCCCCCCATGCCCAGCTGAGCTGCGCAATCACCGGAGGCTTTTTTTTTAATTTTTAAAAGCATTTTTTCTACAACCTCTTCGGCGGAAAAAATCCTTTTAAAAGTTTAAAAAAAAAAAGCCTCTGATGATCGCGCGGCTCAGCTGGGATCATCAGAGGCTTTTAAAAGCATTTTTTTACAACCTCTTCAGCCGAAGAGGTTGTAGAATAAATGGTTTTAAAAGTTTAAAAAAAAAGTTGGCCCCGCCCACCCAGTCACATTACCCCCACCACCAAGCCACGCCCACAGAACCGGTAGTAACAAATTTTACGTTTCACCACTGAGTGAAACCCACTACTGAACCAAAGGTTCATCAGGTTAAATCATTTATGTCAATTCATGAAACAGAGAACATGATGAAGGATAAATGAACAAATAAGACAAGTTAGACTCCAAACTTTGTTCTGCCACACTGACATAGGATATCAGGTTCTGGAAAGGCAAGCATATTGGAGTTGAACTATCCAGGGGGTTGGCTTCAGTAGTACTAAATATAGTGCGCTTTTCCTCTTTGGGGAGAATGTAGTGACCTACACCCATGTAGAACTGTGCTAGAGCCACAGAGAAAAATAGCTCACTTCTGGGACTCTCTTTCTTGTTGCAGTTGGGCATGTTGGAGGATCAAGAATCTACGTACGTCTATGACCTCATGGCAACAGTTGTACATATTCTGGATTCCCGGACTGGGGGCAGCCTTGTGGGGCATATCAAAGTTGGAGAGACCTACCATCAAAGAAAGGAGGTGAGCCTTTTAATAAAAAGCTGAGCATCTTGATCTTTCTATCTGCACTCTAACTGTCGATTCCTATTAAATGGAAGGGGGTTAAATGTAGGAGTTAATTGCACCTGCTTGTAAGATGATTGCAATGAACATCTTTGTATTTAACGCATCATAACTTTCTTTTTTTTTTTTAAAGGGTGTCACACACCAGCAGTGGTATCTTTTTAATGACTTTCTCATTGAACCTGTGGATAAGGTAAGGATATTACGATGATTTATATTCTATTCTCTTGCTTTCTTACATACAACAGAAATAGAAATGAATATTTAGTATGGAGTTATTCACGTTCCAGGCTTTTTTGAAACTAGATAGTGTGGGTTTTATGCAGTGTTTTGACATAAAATGGAAATCAGAACTGAATAGATTTGAAAGAGCATATCTTTAGAAAGTAGCTACATGGTACATAGTACATAGAAAGTAGTTACACAGATTGGAGTGTTTCAAGACATATTTCCATGCTAATGAGAATTGATATTTGTTTTAAAGCTTCTGTGAATCTCTGTTTTATTGAATGGCCTAGCTGAGGCATCATATCCTGTGTTACCTTTTTTTCTTGCAAACAATATTAAGTTGTACATTAAAGACGGTACGTGAAATGTATTTTATAGTCAAGTGGATATAAAACAGCTTATTTTATTTGGAGACATGTAATGTTACTACAGAACATATTTATAAAGCATATTTTAGTAATGTATATGCCTGGCTTGTGCCAGGGAATATGCACCAAGATGCTGTGCTGTGTCCCCACTGAGAAATTTGAGATCTTGTCTTTAGGATCTTAGAATTTACAGCCTAGCCAGGGTTGCCCTGAACTGTTTCCATGGATAAACAAATGTGGGTATTGATTCATCCAAGTCAGTGGTGGGCCCCTGGGGGTTCGGCAGGGTTTGGGTGATCCTCTAGCCAAGGATCGCTGGGGTTTGGCGAACCCCCAAATGCCACCCCTGGCTGGCCACGCCCACCCCAGGAGTCTCCACACGGCCCATTCATCATTCCAGGTAAGTGCAGGGGCCGCGCGGAGGGTCTGGGAGGGCAAAAAATTGGCCTCCCGGAGGTTCTGGAAGTCCAGAAATGGGCCTGTTTCCAGCCTTCGGAGGGCCTCCGGACCCTGGGGGAAGCAATTTTCGCCCTCCCGGAGGCTTGAGGAAAACCTCTAGAGCCTGGGGAGGGCGAAAAACACACACACACCCTGCCGTGGCTCAGGCAGCCGACTAGGCCACACCCACCATGGCCATGCCCACCCAGCAACGGGGCAATGAACCCGTTGCTAAAGGATCTGAAGCCCATCCCTGATCCAAGTCACAACTTGTATCCATGCTGAAACTTCCTTGACATTCTGCATTGAAGTCTAAAGAAATTTAGTCAGCACAGACAGGCACAATTCTAAGTCAACATTTCTTCTTTTGGACTATTTTTTCCCCATTTTTTCCATTTTTAATTAAAAACAGCTCCAGACAGCTTCCAGAACTCATTTCTGATCTGTCTGTTCTCCTACTTCTGTCTGTCTGATTTTTCCTGTCTGCCTTTGGATTTGCAGTGTGAGGCTGTACAATTTGACATGACCTGGAAAGTGCCTGCGATCCTTTATTATGTGCGGAGGAACCTCCACTCCAAGTTCAATTTACACAGTGAGTGTGTGTGCATGTACAAACGCACTTACAAAAGTAGCAAGAAATTAGGAGCTGCTCTTTCTTAAAACCTGACAACCAAGTTCAGCCATGATGATAACCTTTAGTCTCTTATAACCCAGGTATCCAGTAATATTAGGGCAGGAGTTATAACGTCCCTCTATATAGGTATGTATAGAAGAAGGATGACTGCAGGAATTCCTAAACAAGTAATAGGTGATTGTTTTATTATAGCTTATTGAAATGACATAGAGGTGGTCCTCGACGTAGGACTATAATGGAGCCTGCCCATTGTGGTCCTAAATTGTGATGGTTGTAAAACAGGCCACTTACATGACCAAGCCAATTAATTTATTATTATTATTATTATTATTATTATTATTATTATTATTATTATTATTATTATTATTATTTTGCAATGGTTGGAAAGCAAACCAGTTGTTCACTATAGGTCAGTTTTGCTGAAAACCAGAAGTAAAAGCCAGCAAAAATGTCCTAAAACGCAGTCACATGACTGTGGGATGCCACAAACAGCCATAAATGTGGGCCAGTTGCCGAGACCGCAAAATGCAGTCATCTGATTTTTTTTTTGGGGGGGGGGGAGGTTTCTGTTGTAACTTTGGAACTAGGTCATAAGTACCCCCAGGGAGGTCCGTTGTAAATTTGAACAATCACTAAACATCCAGTCATACGTTGAGGACTACCTTGTACTGAAATCTTTATTCAGGAATTCCAGCAGCTAGCCCCCTTATTATACAGGTACATATAGAGAGAGATATGTTATTGAGCAAGTAGCTTTGAATGTTATATAATAGGAATAGAGTATGATTCAATTGTACGTCATTCCCCCATGAGCCCAGTTCATAGATCCCAGTAAACTACAGTGGTTATTGAGCATATTGAGGCCAAATAATATGTTTTCTTTTTTAAAAAGTATGTTTTAAATACCAATTAGGTGAAATTAGGTGTAGGAAAAAAGTTTTGTTTGTCCAGAATAAGCAAAAGCATAACTATGATTTAATTTAAGCTTGTTTCTCTGAGCCCTCTCGTTCTCCTGCCTGAAGAAAATTGCTTCCCATACAACTAAAAAAATAATAATATCCCAAATGGATAATTCACTTGACATGATGCTCAATTTGAAAAGCCATAGATTATATTCAGGTTAATCGAGCCATAGGGCTTAGCTGGCACATAGACTGCCAATTGGAATGGCCGAGGGTCCTGCCAGCCTTACATTGCCCAGTGAAATCTCCTTATCAAGCAAAGCAGATAAGCTTTCCTTCCTGCTTCCACACAAAGATAGCTCTGCCCATTTAACAAGCGGGGTATATGACTATCTTAGCCTTCAGACAGTTCATTTTTTTTATATCCTCACTTGGTTGTTTTTCAGGGACCTATTTTGTACATATTCAGCAGATGCACATGAAACCTTCAGTGTCCTAGGAGGGGGGAGGGGAGTTTCTATCCTGCTTGGAGTGACCTGTGTTCTCACGTTGAACCACCCCAATTTCCTCACTTTCAGCCTTCCTTACAATCACTGGGCACCCACTCCTTGGTCTTTTCCTTAATTGCCTTTACAGCCAAATGGAAATTCCAGCAAGAAGCATCATAAATAGTGTTGTACAGCTGGGAGGAGAAATAGCCTTGCCCTCCTTCACAGTCAGTGAGTGTGAGGATGGAATTTTTGAGAGGTGGTCATAAGTTAACACCACAAAGATTGAGACAACAAAGTAAATATGTTTTGCGAGGAAGTGCGGTACTCTCAAAAGGAAGTGAAACAAACTGAGCGATCATCATGAGATGAAAAGGCCCATCAGCATAGACAACAGAGGTCGCGTCAAGAATGAAAAACATTGCTAGCCAAAACACTGTGAAATAGAAATTGTTGGAGGGTGTTTAGATGAATGCTGAAGCAGCTATGCAGCTGTTTTTCCACATAAACCAACATGTCTAGATATTTTCTGCAAGGCAGCTGGTCACTTTTCGAGAAGCAGCTGCAGTGGTGTTTTCCATCTTAATTTTAATGTATTTTGAATTGAATTGGCTGTGAATGGACATTGTGGATTCCTGAAACTACACTCTCTGTGCCACCAGAAATCTATTTGGCATGTTTCTAGAACTGTGTCAACTGATGTGTCCAGCTTCAGGATTGAGTTGCCCTTGTTATGGATCTGTCTTCCTAAAATAAAATCCTTGTTTTAAATTCCGCTGTTCAATTCTTCTAGAGAAGTCAGTCCTATGTTGCTAGAGGTTTCCTTTTAAGAGTTTTAGGCCATTAGGTTTGAGTGATCCACCGATTCTTAGAAAATAGTATCATTCGTACGAAGGAAGAAGTTGTGCTCTTGAGGTTTTCTCTGGGGCATCCCCTGACCAAGATGGGATTTCCCTTTTTCGTTTGGTTTTTCTGTAAACCGAATGTAATCTCTGAGTGAGTCAACTGTGATCAAATTTCATTTTCTTTTTCAAGTCAAGAACCCGATTGAAGCCAGCGTGTTGCTTGCTGAGGCTTCCCTCGCTCGCAAACAGCGCAAATGTCACGCCACTTTCATCCCCCTCATGCTGAGCGAAATGCCACAGGTTGGAGACTTGGTGGGATTGGATGCTGAGTTTGTGACCCTCAATGAGGTAGGCATCACACATTAGGACAAGAGACAAGATTTCGAGCACAGGCAGTATCTATTCACCCTTTCCATCGTCTGCGATAGGAGGAAGCCGAGCTTCGCAGTGACGGGACCAAATCCACAATCAAACCCAGTCAGATGTCAGTGGCCAGGATCACCTGTGTCCGGGGGCAGGGTCCCAATGAGGGTGTTCCTTTCATTGATGATTACATTTCCACACAAGAACAGGTATGCAACAACTTCAAAGCATATTCCATGGTTTTAAGACCGTGCAAAAAGTGGACAGAGATCAAAGCCAATCTGAGCTCTGGAGGAATGATGTTTCACAGAGAAGGAGCCAGGATAGAAAAAGACTTAATAAGACCTGACTGTAGAGAGATGATACCTCAAATAACCTGGTTCCGTGCCATGAAGGGCTTTATAGGTCATCACCAGCATCTTGAATTGCACCTGGAAGCAGACTGGCAACCAGTGCAGCCCACACAGCAGAGGTAAATGACCAAGATATGAGAGATCCCGAGCAGGGTTTTATGGTCCAGGACCAGGCACACAACACATAGTTGTGCAAAGGCCCTTAGGGGGATGGCTATCACTTGTTCCTTGAACAGGAGCTGTGAAAACCACCCCCCAAATTGCACACAGGTTCTTTTTGGGGTAGCACAACCACACCTGGAACAAAAAGTGGAAAGTCTCAAGAACCAGGAGCCCCTAACACCCAAAGTCACTTAGTCTTGCTTTGGTTGAGCTGAAGCTTGTTATTCCTGTTTTGCTTTGTTTTTTAGTACGTTTTCTAGCATATTAATAGGAATTTGTCTTCCTTTTTCCTATCAGGTAATACATGTTTTTGAATGGGAAGTAGTTCCACTCAGTGGCCTGGAAGATGGGAAGGGACAGGAAGACCTTTCACTACATAATGATTCCATTTTCTTTGTTCTTGTAGGTGGTGGATTATCTTACTCAGTACTCGGGAATAAAGCCAGGAGATCTGGATGCCAAAATTTCATCCAAACATCTCACAACCCTCAAATCCACCTATTTAAAGCTACGCTTCCTTATAGATGTTGGAGTCAAGTTTGTGGGCCATGGATTGCAAAAAGACTTCCGGGTTATCAATATCATGGTGACTGTCTCCTTATAAAATCTTGATAGATATCCTCTCTCTCTCTCCCTCCCTCCCTCCCTCCCTGTCTCTCTCTCTCTCTCTCCCTCTCTCTCTCTCTCTCTCTCTCTCTCTCTCTCTCTCTCACAGGTTAACTTCTTATGGTGAGTGAAAATAGAGTGTGTGTAAAGAAGATATAGTAACTGAGATGTAACTGAACATGAGTGATATGTGTGAATGACTTAATACCTTAAATTAGATTCCCTGACTCAAATTGTTTTGCCAATTCTGTAATTCTGTAGGCATTTCCACATAGTCACTTATCTTGTGTCTGGAATTATTAACAGTTAAACAATAAAAACAACGACACAATTCATCATTGGCAGTCAATGTGAAAACCAATGAAACAATAACAGGAGGAGTAGGTTGGAAATTGCACAACTTGGGCCAAGATCCACTGGAAAGAAATGGTATTCTCTGCACTTCCGGGGGTGGGGGTGGGGGCAAAATATTTTACAACATTTCCTGTAGTAGAGTAAGAGATGACCCAAGTGAGTTTGGTTTCTCAGGTCCCCCACTGCTGGGGATTCACCAGATAGGATGATCAGTGCAGGCCTCATGTGTGAAGAGGTTGCAGTGGAATGTGTGTGAGAGAGAGAAAAGACAGCACACCTAGGGAAGGGAGCAAGGCTCTAGGATTATTGATATACTAGTAATACTTTTAACTTTTAACTAGGCAAAACAGTACATTGCAGGGTAAAACCTTTTGAACCAAAGTACACCACATGGGCTAATTTAGAGAATGTGTCCAAAGTCCAGGAGCCATGGAATTGAAATCTGGCAAAATTTATAATACATTTTATGACAAAAATTATCATAAACCATTTTATGACATAATACTAAATGTCACAAAACATGTTGTCAACTAGTAATGTTTGATTGCCCTATACGTATACAATTCAACGTGGGCTACTTTCAAGGCAGATGCACCTCTGAATACCTTCCTGAATTTTAAAGAACTTTTCAAGTACATTAGAAGCTCTGCCACTGTCGAAGTCACTGAAGAATCTGAAGTCATTGTTTGCAGACACATCTCATTTTCACAGCCTACCTTTGAATTTTGTTAGCTTTCTCTCCCAAAAGTGCTTTTTCAAGAGGCAACTGGACTTTCTGGTTTTTCTTTGAAGACATTTCACTTCTCATCCAAGAAGCTGCTTCTGAGAACTGAAGAAGCTTCTGCCCGGGTCAGCTCCTGAGCCACTCAGAAATTGCTATCAGACTCTACTTTTAATATGGAAAGCAAAAATTATTAAATACATCAGGAGTAATCAAAGACATTCAGCTAATTTGCTTTAGCACTTAGACATAGCACTTAGACTTGTGTACCGCTTCACAGTGCTTTTACAGCCCTCTCTAAGCGGTTTACAGAGTCAGCATATTGCCCCCAACAATCTGGGTCCTCATTTTACCCACCTCAGAAGGATGGAAGGCTGAGTCAACCTTGAGCCTGGTGAGGTTCGATCTGCCAAACTGCTGGCAGCCGGTGATCAGCAGAAGTAGCCTGCAGTACTGCACTCTTAACCACTGCGCCACTGCAGCTCAGTTATATTAATTACTAGATTTAGTTGTTTGTCTTGCTTATCTCCCTTGGAGCAAGTGGACTTTAGGCCAAGTCTGGTTTTGATCTAAGGTTAGAAGACTGAGATCTCTTTGGGGAATGATTATGTGGTTGTGTGCTAAAAGGGCTATTCCTGCCTCTTACAGGTTCCCAGAGATCAAGTAATCGACACAGTGTATTTGTTCCACATGCCCAGGAAGAGGATGATCTCCCTGCGCTTCCTTGCCTGGTATTTTTTGGGTCAGTACAATAATCCTATGGGCAGTGTTAAGCTGCGCCCCTTTTCCAGTCAGCCAAGCCACCCTGTATGAAAGGATAATCTAGTTGCTAAAGCATTCCTCATGTAAAGATCTCAGGAAGACGATATTGATGATAATGTGCAGGAACTG
This sequence comes from Pantherophis guttatus, assembly GCF_059756535.1. Lineage (NCBI taxonomy): Eukaryota > Metazoa > Chordata > Lepidosauria > Squamata > Colubridae > Pantherophis > Pantherophis guttatus. Next base: position 138,158,912 of record NC_142064.1, on the reverse strand, counting down.
ATATCTAAGCAAAAACAGCTGAATAAGGAGATAACAACTTGGAAACTGCTCAGGCAGAGACGCCTCCCTAATTCACTGAACTTTAAAACAGAGGAGGAGGAGATGCCATACCAGCAGACTTGCACAGTTTTGTTATTAAAGCCCAAATAAATCAATAAAAGTAGTTTTATGTCCTTCCTGTGGAATTGATTTCCTGGCCCAGTGTATGTACCTAGTAAGGCTGACTGCCCTCATATGAGTTTTACAGTTTCTCAAACCCTGCATTGCAATTGAGAATTTGGATATAGAGCAGGGGTATCCAATCTTGGCAACTTTAAGACTTGTGGATTTCAACTCCCAGAGTTCCTCAGCCAGCAAAGCTTTGCTAGGTGAGGAACTCTGGGAGTTGAACTCCACAAGTCTTAGAGTTGCCAAGGTTGGAGACCCCTGATATAGAGAATGGGGAGTAGGGAAGGCCTTCCAGATTAGATTAATATTAAAGTCTTACAGTTGAGTTAATTTTCAACCCTGCAAAAATAAATTCTTGCCACTAACCTTAGCCTAAAGAGATTTCCTCTTTTCTTGAACCAAAGGAAGTAGGCAAGATGACATTTGCCATGTGTTGGATTTTTCTCTTTTTTTTTCTTTTGCTTAGACCTGAAAATTCAAGGAGAGACTCACGACAGCATTGAAGATGCACGAACAGCACTCCAGCTGTATCGGAAATACATGGAACTGAGCACTGGAGGCTTGGAACCTGAGGAGTTCCGGAAGGTGCTGAAGGGCCTCTACGAAAAAGGGAGAAAAATGGACTGGAAGGTCCCTGAACCTGATGGCCAGAGCAGCCCCAAGAGTAAGTTTCTGTTGCTTGGCTTGTTGAGTGTTAGCGTTCTGTGACCCTCAGATAAATGGAAGATTCTGTATCTTGGGAGGAAAAAAAATCAAACTCATTGATAAAGGACTGGGGAGATAAGGCTTGCCAAAAGTGTCGGCTGAATGTGAGCAAACAATGGGATACCAGGGGTGAAATTCATTTCCTTCCCTACCGGTTTGCAAATGTGCGTGCGCCGTTGTCTGCACACACACAAAGCCTTCTGCGCATGCGCAGAGTCTTAAAATTGTCGCAAAAAAGCAACGACATGATGTCCGCACAGGTGGGTGGAGCCTCCCACAGCCACCGCTACCAGTTCCCCTGAGCCAGATAGAACTAGCTGAATTTCACCCCTTATACAGCCCCTTAAAAAGCCAGGCCAATCTTGGCCTGGATTAACGGAAACATGTCCAGATTATGGAAAATAATATTTCATAGAGAAACTGCAGTGAAAGGCTACCAGAATAAAATGTAATAAATAATAAATTGTAAGCCACACAGAGTTACCACACGGTAAGGTGAGCGGCTAATAACTGTTAAAAGTATAATAAAAATGAAATAAAATAAAATAAAATGACCTGGAAATCAAGTGCCATATAGAAGAACGGAAGGAGCGGCCATCTTTTCACAATAGGAGAAGAGTCTTTGCAAGCAGACGTGTGGACAACTAAATGCTGTAATGTGCAAAAGAGAATAAGCCCGTTTCTTTGCTGAAATCGAGATTGGAATGCGAACTAAAATTAAAAGAAATTAGATTTAGGCTGAATATTAGGAGGAAATACCTCATGATGAGAGTTGTTAATCAATGGGACGGTCTAGACCTCGATAGTGAGATGGTTCCCTGTTTTGTTAGAAGATTCCTGCCCTAAACATGGACTTGAGATAGATGAGCTGCAAGGATCCTCCCAATTCAGTGATTCATTTCAGTGATTCTGTATAAAGATTCTACAAGATTTACAAATGCTTATAATCACGTGCAGGAGAGTGCATTTTGGCATACAGAACCTCAATTAGCTGTGTTTCAAGTGTGATGGCTGCAAATATATGCCTTCATACCTGCCTTTGAACCTATAAAACTCTGTATTTTCATACAGAATATTTAAATACATGGATAGTGATCCTGTTTACGCCTTCAGATAGAAAGACCAAGTCTCCAGTCCTTTTAATTTCACCTGCAGAGCAGAATTTGCTTAAAAGATGCTGGAAATTAAAGTCTTGCAGAGAGTTTACTTTGCAACAAAGACAAAAAGATGTATTGCTTCACTGAAAGGCTTCTTAGGCTAACTTTATGCAGACATGAATCCCTTAATTTTTAAAGGGCGTAAAAAACATGGCCTGCAGGCTGCATGTTGTCTGCTTCCTTTCCAATTTGGGAGGTTTGAAGGAGCAAGATACCATAGGTGCCCTCCCCTTGGGAGGGGTCCCCTGTAAACTCCTCCCTTCCCCTTCCAAAAGAAACCAATTCTGCCTGCTTTGGGGAATATGAAGCTTGTCCTCCATATACCAAGGGACATCGTACTTCTGTATCTTAAGCTTATTACAATCTTCCAGCAGAGACTGTTGGCTTTGGGCTTGGTTTCCTTTTGCCTATATTCTGATTTCTGGTCCTGGGATGTGACTTTAAATCCCCTCTTAGTTGTAGCCTTGCTCATCATGGTTTCTCCATAATTCACAGACTGTGCTGTCTTTCTTTGGCAGGTGCTGCAGTGTTCTCAAGTGTGTTGTCTCTCTGATCCACGTAACCCTATCATTTCCAATGTCCCTTGAGAAGAGGACCCTTCCAAGCCTGCTCCCCGGAATATGGATATCAATGGACTGAAAGATAGTGTGGGTGTATAAGACAGGAAGGCATTATAATTAATGCCTAGTCAACATGAATTTCAGGGTTCAGAGGATTTCTTTTGGGTTTCCCAATAAGTCTCTTGGATCTCAGGTCACATTTTAAACCACCATGGCCAAGAGAGTACATGAGACAGTTTTGGTGCAGGCCACAGAGGATCACAGACTGCGTGCATTCTGCATTCACAGAGTAGATACATGGTGCAGCATCTATTAGGTGCTTAGGGATAGGCTGTTCTTGATCAAAAGATGGAGAGAAGCAACTGATGAAGTGTTTCAAGATTCTTTCTACAGGTGTCAATGTTGTTAGTAGAGCTTGTAGGAGGCACCTGTGCTCTCTTCTAGCTGGGAGTTGCTCCTAAAAAAATCCAGAGCTGGACTCTTATTGTCATGGAGGCTTCATGGCTTTTTAATCTTTTCTGTATGTAAATTGTGATCAAGGTTACATAAAGACTCTATAAAAATGTTGGTGCTTCTAATGCTATTTTGCAATCCAGCCTTTTGTTTGCTTTTTGTCCTGTTAATTCACAGTTATCCCATATTGTTTCATCATCATCTCTCTTGTTAAACATAATCAGAGTAGCATTAATATATATCTTGGTTTTAATTCAGTGGAATTGGACCTGCAGGTGGACAAGTCACCCGAGCAAGTTCAGGTTTTATTAGATAATCTTACATCAAGGTTGATCAACCCCTTTTATACAACCTAAACTTTAGAGGAATGAAGTTTATGTGAATCTGTAACAGCATGATTGACAACCATAATGTTTTGCCAGGGCAAAAAAACATTTTTTATTTATGTCAGGAACATCTTGCGATTATTGCCTTTTTTAAACAAAAATGCAAGGAATCTAATATGTATCTGCTCAGTCATTTAAAAAGGATCTCTGCTTTTTGATACATGAAGCAGCAGTGGCCAGGTGGTTGAAATCCATTCAGCCATCATAATTCCTTTCATCATAATAGTCTTCCAGAACAATCAAATGACTCCTCTCTGTCTTTTTAGTAATTTCTTTCCTGCCTAATTTATTTTCATAAATTAATAGCATACAAGAAAGAGCTAGCATATTTGGCATCCTTATTGCTCAGTTGCATATCTGTAATTAGCGGTACCAAGCCACCAAGCTAATTGGTTAAGAAACCCAAATAAAAGTTCCCCTTAAAAAAAAAGAAGTTTGAGTCGGGGGAAGAGATGACACTTTCTGAAAGACGTTTTGATGGAAGATGAAAGTTATCTGAAGATGTGACTCTGCTCATTTTTTAGCCCAGCAATTTTCCATATCTTGGGAGAATTGATTCTAATCCATGCCGATCTAAAATAGAGAAGATATGCTCTAGAATTATCAAACAAGAGGATGTATTTTATTATAAATAGTTGTAACCATTCTGCAGTGAATAGTCAGGTTGAAAGTCACAAACACAATGCATGGAAAACAATTCATTCTTGAATATTAACTGCAACATAGTAATAGTTTGGTAACAATTCTGTAATAGTAAATTTCTTCTGTTGACTGAAACTCAAATTTTTAGTGTGTTTAGCTACAGGAAAGGGATAGAGAGGCTCCCTCTGCCCTCATTTGTAGGTATTTGGCTGGTCAGGCCAGAGTACTGTTGCACTCCTTATCATTGAGACTGTACTATCAAGCAAATTGTAAGATATGAAAATTCAGAAACGTGCACCCTCAGGATGTTCCTTCATGTCATCTGTTCCCCAGAAGACTCGTACTTTACATATTCTCAGGCATATCCTGCCACAGCATAGGTACAGTATGTTACATTTCATCTGGAAGTACTTCTTCCTTTGGATCACCTCTACTCTATAAAATATCATGGAACGTCATCGTGGTAGTTGAACAATTGAGCCCAAAGGGTGAAAGGATGGACCCCTCTGGTTTTATACAACTAAATCCACTTCCTGTTTTCAGCCAGCTGCATGGAGTTACTGCTTCCACTGTCATGTCTTCCAGATGCCTTACCTAGTATTTTTCCCTAACTCCAATTAGTAAAGGAGGTTTCTCATCACATGTGTTGCTCTTCTGATGAGAATAATTCAACCATTTCTACATTACAATTTTCTGGTCATGTGGCACATAATATATGATTATAGCTTTCAGCCCTTCCTGTCCCACTCACCTTTTGAAAAGTAAATTAATCCTGCAATCAGTAATCAAATCATTTTCTTTATTAAAAAGAAAAAAAAAGCTGTTCCCCCTATCATAAGATACAAGTATTTAGAAGTGAAGAAGCTCAAGTATAGATCAAGAGAAGTTTGATTGAAAACAATGATGCCCCAAGTAGACCAGAAGAGGGGATTGATCTACTACAGTTCTGTGTCAAAGGCTGGACTAGAAAATTCCAAATTAATACAGAGATTCCAAGAAGATCCTAATATAATATTCATCATGCACAGGTGAAAGAAAGCTGATGTCCAGGATAGGAAACATCCAGTTTCCTAATTTAGTGAAATGTTATTGCATAGAAAAAAAAAACAATTTTAATTTAGTTTATAATTTCCCCCCATTCTTCTAGAGAACAGAAAATCTGCAAATGCAGTGGTCTGCTTCAAGTATTTCCTGGAAATTCCTTCTCAAAAATGTGCTGTAATCAGAGGTTCTGGAGAGGTCCCTTTATCTCCCTTTCTTGGTCCACGCTCCTGCCCCCCATGGGTCCTGGAAATCTCTCTTGGGATATAAAGCAACCACAGGATTTCTCTAGCACCTGGGGTCTATCTATATAATAAAGGGCATTTCCCTCTCATGAAGACGCGGCTCGATCGACATGGATATGACAGTTTTCACAGTGGACTATTGCTCTGTCCACTGAGTTCAGAGGGGCATAGAATATGTTGGAACATATTGATATTGCCTTTTTTCATGGAGGTCTTAGAATGCAGAAAACCCTGCAAATACTGGCTCACTTACATCTTTTAAACCTTTGAGATTGTCCGCTCAGTCTCTTGTTGCATCTCCAACTAAAGATGGGAAAATCTACCCTGAAACTTTGTGGGGGGGGGGGGGGCGCGGTGGGGGGGGGGAACAAATCTGCATTGTTGCCATTTAAGATGTTGAACTGGAACTCCAGTAGCTCCAGAAAGTATTGCCAGCAGTCAGGGATGATACAGCTATAAGCCAATACCAGGTCAGCCAAAGATAGATGGTGAAAAATCAGCGGGTCCAAAGTTCTGAGTCTGTATAAGGCAGCCCTGCACTATTTTCAGCTTTATTTTTTTTTTTTCATTTATATGTTACCACCAATTTTTCATTACTGGCTCATGGTAATCTTTACAGATGTTCCAATGAATCATTTTAGCAACTGTGTTATGTTGTTTATAATCAGTTTGTGTAATCTTTTTGCATGAACTGAGTATGTAGTCTACTGTTTCTTCTACTTTGCATAATCTGGTCTTTGAATCATTTGGCAATTTTTCAAGTCTGTGATTGTACTCATTTGAATTGCTTGTTTTTGCAGAGCCAAATTCAAGCCTTCAGTAATATGGCTCAATGGCTAAGACACTGAGCTTGTCAATCAGAAAGGTCAGCAGTTCAGCGGTTTGAATGCCTAGTACAGATCTCCTGCATGAGCAGGGGGTTAGACTAGATGATCTCCAAGGTCCATCCTAACTCTGCTACTGTTATTTCAGTTTTTACACAGGAGAAACAGAGCTGCCTTTCCAGTTGCACTAAAGTGTAACACAAATAAGCCCAGCAATCTCTTTTTCTTGACTGGGTCCCCATGACATTACAGTCATCTCATTCAAAGCTTGAAAGTGACACTTCTCTAAGTCATGTGTTGAGGTGGGATTTCTTCCTTTAACCAGTTGGCAGATATAGAAAATGCTTCATTATTCTTCACATTAGAAGCCAAGAGCCATAGGGACCAAAGATTGGTACAGGTAGTCCTTAACTTACAACCATTCAAAGTTAATAACTGCGCTGAAAAAAGTACTGGTACTTAAAACTAGTCCTCACAATTACAGCAGTCATAGCATGCCAGTAGTTATGCTGTAGTTATGCACAGTATGCCAGTAGTTATGCGATCAAAATTCAGGCACTTTGCAACTGGTATGTATTTACAATAGTTGCAGCATCCCAGGATAATGTGATCACCATTTACGAACCTTCCCAGGGGGCTTCTGATGAGTAAAGTCAGTGGGGAAAGCCTGATTCACCGGTCTCTAAGGAAGAGTACCAGCAGATAGCCCGAATCTGCAAAGACGAAGTCAGGAAAGCAAAAGCTCAGAATAAACAAAGTCTTGCAACACAAGTCTGTTGGATGGAAAATCCATCTGGTTCCATTCCAAGCTGGGAGAAAGACACTGGAAACATGGAGGCTGATGGGAAAGAAAGGTTTATTGATGAAGCAGGACCACCAACCACATGTGATTCTGGACAGCTGACAAAATGGTTGAATGAGTGGATGGATCTTTATAGGTTTCTGTGACTTTGAAGTCTGGACTGCTCCGGGGATGATGCAATGAAGGGCCTTGTGTTCTGAAAGGGTGTTGGGCAATTCCTGTTGTGGCTAATGGCTTTCATCCTGTGTTGGATCTTGGGTGAGGGGCTGCTTTCTAATCCTACCATTCTGCCAAGGAGTTTCAAAATATCCAGATTTGAATGGATTACAAAATCTGCATTTCAAAAGCTGGCCACCTCAGTTTCTGCTTTGGGGCAGGGAGACTGGGACTGGTTTCTGTCTCCTTTAAGATTTTTTTTATTTCTCCTTTAGGGGAAATATATTATCCTGCCTTTTTAATATTTACCAAAATATTCCATTCTTCTGGGGAGGGAGGCTTCCCATAAGTCAAAGATAATTTTTTTAAAAAGTTTCTTTCAATATGTAAATAACAAGAAAAAAGTCAAGGAAACAGTAGGTCCACTTAAGAGAGAAGATGGCAAGGAAGCAACAGGCAGCAGAGAGAAAGCAGAACTGTTTTAACTCATTCTTTGCATCAGTCTTCAGGCAAAAAAGAAACCATAGCCCAACCTACCAAAAACATAACTGTAAAAGACAGACTAGAAATATTGTAAAAATTAAAATAAGCAAGAAAATGGATAGAGAACACCTATCTGATCTTGACAAATATAAATCACTGGGACCTGATGGATTACATCCCAGTTCTAAAAGAGCTGGCAGATGTTATCTCAGAACCACTGTACCACATCTTTCAAAAATCCTGGGACACCGGGGAATTACCTGAGGATTGGAAAAGAGCTGAAGTGGTTCCTAGCTTTAAAAAAAAAAGGGGGGGGGAAACAGACCCAGGAAACTACAGATCAATCATCAGTATCTGGGAAGATTGTCCCACACCAAGATGATCCAGTTTCACAAGACCCATTCGACACAAACAAATCTATTATGTGAATTTTAATTCATTTAAGGATCAATGAGGACTTACAATCGATCCTCCAGATGTGTTGATCTGTAACGGGTGTCAAACTCACAGCCTGCAGACCAGATGCGTCACGCGCTGGACACCCCCATTTTAGTGAAGGGGGAAAAAAGTCGTGATACGTCATGTGATGAAAACATGACCCCCTGATCTATAAATACCATTTTTCTCAACTAACCATAGTCACTGGCTGAGCTAATTGAGAAAATTAGAATTTGGATGGCAGCTGTTGGGGAAAATTGCATAAATGTCCCTCATAGCCCTCATCTCAAGACCAAGTTAGATATTCTTCAGCAGTTTGTGTTTCTTCCATTGTACAACTGCTGTGATTTCTAACTTAAGATCCCACCTTTGAATTGTGTGTTTTCATTTCAAAGTAAATCTATCCATTAGTAGCTATAGCAGTTTCCTTCCCCACCTATGATATATATGGTACCTTTGGGAGAGGAGATGCAATTTTCTGCTATAATAATTATTTATTAGCATTCTGAAGTCTTCCAAACCTATTGAGTGTGATTAAGAATAGAATCTTGACCTCATTAGAGCTCAGATTTTTGTAGAAGTAAAGCTAGTGTGGGAATCAACACTCTTCTCCTTATTGACCACAGGGAGTTTCATTCGCATTTCTGCATGTTTCCCAATAGAGGATAACATAAAGTTACTTCTGAGTAAAATGAGGTATTTTCTGGAACAAGACCAAAAAAAAAAAAAAAAAAAAACAGTTCAGGAACTATTGTAAATTAAGAAGCTATTTTTACTTACGGTTAAAATGGAAAGAAAATAATTTAATTAGATACTAGGCTACGATGTAACTATAGGCTTAAATTTATTAAATGTTTTTAGAGCTGTAACTTTAGCTATTCTTAGAAATAGGTTTCTGGAAACATTTGGAAAGGTTAGCGACCATCTTCTCTAATATTTCAACTCAAGATCTCTTCTTTCCATATCTCATCTTTAAACAAATAATAAAGCCTCAATATTTCATCTTAATCAGCAAAAGTCCATTACCAGAAATAACAATGTATGCATTTTAGCCTTAAACAAATTGATTTCATATTTGTTTTATTTGTTTATCATTTTCTGTAAAGATACAACAAAAAAGTCTCTTCTACCCATATCTCATATCTATAGACAAATCTTTAAAACTTTGTCATTTAATTAACCAAGAAAAATAATATTAAAATCTACCAGTGACAACAATATTTTGAAAATCTTAATCTTTAATTCCTTCAAATAGTGACTTGTAAAATCATTTCTTATCACTTTCTCTTCCTCTTCTCTCAGAAACTCCTTCACAAGTTTTACACTTTGTTTCAATTTTAATACCATAATTTATCACTTTCTCTAAAACATACAACAATAAAAATCTCCCCTTCCCATAACTTACCTATAAGCAAATGTTTAAAGTCTAATCATTAAGTCCTGGTCATGAAAAACCCATTAAAATGTCAAACAAAAATTACAAATTTGAACAAAGAAAATAAGAAAATCAAAATATGATTGGGATGATAGGCCCTCCAGTGCAGTTGAGCACACATGCCCCCTTAGGGGCCTCTTAAATATGGAGCGAAGTCCACAGAAGTTGTTAGAATTAAAACTGTGAACATTAATGGCTGAGATAATTGACTTCGACAATTCTGTTAAAAAAATTGAATTGTTTACATTCGAGTTTAGAGCAGTTTATATTAAGTTTAAAGTGATTCTTTACATGTATTGCATTACAATTAAACGTATAAAAGTCATTTACACGTAAAGTGTTACTGTGTACAATTTGGTATGCAATACTTCAGTCTGACCGCAAGTTTCACAGTTTTAAATGATCCAAACCAAGAAGCCTAGTAGCATAAGGTATTCTATTATGGACAAAAAAATGTAAGAACTTTTCTTGTAAATACTTCTGCTCGGTTGTATTAATGTCTAATATGCAGTAAAGATTCCAGATAGTTTTAATCTTGATCAAATAAACCAACTCTCTATTCCTACTTTTGCTTTCAAAAGTCTTGATGATAAAGGGGGGGGGGGATGAAAAATCCATTTTTGGGACATACATAAAAGGAACAAAATAGAATCTTAAAAGTTGATTTTTTTTCTTTTTTTTTTCTTTTCTTTATCTTTTCTCCGGAGGTCCTTCATAAGCAGTGGTGGGATTCAAATAATTTAACAACTGGTTCTCTGCCCTAATGATTTCTTCCAACAACCAGTTCACCAAACTGCTCAGAAAATTAACAACCGGTTCTCCCGAAGTGGTGCGAACTGGCTGAATCCCACCACTGTTCATAAGTACAGTATAAACATCTGTCTTGTATGTCCAAGGTAAGAAAGTTGTCCAAGGCAGTCTTCTGAGTTGAAATTCATATATGCAAGTCACTGTATTTATTATCAGCATGTTCCTTTTAGTCATTAAAACATCAGTCAGTTCCATTTTAAAGTCCTGTGTAACATCTTTGTCCATACCATTGTTTGTAGTTCCCTTGATGAAGTGAGAAGTCATTTCTTTTAATATCTTTTTCTTTATATTTTCCCTTCCTCCTTTTTTTCTCTCTCTACTTTTTTCTTTTTCATAAGAAAATACAAATTTCTTAGTTTGTATTAGCTTCTTATTTTCCTATTTTAAAATTCTAATAAAAATTGTTATAAAAAAGAAAAATGTTATTCCAGAGGGCTATTGGTGAATGATTTGATTCAGGGACTATTTAATTCCATTTGTTGATTTTATTCTTATTATTCTTGTTTTTTGGGCTTAGTTTGTATGTCTTGGTTTATATGGCTTAACAGCTATACAGCACTGAAAGATACAAATTTGCAGCAGATACAAACAGGTCATAACTTATACCGTAACATCAATAAAAAATTGAAAGGACAGATAGGACTGAAATTGGTTAAATTCACTTGTTCCTGCTTTAGAAAATGATAGAGCACAAAAATCCATAGATGGGATGATTGTCCTCTTTTCTTTATACTGATTGAATGGCATCGATGTTGTTCATCCAGCCATTTCTACTAATATAACATGGGCAGAGCTATATTTAGTAGCTCTATTACCTTCAAGATAAGATCTGTATGATTTCCCACACATATATAATAATGAAATAGGCCAGGGGTCAGTGTAATTCAACATTCTATACTAGAGCCTTCTAGGAAGACTTTAAGGTGGATTTGAGTGCTCTATGCCTTTCCAAACAAGCCTGCTTATACAGTGGTGGGATTCAACAGGTTCGTACTACTTCAGCCAAGCCGGTTGTTAAATTGCTGGCTGGCCCCTCACTTCCCCTTCCAGAAGTCCCCATGTGCCCCGTATTGGCTCCCAGGAGGCTGCAGGGAGGCCTACTAGGCCCAAAATGGGGGACGGGGGCAGCGCCCCCCCTGCAGCCCGTTTTTGCTCCCAGGGGGGTGCAGGAGGCCGAGTGCTGCCTGTCACACCCCCTGGCCATGCCCACCATGGCCATGCCCACCCAGCCTGTCATTAGGGCAGAGAACCAGTTGTTAAATTATTTAAATCCCACCACTGTGCTTATAGCAGTACCAAGGAACATGGTCTGAATCTGGCAGTTATCTACAGTCATTGTGACTAGTGTTTCAATGTTCTACAAATTTGCCTAGTCCTCCTCAAAATTCTTTTAAGGAACTAGCTATCCACAAATTGCATGGCAATCACAACTGTTTTCATTCATTCATTCATTCATTCATTCATTCATTCATTCATTCATTCATTCAACATTCATTCAATGAGGACCCAGATTGCTGGGGGCAATATGCTGACTCTCTATACCGGTTAGAGAGGACTGTAAAAGCACTGTGAAGCAGTATATAAGTCTAAGGGCTATTGCTATTCTTGTCTATACAGCTATTCAAGTTCACTGGGTAGCAGGACAATACTGTATATCACTGTATATGCTGTCTATTGCATACCCGTGCTGTCTAAAAATAACTATATCAATATTGAAGTATCTAATTTGTGTGCTGCAGTTTGCCCTGGAAGTTCTCCGAAGGGTGGCTCATAATTTAAGTTTGAAGAAAGGTATGAATTCATACACTGAATAAATAATAACAAAGCTATGTACTATAGTTCTTATCTGCCCCTGTTCCGTCCTATAGTAACTTCATACTATGTTCACAGTAGGTATAAAGACAGATGAATCACACAGTGTGAACCATACAAATGCATAATCCATTTATCATCAAAATGTATCTGACTAACTCAGTGCTGAGGCAGGTCCCAATTCCAATTTCCTGGAAAGGATGGGAAAACACCTCATTAATGAGCATTCGTTTGCTGCCACGTCACTTCCTATTTCGAGGTTTGAGACTTGAGCTGAATTTGGAGCTGAAAAGGCTACAGGCTGAGGTTCCTGCAAATTAGGATTTGTGACCTAAATCTGTCATAAACCCCAAATTGGGAGTTTTGGAGACCACAAATCTTGTTTAAAACATAGTATTAAAATATAGAGGGGAAATCAAAGATTAACTATAATGGCAGTAAGCAATTGTGCATTAGCGTGGTTGACATGTTACACAATATGATCTGTTCAGTTCAACACAAGGTGGCAGTACTATTCCAAATGACTACCATATGACTGTATGCCCATCTTCAGAACACCATATATCAACAGCGCTGCCAGCAATGGAGATCCTCCATTGACACAATTGTCTTGCCAATAATGGCCAATTTTTAATCTCGGCTGGACATGGATGAATCTGCAGTGAAATCAAAGGCCGCTGAGGATCAAAAGGGAAACCAGTAAAAATCAGCAAACCTTGTGGTATCTGAAAGTATTGCTGTCTCAGATTGTGCAGACTGCAACTTGATGAAATAAGCAATAGTCCACAAAATCTGATAGCATAGGAAATTGGTTCGCGTTTAAAGTGCTGCAGGACATTTGTGTTTTGAGGATCAAGGTGCTACTTGTGGGATTATTTGAGGGTTAATCTACTTAACCCCAACCATGATCAAATCATGGAATCTCGTACAAGAACTCTGAGGTTCTTTTTATTTGGTTAATAAAATTTCAAGCAGCCTTGGATCATATTGTGAGGAACTATCTCAAGAATAGTTGACCATTGGGCAACTGATTCTTTTGCCTCATTTTGTTTCCCCTCTTTATAAGCTTCTGTAGAGGGCACTATGGTGATGCAGGGACATTACTCAAAGCTTATCTCCTATTTTCCTAGGGTTGTCCATTTATAAAATTGGATTTTTAAGAAATTAAAATTATGTCAGCAACTTTTGCTCTTTGTCGTTAATTAAGCATCATGGTAAATTGAGTCAAGGCCTGCAGGATGCAGAAATAGGACACATAGTCATATGTGACTCTTGGACTATGGATTTCCCACTTCTATTCTACATCTTCTCTGAATTTGGACATGCTTTGTTCCAAATCCCCATTTTCTCTGATAAGAGATGGCCGGAATGTGGAGTTGGAATTTGTCTTGAGAATGTTTGCCCTGGTGAGGAAGAAAAGATTAGGAATGATCTTGTAAGCTTTCCAAATATCTGAAGGACTTTCAGGTAAGAAAGATGAGGTAGAGTAATTTTTGTTGCTCCAGGGCAGGAAAATTGGTGGCAGTTGCAAGGAAATTAAGTTTTACTAAATCAGAGGGGAATACAACAGCCTTATTTGTTAAGTCTTATTCTTATTAATTCTTATTCTTATTTAGAAGAATTTGGCTCAAGACATTATGGACTCTCTATTAAAAGTCCTTAAAGTCACCAGCTGTGGAATTATGGGATTTGAAGTCCACACTTCTTAAAGTTGCCAAGTTTGAAAAACATTGCTCTATATCAGTGGTGAAATCCTCCTCGGATCGTCACCAATTCACTGCCCACGCATGCGTAGTGCACACCAAAAGCACAATGAGCACGCATGCACATTGCATGCCAAACACACGCTTCGTGCAGAAAAAGAAGACTTTACTAGGTAAGTAGAACAATGAGGGGGGAACAATTGTGCCGTGCAATTTAGCTTCGCAGAAAGCAGGATTTCCTGCTTTCTAGTGAAGCTAAACCGCGCAGCACAGCTGATCGTCGGAAATACCAGTTTGGATGAACCGGTAGCTTTTTTAAACTACCGGTTCTCCCGAACTAGTAGTTTTTATCACTACCGGTTTACCCAAACCAAAGCGAACCAATCGCATTTCACCCCTGCTCTATACAAAAGAGCACTAAAGTGACCCAGTTTTGAGTTTTTTCCTCACCTTCTTCTGCCTTTCTGGGCAAAGCTGGTGTTTTTGTAATAGTTGCTACATACCTTCTTCAAGACTATTGTTATAATCCTCTACCTCAGGAACAGATTTGATTTAGATTCATAAGCTTATCCCTATTTGCTTATGAATCCACACCTGTTTTGAATTATTTTCTCATCACAATAATACCTTCAAGGACACTCGCTTGGAAGCTCCACAGAACTAGGATCCTCCTTTTGATCTTCTATATGGTGCAGTAACGGAGCTGCCCATCCAGGCTGAGCTACACAGCCCTGTACAGGTTCCAGTCAGACCCTCTGGGGCAGAAGCAGCATTTGCGTCTGCTTCAGTGATCTTCAGCTGAGAGAGGAACTTAGCTGGAAACCTTCTGGAATCTGAACTTTGCCAAATCAGAATACTCTATCCTGCCTAGGAACATTTGCTTGATTGGAAACTTTCATTGGAGCAGAAGGGTAAACTAGAACCCGGGCTTCCTCTTCTTCTATAGTGAACTTTCATTAGCATGGTGTTAATCAAAGGTGGGTTTCAGCAGTTTCTGACCAGTTCTGGAGAACCAATAGCAGAAATTTTGAGTAGTTTGGAGAAGCAGTAGTAAAAATTCTGACTGGCCCTGCCCCCATCTATTCTCTATCTCCCAAGTCCCAGGTGATCGGGAGGAAATGGGGATTTTGCAGTATCCTTCCCCTGGAGTGGGGAGAGAATGGAGATTTTACAGTATCCTTCCCCTGCCACTCCCACCAAGCCACAACCACCAAGCCATGCCTGTCATGAGTAAATGCCTTATTCTATAACAAGGGATATGTATATATATACAGGGTATCAAGAGTTAATTTATTCCTCCTTCATTAACGTATTCATATGTAATCACCCCCATTCTTTGCTCCTCCCCTTTGATATAAAAAGAGGGTACATGCACCTCCTTCTTGCTTCTCACTGTAATCTGACAGAATACGTAGAATGCCTATTATGAATAAATACTTCTTTAACTGATGAAATTACTTCTGAATTCATTATTGAGTCTGATCCTCAAAATATTGCAACAATCTGGTAGCAGTCGATGGTTGAACTGACTCAATAAAATCCAACATGCCTAAGAAGGAAAACCTCAAGAATAAAAAAGAAAGACCCAATACCAGGGCAAACGATAAAGAAACAGAAACAGATCAAGAGATGATCGATGAACCAACAAATATAATGATCAAAGAATCTGAAGATAACACCACAGATATCGAAGAAACAGCAGATGAAACCGACAACCAAGAAGAGAACGAAATAAAAGACAAAGACCTCAGATCGGAGATACTGAGGCTAATAAAAAATCAAAAAGATGACCACAAACTCATCGCGGAACTCCGAGGCTTCTTGGAAGAAAACGGAGCAGCGAG
Source organism: Pantherophis guttatus (assembly GCF_059756535.1). Classification (NCBI taxonomy): domain Eukaryota; kingdom Metazoa; phylum Chordata; class Lepidosauria; order Squamata; family Colubridae; genus Pantherophis; species Pantherophis guttatus. The sequence continues at coordinate 138,143,248 of NC_142064.1, read as the reverse complement.
AGAAAAAGACATCAAGAAAGCCAAATCCGAAAACACAAAAATGGTGAGCGAACCTACAACGAAAGAAAAAATAACTAGAAGCAAGACCAGAGGTCCCGCTCAAAATTTTGAAAGGCAGCCATCTTTTTTTCAACCAGCCACCAAAATGAGCAAGACTGAACCAATCAGGATGCACCATTCAAAAACTCTGGCGTGAAAAAACACAAAAAAACACAAAAAATATATTTATTCTTCTGAAGAATCAGATACAGATACAGAAGAATCATCCACCAAACTAGAAATCAAAACGCCCATGAGAAAACTATTTAAAACATTTGGCACAAATTTAAAAATTACAAAAGAATCAATGGAAGCCGATGATACAAAAACCCAAAAGAGACGAACAAATAAGCAGACACCTCAGAACCTGCACGACTCGATCCGGACGATGATGATGACGACGCCCGAACCCAGAGGGCCCTGCAAATTTTCCCCCACACCGCAAACAGTCCAAAGAGCAAAGTACCTCAAGCAAAACAGCTCCAAAGAGAAGAGACGGGCCACAGCTGCCAGCAGAACACCCAAGATCGAGCCGGAGACCGAGTCATCAGAAGGAGAGCACTACGAGGGAGCTACGGCGAAGAGAACCTCTCCCAGCGGCTTCGGCAGAGAAATGACCAACGCGCATGCGCAGATGAACACAGAGAACTACAGAGAACTTTATGAAGAAGAAGAACCTCTCAAGCTCATCAACAGAATACCCACACCATTCTGCAATTTTCAACATCTACAGGACCATGGACTACCCACAGTTGTAAGTAGTGGGAATAATAACATTGGGAACCTACCTAGCAATTTCCCAAAACTTAGAATTGATGGCATCACCTTACAGAAATGGTGTCAACAAATTCAGGTTGTCTTTATGAAAGAAAACTTATTATTTTTTATAACTAATCCTCCCAAAAGACCTTGGACTCTAAAAATGGACTGCCTGCATCACAGAGCATTCTATTTAATAATTTCTAGCAAATCACCTGCCATGTACTATAGTATTAAGCATAATCTTACTGTTTCAGAAATAATTCAATGCATGTTTAAATTGTTTCATAGTGAAAGTGTAGCAACAACAACTAGAATGTCTAAAGATTTCTTTTCAGCCAAGTTAAAATCTGGAACTGCCATAAGCGAACATTTAATATCCTTAAACAAAATCAGAGCAGAGTTACATCTAAGAGGAGAAATAATATCAGAACAGACAATGAAAAGCGTTATCCTTAACTCATTAGATTCATCATGGGATAACTACATATCACACTTAGATTCAATCAATCTAGGATACTTATCCATAGAAAGTCTGTCAAATAAGTTAATAGCTGAAGACAATCTGAGGAAAAGTCGCTATAATGCATACACAGAACACAGACAAGTAAAAAGAGTAGCCTTTCAAGAGAATCATCAAAAAACAATTGAATGTTACAATTGTGGATCCAGAAAACACTCTAAGGGAGATTGCCCTATGTACCATAGGGAAAGACAAAACCGTGATTATAGAGGTAGATATCAAGACAGGCAGTCATCTATTGATAGATACAGATATAGAGACTCCCCAAACTTCAGAGAACATAGAAAGGACAGAGATAATTCAAGGGATAGAAAATCAGGATCATTAAATGGATTAGATAAACATAACGATGTCACCATACAAAAATCAAAAAATAATGCTTGGCTTATAGATTCAGGTGCGACTAATCATACAGCAAATAACAAGAAAATACTGTCTTCATTCACAGATGATAAATTTATGATAAGAGTAGCCAATCAAGAAAACATTCAGGTCATAGGGAAAGGAAATGTAAATATACCTGGTTTAGGTGAAATAGAGGGGGTATTGTTGATACCAGAAATACCGCATAACATACTTAGTGCAGTGAAATTGAGTCAAGATTTCAACATAAATATAGTCTTCTCTAGAGGAGAAGCAATACTAGAAAAAGATGGGACTGACTTGGGTAGTGTAATTATCAAAGGGGGCCTACCATTCCTTGTAACAGAAGAGAAATGGTTGCATAACATTGATGCAAACACTGATGACGACATTAACATAGAGAATGAACATAGTAGCAACAATGACAATGAAGAACCCAAAACACACTATAATCACAAAGACACACCCACTAGTGATACACACAATAACAGAAGACCCGATATAGGCAAACCAATTCATGATGAATGTGCACACGTGTTGCATAGAAAGTTGGGACATGCTAGCTTCCCTGTAATACAAAAAATGGTCGAACATGCTGAAGGCGTTAAAATAAAAGATTGTAAAAACTATTTGGAATGCTCAGTATGTAAATCCTCAAAACTCAGAACTAACTCAAAACCAAAGAAGGCAACAAGAACCTCTAACTAAATTTTTGATCTGGTACATATGGATCTGGTTGGTCCATTAACACCATCCATCACATATAAAAAAAGATATTTCCTAACTATTGTAGACGACTATAGCCGTTATGGATTTGTTTATACTTTGAAACATAAAGATGAAACTTTCCAAAAATTCAAAGAATTTTACAAACGTGTAGAAACACAACACAATATCAAAATAAAACAAATCATGACAGATAGGGGATCCGAATTCATGTCAAAGGAATTCTCACAGTGGATAAGAGACAAAGGATTGCTACACTTCACGACTAGCCCATTCTCTGCGTTTCAGAATGGTACAGTAGAACGAAAGAACTCAACACTGCAAACCATGATTAGATGTACATTAGAAGATGCTGGCTTAGGAAAACAATTCTGGTCAGAAGCATTACTATATTCAAACTATACCCAAAATAGGACCTGGTCTAGTGTCATAAATAAAACACCATACGAAATGATGTACAATAGGAAACCAAAAATATCACACATGCACATATTTGGAGTTACAGCAGACGTACATATACCAAAACAATTAAGACGTAAGGGAGATAACGTATCCAGAAGACTCAGATTCATGGGATACGAAACAGGCACAAAAGGATATAGATTCATTGACAGCAATAACAAATTCATAGTCTCAAGAACAGCAGTGTTTCACGAACAGGCCAACTGGTCTAAGATACATCTTAATGAAATAATCCAAATTACAAAACCAAACATTAAACAACAAGATAGAATAGAAAGAGAAGAACATGAACATAACACACATAATGACAAAAACAAAACATGGACAGGTAACCATACCAGGATAAAAACAGATTCATTAACCAAAAAGGAAGCAAGATATCTACACGATAATGAGAGCATACCAAAAAGGACAATCAGGTGTAACAGAAAACAGTTGCCTAATAAATATAAGGATTATGTAATGTGTGTGAATGACGAAGTGCCAACACCTAACACATACGAGGAAGTGTTAAAACTTCCCATGGAAGAAAGAGAAAAATGGGAATTAGCCATAACCAAAGAAATGGACAGCTTATGTGAATTAGATGTATTCACACCAATCCCTGCACCTAAGAATAAGACAATTATAGGCACCAGATGGATATTCAAAATTAAAAATTTAGAAGAGGGTAATAAATTATATAAAGCCAGATTAGTCGCACAAGGTTACGCTCAAAAATATCCTGAGGATTATACTGACACGTACTCTCCCAATGTAAGAACTGAGAGTGTTAAGACAGCTTTAGTCATAGCGTCTATACTCAACCTTGATGTTTTCCAATATGACGTACAGACTGCATACTTACATGCAAAACTTGATAAAGAGATATATGTAAGGGCACCTCATAGCCAATGTACAAACAGAAATGAGACCTGGTTACTTAACAAAAGCTTGTACGGATTAAAACAATCCGGCAAGCGTTGGTATGAATGTCTAGTCAGTGTACTTAAAAGTATGAATTTCAAGGCCACAACTGCAGACAATTGCTTTTTTGTTAAAAAGGAAGGCGAATCTTTAGAATTTGTGTTAATCTATGTGGATGATATTTTATACATAGGCAAACATAAAGAAAAGAAAGACATATTTGTATCCAAGCTAAATGAACATTTCTCTTTAAAGTCGCTAGGAAGGGTAAACAAATACCTTGGGGTTCAAATCAATAAGACAAGAAAGGGATTCAAATTATCTCAAAGAGATAAAATTATAGAACTTCTGGAAAAATGCAATTTAAGTGATGCTAAACCTTGTGATACTCCTATGCAGACTGATTTTCTAAGAAATATGGATGAATCTTCACCTGAATTCGAAGACAATACATTGTACAGATCAATTATTGGTTCCCTCTTGTATATATCTAATTGGACCAGGCCTGATATCGCTTTGCCACTTAATTTATTATCTAGACATGTAAGTAAGCCACTTATGTATCATTGGGAAGCGGTCAAACGAATACTAAGATATCTAAAACATAGCATAGATTTCTGCCTACTTTTAGAACCCAATAATATTAAAGAACCTATTATCACCAGTTACGCTGATGCAGACTGGGCAGGTGACATCAAATGCAGAAAGAGCACTTCAGGTTATGTATTCTTTTTGAATGGTTGCCCAATATACTGGTACACTGGGAAGCAAGATTTAGTAGTGACTTCAACAACAGAGGCAGAATATGTCTGTTTATCTAAAGCCTCAAATAATTTAGTATGGTTTAATGATTTGTTATCTGATATTTGGAAAAACCCAATATTACCATTTGTCATACATAAAGATAATAAGGCAGCTATAGAAATATCAAGATCCGACGCCATTGGTCAAAGGTCCAGGCATATAGATATCAAATTTAAACACGTGAGACAATTATCTCAGGGTGGATTCATTAAAGCAATTCACTGCGAAACCTCAGAACAAATAGCTGATATATTGACTAAGCCTTTACCTTCTAAACAACACAAATACTTGACCTCAAAATTACAAGTCTTATATTGTTCTGAATCCGAATGCAATCATTGTTATATGTCGAATCGGCATTTAGAGGGGGATTTGTCATGAGTAAATGCCTTATTCTATAACAAGGGATATGTATATATGTACAGGGTATCAAGAGTTAATTTATTCCTCCTTCATTAACGTATTCATATGTAATCACCCCCATTCTTTGCTCCTCCCCTTTGATATAAAAAGAGGGTACATGCACCTCCTTCTTGCTTCTCACTGTAATCTGACAGAATACGTAGAATGCCTATTATGAATAAATACTTCTTTAACTGATGAAATTACTTCTGAATTCATTATTGAGTCTGATCCTCAAAATATTGCAACAATGCCATGCCCACCAAGCCACACCCACAGAACCGGTAGTAAAAAAATTTGAAACCCATCACTGGCATTAATGCTATCTTCTTGCTACCTGTGTAAATCCTGCCCATTTATTTGACCTGGCTGTGGTTATTACAAATGGTAATCTTTTCCTGTGGCTGTCAGGGTCACTGGCTGCTTACCAAACAGTGTGACTGCAATCATCTGGAAGCCATGTGTGAGGTTCTCCCCAGTTGACCCTAAATTGATTGCCCACTCATGTAGGAATTGCAACTCGTTTTTAGGGATGGCCCTGGGAACAGGATCAGAATTCCTCATACTGAAAGGGCCATGTTGGTCAGAATGTGTATCCTGGGTGGAAAGAGTTCACCCAACTGATACACAGATTGATAACAATCAACAGAGAAAAACTAAAAGAGGCACAACAGAAACCTTGAAGGTGTTTGTAATAAAAATCCATTCATTTAAAAAAAAAAAGGGAGGGGAATTACAAGATCAAAATACAGCGAAAGATTTAAAGCTGCAACCCTCCTATTTCACTATCAGATATATATTGATGGTCGTGCTCATTTGGTTCTATGAGGAAGTTATTTGGTCAATACAGCTTCAGGTTCAAAAGGTTGTTTTTATTATTTACAAATATATACATGCATACGATAATGAACAGGGTGTCCTGTTACATTTTTACCCTAACTGTATGACTCAGATGTTGAGAGGAGAGAGAAGTTCACGTGTTGTCTCGCTGAGAGATAGATGAGAGAGAGAGAGAAAGAAAAAAGGGAAGATATCCAAGTGGTTTCTAGGTTATAGTTCAATAAAAGAGTTCATTGGCTGATATAGTCACATGTGATGTCTGTAAAGACTTATCCCCTTCTAGTCTCTGGTGCATCATATGTAGGCAATATCTGACATTCAACTCTCATATCAGGCAATTAAAGGTTCAAGCAATTAGAATGTAGTCTTTCCCCATTCTTTTGTCAGCTAGATTCAATTTTGCTATGCTTCACATGCCAGCTAAATATATAAAGGATTTTGGACTAGTAGTGTCTCAGGGCTGGCTGAAGAGCAGGGTAAAATGAATTTTAGCTTGTGGTAGGCATGGAAATCATCTGGATCAGTGGTGGGTTCCAAATTTTTTTACTGCTGGTTCTGAGAGCGTGGCTTGGTGGGCATGGCATGGTTTGGTGGGTGTGACTTGGTGGGCATGGCAAGGGACGGATGCTGTAAAATCTCCATTCCCACCCCACTCCAGGAGAAGGATACTGCAAAATCCCCATTTCCTCCCAATCAGCTGAAACTTGGGAGGCAGAGAATAGATGGGGGCGGGGCCAGCCAGAATTTTTACTATCGGTTCTCTGAACTACTCAAAATTTCCACTAACGGTTCTCCAGAACTGGTCAGAACCTGCTGAAACCCACCTCTGATCTGGATGATTATATATTCTCTCAGCCTTTGGAAGAAGAGGAAAGCAACCCTCTTTTGAGAATGGTACCTAACACTGCTCCGGAGGAATTTGGTCGTATCTTTTCAGATAATGAACTTTATTAAAAGGAATGTGCTTTTGTTAACAGTAGCTCATTTCATCAGCTCTGATCCAGTTGGAAAAGATCTTTCGCATGTTGAGCTACAGTACGTCTTTCCTCTTATCGTGAAAAGCCCCCTAACAGGTGCTGGGCCAAAAGGATGCCAAGTTATGCTGCCTTTCTAGAACTTCTCTTCCCTTTTTTTAAGGCAGATTCAAGGACTCAAGGTAGAACCATCAACTACTAAATGATCAGCTAAAGAGCCAAGGTGGCGCAGTGGTTAGAGTGCAGTACTGCAGGCTACTTCAGCTGACTGCAGTTCAAATCTCACCGGCTCCATGTTGACTCAGCCTTCCATCCTTCAGAGGTCAGTAAAATGAGGACCCAGATTGTTGGGGCAATATGCTGACTCTGTAAATCACTTAGAAAGGGCTGTAAAAGTACTATGAAGCGGTATATAAGTCTAAGTGCTATTGCTATTGCTATTGCTATATGAGACAATGAGGACTTTTTATAGTGGGACATCCTAAAGACCATCAGATACCAATATCTCTTGGTCTTTTCTTTGCAGTGACAACTTCTCTTAGTAGCATTTGTCATGCCCCAAGAGCCCGTATAGAACTGAGCAAGTTTCTAGCCCTCAAGCAGATTTTGCTATGAAAAATCCCCCAAGGAGGGATGGAGCAAGGGTTCCAAAGATCAAGAGGTAGCTGTTGATTTTTCCACTGACCTTGGACATTCCTGTGCCAAATTACATGAGAAGTAAGGGGGGGGGGGGAATGCAGGATGGTGAAACAGGGGGATGGTGTAAGAACTGAGATATGAACCAGGAAGTGCCTCTTTAAATATCATCTCTTTTGCAAATTCACTGACTGAATTTCAGTGTTCAGGTGAGTTGCCTTCTTTCGGTCTCTTGGGAAGATTGGAGCAGAGGGAGAATGTTTTGTTCTTCTATTCCAGACCTGCCAACTAGTTCATTAGTGGGACTTTGGGAGCTCAAGTACAAAAAGGCCTCCTACTCCTTACCTTGTTTGGAAATGACAGAGTTTGAACCTGGGTTTGAACCACATGCCAAAAGAACAAAGGAAAAAATTCTGCCACAGTCTAATTCCTACATTGCCTATACTTGTAATCCCCAAACAAACGATTTTACTCTTCTTTTAGTCCTGGCATGAAAAATGGTCAAGATAATGTATGTGAAACATTTACAGTGTTTTGGGAACAATATAAAAATTATAGAATTGTAGAATTGTGAAGGAACCATAAGGATCATTGACATTCAGGAAAATCTAGCCTCTATCTCCTAACTTCTTCTTTGAAATCAGCAACCACAATATAGGGACTGTTTCAGTGTTACGATGATCAGGAAAAATGTTCAGGTCCTGATATTTAAGTGAAATCAAGATAGCTGCAACTTCTACCTGTTATTCTTGGTTCTAGTTTCCTTTAGAGAGACATATGCATCTATTGCATATATATTTAGCTTTGCAGTACTCATACCAGGGGTGGGTTCCAAAATTTTTTACTACCGATTCTGTGGGCGTGACTTATTTTGTGGGCGTGGCTTGATGGTCATGTGACAATTATTTAGGATTTAGCAGAGGTACTGGTCTACCAGGCTTTTAACTGCTTGCAGAGCTATATCAATCTACCCATTTATTTTTGCAGGTACTGATCTACTCATGTATTTTTTGCAGGCATTTATTTTTGCAGGCACCGGTCTACTCATTTGTTTTCTTTTAACACTGATCAGTTGCAGGGTGGCCCTTTGAAGCCCTGTGGCAAGAGTTTAAACAGTTTTTTTCCCTCTAGCCGTCAGCTGGGACTCAGGAGGCAGCAATAGATTGGGGGTGGGGCCAAATAAAAGAAGAATAACGCAGGGGGTGGGGGGTTTTTTTCTCATTTTGCCATAATTGCAACTAGTGCAGACATCCATGGCTACAGCTTCTTTGGAACATTTGGAGAGTCACAAGTTCCCTGTTCCTGAGATCAAAGCCATTAACAAACCTGGGCAGGTAGATTTGCCACTAATTAAAGTCAGGGCATTAAAGTCAGGAGTGAAAATGCTGAATGTATATTAAGGGTGTGTTAGTCCCTGACCATGTTGCCCTGCTTTCAAAATCCTTTGAGGTAGGAAGAAGGTTATTTTGTGTTCTGTTTTGTGCCCAGGACATTTTAATCCATGATTGGTTGCTTTAATGTAGAAGGAGAAAAAAAATTGAGATAAAAATGTAGCAACCCAATATCTTCGCTATCAAAAGCCAGGTAACCTCTTGATTTCCAAGCTCCTCCCTAGTTCTCCTCAGCTGCCTGCCTTCACATTACCACTCCCAGGTCATCGAGCAGCATTTGGGCAGAGCCAGAGTGCCCTTTATCCTTTCCTGGTGTCAGACCGACAGACTGACAGGCAAGCCTTCAAGCCCTGCAAGCAAGAACTTCTGCCATTCGTGGAAGGCTGAGACTTCTAAGGTAACTCTCATGGATATGTCTGCCAACTGTAGACAGTGTTCTTTCTCTGGGACCCGTTGACGTGGGTTCACCCCCTAAGAATCTAGTCAAGGGCCCTGGGTTTTCTACTCCATGTACAAGATGTTCTACATTGGATAGAATGTCTAGACAGGTTTGTTCTACCCTGAACATATCTGGATTGACAACTCCTAAGGATCTCATGGAAGAACCCACGTTCTTTGCTTCCATTAAGCTTTTATCAGAAGACTTGGCCCTGAAGACACTTCTGTTCCCCCCAACCCTCATTTTTTCATTCTTTCTTGCAGCACCCCTTACCTCTTACCCTCTTATTGGCATCATTCACTTCCTTATTATCGTAACGCTGCCAAAAGGTTTCATTTGCGAAAGAGAAGCCACTGTCTTGTTAAAGGGACTGAAGGCTAACACAAGTGAAGAACTGTCACAGGAATTGGGTATATGTCTAGTGTATTGAAAAGAAAGACTAGGGGTGATGTGATAGCAGTGTTCTAATAGCTAAGGGGCTGCATCAAGGAAGAGGGGGGTCAATCTATTCTCCAAAGCACCTGAAGAAAAGGACAAGAAGCAGTGGATGGAAACTAATCTAGGAGATAAGCAACCTAGAACTAAGGAGAAATTTCCTGACAGAACAATTAATCAGTAGAATGACTTGCCTCCAGAACCTCCAACACTGGAGGTTTTTAAGAAGAGATTGGACAGTCATTTGTCTGAATGACAAATTCAGATCCTGCTTGAGCAAGATCCCTTCTACTTCTGTTATTCTTCCATTACTGATCTGCTCTTACCATTAGGAAATTGAAGGTACTATATGATTAATTGAAGTCCGCCCTTGGGGGAATCGAACATTGTTGCTTGGCAGCTGAAAATGGGAGCCAACTTTGTGAGATGCTTTAAAAAAAGGAGTTATTCGTTTTTGGCCCCTTAAGCTATTGCTTTATTTTTGAAGTCACCAAGTTAACATGTGATCCTGCATATCTGATCAGTTGAGCTGCTGATAGGATGGATTTCTCTCATATGAGGTGGGGAGGAAAGCGGAGAAAGAAAAGGTTGAATGGGAACTCTGAAATATTTTGCCCTTTGCTCTTTCACATTTACTGGTGCTTCTCCTAGTGGTATTTCTTCTCTGGTCTTAAATCATATTGCAAAGATAATCCTACTTGGGGGTGGGGGACAGGGACAACAAAGCAGACTTGCAGACAAAATGGGGTAAACAGCCAGAGAGTTGTCTACCTCCTCACCAACTAATTCAAACACATTGCAGTCACAAACAGTTCCCCTATATCAGGGCAGGATAGCTGGCTGAAGAATTCTGGGAGTCAAAGTCCACAACTCTTAAAGTTGCCAAGTTTGGAGAGCCCTGCAACATCACTGGTGTCCCAGACATAATGCAAGACAACATACAACCAATCTGAAGCGTGGGCTTCTATAACATACTACAGTTGATGATGATAAGGTTACAGCAGTGCAATACCTTTATTGCAAGTGAGGCTGTTCAACATATGGAATAGAAAAGAATAGAGTAGAGTAGAGTAGAGTAGAGTAGAGTAGAGTAGAGTAGAGTAGAGTAGAATAGAATAGAATAGAATAGAATAGAATAGAATAGAATAGAATAGAATAGAATAGAATAGAATAGAATAGAATAGAATAGAATAACTTTATTGGCCAAGTGTGATTGGACACACAAGGAATTCATTTCCAATGCATAAGCTCTCAGTGTACATAAGGAGAATAAAATACATTCATCAAGAATAAAAAAATACAACACTTAGTGATAGTCAAGGTTACTAATAAGCTATCAAATTGTACTAGGAAACAAGTAAAAACAATATAAATTGAAAGATACAAGCAACACGGTTATAGTAATAAGTGGAAAGAGATAGATACTAGTAAAGAAGAGAAGAATAATAGTAATACAGTCTTAGTAAATTATTTGAAAGTGTTGTGGGAATTAGTTGCTAAGCAGAGTGATGGCATTCGGAGAAAAACTGTTCTTGTGTCTAGTTGTTTTGGTATGCAGTGCAATATAGTGTCGTTTTGAGGGTAGGAGTTGAAACAGTTTATGTCCAGGATGCGAGGGGTCTGTAGATATTTTCACAGCCCTCTTTTTGACTCGTGCAGCATACAGGTCCTCCATGGAAGGCAGGTTGGTAGCAATTGTTTTTTCTGCAGTTCTAATTATCCGTTGAAGTCTGTGTTTGTCTTGTTTGGTTGCAGAGCCAAACCAGAGAGTTATGGAGGTGCAGATGACAGACTCAATAATTCCTCTGTAGAACTGGATCAGCAGCTCCTTGGGCAGTTTGAGCTTTCTATTTCCAAGAGACTCAAGATCAATTATGATGCATCAGCTGGGCTACTTTCCTTATAGCGTGGGCAAGGCCTATTTGTTCTAAGAGACCTGCAAAAAAACTTCCTAGGAGTTACTCTGTGTTCCCAACAGCTGTTGCTTTCCTTTTTAAAGATTCACGTTCAATGTGACAATTGTTAAGAACTGGCATCTGCAGCAGTGGTGGGTTTCAAATTTTTTTTACTATTGGTTCTGTGGGTGTGGCTTGGTGGGCATGGCAGGGGAAGGATACTGTAAAATCTCCATTCCCACCCCAATCCAGGAGAAAGTTACTGCAAAAGCCCCATTTCCGCCTGATCAGCTGGGACTTGGGAGGCAGAGAATAGATGGGGGCGGGGCCAGTCAGAATTTTTGCTACCGGTTCTCCGAACTACTCAAAATTTTCGCTACCGGTTCTCCAGAACTGTTCAGAACCTGCTGAAACCCACCTCTGATCTGCAGGCTAGGTGTTGCCAGCTGCTTTCTGATCTTCCCTACACATAAAAATATATGAATTTTAATCTGGCTAATATGATATAAAATATTTATTTTAATTTAGCTTAGTGTTTGATAAATGGTTAAGTTTCAATACAATAGTCACTTCCACCTGGAGATCCCTCTGCATTGAGCTGTTTGTTTTTATTGCAGCATTATATGTTTACATGAGTATAATAATATCCTGCAGCAGGCTCACAACAAAATCCTGATATCACTTCATTTGGAGACTTTTATTCCCACTGTTGCCGGAATGCTAGAAATATCACAAAGGGAGGACAAGATGTTGCCAAACAAATAGAAGAAATAAATCTGCTTGTTCCCAATTTCCAAGCCTTTTATAAAAACATACTTCTGCAACTAAAAATTGACCTTTAATACATCCTGTTTGGCCACAAACAGAGCTATCTGCATTTTTTTGAGTGGCCTGCTGGGCTGCAGATGAACCATTAACTCCTCCAGATAAACCAATCTGGTGGCTTTTAAGACTAGAAACAAGCAATATCCCCACCCTTTTGAAGGTTATTGTTTGACTCCATGGAACAGACACCTTAGAACAGAAGGAACTTGCAGCCCTCCAGATGTTTTTGGACCACAGGTCCCATCATTTTCTTTATCCATTTACCAAGTTGGCTTGGTATGATGAGAACTGCAGATGACCAATAGTTGGGTGGGAAGCCATTTCCATGCCTTAAAGCAGCGTTTCTCAACCTTTGCAATTTTAAGATGTCTGATGTTTGCTAGGACTTGAAGTCCATACATATTAAGGCTGCTGAGGTTGAGAAAAACTGCCTTAAAGGGATAGGAATATATATACCGCAAGCTTGTCTGGATCAGAGCAAATTTCTATCTGGTCTAGCATAAATCATGATCAGTCAGATGATTCCAGAAAGCCTGCAAGCAAAACATGGAAACAGGCTTCATTGCATTATTAGCTTTCAAAGCAAGCAACTAATATTCAGAGGTAGAGTGACTGTGAAGCTTAATAGAGCCTTCTTTAAGTTACTGGCAAAAGTTAATACATTTCTCCACAGTCAATATATCTAATCTCTTTTAAAACATTCACCTCTAAACCAGGGGTGAAATCCAGCAGGTTCTGGAGAACCAGTAGTGGAAATTTTGAGCAGTTCGGAGAACCGGTAACGGAAATTTTGAGTAGTTCAGATAACCGGCAAATGCCACCACTGGCTGGCCCCAGAGTGGGGTGGGAATGGAGATTTTGCAATATCCTTCCCCTGGAGTGGGGTGGAAATGGAGATTTTGCAGTATCCTTCCCCTGCCACGCCCACCAAGCCACACCCACAGAACCAGTAGTAAAAAAAATTAGATTTCACCACTGCTCTAAACAGTAAGTTCCATGACCGAATCATATAGGTAGTCCTTGACTTACAACAGTTCATTTAGTGATTGTTCAAGGTTACAATGGCACTGAAAAATGTGACATGACCATTTTTCAACTGTTGCAACCTCCCCCTGGTCACATGATCAAACTTCAGATGCTTGGCAACTGACTCATATTTATGAGGGTTGCAGTGTCCTGGGATCACGTGACCAGCTTTTGCGACCTTCTGACGAGCAAACTCAATGGGTAATCCAGATTCATGTGATACCCATGTTAACAAATGCATTGATTCACATAACAACTGTGGCAAGAAGTCGTAAAATGGGGCAAAACCCACTTAACAAATGTTTAACTTAGCAACATAAATATGGGGCTCAAATGTGGTCGTAACTCGAGGACTACCTGTACAAAGAAATGCTTTATTTCAAGCCCTCTAATCCTAGGGCTCTTCAATCAAACAGAGCAATTGAAAAGGGGGAAATACTGTATATAAAACAGACTCAGCCACAATCGGCTCTCATACAATAATAATAATAATAATAATAATTTTATTTCTATACCGCCCTTCTCCCGAAGGACTCAGGGCGGTGTACAGCCTATTTAAAAACAGAATAAACATCAATTTAAAACAATTTAAAAGTATTAAATAATTTGGCTTAATTTAAAACCCCGAAAATTTAAAACATCCAATTAAAAATCATGTTGCTAACCCAGCCTGGTGGAACAATAGGGTCTTGAGTGCGCAGCGAAATACCCGGAGGTCAGAAATCTTACGAATTTCCGGGGGCAGTTCATTCCACAGGGCTGGGGCTCCCACAGAGAAGGCCCTCCCCCTGGGTGTCGCCAGCCGACATGACTTGGCCGATGGCACCCTGAGGAGACCCTCTCTGTGGGAGCGGACTGGCCTGTGGGAGGCTATTGGTGGCAGAAGACGGTCTCGAAGGTACCCTGGTCCTATGCCATGGAGCGCTTTAAAGGTGGTAACCAACACCTTGAATCGCACCCGGAAGACCACTGGGAGCCAGTGCAGCTCGCGCAGGAGGGGTGTCACGTGGGTGCAACGGGTTGCACCCATAACCACCCGCGCGGCCGCATTCTGGACCAGTTGGAGCCTCCGAGTGCTCTTCAAGGGGAGCCCCATGTAGAGAGCATTGCAATAGTCCAACCGGGAGGTGACAAGGGCGTGAGTGACTGTGCGCAGGGCGTCCCGATCCAGAAAGGGCTGCAACTGGCGAATCAGGCGGACCTGATAAAAGGCCCCCCTGGCCACGGCCGTCATATGTTCTTCTAAAGACAGCCGTGCGTCCAGGAGGACACCCAGATTGCGAGCCCTCTCTGTGGGGGGCAAAGATTCACCCCCAATAGTCAGCGATGGCACCTGCTGACTATATCGGGACGCCGGGAGCCACAACCACTCGGTCTTGGAAGGGTTGAGTCTGAGCCTGTTCCTCCCCATCCAGACCCGCACGGCCTCCAGGCAGCGAGACATCACATCAAGGGCATCGTTGGGGTGGTCTGGGGTGGAGATGTACAGCTGAGTGTCGTCAGCGTACAGATGACACTTCACTCCAAAACCACGGATGATCTCACCCAGCGGCTTCACATAAATGTTGAACAGGAAGGGCGAGAGGACCGACCCTTGCAGCACTCCCCATGCAAGATGCCTCGAGGTCGACCTCTGTCCCCCTGCCAACACAAACTGCGAGCGGTCGGAGAGGAAGGAGGAGAACCACCGCAGAACGGTGCCCCCTATTCCTAACCCCCTCAACCGCCGCAGCATGATACCATGGTCGATGGTATCAGAAGCCGCTGAGAGATCTAATAGGACTAGGACAGAGGAGCAACCCCTGTCCCGAGCCCTCCAGAGATCATCCACCAACGCGACCAATGCCATCCAAACAGCCCATCCATATTTATTTTATATGAACTGCCTTTGGAAATGGATGAAGATGCCTACCTCACTTTTCTAGCCTGCTATCTACCATGTAAAGTCCTGTTGGCCCTATAGACACACAGCCTTGCTGGAACAGCAGCCCTGAATTAACACATCTGGGATGCATTGGCTGAAGGAAGGCCGTGCTCCCTAATGGTCAGGGAGCCCTGTATCTGTTGGAAAAACTGAAGGGGTAGCTGTACACATGGAAAGAAATGCATATTTACATTTTGACTGATTGCTCAATTCTTTTCCCACTCCTTATCAGTGCCTGGTCCCCAAATAAGATATTTGTTCCTACTTATCTCTCTACATTTCTGGGGAAAGTCCAACAATCCTCTAATGCCCCCAGTTCCCACCTGTTGTTTTTACAGAAGGAGGGGCTAATGCCTGGCAGGCCCACCTACTCTGCTCCAAAATAGTCCACCCATCCTTCAGGCAGATCCAAACCCAGATATTATTATTTGCTCTAGAGTTGCTGTTTGACTTGGTGCTCAAGGCAGCCGGAAAAAGCAGGCACCAACCAATACGTGAAATTATCTACGAGCATCTCATCTGGATCTCCATTACTCAGATATTCAAAACGGTTGAAGGCTGGTCAGCAATTCCAAATTTTATCCTAGCCTGGGCATTGTGAGTGGGTCAGGTACTTTGATTACATTCTTTAAATGTTTGCTTCAGTGTTTTTATGTTTGCTATGTTTAAATAGCAAAGTTGCTATGTTTACAACTTTGTAGCTGTTTGCTAGAAATCTCTAGGTCACGGAGATGACAAAGGCTTGTACAAAGTATTGTCTCATTAATTATTTTGGTTAAAATTGTAGCTAAGAAATCGATGCACGAGGAAAAGGGCTCCATTTAAAAACCAGTCTTTACCTCTGCTTTGACTTTGCAATCCAATGTATGGCTTCTTATACTGCACCAAGCTACTATGTGATTGTAGTTTCATTTTGGCTTAACCTGGTCTGTGAAGGGATCCCATTGAGATGCATAAACCAAATTTCAGGAACATGATCTTGTGGGGAGGAACGCTCTACAGCTGCAAATTGACCTGCTGCAGGTTAATTAAATATCAGACACAAGTGTAAATATAGGTCAGCTCTTATGACCACTTTGAATATATGTGGTTTTGAACAAAATTATTATGTAAAAGAAGCAAAATTATTTTTACCCTGTTCTCTTATCTAATTTAATAAGTTACTTTATTTATTGGCAATATCCTTCTTTCAAAATTCAAAACTTGAATTCTGTAAATTAGTCATTAATTTTCTATACTGATCAAAAAGAGGCAGAGAGGTTCAAGTCTGAGCTGGTTGAATTAGTGACCCGCCCCAAATCAGGTCAAAGGAAGTTGGATTTTTAATTTAAAGTTAGAGAAATCAAGTCAGTGTAGTGATGTAGAGTCATTCTGTGATATGGGCGGCACATAAATTTCATAAATAAATTATAATGAATATAAATTTCTAAAATGCTCAGTGTAGTGCTACATTAGGAATATTATATGCAAATATTAGGAACACCTTACACCAGACCCTGCATTACTTGCCAATTCTAGATCCAATATAAGGTGCTAGTTTTAATTTATGAAATCCTTCATGGTTTAGCACCAGGATACTTTCAAATCATCTTCCCGTTACTTGGCCCAGCTCCTGCCCACCTAGCAGTTCAAAAGCATAAAAATATGAGTAAATAAATAGGTACCACTTCAGTGGGAAGGTAACAGTGTTCCACGCACCTCAGTGTATAGTTATTCTGGCCACATGACGACAGAAATGTCTTCGGACAACTCTGGCTTCCTCGGCTAGGAAATGGAGATGAGCACCACCTTTAAAATCAGAAATGACTGGATGGGGAAACCTTTACCGTTATACAAGTGTTGTGGTTCTCCACCAGCCTGCAGAGCTGGCAGTGGAGTCGGACAGCGATGAGGCTGAGGAAGAACATGGGCCAGTCCTGGAGGCTGGGGAAGGCCCGGATGAGGGCTCTGCCTCAGAGGCAGAGATGGGGCCAGGGCCATCGTGCAGACTGTCAGAGGCTGACAGTAGAGAGGCAGAGGAACAGGCTGCTCCTGTTCCTAGTACATGTATGAGAAGAGCTGCCAGAAGGCAGGAGCAGATAAAGCAGAGAGGACGACTCAGGAGTAGGGCCAAGAGATGATTGGCCCCTCCCATAAGGCTTAAAAGACCAACAACGGCTCTTGGCCTCTTTGCCGGAAAACAACGTTGAGAGAATTGGTTCTTGTTCCACTGTATTCATTTCTTGTTGGCGACTTCTGCCTCTGAACTATTGCCAAGAAAAGCCTTTGGCAGTTTGCCTAATTATCCCAAGGTCAGGTGATAAACTGAAGAATGGTGTTTTGAAGAATTTGCTTTAATTTAGTTTGGACTATGCTGAGAATGAGTTAATTCTCAGCTGTTCTAATAAAGTCTGTTTGTTTTCGAACTATTTGTATTTATTACTAACTACTTGGGCCTGGGTCACAACAAGCAATTCTCGACTTGCAACAGTTCATTTAGTGACCATTCAAAGTTACAATGGCACTAAAAAAACACTTATGACCAATGCAGCCTCTCCATGGTCATGTGATCAAAATTTGAAAACTTAGCATCTGACTCATATTTATGACGGTTGCAGTGTTCCAGGGTCATGTGTCCACGTTTTGCGACATTCTGACAAGCAAAGTCAATGGGGAAACCAGATTCACTTAACAACTGTATTGTTACTAACATAATAACTGCAGTGATGTTTCATTTAGCAACAGAAATATTGGGCTCAATTATGGTCATAAGTTGAGGACTGCCTATACAGCTTGGAAAGGGAGTAGGACAGTAGTGGGTTGCTCCCGGTTTGGTCCGGTTCTTGTGAACCGGTAGTAACAGCAGCGGGAGGCTCCACCCACCCACCCAGACGTCATCATGAACGATCTGCGCATGCGCAGAAGTGCGTGCGCTCCCATTGCGAACCGATAGTGGAGGTAAGTAGAACCCACCCCCGGAGTAGGAGATGTGGGGGAAGCAAAATGTTTCCAGGCCCAGCTTTGAGGGCCCTCAAGGACTACCTGTATTTTCCATATGGAGCCTTGGAGAGCTTTTTTGATTGTGGCAGCATAGAAACAAAAAATAGACAAATAATTATCAAGATTTAGTTACATGCAAACATGGATCTGAACAATGAGGAAATAATTGAGATGTTTGTTGTGCAAGCCCAAAACCTTTGAGATCCTTCAAGGAATCCTATCAAGAACAGATGCTTAGAAGGTCTCTCCTACTGCACTGGTTGAGAAGAGGACAGGATGTACAGTAAGTCCTCTTCCAAGCTCTCCTCTTAGCCAGTCATGGCAAGGATTTCACTGCCCTAACAGATGTTAGCAAATAAGGATCTGTTTCTCTTCCAGGATCTGTGGATAAGTGCCACTGTTCTAAGACTGTGATTCTCTTTCAGGACTCAGAGTTTGTTTGTTTTTTTTCCCTTTCAGTGCAGGCCCCTGTTGATGGACCAGCGGATTCTGAGATTCCCTCTGGCCAGATTCTGCGTGGCTTGGCTCTCCCTGCAGGCCATATGCCGCTTTGCCCAGGGTGAACCGCGTGACTTGCTGGTTGGCGGAGCTGCTGGGCCTCCGTTGGAAGACGCCACCCAAGAGCACGGTTACTACCTGCAGCAATTGTTTGGGCAGTATGGTGAGAACGGCACTTTGTCCTTCGAGGGCCTGACCCGCCTCCTGCTAAGCCTGGGGCTGGGAAAAGTGCAGGTGGTGGAGATTGAACACGAGGAACTGGGACACGGTCATGTCTCCCATCTGGATATCCTTGAGGTCCAGGAGAACAAGCACCTGCACTCCCACTCAGCACTGGATCACATCGGCAAGACAGAACATGGGGCTGAGACTCAAGTGGAGAGTGTCACCCCCACCAGGTGGGCCCATTTAAAAGACTGGAAACATCCAGCCGGCAAAAATGGCTGCACTGGGGTGGGCTTGTCCATTCATAAAATAGCTTTCCAAGTGAGCATGGGCAGTCCCCAAAGATCCATTTGTCAGAAGCAGCGGTGGAATTCATTTTTTAAAAACTACCGGTTCTGTGGGCATGACTTGGTGGGTGTGGTGTGGCTTGGTGGGCATGGCAGGAGAAGGATATTGCAAAATCTCCATTCCCGCCCCATCTTCATTCCCACCCCACTCCAGGGGAAGGATACTTCAAAATCCCCATTCCCTCACCACTCCTGGGGGAAGGATATTGCAAAATCTCCATTCCCACCCCACTCTGCGGCCAGCCAGAGGTGGTATTTGCCGGTTCTCCAAGCTACTCAAAATTTTCGTAACCGATTCTCCAGAACCTGTCAGAATCTATTTATTTATTTATTTATTGGTTCGATTTATATGCCGCCCTTCTCCGGAGACTCAGGGTGGCTCACAATGCGTTAAGCAATAGCCGTCATACTTTTATATATACCTGCTTTGTAGGGCTTTCGCCCCCCCCAAGCGGTGCTCTTTTTTATACAAAGTCAGCTTATTGCCCCCACAATCCGGGTCCTCATTTTACCTACCTCGAAAGGATGGAAGGCTGAGTCAACCTTGAGCCTGGTGA
Organism: Pantherophis guttatus; assembly: GCF_059756535.1. Classification (NCBI taxonomy): domain Eukaryota; kingdom Metazoa; phylum Chordata; class Lepidosauria; order Squamata; family Colubridae; genus Pantherophis; species Pantherophis guttatus. Next base: position 138,123,333 of record NC_142064.1, on the reverse strand, counting down.
GATTTGAACTTGCAGTAATTGCAGGCAGCTGGTGCTAATTAACAGCACTTTAGTCTGCTGCGCCACCAAGGCTCAAGAATCTGCTGAATAGCACCCCTGGTCGGAAGGTAAATGGGAGGGTTCCCCCCCCCTCCGTAGCCTTTCCAGAGGATTTCAGGGTACCTTTGCCTTGTTGTTCTGGACAGGCTGGATGTACTTCCAAACAAAGCATCCGGATCTTGTTTGTTTGCTAAGAATACCTCTGTGGCACCCAGAGATAAATCAAACTGATGCTAAAGGCTGGTTCTTTGTTTCCCGCTGCTTTATTTATTCTCTAGGAAAGAATCTGAAGAAAATGTTAAAGTCAGGTGGGGCAAAGACACAACCTGGCAAGTGCCAAGGGAGGTCTGTGACAAATTAGCCATCCTGATTCTACAGTGTGAGGGAAAAATACTTGCGTCTGTACACAATGGAAAATTGCCAGCGCATATTTCCATTGAAGAATGAATTAATCAAGGCATGGTGCTTGTTATGTTCTTGATCGGCAGCTAACATCTTGCACAGCATCTAAGCCCAAGCAAAATAAACATATTGCTAGCCTCAGCGTTCTGATCTTGCTGAACCAGGCAACCTGCTGTTGAAATATTTATTGTCTTTCAAGAAGCCGAGAGCTAGCAATAATAGGCCTGCTTCAACCACTGAAAGAGAAAAAAGGAAGTGAAGCAGCAGCTCTTCTCTGTCAGCCATCAGGGCTAACATTACATTGGGAGGAGAGAGATAAATTGAGAAAAGATAAAGGTAGTCCTCATTTAGCAATCACAACTGGAATTGGCAACTCAGTCATTAAGCAAAGCAGCCACTAAACAAAACTGCTACCGTGCTTATGATCTTACTTCAGTGTTCTTTTGCTTTACAGACCCAGTCTATAGTCTGTAAATGAGAGAACTGGTCACAAGATTATATTTTCATCACCATTGTTAACTGCCAAAGCTGCTGTACAGCAGTCTAAGCAAGGACCACATATATATTATTTAGTTAGATTTTATAATAATAATAATAAAGAAATGTCATGAAAGGAATGCAATGCACTGATTCTGCTTTCGATTAGGAAATCCCACCCTCAGTCACAGACATTCGCTAACTCTTAGTCCAAACTACCCCACAGGATTGTTGTGAGGAAAAAACAGAAGGAGGGAGAGCTATATACACCATGATAAACTCCAGGAACAAAAGTGAGGTATACATTGAAAATAATAATTATCTTCCAACCTGCAGCTTTGTGTATTTTAGTTCTATTTCTTTTAGTTCTTTTTCTCCTTCTGATTATTCTCAGGGAGATTTAAGTTAGCCTTACAGTATCAGAATGGTTTCTTAACATTTCAGTGTAATCTTTCCCTGTTGAGTTGATGATGATTTCACGTGTCCTTCAGGCCAGGATTCTCTCTGCTGGAGCCCGAATTCCATACTTCAGTGTCTCCTACCTTCCATGAGGTCAGCCATGACCTCAAGCCCAGCTTTGGGCAAGGCCGAGAGAAATCTGACAAGGCGAAAGAGGAAAATGTTTTCATGTCTCCCCACGGACATTCTAAGCTGAACCTTCTGGAGGGAGTCATTGCCTTGGATCATTCGGTCTTCAATCACCTGCATGAAGATGTAAGAATTGGAGATGTGTTGGAGTCATTCTCAAGATTTCCTGTTTCACTGCAGCAAATGTATTGACCATATTGGGCTGGCAGGGAAGCAATTATGCTTTAAAGGGAGTGGGGAGATTACAAGTTGTATTTTATGGACTGAAAAATAGAAAATGAGTCGAGATTCTTTCTTTATACTGGGGACATGTTCCATTTGGAAAGAACTCATACATGTGCTTGAAATGGGGCACTCACAGCTCACCTATGGATGGTAACCTATAGATGACCTTCAGGCTGCACCTGGTCTTCAAGCTAATTGACAGAAACTTGGTTATCACCAGCTATCCCCCAAAATAGATGGTTAGAAGGGACTTAACTCAAAGCAACCAGACATCTGTTTTCAAAAGCCATCCTATAAAAACACCTCCTATTAAAATATGCACCCATCCATATAGTCACATACAGACACCACCACACTCACATAGAAAACACAATGTTGCTCAACTGGTGTAGAATCCTACCTCTGCTTTTCAGGAATGCTGACTTTTTCTGTAGCTCCCAGAGAAAGCATAATGTATTTCCGATTTCCCATTTCTGTTACTGTAATTCCCCTCCCAAGCTGGGCAGTGGTTTTCTCCTCTGCTCAGGAGTGCCCCCCCCCCACCACAAAATGGATAATGGATAATCGTAGTGGAAATTCGTTCTTTCCTGATTGGAGGGCCACAAGCCCATTTTAGTCCCATTACTCATTTCCACAATAAACAGCCTTTTGGGTGGTCCTTCTCTCTCCAGTGCCTCAATGTGTCTCAGCTGCTTGTCAATTTTGGCATGAATACCATCTCCAAAATTACTCCAGAGCAGTTCACCCTGCTGTGCCCAGCCCTGCTCTACCAGATCGATAGCCGTGTTTGCATCCAGCACTTGGACGATGTGACTTTCGACACGGCCGGGAATTCCCTCTGGATTGGTAAGCCCTTCCGCCCTTCTCAAATCAATCCGACTTGCATGTCTCCAGTGAGGTTGGCTTGGGTGAGCAGTAGGAGACGGAGTTAGTGATGTCACAGGAGGAGGCATGGTCAAAGCTGTCCCCCTCCACTTTACTGGTAGTCCTCAACTTACAACAGTTCATTTAGTGACCATTCAAAATTACAATGGCACTGAAAAAAGTGACTTTTGACTGTTTTTCACACTTAGGACTGTTCCAGCATCCCCATGATCACGTGATCAAAATTCAGATGCTTGGCAATTGACTCATATTTATGACTGTTGCTGTGTCCCAAGGTCCCGTGATCACCTTTTCCAACCTTCTGACAAGCAAATTCAATGGGGAAGCCAGATTCACTTTAAGAACCGTGTCACTAACTTAACAAATACAGTGAGTCGCTTAACAACTGTGGCAAGAAAGGCAGTAAAATGGGGCAAATGTCTCACTTAGCAACAGAAATTTGGGGCTCAGTTCTGGTCGTAAGTCGAGGACTGCCTGTACAGCTTGAAAGGGGAGTAGGAGGTGTGGGGGGAAGCAAAATGTTTCCAGGCCAGCCTTGAAGACATTCAAGTTGGGGCATTCATTTCGGGTGCCGTAATCTATAGATTTTGGTGATGTGATTTTTGAGGGAGGGTGTTTGTTATTGCTGTTTATAGTTTGGGGAAATGTGTGAGGTAGCAGTTGGTTTTCTACTTTCACTTCTTCCCTTAATTTATCAAAAGGAGTAGCTGAAGATTATGGATGTGGTAAATTGTAAATTGGGTGCTATGGCGGGGGTCATGTCATGGGGTGGTCAGTCACATAACCTCATCAAAACAATATTCTATTCTAACAATATTTTGTTAGAAAAATGAACAAAATGAGTAATATATTATAAATTTGAACACAGGGTAAACATTGCAGAAGGTTCAATTTACTGCTATATAAATGCAGTAGTAATGTTAGTTTTGTGCTCTTCTTTCTTCTCCCTCCCTTCCCCCACACGACAACTCCCTCAGTCATTCATCATGGCTTCCTTTCAGCTTTCAGTTCTTTCCTTCTTCTTTTTTTACCGTTCTCTCTAGTCGTGTAAAGAATTCCACATTTCTTCTGCAAATCCACACTGCTGCATACCTATTTAAAATATATAAAACAATATTCCACGCCCTCCCTTCAAGGTCACTCAAATTGTTCCTCAGAAAATCCTTATTGAATATAGGAGAAAATTTCTTCCAAAATCATACTCGAGTCTCAATTTGCCTGGGTCTTTATTCATGGCTTCTTGATTCAACTTTTCTTTCACCAAACTGGCTTTTTCCCAACATCCTCTGCCTCCAACCTATTTTCTAGGAGTTATTTTAAGAAGATATATAATTACTTATGCCTTCATTACTCTCTTGTGAGGAAACTATTCATTGCAATCTGTAGAGAGAAAGTATTGTAGTCCTTCCATCCCAGGGAAGTGTAGCTAATAGGGTCACCACTGTGTACAACTTGCTAGTTTTAGAGCTGTGTTTCTTATTCCTATCACCCTCTATGCTTTCCACAGGCCTGGGCTGGGGATTTTTGGCTATCACCCTGACCAGCTTGCCCTCAGCACTGGCCATCATCTTGGTGCCCCTACTCAGTCGAGAAATCTTCCAGTTCCTCCTGACTTTTCTGGTGGCATTGGCTGTGGGGACATTGTGTGGGGACGCTTTGCTGCACCTTTGGCCACATGTATGTACCACTTCTTTCTTCCATTTGGGGTACATTCCAGAGGTAAGTGGGTACCACCCAACCATCTCAACCTTGTTCAGGGAAGCCCACCTAAGACGTTGGGATTCTGCTCTCTTCACATCATTCTCATCAATACTTTGTCCTCTTTGTTCCCGTTGTTTTTAATGAGGTATCTCCCACGTTTCAACTCAGTGAATACTTCTCAGGACTTGCTGGTTTGCCTCCCTGTTAGTTGTTTTCTTGACAACAGGATTTCTCATCATTAATGCTATTGTTAAACTCAGTGGGACTTGCACTTGCTCCCAGGTGAATAGGGTCAAAGTGATGTCAGAATCAAACAATAGAGCTGAACTCCTGTCATGTTTCCATGAAGAACAAATGTGGGGATTTTTGCTCAGATCTTTCCAGTCCTATTTTAAGGCGGTTTAAAAGGATTAATCTCTGTTCTGAATTCTTCCTTTCTCTGCTCAGAACAATTGTTTTTATTCAGGCACAAGTGGGCTCCCATGGCTTGCTGTCCTCCGAAGAAGATGGCATTCTGAAGGGTCTATGTGTTCTAGGAGGCATTTACTTTCTCTTCCTCACTGAGAATCTCATGGGAACCCTCAACCAAATTCGTGCAAAGAGGGTAAGAAGTGCACTGGATTATAACACTCCTCAGGGCAGGAAAAGACATGTGTTATTCATATACATATGCCTAATCCAAGTCAAATAAGCAAAAATGTCTTATATGCTAAGGTTTCCCCTAGAATGAGAAAAGGCATCTCTGAACTATGGCCATGTTATACTACTTCCTCCACTACAAGGAGACGATACCCTCTGGCATGATTAGGGTGAGGTTAATATCTCAACATGCTTTTTAAAAAAGTTTTGCTTTTTCTGGACAGAAACATACGGCTGGAAAGCAACTGAAGCAATCGTCTACTAAGGTGGATGAGAATGACGCAGAGAGGACACTGCATAGTGAGTTGTGAATTACTTTAGTATAGTACATCAAATCCATATAGTATTTTGGTATTCTTTACATTCTATTTTAGCAGGGAAGATATGTGTCTCCTAGAAATTTTCAAAGGAATTTGTGTGCTTTGGTTCAATGATTATACACCTTTTTGAGCCCACTTGAATAAATGCATTTTAAATATATAAAAATATGTATTTGAATGGAAGCTCTTTTCTAAGACCTCTTTCTTCTGTCCAGCTATTGGATAGATAGCTGAAAATTATCTCAGCGATCAGTATCTAGCATTAGCACTTGTCCCTTCAGAATTGTGATTCAGTTCTGTATTTACCTGACATGATGTACCTGACAAGAAGCTGTTAGTTTTAGATAAAGTTGCCTGAATTTGGAGATGGGCAGTAAATAAATTTGATGAACAAAAAACTAAATAAATTAATAGTTATGTTTGAGGAGTTTTTTAGAAGCTAATCTGTTAATTCAAAGACATACAACAAGGAACAACAATAAATATATTTAGAACTGAGAGAAGAAACAAAAATGAATTTGTAACACAAAGACACTAGTAGGTAATATGTTTCCCATATCCCATATTATTATAGAACGCATCCCATAATTGTGAAGGGCCATTTTCATTCGGTAGCTAGAAGTACTGAATATGGCACAGGACCAGACTATCTACTGTATCGCCTTTCCCTAAGGACATCTATCCATCTACCAGGTCAAATAGCATGGGCACACTCCATTGGTTCCTTCCCTCAAATATTATCATCTAATGGGAACTAAGAAGCATGACTTTTCCATGGCAACCCTTGCCCTTTGGAACGTCCTGCCACCTGAAGTTTGGCAGGCCTCCACCTTTTAATCTTTTGTAATATCTTAATGACCTGGATTTTCCCCCAGGCTTTAGGAGAAGATTAGATGATAGCACATTAACACAGATTGGTGCCAGATTTTTTTTAATGTTTTCTGTTTTAACTGCTTATGTTTTATAGTTTTAAAAATCATTTTATCTGTTTTTTAATCTTTGATTGGGAGCCACCCACCCAGAGTTGGCTGAAAGATGACTAGAATAAAACATGACTAGAGAGTGGAACTAATAATAGAGGACAGGCATCATCTGTTGTAGGGCCTTGTCCAGAATCTCTAAAATGATCAATTGCCATCAAGTACAATCAAGGGAGAATATTGATCTTCACCAGCAAAATGGCATGAATCTGACCTGTGTCTTTGCTCAGTCTCTCTAGGTCCTAATGGATTGCTAGGTGGGTCAAAGGTCTAACATGTTTCCCTGAAACCTCAGTGCCTTTATTTCTCAAACTGAAACAGATTAGGAAACAAGCCAAACTGCTGTTACAAACCTATGCTCCTCTATTCTTGGCGATAACTCTAGAGCAGGGGTGTCAAACTCGATTCCATTGTGGGCCGCATCAGGGTTGTGTTTGACCTTGGGATGGGGGGGCATCTCGATGTCAGTTGTGTCAGGGACACCTGTGGTGGCCTCAGCGCTCTGTCAGCTAAAATGGGCTCCTGAGCTCCGTTTATGGCTGCAACAGCCTCCTGCAACCCTCTGCCAGCAAAAACAGAGCACCTGTTCGCTGTTTCCAGGGTGGCCCTGTGGGCCAGATCTAAGCACTCCATGGGCTGGATCCGGCCCACGGGCCTTGAGTTTGACACCCTTGCTCTAAAGAATGTGCATTGTAAAAAAGGTTAAATATTTAGGGGTATATATTACAACCTCAAATGTAAAATTATATAAAAATAATTATGAATTGCTATGGCAAAAAATACAGAAAGAGATGGAGAATTGGGGAAAATTACAATTATCTTTGTTGGGGATAATAGCAGCAATAAAAATGAATGTTTTACCTAGGTTTTTATTTTTGTTTCAAATGATACCAATACTTAAGAAAGATGATAATTTGAGGGAATGGCAGAAGGGTATTAATAAATTTGTTTGCGCAGGGAAAAGACTGAGAATAAAGTTAAAAATAATGCAAGATATACATGAAAGAGGAGGTCTTAAAATGCCTAATTTAAGATTATACTATGAAGCAGCTGTCCTAACAATAATTAGTGACTGGATTAATTCAACAGAAGAAAGAATATTGAATATTGAAGGATATGATTTGTTATATGGCTGGCATGCTTACTTATTATATGATAAAAAGGTGGATAAGACCTTTAAAAGCCATATACTAAGGAATGCCTTGTTACGAGTTTGGAAGAAATATCAATATAAGTTAAATTATAAGATACCTATATGGGCAATACCCAGACATGCGATAGAGAATATAAGTGTAGAACAAAAGCAAGAGGTGATTACCTATAAAGAGCTAATTAAAATGGAAGGGGATATATTGCAGTTAAAATCTATAAAGGCATTAAAAGAAGAAAAATAATTCAAACTCGGTTTCAGTATGGACAGTTGCAAGCTAGATGGAAAGAAGACCAGAGAATTGGTATCATGCAGAAGGAGGAAAATTTGGTAAAACAAATTAGAGATCAAGGTCAAATGCATATAAAAAGATTATATAATATACTGATAGAAATAGATTCAGAAACGGAATTAGTTAAGGATTGCATGATAAAATGGGCACAAAACATTCAGGAACCAATAATGATGGAAACTTGGGAAAAAATATGGGTTAGAAATGTAAAATTTACGCAAGCACAAAATTTAAGAGAAAATTTTTATAAAATGTTTGGATTTGGATGGCATTTGGATCCTAAAAAGTTGGCTTGTATGTATCCGAATTTGCAATCTAAGTGTTGGAGATGTGATTGTGACGATGCTACTTATTATCATATATGGTGGACTTGTAAAAAAGTTAAAGCATTTTGGATTAAAATATGGTGGATTATCCAAAATATTCTTAAAAAGAAGATAAAGTTTACTCCACAATTGTTTTTGTTGGGTATAATCACAGATTGTACGGTTATAGAGACAAAATTGATTTTAAATTTAATAACAGCAGCTAGACTTTTGGTGGCGCAATACTGGAAGAAGGAAGAATTGCCTACTATTGAAGAATGGACATTAAAAGTGGCAAATTTGGCAGAAATGGCGAAAATTTCAGCATACTTGAAAAATCATTCACAAGAAAGATATATATCGGAATGGAGAAGATGGATTGATTACATTCAAAACAAATATCGAACTAAAACGTATCAAATTGCTTATGAATGAATAGAAAAGTTAAGAGTATGTATATTTAGTTAAGTAAAAGACGAGTTAAAGTGTCGAGGGGGGGATAGGAATCTGTAGTTAGTTAGCTTAGCTTAGCATATGAGCAATTGTTTTACCCTTTATTTTGTTCTGGGAAGTCCGGGGGGTGGTGTAGGGGGGGGGGGAAGAAGGGAGGGGGGAGAAGGGGAAATATTTGAAAAAAATTTTTTTCTTTTTTGTAAAACTTTTCAATTAAAAAAAAAGAAACTTAAAAAAAAAAGAATGTGCATTGTGTGGCATGTTCTCAGTTTCCTAGGCTCTCAGTCACACGTTCTAAGATCTTAAGACATGATGTCAAAGAGGCAAGTTAAACAACATTTTTTTCTTTCTTTTAATATGGTCTAAACTTTTCAGGTGCTGAATTGCAGAATTTGAGAGTGCCAGAAGAGGACACTGGAAATGTATATGGCGAAGTCCAGGACTGCTCCATTCAAATTCACAACTCAGAAGATCACAGGGCAAGCCTGGAAAAGCAAACAGAAGAGATACATCACCATGGTCACTCCCACAGCCCAGCTGGGACTCTCAAGGCTGGGATAGCTGACATCGCTTGGATGGTTATCCTTGGGGATGGGGTACACAATTTCACAGATGGATTGGCAATAGGTCAGTGATTTCTAAGCATGCCTTGCTCCCATCTTGCGACAGAAAAGCAAAATATCTCCTTCTCGCAGAACCTTTCCTCAGGAGCTTAAGGTGGCATACATAGCACTGCTTCTTCCTGCTTTTCCTCTCCCCCACAACCCTATGAGGGAGGCTGGGGTGAGAGGAAGTGACCATCCCACAGTCGCCAGGGAACTTCTATGGCTGAGGGTGGATTAGAATCCGGAACTTCTCCCTCCTAGCCCAACACTGCTACACCCACATAGGTTCTTTTAGGCTTACATGCCTTGCTACGTTGTTCTTCTTCTCTAGGGGCTGCCTTCTCAAATGGACTCTCCAGTGGCTTAAGCACTACATTGGCAGTCCTCTGCCATGAACTACCCCATGAACTGGGTGAGTGAACAAGGGGGATAATCCTGCTTCAGGACTATCTGATCTTTTTGCCTGTCTTGTTTTCAAGCTGGCCCAAAGCACCGTGGAAGCAAAAGTAGTCATGCCTGCCACAACAGGTTCATGCCTAGACATTGCTGGCTTCCAGAGGGGTTGAGGTAGCCTTAACTTTCTCTCTCTTTGGCAGGAGACTGTGCTGTCCTAATCCGGGCGGGCATGCCACTCCGATGGGTGCTGTTGTTTAACCTGCTGTCTGCTTTCCTGGCTTATTGGGGCATGGTGTTAGGGACAGTTGTCAGTCAGAACACTTCCCAAGTCACTCCCTGGATCTTTGCCACCACAGCTGGTGTTTTTCTTTACGTAGCTCTGGTTGATATGGTAAGGACTCTGTTTCATTTCTCTCTGTATGGTACAAGCCTTAATTTATTTATTTCTACCTGACCTTTTCTTGTGGTGGTATATGTGGGAGTCTTCCCTAATTTTATCTTGATGGTAGCAATAAGAGTGGCTGACACCAGAGGGCCTAAACTCACCCACTGAACTTTGTAGGCATCTGGAGCCTTGAACCAGGCCTCTCTGCTCCAAGTCCAACCATCACAATGACACTTGGAAACCACAGAATGTGAAATGTTTCTTCTTACTTATCACCTTCCTTCCTCACCCTTCTTTATGGAAAGCACAAAGTGGTGTTTTAGTATAACAATCCTGTACTTAAATTGGGAGAGAGACCAATTTATGTCCAAGTTGCAGGGGTGTTAGAATGTTTTTCATATCTAAAGCTTTAGCCTCAACCAAGCAATGGGAAGGGAACATGCAAAATTGGAGGAATTTTTTTTGATCCTTGGTACATCTGGCCCCGATTCCTGCCTAGTTCCATCTGCTGTAGCTTTTCAAGATCAAGGAAGGTTCCAGTGGAAATTTATTTTATTTATTTTATTGAATTTGTATACCGCCCTACTCCCGAAGGACTCAGGACGGTGAACAGCCATAGAATAAAACATATAGATACAAAATTTAAAATAAACTAAAACGAATTAAATAATTTGGCTGAACAAATTTAAAACCCCAATAATTTAAAACCAAGTTTAAAATTTCCATTTAAAAAGGGGAAAGACTTAGGTCAGGCCAGCTTGATGAAATAAGAAAGTCTTGAGCGCGCGATGGAAGGTACGCAGATCCGGGATCCTCCGTATCTCCGGGGGGAGCTTGTTCCAGATAGTAGGTGCCCCCACAAATATGAGGTCAAGTTTACCTCTCTGAATTCAGCATCTTGTCTCTGAGATTTTAAACCATTTATTTGGAATATTAATGTTTCTTCCTATCCCCCATATACTATAGAAGTGGTAGAAAGCTATAGAAAGAGAATCAGGTGCTTGTAACAGAACAGGAAAGGTAGAACTGTAATTTCAGACACTTTGGTTCTTATTGTTCCTCCCTTTATAGACTATAGGAAATGAGAATAAATCTAAAAGGATATGTAGGACACCTGTGAGGAATTGGGGTTTGTGACTCTGAAATCCAAACTGCAGGTAAATTTCAGAAACACGCTTCCTAGCCTACATGGCACTTTCCTTAGAAAACATCTTGAAAATCTCCTGGTGCATGAATGGCCCTATGGAAGTTTTTCATCTGGAAAATACCTGGTGCTGAATTGCTTAAGGACTCAAGTAGCCTAAAATTTCAATGTGATTAAGATGACTATACATTTGCTGTTGCTGACTTCTTAGGGGCAAAGATCCTGTCAGTCAGTACTAGACTATGAATGCTGCCAAGGTGATAACAGCTGGTTGTTTTTCTCTAGCTACCCGAAATGTTGCAGCGGCATTCTACCAGCAGCAAAAAAAGATCCTTCAGACACTTTGTTCTTCAGAACTTGGGCTTTCTCAGTGGTGGCGGCCTTATGCTCTGCATTGCTCTCTTTGAAGAAGATATCAGTGTCCGCATGAATGAGTAGGACATTTCCAAAGGAATTCCAAGCTGCAAGGCGAAATGCACTCCTGGCTCTGTTGTCAGTTATGACTGTCTTCTTCCTATAGCTGAAAAGGCAGCTGTAAAATCCTTTACTGTAATTGGGTAATCCAAGGAAGTTGAAGAGAACAAAAGAAAGTTTGGAAGAGTGACAATCTCCTTTGCCAACTGCCCCGAACCTGTGTTAATGGGTACGGTGGCAGTAAAACTTTGTGCCATGAAAATGTATGTCTGATTCAGCCTGCTTGACATTATAAAATAAAGCAGGTTGCTACTAAAATTGGCATGTTGAAAACCCATTATACTTTGTTAAATGGAAGAGCGGGCAAGTTGTCTTAGGAGAGAGTGGACCTAATTTAAATGTCTTTAAATGTTTTAACGTAACGTGAAATTATTTAAGAAAGTGTACCTATTCTAGGTAACCGGTTGGTTCTATTATGGTACCAGGTACTCATGGTTCCTACTGCATTTTGGTTAAAGAATGGTTTCAAAAGCAGCAGTTATTCCAGGTTAGAAATTTGGGTCTTTAAAGACAAACACCCAGTTAAACCTGAGGCAGCATCCAAGAGGAGCTTGAGACTTGGTTTTCTGTGATGGGAAGAGAAGACTCCTGTAGGTGTGCGCATGGGATAAATATACAACAGAAAAGCTAGATAAGGGCTACCTTTTTCCAGCTACAAAAGGACGCTCAGACACCAACCCTGCATTAATGTCTCCTCTGAAGGAATCTAAGAAAGTCCCAGCAAAACAAGCAATAAAAGCACTTGCTAAAAGGGCAGGTGAAACTTGTCTTTAAATTTTATTTTTTCAGCAGCATTCATTGACACTACTGATAAGAATATCTGAAAAATGTTTCTGCTGGGGACATTTCACAATATGCTGTGCAAGGTTGCTGAAGGCAAGGGGGCAGAATTTCAATCTCTTAAATCAGGAAACTTCCAGTCTCCAGCACAAATTGTAAAGAACAAGATTTCGAAGATGTCAAGGAAGGGGCCAGCAGTGTCAGAATAAACAACTGCAAAAGGCAGGAAGGTAATACATGGGAAAAATCAGTTGAGGTACAAGTGGCCTATTTTAGAGAGGGGGAGCTTTTCTGATAGCCACAGCCAGCACATTCTTAATGGTCTTCGGTTTGGGAGGACATCATATTCTAAAGCAGAGGTGGGGAACGCTGGGCCTTATATGATTTTTGGATTTCAACTCCCAGAATTCTGGGAGTTGCATGGTTGGCTCAGGAATTCTGGGAGTTGAAGTCCACAAGTCATAAAAGGGCCAGCGTTCTCCACCCTTGTAAATCTAAAGAGAAAGGCTCTGGAGTTATACCCAGGATACTGAAACAGGCAATCCCTCGGTATTTGTGCAGGATTAGTTTCTGTGCTGGTTGTCTTTCTTTCTGGGAATCCATAACTGGTGTGGAAATAGGCAATTGTTAAAAACACACTCCCCCTGCTTATTTTCTGGTGACTTTTGGGTGTGTGTGGTGATGGTGGTGATGAAACTGAGCTGCCATCAACTTCAGCTTTACTGACCAATCATTTGAATTCCAAGGAGGTTGTGTCTAGCAGGGCATGCAGTAGCCACATTAGTCATATAATTTTCTCATGTGTTTGTTCTATCACTGTTTTAAGTTAGAGTAGTTTGCTGGTATATTACATTCTGAGTTGAATTCATTTCTCAAGTAGCAAAAATACTCCAATCCCCCCCTCCTTTCGCCCTATTCAAGTTATCTTTTAACCTAGAAGTAAACCACATACTGTACCTCTATAGAAATATCTTTAATCCATGCAGTTAAAACTGAGCTCCTGCATAGGATGGATTTTTAAAAAAATATTTCTGCACCTCAAGGTGATTAAATAGAATTGCCCTGTCTGGCTACAAGCCAACTGGTATAAAAGGATATTGATGTGGAAGGGGGGGTGGGGGAAGTGTTTTACAGATTGTAAAATTATCTGTGGTTTGAAAATGTTATTTTTGACTCGGATTATAAAATTACAGTCGTGTCATCAAGAATTCTCACCTGTTATCTCTTGTATTTTTACCTACATTGTTGTATCTGGAGACAAGAAAAAAGCAAGGCAAATAGAAGCAACAGCATTTTAATCAACATAATTGATTCAAAGCCACAATATGAATAACAGGACCTGGTCGCAGCATACATTGTAGAAAATAGATCAAGTCTGAATGCTTTGTTTTTTTTTTTAATTTTAGTTTTAAGTTCCTGTTAACCCTTTTCCCCCCAACCTCCCCCTCCCCCAAGGTAATGCAGAAATTTTGAAAATGCATATATATCATCTGAGACAAAAAAAAAAAAAAAGTTAACCATTCACTGAATTCATGTAAAGGGCTTATACAAGGTGGCTTCCACACTGTGCGCAAGACTGAGATGTGTAGAAAGGGGGGGATGGATGGCTTGTGATATCTCACTGCATTGTTATTCAATATGATTTTACATAAGATCTCTTTCACATAATGTTTTCATTTCATGGAACAAACAGGCTGGGGTCGGGATGGGGAAGAAAAGGAAGAATAGTTGATGGTTGGTTTGATAGATCTGCCTTATCTAAGAATTAAACTCTTGAGGGAAACATAATTACTTTGTAAAAAAAAAAATCTTGAAGGGACTGCTTCCAATGAAAAAATGAGGGCAAGGAGATCCATAAGAAAGGGAGATTGCCAATCAGTCTCAAAAGAGCAACACTCTGATTGCATATCAGGAACTTCCTTTGCATTGGGCTTAAAAGCAGATTTTGGGGAATGTGAACTGACCTTGGCAACTCCTGCCCTGTAACCAAACAACCCCTTCTGAAACACTCAGAGTGAGCATTTGGGCATATATATATGTGTGTGTGTGTGTGTGTGTGTGTGTGTGTGTGTGTGTGTGTGTGTGTATATATATATATATATATGTATTTGTGCTTTAAACCAGTGTTTGAAGGAAGATCATGTGTCTGCACGTAAGAAGGCAAGCCTGTGAGCTGATTTGAATGCTTTTTTTTTTTTGTAATAATCTCTTCTAAACATTGGTCCAAGCTTTCCAAAACTAGCAAGATAAGGGGACAAAGTTAAACTTCCCCACAATCATTATGGTTCCAAAGATACAAGCAATGGAGAAGGGCGATGCTTCATAGGCAGTACTTCCATTCTTGCTCCAATAACCAATCATTCATCCCCAAACCCAAAATATTACCATTCAAACAATACTCCCACTCTTCACTCACCCATTACAACGTATACTCTCATACGTACGTATGTATGCGCACGGGCGTACACACACACACACACACACACACACACACACACACACACACGAATCTAATTTAAAAATATCTGCTTAACTAAACCATCCAATTAAGGCCCCTGCCTCAGAGGAGGTCAACATGGTTGCATGCTGGTCTTGATCAGCAGGTTGTAGATTCAGTGCTCTGAAGGTGAAAACACAATATTTCCCAATCCCAATCTACCCTATTAAATACAAAAGACCAAATACAAAACAGGTACAGTAAATATGAGGTGCTGATTTAAGAACTGCCTTCCGTTCCTCCTCCCAAATTAATGCTCACTAAAGTTTTTATGGGAAACACAGATTTCCCACCCCATAGATTTCCCCTCCTTGCCTGGTGTTTTAAGTTGTGAAGCATCTTAAGAGCAAGAAGGGGTTTTGTGTGCCCTGATTTGCTCAGGGTTTTACTGTAAGAATTAGGTAAGACGACCCGTTCTTTCTCCATACCCCAACCAAACTGTTGAAATATAGACTGACTTCCATATCAAGACACCTATCCTCTTTTTAATATAGTACAGGCATCTCTATCATCCTAGAGAGCTTTTCCACCCTGGCAGGAGGAGAAGGATTGGGAGATAAAATATCCCAAAATATAAAATTTATGCAGGTTAGAATTAATTCAGATCGCACCTAAAGTGGTAAAGGTAACAAAGGATGATTTTGTTTCAAAAAACTTTTTGTCAGGGAAGCTCACTTCCCGGAGTTCTTTCCAGAATGAAATGTTTTATTTATCAGAGGGAACCTAAAACTCTTAATTTTAAATATGAAAGAAATAAAACAAAATTTGACTTTACCACTTTAGCCAATCTTAACACCACCTGTCATGAATATATATGAAGACTCTGCAGGCAAATACCCATGCACACAATGTGAAGTGCTTGCCCAAAGGGCAAGCAATTTTAAAGGGAAATGCTAAGATCCATTCCTCTTCTCCAAATCAGTTTTTTTCAAACAGATTAAGTGGAAATCCTTGACCTGCTCTAGTCTGAATCTATAGCTCTGACTCCAGATGCAGAGAGCTCAATCAAAGGAGGAGGAGAACCATTTTTATTGTAGAGCCAAGGGCTCCTCAAGTGTCCTGCATTCCGGCAGCTGGCTGTAACAGACAAAAAGGAAAAGAAAAAAGTCTAGTAAAACAACTTTTAAACTGGCGCAATTTCCCTCCCAGTTCCCTTAAGAACTGATGCTGAAGCGAAAATGGGAAGCACACTGGCCTCCATGCAATTAAGAAAAAATACTATGGTAATGTTAACCAAGGATTAAAAATCTTGCCTCAAATGTGCAGATAAAGCTAACAGAATGCTTAAACTGACGTGGTGTCAGAATATGCACTCTTCTCTGAATGCCTTTGGACCAAATGATTCAACATGGAAGACAAAAAGCCTTCCACTTATAAGCAGCAGTTACAGATTAAGCAGGGGGAAAAAAATACTGTAGGGTACCCCATCCCAGTACAGCCAAAGGGATGGGCAAGTTAAAATCCAGCACATCTAGCCAGCAGCAGTTGGAAAAGGCTGCTTTAGTGCTCTGTTTCCATTTTCAGTGGATGTGACAAGATTTCCTTTGACGGTATATTGTGGTTCTCCTAGCTATTATGGGCTACCTACGTTATAAGGTTTTTTTTGGTCCCAGACTGAAATGCAAGAAACTGAGAAGTGCTCAGCGGCCAAGAAAAAGGAGCTAGGCAAAGGGGGTGTTTGAGTGAATTCATATTTTAAGATTTTATATTATTTATACAAGGACCGTGTGTGTGTGTGTGTGTGTGTGTGTGTGTGTGTGTGTGTGTGTATGCCTGACCTGATCTTCTGCTGATTAAAAACCACCCTGAAACAATTGCACCATTATTTCCACAATCTGCTAAAAGTTAGCATCGACAGTTAAGATATCTTTGTCAATCCTTAGAAGACAGGCTGGAAAATACACATGTGTATTCCCTCCCTAACTAAAACAAGGAAAGTGTACAATGTGTGCAATGCCCTCACACTTTCCTCCCCGACTCTTGTTGCATACTTGCAGCTATGGCTGGGGAGAGGAGACAGAGTAAAGTGGGGGTGGGTGGGTGGGTGAGAAGCACAGTTTGCGGCTCATGCAGACAGAATATATCATCTAAGTCACCCCTAACAAACACGATCACAAAATATTGGCTGCATCTACCTTACACAGACAACAAAAAAAACACAATTAGGGTGCCCCCTTAAAAGGTACATACCATTTGTGCATCTCAGGGTAAAGAAACCAAGGGAAAAGGAAAGAACTGGTAAAAGCAACGAGGACAACTATGGGGAAGGTACAGTACATGAGAGATCAAAGGTCATAGAAGCTTTCAAGCAGAAAGCGCCCATTGGGGCTGAAAATCAGTGCTTATAAAGAATCTTATCACAATACTTAGAAATCCTTCTATTTATCGTTATAATGCACCCTCCCCCCCAATTCTTTTTTAAATAAAACAGAACACGAAACACCCAATAGTACAAACTATAAGAATGGACTACAAACCCTCAACACAGCAATCAGTTTTATTCTCCCTCCCCTTCTTCTATCCCCTTTATTGCTGCTCCCAAAGAAGAAATCTATTTCAAGCACAGGTAACTTTTTAAGTTGCCCGCAAGCTCACAGCCAACAAGTATTGCTATAAGACAAGCCCACAACTAGTAAAAAAACCCCAACCCAGCAGGTTGGCTGTTACAGGGGCGTGCGTTGCATCTGTCATGAACCCAACGGGAGGAAAAGAAAGCAACTCTTCCAGGTCTTCAAAGGAAAACCGTCCCGAGCTTCCACAATTTCACCCCAGTTCATGACTTCCAAATTGCAGAGAAGGCATGACCAAGTAATTCAAAACAAACATGCAACAGGAATGCTAACAGTAATAATAGCTATGTCCACAGTTCTACTTCAAGAAAACAAAGGCAGGCACGCTCTAGTTAGATTGTCAACATGGTCTCCCTATCCTAGATTCAAAAACAGACTGCTGGGGGTAGGGGGGGGAGAGAGAAATTAAGGGCAATCTGCAGGTCTCATTGATGTAACTTATTCCCTCTGAGCAACATGCAGGACATACTGTTTTCTCGCACCTGAGTGGGTTTGAAAGTTCTAACATTCATATTAGACTTTAGGAAGTTGTGAATGTTGAGTCCCTTACCTTTTTTGGGGAGGCGGGAAATATAAGCTACTCTATACATCCCTCATCATAACATTAATTAAAGTAGAGGCTTAGATCTGAAATTTACACAAGATGGTAGTCTTCTCTCTATGTTGTTGCCCTCTGAATTTCTTGCACCAACTCTCTAATTTCTGGTCTGTGGGCCAATGGCCACACAGGGTGAGGGTGATGAATGCTGGCACCCAGAATAACTGGAAGATGCTAAGATGGGACTTGGGTAAGTAGTAGTGGAAAAATAATATTATGAAGCTATTTTTTTGAGGGGTGCATTTGCATTCTTAGCATAAAAATAACTAAGCACATCTTAGCCAATCAGCACCAGTATAATATTTCTCCTGTCTTTTCTTAATTTGGAAGGTAAACAGTCTAAAGTCGGGTGTATAACTTAATTGCTTCTCACATATGAATGCAACTCGAGAGCTTTTGACAGATTCTTGTGAAAAGAACTAAGAATGAAACATGCGAAAAGCTAAGAGTTCAAGCCACTTCCACTTATATAGTTGGAATACATATTTGCCTCAACACATTCTCAACAAATCATTGAAGTGGGTATTCTTTTTCTATGCGAACATAGATCTGAAAAGTGATAAGGACTGCTACTATGAGGATGCTACTATGAGTAGTAGTTTATAGGATTTATATCTAGAAAGTTGCATGGCTGTTTATAATTCCCATTTCTTTATTAAGCAAGCGCTTGGACACTTGCCTAGTTTTATTGCCGATTTCTTTTACTAATTAATCTACTACAGAAACACTACCCTGTTTGTACTTTATTCTATGAAGATGGATATTTAAGAAAAGCAAGAGGCGGCCCTATTCTCACCCCAAATTAATTCAGCTTCAAAGGCCCAAGTGCTGAGGGGAAAAGGGCCAGGCCAGTGGTGGGTTGCTACCGGTTCACCCCGGATCGGGAGAACCAGTAGTGGCGGGGGGAGGCTCCGCCCAGACATCTCTGGTGCACGCATCCACGAGCAAACCAGTAGCGACGGGATTTGAAACCCACTACCGGGCCAGGCCCTTTAGCCAGAGGTATATGACCAGTAATTCCCACTTTTCTACAATTCTTCAGCACAAAACTAGGTTCTACTGAGCCACTACTTCTGAAAAAAACACACACGTTTTTCTTGGACTTGTGGAAGGCCTAAGCTTGGTGCCAGAAAAGGAGAGGGTGACATCTCAGCTATACCTTGTATCATCTTTTCCCATGTGAAAACCTAGCAGGTGGGGAAGGGCTGGTGGTGGAGGAGAGAAAGTCTACTTCTCAATTTCTGCTTGTAAATATAAACTTGTAAATATAAACTTCCACCTGTGTTTTGATAGAAGCCTGGAGGGCTCAAAGCTCTGGGACTGAAGTCTTGCAGTGCGGCCCTGTTCCTATACACTGAAATCACTGGCAAATATTAGAAGTGAAAACAGATAACGGCAGTAATTGATAAAATGTATTAATTTGGGCGGACAGGAAGATTAATTTGTAAAATAAAATAGCACAAGGATTAAAAAATAAGAATGAAATTTAAGAATCCAGCATTAGGTTCGATACAGTGCTGCTTTAGTGGGAAAGGAAGCAAGATCCATTAGAAAGCCAAAAAGAATAACAGATATGGCAAATAACTTATGCCATTCCGTACTAACAGAAGAAACTGCATGATTTTTTTGGGCGGGGGGGGGGGAGAGAGGAGAAATTAAATGAAAAATCAGAAATTGCCACATACATATTTAGTGCAATTTTAAAAAGCTCTGAATCTATACAACATAGCATCAAATTACAGCAGGGCAGAAAGAAAACTACCCTAGCAAGAATTAACACACATTTTGTTTTAGTTCCGCTTTCCCAAAGCTGGTGTTCTCACCTCAGAAAAGTGGGATTATAAATCTCAAAACCAAACATACAAAGAATGGAGTCACCATACCCGCAACTAATTTTTAAGGTACTAGAGTAATATGTATGGATTGCAGAAACAGAAAGAAGGCAATGTTAAGTTTGAAGAAGCTAAATTAACGTCCTGCATCATCCCACTCCACCTGAGATCCAATATCCTCCAACTTTCACACGGACTAAGCTAGCATACTTCATAAGGCTTTATGACTAAACATTGCTCACTTTAGGAAAGAAAACCCCAAGAGTTCCGTCACCTTGGTATACAAGAGAAAATTGAGAGAAGGGGAAATAAAAATAAATTCTAAATCGGATGCCTGCTTTTCTTTATGAGATGAAGGATAAGAGTTAAGTGAAGTTAGGCAAAAAAATGAGACAGGGGGAGCCGATTTAGAGTTCATACTTGAGAAGGACCTGACCCAACTACCATCATACTCCCCTTATACAGTGCAAATCCTTCCTACCAAAATGGGCTTTGTATGTAACCTATCAATGTTAAATTAGCCTTTTCACTACAAGGAAGATAGAAGAACATTGTAAGGTGCTTCTTCTCATAAGGTAAACAAGCTACATTCATGTCAGGTAGCTAAGGCGTCTGGAATGGTTAACATTTGTAAGAATATTCTTTCAATACAATATATGTTTCAATTTCTACTTTGAAATCTAGCTGCCTGGATTAACATTCTCCCTTTCTAAAAGAATCAGAAGTCAGTTTGATAGTGCCAAAAGAGTAATCTCAAGATAGAGGTGAAGCAGGGAAAGAAATTGGAGAAATGCCAGCAGGCTGCCTTTAAATGCATTTCCCTCAGTCTTACTCCTTCTCTACTCCAATGTCAGCAAGCCAGAGATGCTGACGTAACACCTAGGTTAACTGCAATTGCATTCCAGGAACTTCCTTTCACTATTATTTTTTCCAAAACATTCAAGTAAGGACATGCATACAAAACTATCAGCAGCCATTTCAATAAATATCTTCAAGTGGACCAACGAAAAATGCCTTTTAAAATATTAATAACTGGCAACTAACACAATCCAATAATGCCCTAGTCACTTTTAGTCCATAAAGCTATGTTTCCAAATCTTACCTTCGACAATGATCTTTTCTGGTTCTCTCATTTTAAAAGCTAATTCCTTCACTGGCCTCTGTTTTTTGTCAGTATAAAAAGAGTTTACTTTGGTACACTGCGGGATTCTAAAAAGTGAGCCCAAACCACTCAATATTGTCTACAAGATGCCCAACACAATATGGAAGTCTTCTCTGTGTCAAACTCCAAGAACCCACAGTACCAATTTTCCCTTTGGTTTTGATCTTTTATCTCCAACTTCTCATCTCTCTAAGTGTGCTCTGCTGGTTAATGCCTCTATTTCCAATTTTGCTTAAGAGATCTTCAATCGATTAGTGCAAATTTCAGATACCAAATAAATTACCAGAATGTAAGAACCTAGGCTTGTTCTCAAGTCTGAAACATTTGTTTCTGTGAGGCCATTCCATTTATTTCCCCCCTCCCTCCCCGAAATGCTACTTGCATTTCCTAAATTAAAGATGAACAATCAGAGGATTCCACGTTAAGAATGGTAAATTTAGAGGGGACAGCTGTACATTGGCAAACCCTAATTGTATCACCACAAAGAGGCAGGACTTGAAACTAACCTTTATCTTCATAATCAAGTTGACAGGAGGGATCCCAGATTTACAGTGCTGCAACCAAATGCCTGGGACAAAAATTACACAATAGATTCATATATCCACCTTGCAAGTCAAAGGACCAACTAGAGCAGGGCTGTCAAACTTGTGGCCTACAGGCTGAGAGTTTGACAGCCCTGAGGTAATTTCCACACTTCCAGTCATGTTTTGGCCTTTTCCCTACTGCTGATAGAAGCACAAAATGCAGGTGTATCTAAAATGTAGTAATTATTTATGCAGGCCAAACAGGATGCAACCCTATCTTGGAAAGCAGATAATCTGAACCATCTGCTGATGTATCTGTCCTTATTTTCCTCCCTAACCTCCCCCCCATGATATTCAATAACTAAATATGCTGTTAATCTATACTGTCAGTACACCTGATGTCCAAATAGGTTATCATCTGGAAAACACTGGTTTCATGAGAAAAAAAAATACAATGTAAGGTTCTTTATGAAATCTCTCTTCTGGTCAGCATGAAAGGTAAGGGAATGGGAACAAGTTTTTCAGAAGGCAAAGCAGGCACAAGCTGGTATAATCAAACCCCCCCGCGCGTCATTCTTTAAAAAAAAAATGCAGGGATTTTTCTACAAGCTGTGTGGCTGAAATTGCATACTAATTTTTTGTTTAGAAAAAAAGTTTACTGCCACTCATCGTGCACACGAGGCTCAGCTAGTTTCAAAGACTTCCATGCAATTCTGCTTTATTATATTCAAGTTGACAAACTAAGATAGGATTGGAATTAAAAGTAAGGCTATTTTTCTTTCTTTTCTTTTTCATCCCTTTTGTTTTTGCACCAAAAGTGAATTTGAAAAGATGCTCATCGCATACAGGTATACACACACACACGCACACACACACACACACAGAGAGAAAAACTAACACACAAAAGGAGAATAGTTTATACCTGACTGGAGATGAGGTCTGTCCTATCTTATTCAAAGAAATGTTTTTATGTGCATAATATACATCGGTGCAGCATTTACACATAGATCACGGAAAGAAAGACACTAAGAACTTGCTACAGATGCCTTACGGGAGACTTTAGAGATCTATCCCCCTCCCAACCCAGCCCAAAATATTTTCTACCTATTTGTAACATTAACAGCTTTTTCTTTGTCCCCCAAATTCATGATTCGAATGAAATCATTGCTTCAAAGTTCACAGAATCCCAACTGCAATTAACATTCCTCCTTGCTTCAGTGGGGAAAAATAATCTATATATCCCCATCTCTTCTTTAACATTGACTTTGTAGGAGTTAAGCGATGCTGAAGTCACATTTTTTCTCAAATGCTACATGCTTGATACTGAAGCACCCATTTAAAAAAAAAATCCACCAAGAGAAGGTTTAAAGTAATGAAACAATTCAAGGTTTTCACATTTACATTTCCAATACGGATGGTGGTTCTTCGCCCTTCCCCCCCCCCCACCATTTTCCTGCACATAAAAAATATGCTCAAGGCCAAGCTGAACTGAGCTTACAGGTTAAATAATTTGTTTTTAAAAAGCCAATGAAAGATCACCGAATCTCTCTCCACCACTTTCCTAATCTTGTCATCTCTTTGGCACTATTGGGCGAATAGCTAATCAGAACGGAATCACACGACAATTTGACATGGAAAATGTTTTTGAGAAAAATACATGGAGTAATGAGGAGAGGGAAGGAAAGTTAAATATGGGATATATAAATATACTTTCCAAGACTCAGCAAGGAGAGGATGGAAGGTTACTTGCTTGGATATTTGTTTTAATGACTGATTATTATTTTTTTTTAAAAGAAGAAGATTGCTCACATTAAGGTTCATAGCTATGCCAGAATACCTTATACTGGCTGGAGTTTAAAAATTCCTGTCATTAGAGGAATCTTTCCACCCCAATTTGCCTACCTGCAAGGTATTCTGTCCTTGGATCAACTATCACGTTCCTACCAGAAGGAAGCCAAAATGTTTGGATCTAGCTCTCAATACAAAGTGAGTATTAGCCCTAAAGGAGATTCAAAGTCTCTTGCACATTTAGTCTGTACAGAAGCTGGCCAGAGACAGGCCCCTTTGGTAATCCACTGCACCGAACCAAGAAACCAGACTAGATAATATACAAGGGTTGTGGGTGCTAATCTACAAATCATTTTCAGGGACACAGATTCCAATCCTATAAATTCATTTTTTACATTACAGCTCTTTAGGAATATTAGAGGGGGATGTCTATATCCCATGATTTTGAACTCCTTGGACAAGGGTGGGGGAAAGAGGGCAAAGAAAATGTAGAAGTAATGAACAATAGCAATGCTACAAATGGGTTTTCTTAAGCTCCAGCAACCTCTGGGGAAAAGTAAACAAAATAAAGTCATTTTTAGAAAAAAAGGAACAGCATCATTTTATCAGGATCAATTATTTTAAATTCGCTGAAGTGCCCACTTAGGAATATATGATCAATTTATCGCTTCTCAGTACTTGCCCACTACAAGGACATTTACATTCAGTGTTTGTCAATAGTTATATGGCTCAGCTGGGCTCCCAGTGGAAGGCCCATGTATCTAACAATGGCAGTGCAAATACACTTGTCAAGCTGAAATGTATTTGTGCTGTTTATTTTTTTAAAACACAACTTCCCTTTGTTCTAATTCTCTGAACCCTAGAACCATGACTCTAGAGCCCTGAAGTAAATTAAAAAGAATTCTCCACCCACCTCCCACCCAACATAGACTAAAGAATTTTAAAAAAAAAAGTGGGGGGAGGGACAAAAAGGAAAATAGGCTTTTCCTGATCCCGTATTCCCTTGCTGGCCTTTCTCCTATAGGTTGCTATAAAAGGGGGAATTAGACCCTCATGCTTTTAAACAAAAGTGCTTTTTTTTTTTTTAACTTGTAAAGCAAGTGCTTCGGAGAAAGGTGGTTGGAGAAAAACTTCCTTATTTGGATTGGTTAAGAAGGGAAGCCCCATGATTGCTTTTTGAGACAAGTGAAAAGGAAAGGAAAAAAAAAAAAACATCATCCAGAAATATTATGAGCAGGGTCTTCTAAGATGCAAAGGAGGATGCACGGTTAAAATAGATTTTATGCCATTCCTAAGGAAGATGGCAACAGGAAAAAGCTGCAAGCCAAGATCCTCTTCTGCCCCCACTCCCCGTTTTCTCCCAACCCTGTGTAAAATACTGCACATCAGGAAGTCAAATGTGCTTGCAGAATACTGGAGGGAAGGGGTGGTGGGAGAAAAGAGAGGAAGTAAAAAAGGAAGTTTGCCTCCAGCCCTCTTTTACAATGCACCAGGGAAAACCAACTCTCATCTTAGCACAATAATGCAAGTTATTACCACCAGACATTTGAATTATTACTTAAAACTGTCAAGCTGTGCTGTCAAAATGTACATGTTACAGCATTAAAGGAGAACAAGACTGGCAACTAAAATAGAGCTGGCCACATTTCTTTACACCCAACCCAACTGCTGCCTCCATTTCTTTGTTTTTTTTTTAAAAAAGCAACAAAATATATTAATTTAGATATGCGCTGCTGGAATTGTTTCCACTCCATTTTTTTTTCTTCGTCATCATTTTAAAGGAAAAGGAAAAAGTTAAATGGAACACTAGAAATATAATAATGTGCGATGCTACAGAGTTAAGTACGCTGAAGCCCTTAAAAAGATCACATTGATTGTCATATCTTCCATTTTTAGGGTGAAGTGTAAGAAAGGGAATGCCTGTTTTGTTTTGGCAAGAATGCAATTAAAAAGACGATCCTGCCTGATTATTATTCATCAGTTCAGCAAAAGAAGTCCTGCACAAACCCATGATAGTTCTAATTTAAGGAGGGAACGTAAGAAATAAAATTGATGCCAGCCCAATTCATCTGGCAGTAGGGTTAGAAAATTCCCTTATTCTAAAATTTATCTCAGAATGCTGATTGTATCTCAGCTTCTGCCCCTTCCTTCAAATTTCATTCCTGCTTTTTTAAAAACAAAAAAACTGATAAGGGAGCATCTCCGCTTTCTAAGGACTGTGGTCCATGGAACCTTCAACCTCCTTGGTTCAAGATCTCTTGTAGAAATTGTCAACTATTCAAGCTATATTCATTCCCAAAAACTGTTACAGAAGCAACTACAATTCAATACATAGAAGTAAAAGGGGGAAAAATTGGGTTTTTTCTCCTATAAGAACAAACTGTGCTAGGATTTCTCAATGAGTCCACATTCCTCCAGGCCACAAAGACATGGCTTGGGATGAATACAGACCTGTGGGACTTCAACTCCCAGAATTGGCTGAGGAATTCTGGGAGTTGAAGTCCACAAGTCTTAAAAGTTGCCAAGGTTGGACACCCCCCCCCCCGCCCGGTTTAAACCATTGCACCTGTGGGAAGAGACAGAATTCCTGAAGGCCTCCTAGTTCTCAGCACTGCAAGAAACACTGGATCTCCCCCATCCATTTTCCTACAAATGTCTTAGTCCAGTTTCTGCCTTTAGAGGATTATTCATTTAGCCCTTGAAAAGAAATCAAACAATGACCAAGAGTGGCTTCAGACTTACTTTGGCCCTCCCAACTTATGTCCTCTTTGCCCTTCTATGGGGGGGCATAGAAAGGATTGCGCATAGAAGGCTTAAAATAAAATTAGGCAATTTGAAAGAATTGCTAGTACCTAATAAAATGTAAACAAGTGGTTTGTTTTTTGTTTTGTTTTGAGCTCTCCATCTACAGGATGCCGAAAAGGACCTTTCTCATCAAAAAATGGGGGACAGGGGAGAAGAGGAATCTTTAATTCAAGTTTTGTTCATTTCTATTCCAACAGTGAGGTATTTGGTGTAGAAAGGTTAACACTTTCTTTCAAGGTAGAGAATGTGGAGTAACCGAGGGCAGAGAAAAGTAACCCAACCATAGTGCAGTGAAAAACATTAATGGCCAATCTGCAACAGGCTGTCCGCTGTGCTTTTTTGGCAAGTGCATTGAAACTTTTAATACGCTCATTACCCGGCAGCTGCAAAAATGAAAAGATTTCTTAAGATTCCTTGGGCATCAAAGAAAGAAGAAACAGCTAAGCTAGTAGTGCCCTAGTCTCTGCAGAAGGCTTAGTCAAAGGACATTGTTAGGTTTGTTTAAAGACTAGAATTCACTACCTTTAAGGCCCCCATTTTTTATTTTTATTTTTTGCAATCTATCCATATGCAGGAAACAAACTAAATAATTTAGCAAATGCTTAGAAGAACTGATCCCAAATGACGTGTAATAAATCTCTGAGACAAAGCCCATTTGGGGAGGGGAGGGGAGGGGAAGGGAGGCTGGGTGTGAGGGGATAGGGGCAGAAGAAGGATCCATAAAAAGAGAAGAAAAACAAAGTGATCATATCCTTTTAAAAAATGCACTGTTTGGCAAAGGGCAAGATAGTGGCTGTGTCATTTGGCTGTAGGAATTTGGCTTTGGTAAATTCAAACAGTGCCAAAAGGAAGGGATTTGTGTCTTGTCTACACTTATTATTTCATCATAATCTTTTCTCACTTCCCGATTCAACTCTCCTCTTTGAAAGATCTAGCCATTAGCCACACTCTCTTAAGTTTGCTGTTTCCTGATTCTTCTATTATTATTATTATTATTATTATTTTTTTGAAAACCAGTCAATGCAAATAAATAAGGCTCTAGCAATTGCATTGGTGTCCACTCTGCATCATAAATCTGGTAATGAAAAGGCCAGGGCAGAGGAGGTATAGTTTGCCTGTCCATTTAAATTCTGGGTTTTAAATTCCTATACATTGTTCAAAGTGTAAAATGCACCATGATGCAAAAGAATTCAAGTCTACAGCTGGCTCATATATTCTCCTTAACAATCAAAGAGAGTCTGTAAGAAGATCACCTGGGGGGAAATAAAAACCAGTTTGTTTCCCAGGGTTACTAGCCTTAAAGCTTGCTGGTCCAAACACACTATGCCTTGGGATAATTCTTTCTGAAAATTCACATGTTCTGCTAAACGCAGTCCCAAGCCTACCACAGCTCTGCAGGACTGGGAAAACGATGGAAAAGATTATTAGGTCATAAAGTTTTGCCCCAGCAGCTTTCATCTAATTGCTACATCCCAATCTTTGGCTTTGAACATACTTTGTGATATGGTAATCTTTTTTTTTTTTTTTGTTAGTTTCTACACATGATACAGTTTACAGTACAAAAAGAAAAACAGTGCACTCTCAAATGTGTAATAAATAGGAATTTTAAAATAAAAAATACGCACTCATACTAGCCCCACCCATGGATGCACGGACAGACAAATACACACACACCCTCTAATGAAATCTGCTGGATGTTATTCTAGTTGGAAAAATTATAAATACAAATGTAGGATTGTAAGATTCTGAAGTGCATTGTTCTCCTTGCAGAAAGCTTTTTTCTTTTTTTTTCTTTTTGCTATTTTTCAAAAGATAAAATGCTTGCTTCTTTATAAATAACTTTTTTAGGCAACACTGACTTGTCTAATGGGAAACACTGCACAACACAGAGACAGGAGGGGGCAGGGGGAACCACACAAAAAAAAATCTCTTTGGGGACCTAACATTTTGCAACCCCGATAACCTTCCCTCTCCCCCACCACATAAAAAAACAAAAAAACAAAAAACCAGCCTCCAAAAACAGAAGATCCCTAAAGTGCCTGATGTGGTTGGAATAATTCTGGCAGCGCATACACAAGTTTTTTGTTTTTTTTAAAAAAGGAACCGCGTTGGTTGGGCAACAGCATCCATGGTGCACGCAAGGGATTATGAGCTGCCTAAATTATCAGAGTATCCAGGTACAGTAGTTCTCAGTTCAAGTGTTTTTCACTGGAATCAAAAAGGGCGAGCACAACAAACTAACAAACAAACAAAAGTTACCATACGGGAAGAAGCAATGAGTGGCACTTTGCCAGCAGTTGCTGCCTTTCTTGGCGGTCCTTCATTGATCAACCTCCCTGTCCTCATTTTAAAATGCAAAACAAAAAGCAGCAGCAATTCAGGCTTCTGCTCCCTGCCTATACTGCTGGGTCCCTCGGAATTATTTTCACTCTGAGGGCACAGAGAAAATGATCCCAAATGATAAGGTGGCCTGCCAGAGGGGAAGTGTGGGAGACACAGTTAAGATGATCCAGATGATCAAATTCAGGCCCTTTGGCTGCTGCCACAACCCCATGCATGAAATAAATTTAATTGGCTCTTCACTCAAAGCATCAAGCCTTGAGGAATTGGACTGAAAAATCTGGGTCGCTTTAAAAACATTGAACTCAGAAGAACTGGGCAATACCCTTTGGCAAACAGCAAGGGAAAGAAGAATACAAGCAGATTATTTTTTTTTAAAGCTTCACAGAGTAATTTTAAACAAAAGCGCCTTAAAAGGATGAATCTGTTCAAAAACCCACACTTCTTTTTGTTAATTTTGATAGCAAAAGAAATGCTAGTGGTCAAAGCAAGTATCTAGGTAGGATGCAGAAGCTGAGATCACTTTCTCTAGAGTTTTTTTTTTCTTTCCTTTTTTTTTGGTTCCTAGGACCTTTTGGAAGGCCCATTCCCAGTCTTGTTCTCCTTTAAAGTGTCCTATATTGATAGAATTCCTAAATAAATAGAAGAGATACTAGATCACCCATCATCGTTGTTGTTTTTTTTTAAGCTATTCCGAATAACAGCCATCTAAGCCGATGGCATTGTGCCTATCCTTGGTGTAGGGGCAGCTGTTCCCGTTGGGCAGGGAGCTGCAGGCGGCTGTCTTGGCAGCAATGCCGCAGTTCTTGAGGAGGTTGAAGCTGAAAGGGCTGATGGCGTCTTTAGGTGGAAAAGGCTTCATGGTGGAAAGGATAAGTGCCAGGCAGTCAGCAACGTCTTTGTTGGGGGCACAAGCCAAGGCTGGGGTATGGCCTGGAAAAGACAAGCAAATTCAGTTCCACAGAACAACAACAGCAACAACAACAATTAAAGCAAAGCCATTCCTGGGGAAAGGGGGCAAGCAGATTAAAAATTAAAGGGTCGGTTTGGACTATTTCTTCAGAATTCCTTACATTAAATGTCGACTATATATTTTCAACAAAGCAGGTTTTTAAGATGACACTGTTTCTATTTCTTTCTCTCTTTTTTTTTAAAGCAACCTGCTTAAAATTCAGGAGACAGCCATTAAGGCTAAGAGGTACTGGTAGTCCTTGACTTATCACCTGAAAGTTCACTTAACAATGGCCTCAGGAAAGGTCCATTGCAAAATCTCTCTCTTTCTGTCTCTCACCCACACACAGGTCATGTGATTGCAATTTGGATGCTTGGCAACCTATTCCCTTATGACCAGTTGCCAAGCATCCTGCAATCATGTGATCACAATGTGCAATCTTCTCTGCTGCCTTCCCTAGAAAGTCAATGGGGAAGTCAGCAGGAAAGGTTGCATGCCGCTGGCTGCCACTTGCTGACAAGACTCCTTCTTGTCTCTGGGGGACTGGCTGAAAGAGCTCCCTACTGAAATCCAAGCAGACACAGAGCTGAAACTCTTCAGGAGGGAGCTCTTTCAGCCAGTCCCCAGGGATAAGAGATTCTTAGTGGAGCTTCTTAGTGGAGCGGCAGTGTGGTAATATAAGGAATGTGGGGTGCTTCAGGGGGATGTGGGAGGCCCAGCATAGTTCATACACAAGTGTCTCTCCAACCTATAGGCTGAAAATGCTGCTTGGGTTTTGGCAGGTAGGATTTTCAGCTCTTAAGAGGACAGATCCTCATGCACAGCCTCTGCCAGGTCTCCCAGTGTCTGTCCGTCTGCCCCAGGCACTCCATACTCCCTACCTGGGACTCCATCCTCTCAATGAATGAGACTGCTCAACAGCTACAACTGGACTGCCAGACTGCAGTCGCTAAGTGAAGCAGTCATGTGACATCTCACTTAATGACTACTTTGTTCAATAACCAAGATTCTGCTCCCAATCGTAAGTTCAGGACTTCTTGCTCTGAGAGCCATGAATCTGCTTCATCCCCTTTCAAACAATCTAAGTGGAGCATCCGCAAACTAAATCATGGCAACAAACACCACAGTTTAATCAAGTGCTGTGCAAATCATTTTTTACTTCTCAGAAATCTTCTTGTCCTTAACACCAGTCACTGAGTTTCATTTTTGCGGGGTATATAAGAAAACCCTCTCTATATCCACATTTTTATAATATGCAGGTCTTCATGTTGACTTTGGGAGGCATGATATACTAAAAATAGATAAGAACAATCACTGGAAAAAATAACAAGTGTACGTAGCATTAGCAAAATAATCATTCTGTTACACAAACATTTCACCATGGGGCCCACCATCCACCTTAATCAAAAGGCTGGAGGAAAATCCAACTCTACAATATTATTTCTGAGGAATGTGAATCCCTGTACACAATAGTTCACAATGTTGCATTCTGTCTTGAGAGACAAAGAATTATTACACCAAACTCTCATAATTCTACTGGCAGTGAAGACTGGCATTTCTGTGATAGTTACAACACATCTGGAGATTGGAAAGTTGCCTTTCCAATCTAAGACTTTCCAAGACTAAGATAGGTATTGCAGGAGTTGACCAGGCTGAGTCTGAGGGAGTCAAACGTGTTAGCAGTCTCAAGTCCCTTCATGTCCAGAAGAGATCTAAGTCCAGCTCATCTTGAATTCTATTGACTCTTATCTGCCACCAATTTGCTTTGATTGTTAGTAGTTCAGTTTCTTGTAGAGTTTTACCATATAATAAACATATGTATTCATTTGAACTGCCTAGACTCTTGATTTCCTGCCTTGACTGGTATCTTTACTGCATCAAACTTCGTTGTCCGTCCCCCCCCCCCATACTAAACGAACTCTTGCCTTGAGCTTCCAGATGTGAATGATGCATACCTTCTTCATCCACAGCAAGCACAGTGGCACCTCTGCTCAGCAGAGCCTGGACAACAGAGGCCAATCCGTTTCGAGCTGCAATATGGAGTGGCCTGTGTGCAGTGGGAAGAGAAAGGATGGTTATGCTATTGGCCAAATTCAAGAGGAGGACTCTTGCACCCCAATCTCACTTCACTGCTCTCCTCCTAGCAAAGAGGAACATTTAATATTTACTTGGATTCTCAAATTCCACCACCATTGCACTAACAGGGCCTTCTCCACAGCTCACTTTCGTGTGCCCTCAAAAATATATACGCCATATCATCATCATCATCATCATCATCATCATCATCATCATCATCATCTTAGCCATTGTCTATCCACTGCAGGATGAAGGCCTTTTCTGCATGTTTCCAACCTATATGGTCCTGAGCTTTCTTTTGCCAATAGGGCTCGCGATATTTGCTGATGTTGTCGATCCATCTTGTTTTAAGTCTCTTTCATGCACATATACAGTATCATGTAGCAACTAGAAAATTTGGCCCTGGAAGGATTTGTGAAGGGAAAAAATGGCTCAGAAAAACTGTGTACTTTAGGGGCTCAATGGTTTAACAGCTGCCCTCATCCTGCTCTACATATATGGAGCTTCACTGCAACTCTTGTCAGCCTAAGGATCAAGGTGTGAGCCACCCAGAATTGTTTAGGATGGGTGGCCACACAAATCTTTTTAAAGAAATAGAAACAAGTAAATAAGTTTCTAACTTCTTCCCATCCTGCTGTTTATGAGGGTGGTGTGAGAATGTGAATGAATGGGACACATGAGTTGGGGAATACTTCCTGTTCTTGGGAGACATGGGGAAAGCCAGGAGGTTTCTGAAGGATTGGAAGAATGGGAAGGACAGTTTGGAGAATGGTGTGGTGGGGCTTGAGCTGGCATTTCTCAGGGGCAGCAGCAGGGCTGGGGCTAAAGTAGAGGCCTGGGGATGGGAGCAGCTGGCTGAGACTGCTGAAAGCCTCCCAGCCCTGCTGCTGCTGAGTGCCGCTGTGCATGGTGACCGAAAGAGCACTGTGACACACAATGCTCTTTTGGTGGTTTGTGGGCGTTCATCTTTTAACTTGTTTTTTTTTTAAAAAATTCTGTTCTTATTTTGTTCTTCACTCTATTTTTGCTTTTAACAATGTCTCTTTTATATGGTTTTATGACTTGTGTATCTGTAAACTGCCCAGACTCATTTGAAAAGCGAAATGGGTAATGACTAAGTTTGATGAATAAATAAAATAATTTGGGGAGGGGAGATAAAAATACACTGCAGTTTTAAGTGCGTGCTACGAAATATCTACACTTTGATTATGTGATTTTGTGTGTGTGTGTATGTGTGTGTGCACGCATGTGTGAGTGCATGCTGCAATGGATGATTTTGGGCACAGGTCCTAAGTCCATTTTTTCATCACCATGGTAATTTCAAATAGTTGCTGAATGAAGGTTGCAAGTCAAGGATTACTTGTATGTTGGAGGACCACATGCATCCTGCACCTGTGGGTCCAACATCCCTGCTACAGACAGTACAATTGACATTTAATCATAGGGATAGCAACATTTTGTCCTTTATCCAGATCCTGTCTGTTAATGCAGAAACACAAAGTTGACAAAAGTGGAAATAATTTACCCTGCACCTCCATTCTCATTTAATTCTCTGTGGCATAATTCAACTCTATAATTTCATCCAGAAGTACCTGTGTTTCCCTGAAAATAAGACCCAGTCTTATATATTTTTTTGCCCCCCCAAAAAAGCACCAGGTCTTATTTTCGGGGGATGTCTTCCACTGACTCACCTTGCACCAACAGCCCCAAGCGCGTCAATTTGGAGCTATTTTATCAGCTGCAGAGGCCTTTCCTAAAGGCTTCTGACAGCGAAACGGAGGCTGGGGGCGACACGTGGAAGCGGCTGCAGAAGTGGGCCGGCAAGGCGAGGCAGGTGTCGGGGTATGCGAGGCCTGGCTGCAACTATCTGAAGGTAAGCAGTTCCACCACCACCCCATCCCCACTTGATTTTTACCCATGTGCCTTGCCCCACCCGGTGCAACCAGGTGCAACAGAATGGTCAGGTCTTAACTAGGACTTATTTTGGGGGTAGGGCTTATATTGGGCACATGTGTAAAAATCAAGCTAGGTCTTATTTTTGGGATAGGTTTTTGGGGAAACACGGTATTTCCCTTCTCCATCCTGCATTAAGCAGCAAGACTCTGCACTGGATTAAGTCTATTAAACAGAATTTTCAATATGACTGATTACCTCAGAAATACTTTTCCAAAATGTTAAATATCAGAATCAAAAGTATCCTATGTCTCTGCCAAAAAGGAGTTTCTAAATGGACATGTTTTTTGGACTTTGACCTGTGAAATCAACCTCTAATAAATTAAGATCTTTAAGCTAGACATAGTCAAAATGTCTTCCCAAATACAAAAAGGGTTTTCTTCCCACATTAGAATCAGCAAAGAAGATGCTTTTCCTGACTCATTTTTAGTAATATTTGATAAGAAACAAAGTGAAGGAAAACATTTGCTAGTTTCCATAGGCTGTGTGAGTACTTACATCTGTAGAGCACTGTTTGTTGCATTGATAAGGCCAAGGTCTTGGGTTTCCCCCAGAATCAACAAGGCACACTTTTCATGACCCTGGAAAGAAACGATAAAAGAAGTTCGAAATTGCACTCAGCTCTGCAGTTTAATTCTGATAAGGAATATGACACAGGTTTCTTATCATGGTCTTTTCATGCAAATGTATGTGCTTTGCCACAACAGGCTACAATAAAGTCAGCCTGGATATAAAGGACAGAATTAACATGGAACAGGAATATGTAAGCCCCAGTAGGGCTTTAAGCAATGGTTTGGAGAGAGGGGGTTAAAGTATGACAAAGGAGCTGGAAAATATTGTATGCTCATGGATTGTTTCTATTTGAAATTATGCTGCACTGTCTCCTAGTGGGAGAAAATGAAGATTACATTTGCTCTATTATTAGTGTGAGTTCCTCAATAAAACAGGAAACCAACAATACTGCCCGTCTATCAATAAAAGGGTTTTCTCAAGGATTTACCATTCACTGGGCAGATTTCTGGCCTTCAGTTATCATTCTATTGCAACCATAAAAATCATTCCTGGATAACTTTTCCAAAAGAATGGAAAACTTATATAGAATTTTTGCTGAAAGAAGAAACAAAATGATTTATGGGTTTGAAGGATTTTTTAAAAATATGAATTAAATGAGGGGGTGATGAGACTTGTATAAAATAAGATCTAAGAGAGAGGGGGATTGTAAGATTATAATTATATACTGAAAAGATCAAAAGTCATAATTTTAAGTAGTTTCTTTTTTTAATTCCTGCATTCATATATTCATTCATTCTGTAGAAAAGGTGAGATTATAGATGACTTTGCAAAAAACCAGAGCTCATAATCACAGCAATGAATGAAGAGCCAGTGAGTAGACCAATTCTTCAAATTTCTCTGCACAAAGAGAGATCACCCAAAAATACTTCAGCGGTTGCTCCTTGCAAGAAGACTACAGCCTCCAATGGGTTTTAAGAACTGGGAAACAAGGGAATAGTGATCTTGCTGAAACCTTGGACGGCAGCTTTAAAAGGACATTAGGTTTCTTTTCTAATCACATCTAGAAATTGTTTATTAACTACCTTTCAGCTGTTAGAAACCTTTGGAGAGACAAGTCTGAAAATACTGGATGAATGTACCTTCAATCCTTAATTTTTAAAAAATCTACAAACTTAACAACTTAAAAAAATAAAGAGCAAAAAGTTAATTAAGACTGATTTTAGAAAGTTATAAATGGTTCCAGATAAATTTGAAATAAGATTTTTGGAATTACTTATGAAGAATTCTTTCCATAGGAAAGTCAAATTGTTTTAAAAACATTTTAAGTAAGGTAAGCTTTTAAAATCCGGATACTAAATTTTTCAGTTAAAGGATAAGAACACATAAACTTGACAAATAGTTACAGAATGGTGCAAAATTTTCTAACATTGGAAATATTAAAGGGCATTTTTGAAAAGCAGAGTCAGAGGTTAATATTAACAATGTGAACAGCAATATCTGCCTCTAGGGATAGACTGGGTCTAAAGGATAAAGAGGAATAAGTTTTACCTCACAAAACAGAATGAGCTGAATGTGGATTTACAAATGACAGGTTACAAGAGTGACATGGAAAAAGACGTTATACTGGACATATAGAAGAGATTGATTGTTTTAATAGTTAAAAGGGACATACAAACAATAAAATAAAAGAGTAACCTGGATAATTTTTCTACATTGGACTTACAAAAGAATCGTAATAAAGTTTTGAAGAAACTCGTGAGAAGAGACAAAAAAGAAATGAAATCAAGTTCTATGGCATTATCTGAATGGATTAAAGATTGTTAGAAGTAAAAGAAATGAATATAACGTTTATTTATTTGTTATTTTTAGTAACCCTTCATGGACTTTTGCTAACACCATGACTGAAATTACAATGTTTTATGGATTTGTTTATAAAGAAATGGGGTGTGGCAAAAAAGAGATTATTTGTTGTGATTTAAAAGAAGGTGAAAACATACTAAAATTGTTTGCACTTGTGATGAAGGTTTGTAGTCACTTCTATTTCTTTACTATCTTTTTTCTTTTTTCCCTTTGCATGTTTTATTCTTTCTATGTTTATACTTTTCTTTTACTTGCATTAGTTTTTACTATTGCAATTAAAATTGAAAAAGTCATTATAATTCATAATCTTCCTTCCTTCCTCCCCCCACCTCCCTTGTCTTTTACTCTGTAAATTCTAAATAAACCTTATTTTTTTAAAAAAAATTCAATATTTTTTTTAACTCTAGTGGTTCGTTTCTCTTCTTCCCAATAAAAATCAAATTACATAAACTCATTATTTAGAAATAAAGTCATTTAATCACATTTGGCACCACTTTCATCATAATCTTCCAAT
Organism: Pantherophis guttatus; assembly: GCF_059756535.1. Taxonomy (NCBI): domain Eukaryota; kingdom Metazoa; phylum Chordata; class Lepidosauria; order Squamata; family Colubridae; genus Pantherophis; species Pantherophis guttatus. The sequence goes on along the minus strand of NC_142064.1, from coordinate 138,087,109 downwards.
TTTACATATTAAAATTCTACAGAAAATAGTCCCCCCAAAATATCAATTTTATAGGTCCCATTTTTGGACATTGTACCTTACTGCAGGCCAGGTGAAGAGCTGTGTTCTTGTTGACATCCAGCACAGTTAGATCTGCTTTTGCTCTGTACAGCAGGAACTCTGAAAATTGTGAAAAGTCAACATGAAAAATTGTGTCTATACTTATTTAAAAGATAAACCATTCATCCCAAAGGCATAGAAGCCAACTTCCAACATTAAAATGGCAAATGAGGAAAATGAAAATGAAAATGAAAAAGCAGGGCAGCTTAATCCAAAAATCAAGACAGATAACTTCTATACCACTAGATTGATGTCACCGTCCTCTTCTGGAATAATTTGGCTTTTGCCAGAAGGGGAATCATGTTGGAGAAGACATTTCAAAATTCCAGCATCAAGGCAGAAAGGTCAACCAGAAAGCAAAGGAACTGAAGTTGAACTCTGTACCTCAAGATACAGAGAGCCAATGCACTGGCTTGTGACATTTCTTTTTGCTCTTATCTTTTTATGGGGCAATACACTTCACCCTCAAATAACATTAAATCATTCCTCAGTTCTAACCTTTACATGTTACAAAATGTGATGGAGGAAGGCTTCATAATGGTTGTCTCAAAGGTGCTTTTTCAAAAGGCAACTGGACTATAGTTTTTTCCCTTGAGGAGGAGGAAGAAGACATTTTGCTTCTCATCCAAGACATAGTCCATCTGCCTTTTGAAAAGCGCCTTTGAGACAACCATGACCTGGATGACTGAGAATCTCCACAGACCTTCATAATGGTAGTATGCCTGAAACCTGTTTGCGAATGATTTGCATAATTAGGTCACTCCAAAATTGCAAAGAGATAGTTTAAGATATTTCTTAAGAATAACTAGGAGTGGACTTTAAGCAGCAATTAGCTCCTCTGCTCTCAACCATCCTCTAGGTTGGAAGGAGTCCTGCACTCAAATAACCAGAGACCCTTCAGCTGGCCTTCTTGCTTCCCCCTGCAAACCAAAGCACGCTTGGGTCTACAGCAGGGTGGATAAAAATCAATGATTTTTTTTAAAAAAATCAAAAAAAATCAGATTTTTTTGATTTAAATCGGATTTTTTTTGATTTTTATTGAATTTATTTTAATAAAAAACTTTTGGGGTAAAAATCTATCATAAGATAGTTTTCTATTTAAGATACATAAATAGTTTAGTTTATTCAGCATGAAATGGAGCTTGGTTATGTAGCATGAGGCTGTATATTCTGCAACACTGGGACTATCGGTGAGTCAACAGTGGGTCAAAGGAGTAGCTGAGATGACACTTGCTCTTTAAAAATTATGATTTAAATCGAGTTGATTTAAATCAACTTGATTTAAATCAAATCCACCCTGGTTTACAGCAGCGGTCCCCAATCTTTCTGGCCTTGTGGACTGGCACTGGCGGTGGGGAACGAAGAGGGAATGGTTCCATGCAAGCAGTGGGTGAGTGCACTCATGCATGCAGATCCCTTTGCACAAGTAATGGGCGTGCAAGTGGAGCTTTGCGTGTTTGCATGCTTGCCAAACCTGGTTTCAAATGGATCACAGCCTGATGGTTGGGGATGCCTGGTCTAGAGTGAGGCAAAGTGTAGCTATTCATATTATGTCACAGATGCTGGAAGAAAGCAGCATACTGTTGCTATTTCTGGATGATGGGGAAAAAATTGATCTCAGGCACAAAAATATCATGCAAAATTCATGGAAGTGCTCACATGAGCACAAGTATTGCTCCTAATTCCTCCCTAGGATGATGATAGACAGAAAGAAGACTACCCATCAGTAGATTAAGAAGGAAAACGTAATTTGAAAATAACTACAGAAAGCTATTCCCCAAACCAACAGAATATCTACAATATTTACATCTTTACAAAACAAACTAGTCAAATGTCTATGGAGATTCTCAGTCATCCAGGTCATGGTTGTCCCAAAGGTGCTTTTTCAAGAGGCAACTGGACTTTCGGGTTTCTCTTTGACGATGTTTTGCTTCTCATCGAAGAAGCTTCTTCAGCTCAGTATGAGCTGGATGAGGAGCGAAACATCGTCAAAAAGAAACCATAAAGTTCAGATGTCTCTTGAAAAACCACCTTTGGCACCTTCTGATGTATTATCAGAAATGAGCTTAGCAGGAAACTGAACCAGACAGTATTGGATCTATGCTGGACCAAGAGAGAAGAGAGAGAAGAGAAGACTTCAGAGATACATAGCTAGTATTTTTATGGATTCTCTTAAGCTGATATGATAGGATGGTTGAAAAAAAAAAAAAAAAAAGAGAGAGAAGCATAAATACAGGAGATGCACCACTTACCAACTGCTGCTGTCTGGCCATTTTCAGCAGCCATCATAAGAGGGGTCCTCCCCAATTGGTCAGTTCCATCTACCTCAGCCTGGTGTTGCAAAAGCAATTGTAAACCATGGATGTTGTCTGCAAAGGCAGCAGCGTGAAGGGGGGTCCTTGGAAGAAGAGGAAAGATGGACTTGACATGCTTTCAAAAAGAACTCTATTTTTTAGATGTGAAAATATTTACAGCCCCTCGCATCCTGGACATAAATGGTTTCAACTTGTACCCTCAAAACGACGCTATAGAGCACTGCACACCAAAACAACTAGACACAAGAAAATTTTTTCCCCGAATGCCATCACTCTACTAAACAAATAATTCCCTCAACACTTGCAAACACTTGCAAACTAAGTCTATATTACCTATTTCTATTAGTCTTCTCATCGTTCCTATCACCCATCTCCTCCTACTTATGATTGTATGACTGTAACTTTGTTGCTTGTATCCTTACGATTTATATTGAGATTGTTTCCTAGTATGATTTGATTGCTTCTTTGTACCCTATGACTATCCTTAAGTGTTGTACCTTATGATTCTTGACGAATGTATCTTGTCTTTTTATGTACACTAAGAGCATATGCACCAAAGACAAATTCCTTCTGTGTCCAATCACACTTGGCCAATAAATAATTCAATTCTATTCCTATTCTATATGCATAATTGCAAATTATACAGCATTGTTGTCATTTTTAAAAATTTTATTCTACATACTTTATTTATTTTGGCATTTAAAAGACACATACACATTCCCACAATGTGTTTTGATATCATTCAATTTCTTTAGAAGCTCGGTAGTTTCTCACTGGATGATCTCTCAACTCTATTTTTAGAAGGCACGTAGTATCCACTGAAAGCAAACTTTCTGTGTATCTTCTATCTCTTGCCCAGTAGTGCCCAGTAGTGCATAGCAAAACCCAAATTAAAACTCACTCTCAATTGCCACACCTTAACGAAATTTAACTGAATACTGATTAAAGAGGTAGAAAAACAAGAATAGGAATAAATGGCAGGACATAAATTTGTTTACTATAGATTACCACATTGCTATTGACAGCAAACACGTATTTCCTATAATAAATGCACACACAGACACACATATTAAGAAACTGATTGTAAACTTGAAGGAAGATCCCTTGAACAACAATTAGTAGCAATATTTTTTTTTAGCACTATCTGAAAGTGCAAGGCCAGGATTGGCAAATGAAATGCCTGCTGGACTCCCGATAATTGCCTGACTTCAACTTGTGACATTTCAGTAAATTAAGGGAGTGTAAAGACAATCACACGGGATTTTGTGAGCAGGTCCAAGCCTGGAAAAAGTTAGTGATCCCTGCCACTCACATATAAGGACATTAGAGCATATCAGATCAAAATCCATTTGGCTAGCATTTGATACACACAATGGCAATTCAGAGTTAAGATGTTCTAGTAGGTGGAAGTTTAGGATTAGGTAATCTAATTGTATTATTAATATTAATAGTGTGTTAAAGTATATTGTGAACTTAAAACTTTTAAGGATTAGAAATTGTGGGGATTTTGAAATATATTCCCGGGATTGATTAAATTCTGTTAATATTTGGCTTTATTAGTAGCCCTAGACATTTAGGATATTGAAATTATGGGTGGAATAATGAGTAATTTTCAAAATATTAGATATTAGTAACTTAGTAGGGGCTAATAAATACATGGCGCAAAGAAATGGTATTTATGCTTAAATGAATTAATGGGAAAAATGATAAAGAATTATAAAGAGAGAATGGTATTGTTGAAGTTGGAAGATCAGGATTATGCATATTTATTTGTATTATTACTGTTAGCATTGTTTATAAAAGATTTGACCCAGTCAATACACTGTCCACAAAATATGTATGGTGTGTATTTATTTAAAAAAAAAAAGATTTAAGCTGTCCTGAATCTCATATCGTACAACTTCATGGAGCCTGGGTATTTGCACTAGGTAAGACAGAAACTATAGGAGTTAAGACACCAAAATTCATGCTGCTGAATTTCTTTAGTCTCTTTGGTGTATTTTGAAGGGATAGCTCTCATTTCAAATGATGGTCCGATCAATGATACTGAGTAATATAACTGGCGCGTTCACCAAGAACAGGAAGATACAATCACTTACCTTCCTTTGGCATCTCTGCTATTAACAATCTTGGCACCCAATGCTTCAACAAGCATCTCAGCGGTGCCATCCTGGTTGTTAATTCTGGAGAAGAAAGAAAGTGTGAGAAGCAAGCAAGCATTGGTTGATTTTATTTATTTCAAACAAGTACAATGGCATTTCAAGACCTCTCTACTGAATCTGGGTTTCAGAGGTCCAAAACACACAGGAAAATTCCCACCAGTGAAGATGCTCCAAATTTTGGACAATTCCTTCAAGTAAACTCCCTACCAACTTGAATGACTTGTTATCTTTCTTTTTGGGTGGAAAAAATAAGTAAAAGCTAAACTGGAATAAGCTACCAGAGGGATCTGCTGTTCGGTCCTGCCCAGCAATTCCTTGTTGAATGTGTAGGTTTTGGGAAGAAAACAATGCCAATGTTTTGTTAGTGATGTGAAATAAGCATTCCTTCCATAGCTAAATTGTAGATTCCAAAATATAGGTAGTCCTCAACTAATTACTTCATTTAGGATCAGAATTTCCATTGCTATTGAAGGCAGCTGTTATAGGAGTCACACTCAAATTTTACAATCTATTTTCCACAGTTGTTATCACTGCAATTACTAAGTGAATCATGCAATTGTTAAGCGAGTCTGGCTTCCCCCAATTACGTTGCTTGTGGGGAAGCCAGCTGGGAAGGTTGCAAATGGCAATTACATGACCCTTGGATGCGGCAACCATTGCAAAAAAATATGCCAGCAAGTGCCCAAATTTTGATCATGTGACTGTGAGGATGCTTCAATGGTCATAAGTGTGAGGACTGGTTGTAAGTCATTATTTTCGGCGCAGCTGTAACTTCAAACAATCACTAAATGAATGGTTGTAAGTCAAATACAGGTAGTTCTCAACTTACAGGATTTCATTTAGTGACTGTTTGAAGTTACAACGGCAGTGAAAAAAGTGATTTATGACCATTTTTCACTCTTACGACTCTTTTCACCATCCTCATAGTCACATGATCAAAATTCAGATGCTTGGCAACTGGTTCCTATTTATGACATTTGCAGTGTCCCGTGGGTCATGTGACCCCTTTTTGCCACCTTTTGACAAGCAATGTCTACCGGGAAGCCAAATTCACTTAATAACCGTGTTACTAACTTAAGAGCTTCAGTGATTCACTTAACTGTGTCAAGGAAGGTCGTAAAATGGAGCAAAATTCACTTAACTGTCTCACTTAGCAACAAAAATGCACTGTCTGTATTTTTTTCTAATACTGAGTCCCCCGATGTGGTTGGACTAAAATTTCCAGCTTCTGGCTATGCTAGCTACTGGAATAGATTGGAACTGTAGCCAACAGCATATGGAGACCCAGGTTAGGAAATGTAAATAGCATTTCTACTGAATATAAAATTACAAAAAACACAGTAGGGCTATCATTAACAGGCAAGAAATCACTTATTTCCTAGAAAGCAAAGTGGTTAATTGTTCCCTTATCTTTTGTCTTTTTTTTTTGGGCAAGCGCATTTCTTGCGATAGGTCTGGGCTGCATGTAATAGCTTTTTTTTTTTTTAAAGACTTCCAGTGTAATCCACTTGAGGCCGAGATACTCATGGAAAAGAGAGCTAATATTCAGAGCTGGCATTTTGTTTTGCAGAAGTCATTCTGCTACCTGTAATTTTATAAACTCTTAAAAATTTAAGAGTCAGGTGAGGTATCAAGAAAGGTTATCTCTATACCCCTGGCATAAGGGTTATCCAAAGCAGGAATGCAGTTTTGAGTGATAGTTTCAAACTCTACTTGTTTTGCTTGGAATAGCTTATCTTAATGCATTTGCACAAACACACACTTCATCTCCAGGGTCTGCCATGACTTACACTGCACAGTGCAATGGAGTAAAGGGGTTTCCTTCTAGGTATGCAAATGGATTGTGTTCAAGTAACAATTCAAGACAATCTTCATGCCCTGGAAAGAGAGAAGAGAATTTATTAGATCACCTTCTAATCCCATGGCATTTTTATAGGCAAAATCAAGGGTATGACAGGCAAAATCAATGTATGAGCTGTTTTTTAAACCTTTCAGATGTTTAGGCAGCTTTAACACAGGCTGAAATTGGAAGTTAATAGCCACTTTTTTGAGTCTTGATTTAAATGAGCCAGTCTGTAACACAGGCAGTGTTTGCGTATCATAACAGGAAAAAATGGCTTAATGAATTAAAAGTTTGAATGCAAGACATGCACGCAAACACACAGATTCTTTCATGAAGCACTGTTCCTTCTTCCACCTAAGCATTAAAATAATTAGGAATTTGACACTTCAATACCATTCAACTCAGAATTATAGTGAAGTGCTTCTAAATGGCCGGGTAGAATTAGAAGTCAGATTTTAATTGAAGTTTAGAGTTTAGAGTTGATTTATGAGTCCTGGCTTCTTTGCAAGCATTTAGCTATACCAGTGGGTTTATTTAAACGACATTGAAATGGAAAAATCAATATTGTTGGGTTTGTTCACATAGGGTAGTATGGGAGTCAGCTGCATGCCTCCCCCCCTTCTATATTAAGTCAAGATTTCTGCTTTAACATAATGTACAAATCCTGACAAAGAAAAGTTCAAAGAACTTACAGAACAAAGCAAGAATTTCCTCCCGAACTGAAGGAAGGAAATACAAATTAATCAAAATCAGTACATGAATCCCATGATTTAATGCAAAAAATAAAGCTCCTGATCATAATAAAGCTACTACTGCTATTCCCTCACAGGTATGCTATGTTTTCAAAGAACCCATAGAGTTTCCAGAGATCTTTATCAAATGATCCACAATGAGAAATCAGTGATAGCAGATATGCTTGCCAGAAAGACAATTATCCACCACCACTGAATTCTCCTGCAATAAAACAGCTGAAAAGATCAGGGAACTGAAGAGGGGCGGTTTTCCATTTTCGTCCACTAAAGCCAGTATGAAAAAAGATACAATCTTGAACAAGAGTGGATAAACTATTCCATCAGCCATATGTGACCCACAGGATTCCTTTTGGGCCTGAGAGCAGATTTTAAGTAGGATTTTTGGAAGGCTTTGGAGAGTTTTGGAACTCTCTATTTTGCCCACCAAAATCCCCCCTGTAGGCAGAAAATGTGGACATCAACCCTGCTGGCAATCTCCTATACAACACACAGCACCTGGGAATCCAATGAAATTAAACTGCATTTTCCAGCCATAAAATATTTGCCACAAGTAATCTAAAGGTTGCTCCTGGGGAGGAAAGCTATGGCAAATCTCTACATTCTTACCACTGTATGAAGCCCAGTGCATTGGTGAATAGCCACTATAGTCCACTACAGAGTCCAGAGGGTCAGTAGAGAGCGCTGCCTGCAGCAAGGTCCTCAGGATTTCAGAATGCCCACACACCGAGGCAAAATGGATCGGGGTCCGGCCCTTGAAATCCCGACACAATACAAAGGCATCATGGTCCAGCAGTGCTGCAAGGCAGTCTTCACAGCCAGTAACAGCCTACAAAAAAAGGAACAGCAAGCAATGAAAAAAAAAAAACTATCACAAGTGGAAATAAGTCTTGCAAAGCAGTCACTCAAAATATTCTCTTTATTCAATAATAATTCCAAGTTGTTGTTTTAATCATTCGGTTCTATCTGACTCTTGGCAACTTTATAGGTAAGTGCCGTCCATGCTACCCTGTCAAGCATGGATTCTTTCAGTTGTTGGAAATTCATCTTTGTATCAGTGTTGATGTTATCAAGCCAGCATGCTCTTTGATTGCTCCTTCTTCTTGTTTCACTAACCATTCTTAGCATCATTAACATCTCCAATTAATTTGCACTCATGACATGGTCAAAGAAAATCAGTCTTGAAATCCAAGTACTGTGTAATAATAACAATAAATCTTACACTATAAACAATAGAAACTTTTATTTTCACATTAAAACTGATGCTGCTGAACTAGCATTTATTTTGCCTAAATATTCCTTTCCAGCACAAGCATGTTTACAATATTCATACAGGTAGTCCCTGCTTAACAACCTTAACTGGGATTGGCAACTCCACCACTAAACAAAGCAATAGCTAAGTAGGAAATCACATGACCGCAACTGTGCTTTCTGGCAGGAAGGAGACAAGATTACTCTTGTTGTTTCACATAGTTGATTCTTGTTTGCTTCTAACCACCACCACCACCACCTCGCCCTTTGGAATGCCTGCTTCCAGTCTTGCACACATCAAAAGCAATGCGATTGTGCCACAGCCGAAGCTGAGAGCCATGGATGCTGTATGCAACCCACTCATACTCTTGAAATCTGCCATTGGGCCTCGCAGGCCAAACGGCCAGATAGTCGGAGGGGCGATAGGGGCGCAGAAGTGGGACTGAGGACCCCCCAAAGTTGCAACCACTTCTATGGCACACAAACCCACGTGATCTCTCGGAGCTGCAAACCTGGAGCATGTCAGAAATGTCAGCCGTCAGTGAGGACCTATGCAGCCGCCCACAAGTGAGGCCGAAAAACAAAGCCCCCAAAGGCGCCGGCCGAAATTGGGCCAAAATGCGCCGCTTTGCTGTCTCTGCCTGTTGTTGCTGCTCCCAGATGCTTTCAAAATGGCAGTCGCGTCAACAATAACAAAATGGCAGCCGCCGCAATCCCAAAATGGCGGCTGCAACAACTAAGGCGGGAAACCGATGACTTAGGTATCTTCGGCTGATCGGGCCAGGCGTAAGGCAAACAGCCTCCTGAGCGCCGCGAAGCTCACACAGATACAGAGTTTGCATGGAAACCATGCAGGGACTCCGGAGCTGCCACTAAATGAGAGCTAAAAATAGTGGTGTGGGCGGGCAAGCCGGCGGACTGACAGCCCAGCGCCAGCACCGGCGGCTAAATTGCCAAACACGGAGCCGCCCCAAGGGGACAGAATCTGGAGGCTGCTATCTTTGATGTGTGGGGAGGCACGGAACGGCCTGGAGCCCCAGACACGTCACGTGTGCCTCAGCAGCTGGCCGTGATGTTCAGCTCTCTTCCGAAAACCAACTAATCAAAAATAAACAAACTTAAACTATACGAATCTAGAAATTGCTAGGGAAAAGCAAGCACGAATTAAAAAACAACAGTCTGTCAGCAACTGAAAGAAAAAGACTGGAGTGTAAGTGGACAAGGGGGCGTGGTTACAGCACGAAGAAAGACAGGTTTTTTTCTCTCAGTTTCTGTCAAGACATGGAGAATAAACCCAGCCATGGATTGTAGGAGCAGAGCACTGGAAAAAGGGAAGGCAAAAAAAAGCAAGCAATTTTGGTAGACCATCTCTCCTTTGCCTGACCCTTTCTTTGCTGCCAGTGTGACTGCCCTGCTTTTGATGGGTAGAAGTTTACTCTCTTGAAATCTGTTTCAAGAAGAGATTTGTCTCCAATCTCTCTGCTCTGCAAAAATGGAATAAAGGAAAAAAACCCACACAGGTCAGAACTACACACAGAACTACCTGCACTGACTATAATGGCACTTGCATGACTGAAGGATGCTGCAAAGGTTACAAATGGTGGCTGTGAAGCTATTTTTTTTTTCAGCAATGTTTTAACTTTGGTCACAGAACAAATGGTTGGGAAGTGAGGAATACCTGTAAAGTACACCAAATTCAAAGCACTTTCTCTGGAGTCAATGGCAAGTGCGACAATTCAAAGATGAGGAACAGACAACGATCTACTCACTATGCTCCAATTGGCTTGAAGTGTGGAACACTTAAATGTTTAATTTTCTACGTCCAAAACTACAAGACTATTTCAGGATGTTGTTCCATCAATTCAATATAGAGCTATTCCTCCACTTACCCCTCGGTGCAGTGCAGTCCTGCCTCTTCTGTCTGCTGCATCCACTGTGGATCCTTTCTCTAGTAAGAGATGGACACAATCTACATGGCCATTCATGATTGCCAACATCAATGGGGTCCTGTGAGAAAATCGAGAATAGATCAGCCACCTGTTGATTTACTAAATTGGCTTATCCCTAATTTAGAAAATAAGCACTATCTTTATGAAGAGCAGGATGGACCGAGAATACCCCAGATTTTAAAATAAGAGGGAAACTCAAAAATAAAAAGTCTTTAATTCCAAGAAGTTTCTACAAAACTATTACAGTTTCATTAATCTGTTCTGATTACTTCTGAGGGCTGAAAAATGAGATTACGGTCATACTTAAAAAAAAAGAAAAAAAAATCTGAGGACTAGCAAACATCATGCCCAGGACTGTAATTCAGAAAGTGAGTAGCAGTAGGACTAAACTCAATTTGACTTCATATATTTAATTCTGATTAAAATGTAATTAAATACTATGGCTATGGTTACTCTCCCATTTTTAGTAGTCACATTAAAATTGTAAGAATTCTGAAAATCAAATCAAGCATTCTTATTCAATGTGTCAGGTAGGAAATCAAGGTCAAAAGGAGTTAGAGCTTCTAGGTGCTATTGCCAATTTTAGAAAAGAAAAAAAATAGCAGAAATGGAAAAGCCATTTGGGTGGAATATACTGAGAAAGCTTCTAGATGTAGCTTTGCACTAAAGAAAGCTTATTTCAGTGCATCTTCATCTATAGAAACAAGTTGGGTTCTCAGTTCTAAGTTTTTTTTCATTATAGATAGCAAGTAGAAGGAAAGAAGTTTGCATTTTAAAATGATTAGCAGAACGAACCAACCTCAAAACTCTAGAAAAAAAACACAACTGCACATATTTGAATTCATTAGGACACCTCCTTGTGGATCAAACAGAGGGACATGGTTTAAGATTATCTCTATCATCTGCTCATATTATTTTCACTGAAATTTATTCTTCCCTGAGATTTTCAGAAAGCTAAATATTCCCTTTGGCCATTTTTTTAGCACCCTTCTGGTGCTCCAATACATTTAGCTTAGTACCCTGTACCCTCTCTTGAATCTTTTTGAAACGCTCTAAAAACAGAGGTTTAACTTCTACAATTTGGAGTTAGGCTTGGGGCCAGGCTTTAATGATGTTCCATTTCTAATTATATTATATTTTATTTTTTTACTAAATAAGTAAAAAAGAAATATTTTAATTTATTCCGAATATTTTGTATGCCATCTGCTCCTTAAAGAAATACAATTTAAAATAGATTTTGTGAAAATGATTAAAACAACAAAATAGGATGTTTTAAAAATAATGAGAAAATAAAACTCATTAAAACTATTATTATTAAAAGGCCTAAATAAGCAAATGTAAGCTTTATTTAAGCAAATAAATTTAATAGTAAATTAATAATAAATAAACGGTAAAATGAAGAAGTCTGTCTTCAACTCTGCCAACAGTTTTTGCCACAGCATACGGGCCCCATCATGGAGATAGAAAAATATATTCTAGAGATCTGATGCCCCTATGGGAGGATACCCATAAGCTGCCTGTGGATAATCATAGAGCGTTGAGCAGACTGTATAAGAAGAGGCAGCCATATCAATTTTTTGGTCTTTGACCACATAAAACATACACCCTTGCAGAAATTTTGAATTAATTATCGGAAATTGTGAAATTGTTTGAATATGGAGGCATCACTCACTACCTGTGCTTTGTATCCTGGGCCAGATGAAATTTCTTGAATAGCTTGAAGGGTTGCTCCATAAAAAGCATATCATCATAATAATGAAGCATTGGGGTTTCATAAGCACATAAATCACCAAAGCCATCTATCTCCCCTCTAAGAAAGGGAATTTACTAGCAGAAGTATTTTTAAAAAAATCTTCTCCTTTTCACTGATGCTTCTCGACTCCCCAAATTCAATGCTGGATGTAGAAAGACTTGCCAACTGCAAACCAAATCTTTAAGGGGAAATGTTATTTCAGGTGTTTCTCCTCAATGTAGAAGCTCACTCCCAAATGAGTAAGAACTCTCTCGTCTGTACTGAGGTTCAGCTGGCTCTCCGGCCCTTTATTGCCCAGACGCATTCAGAGCCCAGCTGGTAGTACATGCAGCCCTGCTTAAGATTTGTACAAACTAACTGGAATTTGTAAGAAACAAGCCCATTCCTGTTTGCCATTGGAATGACTTATAGGCCAAATAAATACACACACACACACACATACATACACCGTATTTTTCGGAGTATAAGACGCACCTTAGTTTTGGGGGAGGAAAATAAAAAAAAGCTGATTGGCAGGTGGATCGGCCTCCCGGAATAACAAAAGCTCTGTTTGGGGGCTTTTTTTCTGAAGCTCTATTTGGGGCTTCTTTTCTGAAGCTTCAGTCCTGATGCTTTTTTCAGCGTCTGAACCCTCTGTTTGAGAGGGGGGGGCCGCGGGGGGCAGCTACATTCGGAGTATAAGACCCACCTAGATTTTCACCCTCTTTTTTGGGGGAAAAAGGTGCATCTTATAGTCCGAAAAATACGGTAAATAGCTGGAGACTTACTGTCCGTGGATGTCCATGACATCAGTGATGTCGACTCTCTCCCCACTATCAATGAGAAGATGCAGGGAATCTGTGTTCCCATAGGCAGCTGTAAGAAATAAAATGAGACTATAATGAACAGGATTTCCCTGCTTAATAACTGTCGTTTCTTTAAAGACCTGGTGGACGCCCCCCCAAGTCTGTTTTGCAAGAGCAACCAAGAGAAAGAATCCCAGCATCTCCACAGGAAATAAGCCGTGCTCATACCAGCAGCATGGAGGGGTGTCCACTTCTTCTTTTTCTCCTTCACAAGAGCAGAAGCACCATGGCTGGTGAGCACCTCCACGCACTCCGTAGAGCCCCTCTCCGTGGCAAGATACAAAGCCGTCCGCCCTTTGTGGTCCCGCACATCCAGGTTCACCAGGGTTTCGGCAAGCGTCTTCAGGGCTTCACAGTGACCATTATAGGCCTGAAAGCACATCCACAGACAGGCTGATTTAGGGAGGCTATAGATCAGAGGTCTTCAAACTTGGCAGCTTTAAGACTTGTGGACTTCAACTCCCAGAATTCTCCAGCCAGCTATGCTGGAGTCTTAAAGCTGCCAAGTTTAAAGACCTTTGCTGTAGATCAAGAGGGATTTAATGTAAATGATGCAGACCTATAGCTTAGGTCCACTTTCCTCACTGAATCCAATGTAACATTGGCATTCAAATGCTAATTACTGTAATTAAATTTGACGCAAACTGTACCAATGTGGCTTTATAACAATGAGACTTACAGCTAAGTGCAAAGGGCTGACTGGAATGGTGCTTTCCACATCGTCCAGGCAGTTAAACGACATTTCCAGGAGCTGAAATGAAAAAGCTTTTGAATCTAATTCCAATTGTACAAACGCTTCAACAATCTAGCTCTTGGAACCCCTGAGATTTATTTATTTAAGCGTATCGGAAGAACCTTTGGGAATAATGACTAGAGAACGTATATATCCGTGATGGCGAACCTATGGCATGCTTGCCACAGGTGGCACACAGAGCCATATCGGTGGGCATGTGAGTGTTGCCCTGCTCAGCTCCGGGGCCCGCATCTGATTTTCGGGCCTTCCAGGCCCACTGGAAATGGGCAAATGGGCCATTTCCAGTCTCTGGAGGGCCTCCAGGGGGTGGGGAAGGCCCATTTTCGCCCTCCCCAGGCTCCTAGAAAGCCTCTGGAGCCTGGGGAGGGCAAAAAATGGGCCTACTGGACCCACCATGCCATCACATGCCAAAAGTGTGTGTGGGGGGGGGTGTCGCATGTGCATGCGTGGGGGCGCATTGAATTATGGGTATGGCCACATGCACACACGACCCCCCCACGCTCCCCCTGCTTTTGGCACGCGATGGCAAAAAGGTTAGCCATCACTGGTATATATCATTTCACCTAGACTAGGAATTATACAGTATGTGTTCCCAAAAATTTAATTATCATTGAAAAAAATATGTATTAAGACAATGATGAGATACAGTTCATTTAGTGACCATTCGAAGTTATAATAGCATTGAAAAAAGTGACTTGTGACCATTTTTCACACTTATGACTGATGCAGATTCCCCACAATTATGTGATCAAAATTCAGATGCTTGGCAACTGGCATATATTTATGGTGGTTGCAATGTCCCAAGATCATATGATCACCTTTTGCAATATTCTGACAAGCAAAGTCATTGGGGAAGCCAGACTCGCGTAATTGTGTTACTAACTTAACAACTGCACTGGTTCACTTAACAAATGTGGCAAGAAAAATTGTAAAATGGAGCAGAAGTCACTTAGCAAATGTCTCGCTTAGCAACAGGAGTTTTGGGTTCAATTGAGGGCATAAATTGAGCACTACCTGTATATTTTTCAAATCTCTTAATATACAAACTGCAGGAAGTGTTCTTCCATTGCAAGTATCCAGCCTGGGGCTTGCAAATGAAGATCTCTGGTGAACCAGCTGTCCCTGCGGGGGTGGGGATAGCATTGTGGTAATGATCAGCAGCTAGAGGACGAATTCTGGCCTGCACTGTCTTTCCAGATATAAAGGAGACATGAGATTGCCCACTTGCACTCCAAAATGCTGCAGGAACTAAGGTTTGTGTGATCAACTTATGAGCTGAATGCTTGGGAATGGAGAGATTTCAATCTAGCTCACAGCTATGATGGAGCGTCTGCAGACACAACATTTGCACGAGCTTTCTTAAGCAGTTTTGGATGTAATTAATTTATACCCTGTTTCCCCGAAAATAAGACATCCCCTGATAATAAGCCCAATCGGGCTTTTGAGTGCATGCGCTAAAATAAGCCTCCCCCCTGAAAATAAGCCCTCCCCCCTGAAAATAAGCCCTCCCCGAAAATATTTAAATGCAGAGCTGGAAATCAGGTAAGACGGCAAGAGGAGCCCCATCTTGCTCTTCGCACCCCAAAATAAGGCCAAGCACTTATTTCGGGGTTAAAAAACATATAAGGCAGGGTCTTATTTTCAAGGAAACATGGTATCTAAAGAGAGACTTTCTAAGTAACAGGATAGAAGAATTCAATTTGGTGAGTCAACATTCTTTCTGGACCAAAAAGGGAAAATAATGGTTTTAAAAAATTAAAACTGGTATAATGGTATGTCAAATATGCAGTATGTTAGAAATGTAATCAATCCAAAGGAAACTTTTATCACTTTTTGATGGACATATTCAAAAAATATAAGTTATTGAGATAAGATATATATTTTAATTCGGAACATTTTAAAAATATGTGTACAATTGAAACCAGAGTTTTTTCTTCTAGGCACATTGGATAAGCACTTGGGGAAAAACAGGGGACTTTGAGGATGCATTTTATGAAGTACTAATTATATTACTAATACAGAAATGTATTCAGAAGCACATCTAAAATGAAGACCAAGAAGAGCAATAAAATACACAGCAGTGTATACATCTTTGTATTTAAAGCACAGATATAATGCTTTATCTGGAAACTGGAGAAAAAGGAATCTATCTGCAGTCTTGGAGATTACTGTCTAGCTCATGAGAGTTTATTTATCCACCCAATTTCTGTATCTCAACCTGTCTTGTTTCTAATCCGGCCATTTCCCAATGCCCTACAAGAGGTCAACCATATAATAGTCGTCAACAGAGAAAACTATGATCCTTTCAAGTGTCCACAGAAGTTTCCTCGCTTTTAAAGTCCAATTTAGTTCAGACTTACCAACTCAAGGTTCTGTCGGTTGCCGTAGGCAGCTGCGTAATGGACAGCAGTGTATCCCTGTTTGTCTCGGAGAGAGGGGTCAGCACCATTATCCAGTAAGAACTCTAAACAACTGGAATAAAAATAATTCAATGAACCCAAGCATCAGATGCATATAAAAGCTGTAAAAATTCTGTGGAAATCCAGATTTGGTTACGGTCATTAAATCATAAAACCAGTTCACATAAACCACAGTAAAGAAGATACAGTAGCTCCTTCCATGTAATAGGGGAAACATTCAGCGGTGGGTTTCTCATTATGGTACTACCAGTTCGTCCCATGCATGCACACTCATTTCGTGTTTGCGTGCGCACCTGCCTTCCACACGCGCACCTGGCTTTCCGCACATGCGTTTTGCTCACGCGCTTGCCTTCTGCACATGCGCCCAGTCTCAAAAATGTGCCTAAACAGGATGGCATAGAGCTGGGGCAGGTGGGCAGGCCAACCCGCGATTTCCGCTACTGGTTAGGGCAAACCGGTCGGAGCCAGCTAAATACCACCTCTGGAAACATACAGCTTAATAATAACAACAAAAAAGTAGCTGTAGTCCATAGGAAGCTCCCAGGAAAGAAACGTCTATGTTTTCTCTTGTATTGTTACCATGCCACATATAAAACGCAGATGATTTTCTGTTTTATAGCAAATTAATACTTGGGCGTTTAACAAAAACCCATTCAAGAAAAATTTGAGGTGTGTGTGCACACCCATCGAGCATTTATAAAAAAAAGAAAAGATATCTGTTTAGGGTTGTTTTGTAAGCTGAGGCAGGAAAAGCAAAAGAACATCTGAAGAGTTCATTTTCTATCCCTATTTAACACAAGCTGAATGCTGAACAATGCAAGTTACTTTAATGGAATCTCGAGAAGATGAATGTTCTCTCAAACATCAATTGTGTTGCATTCAAAGTAGTGTGGAGAAAAGAGATAGCCAAGTTTATTCAAAGGATAACAAAGAAAGTTCGGATGAGCTACTCACAAGATGGCCTCCTTCAGTCGTGACTCTTTCAGTGGCTCTTCATCAGTGTCATGGCTGTTTCCTGAATGAGTCTCAGCTCTGCAAGAGCAGAAAATTAGATTAGTTTAGCCAATATACAGCAGACACATAATGTGTGTACATATTATCCCACTGGTGGACAACTGATTGTCCCAAGCGGACTCGTGAGAAACTGCGACTGTTGTGGAGGGCCACCACCCACCTGCTGCCACTGCCACTGCCCCGCCCTGCCAACGCCTCCACTGCACCCATGTCCCACCCCAGCTATAGCAGGTTGGATTACGGCTGATTGCAGGCTGGATGTGGTTCATGAATTGTAAATGTCCAGGTCTACATTATCTAGTATAACTCTGCATTTTAGAATCTATTTACAAAAATTATTTTATAATAATCACATGAGAAATTTGTTAAAAAAAGAATATATACTAAATCAGGACTGATGGCAACAACAGCTTAATGGATTATTAAACTGCACACTTCACATAGATGAATCTCACCAAAAGTTAAGAGTTACCCAAATGAGATTAAACTAAATCCCAGGCAATGAGACAGAAGCTTATTATCGGCTTCTGCCTTCCCTTACAATACAGGGATAGCCTCCCACCGGCCAGTTCGCTTCCACAGAGAGGGCCTCCTCAGGGTGCCCTCGGCTAGACAATGCCGGCTGGCGACCCCCAGGAGGAGAGCCTTCTCTGTGGTGGCACCTACCCTTTGGAACAATCTACCCCCAGAGATACGAGTGATCTCCGACCTCCGGACTTTTCGTCGGGCCCTAAAAACTCATCTCTTTCAGTTAGCCGGTCTCTCTTGATTTTATGATTTTATGGTTGGTTTTAAATTTTGATATGGATTTTAAATTGATAAATTTTAAACTATGGGCCAAATTTAATTATTTTAAATCTATTTTTAATCGTACTTTATGTATAAATGTTTTTATTTTGGCTGTTCACCGCCCTGAGTCCGAAAGGAGAAGGGCGGTATAGAAATTCGAATAATAAATAAATAAATAAATAAATAAATAAATAAATAAATAAATAAATAAATAGCTTACAGACATTAAGGTAATGTATACGCTCCAAGAAACACCATGAGAATCAAAGTTGATCTTTCTTTGAATCAGTGTATCATAAAAGCAGGAAACCTAGTCACAACAGCCTCGAGCTTATGATATTTTTAAGCAGCAGTAATTTAGAGCATGATTTAGATTTTAGTTTAGATTTCTAAACATATGAACAAGTGAGACTAAAGGCATTATACTTCAGACAGATAGAAAACTGAAGACCTACTTTACCCTAAATAGCTCAGTAAGAATGTAGACACTGATTCCTTGATTCACAGTGTTTCTTAGGAAGAGCTTTTGTACTGAATTGCTTCCCCAATCTTATTTTCAGGTGCAAGGAAACCAAATAAAATAATTCCATGGAAGGATTCTCTGATGAGAAAATTGAAACTAATTGTACTCAGCTAAGATCATACTCTTTCCCTTTTTTTCTTCCTACCTCCTGTAAGTGTCTGAAGCAGCAGCATAATGTAAGGGGGTGCAGCCTTTACAGTCAGCTTCATTAATACTGGCTCCGGCAGTGACTAGTGTCACCGTACACTGATAGCTGCCATTCGCGGCTGCATAGTGCAAAGGAGTCCTGGATAAAAAAAAAGCAGGAAAGGGAGTTTCAGATAATGTTCCTATGTGACATTTAAGAAGGTTACACCAGTTCATCAACTCAATGGCAAGTTCATGTAGCAAACTGATCCGGATTAGAAGACAACAGGGTCAGATTGAAGCAGCTACTCAACCAAGTCTAGTCAAGTAATATACTGAAGGAATGAGAATTCTGAATCCTCTTCGTTGTTTTTAAAACTGCTCCGGTACAAAAAAAGCACTGCACAATTGTAGTGTTTTATTCTCAAAAAAAACCTTTGAAGATTGTTCTACGAATGCCATTTTAACAGATCCAGAATTCAGTCTATGATACAAGAAGGACTTAAATTCCAGTCCTGCCACCTTTAAAGTAGGTAGGTAAAGTAGAACTGCTACCACTGAGTTACATCAGCAAACTAAAAAGCGACATACAATGAAGTATTGCCCCAAATTCAACTATCCAACTCACAAAAGCACAGCATTGAGGGTCAGCCAGGTAGAAAAAAATACATGCAAGTGAGCACCTCAATCTCAGTAGTACTGTATTTTAACAGAACCATTTATACCTCTAAATTCATTTCTCAAGGAGGCCCAGCACATGACTTTTAATCTTAGACATTTCTTTCTCACTCAGGGTCTCAAAGACACCGTGTTCTATATTTACCTTCCAAACTTATCTCTCCTCCTCAAGTCAGCTCCGCTGCTCAACAGCAAGTTAAGACATTCAACATTCCTGCAGAGAAGCCAAAGGATAAAGAAGGTATCTCTTTATATCTGGGTTTTTTTTCCCCAGATGAAATAACAGGCTGAGAATTTGTCTCAGTTCCAAATGTAAAATGTTAACCCAACAGACGCCCCCCATGTACCAGTCATGCCCAGTCTAGAAGGGAAAGGTAGGGATGGAGAAAGATGCCAGCCTTATTTCTTAGTCTTTTACTGCATGATGCAGTAACAGTGGAAGATGATGTGGCATGGGGAAATCAATCTACCTCTGCAAAAGGCAATGCTGTATTAATTAATATTACTCTATGCCAGGGGTTGACAACCTTAAACACTCAAAGAGCCACAAAGGTCCTAACCGGAAGCCCCCGTTCAATTCTGGAGCCGACCGGAAGTCCGGTTCCCCCATAATAGTCTCCTCCTAGTGTGGCGTTCTTTTTCCTCTGCTGACTGGAAGTCTGGTTCCTCCACCATAGAGTTTCCTCCTAGCATGGCGTCCTTTTTCCTCTGCCTGTCCTAACTGAAAGCCCTGGTGGTGCAATTGTGGTGCCGACCAGCAACAGGGAGCCGCAGCAGAGGGATGAAAAAGCCACATGCGGCTCCAGAACCGCAGGTTGCTGACCCCTGCTCTATGCTAATAAAGATTAGCCTAATATTTGCTTTGATCACAGAGAATTGTCTCCACCTGACTACAGTAGTACTCCGAGAATTGGTTATTCTCGAAGTCTATTTTTCTCCAACTGGATAGAAGTGGTCAACCGCATACAGATGCTCTTCTACAGATACTACTTGATGGTCATAAAACCGGTCACCCATGTGACTGACCCAACAACCTTTTTTTGCAGCAGTTGTTAAGCGAACCAAATGTTTGCTGCAGATTGGTTTTGCAGAAAATGTTGTAAAATTGGTAATGTTTCTGTGAGATGCTGCAAATAGCCATAAATGTGAGCCGGTGGTCAAGTGGCTGAAGTGAGGTCATGTGATTGGGGGGGGGCATAGCTGCCAGAACTTTGAAACTGGGTCATAAGTACCCCGGGGAGGTTCATCATAACTCTGAATGGTGGCTAAGCGTCCAGTCATTAAGTCGAGGACCTACCTGAAATTTAACCGAATCTAAAGATAATAAGATTGGAAATCTTTCTTTCCGAGTTATCCCAAGGAATGTCTTGCCATATTAACAGTATATTAATTGCTCACCCTCCGGAAGCAGCAGCATGGAGGCAGGTCCTCCCGAGGTTATCTGGCGTATTGATATCAAAGCCTGCAGACAGCACATGCTCGTTGCTGAGTGAGGAGACAATGCTGTACAACTGACCTGAGAATCAGAAGAAAGTGAAAGGTGACTGGGAAATGGGATTAATTTACCATGACTCTGTCGCAGATACCATGGAAATTATGATTCTGGAATATACTGAAATTATCAACCAACCTCTTCGATATAGAGGAAAGCCACATTTCATAGGTATGCATTATGCTAGTCCCTTTGGGGATTAAAAAATGTAACAGAAAACATAGAAAAGTATAATAAGCTAAAATAAAATGTAGGAGATAAGAAAAGGAAATATAAATAATCTAATTTCTACCAACCCTGTTTCCGATTTCTCTCCATAACTTTCTATCCTTGTAAATCATTCTCACTTTCCCCTTGTAGGCTACTTCATATGTTGTCTTGTGTTCTCTCTTTTTTGATGATCTCATCAATTCCATCCAACCAGATTTTTTTTCCATCTTCCTCTTCCTCTCAATCGATTTATGTTTTTTTTTTAATTCAATCCTCATTTATTTTCTCAACATAAGGTTGACTCAGCCTTCCATCCTTCTGAGGTATGTAAAATGAGGACCCAGACTGTTGGGGGCAATATACTAACTCTGTAAACCGCTTAGAGAGGGCTGTAAAAGCACTATGAAGTGGTAAATACCGTATTTTTCGGAGTATAAAATGCACTCTCCCCCCCCCCAAAAAAAAGAGGATGAAAATCTGGATGCGTCTTATACTCCGAATGTAGCCCCACCCAGCTTCTCAAACAGAGGTTTCAGAGGCTGAAAAAAGCATCAGAAAAGAAGCTTCAGAAAAGAAGCTCCCAAACAGCTACAGAGGCTTTTTTTCTGAAGCTCTGTTTCAGAGGCTTTCAGAGGCAGGAAAAAAGCAAAAAAAAAAAAAAAAAAAAAAAAAAAAAGCAAGGCACAGAGCTCACAACCAAGGAACCTGTTGCTAAAATTCACCTTTGGGAACACCTGATTGGGGATTCCGGGAGGCGGATCTACCTGCCAATCAGCTTTTTTCTTATTTTCCTCCCCAAAAACCAAGGTACATCTTATACTCCGGTGCGCCTTATACTCCAAAAAATATGGTAAGTCTAAGTGCTAAGTTATTGCTACAACCAAATCACTTTAACCTATTTCTTTTGGCACTGATTAAAATCAACACCGCCTTTCTTTAGGCTACTTTTTTTTTTTACACTGAGGATTACATTTGGCCTTTAAATGATAAATTATATGCTGGACTGTAAAAAGTATCAGGCTAGGATAAAAAAAGTGAATATTATTTGATGCCTACTTATACTTAATTTTAATTATTAATTTTAATAAATGTAGTTAACTATGTACTTACTAACTTACCCCTTCCATCATACGAAACACTATAAATTTGGATGCAATTTTGACTAGGGATTTTGCTGGTCATTTGCCAAAATTAGAGTCTCTGTGGCAGCCTTGAACCCACAGGCTTACACCTTGAATTTAAGATTCTTGCTAAAAAAAAATCCTTCACATTTGCCAACTACTAGGTAATACGTTCAGACAATTCCTCTATTTTTTTAAGCATTCACACAGTTGGCTTGCCCTGAATTCAGCTACGTGTACAAAAACAACCGTCTCCTTATGAACCAAGCCCCCCCCCCAGTCCAATAGAAAACTTACCTGAGGAAAGTAGCTTACGACAACAGTCTGAGAATCCAAAGAGAACAGCTAAGTGCAGAGGGAACATGTCATGAATCCCACGCCTGGAAGAATAAAAGATCAAAACATGATAATACTGAAGGCCAAGGCTGCAAACAGAGCAGGAACAAAGTGATCTCCACCCCCACATGGGCACACTGACTTCATTTAGAGCCTCGGTGGCCAGAGTGCAATAATTATAGGCTAATTCTACTAGCTGCCAGCAATTCGACCCTGACCAGCTCAAGGTTGACTCAGCTCTCCATCTTTCCAAAGTTGGTAAAATGAGGACCATATGTTGACTCTGTAAACCGCTTAGAGGGCTGTAAAACACTGTGAAGCAGTATATAAGTCTAAGTCAGGGGTGAAATCTAAAATTTGTTACTACCGGTTCTGTGGGCGTGGCTTGGTGGGGGAGGGGGAAATATGGGCGTGGACATTTTTTTTTAAAAAAACCTTTAAAACCATTTTTTCTACAACCTCTTCGGCTAAGAGGTTGTAAAAAAATGCTTTCAAAAGGCTCTGACGATCCAAGCTGAGTTCCCTGATCAGGGAACTCAGCTTGGATCGTCAGAGCATTTAAAAGAAAAAAAGGGTTTTTTTTCTTTTAAATGCTCTGCTGATCTGCCGATCAACTTAGCTGGGATTGTCAGAGCATTTAAAAGAAAAAAACCCTTTTTTTCTTTTAAATGCCTGACGAGCAGCGCGATAATTAGAGGCTTTTTTTTTTTTTAACTTTTAAAATCATTTTTTCGGCCAAAGTTGTAAAAAAAATGCTTTTAAAAGTAAAAATAAAAGCCTCTGATGATTGCACAGCTCAGCTGGGCATGGGGAGGGAGGGGGGGGCGGTGATTTTTGCTACTGGTTCTACAAACCACCTGCCTCCATTGCTACCGGATCGGGCGATCCGGTCCGAACCGGGAGCATTTCACCCCTGGTCTAAGTGCTATTGCTATTTATACCTTGCATACCATCAATTCTAAATTACCATCATCCTCAACTAGGTGCTGGTATATTCTATTGTCAGTCACTGCTCTACTACACAGTCCAATAATGGCACATTTCAACCTGGTTGTGGCTAACTAGCAGGGTACACATTTGGCTGAGCATTACTTTAAGACAACTGCAAGTCTGCTTTATTCTGCCCTGACGATTCTAATTGGTTAGGAAGGAAACAAGTCAGAATTCTAGATCTATGAACATTAATTCGGATAAGAAATATGCCCCCACCTTGCAGTGTCAGCACCATTCGTCATCAAAGTACTAATTAGCAGCTCGTGGCCATATCTAGCAGCAACGTGGAGGGGGGTATTGCCATATTTGTCAGCGCAGTCAATCTCACTGCCTGTGAAACAAACAGACTGCATCAATATTTTTTTCTTCAATTCGCTCCGAGGCAACAGGCGACTCCACTTTAGCCACCAGGAGATCAGAATGTACCATATAGAACAGAGTTAGGCGATTTGTTTTTACATGGGGCTACATGAGAAACTGGATCCGTTGTGGAGGGCTGCCGTCCCGTCGCTGCCCTTGCCCCACTGCTCTGCTCCCGATGCTGCCAACGTCTCTCTCACACACATACCCATTGCCACGGGCTGGGCTGGGCTGGACTGGACCATCCATGGGCCGGATGTGATGCACAGCAGATAAAATGCCCAGGTCTGATACAAAATTACTGACTGAGTCGTAAGAGTTGGAAGTGATCATAGAAGTAATCTAATCCAACCCTCTGTTCAGTGCAGGATCCACTGAGAGTGAATGTTTAATAACTTTACATACATGTCCCTTTGTGCCTAACTTTCAGAACAGTAAAGAGAAAATTAATTTGGAGGAAATCAAGGTTGCTGCAATTCAAAATGACAATAAAAATGCTGAAAATAACAGATACAAGTAAGTTCGAATACCTGCAGGGACTGGTAACTTTTTTAAGGCAATGAGCGTCAACAAATAAACAACTGAAATCTTGAATAGGCTCCCCAAAACTTACATGACGTGTCAGTCTTGTAAGATCCCAGCCTGAGAAAACAATACTGTAAAATATTAGGATGGTTTCCTTAACAGTAAATAGCTGACAACTTACCATTTTGTATGAGAATCTGAGAGCGTGTAAACCGTCCATGAATGGCAGCCATGTGCAAAGGACTCTTCCCTTCTTTACTCTGCAAACATCAAACCTTTAGTCAGCCAACAAAGAGGTCCATTTGCTTTTAATCCTACACTGCTATCCCCAGGGATGCTTAAGTCGTTTTCATTTTCCCTGTGGCCCTATTTATTCAATGCAGCACATCTATAGCCATACCTGAAAGTTCACATCAGCTCCATTATTGACAAGAAGTTCCAGGCACAGGGCTCCGTTGGTGGAGACGGCAGCAAAGTGCAGGGGGGTAAAGCCCTTTTCATTGGGCTGATTGACATTGGCGCCATAGTTGACCAGTTCATTCGCCACGGCATCCTGGCCCATGTAACAGGCAATGTGAAGTGCAGTGTTGCCAAAGGAATTTGGTTCATCAATCTGTAAGAAAACACAGGAAGGTAGCATTTGAATAGGCTGAGACTTTGTGCTGGGCACAAGGTTTGGCCAAAAAGGGGGGAAAAGTTCATATGCTGTGGCTGTCTGACAGCCCAACCAGTTATACTCAAGCTCGTCTTCTCTCCAAGAAATTTTAACAGATTAACAGAGTTGAAAGGGACCTTTTAGGTCATCTAGTCCCCCACCCAAGCAGGAGACCCTACACCACTTCTGATAAATAGCAGTCCAATCTTTTCTTAAAAGCTTTCAGTGATGAGGCAAGCTGTTCCATTGGTTGATTGTTCTCAGTATCAGAAAAATTCTCCTTATTTCTAGGTTGAATCTCTCCTTGTTCACAGTTTCCATTCATTATTCCTTGTCTGGCCTTCAGGTGCTTTGGAAAATAGCTTGACCCCTTCCTCTCTGTGGCAGCCCCTCAAATATTGGAACACTACTATCATGTCCCCCGGTCCTTCTTTTCACTAGACTAGCCCAGTTCCTGCAACCGTTCTTCATATGTTTTAGCCTCCAGTCCCTTTATTATCTTTGTTGCTCTTCTCTGCACTCTTTCTAGAGTCTCAACAACTTTTTTATAGTGTGGTGACCAAAACCGGATGCAGTATTCTAGATGTGGTCTTACTAAGGCTTTATAACGCTATCTATCTATCTATCTATCTATCTATCTATCTATCTATCTATCTATCTATATCTATCTATCAAAATACTGTACTTATTTAGTTTACCATTACAGTAGTCCTCGACGTACAACAGTTCATTTAGTGACCATTCAAAGTTACAACCGCACTGAAAAAAGCGATTTATAGTTAAAATCCCAGCCTTGCTTCTTGCTTTGAACTGACAGCTTGGCAGTCCTGCTGCACTCTTGCTGCTACTTGGGTGATACGACTGGTAGGTCTCTCACACTCCATCCTACCTTTATGACAATTAAAAGGTCACAATGCAAAGTGAAATAATTTACACAGTATTGTTTCCTGACCAGGTAGCATACAGGCATGGAGATTAGCAAGTTCAACCTTTCTTTCTCTCCTTTTGGGAGATAAGTTGATAAGACAGGCTATCTTATTTTGACAATAAGCCAACCAACTATTTTTTAAAAAAAATAAAATGTTAAAGTTATGTCAAAGATTAAATTACAGAACTGTCTGGATTGTGATTTACAAGAAAATACAATGGAGACAGAGCAGCTGTTCACTACAAACTAAGAGCACTTTATCCAAGCAAAGGCAAGAGATGTTTCATAGCATTCCTCTTTTTATTCTTATTACAAGGGGATCCTAAAGAAAAAAAAATTCTCCTTGAACATAGTCTGAAGAATGAATAGACGCTATTGCTCTTAATTCTCTAACTTACATGAAATAATAAAGAGAATTGGTTATTACGCAGAGATCATGGCTTAGCACAATTTCCTGGCTAGATATATTATCTATTTCTGTGGAAATATATTTTGCAGGATTAGCCATTAATGGTTCTTGATTATATACAGAGTCTCTTTACCCAGTTCCTCCATCTGAGGGAGATAACAAAAAAATACTTAATTCTTTTAAAATCAAGGGGGCAACAACTGGAAACAGAGTTAAATCCATCAAAGAACTGGGTGACCATGTGACCAACTTGCGCAAGATGAGAGCACCAAAATCTGGAATGGCAGAATATTTTTTTGACAAGCATGCTCTGGGAGAAGGTGACAATGAGAACTAAAAACCACCCATGAATTATTTTTGAATCCCAAAGAAACTGGAGAATTCCAGGAAGTTAAGGGCCCTGCTATTCTCAACAATGCCATTAAAAAAAACCCTGTCTTAATCTTCAAGCTTCAGCTAATGTTCAGAGTACTTTGCTTAAATCAAGTAAAATCCAGTTTTTAGGAAGTTCCACTGAATTCATAAGGTCTTGCTTCAAAGTTATATATAGGATTATACTATAAAACTCCCTTGATTTGCATTACTGTATCTGAAAAGCCGTAATAGTTATAAAATCTGTATACTGCATCTTAATTTAGATTAAAATATTTCCTCTTGGCAGCTACTCTCAATTTTTAAATGCTACAGGTAGCATTTGGGACTGGAAATTGCTATTGCTAAGAGATGCAGTTGTAAAGCACAATATCAGATGACCGTGCCACTTAGTGACAAAAGTCTGGGTTGCAATAGTTCAGCAAGGAGCTCATGTGACTGCAACTTCCAACTTCCTGCCACCTTTCTTATTGACTTTGTTCATGGAAGGCTAGCAGGGAATGCCAGAAATTGTGCTCACATGATTACAGGGACAGTGTGACAGCCAGAATTCCCCAAGACACATTATAAGTGCCCCTCGTTCAGCATGATTGCAAGTCACTGAATGAGCTGTTGTAACCCAAGGACTACCTGTTACTTAAAACAAGCAACATACGAAATTGACTCATGAGCTTAATATAAACTCACATATGTATCATTACAGTAAGCCTAATTTGCCAGAAAGTATATGCGTGCACATCTGAAGGGGACAAGCCTGAAAAGAGGATAGGCACAGTACAGAGCAACTCAGCGTGCACTAAAACTGGTACTATCATCACACTTGCCTCAACTCCAAGCCTCAGCAGATGTTTCACAACTTCAATCTGGCCGCTGGCTGCTGCTGTGTGCAGCAGTGTGTAACCCTTTTTGTCTTTGCATGTGATGTCAGCTCCACGGGCTACCAGTAGCTTCAAGACTTCCAAATGCCCTAAGAAAAGACAATGCAAAAGACTGAAACCATTCAAATGCTTCCACGCTATAGCAAAGGGGCTTACAATAGTCTAGATAAGAAAAGAATCTGAAAGGATTACTCAAATCTTATGAATAAATGATCATATAATGTTTTTACAAGATTCGGGAGTTTATTTTATCATGAAACGTTCTAGGTAAGAAGGATTTTTTCCATTTGTCTTATGTGGAGCATGATACAGAATGCAACAGAAGCAAGGTTCAAATTTTGAATGCCAAGTACATTATTATAAAATTATTCAAGCAGTATAGAATAGGAGACTATGAGTAGCATGCAGGGTGTGTAAATTCTCTACCCCCCCCCCCCTTAAGATTCTGCTTTAGCATGAATTCCTGCTATCCTATTAATCACAGTGCAACATTCAATGAGGATCAATAATACTTGGGGTTAAAACCTAATTGGTTTAATGGCAACAATATTCAAATTATTTAATTGGTAGAGGGAGTCAGATTCCCCCCAAAGAGTAGCAACATGTTTTCCAGCAGCCCAATGCCTCTCTTTTAACCAAGACAAGGATTTAAGTAGCTTTAGTCTTTCTGGAAGCAACCTTACATTATGGTCCAACTTTAGCATCGTGCATTTAATATCTTTACACCTATTTCGCCTTCTTTTGATTTATTCCACATAAAAGATATTGGTTAGCTTCAAAGAACCTGTAATTTTTTTATAGTTCTGGTGTTTTATTATTTTAAAAGTTGTGTGTGTGTGTGTGTGTGTGTGTGTGTGTGTGTGAGGAAATGCTTATTAAGTTCAATGTTACTTTGCACAAAGTCAGTAGAGCTACTCCCACTCAGACTGAGTAACTAGAAAATGTAGTTTTCCCAAAGGCCAAGTGGATTAATTTAGCTCCAGTTGGCTGCATTCATCATGCAAATTAGATTTTGTCTGTTGCACAAAGTACACACATCTGTTACAGTTTTCGTTACTGTTTTTTGGCTTTCTAACCGTCAATTCTGGTAGTTGAAGGTTCAAAAAGGTGTCATGATCAAAGGTTTGTAAGTATAATATTTAAGAAGTACGTGTGCTGGTTTACTCGGTCTTAGAATGTGACCTGAAAACCTGATCTTTTCTGCTCAAAACTCAGAACCCATTGACAGCCTCATATATGAAATAAATGCACAGCTAAAAAAAGAATATCCTTCTTTAAAGAATATTTTTAAAGAATATACTTCACTGTGTACTCAGTTTATTCATCCGTTGGGTTTAAAAAGCACATTTTTCTACTGGCCTCCAAATTGCATTGTTAATGTATTTTTAGTAACCAAAGCTGTGTATAAGATAACTAGACCATAAAAGGTGAATGTTTTGAATTAAGTCTTAAATCTTAATTACTTAAGAAAGGTATAGCATATATGTGACAGATAGGGAGAATCATCGCATATTTTCTATTAGGGATGTCTCTATAGTCCCAACTATAATAAAAGAGTAAGAAAACAAGGTAGAAGTAAATAAAGCAAAATTCTAAAAGAATGTCATGGGACATAAAGAGTGAAAACATCAAGTAACACAAATTTCTGCAATACATTTATGGAAACTGCCTCTGGGAAAAAAAGGTTGCGGTCTGTGATAGTATAGCATCTCTATAGCGTATAGCATTTGCTATAGCAGTCACCTTTAGATGAGATGGGTGGCATACAAATCTAATAAATATCTTGCTAAACATTAATGCCACCTATTACTGCTGCAGAATGAAATAATTTCACTGAATAAGCATAGAAAACCTGTAATAGGAGATGGACAGGTATTACTTACTATATTTCCCATAAACATATGCACATGAAGCAAAAGTCCCAAGAAGGAGAAATGCTCATGAGGGAAAGGTACTTTAATTTGATGCCCCACTTTCAATTTATACGAAACTCCATGAGATGTGGAGTTTGCTTCCAATAAGACATTACAATACAAAAGACAAGTTTGTTCCCTGACATCATCTCTCCCCTTCCCCCCCCTCCCCCCCCAAAAAAAGGCAGTTTTTCCTGTCCCAAATTTTTGCTTCTCAGCTGAAGTATAAAAAGAGATTACTGGGGAGTTAATGGATCCAAATAGCAGTTTAACAGCTGCTAATGTTATCTTAATGCCTCTGCCTATAATTAAATTCCATCTAACTGGAGGGGATTATGTAATTCATTACTGATTGCAGATTGAATGTGGCAAGAGTAATGAAATCAACAGGTGATAGGAATTAAAAGATGGATATGGTAAAAACCAGCAGATCTAATAACAGTAGTAACAGCTGCCCCTTAGTTTAGTGTGACATTCGACACCTTGAAGGTAAAACAGATTCCTTTGAGGTAATTCTGTCTCTAGTGCCAGGTACAAAGTGACAGGCAGAGTTACTGAACCGGGACTATTGTTCTGTTATGAGGCAGATTCACTGAGCTCCTCCCTATGTGGGCCACCTTGGTTCTGCCTTGGATCGCTGCTCCTACCAATGTTATCTCCTATTAACCTTTTCTGGGAAGATAATTTTGCATATAGCATAAATAATAATAATAATAATAATAATAATAATAATAATAATAATAATAATAATAATAATAATAATAATTCAATTTATATACCGCCCTTCTCCTATTGGACTCAGGGCGGTGCACAGTCAAGGATAAAAACATACCAATACAAAATTTAAAATCAATTAAAAGAATTATACAGCTTTGGCCCACAATTTAAAACAATCCAATTAAAAACCAATTTACACTTAAAAAGCTAAAAAGCTAAAAAGACTAAAAAAAAAAAAAAAAGGGGGGGGGGGTTTCATGCCAGCCCTGCTTGATGGAAAAGAAAAGTTTTTAGGGCACGGCGAAAGGCCCAGAGATCTGGTATCCTTCGTATCTCCAGGGGCAAATCGTTCCAGAGGGTAGGTGCTGCCACAGAGAAGGCCCTCCCCCTGGGGGTCACCAGCCGACACTGCCTGGCTGACGGCACCCTGAGAAGTCCCTCTCTGTGGGAGCGTACTGGTCGGTGGGAGGCAATCGGCAGCAGAAGGCGGTCTCGCAAATACCCAGGTCCGATGCCATGGAGCGCTTTAAAGGTGGTGACCAACACCTTGAAGCGCACCCGGAAGACCACTGGAAGCCAATGCAGCTTGCGCAGGAGAGGCATCACATGGGAGCGCCCTCTTGCTCCCATAATCCCCCACCAGTTGGAGCCTCCGGGTGCTCCTCAAGGGGAGCCCCATGTAGAGAGCATTGCAGTAGTGCAATGTGGGAGGAGGAAGAACTGGCCTGTGGTTACTCCTGGGTGGTTCCAGTCTTTGGTTCTCTTATCACTAGTGCAGGGGTCTGCAACCTTAAACACTCAAAGAGCCATTTGGACCCGTTTCCCACAGAAAACACTAAGGCTCCGGTCATCTCCACCACTGTGATAGGGCAATAGCTTTTTCATCCCTCTGTTGTGATAGAGCCACAGCAGAGGGATGAAAGAGCCACATGCGGCTCTGGAGCCACGGGTTGCCGACACCCGCACTAGTGCAATGGTCCCCAACCTTTCCGGCTCTGTGGATTGGTAGCGGTGGCAGCACTGGGGGCCGCAGTGGGGGAGAGAGGGATGGTTCCGCACAAGCAGCGGGTGGGCTCACGTGCAAAGTTCCATTTGTGCAAGCAGAAGGCACCATTGTGCAAATGGAGCTGAGTGCGCATGCCCACTGCTTGCGCAAATGGAGTTTCATATGCTCACCCTCT
The DNA here is from genome assembly GCF_059756535.1 of Pantherophis guttatus. Lineage (NCBI taxonomy): Eukaryota > Metazoa > Chordata > Lepidosauria > Squamata > Colubridae > Pantherophis > Pantherophis guttatus. Next base: position 138,055,749 of record NC_142064.1, on the reverse strand, counting down.
ACTTGCATGGCCTGGTTCCCAATGGGCCACGGCCTGGTACCAGGTTGCAGCCCAGGGATTGAGAACCCCTGCACTAGTATTTATGGAATCTATGTGAAATCTCTGGGTGAAATCATCAGTTAGTTTGAGTGAGGTATCATTAGTATGCATTAGATATATGCCTCCTCATTGGCCAAACCAGAGATGTAGTGTAAGTCTTGACTGAAGGAGGTTTTGTTGCTCCAAAACCCTTGTTCTCTGCCAGGTCCAGTTCTGACTCTAGACGGGGTTGCACTGCCCCCAAAGGAACAGAGCAGGGATTCTTCTGGACTCACAAGTTGAGAAGCCTTTGTCCAGCTTCAGCTGGTGTGCCAGTTGTGGTAGGTAAAGGATAGACGAATTAGGAGGTGGAACACCTATCTAGAGGTGCCAAGCTCCTTTGAAACAGCATCACCCCAGACATTCAGACAGCATCCTCCCATTTAAGAAGGCTGTCAAGATGGAAACATTTCATAAAGATTTTGGCTTGTTGCCATTATTTACAGATTCTTGACTGGTTTCTGGATTTTATTAATGTTAATTAACTGGTTTGAGGTACAACAATATATAAAAATGTTAATAAACAAAATGCAGGAGGGGAAATAGCTGTAAGCCAACAGCAACGTACTACCTCTGGCTCACTACTATTGAGTATCCTTTGTTATTACTAGGCAAATATCCTGGGTGTATGTTTTTATATATAGTTTCTCTGAAAGACCTACATATCAAAACTATCAAGCATAATAGATGGGATATAAAGAAGGTGGAAGGGGGACTTACCCAGAAAGGCTGCCCAATGTATTGGCTGTCTCTCCTTCTTGTCACATGTGCTCAGATTGGCCCCTCTATTTAAGAGCAAGTTTACCATCTAGAAAGAAGATAGACATTGAATTAAATAATCTAAATAATCTAAAATAAAAACACAAGGCAACCAACTTGGTGTTTCCTGCCACTTCCCCCTATGGATGCTGTAGCTCACTTTATTTATGTAAATGCAGAATCTGTGCTTCACAAGAAAGTGGAACAATGAGATCCAGATACGGATAATCTGAAAGTCCATTCTTATTATATAAGAAAACCTTGCCTTGCCTACAAATCAGATGTTACCTATTTGTGTATTAAACTTTGCTATGGAAGACAAAATAGTCTATGGCTGTTATTATGATTATTCATATTAATTAATGAATCGTGCATCAGTATGTTATTTGTATGTTAGTTACATTCTGATGTACATTCTGAAAAAGCAAGTTCATATGCATCCAATGATTTGTTTCACACTATGTGTTCTTTACTCAAAAAGAAACTCAATCCCTCCAAGCTCTGATTCTCCAATAGTATCATACCTACTAGCTTAAAAGTCGAGGACAGAGAAAACATTTTACTGCTAGAAGAGCAAAGACTTCTGTCCAACTGTTAACAGTATCCTAAAAGCCAAAACTCCATTCACATCATAGGCAATATGTCCATGTTTCTAACATGGAAAAGCAGCAGAAGGGTGCAGGAAGAACTATTTGCACACTGTCCAGAGTTACTCTGTGAAGGAGATGGACAGTTTTAAAATAAAATTAAGTAAAATAAAATAAAATAAAATAAAATATTGTAATAAAGTTGAAATCCAGTAAAAAAAAAAAGAGAGATACGTATCTTCTCCTCATCTTCTTTCTTTGCTTCAAGTCTATTGCCATGGAGGACTGCTCCAAAGGGCTTTGCCTTAACCATAGCACCAATATGAGCCGCAGTGGTGCAGTGGTTAAGAGTGCAGTACTGCAGGCTACTTCTGCTGATCACTGATTGACAGCAGTTTGGCAGATCGAATCTCACCAGGCTCAAGGTTGACTCAGCCTTCCATCCTTCCGAGGTCAGTAAAATGAGGACCCAGATTGTTGGGGGAAATATGCTGACTCTGTAAACTACTTAGAGAGAGCTGGAAAACACTGTGAAGCGGTATATAAGTCTAAGTGCTATTGCTAATATTGGGGAATATTTTAGCTCAGTGTTGAAATCAGGGGTCCTGGATGTTCTCTGAGCTTGGCTATATTCTTGAGACGTTTCTTTACCCAAACTAGGTAACATCATCAGTGCTGTTACCTATTTTGAGTAATGAAATGTCTGCAAGAAAACAACTAAGCTCAGAGAGTGCCAAGGACCCTTCATTAACCATAGTAGCTGGAGACTCTATTATGTGAGTTTGAGTGTAACTATTTGTTTGTTTGGCTAACAAAAGACTCTGAGTGGCTTTTCTATGGGGAAATATTCTTTACAACAAAACAAATGTCCATCCTTGCTCCATTATACCTCATCTCTACCCCATGGAGAAGTCATGCATAAACATCTCTGGGAAAGACAAAGACATCCCTTACCTCAAGGTGCCCACTGTGTACAGCATGGTGCAGTGCTGTGCGGCCAGTGCGGTCTGCCACATTAACATTACTAAGCAGTGGGATGATGGTCTCAGCACACTTGCTAGCTCTGTTGGCAGCAGCAACATGCAGTGGTGTTTGCCAATACTTGTCACGAGCATTGATGTCTGCTGAGTGCTTTAGGAGGAGGTTAAGTGCTTTCTGCCAAAGAAAGAACATAAGACAGCTTTTAAGCCTGGATGAAGTACTATTGCAAAAGAAGTAAGTACTAACAAGTGAGAAGATAGCACTTTGTTATGAACAGGAGGAGTTTAATATAAAGAAAGTCTGCAAAACCTGAGAGAATAGGGAATGTAATACAGAAGGTACTGTGAAGAGATAAAATGCTACAATTTAGAGTGATCTAGCAATTCCAAGAAAGGACAGTGAGCAACTTCATATAGGGCAATACAGTAGCCTTAAAACAGGCTCAATTATCTTAAGAGTACCTCTCCCTAAATTCTCAGATATCTTGAAATTTGGGCAGGTTCACAAAGAATAATTGATACTGCAGTCCCATATTCGGAGGCATGGGTTATTAGCATGGTGAAACCCCAATTAACAAAATCTTCAGATTAAGATGCAGACAGCTAGGTTCGTACTAAATTAGTTAAATCTCGTTGGCTTCTGTTTGATTTATTTATTCATTCTTTTCATCTATATAGATGCCTGTTTCATGAACACGACTCCGGGCAGAGTACAATAAAACCAGGCCATCAAAGATACAAACGGTAAAAATAATTTCATAGTAAGAAATATTATTTTAGCAGACTAGGAGGGAGCATCTTCAATGTTAAACACTGTGTAGCCATCTCGCCAGTTCTCCGTTTACCTGAGATCCCCGAGCCTGCTGACATAATCTTGCCTTCGGAAGGTTGGCAATTCTTATAGTAGGCCAAGCACAAAATCTCTCCACCCCAATCAATGCTGACTGCTACTGACCTCAGTGAAAGAAGCAGAACTAGCATAGTTCAGTGCCACTCACCCCCAATTAACAGATTCAAACCAAAAGGATACCATAGTTGATGACACTGAAAACCATTGAGAAGTCAAGCACAGCAAGGACAGATACACAACACTCGTCCCGCTCTTGCCAGAGATCCCCTAAAAATGTCACCAATGGCATTTTCATCCTGTACCCAGGCCTGAATCCTGACTGAAAGAGGTCCACATATTACTCTCCATCCACAGGCCTCTGTAGCTGCAGTGCAACCACCTTCTTAATCACCTTCCCTTCTTAGAAAATTGTCTGGTATGATGAGATCTAGCGAGGGTTTCTTGAGGAGGGGCAAATTAGCCCCTCCTTAAGAACCAGAGGAACAATCTCCTCACTCAAGGAAGAATTGTCCACCTGTAGAATTCACTCACACAACATCCCAAAGGCAGCTTTAGATAGCCAGGATGGATATGGATCATGCGAACAGGCGGCTGAGCTCACAGTCATAAGAATCCTATACACTTCCTGAGGCTCAGCCAGTTCAAACCATTCCCAGATAGCAAGGCAAGACTATACCAGGCATCCCCTCAGGATTTACAACAAGGCCCATGTCCAATTGAGGATGAATTTGAGATACTTTGACAGATGCTCAGGATTTTTTTTTTCTGCATGGCTTTGGGGGTGGGGGGCGGGGGGGGGCTTCTCCAAAATCCCTTTATGCAAAATTGTGTGTCACCTGAAACAAGGCCACCAGAAAGCTGTCTGCAGACATAATAAGGGGCAGAGGAGTTTTGTCGCTTTGCTACCCTTACTGATCGAATGAGGCATTTGTTATTTTTGTTTTGGACCTTGTTTTTATATGTGTGTATGTGTATGTGTGTGTGTGTACTGGGTTTTCCCCGAAAATAAGACCCTGTCTTATATTTTTTTGGATCCTGAAATAAACACTTGGCCTTATTGCCATCCGCTCAAAAGCCCAATTGGGCTTATTATTATACATATATGTATACCCTGTTTCCAGGGGTGAAATGCTCCCGGTTCGGACTGCATCACCCGATCCAGTAGCAATGGAGGCCGGTGGTTCGGAGAACCGGTAGCAAAAATTCCTGCCCCCCCCGCCCCGCCCCGCCGCACAATCATCCGAGGCTTTTTTTTTTTACTTTTAAAAGCATTTTTTCTACAACCTCTTTGGCAGAAAAAATGCTTTTAAAAGTAAAAAAAAGCCTCTGATGATCGAGCGGCTCAGCTGGGATCGTCAAAGGCTTTTAAAAGAAAAAAACCCTCAGGCAACTCAGCTGGGATTGTCAGAGCCTTTTGAAAGCATTATTTTACAACCTCTTCGCCAAAGAGGTTGTAGAAAAATGCTTTTAGAAGTTAAAAAAAAAATATGCCCATGCCCTCCCAGTCACATTCCCCCCCCAAGCCACGCCCACAGAACCTGTAGTAACAAATTTTAGATTTCACCACTGCCTGTTTCCCCCAAAATAAGACATCCCCTGATAATAAGCCCAATCGGGCTTTTGAGCGCATGGCAATCAGGCCAAGCGCTTATTTCAGGGTTCAAAAAAATATAAGACAGGTTCTTATTTTCAGGGAATCACCGTGTGTGTGTGTGTGTGTGTGTGTGTGTGTGTGTGTGTGTGTGTGTACAGACATATACACACGCACACACATAGTATCTTTTAGGGTGTTTGAAAGGTATGATTTTTTAATCACAGTGTTGCTAATATTTTAAAAGAAGGTGTTTTGTTGTTGTTTTTTAACTGTATAAACCACATATAATTTGTGATTGGGCAGTGTATAAATTGATACAATAAATAAGTAGATCGTCTTTTACATTTCATATAGTGACAATGCGGACACAAGGCTTCCTCAGTAAACAAGAAGGCTCAGGAACGAGCCAATACAAGGCAATCACCATTATACTCCTGCCTCACACCTTTGTCCCATGGGAAAATGTACTGCTAGTAACAGCCTTTTTGCAGTTCTTTCAACTCTACCGTCCAAAAAGGTGTTGCTATCCAATGTGTCCAAGGAGATAAAGACTGTTCTACAAGATTCTCAAAATATTTAGTACAATGAAGAATAAAAAGACAAGAGGGGAAATGAACTTGGCCCTAAACATGGCAGTTTATTGTAATGTTCAGTGTCTGGAATTTACTTTGTCATTTTACTAGCAGCATGACTATAGCACCCTGTGAAAGACCTGACATTTACCTCATTACGAGAAGCTGCAGCACGGTGTAACGGGGTTAGCCAAAGAGTGTCCTTTGCATTGACGTTAGCACCTATCCAAAGAAAAGAAAAGGGATGAAGCAAGTTCTCTCAAGCATGATTCATTAAGAGACGAAAACAAACATTAAACTGGTTGAATAGCAAGGCATTCCTTAGACTTTCATTTTAACAATAAGACCATTTTTAATGTTTAATCCCAGTGCTTATTTAACAAACAGCTGTTTCGCAAGGAAACTGCCAACTGATTAATAAAGAAAGAACATTAGTACTGCATTTAAGAGGCATCCTTGTCTTTAAAAAATGTGGCTGAAAATTAAAACGACTGTCCCATTATCTGCTAAACATTCTATATGCTAAATCAGCACCATTTATTTCAAAGGTTCTGGGATGGTGGCGTTTGTGAATCACATCTGAAAAAGATGCAATCTCCAGAATTAACTTCCATAGATTTCCACACAATTCCTCTTACAGAAGGGACCCTTGAAGGTCTTCTAGTCCAATCCCCTGCTCAAGCAGGAGACCCTATTTCATTCCAGACAAGTTGCTATGCAGTCTCTTCTTAAAAGCCTCCAGTGATGAAGCACTCACAACTTCAGAAGGCAAGCTATTCCACTGGTTAATTGTTCTCACTGACAGAAATTCCAGGTTGCTTTTCTCCTTGATTAGTTTCCATCCATTGTTTCTTGTCTTGCCTTCTGATGCCTTGGAAAATAAGTTGACCTCCCTCTTTTTTGTGGCAGCCCCTCAAATATTAGAACACTGCTATCATGTCACTTCTAGCTCTTCTTTTCGCTAGACTAGACCAGGGGTCGGCAACCCGCGGCTCCAGAGCCACATGCAGCTCTTTGGGCCCTCTGCTGCAGCTCCGTGTCCCATCATTGGCTGGCCCAGCCCCTTGCCCCTCTTATTTCTTTTTTTGACTCCAGCCTGAAGTGGCAGGAAGCGAAGGCTGCCTTACGCACAAATGTGGTGTGAAGACAGGTACAGGACAGCTTCACTCCTGTATACTCCTCCCTCCCTGAGCAGAGAGCGTGCGCACATGCGGGGAGATCCTACTCAAGTGAGCACCAAAGCGTAGCAAAGGCGCGTGCGGGGTGGGTGGCCACTCACTTAGGAGGGTTTTAACAGGACGCGGCTTCTCTCCTGCAATAATGATCCGGCCATCGCCGTATCTCCTCCTCCCACTCATATGAGGTCCTGGCTGTGGCTGAACTGGGAGCGTGTGCACACGCGGGGAGATCCTCTTCAAGGAAGTGCCGTAGCTCAGGAAAGGCGGGGCGGGCAGTGACTCGCTTAAGGAGGGTCTCCCCACGCGTGCACATGCTCCTGGCTCAGCCACAGCCGGCAATGGCATCACGAGAGGAGGAGGAGAGTGCAGGAGCGAAGCTTCCCTGTACCTGCCTCCATGCCACATTTGCACGTAAGGCAGCCTTCGCTTCCTGCCATTTCGGGCTGGAGTTCGCACCCTCCGCACTTGACTGAAGAACTGCTGGGAGTGGGGGATGAAAGGGCAAGGTGATGGCCAGAGCATTAGTGCAGGAGAGAAACCGTGTCCTGTTAAGACCCTCCTAAGCAAGTGGCCACCCACCCTGCGTGTGCCTTAGCTGCGCTTTGGCACTCACGTGGGGAGGGTCTCCCCGTGCATGTGCACGCTCCTGGCTCAGCCATGGCTGGTCAGGGCATCACAAGAGGAGGGGGGAGGAGGAGGACGGTCACCCGAAGGGAGTGGGGAGACACACACACACACACATACAGAGAGGGAGAGAGATAGAGACATATAGAGAGAGACATGGGGGAGGAGAGAGGGGAAGATAGGGAGAGCGGGAGAGAGACAGAATGGTTTTGTGGCTGGGTAGGCATGGCTAGGGGAGTCATGTGACTGGGTGGGAGTGAGTGACATCGAGTTGGCCACGCCCACCCAGGTTTTGTGGCTCTGGTGTGGGGTTTTTTTGTGGGAAACGGATCCAAGTGGCTCTGAGTGTTTAAGGTTGCCGACCCCTGGACTAGACAAACCCAATTCCTGCAACTATTCAATTGTTTTAGCCTCCAGCCCCCGAATTATCTTTGTTGCTCTTTTCTGCACTCTTTCTAGAGTCTTGACATGCAGTAAGCATCAGTAACTAGAAAACCAGCCTAATAAAGGAACTGAAAGGATCAAAGCTCATTCCAATCTTCATGCAGATTTTTTTTAAAAAGAGAAAAACGATGTGGGTTATGTTGCTGGCAGTCTTCAAAGACTATCGCTTGCTTTAGGTTATCATGAGCCAGTGTTTTTTATGGCTGTTAATTTGGAAAGATTTAGCACATGGATCAAAAACCATCTGTGTTGGCTCTGCTGTCCAGAAGGCTAATTCAGCCCTGCAACCTACACAGGAAGAGTTACAGTATACAGGGCTGTCAGTTTTAAAATAGCTTCACTGAACCGAATGAGAACATTTCCATAAATCTCCGCTGCTTGAGAATCATGACTAGCAATAAGAATATTACTAACAGCAATCTGCTGGCTACAGCACTTTTAAAGTAGAAAGCACAAAAATGCTTATGAGCTCTCTCATTCATTCTTTGTGACCATCCAAGTCACAGATAGTTATATTTCCTGTTTTAAAAAGACTGCCGGAGGCTTTGCCGAAGTCTGTATCTGGATCTCCCCTACTCAAAGCCAACAATAGGACTCTATAGAAACTTGATTACCATTGCAATACCAAATCCCTGGCAGTTTGGACAATGATAACATAAGAACTTCCAAAATAAAATTAAAAAATGGGACCATTTCCCCATCCTTACCTGATAATATTAGGAGTTCAACGATAGAGGTGTCCCCTAAGTATGCAGCTGCGTGCAAAGGGGTTCGTCTCTCTTGGTCCTGATTTGGGGAAACAAAATAATCAATATATGTATATGTGTGTGTGTGTGTGTGTGTGTGTGTGTGTATCTGTGCATTCTATAGTCTACATAAACTAAGGATATTTATTTATTGACTAAACATATATTCCACCCTTGCTATCGAGAGTGACTGTGGGTGGTTAAAATCATCTTCTGCTTAGATCTGCAATGCAGGTAGTCCCTGCCGTACAACCGTTCGTTTAATGACAGCACTGAAAAAAGTTGCTATAACTGGTCCTCACAATTTACCATCACAGCATCCCCATGGTCACATGATCAAAATTTGGGCACTTGGCAACTGGCCTGTATTTATGGCAGTGGTGACATCCTAGGGTCACATGATCACCATTTGTAACCTTCCCAGGTGGCTTCCAACAAGCAAAGTCTATGGGGAAAGCCAGTTTCACCCAACAAACATGCGATTCAGTTAACAATCATGGCGATTCACTTAACGACTATGGCAAAAAATGTTGTTAAATCATCTGCTACTCATTTAACAACTGCATCACTCAGCAATGGAAATTCCAGTTCCAATTACAGTCTTAAATCAAGGACTACCTGTATATCTCCACAATTTATGAGTTTTTTTTTAAAAAAAAAACTTTTTATCCAACATGCCAGATACTAGGTAGCAAAAATATTAAACTTGTCTGCCTACAAATAAGCATTTCTTCCATATATACTCAATCTATCTACCAAAAGCCAGTAACGTTTGATTAGCTAAATAATTTGCCACAAATCAGGAATAGCTGAGGATCCTTTGAGTAGACAGAACATAAACTGAATTATACAACTTCAGTAACAGTAAATCTTATAGAGGTAGTCTTTGACTTACTATCATAATTGACCCCAAAATTTCTGTTGCTAAGCAAGGCAATTGTGAAGTGAATTTTGTCCCATTTTACGACCTTCCTTGACACAGTTAAGTGAATCATTGCAATTGTTTAACAACGCAGTTGTTACGTGAACCTGGCTTCCCCATTGACTATGCTTGTCAGAAGGTTGCAAAAGGTGATCATATGACCCCATAACCATCATAAATACATGCCTGTTACCAAGCACCTAAATTTTGACCACATGATCTTGGGGATGTTGTGAAGGTCCTAAGTGTGAAAAATGATCATGTCACTTTTTTATAGTAACTTTGAACAGTCACTAAACAAACGGTTGTTATGTATACCCAACTATTCTTGTTTTTCTCCTGTGATGATTTAAAGTACAAATTAATCCAACTGCCCTCACTATCTAGTCATCATGGCTGACTGGTTGTCAGCCAACTTGACATGGTTGTCAAGTTGGCTCTTTTGGGCCGCTTTTGAGCCCAGTTATTCATTTTAACTTAGCCAACTTCAATGAGCTTAATTAGAAGAAGGTGTTTCGTCATGAATATATAATCTTACCTTTTATTTGGATGCTTTCTTCCTGATGAATTTCAAGGAAAAATTAACTACAAAGAATTGAGTAAATGTCTCAAAGCGATTTCAAATTGTTCCTGCAAATTCTAGGGTTTCTTAACACTTACCAATGGTTCATCAATGAATAAAACTCAGTAACTGTGAACATGTTTTTTATAAAAGCCAATTAATCTACAACTACTGACATTTTTGCACAATCATGATTTAACCTTAATTGCGTGTAATTCAAAGAAAATAAGAGTAAGCCTAATGAGCGTTCAATCCCTGACATTAGTCAAGTATATACTTTTAAATCCTTAGCAATACAGTGACATTCTGTCAACGTACCTGGATTATATACACAAATTTCCCAGAAAGCAGAATAGTACATAGTATAAAACATCTATGCAAATGGACCGGTAGCAAAATGGTTATCTCATTTTGCTCCCTTCAGAATGGCAAATGCAATTACCAATTGTAAGGCAACTAACAGTGTAATCATAGCTTTAAAAAGGCTCTAAAAATTTTGATGTACAAGGAAAAATACCTTTATTACAATGTTGGAAAGAACATTGAGCAATAGACAAGATTGCAAAATCTCATACAACTCTCAAGACCCAAATTCACCTGAATTAGAATGCTTTCAGTGGGAAACTTTAGCTCTGGAAAACTTTCTGCAGAAAATATTTCTGCTCACATCTCTGCTTTCCTCTCTGACGTATAAATCAACATCTAACTAGCCAGCCGAGTAGTGAAAATCAGAACCTATCCTGCTGCGTTAAATAAGAATGCAACTGTACTGACATGCAATATTACAAGTGTGTTCAGGTAGGCCTCGAATTAACAGGTGGCTGCTTATTAACTGTCTGAACTTGTGACAGACCCTCCAAAGGTGGTCCTTGACTTACAACCACTCAATTAATGACTGTTACGTAATAATGGCATTGAAAAAAATGACTTATAAGACATTCTCACAGTTATGACCGGTGCAGCATCCTGAGCAGGGGTAAAATGCACTTACCTTCGCTACTGGATTGGAAATGTGAGCCAGCGTGTGCGCCTCTTCTGCACATGTGCAGAGGGTCAAAAATGGGACGTAATGACATCCCAGTGGGTGGGCGGAGCCCCCCGCCACCGGCCCTACTGGCTCACATGAGCCAGATAGATCCAGCTGGATTTCACCGCTGATCCCGAGTCACATGATCAAACTCCAGGTGCTTGGCAACTGGCATGTATTTACAACGGTTGCAATGTCCCAGGGTCCTGGGGGTGTCATCTGCGACCTTCCTAGGGAGCTTCTAACAAGTTAAGTCAATGGGGCAAACCAGATTTGCCTAAATACTGCACGATTCACTTAATAGCTGTAGTGATTTGCTTAATAACCGTGGCAAAGGGTCGTAAAATGGGGCATGACTCGCTTAACAACTGCCTTGCTTAGCAACAGAAATATTGGGCTCAATTGTGGTTTTAAATAGAGGACTATTTGCAATTGGCAATTACTTCAGTAACTCTAACTTTCATTACAGATAGTCCTCAATTTGCCACGGGTCATTTAAAGGCCATTCAAAATTACGACAGCTGTAAAGGCTGCTTTACGGACCACAAAGCACTTCTGGCCATCTTAAAACATCACTGCCTTCCCCTCCATAATTACATGACCGCATTACAGGTGCCTGGCAACCAGACTGCCAACCAGATTTACTGCTTGGCAACCAGACTGCCAACCAGAGTGACTGGCTGCCAAGTACCCCACAACCACTTGCAATCTGACCATTTGCAATCTTCTCTGCAGACTTCCCCAGAAATTCTGTTAGGAAGCAGGCAGGAAAGACTGAAAAAGAAGGGGCTGAAGGAAGGCTGAAATCGTTCCATGGGTTGCAGAAATCTTTATCCCTTTAGCCCCAGGAAGGATTTCTGCTTTGGGCATGGAGGGGAGGGGAAATCCTTTGGCAGGCTGCAGAAACTGAATTGGAATTCTCCCTGCAGGCTTTTGAACTGAAATTCTTTGATAGGCAGCTCTTTCACTCTATCCATTTAACAACCCAGGAAATTGCTGGGGTTGCAGTTGTTGAATGAAGCAATCACATGGCATCTTGCTTAACTACTGCTTCGCTCAGCAACCAATATTCTGATCCCAACTGTGGTCGTAAATCAAGGATTACCTGTGCCCCTAGAAGCAAATGCAACAAAGTTTTGAAAACTCAATGCCAATTAAAAGAATAATCTTATTCAAAGTGAATACAATACAGATGGATTTTGGCACTCCAAATATCATTTTCCATCCCGCTCCCTGGTTCCGAGGTCAAAGCAGCTCATAAGAAGCACAATTTATGGCAAGATTTATGCATTAAATAGGCATGTATTTTATATGTGCCTCTATTAAGTGAGCCAGAATGAAATGAAAAGCCAGATACAGCTTCATGGGATGTACAAGAATAAAATTTAAAAAACCTATAACACAAGCTGTTCTCACTCAGAGACCACAAGACTAATCCAGAACACGCTTCATGCCAAACACAACTGCTAATTCCGGTACCACCCACTGCTCAGTACAACTAGACCAATACATCTGGTACTGTGCAGCCAATTCCCAACAAAGTCGCTATTTACCAATAATGAACAATCCCCTCTGCTATGCACTAATTCTGAATATACAAAGTACTTTGCTATCCTTATCTATTTATAACTACAACAACCTTAGAATTATTTAATGATTATAATCGTTTTACAAATCTGGAACCAATGCCAAGATATGAAAAACGGTTTGAAAAAGGCCCACTGAAAACCCAATCAAACTCAGACTCTCTAAGATGTCAGAATGTCATAACTAATGTCTAACATGTGATGTTTAGGGGATAAAGATGACATAAAACAGCCAGCTGGAAGGAAAGGGCAATTTTGGGAAAATATACTGTGTGCACTTAGCCAAGAGAAGCAGAAACACCAGGAGAAAGAGTTATTTCAAGACTTACCAACACATTGATATTCTCCTTCTGACTCAGTAATGACCGTACCTCCTCTATATCACGGTTAAAAATGGCTTGGACCAGAGGAGGCTACAAAAGAGAGAAAACAGTAAAATGAATGGTAAAGGAAAAAAAATCAACCATTAATAGCAGAAACCCACAAATCTGAGTGAAGAATTTTTAAAAATCCACTGTATCTTAAATCCTTAGGCAGAAGGGGTGATGTGATTGAATCCTCAGCTATTGAGTTTTAATGTCATAGCTGCTCACGCAAAATAACTGAAATTCTGGATACACTCCTTACCACTGATTGTTTAAAGACCATTTGGAGTTAGGATAGCCTCAGAAAGGGTGCTCTACCTTCTGCAAAACACTTCCGGCTATCCTAAAATGTCAGACCCTCCACCAGTCATATGACCATGCTTCAACTGGCTCACATTTTATGACTGATCGCAGCATCCTGTGTTCACATGACCGGTTTCCACAAAAGATACCCATCTGGGAGAATGCCTTCGCACTTACAACTGTGTGATTTGCAACTGCCATAGAAACAATTGTAAAATTGGGTCCAATCACATGGGTGCCTCGACTTATAGCAATCACGAATTACAACCAAAATTCCACTTCCAAATGCAATGGAAAGCAAATCTGCTAGTTTTTTTCTGATCATCTCGGCTTGTAATCCTCTAGTCACAAAATAACAAAAACCACCATTTGATGAAGAGGGTACAGTAGACGAAATGACCATAGTAGCATATGCGCAAATTCCTTTAAGATGATGGCAGAAGAGAAAACTATTGTAGATCTTTTTTGCCTTTTTTCCATTATAGATGCAAGGGTTCACAATCATTTTTGGCCCATTATTTGTGGCAACTACGTATTCTGCTCTTTTCTAATAACCTGCCTGCAAAGAATACAGAAGGAATACCGTATTTTTCGGAGTATAAGACGTATCTTTCCCCCCCCCAAAAGGGGGTGAAAATTTAGGTGCATCTTATACACCGAATGTAGCCCCCACCCTTTGGCCTCTGCCTCGCAGCAGTTACCTCCTTGCAGCAAACAGCAAGAAAAAACAGCTCCTTTCAGCTTCAGCACAGCCTAATTAGCACAAGTTGATTGGATCGGCCTCACGACTCTCAGCTGATTTGCTCTCAGCTGTTTTGCTGCTTGCTACAAAGAAGTAAATTGCTGGAGCAGATTTTTTTTTTCCCTTGTGCTAATCAAGCTATGCTGAAAACGAAAATGAAAGTAAAGCAGGCTGCAACGAGGCAAAATTGCTCAGAGGCAGAGGGACATTTCTTTTTCTTTTTTCCTCACCAAAAAAGGTATGTGTGTCTTATACTCCGAAAAATACGGTAAGCTTGTTGTAGCATGCAAAAACAACACAACATTGATTATACTGCAATAAAAGGCCTCAATCCTTTATTCAAGTCAAAAGAGAAAAGAAAGAGAAAACAGAAGCTGTATGTCATGCTGATCTTTGAAGTAGACAGACATTTTGGCATAGACTTTCTTGTGCAACTTGCCAAGACCATGGGATATAAGGCAGGATTTTACATCTGCATCATCAAGATCTATAATGGTATGCAGGAATGATGCTGGGAGACAGGAAGGAGAGCTACAGACTAGACAACAGCATGTAAAAGTTGTCCCAGCTATAGAAGAGGGAATAGCATGGGAAATGTTTCAAAAGAAACCCTCCCTAGTTTTCCAGAAAGGGAAAGAAGAAATATTTTCAGTCATGCAAGATTCTGTTAATGTAACCTTATAATAAAAATAGAACTAGCACTCCTGGTTGTGCTTCTTGTCCGGTAGTCCTCAACTTACAACCATTTGTTTAGTGAATGGTTAAACAGCGGCACTGAAAAAAATTGACTTATGACCGTTTTGCACTTACAACCGTTGCAGCATCCCTATGGTCACATGATCAAACACTTGGCAGCTGACTCATGGTTTATGATGGCTGCAGTGTCCCAGGGTCATGTGGTCACCTTTGCAACCTTTTAACATGCAACGTCAATAGGAAAGCCAGATTCACTTGACAAACATGTTACTAACTTAACAACTGCAGTGATTCACTCAACAACTGTGGCAAGGTGGTTCGTAAAATGGGGCAAAACTCACAACTACCTCATTTAGCAACAGAAATTTTGGGCGCAAATCAACCTTATTTGGCCTCTTATCCCACCAGTTTATGAATCAGAAAGCCAAAAGGATCAAATTGTCAGTAAAACCTTTTAGTTAAAACGGAGACTTCCTTTCTTACTTCTTGCTATCAATTCCACGACGCCTGAACCTGCAAATCAGCTTGTTTCTTAAGCATACTGTAATTTAAGGTATTACATTTTTTATGGATTATAACTTTCCATGAAATATTTTTAATAATTACATAGAGTTATATCACGGTTTCTAAATCACCATAGGGAAGTTTACACAACACTCTAAGTAAAAATTAAACAAATATTGTGGCGTAACATAACACGCCTCAAGCTCTTTTTAATACCTCTGATGCAAAACATAGTGAAGATTCATCAGTTTCAAATTCTATCCTCTTGCACTTGCTTACTTCACTGTTGTAGCCTCCTTCCAGGAATATGAATATTTATGTTGGCAGAGAACACAAGGTCTTCCATCCTATACACACAACACCTATACACACAACACCTATGCAGACTACAGGCTACCTAACTTGAACAAATGCAGTAGAATAATTAGAGGTTTATACCCACAACTATATCTTCCATGTGATTATTGGCTTTTCTCCATGATGGAAGACAAGGCAGCATGCAGCTGTCTGACTATATACTTCATTTTCTTCCTAGGTATAAACTGATCTAATGATGCCCAACCTTTTTTCTGATACTGCACTTGGTTATGCAATTGTAAACAACTTATACACCAAGTGGAAGAGATCTGGACAAGTCCCAGGCCCACCGGAAGTCGGGAAACGGGCTGTTTCCAGCCTCCGGAGGGCCTCTGGGGGGGGGGAGGCCATTTTCCCTCTCCCCAGGCTCTTAGAAAGCCTCTGGAGCGTGGGGAGAGC
Organism: Pantherophis guttatus; assembly: GCF_059756535.1. Classification (NCBI taxonomy): domain Eukaryota; kingdom Metazoa; phylum Chordata; class Lepidosauria; order Squamata; family Colubridae; genus Pantherophis; species Pantherophis guttatus. Next base: position 138,039,874 of record NC_142064.1, on the reverse strand, counting down.
AAAAAACGGGTCTTCCGGGCCTACTAGAAGTCAAGAAATGGGCCATTTCCGGCCTCGGGGGGGGGGGGGGGAGGAGGCCATTTTCGCTCTCTCCAGGCACCAAGAAAGCCTCTGGAGCCTGGGGAGGGCAAAAAACAGGCCTACCGGGCCCACCAGGCCAAAAGCAGGGGGAGAACGGGTGTGTGTGTGTGTCATACACGCAAACATAGGGTGCATTGAATTATGGGTGTGGGCATGCACACATGTGATCCCCTCCCTGCGCTCCCCCCGCTTTTGGCACGCGACGGCAAAAAGGTTAGCCGTCACTGTCTTAGATGATCTAACAAGTTGGGACAATTCAAAGTGGAATAGGCCTACTTAGAAAGCAAGATAAAAGAAGCTTTAAAGGTCCAAAACTTCCTTTAAGTGAAAAAAATTGTATCATTTGTGACAGCATTGTCAATTTGCACCAAGATCTGGGAAATAGCAAGTACTTTTATCCACCATAACAACTCGAACACTTTTCTACCAAAACTCTTTTCTGTCTTCACTTATACTTCACTTTTCTTCTGCCTATAAGAGGCACACTATATTATCCAAGCCCAAATCATCCAGGAGTGTATGAAATACTATCCTAGACCTGTATTCAAGCTTAAACCCCAATTCAAAAGGGTCCAGATAATCACTTTTTCAAGGGTGCTGTATAACTGATCTGCCACCATTATCTCAACTACCTTCCCCCACAAATTGAAGCGAGAGACTGAGCAGTAACTGTCTGAGAGTATCGGATCTAGGGACGGCCTGTTTAAGGGGCACACTACAGCTTCTTTCCCAGATCCAGGTAGCTATACGTGTCTCCATTACAGATAGTCCTCGACGTACGACCACAATTGAGCCCAAATTTCAGTTGCTAAGCAAGGCACTTGAGTTTTGCTCCATTTTACAGCCTTTCTTGCCACAGTTGCTAAGTGAATTCCTGCCACTGTTAAGTGAATCTGCCTTCTCCATTGGCTTTGCTTCTCAGAAAATTGCAAAAGGTGATCACATGACCCTGGGATACTGCAACCGTCATAAATACATGCCAGTTGCCAAGCAAAGACATTTTCAGCATGTGGCCATGAGGATGCTGCAACAGTAGTGTGAAAAATGGTCATAAGTCACTTTTTACTGTGTCATTGTTCAGTCATTAAAGGGATGGCTCTAAATCGAGGACTACTCTTATTCCAAAAGTCAGGACAGGCAGAGAGTCAAGCTACAACTCGCAAAAGATAACCTAAATGCACCCTACCCACTTCCTTATCTTCATAGGACAAGAGAAGTTCCACATAATATGGCAAGATTATCTACAGTAATTATCTAATCCAGTGGTTCTCAACCTATGGTGCGTGGACCCAAAGGACTGCAATGTTGTCACAGAAGGCTTGAAGAAAAGTTATGATTTAAATCTTGAGCTAAGTCTTGGTGGTCCATGGCCACAAAAGGTATTTTAAAGGGGGTCGGTGGTGAAGAAAAGGTTGAGAACAATTGATCTAATAAACATCATAGACTCTGTCCAGGAGGATTCAACATCTTGGTGAAACTAAATGATTTTATCAGCAAAGTGCTGATCACAGCAGCCAGGCAGGAGATTCCAATGCTAACTCTTCTCCATTAGTCACCCTAAGCCAGGGGCCAGCAACCTGTGGCTCTTTGGGCCCTCTGCTGTGGCTCCCTGTCAGGTGATCCCAACACTGGCTGGCCCCGCCCCTCGCCCTCCCCTCCCTGTCACTCGCCTGGCCTGAGAAGGTAAGGGCGACGTGGGGGATGGAGAAGCAGCCAGGGCAGACACAGAGAGATACACAGAGAGAGGGAGGGAGGGGAGAGAGATGTCAAAAGGATTTTGTGGTTCCCAGTGTTTTTTAACAACTGGTTCTCTGCCCTAATGACCGGCTGGATAGGCGTGGCTAGGGAGGGGTCATGTGACCAGTGGAAGTGAGTGACATCGAGTTGGCCACACCCACCCAGGTTTTGTGGCTCCTGGTGTTTTCTTTTCTGTGGGAAATGGGCCCAAATGGCTCATTTAAGGTTGCAGACCCCTCCCCTAAGCAAATCTGCTGGATGACAATCAGCCAATGCAGTAAGAAAGGAGGAGTGAAGATGGCTTGTGGAGGCCTGAATGCAGGCACATACCTACCCATGCTTGATTGGACTTGCTTTTTATCTTTCTCTACCAGTACCCCAGATCTCATTTCTGATGTTTCATTTCTGAGAAGGCTTCAATAAAACCAAGCAGCCAACTATGTTCACAAGAACATCTAGGTTTTCAGATACCACAGTTGCTTGAAAATGAAGTGCTTGGGGGAATTTTAAGAAACTGAGAACCAGAAAGATTTCAGCCACAAAAGCAAAACCAACAGGATCAAGTTACAGATCAGCATGAAAACCAAATAGTCAATACACAATCTACAGAAAGGAATTTAGGATGGAGATCCAACCCACAAAAAGTCAAGAAAAGAAGAATTAGGTCTCACAAAAACAAAAACTTTTAAACTAAACAACAGTGTAATGCCAGTTAGTTATGAGAGGACTGAATATATGAAAAGATAATGGGCAAAGTATTGGTTTATTTTATCCTGATGAGAGTGACAGATCTCTGCAGTGCTGAATTTTTTGGGATGTGAAAAAGGCCTTAAATCGAATGGTTTAAGGCCTTTTTTGTTTTTTGGATTTCTTGATAAATATATTACGTGTATGCTGAGTTACATGGCAAGAGATCTATTGGATTGGGGCACGCAGAAGATCTGGTTGTTACCCTATTATGGTGGTTGGAATTAATAATCTGGATAAAAGACACCTCTATAGACATTATATGGAATATAAATATAAAGTCACTCGGGTGGTTGTTGTGTTTTTTTTTTCTTTTTGCAATATGAAGATAGTTGTTACTGATGGGGGCAGATGGTAATTGAAGATACTGAAAATACTGTTGGAATTAGGAGGCGATGTTACCCTAACATGGGCGATGGAGTTTATCATCCAGTTGAAAGACATTGCAGAAGATATTATATGGATTACAAGCTTAATGTTTTTTTCTTTTAGGATTTTATTTACATAAGGGAATATTTTTCTAGTGGAGTGGGTAGAAGAATAAAGATATTAAAAACAATTATGGTAGTTTTGTAGGAAAGTGGGTGGAGATAGGTTAGGTTATTGATTGTTTAGTTTAAAGAAAAGGGATATTATGTTTAGATGTGAATATATGTAAAAGATTTGAGTTAAGAGACATAATGATGGGGGGGAAGGAAATGGGTAGCTGAACTGAATAAATGTTAAATTAGGATTTATTGTATAGTTTTAGAGTGCAAGTATGTTTTGAAATGTTATATCGTATGGGGGTAGTAAAAGGGTAGATCATGTGCAGAAATTGTTAAATTGGGAGATATAATAATATTATTATGTTAAATTAGGAGTTATTAGACAATGTTATAATAGAATGTCACTTTGAAATGTATATTATAGTACAGTATAAGGGGGATATGATAATTTTATTAGAAAGAAAGGGTCAGCATATGGAGATGGAGTAAGTGGATGGTAAAGTATGGTATAATCTGTTATGAATTTGGGTTTTATTATGAAGAAGTCAAAGGGGAAGGGGAGGGTGAGGGGGGTTGGGGGGGGAAAGGGGGAAAAATTTGTATTTGAAAAACTTTTTCAATTAAAAAAAAAAAGAAACTGAGAACCTCCCCAAAAGTCAGTAGCGTATCCAAAACATAGCTGCAGCAATTTATGAGGATTTATACACCTCAGTTTCCATATGAAGATCCAAATGTTATATATTGATTACGCTTCAGACAAATGCCCAAAGAAAAAGGCTTCTACAGTCCTCTATTAAAGATTTATCATTTATCCTTTCTCAAAATAAATGCAGGCAAGGCAATAAGATTTTTTGTTCAATGACAATTAAGGTAAGTTATTATGTTCTATAGTCGAAAACTGCAGAAAGGTAGCTGAATAGTTATATTTGCTTATAGCATTATAAATTTTGCGGCTGAGATATCACCAGCCTGTATCTCATGCATTAGTTTTGGGTATTGAAACATCTTAATAGCAAGTTGAATTCCACTAATATGTAATAGCTAAAACATTGGATCTGTTCTAGCTGCTTCTTCTAAATAGTCTTAACAATCTTCAAATGCCAACATTTTCAGAAATGGCCCAAAACTGGCCTAAAGACATTAGTCAATGATCTTGAAGCACAGAGATTTAAAAATGCAATATATCCTGTTTAGCATCTTTTAATACTATTGCCATCTCGGACAAAATCCTGCTGCTTTTATATATCATTATGACTACATGTGTCTACCCAGTGTAACCTGTTGCAGATAAAATACAAACCATGTTACACTGTACACAAATGTTTGGTGATGATAAATGCCAGATCTGGGTATAATAACACAATGCTTATCCAGAATTTGATGGAAGATGAGCAGATGGATTGGATATACACTATAATACTGAGATACGATTGGGCAAGGTACTAATGCCACACTCTCAGCAATCTGCCCTCCTGGGTTTGGGGTCCTTCATCAATCTCAACACTAAGCCTAGAGAAAGAGTTGCTGATCCATAAATATGCTTTACTCATCCCCGGCATTTTGCCAATAGTCACCCAGATTTATCAAACTTTTGACTCTGCATGGACAGAGTCTAAAGTAGAAAATAAACATAACCTGCACTTCTTTTCACCTGTGGAGTCCAACCAAATAGATAAGATGTTCACTCTTGTTACTTATGGGCTAGATCCATGACCCTCCTGACTTATGAAGAAGACAGGAAGGGGCTTGATTATATATATCTCCATCAGCTTGGATGTTTTATTGCAAAAGTATATGGAAAGGGAGGTGGGAGTACTGACCAGGTGGGCATTTGCGCCTAGCTTTGGTTAATGAACCGACTGTAGCCCTATATGGAATAAGTGGGCCCTGTATCAGTGATACAGTACTTCCAATTATGAACTTGTTTAGACTACTGCAAGGTGGAATACTGTATGAAGAGGCTTCTAAAGATCATTCAAAATGCAACTGGTATGAAATGGAACAACCTGTGGGTTAATTAGCACTAAATACCCAGAGTAAATTACACCTTTGCTACAAGTAATACATTGGTTGCCAATAGATTTCTGGGTGCAGTTTAAAGAGCTGCTTTTAACTCATAAAGTCCTATATGGCTTGGCACTCGGCTACAATTGATGGGGGGAGGTGTATTTATTTTTTAAAAGTAAAGGTTCCCCTCGCACATATGTGTTAGTCATTCCCGACTCTAGGGGGCGGTGTTCATCTCTGTTTCAAAGCCAAAGAGCCAGCGCTGTTCGAAGACGTCTCCGTGGTCATGTGGCCTGCATGACTAAACGCCAAAGGCGCACGGAATGCTGTTACCTTCCCATCAAAGGTGGCCTCTATTTTTCTACTTGCATTTTTATGTGCTTTCGAACTGCTAGGTTGGCAGAAAGTGGGACAAGTAACAGGAACTCACCCCGTTAAGCAGCACTAAGGATTCGAACCACTGAACTGCTGACCTTTCAATCGATAAGCTTAAAAAATTTGTTTTTTTACTAATGGCTTAATATTATGGAACTCTCCTCCAGGAAGCAAGATGTTGTCCTTTTAAAAGAAAGTGTAAGAAAAGTTCTTCTTGATGGCTTTAAAACACAATTTATTGGGGAATGGCAGGTAGGTTCTGTGTGTGTGTGTGTGGAGAGGGAGGGAAAGATTATTTTTAATGTTTATAATTGTTACATTATGGTGTTATGCATATATATGGATTATCTCTATACACTATTACTGGTAAGGGTTGTGTTACTGTGGTGCTTTAGAAATCCACAACAACAACAATAAATTCTTTACTGTATGCAAGTCCTACACCAAAGAGAAATGTAATCAAAGAACACAAACAAGACAACTCCCTTATCTTCCTGGCATCACTCTAACTGCAATCCTCCACCAAAAAAAGAAAAAAACATATACAACAGAGAACTGTACTGAATACCCTCCTGATCCTCCTACACGCTCAGCACAGGCTAGTACAAGGCAGATCTAATCCCATCTGTTCATCTCATCTTCCAGAGGAAAACCTTCAGCCTCTGCATCTCTTTTCAGAAAAGTCTTTCGGATTCGGCTAACCTCAGGTTTACTTCCCTCCAAGTCCTTGGACACAATGACAAAAGGAGGGAGGATAAAGGGGGAAAGATGAGTCATCCACATGGAATGCAGTGGACTCAGTATTCATCTTTTTTTTAAAAAAAAATCTCTTTTTTTAATAATAGGATCCATTATGCCCTACGATCTTCGGCCATGTAGTTCCTGGAGCAACTGGTATGATGCACTGCCCACTGTCCTTAAGGTAAATGCTGGCCACAAAAAAATCTAAATTAAATGCATATGTTTTATCAGATATGCTGAACCTTGAAAACTTCACATTAACTCTCCATCTATATAAATCAGGCCAATGGAATAAAATATTTTAAATTCTAGAATGATGTTTTAAACCAGACAGCCAGAAAGTGCATGTGAGTGGGGGGTGGAGAATCTAATGACATTATAATTTAGAAACGTGGGATTTTTCCAGGACTGAGAATAAAGATTAACTTGCAAAATTGGCATGTAGCTAAATTAGAAATATTAACACATTTTCTAATTATACTGTGGAGATTATTAGTCAATGTAATCTGTATTTTAAAAAGCCACTTTCTGACTTTCAGCTCAAAGAAATGGATGAGGCAATATTTCTGTTTGTGCATATGAACGCTATACTATGTACAGGTATTCGTCACAACCAATCATTTAGTGACCAGTTACAACAGTGCTGAAAAAGTCACGACCATATTTCATACTTACGACTGTGGCAGCATTCCCATGGTCACATGATCAAAATTGGCAACTGGCATGTATATGAGACAATTGCACTGTCTGGGAGTCACATGATCACCATTTGCAATCTTCCCAGCCAGCCACCGACAAGCAAAGCCAATGGAGGAAGCCAGATTCACTTAACAACTGCAGTAATTTACTTAACAACTGTGGCAAAAAGATCATAAAATGAGGCATATCTCACAACAACTGCCCTGTTACACAGTTGTTAGCAACAAAAGTGTTAGTCTCAATTGTGGTCGTAAGTCAAGGACAATCTATACCTAGCTGATGTAAGGGAAATACCTAATCCAGTGATGGCTAACCTTTTTGCCACCGCGTGCCAAAAGCTGGGGGAGTGTGGGGTGATCGCGCGCGTTCGTGCCCTCACCCATAATTCTAGGCGCCCTGCCCCCCCATGCATGCATGCGCGACCGCCCCATGCTCCCCTTGCTTTTGGCATGTGATGGCCCGGTGGCCCGGTAGGCCTGTTTTTTTGCCCTCCCCAGGCTCCAGAGGCTTTCTAGGAGCCTGGGGAGGGCGAAAACTGCCTCCCCACCCGAGGCCCTCTGGAGGCCGGAAACAGCCCATTTGCCGACTTCTGGTGGGCCCAGAAGGCCCAAAAATCATGCGTGCTGGAGCTGAGCTAGGGCAACGCTCACGTGCCCACCAATATGGCTCCGCATGCCACCTGTGGCATGCATGCCATAGGTTCGCCATCACGGACCTAATCTCTACATATAGGGTAGATAACCTGCTGCCTTCCAGATTTGGGGGGCAGGAAAGGCAGGACACAAAATAATATCAATACTCATACAAGGTAGATATAAACTGAGACATTGCTTCCATCTGCTGGGGGCTATGGGATCCAAAGAATTAGAATCAGAAATTTCAAATATACCACTGAATCCATCCTCCTCTATGCAGGAGTCCAGCAGATATAAAGCAATCTCAACAGATGATCATGGAGCCTCTATTTAAACATGTTCACCAAACAGAGCTCAACATTGCCGGAACAATTTTTTTACTGTTTTACTGTATTCAAGTTGAATCTGTTATAGCTTTATTACAATTACTTTGTATCCTGCACGTTGGGATGACAACACAGAGCAAGACCCTTCTGGTGCAACAATCCAACTCATACTTATTTCCTTCAAATTCTTATCAGATTTAAGTTTCGTGCTTCATTACCATGTTGTTTACTCTTCTCTGATCCTTCTTAGTTTAATTCCCAGATGCACAGTATTGGGTATGACAAGTGCAGAGCGCATTAACTTATTTTCTGTGTTTTGGAAATTATACTTCTACTGATGCAGCTGAAAATTATGTCTGTCTTTTTGTACCACACTGCTGACTCATATTTGTCACATATTATTATATATTCAACTACCACGCCAAAACAAGTATCTTCCACTATATTTTTTTGAACATCAGACTTCTTCTATCTAGAGGAAGAGGTCTACACGTGTTTCTGTTAAAATTCCATTTCAACATTTTCCATTATAATGTAGGAAAACAAGTCAGAGCTGCCTCTGAAGAACCTTATACCCACTGGTAACCAGGACAAGAAATCCCTTCATCACAATCCTAATAAAAACATAGTTATACGAAGCATATCTTAAAACTCAGTACACTGTAATAAAACCACTTTGTAGCAAAAATGTCCATCCAAGAAAAAGACCATGAAACTGGGTTGGTATTAAAATGTTTCTATTATGCACAAAGTAGCAGAACACTGGGGAAGATGAACATGACTTGTAGCTTAGTGGATAAATGGCTGCCTTCACATAACATATTCAGCTAAAATCAAATCATAGTCTTTCTGCATTAAGAAATAGTAGTAGTATATGATGTGAATATGCAATCATACTACTTGGAAGTTTCATTTAAACCCTGTAAGATGAGCAACTGAACACTGTGCTACATACAATCAAGACTAAGATTAAAAACTAGACAAGATACAACTTTTAAAGGAACCCACAAAAGAAAGCCAGCGTTCCATTTAGGTACCATGAAAGGAAATGGTTAACATTCAGGTACTACCACAAACCAAAGTGCTATAGATATATGGATCTTGCAAAAGAACCGATGTGAATAAACTCCCAGGAAACATGCAAATGAAAAGAAATGCAAATTATGAGAGAAACAAAGGACAGGAAACTATACCAGAAATGTACCAAGCAAATCACAAACATGGCAGAGGCCTAATGAGAAAAAAAGAGTGAAGTTCTATCTTCCAAAGTGTTCCAAAACAGAAAAGGCCGCCAAAACATACTTCTCTAACCGGCCAAATGTATCATAATACAGCTTCACCCAAAGTGTGACTAAATACTTACCCAGAAACAAATTATTTGACCTCATCCACTGATTTAAACATGTATTTCGGGACAAGTAAAAAGCTTGAATCTTGTACTGGTATTTTGCCCCATGTGAACAAAGTACTAAGAGTACCAAAAAAAGAAATGTGGCAGAGTCCGAGGATGAAGCGGAAAGGGATGCAGCGATGGAGAATAAGGATAAAAAGGCGAATTTGCTGGATATGCCAGATACACACAGATGCACACACGCATGCACAAGCACACAAGAGGGGGTTATTGCTGAGGGGAAAAACTGGAGGAGCGAGTCCTCTTATTATGCCACCACCAGTCCTCTATATGCCACCTCGAGCTCCTGAATGAAGGAAAGGCAAGACATAAAATACGGGTAAATGATCTGAGAAGGATTCTGTATCTTTAAGAATTAATGCAGAATACTTTAAGCCCCACTAGGCCCAAATCCTCTTTTCTCCTCCAATGTGATGCTAGGAGAAATTACACGGCTTGCAAATATATATATATATATTTATTCCCTTTTGGGGGCCGCTGCTAAGACGAGGACCTGCCTAGGTTGGGGAGGTGGTCCTTGCGCTGCAGAAACCGGAGAGAAGGGATCAGGGAGGAAAAGAGGGACGGGAGAGGAGGAGAGTCCGCAGGCAGAAACGAGGGCCCAAAACAGAGGCAGGCGGTGGGAAAGGGCTGCCTGGGGGAACGAGAAAAGCAGGCGCAGCCGAGGCGCGGCGGCGAAAAGGGCGGCAAGAACTCTTTCTTCTTAGGCGGGAAACAAGACGGGCTTCTCAACCCGGGCACCGCCGCCGGCCTTGTTTGGAGGTTGGTAGCATCTGGCCGGGATCAGGCCAGCCCCGCCGACTCTCGCTTGGCCCCAGCTCCGGCTCTATGTCGAGGCCCCCGCTGCACGCCGGAGGGAGAAGCCAGCTTGTTCCCGCTGAAACCAAGTGGGAGGCTCTGCAACTAGGCCGTGCATCCCCCGGCTGGCGTAGCGGACGCGGCTGGCCAGCGAGCGAGGCAGAGAGAGAGAGGGAGGGAGGGACGAGGCCAGAGCGGGGCGCCGGGAAAAGGGTCAGACGGAGGCGCCTTCACCCCGCGCCCGCCATACCTGGTCCGTGATGCTGAGAATCCCCATCTCCGGGCGGGGCCGCCCCCCCTCTCAGCAGCGCCGCCGCCTTCTCCTCCGCGCTCCCGGCATCGATCGCGCTTCGGCTGCCGCGGCGCCCTCCGGCTGCTTGTGGGGCGGCGGGCGGGGAGGAACTCAGCCCGCCCACCGGAGGGAGGAAAGCAGGCCGGCCGTGCCGACGTAGCGACCCCTGCCGGGGAAGCCCGCCCAGCCGCTCCTCCCAGCCCCCGGGGACCAGGCCGGGGAGCCCCTGAAACCGGCTCTCCTTTGCAGCTGCGGTCCCGTCTTCTCTCCACCCGCTTCCCCGGTCGCTTTTTCGCCCGCTGGGCCTTGCGTGCTTAGCCAGCGGCTCCTGGGGCGTGAAACCCAAGAGACGGGGTTGAGCCAAGCCTGGTTCCCGGAAGCATGGCCATGCACGTGTGTCGTGCAAACATCTGCGGGTCCGAACCCGGGCAAATGAAAAAAGGCCGCGTCGGAGCCTTGGCGCTGCACCAGCTACGTTGGGTTGATTTTTTTTTGGCCTCGAAAAGTTAAGGCGGGTGGGTTGGGGATAATATACTTGGCTCATGGGAGGCCAGGGTAGAGTGGGAAGTTTTTAAAAGTTGAAAAACAATTCGAAGCAAAGCCAGTAGCAAAAATCCCCATAACCAGAATATTGCCAGAAAACTACAACTATAGTAGTTTTATGTGAAGTTTTAAGTTTGTCAAGCATATATAAGATTACAGGTAAAAAGTATAAACAATTTGAATACATGAAAAGAGGAAGTAAAAAGGAATATGACAGGAACGGTAGGCACGCTGGTGCACTTATGCACGCCCTGAAGTTTATCTTATGAGACGTTTTATACTGTTTCCATTGTGGGAAGACACCCACCCCCCTCCTAGAGAATGAAATATTTTGGGGAATATTAAAAGAGATAGAATATTATATTTCCCCAAAAGAGAAATGGAGAAACATAAGAGGCAGAAAGCAGCACCCAGTCTGTCTTCTACAGCAGATGCCCATTAAGGAATCGTGGGTCACAAACAAAACACCTTCACCTCCAGTGATGAGATTAAAATTTACATCCTTCCCCTACCCAGATCCTAAGGACAGGACCTTTTAGAACATAATAGGATTAACCCACCACCATTAGAATTAGAAAGACATCAAGCTCATTATATTGCACAATCCCTGCAGCATTTCAGAAACACTATAAAAATCCTTGCACTCATCAAGCTAATTTGTCAGCTGCCCCAGAACTGCATGCTATGGTTCTGCTCAACAAAAAACGGAATCCTTTCCACTCAGCCTCCATTTTATTTCCAGCACCTTTCTCCCAGCTTGGAATTGAACCAGATGGATCTTTTCTTTCTTCCTACACCAGGGGTGTCAAACTGGTGGCCTGTCGGCCAGACCCATCACATGCAGGCCATGCCCACCCTGGCTCCGCAAAGGCAAAAAACATCACGATACATCACGTGACGTGATCAAGTTTGACATCCCTGTCCTACACCATCTTCCCTTAAAACATTAACAGAATCCACAATGGTCTGCGAAGCAGTATCTCCACTAGATAATTGATAGTCAAGATGAAACGAAATTAATCAAGTAAAAATAGCAAATGGGGAAAATCCTTTACTCAAAATTCTTCAAACTCCCAAATAAATTACCCAGACCTAATCCCCATTTCAAAGGATAACATTTGTAAACACAAATAAAGTTAGTTAAATTAGGTCTCCCACTGGAACTGCATGTTCACAAGAATACACACATACCTCAAGTGTCATCCTAGAATCAGCACATGGACACTTCCCACACTCGGGACAAGCTCCCTTATTTAACTGTTGCTTTACCTCATTTCTCTTTCAAGAGTTCGCCTTTAAGCATAGTGTACAAACACAGATTTGTAGTCATGAGTTGTAGAAATATGAATCGCTAATTAAAGTGGCTTTAGTAGTTTCCACTGAAAAAAATAAGAATGTGGTATCTCCACGCTCTATTGATTTAGACTAAAGTGGAGTGTGGATAGATGGATGAGTGTTTAAAATATTCTGAGCTCCAAATTTTAACATTTATGGGATTAACTTCATCTCAGGCTTATTCCTTTTAGAGTGCTTAAGGTTATTAATAAAATATACACACACATACACATTCTATGTATCATTTAAGTAAGCAGTTTCATTGCTTATCCCTGCCCACAGTATTGATTTCTTCATAAAACGGTGTTGCATGCACTGCTTCTTTAGGCCATTAAATGTTTTAGGATATTTGTTGCTCTTTTCTCTGAACTGGAGAATGGCTATTAAAATCATCTGTGTTCTGGTAAATTTGCTACTTGATCTGCGAGAAACTATCTTCTTTACATTAAGACACAGTACTCATTAGGTGCTTCCTAAAACCACCAGAAACTATAAAAATGATTTTTTTCCCCTCTAATCTGTTGTGTAGTTGAATAGATTAGGATTTGGAAACTGTAGCGAGGATAATTTATGTTAAAGAGTATACTTTTTCTCTGCTCCCTGTCCATACATCTTTAAAATATATATGACAAAAATACCATAGATCTTCAAGATTGAAAAGAAAATTGCCTGGAATGTGTGGCACAAATGCAGATGGGAAAATGCCAGGTGTATTTTAATCCTTTGCATTTTACTGGAATTGTGTTCAGTAGGGCCTACATCCTAGTGAAAAGTTCTACTGAGTATCTTGTGTGTATCCATATAGGATTTTGCAGTTAATTGAACATGATACAGATAAAAGGTCTCTACTGACTCAAATGCTACCCACAACTCATAAAAAGAGTTTCATAATTATTCAAGAAATTAAGAACTTCCCTTTGTAATTTCTGTTTAACTCTGTATAAGCATATAATTATAACCAAGTCAGCCAATGACAGACAAATGTTTATGACTGTTGCCCAAATATAATATTATAGACTTCCCTTGTGTTTTTTTAAGGATAGGCCTCTGCTCAACATGTTTTAAGAGTCTTTGATCTTCTGTCCATTTATCACTGCATTCCATACTTGCGGAGATTCAAGTTAAAAAATGCTGAGTTGCTGTCTTTATTAAACTTAAATAACATTAGAGCTGTTTCATACTGTATTATTAAAAGCAATATAGAATATTTGATTTTATTTCATTTTGATTTATTGGAATTTTGGAGAAAATTTGGTGTGCCTTTCATTATTGACTATTGATATTTAATAATGTGTTAGAAAGGTTGGAGAATGTATTATTCCTTTAAAGTGCTACCGTGTTTTCCAGAAAATAAGACTGGGTCTTATATTAATTTTTGCTCCAAAAGACGCATTAGGTCTAATTTTCTGGTTAGGTCTTATTTTTAGGGAAATACGGTACTAAATGCACCAATCTGGCTGACAATCTTAACTGGGGCTTATTTGGGGGGTAGGGCTTATATTATGAGCATCCTGAAAAATCATGCTAGGACTTATTTTCTGGTTGGCTCTTATTTTCGGGGAAACAGGGTACAATGCAGGTAAGACTTGATCTTCGTTGTACACCTTATCCTAAAGCCTTGTAACTTGTGGTTGCCTGTAACTGATGGTCAATATCTAAACTTCAAGAGTTATATGAAAGGAGAGCAATTACTGTTCTAAATGTCCAATGGATCTTAGTACAATAAATGGTAAAAATTGCCATTAATGCCTTTTACAATGTTAGATTAGTTTTCACAATTCCCATTTAGTATAAGCACTATTTTGATTAAGGATTATGGGGACTGAAGCTTTTTTCAAGGTTGTGAAATGATGTGCAGAGTGCAGTAGAGGGCACTGTCCATTCTTTATTTACTTCCAGCATCATGGATCAAAAGTGTCCCATATAATTACTAGTTTTATAGTTATCTTTCTTAAATCCACTCCTATCATTTTACCTTTCATGCTTGTTGAATAAGCAGACATGTCCAGGTAATGATGCTTTATCTTCATGCTGTAAAAGCTTCACCCATTAATTTCTGCTAATAAAGCTACTGTTATATTAGATTAGTATACAATAGCAATTACTGCTCTTTAATACATAGCCAGTTCTCATGGCCATATTATATCTCTGGGAGATGAACATGCGGTCTGATTTTGGAGAATCTGTTTCCACCTGTTTTAAAACCAGAAGTTATTTAAAAACCAAATGTTTATGTTTATTTTAAACACCGTGTCTGCCTAAAATATCAGGGACTACATATGCTAGAAAGGGTTATATAGGGATAGCTTTTCTTTGAGAACAGAGCCTATACTGAATCAAACCATAACCCCATCTAGTTTAACAATCTATGTCACTCCAAAGCCAGCTGGATGCTTTTAGGAACCTAATAAGCTTGGATTAGAGAGTAGTAGCCCTCTCCAAATGATGTCCTTTAGCAATCACTGTTAAAAGCATATTGTTTTATCCTTCTGCTTTTAAAACTTATGGGTGGAATGGTCAACTAGGTTTCATGGATTGGACAATGTATGCTACAGCAGTGGAGGAAAGACTCTTGATTTGTTCAAACTGCAAAGCAGCCATATTAGAGGCTCATGTGACTTGTGTCCTTAATTAAATCTGGAGCGTACACAAAAGCCTGAGTCCTAGCTCAAGTCCAGCATTGTTGCTCTTGGCCATCTCTAGCATGACCTTTTCCTCCTTTGTTCTCCTTCCATAATTTGATCATTGATGAAAAATAGAGGGAGGGAGGGAGGGAGGAATGCTGTCGTTTACCATTGCTTGGTAAAAGAGCTCTGAGATTTTGGAGTATGGCCAAATCAGTGTCTCCATTTCCCAACCCTTCGCAGACAATCCAGAAAGGTATCTGAATACAACCGAGAAATCCAGTATGATCAGGAGAGGGAGATATTCCTCCATTCAGGACCTAATTATGGCTATGTTGGCTGGGGGATTCTGGGAATTGAAGTCCATGCATTTTCAAATGGCAAAGGTTGAAAAACAGTGCTTAAAAATGACTAGTGCTTTTTCTGACCCATGACTAGGCCTGAACCACAACTGAAGAGGAAAAACAATACTTTCAACCAAAATATGCATGACTGGTTTTCACTCTAATCATACTCAGAATCATGACAAAAGATCACATGAGGCACATTTCCTGCCATTTAGAAAATAAACCTTAGGAATTTAAATTGTGCTTTGCTCAAGGAGGCAAAAGAACCTTATGGACCTAAAAGGGCAGTAAAATAAGCCATACATTAATGTTTGCTTCAAATAC
Source organism: Pantherophis guttatus (assembly GCF_059756535.1). Taxonomy (NCBI): domain Eukaryota; kingdom Metazoa; phylum Chordata; class Lepidosauria; order Squamata; family Colubridae; genus Pantherophis; species Pantherophis guttatus. The sequence continues at coordinate 138,024,364 of NC_142064.1, read as the reverse complement.
GTAAAGAATAGGCAACATAAATAATGCCAATGTAGAATAATAGAAAAATTGCAGGGTATTGATAATTTGGGGGAATTTTGAAGATGCATTCCATGTGCCCCATACTTACCATAAGAATAAAATATTATCCCCAAATATTTAAGATTTGAAGCATTTTTTAAGGTGTTTTATCTCCCATCAAGCACAGATTCTATGGCATTGGGCAAGTATGAGAATTTTAGTTTTAAAATAATTTGTTTTCGGAACTTTCTGTTTATGATATGTAGTCAAAGGGCAAAGGCTTGTTCTAAACCAGATGGTGTACGTGATACCAATACTGCATCATTCATATCACAATATGCATATCAGACAACTTTGGAGGCTGGCAGACCTCTGTTGAAAAGAAGTCTGATAGCACCTTTTTTGGATTCACAAATTTTATTTAAAGCCATAAGTTTTCACTCGCTACAGTTCATTTCGTACCATGGAAATGTATGCTTTTAAATAAAACAGTATAACTAAGATAATTTAAGTTAAGATATCAGGCTAGAAACCAGGAGACTGAATGTTAGTCCTGCTTTAAGCACAAAGCCATTAGGTGTCCTTGGGCCAGTCATTCTCCCTCAGCCCTAGGAAGCAGGCAGTGGGAAACTTCTTCTGAAAACTTGCCAAGAAAACTGCAGGGACCTTTCCAGGCAGTGATCAGGAGTCAGCACTGATACAAAGGTACACAAACGCAAATAGACTTAAGTGTCAGACCTGGAAGCCATCTTTTACATTTGGGCCTTCAGGCATGCCACATTTTCTATTGTGGGAAAATGGGAGGGGGGATTATATAGAGTGTTGGTGATAAGATATCGAATTATTTTCTCCAAGAGCAAGGCCACCTTGCCCTGCAGCTGCGATGAGGTGGCTGGGAGGCATCTCCAGTTTTGGATGGTGTCTGATTGGATCATGTAATGGACATGTGGGTGCTGGGCAGGGACTTGAACTTTTTTTGGGGTGGGGAAAGCCTGGAAACTTTCAGATTCGGGTTTTCCCAGATGTGCCAATATGACATCTCTAATAAAATGGAACTTTGAGGAAACTGAAGCCTCGGAGTCTTCTTTCGTTGGGGGTGTTACTTGTAACCCTGACACGAAGACAATCCTACAATACACTTGGAAACAATCACTATGTTCAATTTGAATATACTGTACAAGATCAATGTAATCTTTACTCTGTGCTTTTGCCACGTCTATAATCTATAATCCTATCCTGTCCTTCACCCAAGTATTTATGCACTTGAGTTAAGATTGATACATTTGATCAATAGAGATGAACAAAGTTATGTCATAATACAAACTCATAGTCAGATCTAAGAATTAAGGAACATCTTACCTCTGAATGCATATTTAGCACAGATATTTGTGATCAATGTCACAGTGAACATATAACTCTTTTCTTGATTTTCTTTTTCAGACTTTCAAGTAATTGACAAGGTTAATTAAGTATTAATGTATACCATAGATTTCTTAGAGTAGGCTCAATTCCTATGACTTCATGATGGCCATGTAGATTTTTGGCAGCAATAAAGATATGGCTCTTTATTGTCTTATTCCAGATTTTTCTTCCCAGATTAGTCTTCAGTCTGGCATTTCCTCTTGTTTTCTATCCAAGTACTAACAACGGTCAACCCTACTTAGCTTATCAAGATCAGTCTGTTCCCTAACTGAACAGTTAAACAGTAGGGACTCAAAAAGTTTTGTCGATTTACTGCAAGGGTCTTTCCATATATATAGTTGATAGTATTATAAGACAATTGGCATTAAGCAACTATTCTTCTTCACTCTTTATAGATATATTCCTTAGTCGTGGAAAAACATGGTCTTTAAATGGAAAAAAGTAATAGAAAATATTTGGGCATAAGGGGGAACAATTGTGCATCAAAAGCCTTGTCTGGAAATACAAAAAGTCTAAAAATAAATTTTAGTCCAGTTGCTGTACATATCTGTTTAAGACAAAAAATGTTAGGCTGGGATTGCATGTCATGGTAACCCTAATTTATTGAATAAACCCAAATAGACTATGGCTCAATATGTTAAGGCAATGGTTCCCAGCTTTTTCTTCACCACATACCCACTTTAAATACCTTTTGTGGTGATAGATCATGGCAACAGACCATCAAGACTTAACTCAAGATTTAAATCATAACATTTCTTCAAGCCTTTGCGGACCCCGTGACAACATTGTGGGGCTCCAGGTTGAGAAGTACTGGGTTAAAGTATAACATATGAAACCTAGCTGCCTTGATTCAAGATATTAAACCAAAACAAATCAACTTTATCGTGGTATAATTTTTAAGGTGTCACTAAACTTGGTTCTGTTTGTATAAGGACTTCCTTGTACCTATTCCTTTTATTAAGCATTTGCTTCCAAAAAAAACATTAATTTTGTACTTCTGTTACTAGTTATGAAATCAAACATATAAATTCCACTCCAAATGAAAAAGAGCCTATACATATTATAGGTAGTCCTTGACTTACAATGGTTTATTTAGTGACTGTTCAAAGTTGCAACAGAACTGAAAAAAGTGACTTCTCACTTTCACGCTTACAACCATTGCAGTATCCCCCATGGTCACATGATCAAAATTCAGATGCTTGAAAATTGACTCATGAGAATTGTATTGTCCTGGGTCATGTGGTCACCTTTTGTGATCTTCGGACAAGCAAAATCAATGGGAAAGCCAGATTCACTTAGCAACCATGTTACTCGCTTAATAACTGCAGGGATTCATTTAATAACTGTGGCAAGAAAAGTCATAAAATGGGACAATTTGTCTCACTTAGCAACGGAAATTTTGGGTTCAATTGTGGTTGAGAACCACCTGCATTGGCTTTTCACTTTAGATGAGATAATGAGGTAGAACTGTCTCAACCATGAGTAATTTGCACAGATCTCTTGAAGACAAACCACACATTCTCTGCTGTGATGCATTCATTTAGAATTAGAGGAATGGAAGGAAATAGTTGTTTCTCTGTGTTGTGATAAAATCCTAAGGCAGGATTATGTTGATAGAGTGGAGGTCAAGGAAGGAATGCGTGTTATGGTTATCTTGCCATGTGACATGACACAAGATGGCTCTTGCTTGGATTTCATCAGGAATTAGTGATTCAGAAGAGTTCGTGGAGGAGGGGTTGGAAGTTGGGGGGCTAAGAACTTTTTAAAAATCGTTATCGGACCTATAATTATCCATGTTTCAGTTCATCACTGAACACTAAATTCTGGAGTGTTGGGGTAAATTTTAGGATTTACTTGCTATGACACATTGCAATTCATACATTAACAAAAGATCTGCTCTGAAAAGGATTTGCACATTTCACCAACTCTTCTGCTTTTAAACAGTCAGAATTATATACAACTGGGAAGTGAGACTGAACTGCCACAAATAAAATGAAGTTTTAAAAAAAATATGGTATGCATCTTGTAATTATAGATCTCCATTACAGAAGGTGTTGGATTTAAAAGTTGATTTAGTTTGGAAACCAACCTTACAAATATTGGTTTACTTTGACTGATAAAGAAAAAAAATCATGCAAAAAAAAAAAAAAAGCGGGGGCGGGGGGAATCTGAGCTTAAGGTCTGAGCTGAATGGGATTTCTACTTCATCCGAATTTTCCACATATAATTATTCACCTAGTTCTCCAAGTCAACTTTATTTCAAAAGTATAATATAGGATGGGAGAGAAGCATTATGAGTCCAGAATCCTTTATTGTATTACAAAACACTCTGAGACTGGTTTACATTATTGGTGTAAATGACTGCTGTCATTTACACCAATAATTCTCACAATTTCATAACTTAACTCCTACCAATCACTCTGTCAAAGGACTTGGGTACTGCCACCATCAAAATCAGAAGATATTTTTCTCTGTGAATGCTGTAATTTATATATTACAGGCTGCCTGTTGTCCTACATTTGTCCTACATTTAAATACACAATGAAATTTTAATGACCTTCTCTGTGTCCCACGTATGTGTGCTACCATCTGAGTCTGACAGTGGCAGTTCAGATAGGGATGCTGCTCACAAAAGTTCGTATCTCAGTTGGCTGGTTAAGTGTTTCCTGTGTGACCACATTCTTGTGTCTATTTCGTTTCAGAGGAGGATCTTTTTCAATCCTCCCTGAAGAAGCCAGGAAGTGAACCGAAGTTTAAATGTAAATCATAACTGAAGCACCACCCTTTCTTATAATTGGCAGTGATTGATCCCAGTTACGCAGATCATAACTGTTCACTCTTATGCAAGATAGACTTTTCTGTAGACAAACCTCCACTTTATTATAAATAATTAATCTTAATTATTTGTCCTTATTTTTGTTAAAGCATATTAAAATGTCTAAGTATATAATGTACTTTCTTTCTGAAAACATTATAAAAATAGTTATGGTTAATTTATGTAACAGACTAACAGGATAACAAGAGTTGGAAGGGATCTTGAAGGTCTTCTAGTCCAGCCCCCAGCAGGAGTACCTATACCAGGGGTATCAAACTCAAGGCCTGTGGTGGGCCAGATCTGACCAGCGACATGGTCGGATCTGGCCTGTGCGGCTGTCCTGGAATTTTTAAGGGGCTGGCCTGCGTTGCTTCGGCCTGGCCCATGCTATCCCGGTGGCCATGCAGCTGCGCAGAGAACGCTGGCAAGGCTCAAAGGCCCACTTTCCATGGAAAGCCCTCTTCTTCCAGCCTTGGGATGGGCGCCACTTCCTATCCCGCCACCCACCGCCCTTCAGCCAGATGCCGTGTGTTGGGTCTTGTAGCGGGCAGGGAAGCGCTGCACCCTCCTCCTCTTCCTGTTTGGCCTGCTGGTGAAGCACTGCTCTCGTGCACCAACCGCATTCCGGCACCGTAGCCTTTCTAGGTGGCTAGCTGAGGGGCCGGCAGTCTGCGGCTACAGCTGGAAACCATTCCCCTCCCTGCACATCAAGGGCAGCAAGCATGCAATGGCCTACGGTTTCCGGCTGTAGCTGCCCCACCCCGTCTTGCCTCACCTCATCCTGCAGGACAAGCCTCTCACCTACCACCCCACCCACCGGAGAACCCTGGATTCCCTCCCTAACTCTATCCTGCCCCCACAGGCACCACCCACATGAGCAGCGTCAAGCTGGCCACACCCCGGGCCACGCCCAGTGAGCTGCAACCACCCCCCTCCCCTCCGCTGACCCCAGGTGGACAACCACAATGCTGATCCAGCCCTCAATGAAATCGAGTTTGACACCCCTGCCCTATACCATTCCAGACAAGTGTATATGTAATTATGTAAGTATATATGCAAGTTTTGGTGTATTCGGGTCTTTTCCCGTGTAAGATTGAGAGTATCTTGGCAACGTTTCGACGAGGTCCCACTCGTCATCTTCAGGCTGGTGCCTTTGGCTTTGTGTCTGTGCGAGCAAAGCGTGATCGGAGCTGCCATCTCTCTATAAATACTGGTGGGGAGGTGTGGGGTGCTGGCTTTGTTGCTGTGAGCGGGTTGGTTGCCTGTATTGTTATATCTTGATTGATTGATGGAGTTGATGTTTGCAGATTAGTCGGCTTGTTCGTAACATCCTGTGTGGGTGACGTCCTTGATGTGTGCCCATTAGTCTTTTGTGTTTTAACGATCTGGGTAATGGGCTGTGTGTTAACATCCTGAGTTCTAATGTTGTGATATCCTGAGTTTTCTGATGTAATGTCCTGAGCAGATGGCTGTGATGCCACATCCGGGGTTTTGGTTTGGCTCCGAGTTTGGGGACTTGCCATGTGTTCATGGTGTGTGTCAGTTTGCTTTGTGTGGGGATCGGAGGGGGGTGCAGCAGCTGGTGATGCCGCCGTGGTCTGGCTTCTGGATGGTGGTTGTATTTCGTCTATGGGATGGGTTTGGGTTTGAATCTGGTGAGGATGGTTGGTGGTGGTGTCATGTGTTATCTTGGGTCCGGTGTTAATCTTCATGGATTATATATATATTCATATAAGTGTATAAATTTGTAATTATATTTACTCATATAACTCAATATAACACATAACCCAACTCATAGGGTTATTGTGGGGAAAATGGGAGGAAGCTTTTTTATAAAAATAACAGGATTAAAATACATAAATATTGAAGATAGTTACATATATTTTGCACCCTCAAGACATGCTGTTTGAGTAAAATAAAAATACTGTGCCTAATTACGCACTTGGACAGAAATCATGATAAAATATGCACATTCCAGGATTTATGTGTTATTAGCAGATGTATGATTTCACACTTTTTCCCTCAGAAAACCCGCTGGTCGAAATTACTTGGGCCATAATGTTTCTTGCTCTAAGAAAAATTATGTCTACACCTTAGGTTGAATTTGATTCCTGAGAATCTCGATATTTCTGTGCAGTCTGCTAGTAAAAATTATTTCCATTGGCTTTCTGGAGATTTTGCTCCTGGTTAGTTACTTTCCAATGTATTTTAGTTTTGGGGTTCTTGATGGTTTCCCTTGTTGTTTCATCTTTTGTACAAGCAGGGGACAATGTCTCAGATTAGAAATGTTTGCACAGGGTTGTCAAAAATGTCAAGAGGTAGTTGCAATGTTGTTACTTGTATGCATTGCACCTTTATGGCCAACATCTTGGCATTTTTTATTGCACCCTAAAGCATCTTTGGTTCAGATGCTAAGCAGGCTAGGCTGGTAGTTATGTGAATGAATTCTCATAAGGGTCTGGCCCAAATCATGATGCTAGTGGGATGATCATCCCACCTGGCTGCTTTATTCTGTTTTAAGTGATATTTTCCAGCCCACTTGGCAGAAGTCTCTTAAGTAGCAGCTCCATTCATATGGCCTTTCTCAAATCATTTTCTGTAACCTGGATGGTCTCAGGCTAAAAACTTGATCTGCCCAACCATTACCCAAAATTGAGCTGCAGTACAATTTGAACTGACTGCCCAGCTTTTCTGTTATCAAAGCCGAGACTTCAACTTCTCCAAGAGGCATGGCTCTCTATTTACTCCACAACTTACTCAAACTACTACTAGGCTTTTGTAACACCCTTGTTTCATACAGTATCAGAGCAGATCTCCCAAAAGCCCAAGGCCCATCCTCTGGGCCCACAAGAGGTAGAGTCACCAACACACATTCTTTCGTAGTGCAGTTGTTGTTTTCCTCTTTTAGCAGCAATCCCTGGACAATCAGAGAGTTTCCATATTGATTTTCTGCTTGCTGATCAGGTCTTTTATACAACATACTGCAAAAAGTTGTTATTTAGCATCAAGGCTTTGGCAGGGAATCTCTAGTAGGGTTGAAGATGGATTGCTTACTTGGTTTATGCTTATTTGTGTTCATTTTGATTCTCTTTCCCCCCTCTTGTATGCATGTGCACTGTCAGCAGTCTCAGATGTCTATAGGAGCAGAACAGAGCTCCCACTCCTAACTTTATCTCGGTACAGTACAACTCAACAGATGTTAATTATCACTTTTCCTGATGATAGGATCTGTTCTGGGCCCTCTTCCTGACAGTTGTACAACTCTGATTTACATATCAATGAAAAATAACAAAATATAATTAGGCAGCCTATGACCAAACTTTCAGTGATGGTTCTCAAGTGATGAGTTCTCAGTGCTGAGGCATTTATAATGTTGTCTGCTTTTGCACAAAATAAATGGCTCCATTTGACTAAGGACTGTATTCATGCATTTAATAAAACCGACCTCAAATATTTGCTTGGGGCTCTTGATAATTACTAGGATATGTTTATCCTTAAAGAACAAACGGCAACCTACAAATTAACTTATGGATGTAATGGAAATTGAAAGGAGTGTAGCTGTATAGTAAATTGACTCGATTCAAGGTTGGTTTAGCTGCATTTTCTTCCCTTCCTATCTTTAATTTCTTTTGCCTAGTTTTCCACGGCATGCAAATGTGGCTTCGCCTGGGAGGAAAGAGCATGTATGTACATATACTTTAAGTTAACAATAGTTCAGAAAGAGCTTGCCATTATCTTTTCCCATTTTTTCCCCGCTTAGAGTTAGTTTCCCCCCCCCACCCCCCATTTTTTTCTCTCACTTCCCAATCTCCTCCACAGATCTGAGATGGCCTCCCACTCTAAACACTAACCCCACGCAAGCTTTTGGAGATAAAGGCGACTTTAAAAGAAGTCGACGCTCATCATAAACAGCCCGCGATTGGAAGACGGCGGGCGTTCAAAAGGAAGAGAAGCCGCACTTCCCATAATTCACTCGGGCGTAACCTTTAGAACAACATCTCCCACAATGTCTTGCGCTCGCTTCCTCTCCAGACCCCCCCCTTTTTTTTCCTCCCGCGCTGTGACATAGACAGGGCGACGCAATGACATTGTGACGCGAACGGGGGGAGGTGGGGTGAAAGTTCACGCCGGTGCCTGTCTTATTTGCTGGCGGAATTGATACGGTCAAGAGAGAGAGAGAGAGGGGGAGAGAGAGGGGCATTTCCACTTGGTCTGGTCTTTCCTCCCCCCCCGCCCCGCCCTCCATGGCGACTCGCTGGCTCCGGGAAATTTGGCAACTGGGAGTCCGGGGAGGGCTGAGACCGAGAGCGGCCGCGGCCGGCTGGTGAGCGGAGCAAAAGGCAGAAGAAGCCGGGGCACGGGAGGAGCGGGACGAACAGGACATTATGGGTTAGGAACTGGGGTGAAGGACCCTGGGAAGAAAGCGAGGCGTTGGTCAGCTCAGCCCCGCCATTCAAAAGAAGGGAGCAGAGCTCGGGTTGCCCCCTTTTCTTATTGGCCGGGCTTCCTTCTAGGGGGCTTTTTTCCCCAGGTGGATGGCGAGCAGATTCAGCGGGTGGATCTCCCCGATCCTTAAGTGTTTGCGTGTATAGGAAACGATCGACTCGTTTCTTAATCGGGAGGCGGGGTTGCGTGGGAAGTTCCCTGGCTGTTTTTGAGATTTTTGGGGGTGCAATATAGCATGTGACCCCTGGAAAAATGAATGAAATTGAACAAGGGTCTGGGTGGGACAATATGTGAGTGTTTTAGGCAACGATAACAATTTAATTTAATTAATTAAATTTATATGCCGCCCCTCCGAAGACTCAGGGCGGCATATAAACAGGGACACCTGTCTGTGCTCCTTGCTCTTCGTTCAGGGGGTGGGGGGAATAAAAGGCATCATTGGGCATCGCAGGAGTAAACGGAGAGAGGCTTGGGGGGGAAAAGGCGAAATAGAGGTTAAAGTGGAAAAGGGAGGCTGCCGAGTTAAAAGAAAGCTTAGATTAGAAGAACCCTGCGGGATTTTATGGAGAGTTACTGGCGATAACGGTGATCAGAGCCTAGGGGCAATAAAAGTGGGGCTATTAACATGACGAGATAATAAATATCTGTTGATCTACTGATTGTCTTTCCCCTGGATGTTGTAAGATGTGTTTCTATTAAGGAATGTGTGTACCTGTAATGAAGGAAGTAAATGGAAAAGATTACGCCTCCAAGTAAGATAAGGGTTGGGATTTTTATAAGCAAAGATTAGTATGTATGAATGGTAATCTCTTTGCAGTTCAGGGGAATGATGCTATCTTCTAACATGACAGGAACCTATGTGCCACTGCAATTCTAGAATTTTTTTTAAAAAATAGTCATTCTGTGCTTGTTTTTATACTTCTGACAACTGTAGGTACTTTAGTAATGCTTTTCTGGCAGCTGTTTCAGTTTGTGTTCCTTTGATTTTTGTTCTTTATCCTAAGTGTAAACCTAAGATTTTCATAGAACAATTTATTTAAATAAGTCCCTGAGGTCTTGTTACATCTCTCGATAGAGAATTAAGCAAATCTGTGGAAAGGGAGGAAACCAGGCGGCTGTTAATTTTTTTTTCCAAACTGAATTCATGTTTTATTGATTCATCTCTGCTTGTGTGGGTGTATAAGAAAAATGTGTTTTATATTGGTGAATAGTGGTATTGGGTTGTAGAAAGTAACAGGGAAAGGGATCTTTGTATCAGTGTTTGCTTGCCTTTATGTGACTTGTATTGTCTTGGCAGATGGCAGCAACTGACTCAGAAGCAAGGCTGAATTTGTTTGGTCTACTTGGGTGGGAGACCATCAGAGAATCACAGAGCTGTAAACTACACTGGAAAAGTTGAAAACGTTGTAATAGAAAATGGTGACAAATCATTTCTGTACTATGGTCAAAGCAGCAGGATCATACCTTTTAATTTGTTAGATTTATATCCTGCCTTTCTTCTGAAAGTTCAGAGTGACATATTTGTTTATCTGTTATATGTATATTTTTATGAGTAGCATACATAACATTGCACCCTCTATTTTCCCTCACAACAATAATCCTATGAGGTAGGTTTGGCTGAGAAACACTAACTGAAGTCAATCAGCCTCACTGGCTGAGGATGGACTTGAAGCTGTGATTCCTTAGTCCTAATCCAACATTTTAACCATTACACCACACATATACAGTAAGCATCAAGCTCCATTTGAGAACATTTTCAGCTGTGTCTGAAGTACTCTATGAAACATATTGAAATGGGTTTTTTATTCATGTAACACTGGTTTATTCAAAATTGTAACAAAGAGAACTCAGAATGTGCATAGTTGCTTCTGTGCTGATCTATAATTATTCGGGGCTTTTTGACAGATGTTTGATTCCTGCTGGCTTGGTAAAGTTTTAAAGGCCTGCCTTAGTTCCAGCAGCAACTTGAAAAAGTTTCTAAGCTTAGAAAAGGGAGCTAACAGGACAAGGCTGCATTTTGCTTTTTGTTTTTGATCTGGGAAAGGTTTCTTAGCAAACACCTCGAGATGAAATGTTATAGAATTGAGTAAAAGCAGGTACCAACAGAGTCACTTCCATTATAGACACTGACACCCTCTGTGCCCAAATGCTTGTACCTTTTGTTCCTAATAATTGGTATTCTTTATTTCTGCACTAAATGAATTTCCAAAGAGGAAGCACACTGTATGCAACGTATGTGCGACTGATCATGCTTTTCTATAGTTGTGTTAATGACTAGTCAGTAATATGCCAGAGTAAGGTTTTTTTTATCATGCACAGTTTACAGAGTCAATAAAACTTGCATCATATTTAATCCATATACATGTATGAATTAAATTATGAAGATCCCAGTAGCTCTTTTTAGCCTTATCGTCTATGAATTAAAATGTGATGGTATAAAACCTAATGAGAAGGGCCATTTTGTTTTAGGTATAATGGCCTTCAGTCGCCATAAGGACAAGGTTCAGAGTACAGTATATGGCTTTCCAGATGTTGAACTACAGGTTTCAGCTCCCCATCTGTTTAAACCAATTGTAAAGGCATTGGGACAATGTTGTTCTTCTAGGTTCATGTGATGAGTTAACAGGATTTTCAGGTGCGTGACCTATGAGCTACGTATCCCTAATTCTTTAGTTCACATCAACACTAAACCATATATTCAGTCTACAATTTGATACAGTTTATGTTTGAGTTTCAATTTTTTTCTCTCATGTGGAATGAAATTGTTTTTTTGTAAATTTCATAGGTCTTTTATACAGTAAGAGTTAATAAATTGAACGGATTCATGTCTTAAGAGGATTTAGATTTTTAAAAAATCTTGATGGATATTTTAACATTTATTTATTATGTTGTCTCAGATCTGGAAATGAATGTTCCTTACCAGGACTCATTTTCCCCAGAAATATTCTTAAGCATTTTTTTAAAAAATCTGAAAATGAAGTGTCCAGTAACACTTTGAATATATAACCTTTTGATTGTACTGTTGCAACAATGTTTGCCAAAGGCTTCCAAACAGGATTTGGATTTGATTTCTCAATGAGAACATACTCCAAAGTACTATTTTTTCCATATAACAGTACAGTTTTAAACTGAAATTAATTGTACCTTAGAAGCCTTCCTAAATAATAGTGTAGTGTAATGAGAGTGAGAAACTGTATACACGGCTCTTCTAATGTTTCTTGGCTTTTCCCCCACCTCTGAATACTGCAAGCAATTGTGGGGGGTTAGTTTGGAAGCCCATTATGTGTGTCTAACCGGATGTGTTTGAAGAGATTTGAGATTTTTATTGGAACTATGTTAATATGTAGGTATTTAAACTTGAAATTTTAAAAAAGTTGTAAAATGCTTTATTTTGGCAATTAATTTTACGGGGGGGGGAGAAGTGGGGGGGGAAGGACCTAGAAAGGTTAAAAAAAAATGAAGCAAGTATCAGGTAATATTATAAAGAAATAAGTTTTAAAATGGTCTTGAGATGGGATAAAAATACATTATTACTTAAGAATTCCAAGATGCTGACTTAGGTGCAAATGTTGTTTTAATTCACAATGTGGTTTGTTTACTTTCGGCTTAGCAGGGCGATTGATTCCAACCACAGTTATATATGAATCATAGGTTACACCTTAGCAATACGGATGAGCTAGGCTAGGGTAATAATGGCATATGCAACAAACTCAGACAAAAGTACAGGCAGTCCTCGACTTGCAACAATTTGTTTAATGGCCGTTCAAAGTTACAGTGGCCCTGAAAAAAAGTGACTTATGACTGTTTTTCACACTTGTGACCGTTGCAGCATCTCTATGGTCACGTGATCAAAATTCAGATGCTTGGCAACTGGTTCATATTTATGACAGCTGCAGTGTCCCAGGGTCACGGGATCCCCTTTTGCGACCTTCTGACGAGCAAAGTCAATGGGGGAAGCCAGACTCACTTAACAACCACATTACTAACTTCGCAACTGCACTGAAGAACTGTGGTAAGAAAGATCGTAAAATGGGGCAAAGCTCATTTAACAACTGTCTGGCTTAGCAACAGAAATTTTGGGCTCAGTTGTAGTTGTAAGTCAAGGACTACCTATATGTCTTAGTATGATATGTGAATCCAGTTTCTTAAATTAGAAACCTTACTTAGATGTAGTAGCTTCCTCCACATGACTTTTAGAAACATTTGAGCTATCCTCCAGCAGTGGCACCATAAGGCTTATAGGTATTAGGGTATGTGCTTAACTATTCCTAAATATTTGTTACTCTGCAGTATTCATGTCTTTCCCTCTGACTGTTTTGCTGTGCTATCCTGTTGCACCAGGCTGAGACTTCACTTTCAAACTTAGAGTCTGGTGAAAAATCTCCAGGCAAAGCATAGATTGAGATAAGGATTCTGGATGCCCACAAGTCGCTGGTGCTGGTAGATGCAGCTTAGTATCAGAATGAACTTTGGGGGGAACAAACTGACGGCATATAAACTTCCTTCCTTCCTTCCAAGTGATTATGCCAGATGAAGAAATTCATCTGTGGGGTCTACAGGATTACTGTTGCTTTAACTTTTTTTTACGTAATGTTCCTATTCACAATGGCTTGCTTGGCAATGTTCCCAAGTAAATGTCTTAGCTAACTTGCCGGGCAGCTATTCCGTAATTGCCATTCTTTCCACATTCTTTTTGTCCTTGACTATGCTGCAATATACTCTTTGTACGTCTTCGAAGTTAAATGCCACACCTCTTTTTGTCTTAGCTCTAGTGGCATCCATGGTACTGTGGTATATTGCTACATTTTAATTTATGAAAAAGGCATTAAGGCAGCTTCTCACTTTTAGCTCTCCAGATGTGTTAGGATGCAAGTTTTAATTATGCTCAGCCAGCATGTTGATGATAAAAATTAGAAAGGTCCAATGCACTTCAAGGGCACCAGATTGGAGAAGGTTGTGATAAAGAAAACTCGACTGCTGCTTTCTGACGCACAAATTATGGCAGACCTATCTTGTTCATGATGACATTTAGACCAAAGCGGGGACGTACAAGGACTTTCCTTCGATTCATTGGTTTTAAGTAGCCTGCAAGCTTGTCGATCCAAGCAAAAGGCATTTTTTTAAACCTCTGGTGACATTAAATCTGACAGGGAAACTATCCCTCTTTTCATAGATAGCCTTTCCACTTGGCATTGTGAATATTTACTTGTTGAAAAAACAGCTTAGCTGCCTGCTGGGGGAGGGGTTACCTGCAATAATTATGTAAATTAAGCTAAGCTGGCCTGCAAACAAGATAGAAGCTGGCCAACATGGAAGGAAATGCCTGGCTGCTCATTCCTCCCAACTGAATTTTAGAAAGCAGCGTAGAAAATCGAGGAGGAAAATTGCTACCACTTCTTTAATTAAAGTATAAATTTAATTTAATTAATAGTTCCAGTTGGGACTCAGCTGTTGAATGTAGGGTTTTTCAGGCAGAAAGACCTTGCCATTCAAAAAGCAAAAGAGGTGAGGAGGCCAACATCTTAAGATCCTATCCTCAGTTGCAGCTAACTGCAACACAACTATATCTCAGCAATGTCTTCTTTTTTTCCTATTGTGTCCTCACAATTTTGGCCTCATAGAGGCAGGTCATCCTTAAAGTAATATTCTTCCCGTTATTATGATACAAGTTTTGCCATGGATTCAATCAGATGCACCATTCTTTTGGTGGTGCAAAGAGAGGATCTTTGGAGATGGGATCAGCCCAGCACCATTGGCCAACTCAGATTGGTCTGGCATGATTCTTCTACCGTCCCTAAACACCATCTTCTGGACTATTCTGCAGTGGGTAGCAGACAATTCCAATTTTTCTCAGGCGGGCTTTCTCCCTGTACCTCTCAGGTTGCTGAGTCTGATCATCTGCGGTCAGCCTGAACAGCAGGTGATCAGCGGTGGCAACAGAGGTGGGGCTGCAAGGTGACATGAGAAGAAGAGAAGTGACTCTTTATTACAGAGGTCTTCAAGCTTGGCAGCTTTAAGACTTGTGGACTTCAACTCCCAGAATTCTCCAGCCAGCATAGCTTCAACTCCCAGAGAATTATTGGAGTTGAAGTCCACAAGTCTTGAAGCTGCCAAGTTTGAAGACCTCTGCTTTATTAATTAATGTTTGCTCTCTGTGCCTGTTAAGGCTGCTTTTGAAAACACATTTAGCTGTCTTCTTTAATAGCATTGAACTTGTATCTAAAATTGCTCTCTGACAACAAGTTGTAAAATAAGCAGCAGCCAAGGATTTACACAAATGCATATGTGATCAGATTCACTTTTCCAATTTCTGCAGGAGTGAAGGATGGTATTGATATATGCAATGTATCCTGACATTTATGACGAAATTCAGATTGTAGTAACTCTGTTGAACAATTTGTAGTTTGGGGAGAAGGGTAATGTTTGCCCAATGCTATTAAGTTTAATTTTCACAAGTACAGAGATGATAATCTGAGGAATTGCAGATACAGAGATATAAGAATTTCAGAATGAGAAATAGATACTGTGTTTCCCCGAAAATAAGACCCTGTCTTATTGTTTTGAACCCTGAAATAAGCGCTTGGCCTTATTGCCATGCACTCAAAAGTCCGATTGGGCTTATTATCAGGGGATGTCTTATTTTGGGGGAAACAGGGTAATCAAGAGGCCCTCTGAAATTCATAGACTACGACTTTTACAGTCCTTTTCCTCTACCCCTCCTACATCTCAAGAGGAACAAGAGCATTTGCCCTTAGAAGTTAATTACTCCATAGTTGTAGTATGTGTTGTGTGTATTTCATATGATTGTGAAAATCAACTGAAGATAAATCAGAACTTCCCTCTGCACATTATATTATCTATGAAGATTTACCCACAATGTCCATGCAGGTCTTCAGTCCAGGACACCATACTAGGTCATGCTTGTAACTTACTTTACTTGCAGCTTTCTGAATCAGTGGGTGACGCATCTGTTAAGTTATTCAAGATCAAAGGATATTGAATTTAGCCTCTGGGAAAGTTTGGTAGACTTCTATTCAGGCCAGCTAATCCTGAGGATCTTTCAGTTCCAGGTATATGCCATGCTGTGGGAATTTGGTGATCCGAGACCCTCATACTATCAGCAGTCTTGATTGGGATCTCAGTGGTCAGCACAGCCGGACATTTATCAGCTTTACAGGACCTTTCATCAACAAACGGAAGGAATATTCAGAGAGGAGGATCATTGGGTGAGCTGACATGGCTTGCAGGAGGGTGATTTTGTGATGGAGGGAAAACGTGCACATCTCGAATATCATTTTGCATGACCTACACAAGCATTTCCTCTGGTAATAATAACTCTATATAGAATATAGAACTCTAGGTTTTTAAGGCTAGAAATTTCATTGTCCAAAGCCACCAAAGAGGACCTATTTCTAATGAAAGGAATAAAACACAAGGCAGAGAATTTTGTGGTATTCAAGTTATGGTCTGCCTTAATCCTGTTTCCTCTTTCCCACAGTGACCAACAGGGTGGATAAAAATCAATGATTTTTTTAAAAAAATCAAAAAAATCGGATTTTTTTTATTTAAATCGGATTTTTTTAATTTAAATCAGATTTTTTTGATTTTTATTGAATTTATTTTAATAAACTTTTGGGGTAAAAATCTATCGTAAGATAGTTTTCTGTTTAAGATATATAAATAATTTAGTTTATTCAGCATGAAATGGAGCTTAGTTATGTAGCATGAGGCTGTATATTCTGCAACACTGGGACTATCAGTGAGTCAACAGCGGGTCAAAGGAGTAGCAGAGATGACAGTTGCTCTTTACAAATTATGATTTAAATCGAGTTGATTTAAATCAAGCCTTTTTACTAGTGATTTAAATCATGATTTAAATCGTGATTTAAATCGACTCGATTTAAATCAAATCCACCCTGGTGACCAACCACATTTACAGTAAGCTAAAGCAATACAGGTAATCCTCGACTTACAACAGTTGGTTCAGTGACTGTTCGAAGTTACAACAGCACTTGAAAAAAATGACTTATGGCCATTTGTCACACATGACCATTGCAGCATCCCCATGATCATGTGATTTACATTTGGATACTTGACAATTGGTTCATATTTATGACGGTTGCACTGTCCCTGGGTCATGCGATCACCTTTTGTGACCTTCTGACAAGCAAACGTGTTACTAACTTGACAACTGCAGTGATTCACTTATCAACTGTGGCAAGGAAGGTCGTAAAATGAGGCAAAACTCACTTAACAAATGTCTCACTTAACAATAGAAATTTTGGGCTCCATTGTGGTCGTACGTTGAGGACTACCCGTACTGTACATAATCAACAAACTCTTGAGGAAACTGCAGGCTGTCTGCTTCAACATAACAGTACCACCAATCCCCTTGTACTCTCCACGAGGTATTATCTTCTCATACATATGCAGAGCTGGAGATGTAAAATCAAGAGCCAGAACAGGAACTGTTACATGCAGATTTACGACCTAGACTGTTATTAGTTTAATTGATTAATCAGGGATTAATTAGCTTAAATTCTGCCCAGCTCATGGGAAGGGAAGAATTAACTTGGATGGCCATTTTGTTAGTCTTCCCAGCTGTCTTGATACTTGGAATCTATAGATAACACACAATGATTGGCCGGTAGCCCTTTCTAGCCTTATCTTCTATGACTATTCTCCATTTACCGCCATATTCATTCTGCCTAGCTTCCTCTGCAGCAATTAGGAATGTGTTATCAACAAGAGAGCTGAACTTTGCTTGCAATTGATAAGTGATTTGGAAAGGTGGATTTTATGTATTTCTTCATTTGTAGCAGGTTTCTGCACTGCTGCAATCACATCCAAGATTGTGAGATCTTTTTGGTAGAGCGCTTCTGCAGTTTCATAAGCAGGGAAAGTATTTGGGAGAATTTGCTGATCAAGAGAGAATCCCAATGACTTTCCCTCCTTCCGTTACCTTCTCTCCTGCTCCATTTTTTCCGCCTCCTTCTCTCTGCCAGTTCTGTGTCAAAGATCTTATTGCTTTTATATTTTTTTAATTTTAAGTTTTTAGATTTTTAGAAAGTTAAGAATGCAAAGTACAAAGAAAAAAATTAGAGTAAAAAGATTCTAGAAATAAGTTTTAGTCAATACTTTCTCCCCTTCCTTTCCATTTGTTTCCTAACAGCTAAACTAAATATTTCTACTTTTCTCATTGTTGTGCTGTAGTTACTTCTTTGAAGCTTTGTGTTGATTTTATTATACATTTTTTTAATTTGTTCCATTTCTGTGTCATATTTCAATAACCATTTACAGTTATAATAGATGATCCCCATATATTATCTTGGGTTTGTATAATTGCTCCAACTTCTGTATTTTTCTCAAGGTTCTTCCTCCTTTCTTGAAATCACATTTTATCCTCCCAGCAATTTGTAAATACACCAATCATAGTAAATTTGTACCCATGCTGAGCAGTTTTCTCTACATCTTTAGTCCTTTTTCTGAGTCTAGATGTTTTGTACCATATGCGCATAAGTAATTAAACCTTTCTCACTGTATAATAGTTGTCCTTGAAATAGGCATTTGACAATAAAGCTAATGGTGAGATTGGCAGACTTATCTTTGCTTTTAGAAGATTCCACATTTTTAACAAACTTATGCTATAATAAATTATTTCAAATTTCTTCTTTTTTTAATACAGATACCTATAAAGTAAAAAATGAATAAGATTCAGAGCTTTGCAAGATTTGGAGAGAGGAAGATATTATATTAAATAATTTACTGCCTGTCTTGAATAACAGAATGCATAAAATCGTCAAACAGCAGAATATATCAATCATAGAAGGGGCCAGGCTCTATTTCTTATACATTATTTCTCTTAGATACAATGGAATCTAAGGGAATAAGTAAATGAAACGTCCATCCTATTTTCTTCCATTCTCTTCTAAAACATAAGGATAATAATCCATAAGCCTGGATCTGAGAAGAGAAGAAATGCAATTTTGAAAAATTTCCTTTTTTATGTTCCACAGCATAATAAATATTCCAACATCCTTTGAAGCGCATGTGCCTGTGTCATTGTGGACATGTGCATCATTGTGGACATACGTAACTTAAAGAGTCACTCTCTCTTTATCTGCAGTTATTCCATGCAGGAAATGTATGGTGTTGTGGCCAACGTGAATGAATATAAGGAATTTGTTCCATGGTGTAAAAAATCAACTGTGGTCTCTAAGCGAGCAGGTCATGTGAGGGCCCAGCTGGAAGTTGGATTCCCTCCTGTTGTGGAACGTTACACCTCTATTGTGACACTGGTGCAACCTCACTTGGTAAAGGTGAGTTGTGTATCTATGGGCTAACCAGGCTGCTGATATTTCAGTGTTGCAATGACAAAATAATAATGAGCATTACATAATTAATTTTTCCTGATGCCTCAGATAATTTGGAGGGAGGTTTGATTAACGTGGTGGCACTGGCATTGAGAGAACACTTAACAGAAATTAAAAATATTGAAAGTGCTCAACAGGAAGTCTTTTGCCATAAATATGACATGTGAAGCAACATACTCATGAGGCAGACATGAGATAGGTATCTCATGTCTGCCTCATGAGTATGTTGCTTCACATATGCAGGTTGGTGGGTAAATCCTTATCCAGAGCTGCTGCTGTTAGAGTGGGCTGGGAACTCCTGCATTTTATTGGCATACTCCATTTTGCTGTCCTCCATGTTGAAGAGAATTCTGGGAATTGTAGGCCAACGTATCTGGAGGGGATTAGTTTGGCTAATTCACATTGTGTGAGCTTTACTGTCAACATGAATCTTTGCTGTTATTTACCTCAGGCAATCTGCACTGATGGGAAGCTTTTCAATCATCTGGAGACAAGCTGGCGTTTCAGTCCTGGCATTCCAGGCTATCCTCGAACGTGTACCCTGGACTTCGCGGTAAGCACACAAAGGTTAATGGGATTCCTCAGCAGCTCATTAGTTCTTGCATAAATGAGGACTGATGTGGGGACCCTGCGTCCATCAGGGTTTTAAAAAGGTGAGTTTCCATTACTACGGGGAAGGGTCTGTAAGATCCTAGTTGTGAAGGAACTAGAATCATATTCTGATGGCAGAGATGTTTCTGATACTGAACATTCCTACCACAAGCCTCCTTTTCCTAGAGCTGTTGAATGAATTCCTTGAAGCAGAGTAGGGAACTCCAAGGTCATTGAGGTATGTTACTTCTCTGGGCCTCCAAGCTCTATACTTCCCGAAGGTAGTCCACCTAGTAGATGCCCCTGTGGCTCCTCTAGTTGTGGGAGCTATAGTGTGTAAAAGTAAGAAACCACCTCAATACCTGGATGAGTATGGAAATCCTGCACCACACATCCCATTGGCTTATAACCTTAGCTATAAAGATCTCCTTGCCAAATCCATTTCCACTAGAATCTTGGTTTTATAGACGAAACATAAGGAGCCACCAGAGTTGTGGTGGCGCAGAGATTATAATGCAGCATTGCAGGCTAATTCTGCCAACTGCCAGCAGTTCGATCCTGACCTGCTCATGGTTGACTCAGCCTTCCATCCTTGCGAGGTCAGTAAAATGAGGACCCAGATTGCTGGAGGCAGCAATATATTGACTCTGTAAATTGCTTAAAGAGGGCTTTAAAGCAGTGTGAAGTAGTATGTAAGTCTAAGTGCTAAGCATAGGTAAAATATGAACAAATCAGCCAACCGCTGCATTTATGGCACTTGCTGACTTAGTTCTCTGGCAGTTCTGACTTTGCTAGAGAAAGTGGTATTTCTAATAGTCAACCTTTAGCTACATGTGTGTCATAAACAGGAACTCTTTGGGGTTCTGTGTCATCCAGCTGGACACTTAGGGCCACTCTTGATGCCTAAGTTCTGCTTCTGGCTCAAGACCCAACTAGAGATGGATGGATCAGCAGATGTCAGATGGGCCATTCCAATTTATTTTCATAGTAATACACCCCTGGACAATTTCTATAGGAGGTAAAAAAAAGTATTGGAGCCTCATAAGTTTTCAGCAAGTAGTTGTACATAGTTTTTATAAGTGTATTTGTTATTCCTGCTCTTCTTAAGAATGCTTTTTGCAGTCTCTCCTGACTTGTAATTTCAAAATTATTCTTCCATAGCAAATCTTTTCTAGCCCTTCCTCTGGAGTGAGGGGAAGGGGCTTTCTCATTGTAAAATACCCTAGCTCCACTTTAGAAAAACAATCTTCATGGTAGTCCAATGTGCTGTTCTCTTTCCTCAGATCTCTTTTGAATTTCGTTCCCTGCTGCACTCGCAGTTGGCTACAGTTTTTTTCGATGAGGTAGTAAAGCAGATGGTGGCAGCCTTTGAGCGCCGGGCAGCGAAGACTTATGGCCCTGAGACCAATATTCCTCAAGAACTCATGTTCCACAAAGTCCATCAGACGTGAAGGGTGCCTGCTGCTTTGGTCATTCTGCGGACACTTGAAGTTGGGTGTTTGCTTGTAGCATCCCCAGCTGTTTGTTTTTATCTATTTATTTGGTTTCTCCTGATATCCTGTTTAATTTATCCACTGGGCCTGGTGTGATGACCAAGACTTATTTCTAAGGAAAGGGTCAGAGTGCCACGTTACCTCTGGAGCAACGTCTCAGTCTTCACTTTTATTTTACCTGACTGGGCTTTTATGCTGGGTTCTTTTCTTTTTAGCATACTTTATTTGAAGCTTCTTTCTATGAAACATACAACTGTGGCTGCCTTAGATTGTAGTTTGTGCTGTTCCTTGACTTCTTGAGAAAGAGGTAGCAAAAACTCATTTAAGTTCTTTCAGTGGGCCTAAGGAAGACCAGTTGAAAATTGTGCCTCTTAAAATATGTTTTAAAGGAAAATAACTTAACAGTCCACTTCTTGATAAGAGAGAATGGCCTACAGTTGTTGCCCCAAGGGTGGTTTTGGCAGTCAGTGATACATTGGGTTTTTCCACCTTTCCTTTTCATCATTGGCTTAGGTCAGAAAGAAATGACAGCCACTTAGCTGCTCAGGAGTGCCTTTTTGAGGGAATGATGGGGGCTAAGGAAAGGCTTTCTTTTTGGGTTTGAGATTATTTTAGAAAATAGATGTTGGTCTTAATGAAAGTACTTTTGAGATAGGAAGGAATGTGAGGGGAAAAGAGAGTGGTCCTTCCTATTGCAGGACCACTGAAGCTTTCTTTAATGTCCAGCTTGTAATGTCCAGCCTTCCAAGACGATTTCATACCAGTTTTAAAACTCAAATGTTACCCTACCAGCGATGTTTTGATGGCAAGCACTTCAATAATTCAGCAGCCAGGATCAGCAAAGCCACTCTATGACCTAACTGGCTGTTTCAGTTTATTCAGCTCCACCTCTCTATGCTGCTCTGCAAGAAGAGACTGGAAAATGGCATTAGCAGGCCGAAGGCTTCTGCTTTGAAGAAACAGTTCCCGTCTCTTCGAAACTACAGTTTGTCTTCCATCACATATTTCTGTGCCATGAATGGCTGTATCCGTTGTGGTTCAGTGAAGAGGAAGCTTCCAGGGTGAATGTGGGAGAGGAGCAATTGAGCATCACGTCTCCAAACAGTTTGTGGGAAGAAATTTAGCCGGAATCTTCAGTGAACCAGCTCCAAGCATGAAAGAACTCAATTCCTGGCTGCTGTAACTTACTTATATCCCCATTGTGGGTATACCCCAAACCCTCCCTTTTCCCGCTCCATTAACACTAATTTTGTGTTGCCTAGCTTGGTATAAACCTTCCGTCCCCTTTCTAGTTACCCAAGGAATTTTTATTTTTGTTTAAAGCACTATTTGCACAAACCACGTGGGTGCAGGATTGCCAAGGCTAGGAAGAGAGTGCCACTGCGGCTATGTTTCTGTGGAAGGACTGAATAAGCTCCTTCTAATGTCTCCTTTATCCTGTAGGCTTGGGTCATCCTGAGTGTGATGCTAAAAATTCTGGGTGTGTGTGAATGTGCAGTTTGGTGAAGAGGCAACTTTGGGGGCGTGCGAGAGAAATACTAGTGGATCAGTATATGTATATTTTTTTATGGAAAGGGCTGGGTATCAATGTAAACTCATAAAAACGAATAAATGTTTTCCTTCGGGTAGGGTGGGTGGGTCTAAAATAATATGCCTAAAAGTCAGGCCCTGCTTCAATGTGCCACAGGTTAGTAAACTCCCCCTTAGTTGTGCATTTTGAGAAGCCTTTGCCTGGGGAGTGTTTACAGGGTAGGAGGAAGCAAGTATTCTGTTGAAGGAATGGCTCAGTGGGGATATGTGACTACAATGATTTTTCCTCAGAACTTTCTCCTTAGGATTAGAATCTCCAGACTTAATTTGTCATAGATAAAAAGCCTATCAGATTTGAGTAATGAGGAGTGAGTCATATGCATAGATCCATGGGAAGATAGAACATTACTTGGGGTGCCTGTCACGGAAGCAGATTCCTTTGATGTACTGGACGTAAATCTGCCTTGGCTGCTTCTGTCTGTGGACTGTAACTGTTGCCAAACTTTGGAAGGAATTACTTGCTGCAAAGCAGCTTGGCTTTGAGGTAATTCCCATGAATCAGTTCAGCTGCCATTTCTCTGCCACTCCTGGCTTTTGAGTGTTGGCTCCACTGTCATGGCAGAGTCATGTGGATTGGGCCCTATAACAGCTACCTTTTTCTCAGCAAATTCCCAGCTATCATCATTCATATTTAAATAAGCTCCTCTTCCTTCCCACCCTCTCAAACTCATCAACTGCTTAATTCCTGTAAAATGCTTTGAGGTCGTTGGCTTGCTATTTATCTTGGTTTGTCGTTGTGTACCATGCATGGCAAGCTTCCACAACAGAGGGCACAGCCTGCAGTAGTCTTTTCTTAAGTTTCAGGCTTAAGAAGGCAAGATTGTGTTTGTGTTTTTAAATGAGGAATGCTTGCCTGAAAAAGTATCTTCTCTCTCCCCCACCCCTCTTTTTAAGAGTGGTGAAATAGCTCCTAGGAAATTTCAAATATCTAAACAGTCTATAACAAAATCTAAGTTATGTTAGCATTCTGTCTTCCTCAGCAGACCGCATCTCGGGTTATGATTTTAAAAAGAAAAAAAAAAAGACCCAGCAAATTTAGAGAGATCTTCCTGACTAGCTGCCCTTGTTATACAAGGAGGATGAGCAGTTGGGCCAATAGTAAATAGTAAATTTCAGTGACACAGAACAGAGCCTTTGAATTTAAATCTAGTAATGCATGGCAGACTTTCACGCTGTATGCATGAGCTGTAAGCAACGCACTGAAAGATCTGAATACAGTATATATTTTAATGAAGCTCAGTTATTGTCTGGAAGAACACGGCATGTTCAAATCCCATCTAACCCTGCTGTAGTAGCTTTTTTCAGCTGCGTTTCTATACTATGAGAAATAAGCATTTTAAAACAGTTGATATACTGATATTAATAATAATGCAACTTAAAAGAACAAACACTTCCCCCAAGGATTTTGAAATAACTATTCTCGGCCACCTTAACTGACCAAAGCTGCAAACCCTATTCATGCTTCCTTGAAATTCAATCCTGCTGAACATGGTTAGACTTCTGTATAATCATATTAAGGACTGCTCATGTTTAGAACAACTAGATAGCTGTGCAACAGTCCAAGAGGAAGATTAAGGGCAGTTTTGACAGCAGCAGGCTTACTGCTTTGATTAAGTGTCACTATTGCTGTTCTCGTAAAAACCAAACCAAACAAGAGCTTGATGTATGTAGAAATCAGTTTCCAAAGAAACCTAGTATTCTCTCTTTAAAAAGTTTCCAGTTGCTAGGAACAACTATGTTTAAGAATCTCAGAAAGCAAGCAAGCCACTTAGGGATCTTGTTGCTGCCTCCTGTAATTTCAAGATTATAAAATGCAGCATTATGCAACATCCATATTGTTCAGTAATAGAAATCCTAGAATGCTAGTTTAGAATAACACTTGCCCTGGCATCAATTTGATTTCTGAATAACAGTACAGGGAGGCACCTACCCACCAGTGCCAGGATTGTCTGCCTTTGTTTTTCATGCTGAGAACAGCTGTTGCTCTACAAAGCTGGTTAGTTGGTGAGTAGAAGAAATACCTCACACAATTGTTTTGTTATAATAGTCACTATGAAGAATGCTAACTTCACAGAGGGCCTCTTTTAGCACAGGTGGGTGCCCCTAAAACTAAGAGGTAATTGTGCATCCATTAATTTGCCAAGAGGGGACCAAATCTGGCTGTTAATGAAGGCATGGTGGCTATTTTTAGTCACTGACAGGCAAATTAATCTTGAAATATATTAGAACCTTTTTTCAAGGAGCAGGATTCAGAGTTGCAGCTGTTTATTTTAAATTATTCTAAATGAAATCCTTGGAATCATTGCAGTAATTGTAATTGTGACCACCTCCACTGAAATAGCTTTTATGCAGATCCAGATACTTGAACAAGAGTCCCACTGAAATCATTTGGATGTTAAATTAGGCACACAACCAAAATCGGGTGTTGTGGCATAGTTAACCAATTTATAAAGTGAGATAAGCAGGCTGTCCTGCCCAGGTGCTTTTTTTTTTTTTTTTTTTTACATCTTGTTCCTGAAGTTTCCTACCGGTTGTAGTTTAGCTGTGGTGTTTTATTTGCTGCCATCTAATGAACCTGAAGAATATAAGTTTTCTCAAGTCCGTCTGTATTAAATGCCTAATTTTGCTGCTGTCCTTTGTCAAAACAGATGTCTTAAATTTGTGCCTTCTGTTTTCTCCCTCTGCACATATTTTTATTGAATTAGCTGTCTTATGTTCCTTAGCCTGGTACGTGCTACCTCACATTGTAAAGAAAGGATGTTTGTAGACAAAAAGAGTAGACAGAATCATGCACAGTAAATGAAATTATTTTCCCCTATCCTTTTTCCTTATTTGATTATTGAAAAACTGAACAATCCCCACTGCATTTTTATGGACTAATAAAATATGTTTGCGAAAAGATGCAGCGATTCCCCGTCAGATGTTGTGGCTCATATGAGGGCAGGGATGTGTTGAAAGTCAGCAGAACATCTTATGGGTCATGGGACATTAGAATGCAGTTGCTAAAAGCGGACAGCAAAATTCCCCTTCTAGTGTAGGCAAGTATCCGCCTACTCCAACCACTTCTATCCTCTGGAATTATGGGAGGCCTGCCCTCAATTCTGTATGAGAAATGATGAGCACTGAACTGTTTTACAAAACTGATAGCCACCCACTGAAGTGCAGGTGAGGCTAATTAGCACTGGCCTTACAAGAAGTGGACATTAAGCACTGATTTTGCATAGAAGAGACACAGCAAACACTGTGGAACTGTAGTATAGGCAACTATATCCAAGCCAGGACATGATGTAGGCATGTTAACAGTTTATGCATCCCTAGAAGCATGGGATGTTTCAGATTGAGACTTCTGGAACCCTTCAAGGTTTCTGTACCTAAAGCCATGCTCACAACTTCTGGAGAAAGTATTTGTTAATGTTGCCACTGGCCACTTCACTGCTTTGATTTATTCAGGCGGAAGTAGCAATCCTGCTACCTTTTCTTCAGTAGCTGAAGGATCTGGGGAATGTTTACTGAAGGTGAACTCCCGTTTCCCCAGAAGATGTCTTGCTGATTCATTAAGAATTCAAATCTTTGTTTTGCATATTCAGATCAAAGAACTAGAAATGTGTTGAAAGAAAACAAAAAAATTACTTGAGCTGAATGAAATTGGTCAGCCATTTGAAGAATATTAACATTTTGCCTGACTCCCAGCGACATGCATGCACACAGACAAGTATCTCAATAGCTTCAATTGTAGTTTATAAAAACCTATGCGACATTTAGCTCCAGTGGTCCCTAGCATGCTGCAAAATTTCCAGTCAAAATCGGAGTTGAGTCTTTTGTTACTTGGCTTTCAATAGAGAGCACTCCAACTGGATTAATGACAGTCAACTGATAGTGAGATGGGCAGCATATAAATTTAATAAATAATAAAGCAAAATCCCACTAGAGAGAATCCTTCCACTCCTGTTTGGATCCTTGGAATTTAATTTGTATGGACCCATTCATGTGGGATTGACAGCTCAGCTTCCCCCCTTAACTCTTTCAGTGTCTGAGCGCCATTACCTATGACTTTATGTGTGGTATGTGACCTAGTCTATAATTACATATATACACTTTTGCTTATTGAAATACCACTATTTTAGTGAGCTCACTTTCTGGACACATAGAAAACATACTGCTGTACATTTCACCCTAAAGATAAGTGTCATAAAAAGCAGCTTTCAATTGTCGGGTTGTGTCTCAACATTTCCCCCCAAAAAAACTGTTTTAAAACAAGCTGAATTGATAATTAAATGTGCATTTTAAAGTGCTTCTCATCTTGATTCCTGTCCGGTTAGTCAACCTAATCTCAGAATAAAATACACATCTTTATCTTTGAGCTTATTAAACCAAAGCTCACAATAGAAATTTCAAATTCAGCAATAGATTTCTTTAAAGCAAAAACATTCAAAATAGGATAGCCTATACAGTAATGCAAAATGGTGCTATTCAGAGGAAACCTGTTATCAAATGCTTTTTTCATTAATGTGTTTACTCAACTCTATGATGCTGCTGGATTAAACAAACAACTATAGTGATTTGAATGTTCAAACATAGCCTCTGTTTTCTGGCGTGTCCACAAGAGACGGGTTATTTATAGAATGTTTCTGGGAAGTTCATTCCAGCTGAATTTCATTCCCCACTATGGCGTACATCCAACCATCTACAGCAGATGTTGACTTCCTGCCAGTGTGCACTATGCACTTCAAGGACAAAAAAAAGTTTGTTCCCAAGTTGAACTGAGGTCTTGATTTGATTGGAAGATCTAATTTCAACTTTTGTACTACATCTACAAACCTGCAGCCAAAAGTCTACAACCACTATGTTTTTTCTGAGTTTGTAAGAAACAATGAATCAATTTACTGTAGGTTGTGCATCAACATTTTAGTTTGTTTGAATACCGCATGTGAACGCAGAATATTGAATAAAACAAAGGAGTGCTGAATAACATAGAAAATTATTGTATGTACAATTTGTCACACAAAACAATTTATGATCTTGTACCCAAAACTACTTTGATGTACTTTCTTAATATCAACATGGGAAGATTTGCGTCTGGAACATAGAACATTTATCTCTGTGCCCCTGAAATATTACGGCAAATTACCAAATTTTGGCAATACATCTTTCAGAAACAAAGATAGGAATTTAATTTAGATGTGGGGAACCGTTGCTCCCATTCACATTTTTAACTCTCTCCAATCAGCATAGAATGGCAAATCAATACTGCCATCTCAAAGGAATCGAGATAAAACCAAATCTAACATTTAGCATTATCTTTCTACTTTGGTGACAAGCAACTGTACAAATATTCCATATAGGGAAATGGCAAGAGCATCAACCCAGACATAATTTCATGAGGATCAAGCAAGCACATACATGTATACTTCTGATTGGCTGAAGGAGCCAAATGAAAAAAAAAAAACCATTTGTGATTTAGCTATTATGTGATATGCAAAATCCCCGATTAGCAAACAAATCAGAAGTTTCCCTACTGCTTTCTGATCCAGGCTTCTTCAAAGAGCAAAAAGTCAGATTTCAGGATGGAAGTAGTGCGAAAATCAACAAGAAAGCAGGATCAGATAACATAGTATTGCTCATTTTCAGGATCCCAAACGTTGCTGCATCCTAAGCAGTTAGATATGAAACAACGAAAGGAAAAACTACTACACAGGCCAGCTCTTCTCCCTATTCAGTCGTTCACAGAGCTGCCTCATCTATCCACGTGTAGCAGCTTTTGTTATTCCATTTACTGCCTCACTGCAGTATTGTAAAGAAATCAAATATTCTGGTCAAAATTGGGGGGGGGGAGGGGGTGCCTGAGGCCAATGGTAAAAAGCTGCAGAGATAAAAGCTACATGTTTTACGGAGGTGGTGGTGGTGGAGAAAAAGGACGACGTCACTGTAACTTGTTAATAAAAACATTTATTTTTCAGTTTATACAGAACCATCCAAAGTTTGCAACGGAAGCTGATGCTTACACAGGCACTTACCCTGCATCTTCAGCTTAAGTGGAGGTTTTTTTTTCTTGAGGTTATAGGACAAAGGATTTCCCACGAACACAGAAAAACAAACATTGGTAGGAGTGTATGAGGTCCTTTCAAGAGAGGAAAGGAGGCCTGGAGGCAGACTTTGTCTCAAAATGGTGGCAACTGATTTAATGCCACTTTGCAGCATGTTCACAACTGCAATTATAGAAGCATTACCAATATTTTAGGCAACCTCCCCTCCACTTTTTCAATTTCACCGCTCTGACACGGAAGTTAATGGTGAGGGGAAAAGAAAATACGAGAAAAAGGTTTCCAACATAAGGTGCCGCTTTGTTCCTGACTATAGCTATCGCTATAGCTCTGATTTGGGAAACAAAGCACCAACCCACACAAAATCAGGATTTTTGAGGAGGAAGAGCGTATGCCCAAAGGGAATCCAGACAATCGGGTATTGTGGTAGTTTGAGGAGAAAAAAAGCAAACTGTCCCTCTTTGTTAGACAAAGAGGTAAGTGATATTTGTTCAGCACACTAATACGGTGGCTCAAGCCTCAGCTGTGCCGGCATCTTTTATCTTTTTAAGAACATAAATCCATTGCTTCACACTATAACAGAATAAAAATAGCACAGAATGGGAAGAAGGCTGGACATCTTGAAGGAGAGGACCATCCCTCCCTCTCACCCACTGATAAAAAAGCAACACTCCAAGGTGGCTTAAAAAGGAGCACATTGTTCAAATGCAGAACACCCCATCTGTACGGAGATGAGAGATGGTTCAACACAGTGTGTGGTAATGACATGATTGTAGAAAGGGGCAGTGTGTCCTCTACTCCTGGTGGTACAACTTGGGGCAATGAAAAAGAATCTGAACTGGGAAGGAGCACTTTCTTTAGCTTTGGGCATCAGCTCAGGTTGGGAAGAGCTGCCTGTGGAGAGAGGGACATGGGAGGGAGGCCTTGCCCTTCTGAATCTAACTTTTGGTGACAAGGTAATGTGTGGAGGAGGGGAGGGGGGGTGTAATAAGAATCTAGCTTTATCTGCATTTATTTCATAAATAACCTGGAAAAAAGTGATGGCCAGTGCCTCTAAGGAAGGATCTTTTCAAGGCCCTTTGAACAAACACAAAAAAAATTGCATTGTCTCTATCATTCCCTCAATAGTTCTAAAACCCCTGCCTTTTCCCTTGCTTTTAACCAGACTTTGCACCCACAAGCACCATCAGCCCATCTGTGCTCATAGATTTTGGTCTCTCCAGTGGGAAGCCCAGGGCCCGACTCCAGATGAGTTGCGACAGAACGCCAAGAGCCCGAGACACACCAAACAGCACAGTGTAGTAGTTCATCTCCTTCATGCCATAGTACTGCAGAGAGGGTGGGAAAAGAGTAATGGTTAGAAGGCAGCCCAGCAATATTTCCACATACAACCCAAAGAGGGAAGGGTATTATTTCGTATGTTTTTTTTCCTAATTAACTTAAGGCTGGCTGGGATGTTGGTCCTGCTGCATGTCTTTCAGAGTCTCCTCATTCTTTTCATACCTAATGCCTGCTCAAAACAACATTCGTTCCCACTAAAAAAATGTCTAATTCAAGTGAGCCTGCCTTTCGAAAGAATGTAATATGAAAGATGCAAGCACATCCCTCTTCAGAGTGATTTTGGCAATTCAGCAGAAAAGGATTTCGGTCATTTTTACTTCATTATAGTCTGATTTTATTGGACAACCTAGCATATCAATCTAAACCTACGAAGAAGAAAATGACTTGCACGTTTTCATGTTGCAAAAAAACCCTTCCATGAATTATTTCTGTGTCAGCATTTGGTGCAGTGGTTAAGGCACCAGGCATGAAATCAGGAGGCTATGGAGCTTCAAACTATTTATCTTCAAATGTTTGAAAATTAGCCATTAAGGAGGAAAAGAGCAACGAAATAGGTAGAGGAAGCTAAATGCTGAGACAGTCTGATAACATACACAATTTCCCTCAGTTATGGGTAAGTTCACACTGGCTGACGTTTCTTGATCAAATTTTCTTTGACTAATCAGATAGTGCCTGAGAGGCTCCTCCAAACTATTAGGATACAGGAATACCATAGCACCTTCTGCAATACATTCTCTGTATATCATCCTTTGTGACCACAATTTCATTCAGCATAACCATTCCTTTCAGTTTGAATCTGGATGCATGAGTACAAGTCTTCCACCCCATCCTGCAAGAAGGAAAGATATTAGAACTAGCAACTCACCTGTAGCAGGACTCCACTATGTGCATCCACATTGGGCCAAGGATTCTTGGCCTTTCCCTGCTCCAGAAGCACATTAGGGACAATCTTGTATAACTGGGCTACTAGCTTGAAGAGAGGGTCTTTGGGAAGATGCTTGAGAGCAAATTCTCTCTGGCAGGTGTAGCGGGGATCTGTCTTCCGCAGTACAGCATGTCCGTAGCCAGGAACCACCTACAATATGAACATTGCTTAGAGTACAGAACAACGCGGGGAGGCTGTGAACAACAGGTTCTTATACTTCCTTTCCAATGACTGTTCACCAACCATCACAGCTCTCCAGAAGACCAGAGTACTACTAGCACAACTTTCTTTGCTTTAGAAAGGATAAACCTATCTTTCTATGACATCATACCTCAAAACTTTACCTTACAATGGTTCTTATGACTGAGTGTAAAGAAGCCTTGGTGGTGCAGCGGACTAAAGTACTGTTAAGTAGCATTTAGCTGCCAGCTGCCTGCAATTATTGCGAATTCAAATCTCACCAGGCTCAAGGTTGACTCAGCCTTCCATCCTTCCGAGGTAGGTAAAATGAGCACCCGGATTGTGGGGGCAATAAGCTGACTTTGTATATAAAAGAACACCACTTAGGGGGGGCCGAAAGCCCTGCTAAGCAGGTATATACAAAAGTATGAAGGCTATTGCTTAAAAGCATTGTAAGCCGCCCTGAGTCTCCAGAGAAGGGAGGCATATAAATCAAACCAATAAATAAACAAACAAACAAACAAACTACTTCAATCAACAGCAGGAGAAGCAGCAGGTGAACATATTTCTAAATGAAATACCAAAACGCTGCCACCCATATTTTTTAAAGAATGCCTGTAGGGCCTGGGGGTATTCTAAAATTTTGAGGATGGCATTTACAGAATGCTAGTCTGTCTGTCCATCCATTGCCTGCCTGCCTGCCATGAAACACAGAGGTGAGTCACTGAAATATCTATTGGAATGAATAAATTGTAAGCCGCTCTGAGTCTCTGGAGAAGGGCGGCATATAAATCGAACCAATAAATAAATAAATAAAATATAGACTAATTAAATCATAACAGTTTGCTTGGTGTAAACATAGCTATTATGGTGTTTTCTACAAACCATATTAAAACAAGCCATGATTTAGTGCAAAGTCTGAATCGAGCTATGCCTTAAACTAGGAGCACTGATACTTCCGCAATTTTGTTTTCTTGACCTAACAGCATATTTTAAAACATACCATAGAACACAGTTTGTTAGGACATGTATATCATAATCAAGGCCACTATATCTATCTTTTCTATTTTATTATATTTCAGCTCTCATTTCCTAATTGGTGTCTGGGAAAAAGATCTCATAGGATAAGCTGACCATGGCACCAGTTATTTCTTTCACACTGTCATCATCCCAAGCCTTTTTATCTGTCTAGATGGGAAGCACAATACATGGGGAGTACACTCCTTTAAATTACAAAGGCAAATTATGCAAAATTTAATGTTTCTAATATATAACCCATTTTCTACTGTTTTATCTTGGGAAATTAATGTTTTTCAGTTATGGCCGCCTTTTTTTTTTTTTTTAAAGTTTTTTATTTTAAACACATTAAAACAGCATTAAAATCAAACATATACAAACAACAAGAAGCAACACAACAAAAAAAAAATATTTTCTTTTCAGCTATATACAGCGGTCTATTCTTTCTATACATCAATATTTACAGATATTTAAGTATTAACTTACTTGACATTCATTTTTACTTTATATCATTTCTTCTTTACTAACAAAAGATCATACATATTTTCCCCCTCCTTTCTTCATACATTTAACTTATTTCCTTATTTTTCAACCATTCATACCATCTACTCCAGACCTTATAATACTTTGATTCTTCTTTCCCCTTAATTTCTTTAGTTAATTTATCTAACTCTGCACATTCCAGGATTTTTTTAATTAAATCCTCTTCCGTTGGTACTGTTTCTTTCTTCCAATATTGCGCATATACAATATGTGCTGCTGTCAATATATGCAATATAAGGTACTGTATTTCTTTGGTATAATTTTCTATCGAAATGCTTAACAGAAACAGTTCTGGTTTTCCCTCTATGGCCTCCTAATTTGCCAGCTCAACCACTACCTTTTTGTGGTATCCCTGTTGAATTTGCCTGAACAATTCAGCCAGATAAAGAAATACCTTGCAGAATAGAAGTTCAGATTATTTGTCTGTATTTATCATCTGCCTAGGAATGCTGGGAGTTACCACATCTGGGCAACTCGGGGCACTAGTTTAGAAGTGATCAGCTCTGCCCAAATTTGTATACTCTGACTGTTAACAACTCTCCAATAATGTCTCAAGCAGAGAAGAGTTTTTCCCATTTGCAATTATTTAACCACTGCAAGAATTCTTTCACTAAATGATGTTTCTCCTCTAACATCTAAATCAACCTCACTGGCAATTATTCTCTCAGACACTGAATTAAAGATAAATTTTCTTTGTGCTTGCCTATTATGCAGAGAATTATGCATTTCCTCCAGGGAAAGATTGAAGGCAAACGAGGTCCAGGCAGAAGAACATCATCATGGCTTCAAAACCTAAGGGACTGGGGTTTGGACAAAATTCAGCAGCACTTTTTCATACGGCTGTTGACAAAAATAGGATTGCCAACATGATTGCCAACGTCCAATGACAGATATGACACAAGAAGATTATGCAGAGATGTCAGCACTTACCCTGCCAGAGTTCAAAGTGTTCCAAATGAAGTCCCTCAGTTTTTCATCAGATACAGCCTCACCCAGTTCCTTCTGTAAATTTGTCAACCACACCAGCACTTCCTATATCAAGGTAGTGAGATTTGATGACATTGTGAGAAGAAGAAAAAGCAGTAGCTCCTCAAAAGCTCTGCCCACAATGCAAGGTTGGCTTTTGGACAACATGTCTCTTACCTGATTTGCGAGACCGTGAAGAGGCCCAGCCAGGCCATTCATAGCTGCAGCAAAAGCTAGGTAAGGGTCAGAGAGAGCACTGCCCACAAGATGACTAGTGTGAGCACTGACATTGCCACCCTCATGGTCACTGCAAAAGGAGAAGGGCGGGGTGGGGAGAGATTGAGATTGAGAGATCAGCATTGGGCAAACCAGTTTACAGCTATATCAACAGAAATGGAAAGAATTTCATATGCATTTGGCCAAGTATAATAAATTAAATATTCACCAAAATCTTCCCCCGAAGAAGAATATTTGAGGTGGAGAACTGAAGCCTGCTTTTAGTCATTGGTCAATTCTCATGGTTAGTGACAGAAATTCCAGCCCTAATTGCCATCTTACCCCCGAGGACTGCATTTCATAATAGGAAGTCTTTTATTGAGAATATCAGAATTTGACAGTACTAGCACTGCAGGAGAATTTTCCAAGACAACAGCCAAATACTATCCTGTGTTCCGGAAGTGGGCATTACCATCTTCAGCCCTAAAAAAATTCAGTGTTTGATTTGCTTGAGGGCTTATCGAGTGCTAAATTTTGATCTGGATGTCAGTGGATCTCTTTTGATGAGGCTTTCAAGAACAGAAGAAGCCCAGAGAAGTGCCAAAAGAAAATGTTTAAAACACTTTAAAGTGACTATCAGACTAAATTAGAATTTTACAGCTATTAAATATACCCCATATGGTAAATGTATTAATAAACCAAAGTATACATATTATGTTATGTTCTTAAAATAGTAAAGCAGATTAGCGAAGTGGATTTAGTTCAATAAAAGTTGGTATAAAAATAAAATAATAAAATAAAAAATGCATATTTTTGTTCTCTCCTTCCCTTCAAAGGGGGGATTGGGAGGTTGATTTTCCCCTCATGGCTGTAAAAGTCCTGGAATGTTTCCCTTTCTCATGTGCCATGTAGTCAGTAGGATTTAAACTCATCTCAGGGCTGTTTATTTTAAATCACACTAACAATCATTATTTCTGATAACCTTTGGAGGAATCTTGAATTTGCATTTGGCATAAAGACTCTAAATTGTCTACCTTAATTCTAAATTATGTGAAGGCCTTTACAATATTAATGCTGTTTAATATTTGACACTTTTTTGCAATCCTAGAGTACTGCAGATTTTAGTTTTTAAAAGGAAGCATGACACAAGCCTTCTCTTACTGGCTGTCTGACAAAATTAACTAGGAATTATAGGAAAAACTATAATGGCATCTCACCTTCCCAAGAGCCATGTATGCAGAGAAATCCCATAACAGCTGCTTAAAAATTAGATGAATCGTGATGCAAAACTAGATGACCTATACACACATCTGATGTCAGGACTAGAATGCAAAGCTAGCATTTGTGCCATCGCACACTTCAACTTTTTTTCATCATGGTTGTTTGTACCAGACATATACGAATGTACAATAATATTCAAACATTTGAATTGGGCAATTTTCTGCTGAAAAAAATGTTCTTTGCCACTAGGTGGAGTTATTCATGAACATCAGCAGCTTTAGCAAGTTTATTTAGATCAATATTGTTGGCAGTCTAAACCAACTGCAGCTTCCAGAAGTCCTTGCTAACCTAAGAGCTTTTAAAGAGTGAAACTATGCAGTGAACTGAACTCAGGAGCTTATGCTGCAGTTGAAATCAGGCAGTTAAAATATTATGCCTTTGACTAACAATGTCCTCAAAGACACTGAAACACAGATCAGCTTCAAGCATCACACAATATCATAATGTGGATTATTTTGTGGATTTTGGCTTCCTCAGTCAATGTGGTTTATAAACCAAAATTTATGGCTAACTGCAAATGAGTGAACCCAATCATCTACGGCTTACTTGACAATCCATACTTAAGTAACTATATCAAGAATATATGAACCCAGCCATAGTTAGTCCTCACTTACTGACCACAATTGGGACTGGCAACTCCATCACTAAGTGATGCGGTTGTTAACCGCATCATATGACTTACGACAGTTCTACTGTAGTTGTTAATCGTATCACAGCTGGTCATTAAGACAGGCATCAATTTGTGACTTCCTGCTGTTTTACCCGTTGACTTTATTTAGACTAATCCAACTTTTTAATGTGTGCCAGAGTGCCCACAGGAAAAAAAATGACAATAAAGGTTATCTTGTCTTATCTTATCTTGTGAAGGTCACAAATAGCAATCGTGATTGTGAGATGCTGTGACTGTTGTAAATGTACGCTGGTTGTGAAGCTGAGGTGCTTCACTGGGACACTGCAAGAGCCACAAAACTGAGGACCGGTTGTAAACCTACTTTTTAAGTGCCCTCATAACTTTGGTCACTGAACAAGGCAGTAAGTGAGGATTATCTGTATTATCATCCACCGTTTAAATCTGCTCAGATACTCCCAAATTTAGCCACACTGGAAGTAGCCACTGGAAGAATTTGGATTACTCCTGTTAACAGCACATGCAATACCCAGAACTGCAACTGTAGCCCTCTTTGTGCAATTTTGGTTGGTGATTTCACCCACTTCCCTGCAGCTTTTTTTTTTTTTTTTTTTTTTTTGACAATTATCAACCAGCTGCCACCCAAGCTCTATCTTTCTCCATTGGTCAATTCAGCCTGTAACTGTAGAAGTAGATGTACCCAGAGAATCTAGGGCTTTCATATAGGCACGGGTTACCTGTGAATGGTGAGGTAGAGCCGCATAAGTTCAATAAACTGGGGGTCAGTGTAGCCCAGCATGTTGGTGAAGTTGTATGACCAGTCTAAGGCGGGATCAATGGCGCCGATGCTGCTACCTTCACGGTAGAGATTGCGATAGATCTTTGCAGCAATACAAGGCAACTTGGCAATCAAGTCCATGGAGTCTTCATAGATAAACTACAAGGCAAAACAAGA
Organism: Pantherophis guttatus; assembly: GCF_059756535.1. Taxonomy (NCBI): domain Eukaryota; kingdom Metazoa; phylum Chordata; class Lepidosauria; order Squamata; family Colubridae; genus Pantherophis; species Pantherophis guttatus. Next base: position 137,987,541 of record NC_142064.1, on the reverse strand, counting down.
AGCGAAGACGATCAGGAGGACTTGTTTACAAGGCTAATTTTCCAGCAGCATGTGATCTGCTAAGCAGACCCCCTCGCTGCAGAAGTTTCAATTAAGGCTAGCGCATATGCAGTTTTAAAGATGTTCTTTGTATAAGAAATATGCCTCATGTAAGGCTTTACAGAGTGGTCCCCCCCGCCCCCAAGCTTTGGAAAAAGATTTGATGTCCTGGTTTTGCCCCCCGAAGCTTTGGAAAAAGATTAGATGATGGCACATTAGAACAATTTGGTTCAAGGTTTTTATGGTTTTTTATGTTTTATGTTTTAACTGGCTGTGATCATGTTTTTATATGTTTTTTAATTTTTGATTGGGAGCTGCCCAGATTTGGCTGTAAGGTGGACAGCTATATAAATGTTTTAAAGAAACAAATAATCATGTCTTCCCTGCTGGAATTGTAAGACCATTATAAGATTATCGTTAAGGGGCTGGAAGGCTCTTGTCTCTTACTTGCTTAAGCGCCTGAGTTTGCTAATAAATACTACTGCCAAGACCCTTTGTAAAGACTAAAGAAGAAACACCTATAGTAAAGGGTAGCAGTGAGTACCCCTGCTACCCATCATCTCCCAGATTTGTTTTACATTCCCCATTTAGACTTTCAGGGCTTATTCCTACTCAGCATTAGTCAGTAGTCTGGTGGGATAAATGTGCCAATCCTCCCTGGCCTTCTGCTGGTTGGCACAACCCATCTGCTCAATGCAAATTGGAGGACATACCCAGAACTGAAAAACCATTTGTGGTATTCTCTCTCTCTCTCCTTACAGCAGCTGCCCTGATAAGAGTTCACAATGCTGGCGCAGCCAGGTCAAGAAGGACACATAAATCTGTCCAAATCTATTCAAAATCTGATCATATGGGAAGGGAACATGGGAAGGACATTATGGCAACCACGAAGCCAAAGCATACTTAGATCAGGAAGCAAAATGAACATTGCCATTCCTGGGATCTATAACACTGGAAAAGGAAGGATAACTAAGGGGTCTGGCATGAGGGAAAAAAGTTACTTTAAGGCAAGGGAAGACAGAAAACAGCAGACACATAAAGGTGTGTAAACAGCTCAGAGAAGCTCTATCAGACATGGGGACTGACAAGGAAGCAGCAGATCAGTCAAGGCAACTCAAAGGTTGGATGGAAATCATAGGATAAGTGGGCAGGAGGGTATTATTTAAGAAATCAAAGAAAACAAAATCTAGGATCAGATTCCAGCTACCTTTGCTTTTCCAAGGGTGTTCTGACAGAGATTTAGATAAAGAACACTTTTGAAACAGTAACTCATCACCACTTCTATCATAATGCAGTCCGCAATGAATATGTGGTTTAAATATTTTGCAAGGACTCAATTGACAGGAGTTGAAGACATGGCAAAACGGAATGCCAACAGAATTTATACGGTAATAATTTATACTAACAATCAAATTGTCAGTACTGGTTGCCTAAAAAAGGCTCTGTCAAAAATATGGAGAATTCTGTAAGCGAATGAACTGAAAATGGTGGTCGTCAGATGATACTGCCAAATGGATAATATGTATACAGGTAGTCCTCAATGTACGACCACAATTGAACCCAAAATTTATGTTGCTAAGTGAGAAATTTGTTAAGTGAGTTTTGCCTCATTTTACGACTTTTCTTGCAACATTTGTTAAGTGAACCACGGCAGTTGTTAAAATACTAACGTGGTTAAGTGAATCTGGCTTCCCCATTGACTTTGCTTGTCAGAAGGTCGAAAAAGGGGATCACATAACCTTGGGACACTGCAATCGTCATAAATGTGAGTCAGTTGTCAAGCATCTGAATGTAAATCACATGACCATAGGGTTGCTATAATGGTCCTGTGAAAAAATGGTCACAAGTCACTTTTTTCAGTCCCGTTGTAACTTCAAAAGGTCACTAAACAAACTGTTGTAAATCGAGGACTACCTGTATTATCATGTATCATAAAGGGTTTGCTAATATAAAAACAGGACAGGGGGAAGAAACAGAACTGGCTGTTTAGAATGAAAAGTGTCGTGTTTTCTTAGTTACACAATGATCACTACGTTTGTGCATTGCTTTGGATTGAAAGCAAAAAGATGCTGTGAGAATGTACACATGGTACCTGTTACCATCTCTTAAGACAAATCTGTCTTTCTGAGGATCATGCTTTAACTGCAGAAGGCACCCGGGCAATTCTAGGGAGACAGCTGCAGAAAGCTGCTATAGGAATAACTACATTTATTTCGAGTATCTTTTTGCCTTCAGATTGGAAGGGTTGCACGGCTCCAACTATCAATTTCCAATCCAGCTGCAGGAACAGGAAGTCATTTCAGGGCATGTTTCATCATACAAGTTGGGGAACCTCCAATCAATGGAACGAATCCAGCATATCTGACTGGCCCATTCATCCAGTGAGCATTTTAGAAACAGCCCTACCCAAACCTGCCCACGTTCCGATTACTTGATATCTTTCTCCACATAATTATTTTCTCCACAATTGCAGAAGATGTGAAGTAGTCAAGTAATTTGGAGCCATGATGAGAAATAGCTGAAAGATGAGCCTACAGGTTCTCTCTTGGTTAATCTATCTCTGATGAGGAAGACTTGTGAGAGCTCGGCTTCCAGTTGGCATTCCTGCAAGGATGGTGATGTTATCGTTATCCTTCATAGGTTGAAGTTAGGCGTACAGGTAGTCCTCGATTTAACGACCACAATTGAGCCAATTTTTTTTGTTGCTAAGTGAGACATTTGTTAAGTGGCTTTTGTTCTTTTTTATGACCCTTCTTGCCACAGTTGTTAAATGAATCATTGCAGGTGTTAAATTAGTAACACGGTTGTTAAATGAACCTGGCTTCCCCATTGACTTTGCTTCTCAGAAGGTCACAAAAGGAGATCACATGACCCCAGGGGCACTGCAACCGTCAGAAATATGAGTCAGTTGCCAAGTGTCTGAATTTTGATCGCATGACCATGGGGATGCTGCAACGGCCGTAAGCTTGAAAAACGGTCATCAGTCACTTTCTTCAGTGCTGTTGTAACTTCAAACAGTCACTAAATGAACCGTTGTAAATCGAGGACTACCTGAACTGATTTCATATTCTGTAGCAACTGCTTTTGTTTTTGCAGAGTGAATGCTCTGGGAAGGAAATTCTTCACTGACCAAGCAGCTGCTGAATCAGGCTGCTCTGTCCTGCGTACAGCTGCTTTCTATAAGCAGGAGGTGCAGGAATATTTGGCTCGCTCTCGCCCTCCCTCTCCCTCTCCCTCTCCCTCTCCCCCTCTCTCTCTCTCTCTCTTTCTCTATGGCAGGAGTGTCAAACTCATGTCATCACGGTGGCGTCACGTGACTATCGGGACTCCCCCCCCCTTTGCTAAATTGGGTGTGGGTGTAGCCAGTGCATGATGCATCCGGCCCGTGGGCCGGGAGTTTGACAGTCCTGCTCTGTGGAAAACTGGAGAATGACAAGGCAAAGAAGGGAAACTGATTGCATCCTGAAAGTCCACAGGATCTCATTCTTCACCTCATTTGAAGACAAGACATCATCAAAGGCAAGGGCAGAACCAAAGCTATCTTCGGAAAGAATGTATTCTCTTCTAACAGACTCCTCAGTTTCAAACTGTATGCTGGAAAGATTACAGTTAATGGGCAGCCAAAGCAAATTTAGCACCATCTCCCCACCCCCTGTCATTTGCAAATCAGATAGCAACACCTCATGGCAGACAAAAGATCTATAGAGCCAGACCAAAGTCTCCTTGCTTCAGTTCAGAGGGCGAGCACTCACAGTGTAAGTCAGGTGAGAGCACATGTCATTACGCTCAAGGTCTCATATTACCAGGACAGACACAGTCAGACCCCAGAGATTGAGAACCAAGGTCATATGCTAAACTGATTCTTGTCAATGAGAGCCGGAAGGGAGAGAGAAAAAGGTGGGAGGCGGTGGTGAAATTTACAGCAATGTCTTTATGGAGGATAGAGTTCCAGAAGGAATCCGGCCATAAACGGGCCTCCAAGGCAGGCCAAAGCCCGGGAGGACTCACCACCTCTCGTGAAATGTCAGTCAGTCCAAAGTCAAGCCAAGCAAACAGTCCAGAAAAATCAAACAAAAAAAGGGGTAGAAACTAAGAATGGGGTAGAAAATCCAACGCGTAGGTAAACAACGATGAGAATTGCCAGAGCAAGCCGAAGATCAGTCTCTTCCACTCGACTGAGTGAACTAAACTGACATCAGTTGAGCAGAGGAGGCGGAATCGAAGCAATTATTTAAAGTGATACACACTCAGTCTCTGACAAACTCACCGTGAACATTACCCACACTTTGGATTCTCCAAGCAGCGCGCTGGAGAACCAAGGTCATATGCTAAGCTGATTCTTGTCATTTACCATGTGCTAATCGGACAATCCTAGGGAAATTCTGTCTACTTGGTCACAAAGAACCTGAAATGACTGAGCAGTAACAGGAGGATCTTCAGGAGAGAAAAGTTAATGACTGGGCTAACTGAATGGTTAGAATATAGCAGTAACTCATTTAGAATTTAGTAAAATTAACTGGCTAGATTTCTTTCCTTTGCAATTGCTAATTCAGAGGTAAGCTTACATCCCTATCAAAATTTCGAAAAGTTAAGCAACACAGTACTTAACATTAGCAAATCAGTCCTAGAATCAAATTTGTATTTAGCAGCATTTAAATATATCGAATTGAAAGTTCTCAATTGGCAGGTGCAATAAAAAGACTCTGCAGAAACAATCTTCAGATTTTTCTGTGACTTTAGTTGTGCTTTTAGTTAGTTATGCAGAGCACGATAAAACTTTGACAACAAAAACTACCAAAAGGTTTACTCCAGTTTCTACATTTTAACAGGTATAGCCTTATATTTTCAGCCTTAAAAAGAAGCTTGGAGGAAAAACAAGTACAAGACAGTGAGTGCACTGTGAATTATAATTGTTCTATGCACAGCCAAGACCATTCATGTATGCATTTTCTATTTATACATGCATGCATACAATTTCCAACATATAATTCTGGATTTTAATTCTAGATAGCTCAATCAATGGTGAAGAAAATCCTGACCGATGTATGTACCGATACATACATTCATAACAGTGCCAAGCTTGAGGTCTCTTCTATAACCTCTTCTACCAATACTTGTGGAAAGCTTGCTGCTTGTGGCTTACCTCCCAGTACTTGGTCCGGCTAATTCCTTCAGAGTAGGCGCGGGCAAAAGTGCTCTCGCTGTTGAGAGCTGTGACAGCAGCACTGAGTTGTGACATGGGATGAAGATTGGTGGGGAAGTTGTCAAGCATAGTCACTACATGGGAAGGCAGGGCTGCTCTCTTTGCCCACTCTCGGGACACCCAAGTCACCTGAGTAAAGAAAACCACAACATTATACATCAGCGGTGAAATCCTCTGAAGTCTGTTCTGTTCTGTGAGTCTGCTACTGAGCGCACACTTTGCACGCGAATGCAGTGCTAAAAAAGGAACATTTTGAAGCCTTCCAAGTCTGCAAAGGTAAATAGAACAGACTGTGCCACACTAGAAAGCAGGAAATCCAATGATTCTAGCTAATATAAATCGCATGTCACAGCTGATCATCGGAAATACCGGTTCGCCCAAACCGGTAGCATTTTTTACTACCGGTTCGCCCGAACCAATCCGAACCGGTAGCATTTCACCCATTACACATCTATAGCTAGGAGGAAAGGTGCTATCTAATACCAGCCTTCCGTGGTCTTGGCTGTTCTCGTCATTACAATAGAGCTCTTACTGTTTTCCCCAGAAGTTCTCTAGACATAAAAAAGGTTGCACAATCACTTTGCAAGTCACTTTAAATGGGATGAACATGATAGTCTCCCAGAAATCTTTGCCATGACTTATTATTACCTGGTCTTGGGAAGGAATCTCTCCTGTCACCAGTAACCAAAAGAGCCCTTCAGGAAGGGGCTCTGCACCTCCGGGGGCTTTGGGTAGCAGCTTCTGGCACTCAGGAATGCTGTAGCCACGGAAACGAATGCCCTAAAAACCAATCCCAGAAGCAGGATAAGAAACCACATTTCAAATGAGACACTAAGAGCTAATTACAAAAGTAATGTCGCCAATTCTGCCCTCCTTACCTCATCAGGATCCAAGACAGAGGTCTCGTATATTAGTCCTTTCATACCTCTCATGCCACCGTAGACCTGGAGAAAAAAGAGAGTTACTTAAAACAAAGAAAAAAAAAATGCCTTCACCTTAATCCTCTAGCCGACCCAAATGCAGAAGTCAGAAAAATTACTCTCTTGTTTGATTGTGTCTGTCTCCACAAATATGACTGGACAGTATTTGACAGAAATTGGGTCTGAGGTCATTTTTAAGACACATTTGTAGTTAGCTTGTTGATATACTTTTGCATATATTTCACTTTTTATTTTCCATCACTTTTAGCTATCTGAAACACAACAATAAGTTTTAGCAGTGTCTCTTGCTTCCTATTTCTCTTAATTCTTTCCCTTTCTATCCACTTTTTGTCTACAGCTTGAATCAGGTCAAATAGAACAGCACTTTTTAACAAAAAATCAAGGCTAGCTTTCCAGCTGGCACTCAGAAAGCCTACTATAGTTTTTCACATCCAGTTTGTACTAGATTACATAGGACATCAATTTAAAAGCAATTAATGAGATGAATTGTAATTCAGAAAGAAAATGAGGCTCAGCGCAGCCTAAAAAGTTAGTAGAAATCAAGAAAACTGCTTTGGCTGCTCCACGCTTGAGAAAGAACTGGGTTACAAATAAAAACAGAGATATTGCTGCATTGCTTAATCATGACTAGGCTTTTCCTGACAAGTTAAACTTTTACATCAATTACTGTGCACAATGCCAGAAATGAAATTTCCTTAACCTATCCCAAAGGTTTCCATCAATAACTTTCTCAAACTGGTACTCTCTGGATGTTTTCAACTACAACTTTCTTTAAGCCAAACCATCATGAATGTGCTTGGAGTGAATAATAGGAGATATAACTCTCATTAGCATGGACTGGCTTGAGGAAAGCTGCACAAGAAAAACTAGACTTTGAGGCAGTAATGTCAGCATTTATTTCTTTTATCTGTCAGTATTTCTGAGCTTTCTTAATCACCCAAGGCAAAATAGATTCAAATTAAAACAACAAATATCAGGAAAACATGAAGATATCTTGGCATCCCCCATTCAGCTTAAGCTAAAGGAGACTTACCATTTTCTTTTGAACAGCAAAGGGTGTAGGGGCTACATGTATTTATGGAGGTAGGGAATACAAAACCTTGCAATACACAAAATGGGGGTTACTATCGAGATGGTCTTGTATCTTGTTCATACCTCATGCACCTTGTAGGAAAGAGGGACTTTTAGAAGACCTTCTGTACACTACTGTTCCACATGGACAAATTCTCTTCTACCAACCTGCTGCCTGATGTAATTGAGCCTGGGAGCATACTGGTATGTCAACTTTATTGCAATGTTGTAACAGTAACAGAGTTGGAAGGGACCTTGGAGGTCATCTAGTCCAACCCTCTGCTCACGCAGGAGACCTGTACTAGGGATTCGAACTGTCGAACTGCTGACCTTTCTGATTGACAAGCTCAGTGCCTTAGCCACTGAGCCACCTAGTCAGTTACCAGGCTGTTACCGTAGATTTATGAGATTCTCCCACGGGCATTCTTGTCACTATGTTTTGTATCAGCTGCACTTCTGGGTCATTTCCAAAGGCAGCTCCACATAGTCCGTATTAAAAGTATTCCAACTGAGTAGCAATCAAAGTGTAAGATACCCTCCCCTGATCTAAGTAGGATTGTTAAGTGGTGCATAAATTGGGTGAAAGCTCCCCTAACTATTGCTTCCACCTGCTGCTTAATCAGAAATCAGAAATCCAGTTGGCTTCCCTAGTCAAAGACCACCTCCTTCACAAGCATGACCCACCCCCCTCCAGAGTAATCTTGGCTTTGTGCTCTAATGTTTATGGGCAAACAGCAACTCCGTCTTGGAGAGGCATAATTGAAGCTCCCATTCAGTTCCTCACAGATTCCAGTCATCGAATCAAGATTTCTATAATATCCCTGGCATAATCTGAGATGATGATGTGTGGCTTCAGCATACTAATGGCATCACAGCACCAGATGTCCACTTCCAGCAATGTTATGAAGACGTTAAATAGCATAGAGGAAAGGCTTGAGCCTTGTGGGATATCATACTGGAAGACCCAAGGGCTGGAGCATTTTCTCCCCTAGCATCACTGACTAGAATTGTCTATTCAGAGAGGAGGGGAATTGTCAAAATCATATCCTCAACTGTTATATATGGGCCAAACAAGATGTGTTTGATGGTGATACTGAATGCTGTGAAAAGATCTAATAGGATTAGATGAGAGGCACTCCACCCATCAAAGTAACAGCAAAAGTCATGTACTAGAATGACCAGTACTGGGCCTGAATCCTAACTGGAAAGAATTCAGATACTGTAGTATGTTTCCTCTAGAGCCCTCTCTAGCTGGTTCCCCACATTCTCACTTTTTTTGTACCTCTCCTTCCCATGGTATTTTTGGGAGAGGAAGCGGAATGCTACAAGAACTAATTATTCCTCTTTGGCCTGGGATTGTAAACTTTTGGAAGTTTGACAGCATGTCACCAAGGCTCCCATAAAATAGTTGCAGAGCAGGATAACCATGCTAACTCAGAAAAAAAAAAAAATCTAAAAGTCAAACGAATGTAGAGAAGATTCAAAGTCATTTTCTTAAATATATTTTTCTTTTAACTTCAAGACATAATTTACTGATTCATTTACTGAATCAGGAAAAACACAAGCTGATCAAGACAGAACTGGGACCTGAGTCCCAAATGTCAAATCTCACCCTTCTCTCCACAAAGCACAATAAAGGACCTACTTCAGAAAAAGAAAAAGCTCAGAAAAGACAAGCTAATCAATAATCAGTCATATATGAACAATTTTCAAGAAACAGAAACAGAAACAGAATAGAGACAAAATGCAAAACTATAAAACACTACTCTGTTTTTCATCATGGCTTCCTGTCTCCAGATCATTCCTCCTATCTACCAGTATAATCCTATCAAACCAATTTATCTTTTCATTTTTTGTATGAGAAATTCATCAGTTTTATCTTGTGCCCACATGAACACAGAAACTTACACAGACATTTACAATGAAGGCTGTTGCTTCTTCTCAACCTAAAGTGATTTTTGCAATGAGACAAGATGAGGAAAAAGCCTGTCTAGAGATGAGGAATAGTAAACTAGGTGCCTGCTAGCAAAATGCATCATGCAGAAAACATGTTCCCCCTTGACCGCCATGAGTGTCAAAGTTCTGCAGAGTTCCCAATGGGCTCCAGTTTGACAGGATCAAAAACCGGGAACATTTTGGTTGCTTTATTTATTTATTTATTAAATTTGTATACCGTCCTACTCCCGAAGGACTCAGGGCGGTGAACAGCCAAAAGATAAAATACATATAATACAAATGTTAAAAAACCATTAAAATACAATTAAATAATTTGGCCCAGAAAAAACACCCCAAATTTATAAGACAAATTTAAAATTTAAAAAATTTAAAAACAGTTTAAAAAGGTTAGGCCAGGCCGGCCTGCTGAAATAGGAATGTTTTGAGGGCATGGCGGAAAGCGCGCAGGTCTGTAATCCTCCGTACCTCCGGGGGGAGCTTGTTCCAGATGGCAGGTGCTCCCACAGAGAAGGCTCTTCCCCTGGGGGCCGCCAGTCGACACAGTTTGACCAACAGCACCCTAAGAAGCCCCTCTCTATGGGAGCGTACTGGTTGGTGAGAGGCTACTGGTGGCAGAAGGCGGTCTCGTAGATACCCCAGTCCTAGGCCATGGAGCACTCTAAAGGTGGTAACCAAAACCTTGAAGTGCACCCGGAAGACCACAGGGAGCCAGTGCAGCTTGCGCAGGAGGGGGGTCACATGGGAGCGCCATGTCGTTCCCATAACCACCCGTGCGGCCGCATTCTGGGCCAGCTGGAGCCTCCGGGTGCTCCTCAAGGGGAGCCCCATGTAGAGAGCATTGCAGTAGTCCAGGCGGGAAGTGACGAGGGCATGAGTGACCGATGAGTGCTTCAGGCTTCGGTCAAAACAAAATCTGGAGGTGTCTTACCAGATGATTAGGGAAAGACTTTTGGACCTCATTCTCATGTCCCTCCTGCACCCGGCCTGGGTGCTAGCCTGCTTGCTAATCTTCTTAGTGCCTTCCTTTCCCTATTTACTTAGCCACTAATGCTGATGTCCTAAGTTTTTTTCCTGATCCTCTAAACTGCTTCTTCCTGGAACAAATACATGTGCTTTGGTCCAGACACAGATCATTAAAACTAGCTACTTTGTGCATAGAAGAGTCAGTAAATCCCCTAGGATTGCAACTTTATCTGAAGGCCTTGGTAGTACAGGGGCTTAAGGCACCCTGTTATTAAGCTGATTAAGACCAGCTGCCTGCAATTCTGCAGGGTTCGAATCTCGCCAAAGGCTCAAGGTTGACTCAGCCTTCCATCCTTTCTAAGGTAGGTGAAATGAGGACCCAGTTGTGGGGGCAATAAGCTGACTTTGTATAAATATACAAAAGGATGAAGGCTATTGCTGAGCACATTGTAAGCCGCCCTGAGTCTTCGGAGAAGGGCGGCATATAAATCAAATTTAAAAAAAAAAAAAAAAAAAAAAAAAAAGGCCCAGGCCTAGTGGATAAAGAAGCCTAGGATATGCACCAAAATGAATGCACATGAGTGTATCCAACAAGGAGAAAATGCTATATATTACGGGAAATTGGAACTCATGGGTTAGGAAAACAAGATTAGATTTGGTATTTAGACATGACGAAGAATCAGCTATTACTGGTTGAATCTTGAGCTAAAACAGGAAATTAAAACCAAAGCTGAAACAGTTACCACAACCAATATCTGTGATGTAAGGTGGTACTCAGCTTCTAATTTATTATCAGTATGTCCTAGCTATGAGCATGCAGACATTTAGAACTGTAGATATATGGTGGAAAGTATCGGTACACATGTGAATAGAAGCTTTAAAAGACAGAGAGGTGACTAAGATTTCCAGGGATTGAAGGTTGGGTAGTGGCAGTTACCTCCCTGATAAGCAGATGCATATTACCAAAATAATGCACGTTTCAGAATAAATGGCTCAGGACCTGGGTACTTGCGGGACCGCCTACTACCACCAATAGCCTCCCACCGGCCGGTACGCTCTCATAGAGAGGGGCTCCTCCGGGTGCTGTCGGCCAAACAATGTCGACTGGCGGCCCCCAGGGGGAGAGCCTTCTCTGTGGGGGCACCTACACGAGCTCCCCCCGGAGATACGGAGGATCCCGGATCTGCGCACCTTCCGCCGAGCTCTAAAGACCTTTTTATTTCACCAGGCGGGCCTGGCCTAACTTTCTCCCTCTTTTTTAAACAATTTTAATATTTTAATATTTTAAATATCTTTTAATTTTCAAAGTTTAAATCTGTTTTAAATTGATTGGGGTTTTAATCTGTCTGGGCCAAATTATTTAATTCGATTTTATTTCTGTTTTTTAAATTTTGTATGTATGTATTTTATTGTTGGCTGTTCACCGCCCTGAGTCCTTCGGGAGAAGGGCGGTATACAAATTAAATAAAAGTAAAGTAAAGTAAAGTAAGTAAAGTAAATCAAGGAAGATATATTAAGCAATGGCTTTAATCTGTCAAATGTACGCAGGTTGCAGATTCTGAACTGCTTGATATAATTTTCTGTTCAAAATAAAATCTTTTGTTTTTTTATCTCTGAAGAAAGAGGTGGACACATCCTTAATTAAAATCAATTCACCACCAGCAGCAGGTTCTAAGTCAAGAACCTCACTCTATTCTAGGAGACAAGAACAAGAGTTGTTGCCAGACCAATGAGAAACAAATACTAAGCAGTTCTCCAGGATCCCACAGAGAGGTTAATTCTAGTCCTGATTCTTGCCAGCTTTTCACTAGAGACACTCAAGCTGAATCTGGAGCTCTTATGTAATCTATAGTTGGATCTGAATCTTATTCCTTTTTTCCCCATACACTCAAAACATTTTCTGTTTTTTTTTTATCCAGACCCGATACTAATGTCTGGAACACAGCGTATGTGTCTAGCAACGTACCATCATAACAATTTCATTTCCTGCAGAGTACAGGAGCCAGACTAATTGCACATTGTTGTATTCTCCATTCTTACTTACATATGCAACTTACCATATCTACAGTGATTTGTCCAATGACAGTATTGCCATGTTGTTGTCTGAAGCTTTTAAGTCTTGCTTGTTCTTTGGGTATCATATTAGCAAGAACATCTTTCAGGTTCTGAAAATAAAATAATGTCTAATGTTATACATCAAAAATCAACTATTGTTAATGGTAGAAAGCCAATCTAGAAAAGTGGTACATGAGAGAAAAAGAAGTTGACGTTATGAAATAAAATATTGCTCATATTTGTTTTATACCTATTTTACAGTAGTCCTGCATGCAATCTGCACAAAAAAAAGCTTTGTCTTAATACCATGACATTCACTCGGTAGATTCCACAACCCCCTTTTTGTTATTTCTATACCCTTTTTCCCCCTTCAGATCACATTTTCAAATTTTTCACATTTACAATTTTGTTGTTCTACCGAATTGCCTATGCTTTAATCTAGTGGTTTCATAATCTTACTGATAAAGGTGACTTCAAAAATCTTCATTTAATTTTTTTAAAGATTTAATGATTTGGTACCATTTTCACCTATCATCTTGTTTCATCTGAGCACAAAAGAATGAGATGAGATTGGAGACTATTTTCTATTCACAGTTATAAGTATTCTGATCCTTTTTTCTTTTTCCATTGGTTTTCTTGCATGCAAATTAAAAAGGCATGCACTATGAATGATATCATATTTTAAAACCATTGATATAGAATTTCAGTGGAAATACAAAACTTTATAAACAAAACTACATTCTTCCCTAACTATGGGAATGCTTCTGAAGTCTTCCTAACTTAAAAAGCAACATGAGAAACTATCACTTCTTCCTTCTCCAGTAACTACAACACTGTATTTATGGTTCTACTATGAATTCTCATCATAAACATAAATGGTGAAACATGTTATGGTTTTGCAAATTATTCCTCTATCTCTTGAAATTTATTGACAATGCGAAGGAACTATTGAATTTGAAAAGAATATATACTGACACCAAGTATGTGTCTGGTGCCCATAATGCAGTCAGCAACCTAGAGTAATCTTGGGTATAGTCAAGACTCAAATAGTCAACCTGTAGTGCTGTGGGAAACTGGGAGGGGGGATTGTATAGAGTGAAGTGATATCTATCCATAATATTCTTTTCTTTGAGAGCCAAGGACATTTTGCCCTGCACCTGGAGTGGTGTGACTGGGAGGCATCTCCAATTGGGATGGTGCATTGATTTGACCATGTGAGGGACATATGGATCCTGGGGCAGGGACCTGGACTTTCTTTTGGATGGGGAAAACCTGGAAGCTTTCAGATTCAGGTTTTCCCAGATGTGCCAATATGACATCTCTAATAAAATGGAACTTAGAGGAACTTCTAGCCTCGGAGTCTTCTTTCATTGGGGGTGTTACTTGGAACCCCTAACATTAACCCGAATCCCTGGCAGTCCTGAAGATCCAAAGTAAAAGATGGCTTCCAGGACTGACACAACCAACAGATTTTGTACATCCTACAAGAAATGAAAAAACCCCAAAACTTACACTAGAAGCACTAGCATGTCTGGCAGCAAAAATGATACATGATGAGTTCTGTAAAGAGAAAGAAGTAGCATGTTAAACATTAGTTCTACACTAATAATCCTCCATGCTCTATAATGCACCTTTAGCATACTTTGTCCCACCTAACTCCATCACAGTCCCACCCCCCTTGAAAAAGATTTGAAAATACAGTACTGGATTTCTGAACTATCACCATCAAGGAATTCTCAGCAGCGTACAACAATAATCTTGAAATGTATAAGCATCAAGTACCCATGATATAATACAGTCACAAAAAATAAAAACCAGTAACTGTTTACTGCTACACGAAGAAATGTACAGCACTGACTCAATAATTTAAGATGGGCCAGTGGCAATCACAATCAAGCACCCAAATTCAGTTCAGTTTGGAACCCCTTGAGCATCTTTCATGATTTAAATTCTTACCACTCAAGTTTTCATTTTTTAATATACCCTGTTAGCATTCCCATTGGTTGTTATTCCCAAATATGCATTTGGATTACTAGATTTCTGTTAAAATGTTTAGTCTGGATCTAGAAATCCAAAGGAGGGCACTTGAGGAAAGAATGAGATTAGCAGATGGCCTCCCCTTTAAGCAGTAGCAGCACCATTAATGCAACCTCAGTATCAGGGAAGCTAACAATTGTACTGTACTGCAACAGTTTTCTCACCCTGGCTTTAGCCCCAGCAAATACCGGACTTACTTCCAGAAAGTCAACAGTTAGAGCTGATCTAGGGGAGGCTCAACGTTTATTAACAGTCTCCTGTCAGTTTTGATCACTTCTATTTTCACAGTCCAATCATCTCAGGAGGGTAATACTTGGATTGGGTTTTTTTTCCCCTCTCCAAACTTGGTGCTAGAAATAACATTGCATCTCTGCTTAGCGGTTGTAACCCAACCCCATCTTCATATTCAGCTTAATGCCACACCTGGGGCATGAACAAGTTTCCTACAATCTTAATTACAAAACAAGCTAAAACGAAGAGATAATGTTGGGAAAACCTTAACTTTTAAATACTGGCTAATATTCATTAATAGGTATTTTCTCATCATTAGCCCATTTTCCTCTACCATACTTTGCACCAACTTACTCATATTTCTGTATCATATGGTGCCTTTTATATGTTTTGGAATTCTACAAATCACATCTAAATAGAAGAGCATAAATAGAAGAGACTATATTAGCTCAGGATTGAACTGTGGAGTCCTGATGCTGTCTGAGCTTGATACAGAGTGACTCCCACTCCCTTCTAGCACTGAATATATTACTTTGTTAGGTAGTGAAACATCTGCGAGCAAACAATCAAACTCGGAAAGACCCAAGGACTCCACATCTCATCTAGTATGGTCAATGGTCAGACTTCCTATGAATTGTAATCCAAAAATCTAGAGAACGGAAATATTTGGACAATTGTTTTTATAGTATTTTGGCAAACTGTCTGGAGCTGTTAGGGGGAAGGTAGTATATGTTTGATGAAATCAACAAATGTGAGTGCCTGGTTCACACCACACCCTGAATCAAACCAAAGAATCCACATATTGCTTTAATGGATTGAAAAACAGATTAAAAATACAGTCAAACCACCTATGGAGTTACAGAACACCTTTTACCTCAGGAAATATAGTTTGGTAGGACCATCTGTCCTACCTACTAAGCTTATGCCATCAAGTTGGAGACTTGTTAAAACTGATTGCTTCTTAAGTAGATCTGATTTTATCTAATCATAGCACAGAAATAAGCCACAGTGACAGTGAAAGGGCTCTGATGATGATTTAATGAAAGACATTGAACATACGAAGCTGCTGCCCTCCACAAATAACCCAACACAACACGTCTGCCTTGCCTGGCAGCAACTCTCAAGGTTTCAAGACTGCAGTATTTGCCAGCCTTTGCTACAGGGGTCAGGGATCTAACACAGAGCCTTCTGCATGGAAAAATGCATCCCTTAACAACAAGAGTATTTTGCATATAATTCTTCAGATTGATACTCTTTGTCTACACCTGAGGCACCAATAGACTATGTGAGTTACATCCCACTACATCGAGTCAAACTTCTGAAAACCTTTGACAAGATAAAGCTACTTTCCCCCATTAAGTAGAAATAGTAATCAGTGCTTTCTAGAACTCAGCCAAATTATAAAATGCTAGTTTCTTAATAAATAATTTCACAAACATTGCTGACAATTTCTTTCCTACTTCCAGCTGACTTTCAGCTTCCTTGCGGAAACTTCTCAGCATCCTTGAACTCGTGTTTGTTCATGTCTCTTTTTATCGCTTACCTCTTCAACAGCTTTCCTTCTAATGCCTTCTGAGGAGCACATACATGAAGGCTTTTGTTCTTGGGCAGCCCACGTAGCAAGTGAACAATCTGGCTTGACACGTACATTTCTCTGATTGACAAAAAATGTCCCACTACAGACACTGCTAAGAGCTAGGCCCATTAAAAATATTGGGGCATCATCAAACTCTTTCATAAATTGTTATTGCTGTTTCCACAAAGCCATTCCACTAAATAAAAAGCAGAAAAAGCCGGCTGTAACCAGAAATAGTGACTTTCAATTTTAAGACTATTAATTAATCAATTATACTGCCAAAACTGGAAGTTCAACATTAAAAAAACAGCAGTGTAGCTTAGCTTTAGTTTGCACCAGAAAGCTGTTTTACTCCTAGAGCAGATCAGAAAGAGGAAGAAAAAAATCTCAGTCGCTGCTCAAACAACTGGAGGAGGCTTAAGGACAAGTGGTATGGTTCCTAGAGCTGTATCTAAGCAACTTTTATTTCTTCTTTACTCTGGACTTAAGAGAAATATCCTGGGACACCTCCCAAAGGAAGGTTGTAGAAAAACAATATTAATTGGATGATACACAAAATACGGTTATTTCAAATCATTTTTATGGGCAAGTGATTGAATTTCCTACCAATATTTGAATTATCTTCATATAGATGGTCCTCAACAAGTGCAATTTTACCTAATCACAACACCTGGCAATCCTGACACTCTTGTGAGCTGCACTGATTGCCAGTTTGCTTTCGGATACAACTCAAGGTGCTGGTTATCACTTCTAAAGCTCTGCATGGCATGGGTCCATGTTACTTGAGGAAGAGTCTTATTCCACTGAGACTGGTCCGCCCCATCCGTGCCAACTAGAGGGGGCATACTGCAGATCCCATCATTCAAGGAATTTCGGCTGGCAGGGTCCAGGAGGAGAGCCTCCTTTATCATGGTTTCTGACTTTCGGAACATCTTACCCGGAGATGAGATCAGTTCCCTCATTTCTGATCTTTCACAAGACCTGGTTCTGCCAGATGGCTTCGGGCCCCAAATGAGAAACATCACACCGGATGTGGTTGATGGATTTAGAGAAACCCCCACCACATCCCCTGTGTAGTTGGTTCCCTCTTTCCTTATTTTATGACTTATAGTTAGATTATTGCAACGCGCTCTACATGGGGCTATCCTTGAAGAGTGTTTGGAGACTACAGTTGGTCCAGAATGCAGCTGCGCGAGCTATCGTGGGTGCACCTAGGTACACCCACATTACACCAATTCTCTGCGAGCTGCACTGGCTCCCTATTGGTCTCCGGGCACAATTCAAGGTGTTGGTTATTACCTTTAAAGCCCTACATGGCTCAGGGCCAGGCTATCTTCGAGACCGCCTTCTACCACGACCGGTAAGATCCTACAGAGTTGGTCTCCTCCGGGTCCCATCAGCTAAACAATGCCGGCTGGCGGGCCCACGGGGGAGGGCCTTCTCTGTGGCTGCCCCAGCTCTCTGGAACCAGTTACCTCCCGAGGTCCGGACTACCCCCACCCTATTGGCCTTCCGGAAAGCAGTGAAGACCTGGCTTTTCTGGCAGGCCTGGGGCCGTTGATCTCGCTGTTCAATTTTGTGAGATCCAGGCATGGATGGTGTGCATGTGTTTTTAATGTTTTTAAAATGCTTTTATAATGTTTTTTTTTTAATTTTTATGTTCTCTGTTTGTATTATTTCTGTTGTAAGCCGCCCAGAGTCCCTTGGGAGTTGGGCGGCATAGAAATATGATTAATTAAATTAAATTAAATGACCACAATTTTACTTTGATAGTATTGTCATTTTATTGGGTTAGGAATATTTGTTGTTAAGTTTTAATGTTTTTATGCTGTAAGCCACCTAGCATCTCTTCAAAGTGAGATGGGAAGGCCTAGAGAAAAAAACGGAAAAATTGGGGAAAAAACAGGGTTTTTTTCCAAAGCCGTTTGGAAAAAAACAGGAAAAAAAACTGTTTTTTTTCTCCAATTTTTCCATTTTTTTTCCAGGCCTCCCCATCTCTAGCATACACGGCAAATAAATTTAATAACTAAATTAAAAAATCCCAATCCTATTGCTGTTGTTAACCAAATTCCACCTGTCGATAGCCAAGGACCCTTCTCAATCCAAGCCATTCCCAGCTAGGTCCTTCCTAGTCCCAAGCCAAAGAGACTATCTATAGTAGCCCCATCTCTGCCCTTTTGGCCACCCTGCAGCCTGCCTTCTGGGACAGGAAGGAGCCCCAGAACCGTGCAATTCGAGGCCACCATTTGGAAAATCAGGAACAGTACCACTGCAATTATTCCATCATAGTATTTAACTCTGTATTAAGGTATGGAATATAAAAATAATTTAGATATACCTCCAGGGCTATACTTTATTATAAACCCTACACTAGCATTTTGTAGGTGTTTACATATTCAGTGTTTCAAATTAATATTTACAAAATCCTAAAGGCTTTGGAATTTAGTCAGATTTAGAAAAATTTCTATTTTTTTTTATTATTTTGAGCTGTGAGTTATTACTGCAGGTATTTGGACAGGTGGGCTAGGCGGGTTAGCAATTTAGATGCTTTTTCTGTTTGTGTAACTCAATAAAGGTATTAAGAGGGAACATGGAGATCACAACCTGAGGACGTCACCGTGTCCTTGAAGAATCAAAAATCTTTCCAAAAATCTAGATATGCAATTACCCTGTAAATCTGTAATTATTTGGATTGTATCAGATATTGTTTGAATGTAACCTACTGATGTTCAAGACAAAAGAAAGCTAGGAAGCAGTTAAGAAGCTATAATTTGGGCACATTAAGACATATATTACGAGCAATGATATTATAAAGCAATTCATTTTGTGCAGAGTTATAAAAAGTTAGCTTGTATATATAAATAGCTGAAAAATATAATGGACGGTATTATAATAATAATAAACTGCAATACCTGGAGACCAAAGAATAGAAAAAAAAGAAGTGAAGAAAATCACAAAATATAAAGATTTGCAAATAGAAATACAACTACAATACAACTACTGTAGCAAAAGAAAACAAAGATATTACCAATAGTAATATTGGGCACAATTCCAAAACATTTGGAGGAGCACCACTTGAACACCATCAGCATTGACAAAATCAGTCAGTCAGTTGCAAAAAGCAGCTCTGCTTGGAACAGCTCACATCCTACGCCGGTATCTTTAACATCCTTAGATAACGTCTGCCTATCCCAAGTCCTTGGAAAGGATTCAAAAATGCCAAATCCAGTTTAAAACACCTGGCTGTGTGACCAACCATAATGTAAGCACAAGTAGACCTTGTTTAATGACTGCTCATTTAGTGACTGTTCAAAGTTACAACACACCACCCCAGAGCTTCTTTTAACCATTTTCAAAATTCTAATCCCCCCTGCCCCCACGGTCACATAATTGCATTTTGGGTGCTTAGCCACCAGCTCTCATTTATAGCTATTTACAGAGTCTCATGATCACATGGGTGTGATTTCTGGCATTTCCCCCCCTTTCCAGCATTTTGTTTTGGCTTCGGGTAAAAAATGTCCATTGGGGAACCCGGGCTCACATAACAGCTATGGAGGTCACTTAATGAACACGCTGTTTGACTAACTACTGCTGTCAACAAGGCTGTAAAATCAGATGTGGTCACATGGTGACCCGTTTAAAACTGCCATGACTTATGGCTGTATTTCCAGGCTCAATTATGGTCATAGGTCTAGGACTACCTACATAATGAAATTGTCATTTTGTATTACTGAACTGAATCTAAGCCAACTATATAATTCAAAAACAGCCTTGCGAGTTATTTACATTTCTGGAATGAAAATGGTAGTTATGTGTTCCTGTTACTAGTATAAATAATTTGCTGTGTCCATTTGGATGACTTTTAGCTCCTATGCAACTGGCCGCAAAGCAGAGAACTAAAACCTAGTAGGACCTATCATGCAAACAATATGTTAGTAGGCACCAGCTGCATGTGCCCCCAAATGTTAAAAGTGGCTTCTAACCACTTCAACATTTGCACTGCTTTTCTTTCATAACATCACCTTTTTTTCCTGTCCATTTATTGCCCCATTCATATTTTGTAATAGTAGAGTGCAATTTCTACAGCTGGTTGGGGCAGTTAAAAAACAAATAAAAATTAAAAGAAATCTTCTGTCTGTACTTTCTGTTATGGAAAAAAAAGAGTCATTCTTTGTTACAAAATTTATCAAATAAAGCTCTTAAGGTTCAAAACATGTTGGCTGTATTGTATTATAAATCCCCCCGTTTCTTTTTAAGATTGTCTTTTGGCTTTCAGCTCACAAATATGGAAAGCAAACTAAATATGAATGAAGTACTACTACACAGTACAACTTTGGGTAAGTCAATTATTAACCATTATTCTCAAGTTTAATACAAGCCTAAACTTACCATAACTTGTCAACCGGGCCACAATGGCTGCATTCTTATATTTCACTAGAGTTAACTAAAAATGACGACTTAAAAGACTCAATGGTTTGGACCATACAATGTTCTATAGAGGTAGTTCTTGACCATTCAAAGTTACAATGAACTTCAAAAAATCTTACAATCCATCCTCAAAGTTATGACTGTCACCTCCACATTTACACAACAGTGTTTTGGATGCTTGGGAACAAGCTTGCATTTACAACCAACTGCAATATTCCATGGTCATGATTGCAGTTTGTGACATTTTTGCAGGTTTCCAGCAAAAAAATGCCCATTCAGGAGAAGGGATTTGCTTAACAACCATGTGAATTGTTTAATGACCACAGCCATTCATTTATAATGAACATAAAAGTGATCATAAAATCAAATCCAATCATGTGATGCCTCCACTTACAACTGCAACAATTTATGACTGAAATTCTGGGCTCCATTATGGTTGTAACTTGAAAACTATTTGTATTTTGTTTGATTGTGTTTGGTTTTAGCTTAGCATGCTCTGTGGAATGTCTAGGTTTCTCAGATCTACAATACCTCTCATACTTTATCTGATCCAGGGCAGAAGAGAAGAGAATGAGAAAAGCATTTAGGTTAGCAACATTCCAAGATTCAGGGAAGCATGGGAATAATCCTTAACTATGTTATATTGATATATATATTGGGTGTTCCAATAAAAGGGAGTATGTATAGTTATGCTTGAACTGTGCAGTTCTTGGTGCTCTGAGTTTAGCTGTTTGCTTGGAACCATTTCATTACCCTACTAGGCACTGATGACGTTACCCAGTTGAGTAATAAAACATCTGTGAGCAAAAGACAAAACTCAGAGATCACAAGAGACAATAGAATTATAAAAAGGGGGACTCAAAAGTCTCAAAGGACAATAAAAAAGCTAAGCTAAGAAGGAAACAAAAAGATCAGAATATATCTTCTTCAGCAGCCAAAAAGCACATTAACACAATCAAACAAAAAGTATTTTAATCAAGGAACTGCCATGGAGAAAACCACACCCCCACCAACACTGGCAGGACAAGCTATTGTATAAAAATCCCACACTCACTAGCACTGATATTATCTAGTTGGGTAATGAAACATCTGCAAGCAAATAACCATGCTCAGAGAGTACCAAGGACTCCACATTTCAACTCTGAGCTACATATGTTACATTGAAATTTACCTTAATAGACTTAACAGGGAATCTAAATTATATAATTTGTAATAGAAACAAAAGCAATGGAACTGTGGAGGGTTGGTGGTTGCACACCTACAATTTTCTTTTCAAATGTCCTTCATTAATCAATCAAGTTAGTAACATAAAATGCTTTGTTTTTATATAGAATGCACAGATTCTAAACCTACTTTCCAGGATTCAACCTTCCTTCCACCTGCTCTCTCAATTTCATATGCCTCTCAAAACAGCACACACACTGTTGCATTCTGAAAACCACTGCACAAAGTATCATGCATTTGAAGTAGGAAGAAATTCCAGGACCTAGACAGTGATAACAAAAACAAAACAAAAAAAAAAACCTGCTGCAGACAGAAGACTTAAAGGGGCGCTGCTATTGAACTTTCTCACATTAGCGCTTCTCATACAGTTCAGAACCACCCTGCCCCAAAGCCATGAATAAGAATTCTAGAATGACTTGTTCTCATTTCTTCAATTAAACTTTTCTTTTACTGAGGAACATATGAAATCAAGTTTCTATGTGATGTAAATATGCACCATAATAATTATTATAGGATTCTGTTTAATCCTTAGCAATCATCTAATAAGGAAGTCAGGAATTTCAACTGATTGTATTAGCTTTCCTGCAAATTAGCAACTTGCATGCCAGCTGCAAATTTTAGGAGCTGCAGCCCCTACGTATCATGAACTCATCGGGTTGAGGATAAGTAGACTAGTTTACGTGATCTCTTATTTCCGTATTCACCAGATTAGATGTTTAATGTCAAACTAATTTTTACTTCATGGGCAAGAAGTACAGAAATAATATGGTTTCAGTAAACATCATTGTAATGTGTCCTATATTACAGTAGGATTTCCTTTTAAAATCCAAAGCCTTTTTTCATGCTCTGCAGGTTCAGGCCTTCATGTATGCAAAACGCATAAAAGGAAAACCAAAAAAATGCCTAAACACACTTCAATGGTGAGCCCAGGTCACTATGTATGTATGTATGTATGTATGTATGTATGTATGTATGTATGTAATTTGTTTGCCACCTATATCAATACAGCTTTAGGATATATTTTACTTCTTTGAGAGGGCAAGTTTAATGGATAAATCTGTTGTCAGACCAGCTAGGGCTCAACTGACCTACTTCAATAAAAGCACTTATTAGCTCTCCATTTCAACATAGCAGCCTAGTATTTAAGCACTGCCAGTCAATGGTTGCACCTAGTAGGCCTTATGTGCATTTAGCTCAGTATAACCAAGCTTGTTTATTATTAGGGTGAGAGACCACCAGGGAATTTCAGGACTGCAAGCTACAGTGGAAAGTTTAAAACAAGCATCCTAAAAGATAGCATCCAGAAATCATTTTTGTCTTGTTGGCAAAAAAAAAAAAACCCTGCAAGCTTGTGTCCATGTAGTCAACCTTGATTCAATATTTTTATTTTATATAGTTTTAAGTCAAACAGAACCAAGGAAAAGGTTTAACAGAAAAGAGAAAGAGAAAACACGTTCTATGTCCATGCTGGAAACTGAGCAGGTTGTCAAAATTTGTAACTTTCTTTCTTCGTACCTAGCACAGAAATGTTCTTTATTAGACAACCATTAACAGGTTCAGAGATCCCCTGATAAACAAACAATGACTAAGTTTACTGTACTACAACCTTCCTTCGCTTTTCAGACCTGCAAAGGTCGTAAATGCAAGGTCTGATCACAAAGTTACCTTTTCATCACTGTTGTAACTGCAAGTGATCACTAGCAAGGCTATCTCTAACCAAGGAATAATAAATTCTTTCATTTATATAGGTAATTACTATATCCCGCACAAAATTTGCCCTAATTTCCAGAAAGCACAGATTAGCTGAGCTACTCACAATGATAGAGCTTGCTACACTTATCAGAAGAAATCTGGGTTTCATTCCCTCCAATGTTGTTCCACAAAATGCTAGGTAGGTAGCAGCATTTAGATGGCCTCATTTTCTTTGGTATCAGTCAAGCAGGACTGGCCCTGTTTAGTGCTTAGATGTGAGACAACTAGAAAATCCAAGGGCAACAAGTTAGGCTGAGAAGTAAACAAACAAACCAGAAGTCTGGTTTGATCTGTACCTTTCAGCCAACACTTGCCACATGCTCATATACCTCTCAGAGCTTCAGCGAGACCAAGAAACAAACCTGTGTCCATATTCTGCATTTCATGGAATCAGCGCATACTTACCCACGTGCACATATACAAGCCTAAAACTTACTGTATGTTTCAGTCATTATATATTAACAAGCACCAACATGTACATGTGAAAGAAGCATTTCCAAATTCTAAACCAATCCTTCCCATGGATTTGGCTTTTTAATATGCAGCTTTGCTGTAGCTTAAGTATATATGCAAAGAAGGAAGGCATTCATTGGTTAAAATGGCCTTCAGAGGTCCAATTTTTTTAGGTCTAGAAGGGAAAAACATGCTAGCATATACTATATATTAACATATATATTTACGTTAACATATATACATAACATATATACACATATAACAAAAAGATTTGGCAATCAAGTCCTCACATATCCTGTCCTTCTAAATAGGGTCAGGAATAATAGATGAAGAACCCCATCCAGGCCAATATTTTCTTTGTACAGAAGACTACTTTTTATTTGTCAAGTGTTTATGGAATACTTACATAAATCTACTCAGGTAGCAGAACAGAGGATATGCTGAGACTCTCAAACAGAGACATGCAACTGCAATTTTATTTTTCCCAAATCTAGCAGGAGTAATTAAAGATTATCAGGCTTGATCTGCTTGGCTTCCTAATATTGACACTGAAGTTATGTACATTTACAGAAAAATAGAATACTATTCCCATTTTCAGACCCTCTCATTAGAGGACACTGTCATAATAAATGCCAATAACCATACAACCCTCAATATTTAGCACCATGAGCTGACACCCAATGCACCACTGAGTACAATTAAGGTGAGACAAGGCCAGCCAAATGCCTCTGTGTCATTTTAACCTGGTTATCAGCACCTGAATGATGCAATCTTACCAATGTATCTGAACATGGCTGTTAATTCACTAAGGGAAAAAACCTCCCCAACTGGTTAAGCAAGAACCTCTGGCTCTTCTTGTTCTTTTCATTAAGAGGATGCCAATTCAAACTAAGGTTCAGCCGTGCCAATTAGTCTTCCTTTTCTCTTTACAGCTTTCAACTGTATCCAAGAGTAAAAGTGGCCCCAATAACACTATGGATCAAGACTAATATAACAACACAAAGCGAAGCTGTTGAACCAACCCGACAAGAGAAAAGAGCTATTATCTAAACAGCTTGGAAAGTCTCTTACAAGATATAATCAAGCACTTTTCCTTATTTGAAGTTGACACAATAGGACTGTCAAATACGTTTAATGCATTTATTTATTTAAAAAAACATACCCGTGTAGTGTTATTTGCTTTCAGTTTTGGAGGGGGGGAGGGGGGCCTTTGTTTTGGTTTAAATACAACAAAAACTAAACTTGGAAAACTTCAGAGGTCAAAGCTTGGCTAATTCAAGAATCAGCTAATATTAAAATTTACTTCTTAGGACCAACAATATATGTTCCTAACTTCAAATAAAGGTTGTAAAGGAAGTAAAGCTGAATTTGTTTCATTAATCCATTCCAACAAGTAGATTTTTTGTCAGCATAAGCATATATGTGCATCAAAAAACCCTTTTTTACATTTTGAGAATTAAAACAAGTTATATAAGTATATTTAACTGGCTAAACATATAGCAAATCTTTAAATGATTACTGAGTGAAAATTTTGCAATTTTTACTTTTATTTTTGAATATGTATTAATTCATTCTTGAGATTCCATGTCTTAATCAAAGTTTAGGTAATACTGAACAAGCTATACATTTTAATGCTTCTATAATGCTTTTTAATGTTAAGTCATTCCAAACAACAAATAAATATTTCTGGATTTGGCCTACTTGTTGTATAACAAGCATATCTATCCATCCATCCATCCATCCATCCATCCATCCATCCATCCATCCATCCACTCATATTCTCTCCTTATTTTATATAATGCTCTTGGCAAAGGTGTCCATTCAAAATGGCGTAAGCCTGATTAATACAGTTTTTACTTCATTGACATTTAGGACTTCCTTCCTCTTTTTACTTTTAGTAGCTATCCCTCTTTTCCTCATTTAATACACATTTGTATCTATAACTGCAAAACAGCATATAATCGCACATCTTTAGTTTCAGAACATGTCAGAAATAAAGACTTGGCTGAAGTTAAAAAATACCCAACATGCTTTTAACAGAAATTTAGGCAAGGCTAAGTTTCTAATCAACATATCCTCTCTGTGCATAGAAAGTGGGCAGATACCTGTTCCACTGATTATAGTAGGATAGGCAAGTAAATCACATTTGAATCTAATTGCACAATAGTCCAATCATAATTACAGCTTTTCCCAAATTCTTAAGCACCAGGGATTCATGCTTCCACCTTTAAAAATTCACACTTTACATAGAATATACCAGGCATGAAGCCAATCACTGGTTTCATCATTTTCCCAAACATGTAATGAGTCCCAATACATGTGTTTCCCTAACAATGAAACTAATACATTAAAAAACCCTGTCATTCCATACATTTCACCCACAAAGATATTTAATTATCCTTTATAGGCACTTCTAAATAATTATCAAGACAATGTCTGTGGTCATGGAGCCATTAGGCCACACTAAAAATAATGTTCTTGTAGATGTGCAAGTCTATCCTTCCTTTTCTTGTCAACCTCCCATACATTTGCTCTTGAGCATATTCCAACATATGCACAGAAAATGAGGGAACCTGTAAGAGAAAGGGAATACCTCAAGTGTATTGACAACCACAGGATACAGGTTGCAGGTTGGAAGAACGTTTCCAAAGAAAGCACTTACCAAAGTATCAAAGGTTCTGGAAAAACATGTATGATGAATCCTGCTAGGTATCTAAACTTCAGGCTATTAACAATGTTTCTTGCTCCTGGACCTGGAATACCTGCTACCCCTTATAAAAACTAATATAGGAGAGAGAATCATATGTTCATAGAAATTTCTAATTCTACAGTAGAGCCCAAGAACATGTTACATATCCTATTCCTAGACAATACTACTTCCAACTTCCATCTAATAAACTGAAAAGTGGTAGAAATGCAATTACTCAGAAGATAATAAAATATACAAATATAAAGACAAATAAACCAAACAGAAAAAAAACAGCAGTCAAACGTATAAAGGAATTAAGAACATAAAGATCAGCAGTTTATGCAAGTCATTACAATTGCAGTTTATTTAGCTTTCATCCTAATCTTCACTATCCATGTTTCTTGTACATGAAAGCACCACATTACTTTCCACCCAGTATTGGCTCAGATTAAAGTTTTGGAGAAAAAATGCTGAGTACAGCAAGGGGGAGGATGGAAACCAGGAATGGTAAATAAATCTAAAAATAAGTGCTCTGGAATCAGCATTTGAATCTATTTGCTAGGAAACTTAGTAGGTCTGGAGGCCAGATTAAAAAAAGAGAATCTGTTTACCCTACAAACAGATCGTGGGCAGACTCCCTGGCAAGACAAGAGCAAACAGGCTGTTGAACTTTCTGTAAAAGTCAGATAATGGGATTGTATGCCAAAAGAGAACATTACCAAAAAGATGTTCAAAGAGGAAAATTACCATCTTCAAGAACATGTTTGCATAAATTACTATTACCTATTATACTATATTAAGATATAATATCAATTATATATTTAAAATTTAAATATATTTTACATTTTTAAAAATTGCAACTCAGCTCCTTTGGTATTTGATTACCAAAGTCAGATTAAGAAATCAGCAACAATAATTAATCTGATGTTAAGAGGTTAACTTAAAGAGACTACTACTCCAAACTATACAAAGGAAAAGCACAGGCCTAACCCTCTCTTCAGATGCAACACTAAGTTTGCACAAGGAACAGCTAGTTTCAAGTGGTTTATGTACAAATCAAAATATGCATTTTTTGATTTTTTTCCAGATACAACTCTAAACAGCTATTTTATTGCGGGCATGGGTTGAAAGTTGTTCAGATGGTACTCTTTCAGCTCCTATAACTGGGTGGGTTTTTTTTGCTGCTATCTAATAGCCATCCAGATTTTGACAGTCCCAAATGCTCAATCCGAATCCTACTGCTTTCCATAGATATAACATCAAGAAGTGTTTCAGGTGTTTTATTCCATTGAAACAAAGAACAGTAAAAACATTTCCGCTTTTGTTTCCATCAAACTGCATTCAGTCTAAAACAAGCCAAAATAATTTAGGGAATGAAATCCTGTGTTTTATGTTTGAAACAAAATTCATGTACCGGTATTTCCTTTTTTTATGGCCCTCCCTAGAAACTGACACCCCCCCCCCAAAAAAAAAGCTTATTTTAACCATGGACTTCACTGCCTTCAAGCAATCTACCAACGGACAGCTTCTGCAAAATATTTCTGCAAATATAGAAGGAAGATCAGAAAGGGGGGAAATAGAGACACATTTTCCAAGCTGTCTTTCCACCAGTTCAAGCAGTCTGGCCATATCGGTTTCAAGCCTTACAAAGGAACACGCATATACCCAGCATGCACCTTTCCCCTAAATACCAACTTAAAATTGTATTCGAGTATATAATATTGTATATAAATTGAACATGACAGAGAGGCAGAAGAGCTTCCCTTTCAGAGGCCACGTGAGCAGGGGAGGGGAAAAAAAGGGTGAGCCGTCCCGCCAAGGCCTGAAAAATACCATAAAGGCCCCAAGATAGTCAAAACTTCGCAATATTGAGGAGGGGAGTGGGTGGGACAGAAAAGGGCTACCTCACGATGTTGGCTGGCTTGCTTGTTTGTTTGTCTTTTAGGAGCCCGTCAGATCTCCCAACTACCAACCTCCCTCCCGTTTCTGGAAGCAACCCCCCCCCCTCACACACACACACACACCCCAAAAGCTTTTAAAATAAATAATCTCTTGGCGACGTCTCGTGAGGACGAGAAAGGAGAATAAAAAGAGTGAGGAGGAAGAACGTTTGAACGTTAAATCTCTCCTCCTGGCAGCTGCTGGAGGGAGAGAGAGAGAGAGCGCTGAGGGAGCAGGGGTGTGTGTGTGTGTGGGGGGAATATATAGCCCGCCTCAACCCAAGGACATTGCATGCCAAGCAAGCGTCCGTAGGGCTGGCAATGCATCCCCCAAAGTGGTGGTGGGGGTAGATAGAGACAAGACACCCTTGCCCAAAGTCGCAACTTCGGCTGCTTTGCAAGCTTGACGTGGGGAAGGGAACTTCCACGCGGAGAGACCGCCCTGCGGGGTGACAGCTTGCAGCCCTTTTTTTTTTTTTCCCTCTCTCTCTCTCTCTCTCTCTTTTCCCCCGCGCCCGGTTATGGCGCTCGCAGAAACAGCCACCCCACCCATCATCCACCCACCCACCCACCCCGAAAAAAAAGGGAAGGAGCAGAACGAAGGGGGGGGGGGAAAGGGGAAGGGGGGGGAAAGGGGGGGAGGGGGGGAAAAAAACCAACACCCTTCACCTTGGCTCCCAAGAGGCGCGCGGCCGCCCTGCTACCGTAGGCAGTCAACAAGGTCATGGCGAGCACCGACCCCAAAAGTGGTGTGGCGGCGGCGAAAGGGAAAGCAGAAGCCGCCCTCGGGAAAAAAAAAAGAAAAGAAAAAAGAGGGGGGACAGACAGGTCTTGGAGGCGGGCAGAAAAGCAGGCGGCGAAGACCGGGAAAAAGGGGAGGGAGGGTGGTGCAAAGGGAAAAAAGACGAGCGGGCTGCGCCGGGTTCTGGCAGCGTCTGGGCGGAGCAAGGCTGGGAAGAAGGCCCAAAGCGGCATTAACAGAGTTGGCTCGCTCTCGCCCCAGAAAAGCCGCGCCTCTTTTCCGGCGGCGGGGAAGCGTTGCGATTGGCTGACAGGAGGTGGATGGACAAGGCCTCGCTGCGCGCGGAGGAGCCGGGAAGGGCGCGAGGGGGGGGGGAGGGGGAGGTGGAACGTTTGAGCGAGGCGTCTGAGACCGCGCGCCCGTGCGCGTTCCCGCTTGTCTTGAAGTTCGGCGGCTTCTTGAGTTAGCGAGCTTTCGGATTCCCGTTTTGCGAGGGTGGGGGGGAGGAGGGAAATGGTTCTGCCCTCAAATAGACGTTAATATAATGTATCTCGGGATTAAACTGTGGAGTCCCCCTTGTGGTTTTTTGAGGTTGCTGGATTTGCTTGCAGACGTTTCGTTTACCCGGCTAGGTAACGCCATCAGTGGTGGCTAAGTGTGAGGTTCGCATCCTGTATTTATAATATAGCAGCTTTGTTTAGCCAAGGGTAGAAAGGTCTGCAGCCAATCGCCATATCAAAATGCTAAAATTCTTCAGCAAAATGGCCATTCTCCCCCCCACCCCGCGATTAACGAGAATAAAAATATTCTGTGATTTGTCCCATGTTCAAGCACATCTACCAGATCACACAAACACACCCTGTGCTTCTCAGAAGTTAACGTAACTTTTTAGCAATTTTGCTCATTACTGGTTTTGTACAATTGGGAATCCAGCCAACATGAGACATAGTTTAATGCCATGTATAAATCAGGATAGTTTTTAATGATATACTTACCTTATAAAGCAAATATACTTATAAAGTATATATACTTATAAAGCGAATGGAAAGCAATTGCAAGGTGGAGGAACCATGTGCCACAGAGCCCTGTTTTGCCTCTCAGGAACCATACTAAATTTTCCAGTGTTTAAAAGTACAATTAAATCAATCCAGTTAGCACCAGAAGGCACCATCTTGTCCTTTGTTTCAAGCAAAAGAATAGGATAATGCCCAAATCTTGAAGCAATTTATAAAGGCTATGCATTCAGCTTTTGAGAAAGGCCTCCGTCAGCAGTATGCCTTTCAATGCAGTACTGTAGTGCAACATCACTCAGCTAGTATTGACATATTGCAGATCAGAAGAGTGTGGGAAGAGTGATAAGGCAAGAGATATTGCAGGACAAAGGCCTTTCCTTAGCTGGTGGGTTAGTCTATGCATGGCTATGCCTCTTGCTCCATTTGGCTGAGTGCCTTACCTATGGCATACCCTCCTGAAATCTGCAAAGTTTCAAATACACATTCTGCCTTTAGCCTGTGTTCTCACACAGCAGATAGATGACAGTGCAGAGTCCTCAGACTGAACCAAAATGCTGTTTAGTATTCCTTTTTTGAAACCACAAGAGACTTTTTGTCTATGGGTAATTCAAGATATAAACATCCCCTTTCTAAATAGAGAATTCTCATTTATATAAATTTCTATGCAGTGCAAGTGGAAGGACACCACCATCTTAGCAAGACAACCATTTTTGGATGTAACTGCTTAGTAAGATTTTTTTCCATGCTGATGCAACACACACAAATTTGACCCCGAGAGTGAAGATTGTTCCTTATAGAAACATCATCTCAGTATTTCCAAGATCACGTGGTGCTTTTTTTTTTTCAGGTTGTCACAAATTAACAGAGCTGCATACCTGTTTTAGAAAGGTCATGACAACTATAGAAATAGAGATAACTCAGTGGTAATTTCTCTTTCAGGAGACTAAATAGCCTTTGAAAAATGCTTGGAAATTTTTGTTTAGAATGCAGCAATCAATACCATAGTCCAGCAATATGCGTTCTGCTTTTAGAATCACAGTGGTGTTTCATCTACACTTAGTTGCCAGTCTGCTTCTGAGCGCAATTCAATGTGCTGGTCTTAACTTTGAGCACGCCCTAACTTCTCACTGTTTTTCTTGCCTTTGGTAAATAATTTAAAATGCAAGTTACCTGATCATTTTCTGCCTAATGAAAAAAAAATGTTTCAGTAAAGGCAGAAAATGCAACC
Source organism: Pantherophis guttatus (assembly GCF_059756535.1). NCBI lineage: Eukaryota > Metazoa > Chordata > Lepidosauria > Squamata > Colubridae > Pantherophis > Pantherophis guttatus. The sequence continues at coordinate 137,956,000 of NC_142064.1, read as the reverse complement.
AATGGCTGCTTTTGAGAAGTTTCACTGCTTTCCAATGGAAATTGAAAATATATGGAAGACACCAATCAGGCTCATATTGTACTGAACCATAGTTTAACAATTATTTACTAAATAAACCTCAGCTGGCCATGTTTTCACAATATAATAAGTCAAAACAAAACAAATCATTTTATGGCTAAGGACTGTGAGCTCTACAAAATAATTTTATAGTAACTGTATTATGTGATTTTTTAAAAAATCTGCATAACTGGCTAATTAGCTCCCATGTAAGAGGGTAAAGTATGGCATTCTTTGCCTTAGTTTAGTAATCTTTTTCACCATCCCAGAAGATAGGCCAGTAGTATTTCATATTAGATTCAGTAGGTAGTTAAAGTTGAAGGACATAATGGAAGCAAATCGAAGGCTTGTATTATGATTTGTGTGATTTTTGGCTTAATATGACATGTGAATCCAGCATAGTTCTGGACATTGTCTAAATAGATCATGTCTGATAATGCAAGTGACTGAACTCCCAGTTGGAAGGTGAAAAAAATCTAAGACTGTTGCTATAGCAGTAAAGTCAATATGCTTTATAATGTTCTAATATTCTTTTCCGTTAAAAATGGAGAAAAAAAATCCACTAGCCAATTCGAGTAGGACCCAATTTCAATTTATTATCTCACCATCACGGAATGTATTTTATTCTTTCATGAAAACGTAGGTTAAAAGAAACCGTTATAAAACATGTAAAAAGCCCTTTGAAGAGTACAACATTTTCCCTATTCTCCAAGTGTCTGATGCCCCTAATCAGCAGATTCCTGAATCTCACTCACATCTCACAGCAAGGGAGCAGCCATTTTATGTAATAATTTAAAAGACAAACAAAAGACTGTTGTGTGGTTATCGCTCCACATACAGGCAATAGAGACTGGCTTGCTATCTGACCTGAATGTTTTGTGCAGAATCTCTGTAATATGGCCAATCATTCCTAGAGGCCACTTTCTAAGTTAGTTGGCTCTTCGCACAAAAATATTGAACCATGTAAATAACCAACTTGGTATGTTCTACAAATACTCCATCTACAGTATGGAACAATCCCTGCACGGTAACAATGTTATGTGGCCTCCATATGGCCCTCACAACCATAGTTCACAGTTGTGTTGAAGACTGGGAAGGTACTAACTATACAATGGTCCCCTCTTTAGCTTTATAATGAGGGCATCTCTATAGATTCTATTTATCTTTCCCATTCAGAGAAATAGTTTTACAAATGACTATTCTGCCCCAGATCTTTAAATAAGATGGGTTCAAAAGTGAGAGTAACATTCATAAGATTCTTCTGCTCAAATTCTATTTTGGAAGTGAATGTGGAAGTTGTATTGCTGGTTGCTTGAGACAATCTACAATTCAGTTTGCATACCGCCACAAAGCGTTTTTTTTTCTTTAAAAATTAGAACACACTAACAATGTCAATGCTACTGCAAGATGGTCTTTGATAATGATAGAAATCTCATTCCTTTTACAAAACAATCTACTTAGTGTGTGCTTTAAAAAGTCATATGATGGATCTGTCATCTTGTGTTTGCATAAAATTCTGTAAAGAAGCTTGTTTTGGGATTTTGTTTTGTTTTGTTTTGTTTTGGTTGCTCTCCTCTGATTACTTCAGTTTCTAAGATGTTCTGCACTTTCCCCCAAATTGAAAGATAACTCCTGGGACAATAATTGTAGGCGCTTGTAAAAATGGATGTAGTCTACAAAGAATTAGGCAAAGTCTTCTACCAGGTCAGTCAGCCTTTACACTTCACAGTTCATCATGTGGGAGATGTAAGGCGTGGTCACAGAGATCTATATAAAAAAAAAAATCAGTTCTCATTATTACAAGAACTAGAACTTCCAGCTAGCCAGCATGACGAGTTTACACTTATCCAATATAATATCAGTAACAGTTCCCAAGAGCATGACAATAAACATACCTCCATAAATAGCAGTTTTTGAATTTGAAATACTTCCCTAGCTGGGCTAATGCCAAGGAATTCTGGGAGTTGAATGCTATCCATCTTTAAGTTATCAAGACTGAGAAACACTGTTCTAAATCTAATGTACTGGTAGCTTGTTTCACTTTGCTAAGCCTATTTACAAACAAAATCATCATGATTTGGTAAAATATGTATTGTTTACCTTTCCAAACAAAGCCATATGGGGTTTATTCAATCATGCATAGTTCTAAAAACCACATCTTGCAATCAATTATTTTTAGAATCCTAATTATTTTGAATAATTATTTATGCATATTTAGATTTTACTTTGATTAAACATGCAAGTACACTCCAAAAAGAAAGCACTTGATGAAATTATTCTATTTGTGCCTTTTCTTAGATCTAATCATGTTTATGCCTGCCTGCCTGCCTTCCCTGCACCTTAAGATTCTGCTAATTGTAAATCAACCTGTTTTAAAACTTAACTCCAAATTCTAATAGCGACTCAAATTATTATTTTTGGACAAGAGGAAAACTCATAAAAAAGATGTAATATTCTCATTCTAAGTAATCATTGGTTCCCTAAGCCTGCAAAATTTATGACCTAGAAATACTGTCTGCATACCTGCCAGCCCTATTATTTTTCCTGAAAGTCTGGTCTAGCTTAAGATACCTACTTAAAATTTTTTATCTGGAATGCAAACTTCATTTCCTCTATTGAAAGCTAGAGATCACTGATTTTTTTTTTTTTAATTTTTAAATTTGATTTATATGCCGCCCTTCTCCGAAGACTCAGGGCGGCTTACAATGTGCTCAGCAATAGCCTTCATCCTTTTGTATATTTATACAAAGTCAGCTTATTGCCCCCACAACTGGGTCCTCATTTCACCTACCTTAGAAAGGATGGAAGGCTGAGTCAACCTTGAGCCTTTGGCGAGATTCGAACCCTGCAGAATTGCAGGCAGCTGGTCTTAATCAGCTTAATAACAGGGTGCCTTAAGCCCCTGTACTACCAAGGCTCTTTGATGACTCAAAGACTGGCAGAGGATCAGAGTTTATTGTACTTTTTATCAGTATGAATAGTCATGAATCTAGTCATGCCATGCAATTCCAAGGATTCTGACAAACTGATTGTATGAACAGATCAGGTGACTATGCAATTGATTTCACTCCACGTCAGTCATTAAGGACACTCCTTCAAGCCAATGTAGCTGCACTTAAAAGCATTATGTGACTCTTAAGAATGTAATTTTCCATAGACTTTTTTCTTTGGCAGGTTTTAACATAAATAAAGAAATAAAGATTTGTATTTTCTTAGCCAGCTGCTACAAAAGACTTATGAAATTGAAATCACAGCCAACAGGAGTTACTACACCATGCTTTAATGGTCAAAAAAAGTTGCTGCTCTTTGGCTGTAGCACCATGGCAAGTTTCTCTCAAACACGAGAGGGCAAAGGTCAGGTGGAAACAAGCACAGCCAGGTACGCAATCCCAAAATAAGTCAATGTTACAGAAAAAGTCAGTTTTCTAAATGGCATCTTGACAACTGGATGTTTGTCATCTCTCTCCTAGCCAGGGAAAATACACAGAAGGAAAGAAGATAAAATAATTTCTTCTACCGCTTTAAGTTATATAGCATACAGATAGCAAGCAGTTTTCAATATCCTCCCAATCCAGAGAAACGTCATTTGAGTTTCTAGGGTACTGGGTAAACCTCCATTTTGTAAAATATGTAATGGAGGACCAAATGAAACATGGAAAAACTGGTGTACTTTTATATATATTGTTCTCTTGATGTTTCAAGATTCTTCTCCATAGTCATACAGACTGGAGTTGCTGGTAAGGCTCCCCAACCCTTATTATGCATAATTGATCTTTTTTTTTTTCTTAGCCCTATTCCAGAAGCAGAGATCTTATGGGGAAAATATTTTCCTTTCTATCTAATATAGTTCATGTTTTCAGCAATAAAGTTAATTTTAATCACAACATGCAAAAACACAGACTCCAGACTCCTCGTAAAATATTATAGCTTGGTTGGTCAGGCCAGAATTTGGAATCAGCCAATTAAAAGTAGAAATGCCAGAGAGAAAAACAGAAAAAAGATTTTAAAAGTATATTCTTTTCTTGCTTTGTTTTTTTCTAATCATAATTTTATTAAAGTTTATAATTACAACAGTAAAACCTAATACAAACTGGAAAAAGTAAAGGAATAAAAAAGTAGAAAGTACAGAAAAAAGGGAAAAAAGAGAAAGGGAAAGAAAAGATAATATAGTAAAGAAAAATAAAGAACAGACTTCCCAATTCATCACAAGTATAAACAATTGTAGTAACTTATCACCTTCTCTTAAAATACAGAAAATAATCTCTTCTTTCCATATCTCTTTATTTATAAACATATCCATAAATCTAATCATTTCAGCCCTGTTGTCAGCAAATGTCCATTGTGGTTATCAGAGATAACAACATATCTATTTTAACCTCAATCAAATAAACCAACTTTATACTGTATTCCTCGTAACAATCTTGATATTTAATCCCTTCAAATGTCATAGAATTTGATTTCTTTTCATTTTTTTCTTTGTCTATTTTCACAAAGTTCTTCAAAACTTTAACATGCTTTTTTATAAATTCAATATAACAAAATTATCCAAGTTATTATCTTGGTTTGTTATTTGTGTATCTCTTTTAATTATCAAGACATCAGCTGATTTCTTTTGTATGTCCAGACTCCAGAGTAACCATCTTTTACTATGTCATTCTTATAGCCTGTCATTTAAAAAATCCTGTTTCAAGTCAGTCTTGGTCTTGTCTGAATGAGTAGACAGCTCTTCAATAATTCCTCTCTAGACAAGGAGGGTATTTGAGATTTCCCACAAGTGTCCAGACAGCAGATCTCCAGAAGGTTTAGAACTATGGTTGAAGAGGTAATAAACCTCAGTTTGATACCCATGATTGGTATCTCTGAAAGGATATTAAGTTCACATACTTCATTTTCTAATCACTGTCAGAAATTGCTTATTAACTGCTTTTCAGATATTAGGAACCTTCTGGTTAACAGGTTTTACAGCACTGAGTTTCCTTCAATCCTTAATGAAAGCAGCTTTAATTACAGGTTTACGAACACACACACACACAAACAGAATAAGTAGCAGCAGGGTGATTAAAATATTGATTTTAGAAAGTTACAAACAAGCTAAGAGTCCAGATAAATTTGAAATAAAATTTTGGAATTAATTAAAAAGAATCCTTCTCGTGGGAAAATGCTTTTTAAAAAAAAGACTTTAAACACTGGACACCAGAGGGAATTAAAAGGACCTAAATATTGCAATTAAAGGAGAGCACTCAATCCTGATTTCCAAGTGCAGGATGAAGCAAAATATTTTTACATTGGACATATTGAAACATATTTTTGAACAATAGACCCAGAAGTTAATGTTTAGGGTGTTCTTTCTTGCCTTGTCATATTCATTTGTGTGCTGTTACTTCTCCAAGTAACTTTCCTGGGGAGGAAAGAGATGGCAAATCTAGATAACTTACTAAAAAGCAGAGACATCACCCTGCCAACAGAAGTGCGTATAGTCAAGGCTATGGTTTTCCCAGTTGCAATGTATGGCTGTGAAAGTTGGACTATAAGAAAGGCTGAGCACCGAAGAATTGAGGGCTTTGAACTATGGTGCTGGAGAAGACTCCTGCGAGTCCCTTGGACTGCAAGGCGATCAAACTTGTCAGTCCTAGAGGAGATCAACTCTGCTCTTTAGAAGGCCAGATCCTGAAGATGAAACTCAAATACTTTGGCCACCTAATGAGAAGGAAGGACTCCTTCTCCAGTGAGGGGCTTTGGAAAGGGAAAGGGGCTTTGGGGGCAAAAGAAGAAGGGGACGACAGAGAATGAGGTGGCTGGATGGAGTCACTGAAGTAGTAAGGGTGAGCTAAAATGGATTCCAGAGGATGGTAGAGGACAGGAAGGTGGAACATTGTCCATGGAGTCGCAATGGGTCGGACATGACTTTGCAACTAACAACTACTACTTCTCCAAGGAACTCGGTATGGTGTAGATTAATTCTTTCTCCTCAACTCTTTATAAGAGGTACATCTGGCTGAAAAGAAAATCACTAGATCAAAGCTACAAGAGATATTCCCAGGCTGAGAAGGGTTTTAATTATTATTTCACCCCAACAAAGAGCTGGTCCTCTGTCTATTGAAAGCTAGAATTATTACCTGTATTTGAAATGATTACTTTTGGTGTGATATCTGAAATGAAATGCAGAGGCACAGCCACAATATCAGGAAGAGGGACTTTTTTCTTTAACTAAGGGATGTCTTCCATCAGGAATGCCACATCTGTGTTAAAAGCCAGATTCAAAATTATGCAAAGCCAACATTTTTCCTTTCCTTCTGCCTTCATTATTTTACCTATTTATTTATTATATATTGGTTGGTTTAGAGAAAACATACACTGTGAATAAGCTTGGATTATTTTTGCATTCAGAAACCAACAAAACACAGCATAAGTGCTAACTACTAAAGAAGTACATTGAGATAATTCAGTCACAAAGAGAAAATGAATGAGGATTCAAATAGAAAAAAAATGAAAGATTGGATTAGTTGAGTGAAAGGGAAAGACAGGAAACTCACGGAGTTGATGGTATCATGAAAAAGAGAGAAGTTTAAATAACAAACACACAACACATGAAGCAATGTAGGTATGTGGTGGTAATAACAGAAGAGGTGTTTTCATTTTATATCCACTTAAATACCTAAGAACAATACAAACAGATAGTAATTTGCTGTATGCTGCACAGAGTAGTTTTGGTGAGATGTGCGATTAAATTATACACACACACACACACACACACACATCTATCTCAGAACTCTTCTGGAAAAGAGAGAAGTGCCTTCCTAGCAGCTAGCAGCTAAAATGTTTTCCAAGTATTTTTATAATATTTTAAAATTATAAGTCAGTAGACCAGTGATGAACATTCCATTTAATGAACATTGCATTTTTCATCCAAGAACTCAAGGCATGGAAACAGAGGAGCCCCTCTTTCTATTTCCTGTACAATGACCACCCTATGAGGTAGAATGAGCTGAGAAAACAATGGCCAAAGTCACCCAGGGAGCTTTCAGGCTTGAGTATGGATTGCACCATGCTTTTAATTTGCCAATCAGCAAAAGATTACAGACCGGTTTCTGCCTTATATGCCCGATGGTCAAGTAAAGCCATAACAGACCATATCTTTTTAAATTCAACAGTGCTACCAATTCTGTGCTTACCTGTTCGTTTACTGCACAGCCTGTCCTTGACATTTTCTGCCTCATGGGAAAAGAATTCTATGAGCTCGTCTTCGTACTCTTCAGCTATTTTCTCACACTGTGAGGAAAATCAGGGAATTCAACTGAGCAGCTTTTTCATACCTCTACTTCTTAATCTATTCCAGGTCTATTGGCTAAGCCAATTTTAAAGCCCAGCAAGCCTAAACAACTTAACTCAAGGCAATTGCCATGACTCTCTCCTTCAGTCAAACTGCACTAGAGAGAAACCACAATCCATTGGGAGGAAGGGGAGATGGTTAATTGGCATAATACAAGCTGTTCTTTTCAGAAGCCATGAACAGGTTCTTCTGACTTCTTTCTCAATGCAAACCCATTAATTATATGTGGAAGTCAAATATGTATGTTTTCACATCTCTCCCAATTTCCCGCAACAAACAGAAAAATCACAGAACACACAGGTAATAAGATTGTGTATGCTTAGAAAATGATTTGTAAAACGTGTTCCAGCACACAAGAACATGAGTACAGCACTTCCTTAAAGCAGCTGTATCTTTTTTTAAGATTACACACAGAAGTTGCATCAAGGACACAACCACCTTAATGAATTGGCTCATTAAAGCAGCTAATTTTCAACCTTGCATTGGAGCCCCTAAAAAAATATGACTATGTTAAAGCAGTGTTACACTCTAACATTTTCTGAACCAACTTTCTTGAAGCAGGTAGAGCTTCTCTTTGGCTGACGCTACACTTGAGAAACAGCAATGCTGAGAAAAAGACAATCATGTAGCTCTTGATTTTTGCAAGAAAAAAATTCCGAAGGTTTTAGAGGCAGAAGGGAAAGGAAGATGGCCCTGTCAATTTTTCTAAAGCTCCCCCTAAGATAGGGGTGTCAAACTCACGTCATCACGGCGGCATCATGTGACATATCAGGACTTTCCCCCCCTTCGCTAAACCGGTCATGGGCATGGCCAGTGCATGACGCATCTGGCCCACAGGCTGGGAGTTTGACAGCCTTACCCTAAGATATACTTGTATTTTCATAGGGCTACTCTGCATGTGAACCACTAATATGGAGTTCAGCAATGCCTCCGAAATCAATGGTCTTTTATCCTTTGTGTATCTCTTCTATTGTGTTATACTTGTAAGGCACAGTTATTGGTGTAAAGTGTTGCTTCGTCAATCTATCTTTCGCAGCATGCAACCAGAATTTGGTTATAACCATAAAGTTATAAGTAGCATGTCAGCTGTTTGTCACCATAACCCTTCACTATTAAGGTATCATAAGAGGAAAACTGTTAGTCTATGGTGACAGAAAATCAGAAAGAGACTGATTTTCCAACTAACAAATTTTATTAAAAGGCATAAGCCTTCATAAATTGCACTCACTTCACCAGATGCATAAATAGCTAGACTGTTGTAAAATATAAACTGGGATGAAGTGGGGAATGGTTATGCAGATGCAGATTATACGTGAGACAGATTACAAGTAATGAAAGAAAGAAAAAGAAAGAAAGAAAGAAAGAAAGAAAGAAAGAAAGAGAAAGAAAGAAAGAAAGGGAGAGGGTTAAAAATCAATTGTGTCTCTTGAGATCTTCTGAAATGTTATGTATGTAAGTTCAACAATTTCTCGCTAAGCTGTGAAGCTTGTCTTTCAATAGCAGTTGCTGGTAAAGGAGAACATCTACTGGATTGTACTGAATAACTACTTCAAGAGAATGTTTGCATTTATGTCTTACTTATAAGCTTCTATAGGTATTTGATTGTCCACTCTTAGAACAGAATGAGCTAAAAATGCCTCTTCCAATCTAGTGTGTGGCTCTTATATTCTAAAGAAAAGCAATACATAATAATTAGGAACATCTAAAAGAAAGGACATCCTTCTGGATCACTTACTGCAAACTTCAAGCTTGATGTCACATCACCATCAAATTTGGTTTCAGAAAGATCCATCTTGGTCCCATCGAAGGAGACCACTCTGACATAATTCTTCCTGTGAGTTGAAGGATCCACCTTCTCACCATAGTTATTCATGTTTTCACAGATGTTCTCCAGCAACTCTGTCAAGTGAGCCTCAGATCTGGCATAGGGCACCTAAGAGCAAATGAATACTTTCTGTTAAACAGATGACAGAAGCTCTCCCTGTCTATCAGAGACAACTGCAAATCCTTCTTCAGTTGGCACAGGAGATACAAAGTATGATCTGCAAATATTAGAAAACTCTCACATTATATACTTAGTAAGTAAAATAATTTCTTATTACTATTTTTGCAGCTGTAACTGTTTTCAGGAGACAATGGGCCACTAAATTTTAATCCACTGTGTTTTGACTGTAGGTTACTATGTTTACAGTATGATATAATCTTCTGACTAAAATTATTGGATGGTTCTCCACCTTTTTCAACAATATTGAAATAAAAAGAAAAGCTCTTAATTATATTGTTCACAATATATTGGGTATGACATTGGTAGGGGGAAACAGGATAAAAAGAAACCTCTAAATACTTTATCTCTTTCATCAGAAATGTAAAACCTTTCCTCACATGAACTTTTTAATCATTTCAGTTTGCCCATTTCAGAAATTGTAATGGAAGTTTTCAAAGATTCAACATCTATGTCAAGTATGGAATGTATTACCTCTACTATGGACTGGCTTCCATCAGGATTAATGCGGAAGGAGCCTACTTGTATAGTTTTTTTCGGATCTATTCGAGATATTTCCCATTCCAGCTCATCCACCAGAGCCCTACATACTAAAAACAAACATCAATACTAATGAAACAATTATTTATAATAGTAATATACAGGGACAATTTTAATAAGGATTTTCCACACTTTCACAATTTATTTCCATTTTTTGTGGTGCTGGATTGAGTCACCAGATCTTTTACAAACCTATAATCACAGATGAATATCTCAGCAAATGAACAAAGGAAAGTAAATTAGTGTTAGCAAACTCAGATTAAACTAAATTTCAGAACAGTTTTGCTTTCTCACTAATTGTCAGTCAAGTGGCCATCTGTCCCATTTTAACCTTTCTTTCTTTTTCTTCTTTCTAGCTAGCCATCACTCAGGCATTAACTCCATGATTTCCCTCTGAAGCTATGAACATTCTTCAGCATTTAGCAGCTGAACAAATGCATTATTTATAACACAGCATGCTGCAGATGGAACCATGCCAAGGGACTGTGTCTATGCCTAGTGACAAATGTATTTAGTACCATAGTAAACTCAGCAGAGAATTTACAGTCTATGTCAGAAAGCAAGATATAAACAGCAAGAAAGGGGTTAGATAGCCAAATTCTTCTTTGCCTCAAGTACCAATTGCAATATTGTTATTGTTACTGTTATTTTTTTTACCAACATACATAAATTCTGGTTAACTCAAGGCAGTAAACGTATCTAATAGTCCTACCTCCTATTTTCCCCAAAACAACAATAACTTTGTGAGGTGGGTTGGACTGAGAGACAGTGCCTGGCCCAAAATTACCCAGCTGGCTTTCATGACTAAGGGGTGGGGTGGGAGTGGGTCTAGTTTCTAGAAACGCTTGGTTTCTGGGTCAGCAGCTTAACTACTAGATGAAGCATGTTCCTTTTCCTACTCTTCTTCTCCTCTACAAATAAGTAAGCAGAATTATAACAGGTAATGCTTTAAATCAGGAGCAAGACAAAAGGAATAGCAGGAAAAGGATGATGTTAATATGATCCCTTCCTAAAGATATTTTATGTGATAAGGTCCAATAATCTCGCTTCTAAAAAAAATACTTCTGCACATAAGTAGAACTAAGCAACCTACAGCTCTCCAAATATTGCAGAACATCAGTTCCCAGTCACGGCTTGCCTAGTTAAGAATAAAACATGTTTCAAATGGCATAAAATGTCCAGAGTGCAACCAACTACAAGAATTGACATGCAGTTCTGTTGTTAAGTCCCATCATTGGAACTATCTTAGTTTTGACCTCAAACAGTTATTTGTAAGCCACTTTTCAGCAGTCTTTTTCCATATGCCATGCAGAATTTGAATGAAAGCCAATTGCTTAATCCACAATGAAAAATGGTGAAATATTTCTAAAATGAGATGGGAGAGACCATTGTCTAAGGGAAGCATTAGGCTTTGGTGAAGGACAATACCTAAGAGAAGGAAGTCAAGGACTGCAGGGTAAATTCTACCAAGTAAATTCATTCTAGCATAAGTGAAGAAATAAGGCACAAGGCTTTTTAATCCTTTTCTGTCAGTAAGTTGTAACAAGGTTGTGATTTAATGTAACATGCTAACTATTCAGTCATAAATGTGGGGAAAAGATTTTTAATAATGCATTTGTTCAGCTATCTCAGTTGCTTGTCCATGTGCATGTTTATATAAGCAGAGGGGTAGATTTTGCTGCAAAGAATATGCATGTTACTACATGCATATCAAATAATGTTTTTTAGGCCAAAAGAGAACTCCAGGGACTAGATGAAAATATTTAAGTACTTTACCAACTCATTAATTTTAAAAATAGTATAGTTTACCTCCACAGCGGAGATCTTGGCTCTTCTGGGTAAAAACACTACTCAATAACAATAAGAAGCAGACGATCCTTGAAATCCAGCCATTCATCTTCCTAAGTGTGGACAAGCAACCTGCAAAGTCAGATGTTAAGTTCAAGATGCATTAATGCTGGGGGGAAGGGGGGGAAGGAACCCTTAAACCCAAAAGCAAGCTTCTGCAAGGCTTCAGAATCTCATCCTCATCTTACAAAATGTAAGTATATGCATGAGTTAAAATACCAATCAATGCCCATACTCAGACTGTAGTACCATTTATTATACAAAACTACATTGTGAAAGGTAGCAGTTAATCATTGAGTTCAGGTATAGAATACAAAGTACTTCTTGTGTAACAGGCCAAAAGGCAGCAATTAGAAGTGCAGGTTTCCAGTTATTTGCTTCTTTTTAACTACAGTAGTCAGAACTGTAAAATGTTTTGCTAGCAAGCTTTGCTTTCTATAGAAAATCCAATTAAAAGTAATCTCTCTTTTTGGTATATGCCTAACATATAAAAATGAAGGACAAAATGTATTTGGTAAATATAGTAAACATTTTCATATTTTAACAGTTGTTAAAACTATTTCCAAACAGAACAGAGCTCCTTGAGGGTGATATTCATGCTTATCAAATTGATTAAAACCTACCAAACAATGATCCAGAATACATCTCAGCTACTAAACATTACTGGATCCTCAAATGAAATCTTCAATTACTTTATATTTTTCTGATTTATTCAGATTTCTATGATTTCCATTTTTCAGTTGCCATGATCTTCGTAGATCCTAACTACCAAACAACCTGAACCTCATAATAGCCTACACCCCAAAAACTAGTTTCATCATAGAACTACATCAGTTCAGATGTACGTGCATTTTTACAATGTGGATGAAAGAAACACATCACAGAGACAGTAAGCTTTCTTAGGTACATTTTATTTCTACACATAGAAATTATTTTTTAATTGGGGATGCTTAAAAGTGCAATCTGAAGTGTAACTGGGGAGTCCTAAACCTCAAAGCTGTTATCTGCAGTTTTGGCTTCTACTATTTATTTTGATTTAAAAAATGTCTTGAGTTGAATCATACATGTAACTTGACTCGCACTCAAGGGAAAATTAAATTCTCACCACCAAGCTTGGTAATTCTAGTATATATTTTATTGGTAAGATGAGGAAAGATATTGAACAAGGATTGCAGGCAACTAGGTAATTATGACATTCAGGGACAGATTATACTATCCAAACATTGCTAATTTGCCATTTTTGTTCTTTTTCACAGTAATTCTCTCTTTAATTTTCCTCCCAACGCTGAAAATATTACTTCTACTCTTTATTCTAGGAGACCTACTCAGTATCGGTGTTTTTGACAGATATTTTCTCCAGACTCTGATTAACAGACAACCCGTTATTCGTTTCAACCAGCACGTTCCAAGAGTCAGGATGAAACTTTTGCAAACTTATCTCTCTCTAAATTCGAGTTGAGGATTCAGCGCTGTGTTTATAACAGAAGCGCTGCTTATATATGTATTCCGACTACTTTGCATATATTATCACAATGATCTTTAGTACAACATCTCTTAAAGACCGGCCACTATTCGTCCCCACTGTGCAAATCGGGAGCCAAACTTCAGAGCCCCATTAGCAAAGGCATTCGGTGCCCTGCGTGGCAGAGCCGAATTCGGAACCAGAAACTTCCTAGCTCTTACTCTTACTCCGACTTGTAAGTGCTACCCCCTATTACTTCTCCCTGAATTAGGTGCCCCGTTTCCAAGCTCATCTTAAGCTCTCACCGGCATCCCCCACAGCGGACCCTCGCGCTCCCTCGGATTCCCCCACTCAGTGCCGGTTAGAGGCGCTTTCCCAGGCTTCTTTTTTCCCGGGGGTGGCTAACATCCGCCTGTCTTTTTTTTTTTTTTTCCCCTAAATTTCATTTCCTCGGTCGCGCTTGGAAACGACGACTCCTAAACTCTGCTCCGTACTTCTTCTCCTTTCAACACCCATTTGTCAGACACCCCACCCGCCGAAAGCAGGCTCTTTTAAAAGCAGGCGCTTCTAAGCCGACTCACCTTTTTTTCCCCAAAAGACCGCTCAAGGCCCCCCCAAGTCCACGTGGCGAGCAAAGCGGCAAGGTGGCGGTGATAGGCGAGGTTAGGTTGGAAGAAGGCTGTGGGTTGAAGGACGGTTGGGGGCGTGGCCAGATCTCCCCAAAGCATGGACCTAGGGAAGCGCAGCCTCTTTTAACTGTTAACCTCTCTCGCCCTTTAAAATAGGAAAGGTGATTTAGGCACTACATATCCATTCCACCTGTCTGTAATTGCATGAGTCAGATTACAACCTGTTTGCCAGCAGGTGGAGAAAGCTGGTGCGATTATATCTTAACCCTTACCTGCATTCGTAGCCATTCTGCGTGACTGTAATAACAATTCAAATCATGCTCAATAAATAAGGGCTGCAAAATTTGGAATGGAAACCCCCCCAAATTTGAAACAATAATTAGAAAAGGATCTCAGAGGCTTCTGCAGCAGACTCACAGTTATTACTCGAAATTTGGCAAGCTTTATTGAAATTTCCAAATAAGGAAATTTAGGAAGATTGCAGTGTCTTGATCAGAGAAAAACCAACATTCCTGATAATTGGGTTTATGAGTGCCAGACACATTGATGGGGACACCAGGCAGTGTTGCAATACAAAGATGACTCAACTTCTGTATTTGAGCGAATTGTTGTACGAGAACAATATATTTGCCTATAGTTTTCTTGGAAGAAATGTCCATCTGGGGTCAGTTCCAAGTGGGGAGAAAGACACTGGAAATATGGAGGTTGTTTGAAAAGATGGTTTAATGCAGTGGTCACCAACCTTTTCATCGCCGCGGACCGCTCTCTTCCCAGGATCCTTTGCGCTGCAGCGGCCGGCGGCCCGGTGCCGGCCCAGGAGCCTTTGCGGAGCCTTTGCGCACGGCCCAGGAGCCTTTGCGCTGCAGCGGCCGGCGGCCCGGTGCCAGGTACTCCACGGCCCGGCACCGGTCCGCGGACCGGGGGTTGGGGACCACTGCTTTAATGGACAGGGCCACATGGGTTTTTTGGGTCCTAGGCAAATGAGCACATGGGTGAGAGAGAGAGAGAGAGAGAGATTTATACCCTCTCTTAGGCCCCACCTTAGAGTTTCCTGTGTAACAGCAGATATCCTGATTGCTTGTCAGACTCCCATGGCAGGGGTAACTAACTGTAGGTTGTCTTGAGTCCCAACTGTAGTTGTCTTGCTGGGTGATGATGTAATGATGTAATGAAGAGGGTTGTGTTCTGAAAGAGTGTTGGGCAATTACTATTATGGCTTAATGGCTTTGTCCTGGTTTGGATCTTGAGTGAGGGCTAATCCTATCATGTCCTGAAAGCGAAGGTCTTTGTTTTGTAGATAACCTGGTCCAGCCTTTCTGGGGTTATGGGGCTGCTTTCCAAGAGCATGTTTCTCCTTTTCTCATCCAGGAGGGTATAATATTCCGCCTTTTTAATATTTCCTAGAATATTTCATACTTCTAGGAGAGGGGTGGGTGCTAACTTCCTACAGTTTCCATAGTACCAATTTGAGCCAAGGCTAAAAAAAAATCTTGCCTTGATTTGTATATTTTAAAATTACTTTAGAAACTTAGTTTTAACCACCAGTTTTAACCAGTTTTATTCAGCTGGTTATTCCAATAGATGGGGAGGGGGGGGTTTGAATATTTTACATATAAACCAGATTTATTTTCCTTCTATATATCTGCAGGTGTTAAATAAATTTATAGCACTTTTCTGCAGATAAGGCAATATACTCTTCATTTTCTTTTTACAGAAATGGGTACACAGGACAATATCCTAGAATGGTATTAAATTCTACAGTAACTATGTTAAAACCCTAAAATATTCCATATTTCTATAGCTTGCTGTTTCTTTCCAGCTTAAAGAAAAATGGGGAAGCACTCAAGTATTAACTTACCAAAAATTACCCTGCCACTCTCCCAATTTCAAAGTTAGTAATATTCATTTACTACGGTAGTAATAATCTTACATTTATATTTTAATGTGTTTTCCAATAACCAAATCATGGCTTTTCTTCAGACCACCTGCACAATATATTTTCATCTGAAAAGGAAACGCCAATCTGATATTTCAAACCTTGAGAGGAGAGGAAAACAATTGTGGCAAAATGGCATCAATAGATTTGCTTCAGATAGGACAAGAGAACTGAGATATTATCTAATTCCCAATGTCTCCATTCTTTCCATGATAGCAACTGAGTCACCCACAAACAAAAACACAGACTACATCAGACTCACATTATTTATCTTGTGTTATCTAATGTTAAATTAGCTGTGATATATCAGGTAATTATAAATTACATATTATGGCTTTGGTTTATTAAGTATTAAGACCTCCTGTAATCCATAGTTTCATCTCATTAAGCATTTGCACTTCATGGAGATGTTCAAAGGATAAGGTTAAAATTTATTCCCCAAATATTCATAGATGTTATTGTTCATTTAGCACATTCAATAACCACACTACACTACCGTAAACAATGAAGTTCTTTTTAAGAATTAATTCAAGCAATTATTTTGGAAAGGGCAACAATGGAAAAGAGCAAAAAGGTGAGGAGGAGCCAAACAACTATATAACAAAGCATTTCAAGAACATATTTAAATGCTTAAGCAGCTGCATTCATTCATAATTACACAAGCAACAAGTAAGACATTTCTTTTGATGTTTTATTGGCATTACAATGGTTGTAACTTTGGCAACAGTTTCAGGGTAAAGACCTCCCTCTTCCTTTTAAAATGCTTAGATCTGTTTGTGATGAAGGCTGGTGTTCATACTTCTTCAAATAAGTAAGAGTCAGACAATATATAGTTTCCTGAAAGCTTTCCAGAATTTTGGCTTAGGATAGCCCCTTACGTTTTCTAATTATGGATATGGGAAAGAGATATTAAATTAAAATATACATGACAAATGCCCAATAACACTCTTACAATGTCAGAAGATTCTGACTGGCTTTTTTAAAAATTTGTATAGGTCTTCCAGTTCAAAGATAAGCAGACTTGATCTTTCACTTGACTGTGTCTGCACGAAGACCCAAAATAGGAGCAGTGACTGTAGTCAGGAAGCTCAATCTATACAGCCTCTGATATACGGTTTCTGCTTGAGCAGGAGGTTGAACTAGAAGACCTCCAAGATCCCTTCCAACTCCATTCTACGTTCTACTGGAATGTAAAAAAATTCAATATCTCCGCACAATAATCAATGTTTGCAATAGTGGCGAATATCTGTATCTGAGTAATTAAATGTTTAAAAACCATTAACTTTCATAACAATTAAAAGCTAGGATTTTTAAACAAAGATTAATTTCTTGTCGGCTTTGCTATACTTTTACCATGTTGTTTTCAAAAACCTCTCTAAAGTTTGCTGTAAATTATAGTGTCACTTTTGGGGGAATAGCTGTAGCAATAGCAATAGTGCTTAGACTTTACAGCACTCTCTGAGAGGTCTACAACATCAGCATATTTCCCTCAACAATCTGGGTCCTCATTTTACCGACCTTTGAAGGATGGAGGGCTGAGTCAACCTTGAGCCCGTCAGGATCGAACTCCAGACTGTGAGCAGAGTTAGCTTGCAATACTGCATTCTAACCATGCCGCTACCAGGGCTCTTGGACATGACAAGGCTCTGTTATTGGCCAGTCCTAAGGCTGTTTGGGAAAGCATGGCATCACCAACTGCGCTTCCTTGAGAAGTTATGAATCATATTCATTCCAATTCATAGATTAAAAAGAGTAAGTAAAGAGCTTTAAGAAGTACAAACCTAAATGCAAAAACTCATGCCCAACTTACAGGAGCTTATTCTCTGGGAAGATAATGGACAGGAACAAAATACTATCAGGTTAACAGATGGCAGGTCAATTGTTATTGATTTCCAGCAAAAAATGAGTGCAACTTACTATATTTGAGGATTCCTAAAAGGCAAGCCAAACCTTTCAGTAGAAAGACTGAAGACTGTTATCTCTCACCCAATCACAACACCCCATGTTAAAAATACATTTCAGTGGTTAAACGTTATGTTGTTCCCATAGTCTCTACTTCAGCTTAGTGTATCCATGACTTCTCAGCAGCAACTGTTTTGCCTCAGAAGGAGGCACAAAGTAGTATTGCAGGCAGTGGAGGAAAGAGGTATCCAAAACTTTCCTGAATTTACAGCCCCTGCTATCTTTTGCTACTTCTCCGTGTCTCTTTGCCATTGCTGACTGGGTTTGAGGATGACCCTATGCTTGATGAGCTTCCACCTTGATGGTTGGGTTGACTCCTAGTGATGCGACTGGTGGTAGGATGGGTTGTGATGCTGGGTTGGTGCAGAGCACCACCAGAGGGGATCAACCCATTGCCATTCTGGTTCTCTGCAGCTGAAGCCAAATAACATAAAGGAACATAGAAAGATATGAGTGAAACAAGATCAACGAAACTACAAAATTCAGTGTAATCTTGAAAACCAGAGTTATTATGAAAGATTTGTCCCTACATAAAAAAATCCTGTACCGAGTTCTCAGACAAGGACCCACAAAGGAGGCCAAAGGAGTATGAGCAAGAAAAATGATTCAAAAATAGGTGGAAAGGTAAAGAAGCCAAAGGGAGTCACATTTGCTTGTTGGTTTCTAGATTGTGGCAACTTGATTTTGGACCTGGATTTCATTTCTTTGATTAGAGTACAAATGCTAGATCCTCTGGCAGATGATTCTCCAAGAAGGAACTTCTACAAGTTTGCAGTAAGTCACCAGGCAATGAGACCATGGTCTCTAGGCCACAGCTCTGTATGTATGCTGCCAATCAAAACGGAGACTAGCCCAGAAGTTGAGATTGACATCACACTAAGCAGGGTTAGCAGCCTTCTCAGGGGCAGCAATTTACTTCCCTGAGCAGTTGAACACCCCCAGGGATCATCACAATGCCCTTCTGCTCATTTTTCTGAGTTTTCCAAGGAGAGGCAATAACGGAAGGGGGGATGGGCACAGAAAGCCTCATGAAGATAAAGTGCTCCAATTCTACCACTGAAAAGAAGTCCCAACAGCCAAGAATCATACCCATCTTTTAATGGCCCCATTTCAGTTCACTTTTTGGGAGTTTGGGAAAAGTCTCAGGTGAAGGTTGGAGGCCTCCCGCTCCCTTCTCCACCCTTACTTTCAAATCCCCACATAAATATTGTACCAGTGAAGACTGGCTTCTCTGCTACTAAATCCTGAGATGCTGGGAGAACTCATGTGGCCTCCTGACTAGTGCATTGACGTATGGCTTGTTGACCAAACAAAAGCACTAATTTTATTCCTATGTAACATTGTCACAAATCATGGTTTATAAACCACAGTATCTAAATTAAGGTAGTCCTTGACTTATAACCATTTGTTTAGTGACTGTTCAAAGTTATAACAGAACTAAAAAAAGTGATTTATGAACATTTTCACATTTACGACTATTACAGCATCCTCAGGGTCACGCAATCAAAATTGGGGTGCTTGGCAACTGGCATGGATTTATGACAGTTGCATTGTCCCAGGGTAACGTGATCACCATTTAAAATCTTCCCACCTGGCTTCTGACAAAGCAAAGTCAATGGGGGAAGCCAGATTTGCTTAACGACTGCATGATCCACTTAACAACTGCAGTGATTTGCTTAACAACTGTCACAAAAAGGGTTGTAAAATGAGGCATAACTCATTTAACTGCATTGCTTAGCAACCAAAATCTTGGACTCAGTTATGATTGTAAATCAAGGACTACCTCTTTGTAACAATAAGCTAAAACCAAATAAATCATAATTAACCAATCAAAATGAATGAGCAGAAGGAACAAAAGGTCCCAGTTTATGATGTAATATTATATGCAAGCCCAGCTACATGTTTATGCACCAGCCAGCCAATAAATTAACCCACCCTATTTATAAATCTATAAATCAGATTGTCAGAATGTCATCAAGGCAAGAGCAGATCTTTCTCTCACTAGCTTGGATCCAGATGTATTACCTGCTGATGTAGAAGGTCCTGTTGTAGTTTGAGAGGCTGTAGGCGCTGCATTGTCATTCGGTGTCTATAAGACAGAACCAAAACAACTATTTTAACCCATGCAGAAATTCTAGATTTAAAAGACCCTGGGGCTTAGTCAGGGAGGAAACCAATCCAACTATCCACCCAGAATTTCTAAATGTAGATTCAGAATGGGTGGAGAAGAGGAGGAGGCATAAACTATGTTGTTGTTGTGTCCAACCAATCACGACCCCGTGAACAACAGCCTTCCTGTCCTCTACCATCCCCTGGAGTCCATTTAATCTCACGCCGACTGCTTCAGTTACTCCATCCAGTCACCTCATTCTCTGTCGTCCCCTTCTTCTTTTGCCTCCAATCTTTCCCAGCATTAGGCTCTTCTAAAGCATAAACTATATTAAATTACAAAACAAAAACCTCTTCTACAACAAGGCAACAAAATCTGGCTGGCAAGATATTATCTGCTAAAATATTATCTGCTAAGATGTTATCTGGAAAATATTACTGAGAGATGAGTCCAGCCAACTAGCCAATAAATTTGCTCCCATTTAAAGTCCTACTCATACTGTTGAGTTAGATCCATTCAGGCATCCAATAAATTTGCCAATTCCATATCCTGAGATTTTGTATTATTATTTATTAGATTCGATTCTCATATTTTCTCAGGAAACTCAAGGCTGGAAATATGGGGATTTTGTTCCCATAACTCAATGAGGCATGTTTGGCTGAGACTGTATATAAATCCACCTGGTGAGTCTGCATGACTGAGGATGGACTTCAATCCAGGTTCTCTCAGTGCAATCCAATGCATTAACCACTACACCACTCTTTTAAAAATCATGCAGGAGAACCCCCTCAGCTTCTGTTTATCCCTTCACATTTCATCAAAGTGGCTCTTAAACATGCAAGAACTCTCTCAAACCTGAAAAGTTTATTATCCCCTTTTTTAAAAAAGGAAAGCCAGGATAGGCTACCCAGCTTCGGGTGTCCATGAGAAGGGTCAATTTCTTCAATGTGGTTGGTGTAATTAGATAACTGAAGCCATGACTTTTTTTAATGGCTACCACATGTATTGCTTCCATGTGGGACTTGCATCCCTGGTCTTGCCTGACACTTGAGATCCATGACACCTTCTGTAGTCATTTCTCTAGATGATCTGAATCTACAGACCTTGGTTGGGACTAGCAGAGGGTGAAGCCCAAAACATAGGGCTCACTTGTCCTGCATTAGATTGTGTAATTAGGTTGTGTACGCTCCCTCAGTTGAGATTGACTTCTGAGCACTTTATGGAGGCAACCATATACTGTATATGTCACTGTCAACAGAACTAAAGAGGTCTTTCTCATTCCTTTTTCAAGAATGTTTTCCCCCCATTTTTCAACTTCCTGGCTCAATCAATATCTCCAATAGTGGTTGTTAGAGTCCTATCTATGTAATAAGCAAGTCTCCTTTAGTTTAGCTTCTCAGTCCAAGTTGGACCAATGCTGCCACCTGCTGAAACTTTCTCTTGATAGGCACATGTAAAACCCAGCTTCTACAAAATGTAAAACAAGCATGGGATTTTAAAGAGAAGAAATGCAACAGGAGTTGGTTATCATATTTTTAAAGGATTCTGCTTCAGCAAAATGGCATGAAAAGTACCAGTCATCATGTGATTGGGCAAGGAATGGTTCTTAGGCTTATAAAATCCATCATTAAACATTTATTTCACACCTCAATATCAGTTCAGACAAAGATCCTTGCATTTTCCTTAATTTCCATATATATGTGTGTGTACATATATACACAAACGTGTTTGTGTGTGTGTGTTTAGAAGCAATCTATTACTCTACATATCATTC
This sequence comes from Pantherophis guttatus, assembly GCF_059756535.1. Taxonomy (NCBI): domain Eukaryota; kingdom Metazoa; phylum Chordata; class Lepidosauria; order Squamata; family Colubridae; genus Pantherophis; species Pantherophis guttatus. The sequence goes on along the minus strand of NC_142064.1, from coordinate 137,934,350 downwards.
TTCACTCATAGTTAAGTTTTAAAGATTATGTCCAACCTATACTATCTCTGAGTCATACAAGTCACTAACTGAAAACAACCAAACTAAGGCAATTCTTATACTTACATTTTTGTTTTGTGACTGCTGGGCAACATAGTCAGGATTTGGCTCACTAAAATTGGGCACTTCTGAATAAATCATACAAAACCTAGAGAGCAAGAGATGCAACTGTCATTCAACTGATGATTTTTTTTCTTTGTTCTTTTTAATTCCCACTCTTCAATAATGCATACTGCCCTGTCGTAATGAAACCGCAATATGTCCTATAGCAGCTTATAGCTCATTTGAAAAAGAAACCCTGAGTCTTAAATCAAAGTGGCTTGAGAACAAAAGAAAAAAAAAGTTAGACAGAAGAAGGGAAACAAAATGAGGCACCATTGAAATTATAACTGAGATGGTAATCCATCTGGTACCCTAAGGGTTATTGCTAAGCTTCCTTTGAAGATAAACTGAAGACTGCTGCCCCTCCCCCACAAACAGGTGCAAGAATGTCCCTTTTTTGTAGTGCAGCAAGATGGAATAGCCATCCAAAACAATCCTTTAACTACCTTTAACTTTTCTCTGGCAAATACAAACTTTTAAAAGCTCTGCTCTTCCAAACAATGGACTTTCAAGGGAGGTGGGTGGAAAGAATAAAGGTAGGAAAATATTAACTCAAGCTATTGAAATTAAAACTTGACCAGCCAACAATGGCAACACTATGAATCTGGCGTTAATGTTCATATTGTTAATAAATGAAAAAGATCCAGAGGTAGATACTAACAGTGAGGCAAGATTATTTACAGTGAGCTCCTGTTGAAGATCAAAGGAGGCGGGTGGGTAGCTCTATCTCAGACATCAACTAGGACCGCGATGGCAAACCTATAGCATGCGTGCCAAAGGTGGCACACAAAGCCCTCTCTGTGGGCATGCGTGCCGTCGCCCCAGCTCATCCAGCTGGTCATCAGGTTTTTAGCGCTCTGGCACGCGTGCGTGCATGCATGCACGCACCTTCCGTTTTGGGCATTCTGCGCCTAAAAGGTTAGCCATCACTGAACTATCATATAATATGATAGACTTGCAGGGCATGCAACATGTTCATACCAATGTAATATAATATAATGTTACATATATATATATATATGTATATGGGAATGTGTGTTAGTTATTACTTATTTGGGTTTAGGGATTCTATTTCTTTCATTTATTGAGTTATTGAAATGTATTTTGTGTTTCTGCGGGGGGGGGGACTGCACCAAGGGAGGCTCATTCAATTTCATTGTATATATGTTGTGCATTGACAATAAAGGTTTGATTTGATTTGATTTGAATTGAATTAGGAAATGCTTTATTTGACCTTCTTGGACAAACTTGTTTCATCTGGGCATTTAAGATCAATTCATGGTTAGTGGAATAAATAAATCAAAATAGTTCTAACATTAAAACTGAGGACTGTGAAGTAGTCTTTGAGATATTCAGAGATCCAGCTTTAAAGGGGGAGAAATCAAGTGAATTGAGAGGGTGTACATAGCACCTGCTGGCAGTTCCTTAAATCAAACACATCTTTTCAAGGAATGCGAGGCAGCATTTGTACAATCCCAGAAAAGATGCATCTTCTTCATGAAACTGAAATTTTATGAAGTGAAAGAGCCAGTTTGGTCTACTGGTTAAGGCATCAAGCTAGAAACTGGGAGACTATGAGTTCTAGTCCTACTTTAGGCATTAAAGCTGGCTAAGTGACTTTGGGGTAGTCACTCTCTCTCAGTCCAAACCATCTTGTAGGATTGTTGTTGTGGGGAAAATATGAGGAAGGTGTATTAGATATGTTTGCTGCCTTAATTATTTATAAAGATGATAAAGGCAGGATTAAAATAAAATAATTTTTCAAGAGGAGTTACATGATCACCCCCATGCATTCTGAATTACCTTTTCCTCTTTGACCTGCACATACTTAATATATATTCCTTGTCCTTTTTCACATTTTTCTTCCAAAGCATGTCTTTTTATCCTAAGGATGGTGAACCTCTATAGTTCTATAAAATGATCTAAGAATGGCTAATATATGGCAACACAAAAGCGATTTAATAAAAATCATCATAACAAATCTTTATCAGCACAAATAACTGTAATAAATTCAGTGTGAGATTTCTCAATGAAATATTACTGGAAAAACTAGAGATTCACTGTAAGACAAAACATAAAATGTATCTCGATACAAAGTGAAATGAAAATTAAATCTAGCATAGGGTGGAGACATTTATCCTAGGGAATTAAGAAGTGGTGGCATATTTAGAGCTGTGAATCAAGCAGTGATTTCCTAATGACAGATGGATTGTTAAATGTAACCAGAAATATGGCAATGTGTTACCAATACCTTTCAACCGAGAAACAAAAGAAAATGTCTTCCATGGTTTCAGATACTTAACGTCTTCTAGGGCAGAACTATTCTTTAGCAAAAATCTGTCTTTGCACAACATTGGGAAAAAAATCCACCTAACCATCCCCTAATCCTAGGAAGAGCCATTGAAATAAACTGTGAGCCTTACTCTCCTACTTTCTGCAGATCTCCTCCACGTCCAGTGTACAGTGTCAAGCAGCCTTTGAAAATCGATGAGTACCTGATAAAGAAAAACTCATGATTAAAAAGCAGCACACAATTCCTAGTTTTTCTCAAAAATAAATCTGTCTTTTTGGTGCATCGCATGAAACTCTACCTGCATACTATCTGTACAGTGCTTGTTTGTCCCTCCCTGAAATAAATCAACCTTCCACACAAACATGGTAATGGGTGCAAGAAAGGAGATTACATGTTTTTAAATCTAATTGAAACCAGTGATACCTTGAATTCAGCAGATTAATTTCAACGGAGTACCCTTGAATTAAAAAAAAACTTACTTCCAAGGAGCTATGTATGGGATCATGCTTTTAAGTTTTCTAGATTTGCTCCAACTATTGGAATTGAACAAAAATGTTTAGTTAGTTGGGCTGACTGCAGAGTATGGCAAATTTATTAATGTGTTAGGTCTCTGCTAGCATGTTCATTCATATTTGTACAGAACATCAAAAAAGGTCAATCTTACAGGGTGCTCTGCTTGTATACAGGTAGTTCTTGTTTAGTGACTCTCATTTAGCAATTGTTCAGTGTTATAACAGTGATGAAAAACTTTACAACCAATTCTCACATTCTCAACCCTTGTAGGTCTCTAAACCAGAAGAAAGCTGAAGTAAAATCATAAGATCACAGCAATGGTTTCATTTAGCAACTGCTTCTCTTAACAACCAAGTTGCCAGTCCTAACTGTAGTCATTAAAAATAGACTACCTGTACACCACTTTTAATAAGCAGATTCATGTGTTCTGTGTTTGGTTAACTATCATTTACTGAATAAGCAAAATTGGATTGGTTCAAATTACATACTGAGCCATAAATCATGGTTTATAAACCACAATAGCTGGGTTCAACTCCATAGACTAAGCCAAAATTAAGCAAACTAAGTTATGACCAAGGACAATGCATAAATTAAGCTTAAGTCTGCCTTTGTGTAAATAAGAGGAAAATGAACCTTAAAAACAACATGTACATTTGCAGAAGAAAATATATACAAGTCTAAGAATTAGGTTAAATGTTGCAGATTAGACTGATTCCAAGAATTATAGAGTCTTTAAATTAGGGTTGATGAAAGCTTATTCTGCTGGATCTAAAACATCTGGTAGCCCAAGATTGCATGGCCAATGATGATGATTGTTGGAAGATAATAGCTCAGCAACATATAGAAGTCTCAGAATCCCCCCCCCCCTTAAACTTTCCTAACAAAATTTAGAAAAGTGGTGAAACACGTTAAATAACTAATTTGTATGAAGTAATTTGAGCACATTCCACAAAACAGCCAAGTCATACTTGCTGCTCTCTTGACATCGGGTTTAGCCACAGTCTCAAAAATAACTCTTCCCTCAGCTTCTCCCAAGCTGTTCCTCTTGGAAAAATCCCCCATACCCTTTGGTGAGTCGGATGATATCGCCCGGCTGGATTAGGTTTCCAACATCATCCCATACAGAGATGTTTATGCTGCCTGTTTTGTCAGCTACTTTACAGGTCCGTACTTCATGCCCATCCTTTGTCTTGGTCACCCGGCCTAGTGATAGAACAAGAACCACAATTCAAGAAAAATTGCAAGGATCTGTTATCATGACTGAAGGAGAGGTTTTTTATCCGTCACTACTTCACTCCGAATACACACCACCTTCATCTGCATATTCCTTTAAGCCCAGAAGTTTAAATACTGAGCTTCTGTTGTGTGTGTGTAAAACTGGAAGTCAATCGTTTAGATTATCTAAAAATTACTCTTTTTGCTGAGAGTTCAGTCTGCTTCTCCTTATCATTAAGAAACGTCTTCATGATCAGCAGCAGTAATCATGCCATACAGGTAGTTAAGTATCCTTGCTTAACAAGGATATTTGGGACCAGGATTTCCATCACTAAGTGATGAGGTCATACAATGCAACCTCACAACTCTATTGCTAGCAACAGCAATTTTGGCATTCCTTGTAGCTATCCTTAAGCAAATCCTGTCGTAAGTTTGAACAGTCACTGAATGAATGATCATTAAACAAGACCTGTATTACTTTCCCCCTCATATAAGACTGCAGTTTTAAACCCACTTAGGTATACTGTAAGTAGATATCATTGAATTCCCTAGGATGTAACTTATATTAAATTTTGTAAAGTATTTTTTAAATTTACAAGCCAATAGGTACTACAAATTGTTCGGAGTACAAAGGGGGAAGTCAGAAATTAAATATTAAGTATATTATTCTTAAGGATGCTGTTTTTTCTTCTTTTTTAGCATTATAAATAATACTTTAGTGGAGATTTTGGCATTAAGCTCAAAAATATATACTTCTGCTTTGTATCATGAAAATAGTTCAATGTGCTTTGTTTGGTATGTTTTACCTTTCACTAATGTTATTTTGAGCATTAAAACTTCAGTAATTATCTGTCCATTTATATAAAGTATCTTTTTAAAAAAATAATAATTTTGTTTTAAATGAATTTTTTTTAGTCTGGTCAATAACCAACATTTTTTGGAATACGACAGCAATTAGTTAATCAATGAGGGAAAGAAAATCATTGCAAAGCAATTACAAAAAAGGCAGTAAAATATTTTATCCAGAATTTAAGCATTCTAGTGAAATAAGCATGTAGCTTGGTCTCCCAACTGCTTATATAGTGATTTTAAAAAGCAAACCTATCTTCTCTTCCATGTGACTTACCTGTTTCCAGCACAATGAATATAAGATTTAGATTTTTCATGCCTGGTTTAATATCCTTCACCAACGTTTCTGTTGTCATGTTAAATGGCTTTTGATTTCCAATACCTGGCAAATAATTTTAAGTAGTCTTATATTCATAGATAGAACAAATAAGAAAATGCTGATTTATAGTAGATAACTATTCCACTTTAATCTTGAAGATATTATGTACTCTTCCACTGATATAAAACACAGCCCATGTCTCAATGTGCAAGATTATAAAGGCATACACATACAAGATGTGTAAATTAAATTTATTCCTCCCATTATCACATTCTTCCTTCTGCTACAATTACTTGCAAAAAGTTGATATATTTTTGCCCAATACCAAGAGAGAAAGTGAACAAGACTCACTTTTAAACAAAAAGATGCTTTTAAAGTACAGTGATGTGCAGACATCCTCACATCTGTACTTTTAGAAGCATCTGTTTAAAAATTGTTCACTTTCTCTCTTGAATAGTTGACATATTAGCCTATGATGTTTAAAAATAAATAATGTCAAATATTGTTCTGCAAGTGCTTTGTGATTCCGTATAGCTTTTGGTCGCACAAGCTTTTCCAGTTTGTCAGAATCATAAGAGGGCAAAATAGTATCAACATCTTGCAAGTAATTGTAAAAGAAGGAAGAAGGTAGGGTTTAAAATAAACTCTACATTTTAACATACAAGGCATAATTTGATTTTCTTTTTTTAGTATGTTGTGTGAATCCAATCAACTGTGATTTGGTAAGCAAATTAAGCTCAATATATAAACCCAACCAATATTATCCAAACCATACCTAATTCGGAAAATAAACTTTGAAAAATTGAAAATAAAAAACATCAGAAACAAGGAGTTAAAGTACATATGCAAGAAATCAATTTCTACAATATTTGTCTATCAATAAAGAAGCAGAATATTACTGGAAATATGTGTAGGAATATGGGTTGAATTCTGTATACCATCCTCAGGCAACACACATCTTCTATCCCAAGCACACCTTAATTTCCATGATCATAAAACACACATCTGTACATTTATGACAAACTTCCTTGACAGAGATTTGAAATGCAAATGTTTTACATACAACTTCTATAAGCTACACAGAAAATCACTACAGTTTTAATCAACTCATCACAAAAGATAGTGTAAGAGCTTTTACTGATTACAATCTTAGAATGCATACATAAAATCACATTTTTAATAGGTTTATTGTTTCCCTATAACAGGGCAGAAGCTTTTTGACACTCCTTGGGAAATTATAAAGAAAATTCATCTCTCCAATACACTCTTGAGTGTAATCAATCCAAGTATCTAAAAGATGGCTATAAAATATACCCTCCCCTCCCCCATATCCACTCCCAAATTCCATCCATGTTTAAACTGCTGCTGTCGATTTTTTTCTTTTCAAATTATGAGCTCATTCTGGTCTTTTATAAAAGCTAGTAATGCAGTTTTATCAGCTTTTAGCTCCCACTGATCATTGTTAGAATACCTACTTTGAACAAAACTTAATAATTTTTCAGCACATGTAGAAAGCCAGTTTCAAGGGAGGTTGTGTAGCATCCTTGATCTGGTCAGAGGTTTCATTCCACTGTGAAAAAGAAAAGCAAACAAAGTACTTTCCATTGTTTCTTAGAGAATCATTTATCCTCCTCCTGATCAAATTACATCGTCTAGCAGTTTTTTGCTAAGGGATGCCTCTCCGTATGAAGCAGATACCATTGCTCTTAAATAATATGCTTGCATTGTAATAATGCAATTAAATGAAAGATAGTTAAAAAGTTCAATAGAACAACTAAGTCAATATGCTAGTGAGCAGACTCGTTCCTACTGAACATGGATTCTGCTGGCCCTGCAACATGTCCATATGTTTTTGTGCTATGTCCAAAGCAACAAACAGTCTGCCGAAAACGCATATTCTTCTTACCTATAATCTCATGGCTATTAATTACATCTTGCATAAAAGAAAGTCCCCATCACCACTTTTTCAGTGAAAGAGCCAGATGAACGTCCACTTGCAGACATTCCAGGAAGTATCCTGCAGCGTCCAATCCAGCCAATCACAGCACAAGACAGCCCTTCGACATGTAGGAACGTTCCAATCTTCCAGCCAATTGCAAGCTGATAAAGCATTAAAGTGACAGTACCAACAACTGTGGACATTGTAGGGGGAGATCCGCAATTGTCTATGGTAGCAAAAATAGAGCTTGGAGCATTTTTTAAAACAGATTTTATTGCAAGGCATAGAGTTTCACGAACTGCAGTTCGCTTTATCAGATGCGTGGAGTAGCTCAACTGTTGTACGATTTAAATAGGTACTGTACGGAGAGATTGAAGGAGGGAGAGAAAGACTGTGGGTGCACAGATGAAAATTGCATGGGAACAAACTACAAATTGTTTATCAATTAACAGTTTTAAAGTCTTAAAAATCTATTGTGTTTGTTAAGATCTTCTGAAATATCCTGAAACGTATTGATGGAAGTATAGCTATCTCAATTTTTGACTGCCAACAACTAATTACAAGCAGAGCGTTTTCTACCCCAAAAAACAATTTGCAATATATTCAAATCTTGATGTTCGAGAACTTAACTAGTGGACTCAAGACATGCAATATTTCCATCAGTTTTGAAATTAGTATATCATTGAATGTCTTCCTTTTGGGTTTCGTTTAAATATGGGCACAAGCTGGATTGCAAAAAATTAGAAACAGACAGTACAATTAATGGGCATCTTTGTAACATCCCACAAAATATCCCTAATTTATTTAATGCATTTTCTGTTAAAGATTAGATTTAGATTGATATGTATTTTCTATTGTTCATAATTACAGCTTTTGAATTTAATAAAAATACGCATACATCTGCCTATTTTCACTTTAATAAGATTTATCTGTGCATTGATGTGACATGATTATTCAAAAGGCCAGGAGATTTTAGCTATATTCTAATTACCGAGATCTGTCTGGCTGAAAGGGAAGAGTCTCCGTCATGGAGATCTATCCAGCGAGGTGTTTTATTCTGCATCATTTGCAACCCCATGACAGGATTGGCATAGTGTGGCAACTGGTTGCCAGGAGATCCTAACTGTTGTGCAGGTTGTCAGTTGTTGTTACATTCCATGCTGAAGGGATAATTGTGGGTTTCCTCAGCCTCTTACTACTAGGTGATTTCAACCTTCTTTCCATGGGATCTGAGACAGCTTGGGAATTCATAACCAAACATTCACTGTGTAATAATATGTCAATTATACAGTTCTTTGGAACTTTTCCATCAATCCATTGTCACGGGCAGCTCATTTCTTTATTATTTACTAAATTTGTATGGCACCTGACTCCTAGCAAGTGGGGCAGTTTTGTTGTTGTTAGTTGCGAAGTCATGTCCGACTCATAGCGACCCCATGGACAACGTTCCTCCAGGCCTTCCTGTCCTCTACCATGCTCTGGAGTCCATTTCAGCTCACGCCGACTGCTTCAGTGACTCCATCCAATCTTTCCCAGCATTAGGCTCTCCTCCAGTGAGCCCTTCCTTCTCATTAGGTGGCCAAAGTTGCGAACCGGTAGTAAAGGTAAGTAGAACCCACCCCTGGTTCAAAGGCCTCAATTCTTTGGTGCTCAGCTTTTATTATGGTCCAACTTTCACAGCCATACATTGCAACTGGGAAAACCATAGCCTTGACTATACACACTTTTGTTGGCAGGGTGATGTCTCTGCTTTTTAGTAAACTATCTAGATTTGCCACAGCTTTCCTCCCCAGGAATAAGTGTCTTTACAAATTGGCAGTTTACAATGATGTGAATTTTAATTTAATAGACATTTGGATTTAATAGACACACACTCCACTCAAATGGTTCGTTAAACTGAGATTTTATTGAATATCCAATACTTGGGTCCTTCCTCCATAGAAAATATATATTATGTAGAGGAATTACAACATAGAAGCATTTTTCAGCAACTTTTGTTCCCAGTTCTAAAGGTTTGATGACTCGTTTAATATTTTAAAGTTCAGATGAAGAAAAGAGAGCATCCCATGAAGCATCAGTGATAATCATATTCAGTTCCATCCTTTACTGATTTGTCTGTCGCTTGTTATTTTTCTGCAAATACAGTATATCCTCAGTTCTTGTGAGCTTCTCACTAATAACCAGCTACTGCTTTAACTTCATCTTCTAGTCTTAGAAGTTCTTCTAAAAAAGGAATATCTTCTAGGATATCTTAGATGCTGAGATGTTTATTGTACAAATTTAAGCACATTTTCCCATCTTTTTAATCTTCAATTACCATCTCTCCAATTGATTCATTTATCATTCCAAATGAAAATTGGCATCTCCTGGAATTCAGAGATCTTTTGAAAAAAAAATACCTTGTTTTTCTGTGTCTGTTTCCATCTTTATGATCTTTACAGATATTGATGTAATACTGCTTCTTGTCTCTGCTAATAGTTCTCTGAAATTTTCATTAAGTTAAGTTTCTCTTTCTTGGCTTTGGCGTCTTCTCTCATCTCTTTTTGGTTACAGTTTTTCACTATCTATTATGATCTAGTTTGCTTTCTTTTATTTCTTGATATTTTTACAAGGATCCTTATTTAATTTCTTTTTACAATTCCTCTTACTCCCTACCAATGACATCATGTATTTCAAAGTGATTCCTGATGATGTCCTTGAAGACTGAGTTTTTGAAATTGGATTGCCAGAAATTGGTAAATCATTCTTGTGCTTCATTTCTGTTTCTTAGGCCATATAATCCAACTATGTTTTTCTCTTTATTGGTTTTTTTTTTTTTTTTTGCATTCTAGTCTCCAACCACAAGAAGCACATCTTGCTTATAAATTGATTGCAGATTGAACTTGATCAGAAAATTCCTCAATCTCTTTTCTACAATCATCATTGGTTAAAAACAACAGTATTACTCCTTTTGTGTATGTGTCCTGTGTAGTACACAGTACTGAATGAATTTCTGACCACATGTCAGAATACCAATCCATTTCAGTTTTCTGATGCCCAAGATGTTAATGTGCAGTTGATTGATTTAATCTTTCACATATTCAGCTTTCCCATGTTCATGTTTCTTATATCCTGCTGCCCATTGTAATCCTGGCTTTGTAGCTGTGGATTTTCTTTTCTTGCATGACATCAGCAGCTGGATGTTAGAGATTTTTTTTAATCTAGCTGCATCATAAAAAGCATAAGTACACTACTCTAAAAGATCTTCAGCTCTTCCACAATAGCATGTTAGGCAGCGGTGAAATGCACTTACCTTCGCTACCGTTTTGGGAGTGTGAGCGCGCGTACCTCTTCTGCACATGCGCATAGCCTTCTGCGCATGCACAGAGGGTCAAAAATGGGACGTAGTGACGTCCCGGTGGGTGGGCGGAGCTTCCCACCACCAGTGCTACCGGTTTGTGCAAGCCGGATAGATCCAGCCGGATTTCACCACTGATGTTGGGTACTATTCCTCTAGAAAGCTCCTCATCTGGCCTTATTTTGTAAATTTTTGTCTTGTCTATCCATGTGGTTTTCTTGGTAAAATACATAAATGGTTTAGTATTGCCTAATTCCCCACAGCATGAAATTATATTCTTGTCATTTTCCTTAAAGTGTTCATCTATCTTCAACATCTTCCTGTATCACTGCTGTCCAATATAGATGTCTGCTTGCTTTAGTAAGCAGCGGGGATGACCTTTAAGCCTCAAGTGATCCTGCTGAGAGTATAAACTCTTGGCATACATACCTGGTGTTCTTCCTTCATTTCTCCAGGAAAATAAATGCCATGAGGCAGCAGAGCAAGACATGAGGGCGAGGTCAATAGTCAACATTCATATATAATAAATTATTTCCAAGTGTATACTGCTAACAGGTGTAATTATAAATATATAGTATCCTTTTGTTGCCATCTAATGGTCACCCATATTTTTACAAACTACTGTTAGAAGAAAAATCTGGTCTGGTTCCAATCTGGGAGAAAGAAGCTGGAAATATGGAGGCAGGTTGCAGGAAAGGAAGTCTGTTTATTTGGTATCCAGAAACTAATGACAGCAGCATGTTTCTGGGATGGCTGACAAAATGGGGGTTGAGAGTAGGTGGGCTTTTATACATTTTTGGGGGCTTTGTGATTGAGATGCCTGATCCTTGTGAAATGATACTTTGACCTGTGCTTAAGTGTACCCTTTTTGGTATTCTAATTATTGCTGTTTGACTCCCTTTGTGGCTGGGAGGTCATGCCCTGTCCTTGGAGCTGAGTGCGGAATGTAGATTTTAGGAGTCTTTGTTTTTCTGCTTTTAATCCTAACAGTTCAGCCTTTTGTGGGAACTGTAGCTGAAGATGTTTTGTTTATGAATGGAACTGTCTGGCTTCGTATAAATACATGTAAATCCATGTAAATAGATACTGAATGGAATGCTTCAGTTTTCTAAATAAATACAAAAGTATATAATTCATAAAACTTAATTGTTGGTGGGACTGTCTGAAGTGCTTTCCTGGTAATAGAGAGAAGTGAATGATTTGATCCTAGGAAAGCCTCCTTTCTGAGGGGGGTCGGGTGCTGACTTCTTACACTACCATACACTGGGATATAAAAGTACTTTATGATAGCATGAAGTTTGGGTTTTTTGTATCTATACTGCCATCTTATGGCCATCTGAATTGTTGCAATCCAAATATGGTACTGTGTTTCCCCGAAAATAAAACCCAACTGGAAAATAAGCCCTAGCATGATTTTTCAGGATGCTCATACTATAAACCCTACCACAAAAATATGTCCCAGTTAAGATAATCAGCGAGACAGATGCATTTAGTATGTCTGTTGCAACACACGATGGACGTATTGAATTATGAAGTAATAATATTAATATATAATTAAATATAAATAAATATTATTGGCACTAATACTTAAAATAAATGCTAATATAAATTATAATTAAGTATTTGTAAATACATAAGTGGGTGCCTTTGGAGAAGAGGTAAACCAATGCCTATGTAAACAGATGAACTTGAGACTTATTGCCGAATGACTTATTGCCGAATGACCAACACAGACCCTACACATGAATAACATGTGCACTTCGATAATGAACAGATGTGTTTCATAATTCAATATATCGTGTGTTGTAACGAACTTAATGCACTTGTGTGAAATAAAGAAACGTTTTCTGAATGGTACCTGCAATTTTTCATCACTTTTGTGTGGATGATCTATCTTAACTGTCAGCATTTTTGTTGCCACTCCTGTCTTATAAGTCTTCAATTAACACTTGATTTAATGCAGACATGTCAAGCACAAGCTGCCCCGGAAATGGCGGGGGACCAGCCACTGCCAGCCCAGCCGAGCATCCCCTGGCGCGCACACAGGAGGCAACAAGTGTGCAGGGGCTGACGGTGTCCGGCAGCAGCCACAGCCCACCAGCCCTGTCATGGCTATGGGCAGGGTGGATAAAAATCATTTATTTTATTTTTTAAAAAAACAGATTTTTAAAATTTAAATTGGAATTTTTTTTATTAAAATCGGATTTTTTTAATTTTTATCAAATTTATTTTAATAAAATCCTTTTGCAGTAAAAATCTATTTAAAGTTAGTGTTCTATTTAAGATACTTTAATAATTTAGTTTATTCCGCATGAAATGGAGCTTAGTTGTATAGCATGAGACTATATTCTGCAATATTGGGTCTGTTGGTGAGTCAACAGCGGGTCAGAGGAGGAATTGCTGTGAGGCAGAGATGACTGTTGCTCTTTAAAAATTATGATTTACAGAATGTCACGGAAGTGAGTACACCCCCTCACATTTTGTAAATATTTAAGTATATCTTTTCATGTAACAGCACTGAAGAAATGATGCTAGGCTACAATATAAAGTAGTGAGTATACAGCTTGTATAACTGTAAATGTGCTGTCCCCTCAAAATAATGCATCACACAGCCATTAATATCTAAACTGCTGGCAACAAAAGTGAGTTCACCCCTAAGTGATAATGTCCAAATGGGGCCCAAAGTGTCAATATTTTGTGTGGACACCATTATTTTCCAGCACTGCCTTAACCCACTTGGGCATAGAGTTCACCAGAGCTTCACAGGTTGCCACTAGAGTCCTCTTCCACTCCTCCATGACAACCTCACGGAGCTGGTGGATGTTAGAGACCTTGCGCACCTCCACTTTCCATTTCAGGATGCCCCACAGATGCTCAATAGGGTTTAGGTCTGGAGACATCCTTGGCCAGTCCATCACCTTTACCCTCAGCTTCTTTAACAAGGCAGTGGTCGTTTTGGAGGTGTGTTTGGGGTTGTTATCATGTTGGAATACTGCCCTGCGGACCAGTCCGAAGGGAGGGATCATGCTCTGCTTCAGTATGTCACAGTACATGTTGGCATTCATGGTTCTCTCAATGAACTGTAGCTCTCCAGTGCCAGCAGCACTCATGCAGATAGTGGGAGGGAATGGGTGGGCAGCCCCCCCCATGCCTCTGCCTCCATCTACTGCTTGGAGGGCTGGGCTGGCATTTGCAGTGTTCGAACTCACCTGCACTGTGCGGGCTATGCAGCCCCACGGTATGCTGGCCAAGAGGCCAGCGGGCTGTGGCTGCTGCCGGACACCATCTCCACTGCGTACTTGCCACCTGTGCGCACGCTGGGGATGTGTGCCCAGCCGAGTTCAGGCGGCCTTGGGGTGTCAGGGGCCAGTCCCTTGCCATCTCCAAGGTGACCCCGCGGGCCAGATATGGGCCCATCCGGCCCGCGGGCCTTGTGTTTGGCATGTCTGTTGTACATGAAATAAGAAGACATTACCTGAAAATAAGCCGTAATGCGTCTTTTGGAGCAAGACTTAATGTAAGACCCAGTCTTATTTTCCGGAAAACATGGGTATCTCCATTCCCTGCACCTGGTCTGCATCCAAATAGTTTTGTTTTGTTTTGTTTTAGTCCTATGAAAACTGAGGCTTTCTGCTTTTTTGTCCTGTGTGAACCTGGCTGTGATTTATTCAGTCATCATCAAGTTAAACAAGCTTTGTGCCTTGGTGCTGTAAGGTCCAATAATAATATGTTTAAACTCATAAATGCCAAACAACAAATTTAAACAGAGGCTTGAGTAAAATAGCATTTAATCTTGATCAAACTTAAATGGTTAGCTGTTCCAAACACATACAAGATACATGCAGGTAACAACTACAAACAAGAAAGAGAATGTGAGCCCCTTTTATATTGTTTAGGAAAGTCATAAACCATCAGTTAAAACCCCCAATTCTGGCATCTTTGATTTGTGTATCCCCTGGAACAGGGTAGAGCCCCTTGATTAGCACCATTAGCGTTATCTCTTCCTGATCATCTTCTTTGTGTTCACACTTGGCTATTTAGCCCCCTGGAGTGAAGGGAACTCAAGATACAGATACAGAGATAAGGCTCTGATCAAAAGGTGGAACATATGTTTTGACAAATGCCAGATACTTTATAGACCCCAATAACAGTATATGTTTGTTCCAGGAAGCTAGTCAATGTGGCATATTTGTGTTACAACTTTAAAAACATAATATATGTATGTGTTCCAGGAAACAAATATTTACAGCATGCAGATGTAGGAAGAAATATCCTTCTGGGTTCAGCTCCAAATGGGGAAAAAGATACTGGAAACATGGAGACTGCTTGGAAAGATGGTTTAATGGTGGACAGGATCACATGGTTTGAGTTCCTGAACAGAAAAAGGGCGAGACACAGTGAATCCCCGGGTTTTATGCCCTCTCTGGCTTTGAACTTCCTGGGGCCCAGAAAGAATATCCTGATTGGTTGTCAGACTCCCAGGGGGTGGGGGTCTTAGCTAGCCTTGCTGGCTGATGTAATCTTCCCAGGTGATGAGTTTCTGTTGCTAGATGGGTCCTATTGTGTTGCAGATGATGGTCCAGTGACAAAGATTGAGTTTCTGCCTCTGGCCCCTTAACAAAGGGTGGGGGCAGAAAGATAGGAGCTGCTTCGTCCTTAAAACATGCTTCTCCATTTCTCATCCAGGAAAACATAATATTCTGCCTTTTTAATATTTCCCAAAATATTTAATTCCTCTAGGAAAGGGGTGGGTGCTAACTTCCTACACAGGTATACAAAGACATGATATATCATACATATATGTTGCAGGAAACAATTAGCAAGTTTCTACTAATTATAGTATTTCAGTATATCTATTTCCTTACAATGCAATACGTAAATCCAGTCATAAGAGATAGCAAAAAAAAAAAAAATTAACTGTACATTTTAACAGACTGCACATATCATTTAAAGGGGTAAAGAAGGCTGGACAAAGGCTGCATTTTTTTTTATTTCGGTGGAACTTTAGGGAAACCTGAAGTAAGAATCACAGAAGAACTGGAAATGCCCTTCTTCCTTGTCAGAACAAAGAATGTTGAACACCCACCCACCCCCGTTTTAGAGCTCAAGAGCTACTCTAGCAAAGATAATTGTTAGATTTAGTTTTGCAAATATACACCTCTGTTTTTCTGCCTTTGTGCAGGAATGTTGATTTGCACTGGCCTTTAACCCGGTTTTCTCTTTTTTTGAAAAAAAAAAAACCCAACCACCAGCATTACTGGAAGATCAGGTAACGTGATGATGTCTCGGGAAGAGGGCTCGTGAAGTGCGATGATTGATTGTGTGAATGCAACACATGTTTGGAGCGCCTGGGGAAATCACACCCCATCCCAAACCCTTCCCCGTAAAGGAGGCAGCAACACAATAGGCAAGGAGGTTGGCAAGCTTCCCCCCCCCGCTTCGCGCTAGATCAGAAGATCCTCCTCTGAGCTCTTTGTTTGGCTTAGCGCGAGGAGAGGAGCGAACCCTGCCCGTCTGCCAGCAAAAAGCAACCATAAAAACCACCCCTTTGGCCCGGTGGCTAGAGCGGCCCGGATTTAACCCTGCTCCAGCGTTTCCTGCTGCCCGAGGAGGGTGGATTCCCTGCATCCGTATTGAGGTTGGTGTGTTTCCGGTGGCAGTCTGGGAGGTGGGGGATGATGGAGGGGAGAACGGCAGCGTGGCGGCCAGTGCCTAGAAGGGAGACCAAAGAGGTCCATGACTGTGGCTTGGATGCGAATGGGGAGAAAAGGCGCTGCAGAGCTGGGCTCGCCTCCGGTGGGGAGCGCTGAGCACTTGTTTTTGGGGTGGGGGGTGACTGGGGAGGGGGTGGCTGCACGGAGGGGCTCAGAGGCGGACATGCCTGGCAGACGGGCAGGGGACAAGTCGGTGGGTTGGTGCCGAGAGACGCTTGCGCTGGAAAACGGG
Source organism: Pantherophis guttatus (assembly GCF_059756535.1). NCBI lineage: Eukaryota > Metazoa > Chordata > Lepidosauria > Squamata > Colubridae > Pantherophis > Pantherophis guttatus. Next base: position 137,917,798 of record NC_142064.1, on the reverse strand, counting down.
TGGGCGACGTGCGACAGACCGTGCAGCTCTCTCTCCCTCCGTTTTGGTGAAAGGACGGCGGTGGCGGGGAGGTGTTTTGTTCCGAGAACGAGCGGCAGAGGGTTGCTCGGCGAAAGAAAAGGGGAAAGGCTCCCTGGAAAGCCAGAGTAGCAAAGAGGTGGAGGGAATTCCCTTCTAGCCTCAGAATTCCCCGACAGTCGCTTTTTTTCTTTTTTTTTCCTTCTTTAGCCCAGCCTACCTTGTAGGGTTGTTGTTACGGGGTTAGACTAGGAAAGGCAGCCTCTCTCTCTCCTGCTTTCGAGCTCCCGGAGGAAAAAGTAAGAGCTTTCCCTTCTTAAATTCAAAACTCCCGGCTGGGAGATTACTTCGAAATGATTGGAGGTCAGCTGCTTGAGAGCAGAATTAGTTTATTGTTTATAGGAAGGCAGGCAAGAAACAAATACAAGCACAGGGTTCCGAGTCTAGCCTGTTTGAACTGTAAGAGTAACCCTTTTTTATATCCTAAAACGTCTTTTGATTTTCTATGTGACCCTTTAAAGTCTTTTGAAATTCTTTTGATTTGGCATGTGAATCCTTCGATTTGTGTGTGTGATTGTTTTATGGTGTTGAAATCCTGTTTTTGTTTGTGATTGGGTTCTCCCTATAATTATTCAGCTTGCTATTTCTGTGTTTTCTCCTTTTTCTCATGTGTTTAAATTACTTTAGCTTGATTTCTGCTCCTTTTTGGGTGTTTGTTTTTCTTTCCTGTGTCCCATATCTGTTTGGATGTTGCAGGCCCCTGTAATTTTGTCCTTCCTTTCTTGTGGAAAACAGGGTGGCTTCAGCTTCTTAATGGCCCATTGATAAAGGTGGGGGCTGAAACTCTGCCTGAGTTTCTGCTTATTTCTTTTAGGGGAATTTCCCTGCTCTTTTAATATTGAGTTTCTCATATCATCCAACAATCTCTCTCTCTCTTTTTTTTCTATGAGGTTTTCCTCATTATCCCCATCATCTAGAGTGGTATCCAGATATACCTGGTATTCCTGGTTAATTTGGATCATCATGAAAGCTGCCTGCTTTCCTGAGGTGCTTGATTTTGGTGGGGGAGGACTACAAGCTCTTAAGCAACTGAGACAAGGCGGAATGCATTGACAGAAGCAACACATAAGGGCTCCCAAAGCACAGACAGTGACAATGGTAGAAATGAGGATTTTTAGCCAATGGAAGTCTGGTAACCATGAGAGAAGCCAAGAAAAATCTAAGAATGACTGATCATAGCCAATATTTTGGGCCAGCTCCTTCAATTGATGGATGTCCTTCTCCACAAGTCCAGAAGTTTCATTAATTTTTTTTTTATGCAGGACATACCCCTAAACTCCTCGCAGCCATAATTATGTTTCTATGGCCGCTCTGTTCTCCAGGGTAGCCGCTCTGACTTGTTTCATTTCTCTGTTGAGGGCATCCAGGGCATGGGAAGTCGAATTTAAACTTTTGGCTAGGGTACATGCCAGGCTATTCAGGTTTATGGAATTCCTTACTGCTAGCCCTGGCACTCCCACTAGTGATACTGCAAATGCAACATATTCAGTTGTTGTGAGCAAGGAGACTTTTGAATCACAGTCTGATTCTAAAGTATGGAAAGCTCTTCTGTGTCGCTTCCACAAGGACGGCATAAGCATTGCCAACCTTCCTAGGGTGCAGCCCCCACCCCACCCCCGTGGCATTTGCAGGAAGATATGAGAAAGCTTTTAGGCCACATAGGAAGAACCATCCTGAGGGCTATAGGAGAATGGGATGGTTTCTGTGGATTGCATTTGAGATCTGTGTTATTTCAATCAGTGGGGTTTTTTTTTTTAGGTTGGCATCCTGTGAGGTTAAAGCATTGTTCAGAGGTCAAAGATGGTAGGGTAGGTGTCAGGGAGGTGAAAGTCCTTAAGCCTAGTGTAGTTAAAGATGTTATGTGGTCTAGATGCTACTCCCATTAAGCATGTGGTCAATATGTAGACAAAAGTTAGTGGTGTTGAGTACTTCCCTTGCTAGATATTCCCATATGTTTCCTTTTTCTGGAAAAAACGCTTGGTTCCAGGAGTGCTGTCACACATGTTACAAATAGTATACAGTATAAGCTGCACAATATGTTTATGCTGAATTTCCTGTTTCCCATGGTCGAACCCTCCCTACTCCCTCTATCCCCCCTCTTTTTTTTTCTTTTTTTTAAAAGCAATCTTAACAAGGAAGAGGAAAAACAATAGCAATAAAAGGCAATAATAACAATGAAGTCCAGAGTCCTGTTCTCTACTCTAAGTGTAGGGGGGGGGGGGAGAGAACAGAAATTGGATGAGGTAGAAGTGAGGGGGGGGATCTTACAGTCCAACGTCCTAAAAAAAATATCTATAGTTCAATGTCCTGTAGTCCAGTGGTTGTACATAGGGTGTTTTCAGGTTCTGTGGTATCAAAGAATGCTGCTAGTGACCATTGATCTGTTTCAAGATCTGGTATGAGCTTGATGGGTGAGACTGTTTGTACTGGTGCAGAGCTGTGGTCTATAACTGCTGGTTTGGCATGTGTCCAATGGATCCAGGAATCTCTCTCTGCCATTTTGATAGCTGTTTGTGTGGTTAACAAGACTTGGTAGGGTCCCATCCACCTGGGTTGTAGTGGTGATGTTCTGGTGAAGAATTTTATCCACACCCAATGTCCTGGTTCAAAGGGATGCAGGGCTTCTTCCAAGGGCAAGGTCTGCGTTAGAGTACTCTGTGTCCACAGGGTCTGTAATATCTTGTGAAGGGCTGAAAGATAAGTACAAAGAACCATATCCCCCTTATCTAAACTTAGGGAGTGGGGATCCAGGCCTTGTAATGTGTCTGGGGGGCGACCAAAGAGGATTTCGAAAGGGGAGATTCCTATATCTCTTCTTGGTCTGGTTCTAATATAAAAGAGGGCGATTGGAAGCACTTGTGGCCAAGAGAGGTGGGTTTCTTGACATAGCTTGCCCAAAAGGGTCTTTACCGCCCAATGACCTCTCTCTCCTTGATAACCATTTACCCTTGGTAGCTGTATATAATCCATTTGTACTCTTTCGAAGGGCGTTTGTGCCCAGGGTCTCCCTCCCTCATGGATTGCTTTCCTGGACGTGGTGTTATTTGCCTGACAAGTTTTATAGATGCTAGCTACCCTTGTTGCTTCACTATAGGCTCCAGGTGCATACCATACTCTCCTTACAGCATTTACCATGGCTTGTGTCCCACAATGCCCTTTGGTGTGTAACCTTTGGCAAATCAATCTAAGGAGGCGGCGTGGAGCTATGGGTCTGCCATCTGGGACTCTCCAAAATCCTCTTCAAAGACTGCCCCTAATTTTTGTTCCCATTGCTCAGCTTCTCCTTTATCTAGAAATTCTGTGTATTATAATTCAGGGTTTATCATTAGGGCTGGAGCCATGAGGTTATGAGGCAGAGGTTCTGGTGCTATCCATTTGGCCGTTTCATCCGCATATCTGTTTCCTTTCGTCACTGTGGAGTCATCCTTTTGATGGGCCCTACAATGAATGACTGCCAAGGCTTTTGGTAATTGTATGGCTTCCAATAATTGAACCACTAGGTTTGCATGTATGATCTGTTGGCCAGCTGATGTTTAAAAACCTCGTTGTTTCCACAAGGCACCTGTCGCATGGCATCCCCAAAAGCATATTTAGAATCAGTATATATGTTGGTAGACTGACCCTTTGCAGTTTCACAGGCTTTTGTTAAAGCTACAAGCTCAGCTGCTTGAGCGCTGTGGGAGGGAGGGAGAGGGGATGCCCAGACGATTTCATAGAGGTCTGCCTTCAGGATTTGAGAGAATAGAGTAGGGGACTCGATATAGCCTTGTGGCAAGCGAGTCCAGGTGTATTGTTGATCTTCCCAGGTAAAAGCAAAGAGATATTGGGATACCTGGTCTACCAGGATGCTGAAGAAGGCTGAGCACAAGTCTATAACTGTAAAATACATAGCCGAAGCTGGAACTTCGGTTATTATAGTTGCAGGGTTTGGTACTATAGGGGCACGTGGCATCACATGGTTGTTCAAATCCTGTACAAATCTGAAGATGGGGTTTCCTTCATTATCTACCTTTCCCTTCTTAACTGGAAAGATTGGGGTGTTGCAGGGAGATGTACATTTCTTAAGGACTCCCTGTTCCAGATAAGCCTTTATCAGTTTCCTTATAGGTTGAATTGCCTCAGCTGGAATTTTGTATTGGGGAACACATGGAGGTGGTCCTTTCTTTACCTGAATGGTGACTGGGTTTGCCCCTTTTAATAATCCCACCTCCGTTGCATCCCAGCCCCACAGAGAGGATGGCAAGATGTTTAGATCCACATGAAGCCCTGTGTTATTTGTGGCCAGCAGATGGGTGTCTTTTCCTGGAATGTTTAACGTAAGGCCCCCCTTTCCACATTTTATGGTGGCTCCCATTCTGCATAAGAGGAGGGAGAGTGGGGATTGGGGACAGATTGTAAAAGAGGGTTTTAAAGAGAACGGTCCCAATTCTACTTGTGGATTCCACAGGAATGATTTTTCCTCCAACTCCCATTATTATGATTTTTCCTCCAACTCCCATTATTGTCTCGAGCTCCTGGAATCAATGAGCCTTTATATGGGGTCTCTATAATTAATGATGAGGTAGCTCCAGTATCAACCAGGCAGTCATATTTCTTTCCCCCTATGATCAGGGAAATAATGGTTTCCCCTTCCGGGCCATTCCTTAAGGGAATTGCGAGCCCAGTGAAGGTAGCTGTGTATTCAGTGAGTTCATTTTCATGTTCTAGTCAGGAAAATTGTGCCTCCCTTCCCCTTCCCTGCCCCCATCGAGATCTATCACTATCTCTATTGTGGTGGAATGTATCATCTTGGGAAAAAGGGGCTGTAGGAGGCTCGCGATGCTGGTTATATCTCTGCTCACCTTGGTGATGTGAATTATTGCTTGGCATGGGGCCTCTAGGTGAATCTTGGGGCTGGCCACGAAATGAAGTCTGTTTACAATATTGGCCAAAATGCCCTCCTTTCCCATGTCAATGTGAAACATAACATAACATAACATAACATAACATAACATAACATAACATAACATAACATAACATAACATAACATAACATAACATAACATAACATAACATAACATAACATAACATATGTTGGCACCCATCTTGGGGCCATCCTTCCTGTCTACATTTCCAGCACCCCTGCCTCATCCCAGCAGTCCTGTGTCGAACTTGTCTGGCATTATGGTACATGGCAGCAAAAACTTTTAGTTCTTCATGTCTCTCTATCTTCCTCTTTCTATCTTTTTCTTCCTCTTTTAATTTATCCCTTTGGTATATACAAAGTTTGCAATCCTGCGCAACTCCACTATTTCCAATGTAGGCCTATTAGATACAATACGGTGGAAATGTTCCCTGATGTCACTACTAGCCTGGTCCACGAAGGCTGAGGCTAAAATTCTCTGGTCCTTTTGGCAGCTTGGGTTTAGGAGGGCATATGTCACAGCTGCCTCTGAGAGACGAACCCAAAAGGGTCAGGATTTTCTTTTTCCCTTTGGGTTGTCTTTTGAAATTCTGACCAGTTGTGAGGCTTTTTCTATTTCTTCTAGGGCATCCATTAGATTGCTTTTTGCCCTTTTGTAATCCCTCCAGTGATTGGCATCATTGTAATCCCATTCAGGCTGCTGGGTTGGCCATGCAACTCTTGTCTGGGCAGCCTGTCCTGGAATAGGTGATTGGTTGGCTATTTGTGCTGTTTTCTCAAATAGTTTTAATAGTTCATCCTGAGTTAGGAAAACTTGTAGCAACTGATTCATGTCTTACCAGGATGGGTTGTGGCTTTCTATTATAGATTTCAGGGTTCGGATTACTGCCTGAGGGTCTGCCCTGAATGTTGGAGTGTCTTTTTTACAAATAACAAGGTCTGAAGCAGAGAAGGGCGTATGTGTCAGAATGTAATTGTATTCGCCTCTTGCTCTTCCTGATACTGGTTTGCTCAGCAGGGGAGCCGTTATGTTTTTCCCTCAGTTATTCCTGCCTCAGTTTTCCCTTCCAGAAAATGGATTTCTGCTTTAGCTTGATCTTTCCATATAGTTAGGTCTTTGGTTAGTTTAGCCCAGCAATACCAGTAGGGTATTTGGCTGGGCTTAATTCGGGGTCTAAGTGCTTTTAAAATTTTAAAGTCAAAAGTACCGCTGTCAGGCCAAATTTGTCTTCCAGTGTCATCCCTTAGCAAGGCCCTTTTTTTTTACATATCTTCTTCACTTTTCTCTTTTTCAATCTAAAGGGGTATCTACCACCCTCGAGCTGCAACTTCCCATGTTTCCCCTTCCGATGTGGGGTTTCACACTTTGGTTCAGCCGGGCGACACGTCAGTTTTCAGGAAAAAGACCTGGAGAGAACGCCGGTTCCCTTACAGCGTATGCCTACCTCTTCTTGTTAGGGAATTCTCCGCCACTGGTTTTCAGACCCCTCTAAAAAACGGAAATCTGGGAGGACCTGCTGCCCCCAACACAGACGAGTATGGGGCCCCTCCTACAACTTCACAACTTCACAACTTCACAATTACCTATCTATCTAACTAACTAACTTCACACTGTCTGAAAAATCCTGGGGTTTGCTCTGGGATACACTGGAGTTCCCTTTATTTGTTTTGAGGTTTTTCCTTTTTCCTTTCTTTTATTAACCTCTTCTCTCTTCATAGCCCGTTCAGTTTTTCCTTGCGTTCCTCAGAAGGTCCCACACTCTGTGATTCCCCCTTGCTTTCCCAATCCTGCCGGTCACTGCTCTTTCGAACTAGCAGCAGGGTGGGGGGCGGCTAGAGATCAACGGAGGAGGTGGGATCCAGCTGTTTTCCATCCAGCTGTTTTCCACAGGTAAAACCCACATACACACACACACCTTTCCTCTCTCACTTCCACTCCCCACAGAGTTCCAGCGTTTTAAATTTAAAGCGGTACTCACCTGCTTTCAAGCAGCTGTTGAGTGCAAAGCTCAAGGACTCCCTTTACTACCTGATGCCTCCGGGGAAGGGTCCGTAGATATTTTCCCTGGACAAAGAAGGTCCATGCCCGGCTGGGTTTTGATCTCTGGGCCCTGTCCAGTGGCTTGGTTGGCTGGGAGGCCATTTGGGTCGCCAACTGTTGGAAGGAAAAAGAAGCCTTTCCCTTTAATGATTGTTGGAAGGCAGAGCTTTCCCTTCTTAAATTCAAAACTCCCGGCTGGGAGATTACTTCGAAATGATTGGAGGTCAGCTGCTTGAGAGCAGAATTAGTTTATTGTTTATAGGAAGGCAGGCAAGAAACAAATACAAGCACAGGGTTCCGAGTCTAGCCTGTTTGAACTGTAAGAGTAACCCTTTTTTATATCCTAAAACGTCTTTTGATTTTCTATGTGACCCTTTAAAGTCTTTTGAAATTCTTTTGATTTGGCATGTGAATCCTTCGATTTGTGTGTGTGATTGTTTTATGGTGTTGAAATCCTGTTTTTGTTTGTGATTGGGTTCTCCCTATAATTATTCAGCTTGCTATTTCTGTGTTTTCTCCTTTTTCTCATGTGTTTAAATTACTTTAGCTTGATTTCTGCTCCTTTTTGGGTGTTTGTTTTTCTTTCCTGTGTCCCATATCTGTTTGGATGTTGCAGGCCCCTGTAATTTTGTCCTTCCTTTCTTGTGGAAAACAGGGTGGCTTCAGCTTCTTAATGGCCCATTGATAAAGGTGGGGGCTGAAACTCTGCCTGAGTTTCTGCTTATTTCTTTTAGGGGAATTTCCCTGCTCTTTTAATATTGAGTTTCTCATATCTTCCAACAAGAGCTCAAGGGCTACTCAAGCAAAGACAATCGTTAGATTTAGTTTTGCAAATATATACCTCTGTTTTTCTGCCTTTGTGCAGGAATGTTGATTTGCACTGGCCGTTAACCCAGTTTTCTCTTTTTTTAAAAAAAAAACACAACCACCAGCATTACTGGAAGATCAGGTAACGTGATGATGTCTCGGGAAGAGGGCTCGTGAAGTGCGATGATCAATTGTGTGAATGCAAGGCATGTTTGGAGCGCCTGGGGAAATCACACCCCATCTCAAACCCTTCCCCGTAAAGGAGGCAGCAACACAATAGGCAAGCAGGCTGGCAAGCCTCCCCCCCCCCCCCGCTTCGCGCTAGATCAGAAGATCCTCCTCTGAGCTCTTTGTTTGGCTTAGCGCGAGGAGAGGAGCGAACCCTGCCCGTCTGCCAGCAAAAAGCAACCATAAAAACCACCCCTTTGGCTTGGTGGCTAGAGCGGCCCGGATTTAACCCTGCTCCAGCGTTTCCTGCTGCCCGAGGAGGGTGGATTCCCTGCATCCGTATTGAGGTTGGCGTGTTTCCGGTGGCAGTCTGGGAGGTGGGGGATGATGGAGGGGAGAACGGAGGCGCAGCGGCCGGTGCCTAGAAGGGAGACGAAAAAGGTCCGTGACTGTGGCTTGGATGCGAATGGGGAGAAAAGGCACTGCAGGGCTGGGCTCGCCTCCGGTGGGGAGCGCTGAGCGCTTGTTTTTGGGGCGGGGGTGTGTGTGTGTGACTGTGCGGAGGGGCTCAGAGGTGGACACGCCTGGCAGACGGGCAGGGGGCAAGTCGGTGGGTCGGTGCCGAGAGACGCTTGCGCTGGGAAAGGGCGGCGGGTGACAGGACCGTGCAGCTCTCTCTCCCTCCGTTTTGGTGGAAGGACGGCGGTGGTGGGGAGGCATTTTGTTCCGAGAATGGGCGGCAGAGGGTTGCTCGGCGAGAGAAAAGGGGAAAGGCTCCCTGGAAAGCCAGAGTAGCAAAGAAGTGGAAGGAATTCCCGTCCAGCCTCAGAATTCCCCGACAGTCGCTTTTTTTCTTTTTTTTCTTTTTCTTTTCTTTTTTTCTTCTTTAGCCCGGCCTACCTCGTAGGGTTGTTGTTACGGGGTTAGTCTAGGAAAGGCAGCCTCTCTCTCTCCCGCTTTTGAGCTCCCGGAGGAAAAAGTAAGGGATGTTCATCTGGTAGGACAACCACCTGTGCAATTTGGTGAGACGATCTGCGAAGCATCAAGCCATGTAAAGCGTGGGATTGCTTTTCTTCTCACCCCCTCTTTCGTGCACAGGCTGAATCTAAAGCAGAAAGCTCTGTTTTGCTGTAGAAAAGAGAAGGCACATTTAAAATAAAATTTAAAAAAAAGTAAATAAAATCAAACCTTCCAGAACTTATAACTCCAGCTCTGTTTTGTCCTCCGACGTATTTCTTTTTTTAATGATACGTGGTTATCTTTTTAACTATAACCAGAAAGTCCTGATGTACCGAGATAAATGTTGCCCTGCCTCCTGTTACAGTCTAACTGGTCATTTTTAAAAATTTATCAACTTTATATGCCAACTCATTGGTATGTCAACTCTGGACAACTTAACAAACAGTAAAAAGATAAATATAGAAACCTTTTTTTTAAAAAAAAAAATCTAGATAAGAAACTAGATCCAATGAGACAGACGGCGCAGGGATGAGATCTAACCCCATCCACCACCTTCAGCAGGGAGCCAGAAGGGTGGGAGTAGTTTGCACCTCTGGATCACAGTGGAAAAGGCTCTTCTTGATCCCACCCTTTAGCAGATGGCATCTGCACCTGGTCCGTTCCACTGGAGCTAATGGGGCAAGCTAGGTCCATTGGGGTGAGATAATTCCACAGATACCCTGGATGTATGCCATTATAGGGCCTTAAATGTAATACCTTGAATTGGACCCAAAAGCAAACTGGCACACAGGCATGTAATGTAACAGCAATCTTACATGTGCCACCATAGGGCCCCCAGAACCCTCTACACAGCTGCATTCTACACCAGCTGTAGCTTCTGAATAATCTTCAAGGATAGCTTCATGTAGAGCACATTGCAACAATCTAACTGAGACGGGTGGGTTCTAATTTTTTTTACTACCGGTTCTGTGGGCGTGGCTTGTTTTGTGGGTGTGGCTTGGAGGTCATGTGACTAGGTGGGCGTGGCTAGCTGGTCAGAGTCATTTCTGGAAGGTCCTCGCACTTACGACCAGTCCTTGCACTTACGACCCGACTCATTTGTTTGCTTTTAACACTGATCAGCTGTAGGACGGTCCTTTGAAGCCCCGCGGCAAGAGTTTAAACAGTTTTTTTTCCTCTAGTCATCAGCTGGGACTCAGGAGGCAGCAATAGATTGGGGGTGGGACCAAATAAAAGGTAAGAATAACGTGGGTGGGAGCGCGGGGGGGAAGAACCGGTTCGGTGACGTCATATCGTCACCGCTACCGGCTCGGCCGAACCAGACAGAACCGGGAGGAACCCACCACTGAACTGAGAGACTAGCAGGGCAGGAGTAACTATGCTCAGGAGGCCCTCACAATTCCGATACAGGCGCAACTGGTGTGAACATGAAGTTGTGCAAAGGCCCTTCTAGCCACAGTTACTATCTGCATTTGAGCCTTAATAAACTAAACTTAATAAACTAAACTTGTTCTTCGGCAAAATGGTACAATTGAATGAGATTTGGGAGTAGCCGGTGGGTTATTTCCAAGACACGTGTAGTTGGGCTGGTGAAGAAAGTGTGGGGCTTAGGAGCTAAGGTAAAAAACAGTAGGACCATATTTTTCCTGGCAAGATTCTTGCAAAATTTACTTGCAAAATTTTAGAAAAGCTCCTTACGTGAAGATGTAAAAAAGGTGAACTGGACCTCTATCAGGGAGGGGAATAGAAGATCAGTCTACCATTTTGAGTTCTTTTCAAAAAGGGAATAAATATATCAGCATTTTGGTTAGTGAATTGTAGTTAACAGTATGTTGCCTTGAAAGTTAGTCTTTAGATTAGAGATTGAAGCTTGCATAGAATAAAATTAGCATACTTGAAGCGAAACAGGCTTTGGTTATGTTTAGGTTGTATTAGCGAAAATGTGCCAATACTGCCCTTGTTAGTAAGAATTGTTGTCATGTTAGAACAATGACTGAGGCTGACAGCCTAATCTATTCTGTGTTAAATAAATAAAACGGATGGATGGAAATGAAAGAATACAGAAAAGGTTGGTGGGTGGCCTATGGATGAGAATGATGGCTGTTTAGAAAGTTTAGAAAATCTGTTTGGAATATGCATTGTAGTCATATGTGCCCATAGCAAAGGAATAAATAGAAATAAAAAGCATGATTGGTTTTTATTGTTTTTGATGAAAGACTGAGAGGATTAGTGAAGGCTGCAGTGATGAGAAGTCTTGAATGTAGGACATCCAGTATTTGAGTCAAGACTGGATCTCAAGAAAAAACTGACAGGTAAGAAACGGGAATGAAAGTATGAGTCCTATATGAAAAAGTGTTCGAAGATTCGTCTTCCAACAGAATAAATGGAAATTGAGCATAGAGTAAGAGAATGTTGAGGGAAAAAAAGATATCAAGAGATATAGTGAACGATGCTGGTGTAATTAGTTTTAATAATCTTCCCTTTTTGTTATGTCACGCCTTAATTTCTTGGAGTTAGGTTTTCTTATTACCCTGTTTCCCCCAAAATAAGACATCCCCTGATAATAAGCCTAATCATGCTTTTGAGCGCATGGCAATAAGGCCAAGTGCTTATTTCAGGGTTCAAAAAAATATAAAACAGGGTCTTATTTTCGGGCAAACACAGTATTTCTCTATGCTCTGTATAGTGTTGCTTACCCAGAAAGGGAATAATGTGATGTAATAATAATGTGCGTACATATGACTGTACAATTCTATAGTTTTCAGTTTAAATACTGCTTTTTATTTTTTAGCAGAATGACCTCCAAAGAGATTAGAGTATTTAATAATAGGACAAAGCAACCTACATAGAATGAAATCATTACTAATGAAAGAGATTAGCAGTGTTTTGGGGGAGAAGATAGTTTGGTAATTGAAATGTGTTTGCAAATAATCCAACACATTGAAGCCAGTTTCAGCTTAATAATAATCATATTTGTGATAAGTTAATCATCATGGTGGTTTCTTGCTGATGTTTCATGGTTGCAGGTTTTTAGGAAGGAAACTGATTAGATTTGGAAAAATGGAATAGATTTGGGGAAAAGAGAAACAACTCTCATCTATATCCAAAGGCTGACAGAGAGGATCATCCTTAAGTTAATACTGCCTTCCAGATCCAGATGACCTAAGAAATTAGAGCCAAGATGAACTACCAACAAAAAAAAACTATTAGCATTTTTCATAAATGTGTCAATTCAAGATCTGGATTTGAATGAACACATGAATTCTAAAAAACAGTATTACCCTGATTTGATGTTTGGATGGTGTAGGCTAGGGGGAGGTATAGTAAATTTTTTAGAGAAAAAGTATTACGGTAGGGGGCTGCTCAGTGGTTAAGATGTTTTTGAAATGAGCTTTGATGATATTGAGGGAATTACAGACAAGTAAAGAAGAGCAATTGAAGGCTGAAAATCAAGAGAGAGATTGAAGCCTCTCTTTTGTGGGGATTATTTCAATAGCCATCTTGAAGAATCCAAATAAATTATATTGTGAGGATTGAGTATTCTTGGCAGGTGTTTCTGTTTTCCTTCCATTCTAAGGTCCTGGAGGTTGAATTTCTGTTGAATAACAGAGTGCTGTGGGGGTGGTTTGGAAAATTAAGTTAAGGAGCAGCTGAAGGAATAATGCTTGGACATGTATGGTGAACTGAAACAGTGAAGTGGCAAAAAAGTATTTAAGAGCCTTTTTGATGAAACAACATCTGAGGAAGAATCTTGTAGCAACAAGATGCTTAAGGTGGGTAACAATTTTGGTAAAGTATAGCAGATAATCTGGAGAGCATTTCTTCTAAAATTTCAAGGCATGTTCATACTTCAGTTTAGGAGCCTATGTTAGCAAAGAACAAATCTTGTTTATGAGAGTAAAGCAGGTTGTTGCTACTTTTGTTCAGTTGTGCAGTTTATAGCCAAGGAAATGTTTTTTAGGCCCAGGCTATTTTCCAAACCAAAGAAACAAGATCATATTTCATATAATAAGATTCTGGTTGCGTATTATTCTCTTGGCTTGATCAGAGCTATTATGATCACATATAATAAACAGGGATTGTGAGGCAACTTTGATAAAAATCTGTTTGGAAGGAAGAAGTAGCCTCATATACATGGTGAATATCTCTTGTTCTTCTAAAAATTAAACTATTTTTGGTAATATCTTCAAAGTGATAGTCTGACTGATCTAATTCCTGCTTGCGACTGTTGTGATGCAAGTCTCTGCTTGCCGTGTCTTACATGAAACAGGTGAAGAACAGTTGTTTCTCATCTCTTAAAGCCCTGTCTTGTTTCTTTGCTGCTCCTTTGTACAGTATTGTGTATATTTATATTTATACATTTGCTCATAATAGAATCTGTAGGCTCCTTCGTATGTTGTATGATGCATCCGGTTCTGCTGTTCCCAGCACAGTGGGATAATAGATTTCTAGGGGGAAAATTACAAAATTGCCAATGTCTGTTCTTAGTCTTATGTTCTGAACCTTCTGTGTAGCTGGACTCAATAATGGCATTGTGGGTTTCACCTAAAAATAAAAGCTCTTATAATATGTGTGATTTCAATTTTTGGTAAACATGGTAGATGCCTATTTAAATCAAATGGGTAAAATATCTGTTGATAGGAAATGAGGCATCGTTAGTATTTGAAGCAGAACATTATGAAATGAAAACTTGTGTGGTGAATATTGAATGTTTTTTTTTTATCACCTTTAATCTTCTTGCTATTCGCTATTGCCACTAAATAAGCACCAAGTATTATTTTTTAGGGTATGTTCTGAGCAAAGCTAAACATGAAGCATCTTCTCACTATAAACTACTTAGAATTGGGAGAATTAAGTGTCAGAGAAGGCTGAAAATATATGCTGTTGTGAAATGTTTCAAATAAGTCAGACATAATAAATATGTTGCAAATAATATACTTTGCCTAAGGGTATGGAAATGAGCAGAATATTAATTCTTGTATTCCGTGTATAGAACAAATGATGAAGAGAATCTACATAATTTTGTGCACTGCTCTGCTCTGCTCTGCTGTTACTAAAAATATTAAGGCATTAACACAACATGCCATACTGGTATAAATTTGTTTTGTTTTTTTAAATTTTCTGTTAAATTATTTATCCTCTTATGACCACAGATTCTGGCTGTTAAAATAAACGATGACTTAATCTGAACAAGAAGAGAGAGAAAAATGGGCCATGGTGAGAGTTCAATTCAGAAGAGGAACGCAACATCAGCATTGTCTTGTTGCTATTCAGGAAGAAATTCTGCTGCAGAAGGTAAAATAATTGTTTCTTCCAGAAGTCAATACACTGTTTGCTTTTATAGGTATATCTCATTTTCTGTTGAAATCTGGTGTTTAACTGAACAGATTCATTATGGATATCATGGAGAAGTGGGTGCTACCAGTAAGTCTCAGCAGATGTCCACACCTAGCTACTCTTATCTGGGCTTAGATGTTGTTCAAACTTGGATCTAGTTATATAAATTGCCAAAGATTATTATCTCTGTAGCCTAATATTGAATTTAAAAAATTCCAGAAGAAAGCAAATGGCAAACTATTGTCTTTTTGCTGGCAAGAAAATTACATAGGCATTTCTATGAACTTGCAATAGAAGAAGGTGACTGTAGCTTAAGGTTGAACTGTGGAGTCCTTGGTATGGTCTGAGCTTGATTGTTTGCTTGCAGATATCTCATTACCCAATTAGGTAACATCATCAGTATTGGTGAGTGTGGGGTTTGCTCCCTATTTATAAACAGCAGCTTGCCCTGCCAGTGTTGGTGGGGGTGTGGTTTTCTCCTTGGTTGTTCCTTGATTAGGGTATTGTTTTCTGCTTGATTGTTTGTATGGTGTTAATCTCTGCTTATCTGGGTATTTGTTGCTGTAGAAGACATCTTCTGGGGGTTTTTTTGTTTCCTTCTTAGCTTTTTATTATTTCTTCTGAATGATGTATAAATGTGATTTATTTCAATGTGTTGATAAACTATGATATATTTTTCTGCTTTTCAGCTCTGACAACCCCACATTGAGAAATATTAATGCTAATTTGAGATTAATTACAATTGCTAAATTTTTAATTGCCAGATGTTAGAGTGAATTAGAGGTTGTTGGATTGTCCAGAGGAAGTTTTAGTGGATTACAGCAGGTTGAATATAAATACTGATGTAGATTAAAATATGGATGTTATTTTCAAAGTAATGTTTTAGTTATATATGTTGTGATTTTTATGTGATTAATCATATTTGTAGCTTGCAAATAGTCACTTGAATACATACATGCAATTATAATATTGCATTATGCATCTATACAGTAGGTAGACTAAACAGTTGAAATGAATGTTCTATGAAGTACGGAATATTTCAGTAGAAGATAATTAAAAGGTGGCCAGGTCTCTGCATTGTACTAAGAGGAGTAGCGTGCAGTTTTAATCCATTTCCATCTTGTTGCTGACCAGGTTAAAAAGCTTTATACAGCTGTGGTAGCTTTTTGTTAACAACCAATTACAGCCATATGATATAATTTGATACCTGAAAACAGTTTTAATGCAATTTATAGTAAGTAATGGATTTGTCTTACTCTAAGGTGACCAGATTTTAACATTGGTAAAGAGGGACATTGTGGGCGTGGCTTATTTTGTGGGCGTGGCTATCTGGTCATGTGACTGGGTGGGCGTGGCTAGCTGGTCATGTGACTGGGTGGGCGTGGATAGCTGGTCATGTGACCGGGTGGCCATGGCTATGTGTATAGGGTAAGGTGAACAGATTTTAACATTGGTAAGAAGGACACCATTGTGGGGGTGACTTATTGTGTGGACGTGGCTTGGAGGCCATGTGACTGGGTGGGCGTGGCTAGCTGGTCATGTGACCGGGTGGCCATGGCTATGTGTATAGGGACTACTCAGAGGGCTGAAAAGTCATTTCTGACAGGTCCTCACACTTTTGACTGGTCCTCACACTTATGACCATCCTCACATTTATGCCCGTGCAGTATTCTTAACAACCATGTCACTCATTTCACAACTGCTTCTCTTCACCATGGTGACAAGATAGGGCAAAAATGTAAAATGTGAGGACAGTCGTAAGTTCGAGGACTGGTCAAAAGTGTGAGGACCAGTCAAAAATAACTTTTTCAGCCCTCTGAGTAGTCCATATGCACAAAAGGACTAACCAGAGGGCTGAAAAAAGTCATTTCTGACAGGTCCTCGCACTTTTGACTGGTCCTCACACTTATGACCATCCTCATATTTATGCCCGTGCAGTATTCTTAACAACCATGTCACTCATTTCACAACTGCTTCTCTTCACCATGGTGACAAGATAAGGCAAAAATGTAAAATGTGAGGACAGTCATAAGTTCAAGGACTGGTCAAAAGTGTGAGGACCAGTCAAAAATAACTTTTTCAGCCCTCTGAGTAGTCCATATGCATTAAAGGATACAGCAATAGAGAGGGATGAAGGAATGGAAATTAGAGTAGGAGTGAGGGTAAGAGAGGGAGGAAGAGAGGAGGAGAAGGAGAAAGGAAGAGGAAGTAGGGAGGAGAAAAAGAGGGTGGGGGGAAGAGAAAGTAAGAAGGAAAGAAAAGAGAGTGGTGGTAGGTTTGAGGAGAAAGATTGCTGTACAATAAAAAAGATGAAAGGGAAGAAAGCCAACCCCAAGCAAATATAAAGATATTAAGATTAAGAATGAATTGTTAAACTTTAAAGAATAAAAGAGAACAAATATGAATAAATAGCAATAATTAGAAACACACATACAAACATACAATGTATTTTCTTTGAACAGAATATTTGGCTGGTTCACAAATTTAAACAGCGTTTAGTCATTTCAATTAAATTTACAATTTCTATATTTCCTTTTTGCCATATTTATTCCTCATCTATTTTTTTAAAAAAACAATATTACCCTTCATCCTCATCTCTAATCTTAATCAAATTCAATTTTTCCCTTCTATTCTATATTATACCCCTTCCCATTGTCATCTATTTTTATATCCATCCTCACATTGGTTAATTATGTAATTATGTAATACAGTTGTTTAATACAAATTCAACATTTTAATATAAATCAATTAGTTATATAACTATCTTTTTTGTATATTAATCAATATGAACATGAATATTCCAATTATTTCCATGCAATCCAATTTCTTACAAATCAATTAATTATATTTACCAATAATAATAAACCAAATAATTTCCCCCATATATTCCTCCAAACCACAACTTAACCATTTCTGCTTTCAACACAATATACAATTATTAATAGTATCTCAATTATTACAATTCCCTAGTTAAATAGAGCTTTTTTTCTTTTGTGTTTTAAAATCTTGAACTCTCCTCTTTTGCCCAAAATTTCCCATTGTTTGCAGTTTTGTACCTACCTTTTTTGGTGAGGAAAAAGAAAAAGAAAAAGAAAGAAATCTCTCTCTGCCTCATTTTGTCAGTTGCAGGTTTAGTTTCGCTTTTGCCTTTGTTTTCAGTATAGCTAGGGGGTGGGGGGGAATCTGCTCCAGGAACTTTTTGCAGCTTTTTGCAGCTAATTAACCTAGCGGAAGCTGTTAACAGGGGCTGTTTTTTCTATTTTTGCAGACATGGGTCTATTCATTTTTTTTTAACACTGATCAGCTGTAGGTCGGCCCTTTGAAGCCCTGCAGCAAGAGTTTAAAGACTTTTTTTTCCCTCTAGCCATCAGCAGGGATTCAGGAGGCAGCCGGGACTCAGGAGCAGAATGAAAAATCGGGACTTTTTTAAAACGCCGCGGGACGCGGGACAAATTGCTCAAAAGCGGGACTGTCCCGCCAGAAGCGGGACGTCTGGTCACCTTATCTTACTCATAAATTAGCCCAAACAGCTTAAAATTTTGGAGAGGGGAGAATATTTTCTTTCATTTCAAGGCCAAGAAACTGATTTTATGTGAAAGAGTAATTACGTAATACTTAATTTTTAGTTTGACATATGAAAAGAGTTGCAACTGGTTATAAATTGCAACTGGAAAGTCAGCTTGGATATTGAGATCTAGAATTGTTTTGCAGATTTATCTTACTAAAATATCTCTTAGGAATGCATTTCTTTGCATTTGCAATATTTGTGGCATATTGTGTATTAAGTTATCTAATTACTAATTACTTAAGTATGGAGGGGTCTGCTCCATTTTGATTTTCCTACATATTGAACTAAAAATGTGCAGCAAGCATTGCTTTAAGATCAGAACATGTTAGTCTTCTGCAGTAAAGGGAATTGGTTTGATGTTTCCCTTAAAGTTCAATTTAAAAACAATATGGCTTTTATGGTTAAAGGCCTTTCATTTTTAAAAAAAACTTACTTGAACCTCAAATCATGTATGTTTCCACTGGGCCAATATCTGGCTAATTACACTGAAAAGCCCCCAAAACTCTTATCAAATCACCTTATAAGAGTTTTGTCAAGTTTCTGTTTTGCCTGCAGAATATGTTGACAGTTTATGATTTATTATTAAATTTTGAATAATGTTGGTCTTTGGGTGTATTAAATACAGAAGAAAAGATAAATAAAAAATTTGAAGAATCTGCAGTAAAAATGAGACAGAAATTATAAGACAGAAATTATATATAAGAGACAAAAAAAGATTTAGAAAATGTGATACTACTGAATTTAAAAGAGAATGAAGGCTGCTTGAGACTGAGAACAGCTACAGGACAATTTAGTGAAGATAGTAAGGAGAGGATTGTTAAAATCCTAAAAATGTTTTTAGGCATCAATGGATGTTGAAATGGACAAGCTGTACAGAATTAACACAAGAAATGAAAAGTTAAGAAATGTATTAAAGAACGTAGTTGTGCACCTCATCAGGAAGAATATTAAGACAACACTAAGCTAAAGCTTAAATAACTATTGTAAAGTTCTCTGCAAAAGAAAACAATACAAAATTACCTTGCTTGATCAGGGATAAGATAAGTACTTTTATAAAACACTGGAACCCTTTGTGGACTTTTTGTTGAAAATGGACAGGAATAAATTGATGATTTCTTGATTTGTCAATTGGAAAGGGTTGAAATATGATAAGAAGTGAACTAAGTAATGGGATCTTAAGCTAGAGTGATACCAAGCTTGTTTGTAACTGCTGTAATAAAGATCGGAAGTTGATTCTTTAAATATATTTTCCTTTTTCTGCATTTTTCCTCTCTTATTTCTTTCTTAATTTCATTTCTTTTTTTTTTTTTTTTTAAATATACTTTATTGAGTTTTTTGAAAAAAAAGTTTAAAAAGAAAAAGAAAGACAATGTCAAATCTCAGGTAACATCTGAGGTATCGTGCGATTACATATATACAATATATATACAGCAAATATTTTCAAATCGATCATTGTTATTAATCATTTTATATACAGTATATACACAGCAAATATCTTCAAATCAATCATTGTTATTAATCATTATTAGAATTAAGAATATCCTTATAGTCATGTTCTATTATTCCACCATATGTACCACCTTTGCCATACTGCCTTGAATTTTGAATTTTCCTCATCTTTAAGCATACTGGTTAATTTCGCCATTTCTGCACATTCCAAAATTTTATTTATTATTATCACCTCTGGAGGGACTTGTTTATCCTTCCAATATTTTGCGAAGGTTAATCTGGCCGCTGTTATGATATGTATTATTAATTGTGTCTTGTCCTTAGAGAACTCGTCTCCCGTCATTCCCAGTAAGAAAATTTCTGGAGAAAATTTTATATCTTCTTCCACTATTTCCTGCAACCAAGTTCGTATTTTTGTCCAAAACTTCTTTGTCTCTGAGCAGGACCACCACATATGAAAGAAGGTGCCAATCTCCTTTCCACATTTCCAACAAATTCCTGAGGCATTAGGAAATATTTTTGCTAATCTAGCTGGGACTAGATACCATCTGTGGAATATTTTGTAATGATTCTCCCTATAAGTTGCTGATTTAGTGAAATTATAATTTCTATTCCAATCCTCCTCCCAATCATTAAAATACAAGCCTTAATTTCATTTCTATATTGTTTCATGTTTAAATTTTATCCATTTAAAAATCTCTAATTAAAAAGTATATTTAAAAAAAAAAAAGAATTCGTACTACCCTGTTTCCCCCAAAATAAGACATCCCCTGATAATAAGCCCAATAGGGCTTTTGAGCGCATGGCAATAAGGCCAAGCGCTTATTTCAGGGTTCAAAAAAATATAAGACAGGGTCTTATTTTCGGGGAAACACGGTAGTATGAAAGAAAGTCCTCTCTTTGAACCATAAGGGAAGTTTCATTTTCTGCAAGGTGACAGGTATTCCTTTCTTAACAAAGGTAATTTGGACTGGAATTTCCATTGTTAAGCAATGCAGTTATAAAAGGCGATATTATGACTGTATCATTTAGTGACAGCAATTCCAGCAGTCCCTTGATACTGTCATTAAGTAAGGAGTTCGTTGTAATTTCTTTCTGAGCCACGGTGGCGCAGTGGTTAGAGTGCAGTACTTCTGCTGATGCAGTACTTCTGCTGATGAATATAATTCATCTAGATGTTCCTTGCAAAACTTGTGAGTATTGAGTAATTTGAATGGCTGCTGTCCTCTGTTCAAGCAGATTGTTCTAGACAGAATAGACTGACTATGATTTGTATATCCTATAGTAGAGCTTAGTGGTGTTGCTGATTGTACATGTCTTTTTCTCTATTGTTCATTCAAAGTGACCACCCAGGCTGATTTTTTTTTCAACATTAACTTTTTTGCCGTGTAAAATAATTAGTGAAAAGTGTCCCAAATATTGATGAGTAACATTTTTTATCCAAGAGGAAGGTAAGCAGGATTTAAGATAACCTTCACACAAAAGAAGAACAGAAAAACAAAAACAAAAAAGAAGACTGGATAACACTAGGAAAGGAAAGAAAGAGAAAGGGGAGGATAGCAGAGATGAAGGGAAGAGGTGACTGAACAGAAAAATATACAGTATCCTGTTGAGATGTTAGAAAAAAAAGGATTCAATGAATCATCCCAAGCTTTTCAAAAATGTCCCAAATTCTAGTAAAAAATGTGCAGATAGTTGTGCCAAGCTAGTCCTAAGAGAACAAGCAAAGTCTACTTCTAATGTACTCTTGCAAACTTTTCTAGATAGCATTCTGGGGAAAGATTTATGCTATGTATACGCTTGAGAAGTAGTCTCTCTTGAGCAAAGATGTCTATTTCACTCTCTGACATTAGGAGTAACTTGATTTAATTCTTTTTTCAGCAAGGTGATAGCAAGAAATACCTTGATCCATCATTAAATGCTTACTTTCAGATTTCCAGAACTCCTCTCCCTTCAGTATATACAATCATGGGTTCTAAGCTGGGGACTAGATGCCTATATATTCTGGTTCCTGCAGAAATAGAAAAGAAGGGTGTGGAATATAGATAGTCCTCAACTTACAATCACAGTTGAACTCAAAATTTCCATTAGTAACCAAGACAGTTGTTAAGTGAGTTTTGCCCCATTTTATGACCTTTCTTGCCACCGTTAAGTGAATCACTGCAGTTAAGTTGGGAACACGGTTGTTAAGTGAATCTGGCTTCCCTATTGACCTTGCTTGCTAGAAGGTCTCAAAAGGTGATCATGTGACCTCAGGCCATCATAAATATATGCCATTTGCCAAGCATCTGAATTTTGATCATGTGACCATGAGGATGCTGCAACGGTCATAAGTCCGTTTTTCCAGCACCATTGTAACTTCAAGCAGTCACTAAATGAATGGTTGTAAATTGAAGATGATTGTATATAAAACTGCAAATGAAGAAGTGAATAAATAACATAGTGTGGAGTGAAGTATCTAATCTGGTAGTAATAGCCTAGTAAAACTGTGGAAAATTAATCTCTGAGAAAAAGGGGCTGAATCAAGTTGTTCTTTCTCTGCCGTGCCACATCCTGTTCCTTAGAGGCTTGGAGCCGTCTCTGTGAATCTGTGACTTAGCAGGCAGCCATATCAAGTTAGTAGGCAGGCAACCTGGTTAGACGAAGGATTTCTAACTGATTCCACCCAAATAATATTTTTGAAATACATGCTTTTAGAGCTTCTTGTCATGAAAATTCAAATACATATTTTTTCTTCCTCCTGCTTTTTTTTTTTCCCTAGCGTTTTGGCATCGGTGATGAGAAATGGGGTATGATGTAGCACGTTTTCAAGGGGATGTTGATGAAGATCTTATTTGCCCCATCTGCAGTGGGGTTTTGGAGGAGCCAGTGCAGGTAGGTGGTAAAGACTACATTAATTAATATGTATTTTGCATACAGGTTTTAGAAAGCAATTATGTATTAAGTCCTTCTTACTCATATAGGGAAACATAGCACAGTGTAATGATTAAGATGTTGTGCCAGTAATGGGGAGACCAAAGTTGTAGTCCACACTTAGCCACTGAAACACACTGTGGAATTTTGAGCTAGTTTCGCCCTGTGCCCAATCTGTTCCCACAAGCTGTTGGTTTTGGGGGGAATAGGAGGTGGGTGCACTTATATGCTGCTTGAGCTTCTGGATTAAAGGTAGAATATCAATGTAATAATAAATATATTGTACTTAAAACTAACTATGTAGCACTCTTATACTATTATCTTCTATTTCAGTTCAACTGCTTCAGCTAAATGTCCAGGTTTAAACTTTTTGTTTAGAAAAAAAAAATGTTTTTGAAAATTTCAGCACAATATACTAATTGTGAAGTTTATTTAAATTAACAGCACTAGTTTTCCAAAGCAAAATATAAAACTGAGTTAGTTAATATGAGAGAGAGAGAGAGAGAGAGAGAAGAGAGAGAGAGAGAAAATATTTGTCTACTCTGGAAAAGTTTTGATATATGTTAGTGCAGAGATATAATTAAAGTTGTGGATATCATGCAAAAAATAAATCACTCTGAATAAGCTTTAGTTGATTCAATCAATGTTTTAATACTTATAGTGTCATAATATGAGAGCTCGTCCAGGCAGTCGCCAAGAGTCAATAGTGATTCAATAGCACATGCACAAAAAAAGCTAACAAAACTTTCTGGGTCAAGAAGATGTTAGGAATTTATCAGGATATTGCAAAGTAACAGTTTATCTTATAGGCGTTTCTGTTTACCTCTGCCTTCATAAAAATACATATTCTAAGCTGAGGTACGACTATCCATGGAGAAAAGCAGTATGGCATTTGCTGTTTCAGACAGGTTGCCTTAACTGCTTTTCCCAAATTAATTTGCCTTTACAATGAGAAAGCTATATTTAGTTCGCTGAGAAAAGAGTAACAGATGCAAACAATGGGGGTGTATGTGTTGTGCTTAAGGGGTGTGTCTTAAATTCAGTATCGCTTTCCTTTGGGGCAAATTTGAATAAAACTGTCTTTCTATATATCCATTTGTTCTTTGTCTCTGCAAGAGGCTACTTTCCTTCCTGTCAAGTGCATTGTATTATATTTAGAAGTTCCGAAATAAAATTGTTACTCAAAGCAATTTCTAAACCACTTCACTCCCATGGAATCTAAAGGCATGTGATTTTGCAAGACTGAATTGGTTAATACCGGTAGTAATGGATGTAAAAGGATTAAAGAACAAGCCATTTTGTATAGAATGAGTCTGTGATTTGACCAGCTTTTCCACTCTGCACATGTCTTCAGAAGGAACGTTATTTCTAGAATAGATGGAGAAATACATATATATTTGCAGCATGCAACCATGATAAATGAATTAACCTTAAGAACTGTCGTTAAAGGTGCTGAGCTTGTCAGCTGAAAAGGTGACAGCCCAGGTTTGAGATCTGACTGTCGTGCAACGGGATGAACTTCTGTTCCTTGTCCCAGGACCTGCCCACGTAGCAGTTTGAAAGCATGCAAACGCGAGTAGATTAATAGGTACCACTTCAGGGGGGAAGGTAATAGTGTTCCGTGCACTTTTGGTATATAGCCATGTTGGCCATGTGACCATGGAAAATGTCTTTGGACAACACTGGCGCTCTCGTCCAAGAAACAGATGAGCACTGTGCCCTAGAGTCGGACATGACTGGACAGGGGAAACTTTTACCCTTTTTTTACTGTATAGCTTAGTACTGTTGTTTTTTTTAAATCAATAGTTTAGCAACTGATTTCTTCCTTTATTTTGGAGGGGGGGGGGTGGACGGGAAGGGCACGGTTTCCTTGCAAAGATGGATTTAGCTAAATGGTTTTGAATAGCTTGCTTGCTTTGCAGATTTAAAAATGACATTTGTTGGCAGAACCGTGACCACATTTACAGTAATTTGTAAAGGTTAGTGAGAGTGAATACACTTGCTGACTCCTCCTCCCCCCCACCCTTCCACATAGTACAGCTATAGAAACACCCATATATTGTCTGTTTATAATTGAGCAACTTCTTTAAAAACAGGATGTACGGTACTTCTAGCCATAGCTGCATCTGTCTTGTTAGCAAGCAATAATTAAACAGCAAGCAAAGCGCAGACAGCTGCTTTGATAACTGTGGTGTCCTAGAAAAAAGTGTTTGTGGGCATACTTCTGCTAACCAAGCCTTGTGGATTACTGCACTGTGTCCATAGGGCCATTGTGTGGCTGCAATAATATTCAATCTCAATATGCATTCAACCAAAATACAGTGACCTTATAGATCAATGATGGCGAAACTTTTTGGCATCGAGTGCTCAAACCGGAACGTGCATGTGCGCTGGAGCGCCAGGAACCCGAAGATCAGGTGGCCAGTGCGCATGCGTGCGCCAGCCACCTGGTCTTTGGGTTTCTGGCATGCACATGCACACCAGCCAGCTGGTCTTCATGCGCACCAGAGCACCAGAAACCTGAACACCAAGTGGCCGGCACACGCATGTGCGCCTGCCACCTGATCTTCGGATTTCTGGCGTTCTGGTGCGTGCGAAGACCAGCTGCACACTGGAAACCAGAAGAGAGGGCTCTGTGTGCCACCTCTGGCACGCATGCCATAGGTTCGCCATCACGGTTATAGATACTGTACAGGTAGTCCTGGACTTATGACCATAATGGAGCCCAACATTTTTGTTGCTAAGCAAGACAGTTAAGTGAATTTTGTCCCATTTTATTACCTTTTTGCCATAGTTAGGTGAATCACTGTTAAGTTAGTAACATGGTTGTTAAGTGAATCTGGCTTCCCCATTGACTTTGCTGGTCAAAAGCTTGCAAAAGGTGAACACATGATCCCAGGACATTGCAACCATAATGAATGTGAGTCAGTTGTCAAGTGCCTGAGTTTTGATCAAGGGTGAAATGCTCCCGGTTCGGACCGGCTCGGGCGAATAGGTAGCGATGGTGGCGGGCAGTTCGGAGAAGCGATCATCAGAGCCTTTTTTTCTTTTAAATGGCTCCGACGAT
Organism: Pantherophis guttatus; assembly: GCF_059756535.1. Taxonomy (NCBI): domain Eukaryota; kingdom Metazoa; phylum Chordata; class Lepidosauria; order Squamata; family Colubridae; genus Pantherophis; species Pantherophis guttatus. The sequence goes on along the minus strand of NC_142064.1, from coordinate 137,892,508 downwards.
CCCAGCTCTGACAATCCCAGCTGAATTGCCTGCTAATCGGTACCAAAAATCCCTCCTCCTCCCCCCCTCAGCTTGCTTACCTTAGCTGCTGGTTGCAACGCCTTGTTGTAATCCCTGCAATCCATTGCATCAGCAAGCAACTGAATCTCCCTGCCTGCAATCAAGCAGGCAGGGAGTTGTGGACTTCAACTCCCAGAATTCCTCAGCCAGCAAAGCAAAGCTGGCTGAGGTATTCTGGGAGTTGAAGTCTACAAGTCTTAAAGTTGCCAAGGTTGGAGACCCCTGTTCTTTTGGGTAAGTTTTTTTCCCCTTTGGGAGCTTTAAAAAAATAATTAATTGGGGTTTTTTTTAGTTGTTCTTGTTTTAGACCTAGCCATTTAAAGTTTAGGAAGTTTTAAATTTAGCTGCTTTTATATAAAAATAAAAATAAAATAAAATAAAATATTTGTGCAGCTTTCTGAGATTTAATGTGTTTATGTAGTGTTTCACTCTAACTACACAAACACACAAAATCTCACAAAGCTGTATGTGGAATTTTTTTGTGTAAAGTGTAAAAGTTGGTTTTTTGGGCTTTTTGTGACTGTGTGAGGTTCCTCTTGTTGCAGGGGCCATTTTGGGTCTAGCACAGCTGCTTTTATATTGTGAGTGAGCCAGTTGTGTTGTGTTGTGTAGGTTAAAAAAGGGCAAAGAAGTGACATTGACTTGGCAACATCCACCTGACCAACAAGCCACGCCCTCCCAGGTACCTTACCACCAAGCCCCACCCACTAATTAAGCCCCGCCCACAGAACTGTAGCAAAAATTTTTAGATTTCACCCCTGGTTTTGAGCACATGACCATGGGGATGCTGCAACGGTCATAAGTGTGAAAAACAGTGATAAGTCACTTTTTTCACTGCCATTGTAACTTTGAACAGTCACTAAACTAACTTTTGTAAATTGAGGACTACCTGTATGTGCATAACAGGCTTTATTGATATTTCTCATTCCATCAGGGAACTGGCAGGGACTATTCTTTACCCCACTAATTTTCCTTACGTACATAACTTCTGCATGAGAAAGAATTAGCCAAGAAATGTGCTTTTATGTGGGTTTTTGGAAGAGGCAGGGTTGAAAACATTGGCCTCTTGTTTGTGTTGTGTCATAAAATAAAAGCATTAAGCTTATTTTGCTTGAGGTTTTTTTTTAACACCTGGACAATTACATTGCTAAATTTTGTAGAAGTTGCAGCTAAATTTTGAAAGTGGGAGCAGAAGACTGTGGCACCATAACAATGATCTGGAGGCTACATGTAGCCAAAGAGCTACAGCTTACCTATCCTCACGGTTTTAGAGTGAGGCTAAATAGCAATTATCTACATTGCATATCTGTCTAAAATTACTTATTTTGTGGGTCTCTTCAGTAGAAGGCAAGCCAAAACAAAATGACTTTTGCAAAGCTGCATCAAGTACCCATTCCCGCAGAACAGATCTATTTGCGTTTTTGCACTGAATGTGCTTGAATGCTCTGGTGGCATCTGCAGACACGGGCAGTTCTATTTCCACTAGAAATTGGCTACAAAGAGGTAAAAGCCAAAATGGTGCTCGGGAAAAAAGCCCGCAGGAAGACAGTCTCATCCATGAGTAGATATGTTAGTTAAACTCATAGATTATGTTAATGTCTTTCAGACCGCCTTTGAGGTTATTACTGGTGTAAATATTCTATGTAATATTAAGGATACTCAGTGCACAAAGATCTAGATTGTGTTTGAGTATTTTTCATGGAGATTTTATCCCATAATCAAGCAGATTTCTACATGTTACACCCGTGCAACTGATTAAAGTAGCTTTAAAACATAGTTCAAAATACAGGATGAAACATGGTGTAGGAATTTAATAAATATTATAGAAATAAAACTATTATATTCTTTGATAATTATTTTAAAAGATTCAGTGGTTTTAAGCTAGCATCAGTTTTAAAAAGTAATTTTTCAGTATTTCAATATATTACGAAAACGAAATCCGGCTTGAACTGTATAAGGCCTATTTTCAGATCATCATTAAGGGACAACGTGCCTACTGAACTTTTATAGCCTTTATTCTCATTTTTATAAGAAGTAGAAATCATAGTGATTGAATCATTGAAGGGTGAGGTGCTTCATTCTACTTGTAGCAACTAAGAATTCAGCTATATCTTCAGGATCGTTTTGCATGAATGGATCAATTTTTTTTCTTAGATGCGTTCTTCGGTTATTGCAGTATTATGCGGTCTAACCTATACTTCAAAATCTGTTCATTCAGTACGTGTTAGAAAGTCTTGTGCTGTAAGGTTAATGGAAATAATATAGTGAGTGGTATGAGACAGCTTTGGCTTATTGGCCTTTTGGCTAAGATCAAGTGTGACACAACAAATGTTTCCATTGCCGTAAGCATAGAATTGAATATACCAGCATAATTTATGAGCAATGTGGAATTCCTGTCTGGGAGTTGTAAGTATATATTAATCTTTGCTTCTGGCTATCATCAGCTTAATGCCATATGAACCATCTATGCAAGACAAATAATTGGATGCCAAATAATGAACTCATAAAGGTAAATAGTTTTTTAATAACATTAATTTTGCTTTGCTGAAGTAAAAAAAAAACCTATCTTGTATGGTAAATTAAAAATAATTAAATGGCTGAGGTTCAATCATCACTAGCTATTATAAGGAGTGTTTGTGATCATAAGGAAAGCTGAATTATTAACAAATTCTCCATGCAAAGGGGACTTAAATGTAAATATTTATATATTTGTAAAATTTATTGGCCACCCATTTTACCATAAGGTAACCCGGGTGACTTACAATCTTAAAAAGATAAAAACTATATAAAATAATATGTTCTTTTCTACTGTAAACTTGATCTGACTCTTTTTACTATCTTATGGTGCTTTCTGTATCATCATTAATTTTTTTTTTTTTTTTTTGCTTAGGAATAGTTTTTACGATAGTGCTGTAAAATGTACTGTGAAACCATAATTCAAGACCTATATAGTGTTATATTCTGAAAAATATTCTGGTTATTTAACCTAGATATGCTTAGGACATTTTTAACATTTGTTCTTCATGATATGAATGGCACCGAAGAATTTTCTCCCATTCATAGAAACACAGGATGCTTCTTTTTCTTCTTCATCATATTATGAAACCTTATGATGTCCCGTTTTTTCTTTTGGAGCTCTTCCTCATAGCAACCACCTTGAGAGACAGGTTGGATTGAAAATGGCAATTAGCTCAGTGTCACCAATGAGCTTCTGAACTTGGATCTGTTTTTTCCTGATCCCAGAACTATGTCTTAACTATCACATTAGATTTCTTTTGTTCCACTGATTTCGCCTCTGGTCTTGTCTATCTCAGGATTGTTTATACCAGGTTCCTCAATCAAACCCTCTTAATATGTCAGGCTATTGTTACAAGCAGCTTCAGCCAGGTGAGGATGATGGGCATTGCAGCCTCACATAACTCTTATCAAAAAGGATAGCTTATATCCTTGAGGGAAGATTGAAACTTGGGACTCAAAGGGGACATTGCCAGTTTTTCAGTTCCTGGTTAAAATTTATGTGCTAAAAACTGAATTGCAAATCACAGAGACTAAAATCATGAGAATATTGCTTTGTATGAGTTAATATTGTTCTGTAATACTTGTAGTTTAGCTATGATAAGACGGTGTCCTTATCTCAATGTAATTCTTATGAGTGTCTTGCTATGTGGCTAAATTCTGTCTTTAAAAGAAAACAGACATTTGGACTCTGTTATTAGAGAGATATTTTATTAAATTTCTAGTTTTCTGATTTTCAGCTGGTTGATTTTCTGCAGCTTCCTTTTAGGCACACATGGGAGCATAAACACAAGCTTGGCAAAGGAGTGTTCAGTGCAGCAATATGCGTAAGGAAAACCTAAGACGATCCAAGAAAAAACTGTGGGAACCTTATTGTAGAACCGAAAGTAGTATGAGAACTTCAGGTTCTTGAATTACACCTGCAATGGAGCCTGCCACTTACCGTGATAAGTTGTGATAGTCATAAAGCAGATCACCACATGATGCCCAAGAGGTGATGAGCATGTGGGGGCCAACGGTGTCCGGCTGCAGCCCGCTGGCTCCTTAGCCAGCACATTCTGGAGCTGTGCAGCGTGCGCAGCTCAGGTGACTTTGAGCACTGCTACCAAGCAAAGGCAGGCAATCTGGCCCACTGGATATGCCACACGGCCACCTGCTCCATCGCAGCTGCAGGCAAGCAAAGACAGATGGTGGTACAGAGTGGGCAGCCGGCTGCGTAGTGCATCCGGCAGGTCAGATCATGTGCCTCCCCCCCGTGCCTGTGCCTCCACTTGTTGCTTGGAGGGCCAGGCCAGCAATCACAGTGCTCAGACTCACCTGTGCTGCGTCGGCTATGCAACCCCAGAGTGTGCCAGCCAAGGGGCCGATAGGCTGCTGCTGCTGCCAGACACTGTTGGCCCTGCTCGTTCGCTGCCTCTTGTGCAAGCCATGATCTCCCCCCCCTCCCCCAGGGCTGAAAATCTTAACCGGGGCTTTTTTCTGTTGGTAGGGCTTATATTACGAGCATCCTGAAAAATCATGCTAGGGCTTATTTTCTGGTTGGGTCTTAATTTTCAGGAAAATACTTTCATTATATGCTTTAATTGTAGTCCTTTTGCTCTGTTACCCTGTCTAATATCTCTATTTAACAGTTCCGGCATTAGAATAAATAATAAAGGGGATAAAGAACACCACTGTCTTGTTCCCTTCTGAATTTGAACTGAAAAGTCTTCATTCACTATGATTCGAGCTTTCTGGAGTGCATAGATGGAGTTCAGACCCTGTATAAAGCCCAGTCCAAAATCTATCTTTTCCACCAGTTTAAACATAAATGCCCAGTTCAAATTGTCAAAAAGCTTTTTCTGCATACAGAAAGATGAATGCAACCTGTTTGTCACTACATTGTTGTAAATATTCAATTATATTCAAAATTACTCTAATATTAACTTTTGTCTTTTAGATAAGAAGCCACACTGGTCTTCATGTATATAATCCTGTAAAACATTTAAGTCTTTCAGCTAGAATAGATGTAAAGAATTTGGAGTCATTATTAAGGAACGGGATTGGCCTGTAATTCTTCACAGAAGTTAAATCCAGTCCATCTTTGGGTATTAAAGAAATGTAGGCATCCTTCCAAGAGTTTGGTATAAGATTCCCCTGTAAAATAGAATTCATTAAGTGCTTCATCGGAAGAAGTAATTGATCTTCAAAAATGTGAATCCGCTTGGTAGGCCATCTGGTCCCAGAGCTTTGCCTGATTTAGCTCTTTTAGAAATTAATCATCTTCGTTTCCTCCAAACAACAGTACTTGGAAGTAGAGCTGTGAGACAAAGAACTATGTTTATAAAGTATATTAACATGTGAATAAATTGTACTTGGAAAAACAGCTGGAATGACAACTGTGCCATATTTAGAAGCACAGTTGACTTTGTGCTATCTGTTTTGGGACGTACATTTGGGATTTTTCTGTACTTTGAGAATATATTGGAATACTGTACAAGGAAGTAACTATGTATCTTTTCTCATACTTATATATATTAATCCAGAATTGAGACAATACAGGGTAATCTGTAATAGGGTCGTTGCGAAGGACAGAAATTTAACACCTGGCGGTGAATAATTAATGCTGGGTGATTTTTATATCTTTTCCCTGATAGGTGCTCACTACGACAAGCAGAATGAACGGATGTTTTCATATGCCCTTGATAGCTTGGTTACATTAATTGATCGATGGATGTTCTGTCCTGCAGTATTTCCAATTCTGTTAGTGAAAAGCATTCAGTGAAAAGGAGCTGCATGGAAGGCTAAGAGCCCACGTCAACTTGAGCAGCAAACTTGATGTAATCTAAATTGGCATGCTTGGTTCTGTTCTCTACACAGGCGCCTCATTGTGAGCACGCTTTTTGCAATGCCTGTATCACCCAGTGGTTCTCCCAACAGCAGACGTGTCCCGTCGACCGAAGCGTTGTGACTGTGGCTCACCTGCGCCCTGTTCCCCGGATCATGCGTAATATGCTATCTAAGCTGCAAATCACGTGTGACAACGCTGTTTTTGGTTGCACTGCTGTAGTGCGGCTTGACAACCTGATGTCTCACCTCAATGACTGCGAACACAATCCAAAGCGGCCTGTGACCTGTGAACAGGGATGCGGGTGAGTATTTGCCAAATTTGTTTGTGTCTGTCTGATCGTGACCCCAGCCGTGTCATGATTCTCTGCTGGTCTGATGATAAAGATCACACATGACAGCATGATCTGGAGGGCAGCAATAATTGTGCCGTCTTGTTTTGTCAATGTGAAATGGCTTTTGTGATGCATCAGGTGTAACCAAATTGCACAGTATTGGCAGCTGGTAGCGTGGGAGTTGTTATTTTCAGGCTCGGTTTTCTTAGAGTCTTTTTACCTCTGTTCTTGGTTGCTTATCCACCTAAACAGTTTTTTTCTAGGAACTCAATTGTAGTTACTTCTCTGTGCAGCTTGGAAATGCCCAAAGACGAATTGCCGAATCATAACTGTATAAAACATTTACGGTCAGTAGTGCAGCAGCAACAGACAAGAATAGCTGAATTGGAAAAGACGTCCGCAGAACATAAGCATCAATTAGCAGAGCAGGTATTGCATTTTCTTTCCTTTGTCAAACAGCCAGGTGCCTTAAAGGATCCACTGACCTTTTCTAAACAAGAGGAATGAGAATGGGACTGTATTTTTAGAAAGTTTCTTTGTACAGCTTGTACTGGAGTGAAAACATGTCGTAATTGTGAATACAGGGAGTCCTCGACTTATGACCACAATTTCCATTGCTAAGCAAGATAGTTGTTAACTACATTTTGCCCCATTTTATGACGGTTCTTGCCACAGTTGTTAACGTGAATCACTGCAGTTCTTAAAGTTAGTAGAAGGGTTGTTAGATGAATCTGGCTTCCCCATTGTCAGAAGGTCACAAAAAATGATCATATGGCCCCAGGACACTGCAACCGTCATAAATACATGCTGCGGGGGCTCACATGGTAAGACACTGAACCTGCGCTCCGCTGAGGTCGGCAGCTCGGCAGTTCGATTCCTGTGAGCAAATAAACCGCATAGGGACAGGAAAGGAGCCTTCCCCGAATGCCTACTGACATTCAGGCATCCCGCGGGTAAGATAACACCACCCGAAAAAATTTCCTTTCACAGAGGCAGCCAGCCACTTTGGTGATCCCTGGCTAACACGTGCCATACACTTAAAAAAACAGTTGCCAAGCATCTGAATTTTGATCACTTAACCACAGGGATGCTGCAACAGTCGTTAACTGTGAAAACAAGTTATAAGTCACTTTTTTCAATGCTGTTGTAACTTTGAATGATCACCAAACAAATGGTTGTAAATTGAGAGTTACCTATACAGATAATCCTTGACTTATGACCACAATTGTTCCATTGTTTAGAATTTCCATGGTTAAGAAAGGCAGTTGTTAAATAAGTTGCACCCAGTTTTATGATCTTTTTTTGCCACAGTTAAGGAAATCACTGCAGTTGTTAAGTGAATTAGGTGGTTGTTAAGTGAATCAGGCTTACCCCATTGACTTTGCTTGCTAAAAGACGGCTGGGAAGATCACAAATGGCAGTCGTGTGACTCCAAGACATTGCAACCGTCATAAATACATGCCAGCTGCCAAATTTTGACAATGGGGATACTGCAATGGTTGTAAGTGCGAGGACCAGTTGTAAATCACCTTTTTGTGTTGTTGTAACTTTAAACAATCACTAAACGAATAGTTGCAAGTCAAGGACGACCTGTATTCCCTGGACATGTATTTTAGCATCGTGCAACATTCTAGACTCAAACATGATTTAATACGTGGGGAGGAAGTTTCATAGAACCTGTCTGCAGCCTTTTGAATCAAATATGCCTTCTTTTGGACCCCAAATCCAAGCCTGGGAAAAGAGGCGACTTTGTTCAAGGAGTTGCTGATAGGACACCCAGTGCAGTTCAAATCTCCCTTTCTTCTTTGAATCTGCATTGCTGTACACTATTAATGTGTAAAGTGTTGAGCATTAATAAATGTTATTGATAACAACTACTGTAATAAATTAAGCTATATTATGGATTTATTTTTATTGCTGCAGTGTAGCCTCTGGGTCCTATTATTTAAATTAATGTAATATCCATTTTTGCAGAAACGGGACATACAGTTGTTAAAAGCATACATGCGAGCAATACGTAGTGTCAATCCCAACCTGCAGAATTTGGAGGAGACTATTGAATATAATGAAATCCTTGAGTAAGTACTAATCTCTCACTCATGCTGGACTGGAAGAGTTGTGGTGGGGGTTCAAACCTGGGAAAAGGCAATAGCGAATAGTGGTGGGAAATTATTGAAAATTAGAGCAAACTTCTGTAGGAAAAATTACGGGGTACATTTATATGTTATGCTACCAAGTACAGTTGTTGAAACATAGCAATCAAGGTAATACTTGTTATTATGGTGAATGAAGATGAAACATCTGCAAACAATCAAGCTCAGAAAGCACTCAGGAGCCCATAATACTTCCCAAAGACCACGATCCCCAATCCCTAATCTCTACCCACACTGACACTGAACTGCACCAATTCAATTGGAGGAGTACAAGAATCATCGGTCATGCTACCACCCGCCATGCTCATGAGTTTATTGAAGCCTGGCACTCCACAAGCAACTCCATCAACAGACACATCAACCTACAACCAACCTATGAACCCCTCTGAATTCAAACTAACCACACAGCCAACCAGAGACGGCACCAACCATCAACCAACCCATGCCTACCCGCCCCCCCAGCACTTCACCTCCAAATGACCCTCACCTGACGTGGTCCCCATCACAAGACCCTCACTTGACATAACCTGCGCCTGATGTGACCTCACTATCACAAGACCTACTGACCACACAAAGCTCTTATGAGCAGAACAACATGGACACCAACCTCCCCTAAATTCCATGGAAGATGTTACCTAGCCTGATAAAGAAATATTTGGAAACCAACTCATAAGCTCAGAGAACGAACCTCCACCCTCACTTCCCATTATGCTAGCTAAGAATAGGTTATCTTTTTCCAATTCTGGAAGTTGTTTCTCAGGACAATAGTAGCTTTCAAATATAAAGAGGTAACTCCAAATATTCAATGAGCTGGATAACCTGTTAAGATTATGAATTCAGAAATCATAAGCAGGTAACTCTTTATTTCCTGAGCCATTACAGTAGCTTGACCACTAACTAGATGGTTGCTGCTGTTATCAGCATGATAAAGGAGATAAATTGGGACTGATTTAAGATTAATTACAAATGTCAAGGTAACATGTTCAGATTTTATTTTTGAAGCATTGATCTCTTACCGTCTTGAAATTACAGACCTTAGAACAGTGTTTCTCAACCTTGGAAGCTTGAAGATGGGTGGACTTCAACTCCCAGCGCTGGCTGGGGGATTCTGGGAGTTGAAGTCCACCCATCTTCAAGCTACCAAGGTTGAGAAACACTGCCTTAGAACATAGACTAAGTTCTAATTGATGGAGACACGGGAATGTTAAGAATGCGAAAGATACTGAACAAATGTAGATATTTTAAATGTTAAAAAATAGTCAAAGGAGTGGAGATCCTGTTCAATGCCAAAGAACATGTCTGGATTATCAATGGATACCACTTTGGTATCCCATTGTTAGAATAATTAAGATTTGAGGCTTCATTTCAAAAGGGCCTGATTGTGTAAACCACCCTGGGAAATGGATGGTGTGCAAGTGATTATGTAGATAAAAATATATTCCCAAACAAATTAGGACAAATAGAATTGGGAGCAATGCTAGAAGGATTCATAATGTGACAGACTTAAAAGTAAACTTCAGAAGCTGTGATTTTAGGATAAGTCCTGGTGCCTCATCTTACACAATGTAGAGCCAAAGGAATGAGAGATTGTTCTAGAGAGATCACAGCTTATGAGATTCAACAGGAGATCCAGTAGATCATCTTCCTCATCTGTGGCTGTGCAGGCTAGATTTACTAGGGATCAAGAGTGCTTGGGTGAATCCAGATTCTCCATGACTGCCATAAAGAAAATAAGCTTCAAAACATTTCCAAGATCACTGTATGAAGTTTGGAGGAAATAGTTTTTTTAAAGTGAAATTTTGAAATATTTGTCCGGTGGCTTTCTGTTTCCTAGATAGTCTTAATTTTATGTTAGAAATAATACATTGTGCCTAATGCAGGGAGTAGTCCAAATAGACCTGAACATTACTCATCATGATTGTTTGGCAGGGAACCATCTTGATCCACTTGATCAGAAATACAGTAAAAGGAATCTTGCTCTCTAGGCTTTCATTGCAGTGCTATTGGTTTCATCTGTTTTTCTTTCCTCATTGTGTGATTGTTTCTTTTCACTTGACTCCTAGGTGGGTGAATTCCTTGCAGCCAGCCCGGGTAACCCGATGGGGTGGTATGATCTCTACACCAGATGCTGTACTCCAAGCTGTGATCAAGCGTTCCTTGGTGGAAAGCGGCTGCCCCACATCCATCATCAATGAATTGATTGAAAATGCCCATGAACGGAACTGGCCCCAAGGCTTGGCCACCCTAGAAACTCGCCAGATGAACCGACGCTATTACGAAAACTATGTGGCCAAACGCATCCCAGGCAAACAAGCTGTGGTTGTGATGGCCTGTGAGAATCAGCACATGGGAGAGGAGATGGTGCTAGAGCCAGGCCTGGTGATGATATTTGCACATGGAGTGGAGGAAATTTAAAGACTCGACAGAGATGATAAAACAACGTGCTTGAATATATATATAGAGAGAGAGAGAGAGAGAAAGAGAGAGGGAGAGAGGCTCCAACTCTAAGCCTACTGATTCTGTTCTGTTGTACTGTTATCAGGGCATCATTCCTCTCTTCGTTGAATAAAATGCTACTCCCTAATTATACTGGGCACGAGCCCAGGAATTTATGCAAAATGCCATGCTGCACTCCCTTCTCCTTATGGTCATTAGACCTGGTCTGATGTTGACAAAGATTTCCAAATGTCTACAAAGGAGCACAACAAATTCCTCCCTGTTCCAGAAAGAGCTGTGGTCTTCAGTCATATAAAGTCTTTGAACTCCTGATATGACTACATTGGCCTGAATAGCCTGGTTCCTGTTTGGGATCTGTAAACCATGACTTAAGATTTTGAGAAGCTAAAAGTTTATTCTGAAGAATTTTAGCCCACCACTTCCAGGTCCGTTTGGCTTCTCTCGTCTAAGGCATCTCTGTGAAATGATGGGATTTACACAGTACTTTTAAGATAAGTTTTTAGTTTTTATGCGGAGAGGGATTTTGAGTAAAACATGAGAACGCAGATGCCAAGTCGGAGTTGTAAGTAATGCCAAATGTATACATCAGTAGATCCTTCAATCTAAACTGTCTTGTGGAGCCAAAAAAGCTGCGTCATTTGGAGAACAATCTGCAACTCATTTTGGATGCGTTTACATTGTATAAGAAGCGGTCCTTTCCTATTGTGGCTTGGTTTTCAAAGGAGGTCACATCGTTTAGCTTTGTAGCATTGTTACCACCACTGCAGGATGAAAAGTGATTCTCCTGAAGTCTGGAGCTCAGTTTTCTCCACGCTCTTGAAAGGTTGCTGAAGCATCTTGGATGCTTTGCGGACTTCTCCTTTCTAATAAGAAGCAAGCCTTCAATCGTACACATCACTCCACCCGATCAGAAATGGTCCCTCTAAATTGCATGTGCCATTTAAAGTTGTATCAACTTCATAACCTTTTGAAGAAAACACAAAAAGGAGAATGGACTCAGATTTATCTAGTCTTGTTACATTGCCTATTTTGAAAAATCATTATCTGTATTTATTTTCTTTTTTCACATTTTGATGATTGTGTTTAGTCTTTTGTATTATTTTTGTGCTTGTATGTTTTCCTTTTATTATTTTTTAAAAAAATACAGTAGCTAGGAATGTCTTCAAATTTAGTTTTACCTGTCAAATTTAATTTATTTGCCATCTTTAGTTTCTGTTTATATATATATAGCAACTTCTTTCCAATGCTTTAAATATTTGTTAATTGCTTAAAACATTTCGGCTGGAGTTCTTGAGGACAAGGAATAAATGCATTGATAAAGGAGCAGTTAAACTTGCTCTGATTGAAGTGTTTTGCTATACAGTCCAATTTGAGCGCCTTTCATATGTTACACTGGCTAAATATTCTTCTCTGACTAGGAACATTTAAACCAGTCTTGACTTTCTTCTCCTAGTGTTTCATACAGATTTTCTTAATGCTCTGCTATCAGAGGTTTGCAATGGTGCAGAATTTGGATCATGTCATATAAACAGTTGCTTCTTCAGATGTCTGGGATTTTTAAAAAATTGCTCCAGAAATCCTCAGTGGGAACAACGGCTTGAGAAGACCTCCTTGTGCTCTCACCAGAAGCAGCATGGGAAATTTTCTCATTATGTGCAATAGTAAGCGGCCTAAATATTACATGATGAGCCCATGATGGAGAATGTTATAGCAATACGGCTCTCATTCCTGTCGGTTACTGGCAAACTCGTCTTCTATGGAAGAGAAGAGAGGGGGGACCCTGGAGGAAGATACAGTAGTTCAATTTCAATCACTTAACAAAAGCAACTCCTTTCCTTCCATCATTTGTACAAATAAAGATTGTGAATAATTCTCAACATTTGCCAGGCAGATGCTGTTTCAGATTTTCTTTTATGGGAAATGCCTGTGCTTTGAAGACTCAGTTTGGTGGCCTTTACTTCTTTGCAAATCTGATGGATAGGTTTTGCATCATTTTTCAGCTCTGCTGGGTCTTCGTTTCCTGCAATCTTTCATTTTAATCTTTGCTGACATACTGCTTTATGCTCTTCCTCTCTCATCTTCCTCGTCCACACCCCTTTGATGGTAGAGTTTTGTTTTAGAAACCAAGTCTGTCTCTGATAACTGTTTCTAGTGCTGTGAATTATTACTTATAAGTATCTTTAAAATTCCTTGAATAGTACTTCACTTTGTAAGTCATGTTAAAATACTTGGAATGTGCATCAAAATTCAGGTCAGTTTTAGGGGTGGAATGGGTTGTGTTCATGTCTGTAATATGGCATGTTTTGAAAGGGGATTTATTTGTTGAAGATTACTTCTAATCAAGAGTCCCTGTTGCTCAGGAATTTGAAAAAAAAAAGCTGCTAAATCCAACCTAATAACTGCATCTTGAGCTAACTGCATCTCTTAATGTTGTTCTCCTAACACACCTTGTCTTTCTCCTCAATGTCCTGCTGTCGCTTTTCCTTGTGCTCTAAAACATCCAATAGAAATTGTCATGTCTTCTGCCAGTATCCAAATCATTGGTTGCATTTTGTGTTTTATTGTTCAATTGTGTTGACTGCACTAATAAATTGCTTTTTTTCCCCCTTGACTCCTTTACATATATATATATGTATATATATATTGTATTTCATTCAGATTACGTAGGATGTTGCATCTTGCATGACACATCTGCAAAACTGCTTGATTTCTTTTGGATTAACCTCCTGCAAAGCTGCTTGGTTCCTTGTTAGTAGTGGTGCCCCTCCCTCTTCTAAGGTTGCCAGGTGTCCACTATTTGAGCGGACAGTCCGCTTTTTTCACATTATGTTCACTATTTTTTTTCCACAAAATAGTGGACATTTTTTTTATTCAAAAGCTTTATGATTGTATATTTTTTTAATATTTCTCAACGTTGTACTGAAATTAAAGAATTATTCCTTAAACACAAAGAATTAATCAAAGCTGCGCAGTCAAATAAAAAATACACACGACAGCAAAGTAAAATGTAATTTAATATTTTACATATTATTCTAATATATTTATGTTTTGAATTTTAAGTAAAGTTTTGAAGTGATTATTTTAATATGTGTTAAAATGTTTGTAAGAAAATATATAATTTAATTGTAAATTTTTTTATTATTTTTTTTATTACTTAACACCCCCCCTCCCCCCGCTTGTCCGCTATTTTTTGGAAGCAGACCTGGCAACCCTACTCTTTGCCACCATTTTTCCTCCCTAATTCCTACAACAAAAGCTTTCCAGGTGACCCAAAATTGATCTCTATTTAGAGAGGGATCTAGACAGATCAGTAGCCTCCATAATTACTGATTCAGATTTAGCTTGCCTCATTTTCTTGTCCTTTATTTAACCTTGTAGTACAAATTGGTTCTTAACTCTTAGAGAAATATGTTATTTGGATTGTCAGGGATATTTAGTCTCCAATTTTTCTCAATGGCTAAACTAAAAACAAGAAAGAAGGGCCAAAGTGTCACTTGACTTAAGCTAAGCAATTGCAATCATGAAACTTGCTGGCAAGAAGCAAAGACTACCTGCCCTTCAGAAGATAATTTTTATTTGGGAATAGTTTTCCTTTGCATTTCCAATATACAACTAGGAGAAAGGGGCAATCAGAGGTTTGTGCCCCAAGTCTACAGAAGTGAAGAGGCTTCTAGTTCAAGCTTGGCTATTGAATACAGTGTGTTGAGATTTCCTAATATATTTATTTATTAGATTTATATCAGGCTTGTCTATTTATACAAGCATTCAAGGCGTCTTGCAATATTATGGTGATATTATAGACAGGAGGGAAAAAGAGCCTAGGTTAGCATATATTAAAAGTGGTGTGCCAGAGATGCCATGAGCATAAGGCCTCTTCCATGTTACATTTGTTTCTACAGACTTTTTTAAAATGTCCATTTAGATATGAGCCAAATTAAAATCCTATCAAATATTCTGTGCCTATTACCAGGTCAACTGATTTAAATTTACTCAATGAATGCCCAGTGAAGAACATAGATAAACCAAACTGAGTAGTCCCATAGAGCTTGATCTATTTTCTGTTACAGACATTACTGATAAGCTATAGATGGAATCAGTACTAAATTTAATCATTAGGACTTATTATGGGATGCCATTTTTTCACAAGTTCTGCCTATTTGTCTGCTGTTTTTTCCCCTGTTCTTTACATTTGATACAGTCACCTGAATTCTTTGTTTAGCCTGTCCCAATCCAACATCATAATTTTTACACAGAAGTTAAATCTAAAATAATGTCTTTAGGCTATTCTTGCTGAAGTGACTTGTTCTGGAAATAGTGCAGTGGTGAAATCTAAAATTTGTTACTACCGGTTCTGTGGGCATGGCTTGGGGGGGGGGTGTTAATGTGACTGGGTGGGCGTGGCCAATTTGTTTGTTTTTTTACTTTTAAAACCATTTTTCTACAACCTCTTCGGCGAAGAGGTTGTAAAAAAATGCTTTCAAAAGGCTCTGACGATCCCAGCTGAGTTGCCTATCTGCAGAGGCATTTTTCTTTTAAATGCCTCTGGCGATCAGGCAACTCAGCTTGGATCGGCAGAGGCATTTTTTTTAAAAAAAGCCTCTGCTGATCAGGCAACTCAGCTGGGATCCTCAGAGGCTTTTAAAAGCCTTTTTTCTACAACCTCTGAAGAGGTTGTAGAAAAAATGCTTTTAAAAGCCTTTAAGGACCCCAGCTGAGTCGCGCGATCATCAGAGGCTTTTTTTTTTACTTTTAAAAACATTTTTTCGGCCAAAGAGGTTGTAGAAAAAATGCTTTTAAAAGCCTTTAAGGATCCCAGCTGAGTCGCGCGATCATCAGAGGCTTTTTTTTTTACTTTTAAAAACATTTTTTCGGCCAAAGAGGTTGTAGAAAAAATGCTTTTAAAAGCCTTTAAGGATCCCAGCTGAGTTGCGCGATCATCAGAGGCTTTTTTTTTTTTACTTTTAAAAGCATTTTTTCGGCCAAAGAGGTTGTGGGGGGGGGGCAGGGATTTTTGCTACCGGTTCTCCGAACCACCTGCCTCCATCGCTAGCGGATTTCACCCCTGAAATAGTGCTTTCTAACCTGTTATGCAATAAGAACTGAATAAAAGTGTATTCCAGATCTGGTGAAATGCCAGGTCCTTGAAATCTATAAACTGAACAGTAAACATAGAAGCGTTAGGCTGCTTTCCTCCTTATTTCACTTTCAGAATCTAAGCAAGGCACTCAAACTCTTACTGAGGAAAAAATACACTGCCCCAATTACGTTTTAATATTATTTTCTAAATCCTCTTCTCCATCCCAGTTTATTGTTGATATTGCTTAGGTAGCCGAACCTGCTACTGAAGTGTGTAAATGGGGTTTCAAGGAACTAAGTGCTCCTGAAGCATATGTATATTTATGAATCCAAGATATTCAGTACAATATTGATTTTTCTGGCAGATGCATAGTAATGACATTTTTATTGTTTCACTTTGTTACAGTAATATTTTTCTAAACTACAGTAATATTTTCAGGTGTAATGTTGCCCAGATAGGATGGTTAAGTGCTTGATCCCTAGCTCACTGGGCAAACTGGAGGATATGCAGCACTATAATAAAATTAGGGAAGCATTGCACTCTGGATACACACTTTTGAAAATCATACCTTTATCTGGTAACTTCAATCATTGCTTATTGGCCATATTCATTTGAACTTTATGTAGTCCAAATCATCTGGAGGAGGATCATTAAATTTGGAATTAGATTACCCTCAATTGCAAGAATGTCTATTTTGGAGAAGTGATGATAAAATGACAATGTACTGTCATTCATTTGGAATTTTGTATCTGAATTGCAGAGATTCAGAGGGCCATTAGATGCCCTCAAGGAGATATTGAAAACTACACTGAGTGTTATAAATTTAGACTACTCAAATATAGTTAACCCTTCTGTTCATTGGAATGGTTAAAGGTACAATTCCCATTTATATTATTCTAACTAAAATAATATACATGAAATTGCATCTTTGACCATAGGACTTGACTTCTCCTGCATATATGTAAATATTCTTACTTATATGTGTGTCCATACTCGTCCCATGTATTTCATTTGCCTGCATAAGAAAAACAGTCAAAGAGTAGATAATTTACAAGCTCATAGACATGTTAGCTTATATTTATATTGTAATGTATTCTTGCCCTCTGCTGGGTATAATGTTCCTTGCATTTAATCTTTGATGTAGCCCTATTTGTTTTATGCTGTAATCTCAAATGCAGATTACAGTGCAGATTTCCAAACTTTATGGCCAAGCTGGGACATTTGAAATGTTAACATTCCTAGATTTTTTTTCCTAAGGGAAAAATGATGTGTGCAGCTAGTCATTAAACACTTCACAGCAGATTAAATAGGTATAGCTAAATGATAAGTAACTTGTTCAATTACCCACAAATTTTCATTGTAGCCAATCCTCGCCTAACTTTCCCTAGATCTCCCAAGCTGGCACTCTGTTTCTTTCATGCCAGCCAAGTTGGGTCAACCTGCAAACCTCCTTGATTTTTTTCATTATTTTCCACAGCCTTCCTCTGCTTCTTCCTCAGATTGTGTCAGTCTTTTCCTCTTTCCTTTCTGCTAGTATGACTTCTGCTGCTTCATCACTGCTAGGTTACAGCTGCCTTTCACCTTTACTTTAGATGTCCTGCTTGGAGCCACATGCAGCCTAAAGAAAATAATGAAAATAATTATTTTCAATTCTCAAAAGCAGGAGAAGATGACCGCGTCCCTGGGTCTATGAACTGCTATAGATAGTAGCTGTGCTACTTTCCTGTGTTTAGCATTGAAATATTTGAACACATTTGAACAGGGTTGGGGTATGCAGGTATTGCTGAACTACTTACGAGACCGCCTTCTGCCACCAGTAGCCTCTCACCGGCCAGTACGCTCCCACAGAGGGGCTCATCAGGGTGCCGTCGGTCAAACAGTGTCAACTGGCGGCCCCCAGGGGGAGAGCCTTCTCTGTGGGGGCACCTGCCATTTGGAACAAGCTCCCCCCGGAGATTTGGAGGATCCCGGATTTATGCACTTTCCAACGTGCCCTCAAGACCTTTTTATTCCAACAGGCTGGCCTGGCCTAACTTCCTTTTAACTGTTAATTTTAATTGGTTTTTTTTTAAAAAAACGGGTGTTTTAATCAGTATGGGCCAAATTTATTTAATGTGTTTTAAATTGTTTTTTAAATTTTATATTGTATATATTTTATCTTTGGCTGTTCACCGCCCTGAGTCCTTCGGGAGTAGGGCGGTATATAAATCCAAAATAAACTAAACTAAATAAACTAAAACTAAACTATAGCTCCCAATAGTGTAATTAACCATGAATGGCAATGAATGCTGGGAATTGTAGTTCATCAATATCTGGAGGGCACAGGTGGTTCAACTCATGTAGTGGCATGTAAAACCAAAAAGCAATATTGCATACCTTAAGTAGATTTTCCAAAAGAGCCAGTTTGGTGTAGTGATTAAGGCACCAGGCTAGAAAATGGGAAACAAGGAATTCTAGTCTCGCATTTGGTATGAACCAGCTGAGTGACTTTAGGCCTCAACTCTAGGAAGGAGGCAAGGGCAAACCACTTCTGAAATCTTGCTGAGAAAAATTGCTGGGACTAATTCAGGCAGTTGCCAGAAGCAAATACTGATTTGAGGATACACAGACAAAAAGACTTCCCAAATATTGCTCTCATATGTATCCAAAGAGCAAGATCTGTCCCCAATTCACAGACCCTCCCCCCACCCCATAAAAGCTTCAATTTATCTTCTCTTTTGAGCTGCCTATATTGTATATAGCTTTGCCCAATGCCACTGGCAAATAGTATTTCATTTTCCAAGGCAGGAAAACAGCGCAGGAATTGGGAACATAAATTTCCCTTCTGTTCCTAGAGAGCAAAACAAGAAATACTTTTCCTAGGGTCAGGCTTGGCCTGGTGTACACACTGTGCGAACTAAGGCAGACTGTACTCAGAGTATACAAGGGAGTAGAAATAGAGCCATTCTCCATTGAGGCAGCTTTTCCCCAAAGCCACCACTCTTGGCTTCAGCCAGTTTCTGATGGTTTTTAAATTCCAAATGGCTGCTCTTCAGCTTCTCTCCCAAGCAGAGGGCAGACACGAAATTCCTTTATATTCTCAGCATAGATAACACCTCAGGCTGTCCATTGTGAGGCGCTGTTCCAAGATGGTTCTCTAAAGTCACCAGGGATCTTCTGGCCATGGTATTTCAGGTGGAATCGAGCGAGGTTCAACTGATACAAAAATGAACGCATTATACCTGAGTTCCCTGACCCCGATATTCACCCAGAAATACTTTCAGTATTCTGGACTTGAGAGTTGGGCAGCTAATTCAAATAAAATTCAAATAGTAATAACTTCCCTCCTTCTGTCACATTGGAAGGTATAATTTAATGGCAAGTGCCTGGAGATTTGCAGGGCAACCTGTCTCCAATTGTCTTTGATCAAACTGGTGAACTTGCTTCCATCCCCTCAATAAAACATTCCCCCACAGGAGACTCATGAGGCATGTCTTCTGATTATTTATTAACTTTTATTTATTTATTACACTTATTGGCCACCCATCTTACCACGGGGTTACCCTTACAAGGTAACTGTTGTCATTCTTGACTTGAAACAGCACCTCTCTCCCTCTACAACCCAGAGGGCATTAAGAGAGCCTTTTAAGATGTGGCTCTTCTCTCAGGATGTTATGGGCTAAGACAGAGGTCTTCAAACTTGGCAGCTTTAAGACTTGTGGACTTCAACTCCCAGTATTTTCCAGCCAGCTATACAGGGAATTGAAATCCACAAGTCTTAAAGCTGCCAAGTCTGGGGACCCCTTGGGCTAAGATGTCATGTGAATTCGTCAAACTGGGTGTATAAGTGGAGTTAATTTTCCCCAGTATGGTGCATACGTGCGTGCCGTATATTGTATTTTGATATTATTAATCCTTTGTAAACCAGCCAGGATTGTCCAGATCTGTGAAAATAAGCTTTGGGGACCACCCAAAAAGGATCTTGCGGTAGTCTATTTCAGTCCATTGAAATCCTGTTCCTTTAAAAAAAAACAAAAAAATATGCCGTGTATGAGGAGATGTCAATGCTTTACCGAATTTATTTACAAAATACGGAGGATGACCATTTTCTACACAGGGAAAGGCGCCCACAAACGAGCTCAACTCCTGATATCTAGATGGGCAAGTCACGCTGACTCTTAGCATCATGGCATGTAGCAAAGTTGTTTGCTGAGATCTCTTCCCTAGTTGTTGTTTTTTTTTTTTTCCTTTCTGCAATTGTAGCTACAACCAAAATCAAGCATAGCCGTATATGAGCGATAAAGGCCACCCACAAGCGAGCTGGCTTCCCGAGTTAAAAAGGAAAATGAGAGGCTTTCTGTCCACGCCCTGCCTTGAACTGACACGATCCTGGTCTGCGAAGCGCGTGATCCACCAGCTCCGTCAGCGCATGTCCTCCTTTGTTTCTTCAACCGGAACAGCCCCCCCCCCTCCCCTCAATCGGGCTCCCTTTCACATGGACTGCCTCGAAGGCCGGAGCCACTCGCTCTCTCTCTCTTCCCACCGCGCTTTTTTTTTTCCATTGCTTTCCAACCGGATTCCTTTTTTTCCCGGTAGGCGATCGTCAAAAGCTGGTGGGATCGCGGGCCATCAAAACGAGATCGTCGTCACGAACAGGATTCGAACCTGTGCGGGGAAACCCCATTGGATTTCGAGTCCAACGCCTTAACCACTCGGCCACCGTGACTCTCGGGCCAGGGCTGCGTGGAGCTTCAGCTAGACAGATCCATCGAGAGGCTGGATTGTTTGTTTCTTTTTTTTTTCTCCCCTTTTCAGAAAGTGGGGAAGAAAGAAGAGGACGCCGCGGTAGAAACCTTCTTTTCGGGAGAGGAAAGGTGGGAAGACGAAAAGCTTTCCCGCCAGCCCCACTCAGCGCTCAGCCAAAAGAAAGCACCGATGCTTTTTTTTTTTTCCTCCTTCCTCGACGCCTTAGCGCTCATCTCCTTTTCGCCTGCATGGCTTTTCTGCCTGTTTGGCGTAGTCGCAATACAGACTCCATTTTTGAACTTCACTCCCCTGTTCCCAATTCGTCCCTCTTTTAACTTTTTCCCCGCCGTCTTATTCTCCCCTTCCTCAAGCTAACCTGTTCTGATCTCCTTTTTGCAGAAGACTTGAGACTGCCCCCCCCCCCCAATCCCCAATTGATTCATGTCTAGGAAGCGTGCATTTAGTACTCAAGAAGAGCTCCTGCGCATGTACAGAGTGCCTTTCTAATCGTGGTACGGTATATATAAGGAAACAACCTGACAACTGAGGTGGTCACATTTTTAGGACGTCCCCTTAAAAGATTTCCCAATTCCTTCTACCAGGTCAAGGGAAACCCCGATTTCTTGCAGTTGAGCCAGAAGAGATGCAGATAAGCGGTAAAAGAGGACGTGTTCGTTTGGTGCTAAAACACAATAGAATAGAATAGAATAGAATAGAATAGAATAGAATTGAATTGAATTGAATTGAATTGAATTTTTTATTGGCCAAGTGTGATTGGACACACAAGGAATTTGTCTTGGTGTATACGCTCCCAGTGTACATAAAAGAAAAGATACATTCGTCATGAATCATAAGGTACAACACTTAACGATAATCCTAGGGAACAAATAAGCAATCAAATCATATTAGGAAACAGTCAATATAAATCGTAAGGATACAAGCAACAAAGTTACAGTCACACAGTCATAAGTGGAAGGAGATGGGTGATGGGAACAATGAGAAGATTAATAGTAGTGCAGATTTAGTAAATGGGAGGCGGGGGGAAATGTGATGTTTTCTACCCAAAACCCTGCCCGCAGGCTTCCAAATGTGAAAAGGCAGAGAAGGCTCGTGGCAAACAAAACGGATCTGGGCGCCAAGTGTCACGAAGACCGACTTGGCACAAACGCTTGACACAACTCGATTGCGTCGCGCCCAAGGAGACCTTTTGGAACCGCAGCCCCTTAAGGTTTCCTTGGGATTATCGCTTCCCCAAAGCGATTTCCAGCTCATCTTCTTTAAGATAACCCTAAAACACTTGGGATGATCATTTTCCTTCTCCTCGGTTGTCACACGGTCATTTTCCAAAATCAACACCGTATTCCTTTCTTGAGGCGGGAACAGAAATTCGCCGGCGATCCCTTTCCAAACGCGGCCGCCACAGCTAGAGCCCAGGAGTTGGCTGTCCTTCCTTCCGCTCTAAAAGCGGAGTATCGGAAGAAAGCAAGGATAATTACAAATGTAGGTGGCGCCGATTAAAACCTACATTTAAGAAAAAATTCGTGATTTATCTACACGTACACACACACACACACACGAGAGAATTAAAAGCACGCAGAACAAACAACGTTCCTTTTATTAAATTAGCGACGGGCTGGAAGGAAAGGCCGTTCTTTCAGCAAAGGCATTTCCCGCCTTCCGCTCCCGTGTTAAGACCACCTTCGGCCAGTAGGAGGCGAGGCGAGCTACCCTCAAAAGCGGCCAGGCTTTCTCTTCCTTTTTTCCGCCGGCAGGGGCCGCTGCTTCCGGGGGTGGGGTGGGGGGTGCAGAGCAGAGCGGCTGGCGCGGCCTGCCGGCAGAGGGCGCAGCGAAGCGCTGTCGACCGCGGTGGCGGCGGGTAAGGGAAGAGAGCGGCGCGGCCCAGGCCGGCGGCGCTGGGAAAATGGCGGTGCGGAAGAAGGACGGCGGCCCCAACGTCAAGTACTACGAGGCCTCGGACACCGTTAGTCAGTTCGACAGCACGCGGGTCTGGCTGGGCAAGAACTACAAGAAGGTACCGGCCTGAGCCAGGCCTGGGCCTGCCGGTGCTCCTCCTCCCCGCCGTTTAGGCGGCACCTTCTGGAAGCTCCCGGGGGAGGGAAAGGGCGCTTCTCTTCCTCCCATTCCCCTCCCGTCGCAGAAGCCAAACCGCTCGCCATCCTCCTCCTCCTCCTCCTCCTCCTCCTCCCGGGCCGAGATGCCCCGCAGATAACCCACCGCCTCTCCTGTGTTTGTTTCCCCACCACCACCCAGCAAGATGGGCACCAGAGTCGGGGGAGAGGGGGTGGAGGTGGTGGAGGAAAGAGGCGGCGGTGGGTGGGTGGGTGGGTGGCGATGATGGCATTGCCAAATTGGGAAGGACCCGAAGAAGAAGAGAGGGCGAGATTTCCCCCCCCTCCCCTCCCCTCCCCGTAGCAGATGATGGGATTTCTCTTGACCCCACCCCAATTCCCGGAGGGTCCTTTAAAACCGCGGCCCCTCTTCTTCCAAAGGTCCCCCCTTTGCTGCTCCGTCCCGCTTTGCTCAGCCAAAATAAAAGCACCGATCGTTGGAATCGACTCTGTCCCGATAGAATAGCAGATCCTCCCTTTTTTTTTTTTTTTTTTTTGCAACGATGTCTGGTGGTTTGCAATGCCAGACTGGTTTGCATTTTTAGAGGACTGACCTTTTAGCATCGGCTGGTTCCACCTGCTGCCCTATTGTCCTCTGGATGCTAACCTTTCCTTTTCCATGGAAACTTTCCTTCCGTTTGACACTTCGGGCTTCTTAGAAGCAACCCAATAATGTGACTTCAGTGATTTCTTTTTTTTTCTAATTACAATCAGTGTGGCCTTTGGCCTGCAAAGGCTTACAGGTCGGCGAAAGCGTTTTTTCTTTTGGAGATGGATGGGGCGGCTGCGCTTGTTCTTGTGTTTTTTTTGTTTTTTTCCAGGATAAATTATTTTAATCCTCCCTTCCTTAATCTCCTTTTGGATATTCAGCCTTCGCTTTTGTTTATTTCTTTAAATGGATTCTTGTTTGCAAAAAAGGTGGCAGTGCTTTTTGCTCACAGTTTTACATCTGGGCCTCATTCTTGCAAAGAGAATTCTTGGTCAGCAAGAGAATCGGGAATGATTGTTTTTGTTCTTTCATGCTATTTATGCATGTTATTTGCTCCTGTCATGTTTTCTTTTCAATCTCTAGTCGGGTGAAAGGAGCTGAAAGCCAAAACACTAGTATTAGAATCCATGGAATTTGTTTTATAGACCATGTACACACATATCCATACATCTATGTCCATAAACAGTATATAGAGCGAGGGACTCTGAGTCATGTTATTAAATTCGATAAGAGGCAGGTGAAAATACTCCCGGTTGTTCTATATCCCCAGGTCTCTTCTGTTTTGGTGACTACAGCCTTTCTGCAAAAGCAGCACAGACCTTGGTTCTCAGGTTTTTACCTTCAAAGAGAAGGAGAGTGGCTGAATCATCAGGCAATGCTTTTTTAGAGTGACAGCATGTGTCCTGACAGTTCACCATTTTCCTGGAAAATCATATCTCTTGCCCATTTCCTTTCCCATTTGTATCCTAAACTGATATTACTAAAAATTAGTAACAGGCAGTCCAACAATTGGAAGCTAATATTTTTTGCTAAGCAAATTCCAGTTAGGCATTTTCCCTGTCAATATAAACACATTCCTGTCAGCTGAGTGACTTTCATACATATCCGTATTCTATTTAGGAAGGAAAGTTGCAGATCCTTGATCTTGGTTAAGGATAATGCAATAGTTATATAATGCTATATAATTGCTATAAGCAATGTTATTTTAAAAACTGATGTTTCCTTAAAATACACTTCTTCTTTAACATTTGTAGTCCAGTGTATACTTGAACAGAATAAATTTATTTGAACATGGATGAAATTCTACATAAATATATATGGAATTAGTTTTTGGTCTAATTATATTCAGTACCTGTTTTCTTTCCCATTTCCCAAATTAAAACTATGTCCTTTGTCTTGGAAGAGGAAAAGAAAATTCCTCATGCATCTCATTTTCCCTGACATACTTCCTTAAAAACCAGTAGGATAATAGATAAGACCACTAAGAAGTAGAATTTAAAGCAGGAGGAATATAATAGGCAATTTGTCAGCATTTGCAATGTCTCCGCACTGTGCTAATCAGTCCTAATCCATTGGTATTCCAATATTAGGAGAAGCTGTTCCCACTAACAAACCAGAAGAGAAAAACTTCCTTTCCTGTGACTCCCAGATTTTGCATCAGGGTCCTCCAGTCCTTGGAGGATATATTTATACAATTAATATGTAATTGAGGATATATATGAAGGATTGCAAAAGGAGAATATGTATATACTTTTATATGACACTGGGTGTCTGTTTTTTCATGTCAGGAAGAGATTTCTAAGAATTGATATGTGAAAAAAATCCTCCATCTATTGAGAGATGAAATTGAGTAACATGAACTAGTTTACATCAATGGGTAGTAGCATCACCAGAGGCCAAAATAATGGCCTTTTTTAAAAAAAAATGCTGTATCCCACATAATCTTATATAAAATTAGTTTCTAGTAAACTGTGGTACATACTATCCATATTGTAAAATTATGATCAGTTTAAATTAAATAAAAAATGTGATCAGTAAGGTAGTAGGGGTTTTTCATTTTTTTTGTGTTAAAAATACTTACGTTGATAACCAATACCCACAGTTCTATTGAGAACTTTAAACATTGTAATGGCCCCACTAAGATTTCCTAGAAAGTATACTAAGTCTACTATGACCACAAATTCTAAAAAGGAAAATTCTGGTGCTTTGTAGAACTAGATCTCAAGGAGTACTTTCTTCCAATTTTTAATCCTAGCAGGTGAAATGGGATCTAGTTTTAATGTTTTCCTATATTATCCCAAGTTCCCTTTTCTCTATTTCCTTTCTCTTTTAAGATAAAGAAAAAGAGTTCTAATCTTATTTTAGATGAAGACTTAACTCGCTATTAGTAGTTTCAAGCCAAAATTGAAGGTGGTGGATGCTTTTTTGGAACTGCTTGGTTGTGACTTAAAAGAGAAGCTACTAGGAAGACTTGGCTTGGATTCACCTAAACTCTCAATTCTTTTTGTTTCCCCCCCCCCCACAGTACATTCAAGCAGAACCCCCTACCAATAAATCATTATCCAACCTAGTGGTACAGCTGCTGCAGTTCCAAGAGGAGGTCTTTGGGAAGCATGTCAGCAATGCACCACTCACAAAGTTGCCAGTAAGTGCCAAA
This sequence comes from Pantherophis guttatus, assembly GCF_059756535.1. NCBI lineage: Eukaryota > Metazoa > Chordata > Lepidosauria > Squamata > Colubridae > Pantherophis > Pantherophis guttatus. Next base: position 137,866,585 of record NC_142064.1, on the reverse strand, counting down.
GTTGTCTTAATTTTTAAGAAAACAATAATCAGTAATTTGGAAGATAATACTCAGCAGATCAGTAGTCTCTTGGGTAGCCTAATAATGTAAGACTTAAGTGATCCATTAGAATCTTCAGAATGTAAGACCTTTATGTAAAAATATTTCTGTAAATAGGAAATAAATATTGGGGGTGGGTGGGGTTTATACCAAGCCTTTTAAACTGATGCTATAGAGGTGTTTATATAAGGAAACATCACCAGACAAAATTTTACTTGTAATTTGAAATTACAAGTAAAAAATAGAATATGAAAATAGAATTTGGAAAATGTTAGGGTTATATTCTGTATAATTTATGGAACAGCTCTGAGATTTTCTATGTAGCCTTATGGGGATTGCAGACACAAACCGTGCATTTTAATGGTAGTTCTTTGTGGAATAGCATAGTGCATAGCTCCTAAAGCAGGCATAATACATATCTTCTAATGCAGTCATGTTACTTGCAATCATGTAACGTTGCTCTTTAGAGAAAAATACACTGTCTATTACTGTGTTCACACGCAGTACAGAACTGTTTCATACTTTGATCAAGGTTGACAGATTTTTGATGCTAAAAAAATTATGTCTGCTGTACTTTTATAGTTCCCTTTACATCTTTGCAGTTTAATTTTTAGATTGTTGTGAAAATACTATAGGAAACTAGCTTTTCAAGAAGCAACATTTACAGCACAGACCAGATGTCACTTTTGAATCTGAGCTGAACCTTCTCTTCTTTTCTTCCTAACACATAGTGATTAGGCATAGCAAAAAGAAAGAAAGAAAAACATTGTGCAAATTCAACTTGCAAAGTGCAAGTTTGTGCAAATCAGAATTGCTTTATTTATTTATTTTTTTTGGTTAGAATCAGAGAAGAATCAGGGCCTGGCAATTAAGAAAATAAAATTAATTCTAGACTCCTTGGTTAATGTGGTCTCCCTGAACATTTTCCTTTCAGTTGCATTAATTAAGCTTTGAGAAATAAATGCTCCATTTGTTTGAAGAGCAAAAGGCAATAGAAAGGGACAGAAGGGAGGAAAAAGAATGAAAATGTTGAAGAGAGAAAGGGAAAGGAGAATGAAAGGGAACTTTTTGGAACAGATGAAGTTGAATTAATTCCTTGTTTTGCTTCCCCTGCCTCTTATAGATTAAATGCTTCTTAGATTTCAAAGCTGGTGGTGCCCTATGTCACATTCTTGCAGCAGCTTATAAATTCAAGAGTGACCAAGGATGGTAAGCCTTCTATTTATTATTCTCATTATGGGTTATAAAATAATATCAATCTATGTTTTTATAGAAGATCCTGTTTCAAGTTGAATTTAATGATATATTTGGGAAATTTTAATGTTTAAGAAGAAGAAATGTATTGTACCTGTGTTAAAAGTGTTGCATTATTGCTTTACATTCCCTTTCCCTTCTCTAAGTTGAGGTTATTGGCATATTGGGTTGTAATTGAAATCTTGTATTTTGTCTTCCTAATAACACCTCTTAAATGTCTTCTATTATTTACTTTATAGTATTTCTAGCCCACTCCCTTCCTTTCGTAGGGCAAGGTCAAAGTTAATAAAAGTCCAGCGTGCAAAATTAAAATAATTTTTTTTTAAAAAAATGTCATCAATAAATGCCATAGACACCCATAGAATTCAACAAATAAACTAAAAGTTGAACACACATTGAAGTAAGATTTCCTTGGTCTGTTTACAAAATGTTAACAAGGATGGGGCTCTCCATACCAGTGGGAGAAGGGTATTCCACAAAGTGACAACTGCCCCACAGAAAGCTTCTGTGCCACTGCCCTACAGACCAAGAAATAAATACCATGTAGACTTATTTTTCTTAAGATTGACTATATACCGTAGTAGCAGAACCTTGCAAATCTGAATGAACTTCCCATCCTTCTTTTGTCCTCATGTAAATTTGGGGGGCCAGGGTAGGCTGTCTGAGATATTTTCATAATCTTCCCTCCTTGTTATGCAATGTTTATCTCCTTTTACCTTAGTAGTGGATCTTCCTTCTCCCTGCCAAGGCCATCTTTACTCTCTATGTGTGGTTTATACCCCATGAATTTCTTGAGGAAGGGAACCTGAAGTAGCCCCTGTCTTAATGACTTTATCAGACAGGCAAATCCAATTTTTACAAAGTGGGTGCCTGATGTATGCCGGTGTTGCACTGAAAGGGGTATAAAAGTAATGACCACCATTTTGAAGTGGAATTGGAAACCAGTTGTCAATCAGTGCAGTAACTTCAGAATAAGATTTTTCCTTTCTTGGCAGGGTTGTTCTATCAGGAGTCTAGCTGCTTAATTTTGTACAATCTGTAGCTTCAAGGTCACCTTTGGGGGCAGCCTCACATAGAGCATGTAACGTTAGTCCAATTGAGTGATGACCAGGAAATGTTACAACAGCGTCTTGGTCCAAGTGAGGTTCCAATTGGTGCATTAATTGGCGTCACTAATTGCAGGTAAAGCAGGTTGCAGGAGAATACCCAAGTCATAAATTAACCCCTGTAAGGAGAGTATGACTCCATCAAAAATGACTATAGTAGCCAGTATTATTAAGTTGCTCGGATATGTGTTGACAAAATTGGGTGGGTTAATCTGAGCTTCTTTTGCCTCATCTAGATCCTCTAGGCACTGATTTAGTTCTTCCGAGCCATCTTTGACTTGGCCCAAGTATAACTGTATGCATAATTATATTATTTGCATATTGATGACACTCACCCTGAGGGCACTCACCATTGCCAAATGATCTCCACCAGTAGTTTCATGTAGATATTAATTAACATGGATGGAAGAACTAAGCTTTGCGGTACTCCATGCTGGAGTCCCCAGGGATGGGAGTTCCAATCCCCCCAACCATGACCACCGATTAGAACTGATCTCCCACTGAGGTAGGATTGGAACCAGCACAAAGTGTCCCCAACTCTCCATCCTTGCAGGTGATCCAGAAAAGTAACAGGGGCATTGAAGGTGAACAGGAGGTCTAATAGGACCAAGTGTGGTACATGCTCCCCATCTAGCAAAGAAAAGTTGTACACCAGATTTTCAGATCCTATCTCTGAAGTGATCCATTAGTTCATTTCCTGTTCCAAAGTAAAGACCAAATCAGGTGTGTGCTTCCCCCGTACTTCCCCATATATGTTAGAGAATTCCCTGTGACAATCCTGTGGAAGCTATGAAATCACCTTTAGGGCATGGAGTCTCCTAAGATTTTAGTTTCCTAAAATCAAAACCCTTGAGAACTCCTTCAATCCCAACCCAACATGAGGTTCATGAGGTAACTGAGAGCCACAATTAGGCAGTCAATATGTCAGCAACAGCAACTTAGCTTGTGACGCAGTACTTCCTGCGTCATCACAAGACTCTCAAAAATTACAGCAACCTTCTTTCTTCCCCAGCTTTAGCATCATAGCTCCTATAAAGCCTAAAATCCAGCCAGTAATAGATGCCAGGTCTATGTATTTGGGCAACACCATATCATGGACAGAAGGAACTTGTTCTTTATGTCAGGAATGGGAAACCTTTTGATGATTAAGCCTAGTGAAATAAATACATTAGAAGATAAAAACTAATGTGAGAGATAGGTTGGGCTGAGAAAAAGCGATTTGTTCAAAATCATCCATTAAAATGTTGGACTTGAACTTCAAACTCCTCAGTACAATGCTATCTCTACCCTGGCAAATGTATCTTGTTTGAACAGGGTTATTCTTATGGCACGGATAGTAATGGGTAGGGAGATTCTATGCTTTGTTTAGGATAGTATTTTATGATACTGGAATTGCCTGATGCACACTTTCATTTGCTTCAGGAATAGAAAGAACAGTCTTCATGTAGAAGTCAGTCTGTTATCCAGGATGAATCAAGGTCTGTAATAGCAAGTTTGCTCTGTGGCCTCAGACATCAGACTTTGCGAAATGCCTCTATCCTGCCTACTTGTAAAATAGGTTATTTACAAAATATAAATTGTGCTTTTTATTGAAAGCTGGTTTTTCCCCCCCAAAAGGCGACGTTTTGATTTCCAGAATCCCTCACGGATGGACCGAAATGTGGAGATGTTCATGACTATTGAAAAATCTCTGGTACAGGTAAAAGTGGCCTCTTTTTAAAAAAATATCTCAGATAGTAAACTCTTTTAGCTTAGCACAAAACACTAATTTTCTCTCTCTTTTTTCTTTCTCAGAACAATTGTCTGTCTCGTCCTAACATTTATCTGCATCCAGATATTGACCCCAAATTGCAAGCCAAGCTGAAAGACATTGTCAAACGGCATCAGGTGGGCAAGACATCAGAACAGCTTAGTGAGGGAATGGCAAACCTTGGGCCTCACCGCCTTCCATTCCTTTTGTTATACATTGCAACCTTTGCCCAACTGAGCATCTTGCATATATAATGGGGTTTCAAGCCCCAAAATACCAGCAGTTTCCTGTTGTTTACAAACATGAAGGAACACAATGTTTCCAGTTGTACTTCAAAATAAGAAATAATGCTGACTCATAGAGTGAGGTGCAACTGTTTTGCTGCTGAATCTCTGAAGAGAGCCCTTCATTATTTTTTCCTTCTGCGACTGAAGCAACAATTTATTTTATAGTTGCAATTGTTTAACATTATTGTATTGGAAAACAGTAAATAATTAGCAGCAAAATAGGATGACATGGGATGCGGTGGCTCAGTGGCTATGATGCTGAGCTTGTCGATCAAAAGGATGGCAGTTCAGCGGTTCGAATCCCTAGTGCCACGTAACAGGGTGAGCTCCCTTTACTTGTCCCAGCTTCTGCCAACCTAGCAGTTCGAAACCACGTAAAAAATGCAAGTAGAAAAATGGGGACCACCTTTGGTGGGAAGGTAACAGTGTTCCGTGCGCCTTTGGCATTTAGTCATGTTGGCCACATGACCACAGAGACATCTTTGGACAGCGCTGGCTCTTTGGCTTTGAAACGGAGATGAGCGCCCTAGAGTTGGGAACAACTAGCACATATGTGCGAGGGGAACCTTTACCTTTACCTAGGATGACATCTTATAAATGAGATGTTTCTATATGTCAGGTTCTTTTATAAACTTACCTGGCATTTAGTTCTTACCTGGCATTTCAATACCTAAGTTTGTACATAAGTTTGCAGTTCAGTAACAGTTCAAAACTAGCTGAACAACCTCAGAAAGGTACTGGAGCATGCACTGTGTACTGTATTGCATCAGCATGGTTCCTCAGAGGAGTCAGTGGGACAAACACTGAACATTCAAGATTGGGAAAGGTATTTAGCAGTAAGGACTGTTCCACCCCATGGAATTGTGCTTGATTAGCTGTTAACAATATAGTAGTGTTAATGCTATACATGACTCATAGGCTAAATCAGAGCTGGGCAGTGTTCCATGAGCTAGGGAATGCATAAAAGGGTTCCTGAAGGGATGAAGAGCATGAATTCTGTCATACTGGTAAATGACAAAGGGTAAAGATTTTAAATCTTTTCTAAGATTATTATCTGTTTTATTTAGTGGTTTTTCTAAAATGATGGAAAGCAGGGTTGTTAGGTTTTGGTTGTATGAACTGTACTTCAGCACCACGATCAAAAGGAGCATTGAAGGGATTGAGAAATCATTTTCAGCAGCAGGTGTCCCCTGTATGGTTTAAATCTTGATATTTCCATGACTTTTTTTTTCTTGTAGGGAACCATAACTGAAGATAAGAGCAATGCCTCCCATATTGCCTTTCCTGTTCCTGGTAGCTTGGAAGAAGGCAAGTTTTCACTCTGGCCAGAGCAATTAGTGTTTTGAGTTTAAAATATCTTTCTCAGTGGTTATTGGTTGCACATAGTTTATGAACAGTGGTTGTTTACATACAACTATGCTTCTCTTTTAAACAAGTAGTACAGAATGTAATATTACAGTAAACCCTCAATTTAATAGACTTTGAATACAATAGGCAATTTCTTTATTCAGACTTCACCTCTATTTGATGGATCAAGATTTAAATTGAGGTTTTACAGCAAATCATGCCATTCATATGAGTCATGTAATTATGCAAATGACATACATTGAGGTAGATTATGTACTTGTGGATTTAATGGACATCCCTGACCATAAATAATCTGTTAAATTGAGGTTTTACTGTACTTTTAAAAAACGTTTTCAAGGATTTTATTTCTACTGGCTCTGTGGGTAAATGGAATAAGTACAATTGCAATGAAAGAAATCCCATTTTAAAACAGCAGTGACCCAGAAACACCTGTCCATAAAGATAGGGAACCTAAGTTGTAGGAAAGGAAAGTGAAAAACTTCCATTCTTTTAAAACTAAAATTTAAGCTCTTACTTTTGAGTATTACTGTATCTTTAATGTCTACTGTGTTTCCCTGAAAATAAGACCCTGTCTTGTATTTTTTGTGAACCCCGAAATAAGCGCTTGGTCTTATTTTTGGGGAGGTCTTATTATTTTGGGGCATGTGGAGCAAGATGGGGCTCCTCTTGCTGTCTTACCTGATTTCCAGCTCTGCATTTAAATATTTTCAGGGAGGGCTTATTTTCCAGGGGAGGCTTATTTTAGCGCATGTGTTCAAAAACCTGATTGGGCTTATTATCGGGAAATCTTATTTTCGGGGAAACAAGGTAAGATGCATTACGTTTTTTTTCCTTTCCATATCCCACAATGTACATTTCTCGGAGTATTTTGTTTTTATTGTTGTTGTTTGGCTTTGTCTCCTAATAGTTGTTAGCCATGTCTGATTTAAGGACACTGTATTTTTTTCCTGCTGGCTTATATCTTGAATTTACTTCTAGCTTTTATTTACATATTTTCCTCTGTTTAGTTATTGTTCATGTCCTCTCCTGTCCATATCTGTTTCATGTAAACACTATGGTGGTAGGTGGAATTTGTCTGTGATTTTATCTTGTAAAGGGCTAGTACAGTAAATCTAAACTACCAAATAATAATAGCATTTCATGTAGAGAGTGCATAGGGAGCAACAGCATCATTATAAAGATCAGTCCTCTGTATGGAGGGAAGATTGTGAAATGCGGTTCTTGATGCTTAAAAATAATTCCTTAATTTTTTTTATGAAAATAGGTTGTCTTATATTATCTAAAGATGTTCTCATAGAAACCTGGCAATGAATAGAGTTGAACTGACCTCTGGCCCGGTGTCTATTAAGTGGGCATCTCTGGAAAAATGGTATTTTCAGTTAATTCAAGGAGTATTATTTCACCAAATGATAATTCCTTGCTATTATTTTATTTTTTTTACTTATTTTAATATGCATTAGAATATTAGACACACACATACAAACACATGGAATCTGAAGATAACTTCTATGCATGACCCGATTTGTATGGGTATAGTTCTTCATTCCCATTTTGAAGAATTTGCCCTATTACACTCATGAGAACCTCAGAGCAACTTAATGATACATTTGATACACGTGAAAAAAAGGGTCATTTATACTTGGGTAATAATCACTCCAATTTTTTCTTTTTTTTTTAGAAGAATGGGTTCGTCCAATCATGAAGAGAGACAAACAAGTTCTTCTTCACTGGGGCTACTATCCTGACAGGTTTGCCTCAGTCCTCTATAACTACCTTAGTTTATGGAGAGGAATGCATATGGGTAGTTTTTAGATTATATCCTTGCCTTTATTCTTAGCCACTACTTGTAAATGTAAAATAAATAATTAAAGACTGATTGTAGCAGAGTCTTAATTTTTCCCTTACTATTATCGTGAAGCAGCATATGTAAATATATGACTTAACCGATGCGATTGTGGGGTGCAGTGAGGTTTTAGAATTGATTCTTTATTCACTATGTGTTTTCTTTTACAGCTATGACACTTGGATTCCAGCCAGTGAAATTGAAGCCCCTGTGGAGGATGCTCCCACGCCAGAGAAACCCCGTAAGGTAATGTGATAGGACGGACTTTGGGGTTGGACCATTGTGGCATTGTCACCAAAGAACTTCTAAAATAACAAGTTCCTACTTTTTAATTCAGAAGTGGGAAGCAGCTTCTTACCCTTTTCAGTTCAAGTCATCTGGGGATGTTCTTCTCTTCTCCTCACCCCCAGGTTCATGCAAAGTGGATCCTAGACACAGACACGTTTAATGAATGGATGAATGAAGAAGACTATGAGGTCAATGATGAGAAGAGCCCTGTCTCCAGGAGAAAGAAAATCTCTGCCAAGACACTCACTGATGAGGTGTGGTTTTTGTTTTTGTTTTACTAAAAAATTTAGTCCTTAAGGGTATTTGGGCTGAATGTTTTAAAAAAGGAAGGGACAAGCTCGACCAAAATATTAGTTCTCCCATCTCTGGAATGGATTACCATGCTAAAAATATATTGAGACCTTCAGCTGGAACGCGGACCAATTCTAGTAGATTGTCAAGAGCAGTCTGTCTGTTCCAACTAGCTGTTGGAATTTTTACAATAAGTGAGGAATTAGATATATTGGTCAAACCTAGCAGGGGACTTGTATTTCTAAATGAATATGCTCAGCATTTAACACTGGAATTAGTTATGCCCTAGCTCTTACGAGATTCTATTAATTTTCCTTTGGATATTTAAAAAAATGTTCAGTGATAAGCACAAGAGATTTTTTTTTATTTATAAACTTTATTAAAACATACATAAAACATTTACACAGCATACGACATAAAGATAAAAAAACATTGACCCAACATACGACATTAAGATACATTATTCTTTATAAGCATTGTTTCGTAGTGGTTTCCCAACTAATATTGCACTAATAGCACAAGAGATTATTAATGTGGTTTAAGGAGGCAATTCAAGGCTGCTGGCAAATTGCGTTGACTTCTCTCTTTCCAGGTTAACAGTCCTGATTCGGACCGAAGGGATAAGAAGGGGGGAAATTATAAAAAGCGGAAACGTTCCCCTTCTCCTTCCCCTACTCCAGAAGCAAAGAAGAAAAATGCCAAGAAAGGGTGAGGAGAAAGAAATGTTTTTTCTTGACTATCTGGGTATGAAGCAACTCTCCAGGTCCTATTGGAGTGCCTCATTTCTTAAGAAAAATTAGCCTGTCCTCCTGTCCTATTCCTGAGGGCAAGCATAGTTTCTTACAACAGGCTGGCTTGAATTAACCAAGAATAGAGTATCCTCTCTATTTGAAGTCCTTCCCTTGAATACGCCAACTTCAGGAGCAGTTTTCAACAATATTGCCGATTCGACTCAGTGAATTCACTTCATGAAATCATTCATAGAATATTTTCAGCTCAGCTTTCCTTACTTGAAAGCAATAGAATCTATTCTATTGATATGAAATAATGATGATTTAACTATAGTTTGATGTAGTATCCAGGATTGAATAATGTTGTTTATTGTATCTCTGCCTTTTGCTTGAGGTTGACTCAGCCTTCCATCCTTCTGAGGTGGGTAAAATGAGAACCCAGATTGTTTGGGGGCAATATGCTGACTCTGTAAACCTCTTAGAGAGGGCAGTAAAGCATCATGAAGCGGTATATAAGTCCCAGTGTTATTGCTATGCTATTGCTTTCCATCTGCAGGCCTTCCACACCCTACACCAAATCCAAACGTGGTCACCGTGAGGAAGAACAAGAAGATCTCACAAAAGACATGGATGAACCTTCTCCTGTCCCTAATGTTGAAGAGGTCACGCTGCCCAAAACAGGTCAGAATTTAAAGCTGTTTATGAATTCCATAACCATGGCTCTCTGTCATGTTTGGGGTGGCTTCTATCAATTATAGCTCCCTTAAAAACTACCATTGTTGCATCAGCATGATGAGTAGAATATTATTTTTCTGTTAGTCATTACACCTCTGGTCTTTACAGTTGACAATGAAAGATGGACAGCCTGTAGTGCACATACTGTACAGTTAATTTACAACAGCCCATTTAATAGCCATTGGAACCATTTTTCACACTTACGACCATGGCAGCATCTCCATGGTCATATGATCAAAATTTTGATTCTTGGCAAAATTTTGATTCATGTTTATGATGGTTGCAGTGTCCTTGGGTCCCTTGGTCACCTTTTGAGATCTTCTGACAAGCAACATCAGCGGGGAAGCTAATTTCCCTTAATAACCATGTTACTAAGTTCACAACAGAAAAATAGAGGCATTCATGTAGAGATTTAAGACAACCAAAAGACCTCTTGGACATGTCAAACACTTTCAAATTTTAAGCCCCACGTTGAAGAAAATCACCGTACTGATGTTATACTTCGCCTTAAGGCCAAGCATAAGAAGGAAGTATAACTCCTTGGCCCTGCAGTTCGATTCCTGGGGAGATTCTTTGAATAAAATATTCCTTCCTTCCTCTGTCTTCCATAGTCAACACGAAGAAAGATTCTGAATCTGCTCCTGTGAAAGGCGGTACCATGACTGATTTGGGTAAGGGATACTTTATTTATTTTGTAATCCTCCTTTTATTACAAGAGCAAGAACATGCTCTTAGTCTTTGATAGACTAATATTTATGCATTAGGAAGATTAGATTCCTTCTCCCCCTCCAAACGATCAGTTGTGAACAGGTGTCATATCTTCTGATGTGAACTATCTATAAGATGATAAAATCAGTCCAGCTTCCTTTAAGCTGTCAGAGCAAAAACACGGATGTTGCATGATATGATACTCTATTTTTGGAATTGGTTTCAGTGGGAATTTGCAACTCTTGATTGATAATGTAAAAAAGCTGGGTATTTAGCACAGGCCTTTTTGTCTATAACTTTTCTAAAAACCATTACTGCCCCGACTTTCTACTTACAGTTTATAGCTCAAAGCAACTTAGAGCAGTTAAAAATAACAGGACAAAATATAATAATAAAGCAAGGCAGTTAAAAGCAAGGCAAAATCAAAATCAGAGCAACTAAATATAGTACTGTATTTTTCGGAGTATAAGACACACCGGACTATAAGACACACCTACCTTTTTTGGTGAGGTAAAACAAGAAAAAGAAATCTGCCTCTGCCTCCCAGCAATTTTGCCTCATTGCAGCAAACAGCAAATAGCTTGCTTTACTTTCATTTTCGTTTTCAGCATAGCTTGATTAGCACAAGTAAAAAAAAATCCGCTCCCAGCAATTTACCTCCTTGCAGCAAGCAGCAGAGGCCTGCCCAAAACAGCTGAGAGCAAAACAGCTGAGGGTTGGGAGGCCGATCCAATCAACTTGTGTTAATTAGGCTATGCTGAAGCTGAAAGGAGCTGTTTCTTCTTGCTGTTTGCTGCAAGGAGGTAAAAGCTGGGAGGCAGAGGCCAAAGGGTGGGGGCCAATGGGTGGGCGGGGCTACATTTGGTGTATAAGACGCACCTAAATTTTCACCCCCTTTTAGGGGAGAAAAAGGTGCGTCTTTACTCCGAAAAATATGGTAAATGAGAGTCATTTTGGCATAGTGTTATAGGCAGCAGGCTATTCCTGCCTTAAGTATGGTACTAGCATAGGAAGAAGGCAAGGTCAAACAACTTCCTAAAATGTTGGAAAGAATAATTGCATGGGCTGCACACACACACACACACAATCCAGTATTAAACATTAAGTATTTCTTGAGTGTTGGATTGAATGAACGGGAAGTGTTGAATTGCTGTACTAACGGCTGTTTCTCGTTTTGTGTGTGTTCCTTGCTGGGATTTACATTCATTTAAAATTTACCGTTATGTGGGAGAATAACAGATGTTGGAACGTTTATTTGGGACAGACTGTCTTCTGCAGAGTTTAAGCCAGGCAAAACAAATTCTTAAGGGGGCAGTCTCTCTATTTCTTTCAACCATGCTGAGGGGGAGTATGTCTGAAATCATACCAGCAGACTGGGCTGCAAATAAAAAAAAAAAAGTTGGAATGATAAATCTGTATAATTTCAGTAAACCATCAGAGTATATAAGCAAGCCATAGGCTTTTTGGCCAGGGAATCTAGAAAATCACCTGCTAATTATATAAGCCTAAAAGAGCTTAAGACTTGTTTTTCTCAATATCAGTCTCCCAAGTGACACAATAAATTTGAAAAGGTCTACAAGAAGGATGTAGAAATAGATTTTAAGGAAGGTAGCTCCCATTTGTGTTACTGGGCAAGTTTCTTCAATTGTTTGTACATAAATGTCATTGGGGAATGCTGCGGTATGTTTTTATTCTTTTACCTTTGCTAAATATGGCTTCATTTTTGACAATTCTCCAGATAGCTATGGAAGAGCAAATGGAGAATGTAGAGGTTTCTATTTCTGATTTGGGGTGCTTGCTCTTCTTGTTTTCTAGATGAACCAGAGGATGAGAACATGGAGGCGGCAGGCAAGGTAAATCAGATGCTGCATTTTATCTATTGCCTCTTGTTATACCTTAAAGTACAGCCCTACTCTTCACACAGGGGCAGGTTGGGAAGGATAAACTGGTGCTAAGGGAACAAAAATGACCATTTACAGGTAGTCCTTGAATTGCAATGCTAATTGGGACAGGGATTTCCATCTCAGTGAAGTGGTCAGAAAGCACAATGCCACACGATCGCATTTCTTTGTGATGGCAATCCAATTTCATTGGTCATTAGGAAAGGACCCATCCCAATCCAAGCCATTCCTGGCTTGGTCCCTCCCAGCCTTGACCCTCAGAAAGGTAAGGGGCTGCCTGTCTCCTTTTTAACTCCCACTCCCCCCACTTGTCTCTCCCTTTATCTTTACCCTTTTGGCCACCCTGCACAGCAGCACTCCTTAGCAGCAGCAGCAGCAGCTGTGGTTGAAACGGAGTCCTGGGACCTTCAGCAGTCTCAGCTGGCTATTGTTCTGACCCAGCCTTAGCAGAACCAAGAAACAGAGTCCTTGTCCCAAAAAAACCCTCTTTATTTAACTACTATGAATTCATGGCATTCACACACAGAAAAATCCAGACAATAATCCTCCCAAGGATTAATTGCAGTAACAGATCTTACCAGTCCTTGGATAATTGCCAGCCCAAGAACTTCCAGGCGCAAAGCTGTAAATTAATTCCTGGCAAGAAGTCTCTGAGACACGAACCACGATAAGCAAAGAAATACGAACTGTTGTCTTCTGCAACCGCCACTCCCCCTTTGCTTCTCTTTATTCCCCAGCCAGGGAGGGGCCATTCAGTGTCCACGTGTGCCTTTCTTCTCGAGTCGGCTCCTGTTCCTCAGTTGTTCTCTCCTGACAGGTCTGCGCATACACGCATCTGGAACAGGCCCCTGCTATTCTTCTTCCCCGCTTATCTCCGACGGCAGCTGGGAAATGTCGGATGGCCCTGGCTCTATCTCTGCTTCCGGATGCAGAGCATCCATCAGAGCCTTCCCCAGACTCCAGGACTGGCCCAAGTTCCTCCCCACCTCCTCATCGTTCGAGTCTGGGCCACAACAGCTATCACCATCCCCAGGCCTCTACTTCAGCCCTAGTGCTGCCACTGCCAAGGAGTATCACCTCAACTTTGTCCCTGGACAGCCACCTTAGCACCATAGTGCAAAGTTCCAACCACCCTGCCGTGCCTAGCTGACATTAACCATCTTTCCTCTCACTGCTGAGAGGGCTCACTGCTGGTGCAGCCAGGCAACTGCTGGCTGCACCAGGCCTGCTTCCCCAGGCTACCTGTGCCACTCTCCAAGTAACACTCACTGTTCTCTAGTCTAAACAGCGCATGCTGTTCTCATGATATTTCAGAATATTTCTGAGGCCTTCCAAAGCATCGCAAGAACAGCACGTGCGATCTGGAGGAGAGTGGGTGCGGCTTTCTCATTAGGCTTCAAAAGGCCTCAGAAACTTTTCAGAGGACTTTCCAAAGCATCCTGAGAATGGTGCACGCTATTTGGAGAATGGTGCAAAGTGGCATCAGGAAGCAAGCCTGGCACAGCCAGCAGCGAGACAGAGACAGTGGAGGTCCGCTAGGCATGGCTGGGGTGGCTGGGACTTTGCACTGGGGTTCCTGGCGGAGATGGAGGGCAATAGGGTGAGAGGAGTTGAAGCACTCCTGCGCTTTTAAGTGTGGGCAGGCTGCCAAGTGCCTGGATTTTGATCACCTGACTGCAGGACCATTGCAACAGCTATAACTTTGAGAACCGGGTGTAAATACCATTTATTCAGTGCTGCTGTAATTTTGAAGGGTCGCTGAACAAATGATCATTAAATAAGGACTTTCTGTAATCAGTAAAAGAAGATTCAGCTTTTGCTAGGTCTACTTCTACTCTTCCACCACCACCACCACCACCCCCAGCCCCATATGCTTCTCTCCTTTCTGCTTTTCTTAGTTTGATCCCAGTAGAGGTGACTCCAATTCAGTTATACCCATGCCTTCTCATATTGACAATCATTTCCTTGGAGACCTGTAACACCACCCATAGTAACCTTTGTGTCCTCTTTCTCTCATATGGCAAATCTCCCTGGATTTCTATCTCATCGCTTAGCAAATTTTTTTTTCTGTATGCCAACCTCCCATCATTTCTTGAACTCTGTCTGTAATGTGTTGGAATTAAGACTTACACTGAGAGTTTCGGGTTTGGATTGTTGTGCGGATGAGTTGTTCCAAGATCCCAGCTCCTCTTGATAAAAATTGAAGATTACAGTCGTAAGAACGTCACAAGCATGCCCATCGCCTACTGAAGAGAATTCTGGTTTCAGGATGAAGAGGAGAATAATGCTGGGAACAAAGGAGAGCAGACCAAGAACCCTGACCTGCATGAAGACAATGTGACCGAGCAGACCCATCACATTATCATCCCCAGTTATGCCGCCTGGTTTGACTACAACAGGTGCTGGAATGTGAGCTTTTTCTCCCTGAGTTCCTCCAGCCTCCCCACCTGTTCTTCATATTTTTTTTCATGTTTCTTCCACAGTGTCCACGCCATTGAGAGGAGAGCCCTTCCTGAGTTTTTCAACGGCAAGAACAAGTCAAAGACGCCAGAAATGTAAGAATGCTCTTATGTGCTCTGGTATCTCTACCAGGATAGCAAATGTGGCAGCATCCTTCTTCTGCCACGGTGAGAATCCGAGGACATTTTACACCTTCAGTGTTGTAGAAGTCCATACAAATAGAAATAGAATAACAGAGTTGGAAGGGACCTTGGAGGTCTTCTAGTCCAACCCCCTGCCTAGGCAGGAAACCCTACAGCACTTCAGAAAAATGGTTATCCAACATCTTAAAAACTCCCAGTGTTGGAGCATTCGCTACTTCTGGAGGCAAGTTGTTCCACTGATTAATTGTTCTGTCAGGACAATTAACATGACAGGAAAGGTTCTGCACTGGCCTTTAGAGGCGTTTAGTAAGAAGATTAATGGAACTAATCATGTGGGAAGACTTTTACAAAGTAAAATGACTTGAGTTGAAAGTACTTTTTTTCCCCTTTATGTTTGTTTCATGCTCTAGCTACTTGGCTTACCGCAATTTCATGATTGACACATACCGGCTCAATCCTCAGGAATACCTGACTTCCACTGCATGTCGTCGGAACCTGGCTGGTGATGTCTGTGCCATCATGAGGTATGTTAGCTGAGCATACAGAGAAGCCCAGTAACAGTTTGCAGCAGTCCACTTTTATTTTACGATTTGGCACATGCAGCTGGATTTTTGATCTTATGTCTTAATGATCACTTTGCCATAAGATGGGCTAAATATGATTTTCTGATCTACTGAGAAAGAAATTATGGATGGTGCATCTTCTTGAGTTTAACACAATCCTCATTCTTATGTGACCTAATAGTTTTGGCTAAAAACACATACAATAATTCAGAAGATTTTAAAAATTAAAATACAATTGAAACCAGAGACCTGGGACTAAGGGATAAGCAACAAGAAAAAAATCATGGAACTTTGTTTTTATATATTATTACTGCAGCAAGACTACTATATGCTTGAAAGTAGAAAAGTCCACAAGGCATTGTGGGGATTTGGAGGAATGGCTGGAGAAGATGAACTTGCAGAGATGCCTAAATTAATTTCTTTGCTTAGACAGAAAACAATATATTTATGGATGCCTGGAAACCTCTTCTTGCATAAAATGGAAAAAATACACTTACGATTTGTGGTTTTGATATGAAAAAAGCAACAACAGAAAAGAGTGAGCTTTTTTGTAATCATAGAATAAGAGATAATTTTATAATTGTACTTATATTTGCTGTAAAGGAAATTGAAAAATTCTTTTTTTTCTATTTTTCTTTCAGCACTTGTTTCTCTTTTTTCTTTTCTGCCGTTTTTATTCGTGTTAATTTGTTTTAATTTTTTGTTCTTTATAAGACTTTTAATAAAACTTTAAAAAATGTTCTTAGATGATTGATGAACAGAGTTTAATTTTAATCCATAGCTCTTTTGTCACAGATTTGATTAGAGCTAAAGTTTCCTTTTTTGTTTTCCTTGGTTGCAGAGTCCATGCCTTCCTAGAACAGTGGGGACTCATCAATTACCAAGTAGATGCTGAGAGTCGACCAACACCGATGGGACCACCACCTACTTCTCATTTCCATGTTCTGGCTGACACTCCTTCAGGACTGGTGCCACTGCAGCCCAAAACACCCCAGGTAGTATCAGCCACCTGGAGAAGAAATTTAAATACACGTCATTTTTTAAAATTTATCTGCATGTTTAGAATTTCCTTAGCTATAATTAAGAACGACTGGCCCGCAAAGCATGTTAAAAGAAATATATAGACCTCCGCTGAGAATATATCGACATTTAAAACATCTGATAAAAATAAACCAGAAGCTATATTAAATGAGAAAAATCAAAGGGGGAAAAAGTCCTTCAGAAAATAAATGTCTGAAAGTTGCTAAGGAAGTATCCGAAGGAATTTTCATCCTAGAGGAAATCACGTGTTTGTGCATGCTGGACATTTTAATAACTTTGCTTTCCCAGATTAAAATATTAATATAAATGGGAGAGGGCAACAGGACAGAATTTTGCTTACGCTTCAGGGTCGTCAGAGTGATAGCGATACCAAGACTGGACGAAAGGGCAAAGAGATTGAAGATCTTGTCACAGAGACAGTGAAAGGGAAACCGGAGCTGGTAAGAAAATTCCCAGCGGAGGCTGGTGTTTGTGGGAGTCCCGAGAGGAATGACACCTGGATACTTTCCTCAGGAAAACTGTGGAACTCCGTGCAGCCAGAAACCGAGTCAGGTCAATCTGCTGAATTTTTAAGGATGAGCAGGAATGGAATTGTCCCATCTCTTCCTTTGTAGTTTGTTGCCTGTAATTTCCTGATAGGCTGCACCGCTGTATGTTCATTGTTGCAGACCCAGTAATGGGTCACTGAAGACCCAAAAAAGAGAGATGCTGTCACGGATGAAATGCTAGAAATTCCAACTCGTCTGGGTGGGCCTAAGATTGACATATGCTGTGCTATAGCTTGGCCCCACCAAATGAGAGCTAGAGGTGGATGCCTGCTTGTTCTCCTTATAGGTGGTAGTGATCTTTCAAATAGCACTTCAGAGGTCTTGAGAATCGGGCTTTCTTTACATCACATGAAGCTTGTTCATCTCTCTTCAAAGCAAACCACAGCTTCCCAGCAGATGTTAAACTTCCCAGACAAGAGCAAGGAGAAGCCACCGGATATGCAAAACTTTGGACTCCGCACTGACATGTACACAAAGAAGAATGTTCCTTCTAAGGTAAAAGAGGAAAGACTGTGGGTTTTCTCATGTGTTTGTCCAGTGACAGGTCAGTTCTAACGCACAAGTCTCTTCCTACAGAGCAAAGCTGCTGCCAGCGCTACTCGTGAGTGGACAGAACAGGAGACCCTGTTGCTGCTGGAGGTGAGCAAATGGAAGCAATTCAGATTGCCCATAAAAATGTGGTTCTGACAACTGCTCCTAAGTTTTCTCTAATAGCAATAGCCATAGCACTTAGACTTCTACACCGCTTCATAGTGCTTTTACGGCCCTCTCTTAGCGGTTTAGAGTCAGCATATTGCCCCCAACAATCTGGGTCCTCATTTTACCCACCTTGGAAAGATGGAAGGCTGAGTTGAACCTTGAGCCTGGTGAGATTCGAACTGCCAAACTGCTGACAGCCGATGATCAGCAGAAGTAGCCTACAGGCACTTTAACCACTGTGCCAGAAGAAGCATTCCTTCTTCTCTTGATTTTGTTCCCAAATCTTCAGTTGTTTTTATTCTTGGCAGCTAAAGTATATTGGGCATTGACTTCTTATTTTCTTGCGTGGAAATGGGAATTTTAAAATTTGATGAGTAAATTGATAAGTTTTTGTTCTCTCCAGGTGTTACACTTGGGATAATGATATTTTAGGTCTCTCTTTTTTTTTTTTTGGCTTTAATTTATAGGCCGCCTTTCTTCAGAGACTCAGGGCGGCTTACAATGCGTTCATACTTTTGTATATTTATACAAATCATCTTATTGCCCCCACAATCTGGGTCCTCATTTCACCTACCTTTGAAAGGATGGAAGGCTGAGTCAACCTTGAGCCTGGTGAGATTTGAACTTGCAGTAATTGCAAGCAGATGTTAATAACAGTGCTTAGTCCACTGTACTACAGGCTCTTTCCCATTTGTTTGATGGGTTTATTCCATGACTTTCAGAAGATTTTAAAGATATTAAGGAGTCATTACATGTAAAGGAGAAAGCCTCAATTATTCAAAACTAATGTACAAATAAAATGTCTTAGGATCCTTTTATTGTTACACAGAAATTGAGATGATGTGTAGACAGAAGCAAGTGATGGTGAAACTTAAAACTATTCCAACGTATTTAAACCAAGAATGTGGAACTACTTTTTCTTTCAGTTCCATGTTAGGAGCCATACATCATATCCCCAGGAAAATAAATCCTAATAATTAGTGGCTTAAAAATAGTTAATGAAATTGTTTTCCAGTTGTGGATTTAATAACATTCTTACGTTATGTTGCAAGGTAACAATATGATAGCAACTTTGGAAATTTCTGGGAATGGATTCTGCCCTGGAATTTAGTGTGATATACTTCTGATTCAAACCACAGCTGCAAATTGAGGAAGGGGCCTGCTTGGAGAGAATGTTAAACATGGAAAAAGTATAGTGCCACAACTGCTTTTTCCCCAAACCCTGGAAAGTTACTACAGGTAGTCCTTGATTTATGACCACAATTGAGCCCAAAATTTCTGTTAAGTGAAACATTTGTTAAGTGAGTTTTATGACTTTCTTGCCACAGTTGTTAAGTGAATCACTGCAGTTGATGTTAGTAACCTGGTTGTTAAATGAATCTGGCTTCCCCCATTGACTTCACTTGTCAGAAGGTCGCAAAAGGAGATCACATGACCCCAGGACGCTGCAACCGTCATAAATATGAACCACTTGCCAAGCATCTGAATTTTGATCACGTGACCATGGGGATGCTGCAAAGGTTGTAACTGAAAAACAGTCATGTACTTTTTTCAGTGCTGTTGTCACTTTGAACAATCACTAAATGAACTGTTGTAAGTCGAGGACTACCTGTAGTCTTAGTATTAAGTTAGGTGGGCCAATACAAATTGTTTCCTTTATTCTTACAATTACTCACACCAGGATCGGAATCCCTCCTTATTTGAATGACTTTGAAAAATACCCGTTTTATTATATGGTTAGAGAGGCATAGTTGAGGTTGTGTAGTATAAAAACAAGTAGTCCTCAACTTACAATAGTTCATAGTGAATCTGCCACTACTACAGGAATGTTTCCCACTCTAGCCATTTCTGCCAGCTGGCTCTATGACAGCTGTAAAGAGAGAAGCTAACCATTTCTTAACTTTCAGTTAGAGTTCCAGGATGCTAGGTGTAGCATAATGGGATAAGCTAATTAAACACAAGCTGCCGTTTCAGTTTGTATTCAAAGTTCTTTGTCTTAATCACAATCTCAGGAATGGTCCAAGCTCAGGCATCACGTTGAACAGGTTCAGTTTGGAGGGACGGTGGACATTTTCATATTCAGTGACACTTTTTCCCACAAGAGTTTAAACGCGGGAAGGATTTGTGCTTAAATAATTAGCCACCTTGTAATTTGAGATATTGTGTAATTGTGGGCAAGCGGCGTTTTTGTATCTCCAACAAACCCAAAAACGTAGGAATCAAGCGCTCAGATTCCGGAAGGGTCTCTGAATACCTTCTCACCTGCAATCTGTACTCTGGTGTTCCTGCTCACTGTGCCTGTTCTTTGTCTGTTCATATCCAAACTGTCGCCATTTCTGTGAATTGCATTTTAGGCCCTGGAGATGTACAAGGATGACTGGAACAAAGTGTCCGAGCATGTTGGTAGTCGTACTCAGGATGAATGCATTCTACACTTCCTGCGTCTTCCCATTGAAGACCCTTACTTGGAGGATTCCGAAGCCTCTCTTGGACCCCTGGCCTACCAGCCGATCCCCTTCAGCCAGTCAGGCAACCCTGTTATGAGCACAGTGGCCTTCTTGGCTTCGGTTGTGGATCCCCGCGTGGCATCTGCAGCAGCCAAGTCAGCCTTAGGTAATGAATGAGGGCATCCAAAAGCAGCCTGTGCTTGGAGAAGGAAAGGACATTAAACTCGGGATGGGACGGGATTGTGGGGTTGTAGGGCACTTATAAAAACACCCTAAAGGATAAAACGCCATATCGTTATCCAACAGAACTCTGTGAAATTCTGTCCAGCCTTTATTTTCTAATACTTGACAATACAAGGGGACTTGAAGGATTTTTTTTTTAAAATTTATTAGGTGCCATCAAGTAATTGTCAACTCTTAAATAATTTTTGTTCATAAAGATTAGAACTAGAACCTTGGAGTTTTAAGAAGGAACACTGAGGTTTTTAGGATATTGTGTTCTGAGTCAGCTTCCTGGAAACTATTAACAAGAAAAGGGTGAACAGGTGTTAATATACTGTTAAGTGTCAGATTATGGTATTTAGATATTGGGAGTTTCTAAATCACACTCATTGATTTGGTTTAGTTTTAGTGTAGAAGAGTTGAGTTGAGTTGAGTTGAGTTGCATTGATCTAAATCAAACCCAGTCTAAATCATGATCACTTACCTTGTTTTATTTCATAATATTCCTTTCCCTGCATTCCAGTAATACATTTTTCAAGCCTCTTGTTTGATAAAAAGCCTTCCTCTGAACCCAAGATACTACACGCCATCATTTTTTACGTTTTGTTTTCTTTTGTTTTCTTTTGATTTCTTATTTTAATTATTTTACCTTATTTTATCTTATTTTATTAAGTAATTTTACCTGTTGTGACTCAAATCCAGTACAACCATATTCTTCAGAAGTTTCTTTTTTTTAATTTCTTGGCTTTTTGCAGCATATTGAAATATTGTTCATAAATATTACATACTAATATTTCCAGTGTACATGTTTTATAGGTGCGTGCTCAAAGCCAAATATATGACAGAGCACAGCATGTGTGCTCTAGTCCTGAATGTGTAAAAGTCCTGAGATCTAGAAGGTGTGCCCATTGGCACCCAGGGCCTGGTGTGCCACGTACTTTAAAAATATGCAATTTACTGCTACATCTAAATTCCTGGGTCTCCAATGATTTCTGCTTATTTCAAAGTTCCTTGTAATCTACAATTGCTTCCTTGGCTATTTCCTACTAAATGGGAGTGGCTCAACAAAATCCCCTACTTATTTTACACTTCCATGCTCCCTTTCCCCCTCCTACACTCGTTTGCAATTCTCTATTTTGCCATTGGGATGAACTCAAGGCTGCCTTTTGCAGAGGAATTCTCCAAGATGAAGGAAGAGGTGCCTACAGCCCTGGTAGAAGCTCATGTTCGCAAAGTGGAGGAAGCTGCTAAGATGACAGGCAAGGCAGACCCGGCATTTGGTCTGGAGAGCAGCGGAATTGCGGGGACCACGTCCGATGAGCTGGACAGAATAGGTGAGGGGGGCGAGCGGGGCGCCTTCCGCGCTTCAACCCGTGAAGCGCCCTCGTTGGACCTCGCCCAGTATGCGGTGGGGACTAAGAAGGGGGCCGAGACGCAAGAGAACAGAGCTGGCCTGGCTTCCGGCCTGGAGCTCACACTCAATCGCCTGGCACAGGGTAAGGGATTCCCCTCGTCATTTCATCTAATCTAACCCTCACCCTGTCAAACTGGGCATACCAAGGGCAGAATATGGAGGGAGAAGGCTTTTGTAGGCAATTCAAGTGTGAAAGTATAGATTCTGAGGCATTCCTTCATGGCAGGCATTGGTTTTTGACAGAGGGGAGGGCAGGCAGAGGCCAGCATTGAAATGTTTTCCTCTTTAAGAAGCCTAACTGTAGTCCTATCTTGGCCTTAAGGGCAAGCAGTTATGAAAAGAGCTAAGTCAGGCCATATTCTAAGGAGCCTCTTAGTTTTATGGGGGAAAGTTAAAATTACGTCTACCTTTCTCACAGCTTCTAGAATTTACCTTCCCTGATCCCTTTATCATTGCAATTTGAATTTTTGTAGGGTGTGGGTGAGAGGCATACATAGAGATCCTAACGGTGGTTTCTTTTCTGTTGTCCCATTTTTCCATCTTTCGTTCAGAAGAAAACTGCCCAGATGAAAACCGGTCAGAACCTCAACCATCTGAAGAGAAGAAGGAGCTGAAGGTACAAGTCAGCATGACAAAAACCGTAAAGAATTATAGGGCCAATTCAAACCCTGAAGCAAGTTTTATGAGGCATTAAAATAAATCAAAAAAGAGGAAAACTAAAAGAATCCTCTGGGGAGGGCCATTTGTGGATCAGATTATTGTGTCATTTGGGGAAACCAATTTTTATTTTATTTATAAAATATTCATTTGATTGACCTTTCAATGCGAAATTCCCTGGTTGTGCTGTCCAAGCTACCAGAGTAATTATTACAGATTTTCTTCTCTGTTTTACAGACATTTCTAATTGCAGTGTATGAGGCGAATAACCCCCTTACTGTGGCAGTAGGCCTATCTGGCAAGGAGTAAGAATTTTTTAGTGGGAGTGACAGTTTTCTGAATTGAGCCTTTCTGTTAATGCAGGAACAAAGGGAAGGAGTTCTCGAGGAAGAAGCTAAGGAGAAACTTGGAGAGGTGCCTAGGAAGGAGGATGATAAAAGCAAGGAGGCTGACGGTGAAAAAGAAATGGACAAGGGTGATGGGGACACTTTGGGTAAGTGTCACTTTCCAGGAAATGAAAAGGCTCTAGCTTAAAAGGAGCCCAAGTTGAGTCGGAAGGAAGTGGCCCTGAGTAATGAAGTCTCATCCAGAAATAATTTCAGTGCAATAGAGCAGATCATAAAAACCTAAATCTGGAACGCATAAGAGCTCTGTCAATAAAACTCAAGATGCTGTAAACGGTGGCATTGATGATTGTGGAGCAGAGA
Organism: Pantherophis guttatus; assembly: GCF_059756535.1. Classification (NCBI taxonomy): domain Eukaryota; kingdom Metazoa; phylum Chordata; class Lepidosauria; order Squamata; family Colubridae; genus Pantherophis; species Pantherophis guttatus. The sequence goes on along the minus strand of NC_142064.1, from coordinate 137,843,383 downwards.
ATGGGCTAGTAGGGCAATGTTTTGCTTCTAGCAGCTTATTAATTTACAAGCATCTGCCACCTTCCTCTCTTTGCTGCCATGTCACCATGTCCAAATAGGCAATGCTGAGCTCTGAGCCTTGGAAGATCATCTCCCTTGCCTGTTAGATCATTGTCCTTTCCCATTCTTTCCTGCACAGCTGATGGAGAAAAGGAAAAAGAGCCCAAGGATGGCCAGGAAGAGGGACCCAAGGACCTTGCAGAAGCCGAGGGGGAGCGGAAGACCAAGGTGGAGAGGGACATTGGTGAAGGTAACCTCTCCACTGCAGCAGCTGCTGCTTTGGCTGCTGCAGCAGTAAAAGCGAAGGTGAGTTGCT